>NC_051066.1:46155621-47393463 GCF_004664715.2 Peromyscus leucopus | reverse complement strand
TGAAGGGAACAGGGAAGGGGTACAGGGACAGGACCATGAGCTAAGGGGTGCGGGCTGCTCCTGCAAGCTGCAAGGACAAGAAACGGATCCTCCCCAAAGCCTCCAGCAGCCGCATAGATCTTTCAATAGGGTGATTTCAGCCCATGGGACTGGTTTCATGTTCCCTTACAGATCACAAGAAAAGAGTATGGTATTGTTTTAAGCTAGTAAATCTGTGGCAATTAGTTGCAGCAAGAGCCTTCCAGATAAATGCAGTCCTTGTTAGAGGATGCTGACATGAACAGTGTGGATTTGCAAGATGGGGGCGGAGGGCACAGCCCCAACTTTCATCTCAAGCCCAGACCACAAAGGTCTCAAGTGTTGCTTCCTCCTGGACTCCACCTGGGTCTGAGGCTTCATGACTCCAGGTTCAGAATCTCATCAGCCAGGCAAGGGGTGGAGCACACTGACTGAGCACACCTGGAATCGGAGAGCGGGTGCGTTTGCCTTTCCAAATTACTTTGGAGAAGAATGAAGAATGGATAATTTATGCAAAGTAAAATGGAAACAGTGTAACGCAATAACAACCCCTCACTCAGACATGTCCAGTTCCAATGGAACTGAGAAACCAGAGAAGGTTTGAAGTGCTTTTATTAGATGGGGAAGAGTCTTGCATGCTAAATAGATCACATAAAGCCCCATTCATCTGCTTCCAATACAGTGAGGTCCCTTGCATTCATTTGCTGTATTCAGTTCCTTTACTGTGATGAAGGATGTAAAATCTCCATATAAGTGTGATGCACATACATGGTTCCCTGACTTCGTGAAAGATAATAGAATCCCTCAGGGTCCAGAAGCAGAGCCTTTTGGTGAGATTAGAATGTTCCCTGCTGAAAACCATCCACATCGGCTAGCACTAGTTACCATCACCATTTGCCAGGTGGCCAGTCATCCAAACGACTGTTTCAAGTCTGCTTCACATGGAAGCTGGGAAGCAAATTCAGAGGCCCATCCTAAAGCAGGGCAGCTAACAGGCTTTGAGAAAGCTAAGTTCAGACACACAGAGATCAAGGAAAGAGAAAACAGCCACGTGAAAGGTCTGAGATCTAAGAGGAGTCACACCATCAAAGGTAGCTGGGAATGGATGGGTGCATCTAGGCAAAAACCAAACTAAAAAAGACTATTAGTGTACAAATTGTGGGTTAAAAGAGACTTACAATACCGGATATCACTGGTGTGTAGATGGGAGGCAGACAATAAGAGGGAAACAATTCCAAGGCCCTTATCTGTCGGTGAGAACAGAGTAAAAACTATGAACCTGTAAAGAGCAAAGAGACGGACAGGTCCTCTATGACACCTAGAGTAACCGGAGACAGGTCCTCTATGACACCTAGAGTAACCGGAGTATAACGTGGAAGGTGGTGGGGAAAGAAAACAGCTAACCAGAAATACATAGCAGCTAATCTAAATCGCTTGGGCAAGAAAGGAAAAAAAGAACAAACACACACACACACACACACACACACACACACACACACGCACAACACACACACACAGTCCTTGTTAGATTTGCAAAATGGGAGGGCAGCACAGCTCCACCTTCCATCTCAAGCCCAGACCACAAAGGTCTCAAGTGTTGCTTCCTCCTGGACTCCACCTGGGCCTGAGGCTTCATGACTCCAAGTCCAGAATCTCATCAGCCAGCCGAGGGTGGAGCACACTGACTGACCACACCTGGAACATATATATATATATATATGTTGTGAAACTTTCTGGCTTTGAGAACATTATCCCAATTCCATTTGTATCAACTATAATCAATCAGAAAATGAGATTATAAGGAATGCTATTTAAACATATGACAATATAAGGCACCTAGGAAGACCCATCGATGTAGGGCATATTTGTTATGAAATTATTGAGGGTGGAGAATGTAGAGGTAAAGCACTGGCTGCTCTTCAGAGTCTGAGTTCAGTTCAGCAACCACATGGTGGCTCACAATCTGAATGAGTCTGGTGCCTCTTCCTGCAGGCATGCATGAGGCAGAACACTGTAAAATTGACATAATAAATAATAAATCCTTTAAAAAAAATTAGCAGCAAAGCTTGGTGAACATGCTGTAATCCAAACATTAGGAAGGAGCAGTTGGAGTTCAAGTAATCCCTTGGCTACATACTGAGCTTGCTTAGCTCATGTGAGACCATTCCTCAAAGGGGAAAAAAAAAAAAAAAGTCATTGAAGGTATTCAAGTTGACCTAGTTCAATGAGCTCTATAAGCTGGCTATTAGGTGTGTGTTATGGTTGACCTTCTTTAGTGTCACTTGTACAAATTTGAACCAACCCAAGTAGTGAGCCTTGACGGAAGAATGGTCCTGATGCTTGATTGATGTGGAGACCACCCAAAGAGAGCAGCCCAGATCAAAAGGGTGGCCAGAAGGAGGGTCGTCCATCTTCTGCCACTGCTACCTCTTGCTGCTGAGTGATTCACTTTGAGAGCTTGCCTGGTTTTTGCCTCCGCTTGACTACCAGAACCAGCGTTTCTGGTGCCACCATGAGCTGTGAGCCTCCCGTGTGAGACAGCCACAGGGGGATGACCCCAACTGCTGAGACACCCAGGCATTGCAGGCTTAGCTGCTCAGGCATGAGACAGCTATCATCACTGTTTTAATGTAAGTCAACTAAAAAAGTCTCTCTCTCTCTCTCTCTCCTCTCTCTCTCTCTCTCTCTTCTCTCTCTCTCTCTCTGTCTGGGGTTGTGTGTGTGGTTGGTGGGATACCTCTAAAGGTACTCGCACATGTGCTCTGCTCCTTTAGAGGACCCTAACACAATTGTTGCTTTATGCAATATTGAAAAAGGTGTTGGTATTCTTTAAATTGATTCACAGAATTGAGATTCCAGTAAAAAAAAAAAAAAAAAATCCAGCAGGCATCATTTTGTGCAAGTTGATGAATTGGTCCTAAAATTTATATGAAAGACTAAAGGGCTAATCACGGGTCTTTCACTCTCATAGAAGAACCAAACACAAAATCAATTCAAGGCATCAAGGTAGACTAAAGATTTAAACAGAAAGAGGCAGTTCTCAAACCCTAGATGTGAATATCTGGGAATAGCTTTGTGACTTTGGGCCAAGAACGAACTTAAAGATGATGTGTGGAAACAGAAACCACAAATAAAAGCATTGGGAGCTTTATTACATTAAATGTGAGAATGTATGCTTTTCAAAAGAGTACTTACTGAGTGAAAGGCAAACCCCAAATTAGGAGAAGACATTTGCCAAACATATAATTTAGAAAAGAATTAGAAGCAAGGCCTAGTGTGGCTCTTGCCTGCCTTCCTAATACTCAGGATGCAGAGGCAGGAAGTTCACAAGATCAAGGTCAGCCTGGGCTACGTGGTCTTCTCAAAACAAAATAAAACAAAACAAGCATTGGGAAGATAGGAAGACCACCTAACATGAAAAGGAGGAGCCATCTCACTCGAGAATCGGGCGAAGGTCAAGAGTCCTTTAGATCACAGGCGGCTCATAATCATAATGGGGAAGGATGTCCACCTGTATCTGTAGTCAGGGAAGACTTGAAATCTACCACAGTGAAACACTTTCTCAGACTCGCCTGTGCAGTCCCGAGGATTATCTACAATAGCAAGCATTTTGGTTTCGGAGGAGTGGGTTTATTCAGTGTGTGGCAAGCACAAGCATAGGATGAATAGTAATCGTGGGTATGTAGCAAAGCATCGTCAAATCAGACGCCTACCACATCCAAAGAAACAACCGGGGCAGCCAGACAGAAAGCCACCAGTGTGCTGGATGGCTTATGTCCACTCTGACAAGTTAGAGTGGCTGGAGAAGAGGAACCTCCATTCAGAAAATGCCTCCATGAAATCTGGCTGTAGGGTATTTCCTTAATTAGTGATTGGTGGGAAAGGGCCCAGCACATTGTGAGTGGGACCATCCCTGGGCTGGTGCTCCTGGGTGCCAAAAGAAAGCAGGCTGAGCTGGGCGGTGGTGGCACATGTCTTTAATCCCTGCATGCGGGAGGCAGAGGCAGGCAGATCTCTGTGAGTTCGAGGCCAGCCTGGCCTACAGAGCGAGATCCAGGACAGGCACCAAAACTACAGAGAAACCCTGTCTTAAAAAACCAAAACAAGAAAAAACCCCAAGAAAGCAGGCTGAGCAAGCCATGAGGAGCAAGCCAGTAAGCAGCATTCCTCCATGGCCTCTGCATCAGCTCCTGCCTCCAGGTGCCTGCCCTGCTTGAGTTCCTGTCCAGATTTCTTGCAATGGACTATAACCCATGATGTACAAGCCAAATCAGCCCTTTCCGCCCCAAGCTGCCTTTGGTCTTGGTGTTGCATCATAGCAATAGTTATCTCAACTAAGACTAGTGGGTAAAAGAGAAAGACAAGAGAGCAGATGATAACACCAACGGGCACGTCCAACGTCCCACAGAACCAACTGAGGAAGCCCCATTGAAGCAGTCAGCTGGAGTTCTGACTGAGTCTTGGTTAGAGAGTTTTCTCCTAGGGATGAGTGTCCAGCTTCTCGTTCTCCATGCCAGCCTTTCTAGATTATGGGATAAACACAGCCATCTCTCTTGGAAATGGTTTGCTTTCCAGCTGTTCTCAAGGATGTTCTTCATACCCTTAGCCATGTGCTGCTTTTCCTATCTCTCTGTCTTAGACTTGGGGATCCAGACTACCTCAGGGCAGGGGGTTTGGGGGGATATTTGTGATGAACACGCCTGAGTCTGGGACAAGGGAGGGCTTCCTGGCTCCCTGAGTCCACTTTCAAAAAGCCTAAACAGCACACCACTGATCAATCTAATGGCTATTCTGTCTCCAGAGTGCAAAATGTTAGGCCAAGTGATGGTGAGACTATGCAGCAAGGCCCCCGGGAGCTGGACTTGCCACTTCAGCACGACTACTGCTTTCCGTGATTCTGACATTTCCTTTATAGATTAATCTTCGAAAACCTTTGTACATGTGCACTGGGAAATAGCGATGCTCAGAACAACATCTGCATAAAGGCTGAAAACGAAACAGACAGACAAAAAACCTGGAAAAAACTCATGGTATTTACTCCTGAAAGCATGCTCAAGCCAACTGAAGTATATGCACTAATGCAAATAGCAGACAGACCACCCGCACACATAAAATTAAAAATAAATATATCTTTAAAAGATGAGTTGTCAGGAGCTGGAGAGATGGCGCAGTGCTTAAGAGTACGTTAGGACTCTGGCAGAGGACCTGAGTTCAGTTCCCAGCAACCATGCTGCGTGGCTCACAACCACCTGGGACTCCAGCTCAGGGGAATCCGATACCTTTGGTCTCCTCTGGCATCTGCTTTACACACAGACACACGAAACATACATCAAAATAGTAAAATAAATCTTGAAGGAGTTATCAGAGGTAAACCTCCAACATATGAGGCTTCCACTGGAAGCTGTGTTTACACCTCCATGGGCTAAGCAGGAACTCAAAGCTAGTCCCTACAGGTTTCATTTAATTAGCTCAACAGTTTCTTTTAAACTTAAGCATACCCCCAGCATATGATCTGGGAATCCTGCACCTACATTGCTATTTACCCAAATTAAATCATATCTGTGTTCATATACATGCTAATGTTTCTAGTAATTTTATTGTATTGCCCCAAACTGGAAACTCCTTAAATTTCAAATAATTTGTAGTTTTCCATATAAGTGGGAGAGCATGCGGATGTAGAAATGGATGCTTACACAGACAATATGCATAGTCCCAAATGCTTTAGGTAAAGAGAAAGAAGCACACTTGAAGGCCACATGGTCTAGCATGAACATGAGATGGAAGGCAGAACTCAAGAGGCCAGCAAGCTGGGCTCCAGAGGCTGGGAGGTGAGGGGAGCTCAGGTCAGAGGCACAGGGGGACTTTCTGGGGAGGCCTTTGATCATGCCGTCAGTGACATGACAAGCTGGGTTGTCAGAACTCACAGAACATCACACAGAACACTACAAAGAATGCATTTACCTTATTTTAAAATGCCTCCTTAATTCTACTCCTAAATTGTCCCACTAAGAACAAACAAAAACATTCTTTGTGGTCCAGAAGATCTAATGCCAGATGTAACAACTTGGTAAAAGTATGGCTTTGGCATCTGGATGATGGCTCATTGGTTAAGAGTGAACACTGCCTTTCATACTATTGGGTTCTCTGCATTCACATGGTGGGGATGGGGGGTTCACAGTTATCTGCAACTCTAATTCTAGAGGGTTCTATGCTTTTGACTTTCTGGGGCACTTGTACTCACGTGCACAAACTCACACACACACACACACACACACACACACACACACACACACACACATCCCTACACATAATTTAAAATGATTTTTTTTTGTTTTTCAAGACAGAGTTTCTCTGTGTAGCTTTGTGCCTTTCCTGGAAGTCACTAGGTAGCCTAGGCTGGCCTCGAACTCACAGAGATCCTCCTGCCTCTGCCTCCCGAGTGCTGGGATTAAAGGCATGCGCCACCACCGCCTGGCTTAAAATGATTTAAAAAGTCTTTAAAAAGTTATTCCTTTGTTACTTTAGCCCTTTCTGCCTACAGGTCTGACCTATATGAGAAAACACAGTTACTAGAAAAATGAGCTGAAAGAGATTTTAAAGAGAACACACCAGCAGCCCCCATTACCTCTCTACAAGGAGCTTGCAGCCTGAAACAAGGGCAGAATCAGGGGGCAGAGAGGAACTATGCCGCATAAAACTTTTTGTTAATAATGTCACTGGGTGTGGTAGCACATACACCTTTTCCTTTTTAATTTATTTGTTTTTATTTTATGTGCTTTGGTGTTTAGCCTGCATGTATGTCTGTGTGGAAGGTATCAGATCTTGGAGTTACAGATAGTTGTGAACTGCCGTGTGCGTGCTGGGAATTGAACCCGGGTCCTTTGGAAGAGCAGTCAGCGCTCTTAACTGCTGAGCCAGCTCTCCAGCCCCCTTGAAGGCACTCTTACTTCATGGAACTGGACGCTTGACTGCCAAAACAAGGCACTCCTTGTACCAGAAAGGCCAGAAAAGCTATGGGAATGGACTGAATTCAAATAAGACCATGAAGGGGAGAAATCCACAGGAAGGGTTTGAAAGAATAGAAGAGAAAAGAATAACGTGTTTTTCTGACCACTCCCTATGGTCCAGTTGGTTAAATCAATCTCAGTGCTATGTACGAGGGTCACATCTCTATCTCCCACGTGTGCTGTAGACAAAGCCTTGTATTTAGTGAATAAGGTACTGTTTATAGCTTAACAGAATGGTGCAGTAATTGAGGCCTTTTTTCTTATGATTCGGCAACTAACTATGTATTTTAAGGAAATAAGTTGGAACCACTGTACAAGCACAGATAACAGGAAGCTGTGATTCTGTGACGGACAGGCAAAGATACAGATGATCTAAGGTCCAGACTAGAAGGGGTATTTGTCTGTCACACTCCCCATCGAAACCTCGGGCCCACACCTGTCCCTGAGGTAGAGGATGGAAATATCCGTTCACTGATGAGACATGCAACTCCTGGACGCAGTCAGGAGAGTGAGGAACAGGGATTGTTTTGCCTTCTCTGGGCACAAAGAGCAAATATACTTAAACTACAGACCCAGCGATTTTCTCAATGAAGGCCATAGGAACCTACAACTGTTGGTTAAGGCTCAGCTTAACCAGGAGACAGAGCATCACCTCAAGCCAGCTGGTGGGAAATGAATGGGCCATGGATGATCCCATGTAAAGGCTCCTGGAACTCTTTTTTAATATATATATATAACATAACACAAACTGGAAGAAAAAAATGGTTCAAGTTCTTCATGGAGAATTTTATTTATTTATTTATTTATTTATTTATTTATTTATTTATTTATATTTTTCTTGCATACTCTAAAACGCACAGTGTGGGTTTCATTTCTTCAAAAACACTTGTGGGACTGGTCAGTATATCGGAGATCTTCGGAAACATTGCCTTAGGTTTCAGCTAAGCGAGTCACAGAGATTGGTCATGTACTACTACAAAATTACAGGATATCTAGTCGTTATTATTCAACAGTTACTAGAAAAGCATTGAGAACACCTGACATACAGCCAGACGGGGAAGAAGAGCGGAGGTTACTGAAGCAGAATTTCCATAGACACGACTCTATGTACAGCATCAGAATTCTTTTCCAGACAGTACACGTAGGTTTAAATCATTATGTTAAGGGCACTCTAATATAAATGCAAGTCTCACTAATTTTCATCTTTTCTCTTTGGCTCACAAATGCACGAAAATACCATAAACAGTATTCAGAACTTACTTCATTAATATATAAATAAGATACATTACAAATGGGAAGAAAATACAAGATGCCTCTTTAACATGGTATATATTCAAATATAAATAAGCAAATCTTTCGCTGACATACAATTTAAATCATTATATGTGCTCCCCCCTGCCCGAAGACAGACAACGGTAACATACACGTCTACACGAATTAATCTCTAGAAACACAGCAACGGCACAATTGTGACAGGCTCTGCTACTATTTCCCCTAGCGGGGGACTAACGGGGGGGGGGGGGGGGCGTGACACTTGTCATCTACAGGTGCCTTCTGACATTCGTCATCCCTTCAGGTGGGAACGGCTCTGGCAGGGAGGTAGGCCCCCACCTGCAGCATTTCCCTGGGTCCCTAAGACACAGCAGCGGGGGCGCCATCAGTTAACCTCTTCCTAACTTCGGGAGGCGAGGCTAATTCTCTAGGGGACGGGAGACATGCTGTGGTCTGAGACTAAGCCACACTCACGATACATACATATACATAGAGAGGTATATATAACTGTACATATATACTCTGTTCCTAATGTGCAGTTTTTTTTTTTTTTAAGAACATTATATCTTGCTAGCGCAAACAAACAAGCTTACGTGAGGTTGTGACAACATTGTTGAAGAGATTTTCACTTCCTTCAGTGAAATGGCCCGGGTGTGTGAGCTACTGAAGGGTGCCGGAGGGGAGGGGGCATCGCGGAGGACTCAGGTTCAGCCAGGGGGGCTTACAGGTCCTGGCCCAGCCTTTCGATCTCCTCAATGAGGAAGTCGATGTCCGACTGGGTGGCAGCTGGGTTGGAGATGACCATCCGGAAGAAGTTGGCTTTGTCCCCCTGAGGCTGGTAGCCAACCATGGTTGTCCCCGACTCCATCATCAGGGCTTTGATCCTGGGGGCCACCTTGTGATGGAGAAGATAAAGCCAGACTCAGCACCAATGGTGACAATCCCCCCCCCTTTTTTTTTGAGACAGGGTTTCTTTGTGTAGCTTTGCGCCTTTCCTGGATCTCACTTTGTAGACCAGGCTGGCCTCGAACTCACAGAGATCCACCTGCCTCTGCCTCCCGACTGCTGGGATTAAAGGCGTGTGCCACCACCTCCCGGCCTTTTTTTTTTTTTTTAACAGATCAACGTGGTTTACTTTTTGCTATTTGTCTACAACAGCAAAATCACTTTTAGAACCAAGTATCTTCCACAGCTAATAGCTCAGCCCACCCAACTATGAGTTTATTTAGAAAGCACTGGGCAATTAAATCTTGAAAGCCAGTCTTGGAACAATGATAATACAATGGAAAAAAGAAATAAAGACAGACAACACCACAGGTTGTGGTTGTGTGTGGCCTGGAGCACAGGACACTCCCACAGCCTGAGCTTATCAAATATCCGTTGAGTGGATGCATGCCTACTGTGTTAATTATGTCAAGAACTCAGAATGGATACAACTTGATGTAGGACTCAACAGAGAGGATGAGTCAGCATTCAAGTCGGCTTGGACTTAGTAAAATGACAGACACAGGGGAATGTGGGACCTTCCAAGGAGGTTTCTCATTCACCTGCTGTGCATAGAGCCTCTGTAATGAAATACGCCATTCCAAGGTGGGACTCCATCTTTGAGAGGTTCCTACCGTATCTGAACCGCAGCAAGCGGGCAATGCAGACCCCAGAGGTATATATCAAGATATAGCACCCCATTCCCCAGGGCCCCACCCTGAGACTTTGCTTTTATATCCTTCCCCTTTGGGAAGAGCACAGCAGCAGGAGGATGGCCTGACCAGGGAGGCAAACGGGGGCTGGGGCAGGGCAGGGCAGATGAGACCGGAAGCGCGTCCTTACCCTGTGCAGTTTTTCTCGCCGCTCAGGGCTATCTGGAACCCCCGGAGGCTTTGTGGAATGTACCAGAAACAGACGTTTGTGTGCTCAGGCTGCAGACATTTCAAGAGACAATCAAGCAAACAAAATTAAAATGATTAGAACTTGACCAAAAGCCAGCAGTTATGGAGGAAAAAAAAAACATTTTTTCCCTCCTCAGTCCAAAAGAAAGAGGTCTGAATACCTCCAAAGCAAAGGGGTGCATAAACAGACCAGGCAGGAAACACAGCTTATCCAGTCTCCCCAAGCCCCAACCAACTTTCTAGATTGCCCAAACCTACTGCCTTTGTACCCTGAAACGCTAAAAATAACGTCATTTGAGTAATTCAGGAAAGGGTGCTACTCTGACGTTTGTACAGCAGGAAAGCTGCTCAGCTTCCTTTACTGATCCGTGTGCGTTTGTTGGTGACAGAGGTCTGCAGTTTTCTCCTTCAGTGTCACCAGCACTGTGCCTGCTTCTAGGTGGCTGGAGACATCAGTTCTCATTTCAACCTTCTACTAGAAAGTGTAAACCCTAACGTAAAGAAAAGCTCCACAGACGAGGTGCAGGCGCACTACATGCTGACCGTGAGTGTTCGGGACTCTGGTGATCTTTGGTGACTCTCACATGCCATCTTGAGAAGTGTAAATAGACACCTGCCAGCTGTGGGTGGTGCTAGGTTTCAGTGGGTTATGAACAGGCTTTCTTTTTACCAGGACTGGCAGTGATTCCATATTGCTTTATTCTAATGTGAACTCGACCAGGGCAGACACAGTATTTGTTTTGGCTAATAATA
This sequence comes from Peromyscus leucopus, assembly GCF_004664715.2. Classification (NCBI taxonomy): domain Eukaryota; kingdom Metazoa; phylum Chordata; class Mammalia; order Rodentia; family Cricetidae; genus Peromyscus; species Peromyscus leucopus. The sequence continues at coordinate 47,382,527 of NC_051066.1, read as the reverse complement.
TGTAACCCAGTTTCTGGCACACGGCTGACACCCAGGAAACATGGGGCTGACAGGTACTTGACTGTGTATAATAAGGGGACTGTGTGAACCTAGGCAGAGGCAGTTTATCTGGCTCTCTTCATAATGAATCCATGGACAGCAAAACTTCATTTAGAGCCAGCCTTGGAAGATGAGGATACACCTGACCTCTAAGCTTCTGAGGTCTGGGAGATACTTATCATGGATAGAGTCCAACTCAAGACAGAGCTGAGAACAATGAAGGGTTAGGACTTGCCACAGGAAGCACTCTAGGTGTGAAGGGCTGGTGGACAGCCACATCCTTCAGGGCTCAGTACCTCTTACTGCACATTGTCACTTTATCTGGGGTTGTATGACTGAGCGTGGGGGATTGCAAAGACTTGTGATGCTAGAATGACCAAAACTTAACTCTGAATTAGAGAATCTGGGCTCGCCGGCAGCGCCTGGCGAGTTGCTTCAAGTCACCTCACTACAGACTTGGTTTTGAGCATACAGCATGCATACCTGTACTGCATGTACTGCCACACGGTGTCAAGGAGGGCTGCCTGAAACGGCTCCCCTCAGAATCCAGCCTGCTGCATGCTATGAACAGCAGTGTTTGCACCGTACGGATAAAGTGTTCTATGCCTCTAGAAAATGGCTCAATTACAGAAAACAAGGACTTTTAATATTTTCCTAATGACATTCTGCCAGTTTTGTACTATGTATATATATACTATACGTTAATGCAAAGCAGCATCCTCTGCATTGGAGATTGTAAAATCAAAATCTCATTCAACTCTGAAAAACTGTTAAGGATTCTCTACATCTTGCAATATCACACAGCCAGTCAAAATTTAATTCTTCGTGTAAAAATAAACAAGAGCACCCATCTCATTAGTATGAAAATTCGCTTTAGTCTTTAGTACATAGCAAAACTGTCTACTAGAGAATTGCTTTAAAATAATTATCTTTACTATTCATCCTCAATATGTCTATTTTTTGTTTCTATATACCTGGAGTTGTGTAATGATATCTTGGGTGAAAGGGGCCATGCATGGGAAAAGTTTAAGTCCTGTTTTGGATGAGATGATGAGATGTCAATCATCCAAGCTTCTAGAAGTCCCCTCCTGGTTTTTCTGGGAGCACCATGTCTGGTCCATGAGGACAACCTACCTCACCATCGAAAACCATCTCGAATTCTTCTCTGGTTTTAATCTTGGCATAGAGGTACTCAGCCAGCTCCAGGCATCTGTTGATCTGATTTTCAAATCCCACAGTACCCTGTTTCAAAGAAGAGAACTGTGTTTGTTGATATCAAGTGGCATTTCCCCATGGAGGTCATTTGGGAAGGCTATGCTGTCCTTGTTTATGGGTCAAATAAGGAAGTGTAGTCTTGGAGACAGTTAGGAAGAACCAGCTAATGAAATCCATTCAGCTTCTTCAAAGCCCTGCATGCAAGAAAATGCTTTCTCTTCCGAAGACCTTGGTTTGGTCTCTTGGAAGTTGTTCTCAGCAGCGTGTTAGTGTCCTACAAGTTAGCCATGAGCTAGTTGCTTTTGGATAGTGCTGCTCAATGTGCCGTGCCTGGACTGAGACCAGACTACAGACTGTAGCAGGTCCAGGATGGAATGAGTAGAGAAGTTGAAATTAAGAGCTTAAAAAATCGTTTATTCTGTCTGTCTTTTCCCCTCTCCCCTCTCCCCTCTTCCCTCTTCTCTCTCTCTCTCTCTCTCTCTCTCTCTCTCTCTCTCTCTCTCTCTCTCTCTCTCTCTCCTCTTCTCTCTCTCTCTCTCCCCCCCCCCCCCTCTCTGTGCCTACGTGTGAAGATCAGATGAACAGCTCATGGGAGTCAGGTCTTCTCTTCACCATGTCACTCCTGGGGCTCGAACACTTGGTGGCAAGCACCCCCGCCTGCTGAGTCACCTCCTGGTTCCATCCAAAAACTTTAAAGCAAGTACCCACACCTATTGATGGTACAGCAAGTAACGACTCCAGCTTTGTGTTTTACATTCATTTCCTAACAGCTTCATATTGGTCCGTGAGAGGTCAAAGGACCTATCAACTGGTTCTTCGCCATAGATGCTTTGGAAGACGCTCTCATAGACTGCATCCTCCCCAGCCATATATCCTGGCCACACCTGTCCCCAGTCCTCACAGGCAATCCACCTTTCACAGAACAGTGTTGTTCCCTCCCAGCGACAGGCCAGCAGGCAGGTGTGGAAGGCACGGGTTTCAGTGCACGCCCCAAGACTACACTAGCTCTAACTATTGACAAACTGGTTGAGCGTGCATTTCAGAAGCCAGCGTGGCTGACTGGCAGAGCGGCATGCAGGCTGCTGAGTGGGTTGGTGTTAGCGAGAGCAGATGCGCGAGGCTGGCCTGTAGATGAAGATGAGCCTGGGCAGAACCCAAGCTGGCAAACAGGAGGCTCTCTAAGTAGTGGCACTGGGGGTTCTCCCTTGCAAAGGAGTTCCACCCCAGGATCCTCCCTCCACAAGCCAGGGGCTGAACCTCCCGGGGACAGTTCAAGAGGCCACTGTTAAGACAAAATGAAGCTGTAATTATGGAGACAGACCATGTGGTCATTACAGCAGTGCAAAATGATAGGGCTCTTTCTCTTATAGTGCTGAAGGCATTTATATGCTCAAAATGCCTGCAATTACTTTGTGGGAGAAATCAAATGCAGACTCTTCATTAAGGCAAGATGACTTAACAAGGAAGAAAACTAATCACCTGCCAGCTTTTCCTATAGAAGAAATAAATATCTGACTAGATATTGCTGGAGAGCCTTACTGTTTGAAGGGAAAGCTAGTCCAAATCTGCACTATGGAAATTATTAAAACTGGCAAACAGAAGCTAAATAGAAACAACAGATGTGAGGCAAGGCTGTGAGATCCAAATCACCTCTATCCAGGCTGAAAATGCTTTGGAAACAGTCACATGATAACCTCCCTTCCTCCTATTTTTTTAGCTTTATCATAGATTCAGAAATGCAACTGAAGGGGGTGATGGCTGCAAGCACAGTGTACTTCAGTTCAGCAGCATGAGTCCCCAGAATCAAGTGTCAAGTTCTAATCCCAGCAGCACCATACACACAGAGTTCCACAAACACATGCACAGAAAATATCATACACACACACACAGCCTCATACACACATACACATATATAGTGCCACACACTCAAAAGCGCCACATACACCCATCTACACAGGCACCACATACAATGCACACACTGTGCAGTTTCCAGAGTAGAGTATAAAGTGTAAGTGATGGGACAGCCATTATTTAAGTGGAACTTTAAACTGTAGTCTATGTACATATACATACAGATGTATATGTGTGTATATATGCGTATATATTCCTTGATGAGGGGCCTCATGAAGAAATTCTGGATTCTTTTCAGACTAACACAGCAGTCTTATATCTTTTTCTACATCTGCACTAAATAATTTTAGAATTCTTAAGAATTATTGTGGAGGGCAGGCAAGACGGCTCAGTGGGTAAAGGAGCTTGTGGCCAAGCCTGACGATCTGAGTTCGATCTGGGAACCCACATGGTGCAAGGAGATAACCAACTTCTGCAAGTGTCCTTCTAACCTCCACCTGCATGCCACGGCACACACACACACACACACCACACACACACACACACATGCAAAATAGATACAAATAACTTTTTTTTTAAATTTTAAAAAGAATTGTTGTGGAAGTCCTTATCTTGACAACATTTTTAGTAATAAGAGAATTGTAAGGATAAGAAATTTCCATGGTGACTCAAACTAAGGAGAATGGGCTGGAGAAGAGAGGATTGGCACAGGGAGGGAGTTATTCCATTCACAAAGAAAATATAGTTAACTCAGTTATCTGGACACAGTTACACGCGCAGTGGATTATCTGTGATACATGGCTGCCTGTCCTTCACCAGGATGTCTGTGCTAGCCATAGTTCCGTTTCCTGGATGTCCCCCTTCATACCTTTGCCTTCCACATCAGCCAGAACTTGAAGATGTCCACGTGACGGCCACACTGAATCGCCTTGTCCCCGGTATCATAGGAGACGTCATACTGCTTGTCCGGCTGGAAGAGGTAGCCTGCGCACATCTGGTTGCATCCTTGGAGTATACCCTGTCACAGAAATCAAGACACAAGCAACTGCATTCGCCAGTCAGAGACGTGGGTGCAAGGATGGATTTGGGGACACGCATCTTTTCTTCTGAGGCCTTTCGTGGCTTCAGATGTCCTTCAAAGCCGCTCTTGGAAACCCCCTGCCTGCTTGCCCCCAAGCCCTGCCTTGCCCTCTGTGGCTCCTGTTAGAAAATGTTCTCTCGTGTTGGATGCTTACAAGGGCCTCACTGTCCTCTAAGGGACATGTGGAAATGTGAGTGGGTGCTCTGAGGTTCGTCACATTCAAAGAGGAATTACTTTGTCATTCTTTGGGCAGGGCTGGAGTACAAACTTCAGCAAGTGGGAAAGCTAGTGCTGTGAAGAACTTCCGTCCCCCCCAGATGCTACACCCCAAACTCTCCCAATGTATGCAGGACCCTCTATGAAGTTAAGGTAAGTAGAGGAGAGCCTGTGTGAGTTCTGACTCTCACAAGAGACAGGCTGGAGTGGGTACCTCTCCTGCAGCAGGCTTAGAAAGTATCAGTGCACTGGGTGTGGGGGAGGAAGAAGATCTGTCTCCAACTCATTTACAGAAGCTTTTTAAAAGATTACATTTATTTTGCATGTGTGCATGCACGCGTGCATGCGTGCGTGCGTGCGTGCGTGTGTGTGTGTGTGTGTGTGTGTGTGTGTGTGTGTCTGCACATACATGTGTACACCATGGCATACATGTGGAGATCAGAAGACACTTGAGGGAATTAGTTTTCTCCTTCCATCATGTGGATTCCAGGGATGGAACTCAGAGCCTCACAACGGTCAGCAAGCGCCTTTACTCAGTGAGTCCTCTTGCTGGCCTCACAGAAGCCTTCTGGCTAACTGTCCCGGTGCCCTAAGCCAGTATGTGTGTTTACGTCTCCATTTTATTTTTTCAGCTATTGAGACTACAACTATCCACTAAGACATCAAAGTGTGTGCCAGTGAGCATAGTTTGTTCTCATTGATTGGGTGGCTCAGCAATCCCTCTCAGGTCTGTGCCGACATGAAGAAATATTCAAAGAATTTCACTAAAGGGTCTGTCACCAACAGGGTCCCAAGCACCCTAAGACAAAGGGCAGCCCACAGCAAGAGCTGAGAGGGAAGTAGAGGTTGCTGGGAGAGCAGGAGAGGACAGTCTGCAGGCTCACAATGGGGCTACCAAGCATCCCTTTCTCAAGCTCTGGGATGTGCTTGCTGCCAGAGGGGTACAGTACAAACCTTTTCCTTGACCAGAATGGCTGAACACTGTAGCAACACGCCCATCATCTTGTGAGGGTTCCAGGTGACTGAATTGGCCCTGGAAGACACATGGGAACCTCTGAGAAGATTGGAGGAAGGTAGAGAAGAGCCTGTCATCCTGAGGAACACCCCGCCCACCTCCACTGAAGTCACAGATGCTTTCCTTGCCTGTCTCCTAAATGGACCCTCAACAAGAAACGCATGCTGCAGGTGGTCTCTCCAGGTATTGCGCTGCTGAATTCTGTATAACTGGCCCTCAACAACAGCTGCCACTTCCTTGCTTATTATGTGTCCCACTCTTCCCAGAGCTCTAGGTGTATAGGACTGGATATGTGGCCAAGGACTCAGGCTTTACAGGTATACTGTGCAAATCTGAATCCTAGTCCTGACACTTCCTAGCTTGTGCACACTGCATAACACATTTGTGCTTCAGAGATTACATCTTTCTCATCAGAGTGGAATGAAAGATCAAACAAGTTCATTAAATACGGAATGCCTATCACAGGGCCTGGTACATGTAGTTCTCACAGCAACACTACGATGCAGATATTCCTGCTACTTCTAGTTGACATAGAAAAACTGCTGTACTGACAGATTAACCACATTAGCAAGTCACAGAGCTGGGAGGTGCTGGATCCAAGGTCCAAGTCCAGGATTCTCTTTATAGAGCCAACACTCACAATCCATACACTAGACTGCCTCCTTCCGGGCGACAGCCTTGGGCTTCTTCCTGCTTTACTGTTTTGGTTTAAAGAAGGGCTGGTGATGAGGACCTACCTGCTGATGGCACACCTAAGTGCAATGATCTCCAAGACCTAAGTGCACTGCCGGAGACTTGGACCAGCTCACGGCGGTGATTCAGTGAGAAATGAGCATGGTTTTTGCCAGTCTGGGCTGCAGTGCTCACTTAGCAAGCATGGTCTCCTAGCAACTGCATCACTCTGTCAGACACAATTAGATGACTAAGGAGCACACTGGCTAGGCCATTGCAGAAACAACTGAGTGTAATGTGTAATGATTCAAACTTGGGAAATTTGCTTCAGTGGGTTACAGACCCTTTTCTGATGGCCTTGGCCACAGCTGGACTCTGCATTTTAATACGCAAGAAAGGGGTTTCCTCTGATATAACAACTGCCTTGGAATGATACTGTCTGTGCACTCCCAGCACTAAGCCCTTGCTGTGGGTTTTTAGCCTCTTCCTTAGGTCCTTCATGGTGTGTGTGTGTGTGTGTGTGTGTGTGTGTGTGTGTGTGTCTGTCTTGAGTTTCAAGAAGGGGCAGAGGTTGAAGAACTTTTCCCTTACATGCACAAAAAGGAAACCTCATGAAAGAGACCTGGGAGGAATCCCCAGGAAGGCTGACTAAGTGCTGACGTCATAGGAAAGAATCCCTGTCAAGCCACATTTAGAAGGCATGAACTTAACCAATTTTGTCACTGCTGTCACAAATCAAGCCATTAAAAATTGTACTTAGATCTCATAAGATGCCTGTAAAAATGATTTACTGAATGTCCTGAAGGTGTGAAGTAAATGATTCTCTGCTGATGCAAACAGAAGGAAACAGGACACAATGTGGGTTTGGCGCCCTTCAGAAGACTCGCATGCCTTAATGTCAAAAAGAGCAGGTCTAGCGTCAATTCCTTCACCCGGTCCTGGGTCCGAGGTTGGAAAATGAAACCCTCTGAGAAGTCTAAGGTACAGTTGGGCTGGCTCATCTATATTCTGTGTATTTCCACCCAAATTACAGGGTCCTATATTTCATCCTTCAAAAGCCAGCCTCATGTTGACAGTGGCCTTTCAGAACAGACAGAAGGGAGCAGGCACAGTAGCAGCAGCTATGAAGCCAGAGTCGTGAGTGTTCTGGGGAGCTTGCCTGGCCCAGTTTTCTTACCGGCCGGCCCTTCAGCTCCTTCACTTCGCTCCATGCCCACTGTCCTCAGGACTGTCTCAGGGCCCTTTGTACTGACCATGCCCACTGCCTGAAATATTCTTTTCTACATCTTTGCTCCCCGTCTCTCTTTTGCCATAGCTACCGAGATAAGTGAGGGGAGCTGGGTCTATCAGTCATCAGTCACCTTACTGAGGAAGAAGAGCTGAAGGAATCGGAGACCTCCCTGACCCTTTATCTGTCTTTTCTCCTCTCTAGGTCACCCGTGATTGTGAACTGAGGACTCAAATAAAGCATGCAGGAAACAGTCAAGAAGCACCAGGCGAGCTCAAGTTTGCCTAGCCAGATTGAGATCCCCCACTGAAAAAATCAGGGCTGGGGGAATTAAGGCTGACACCAAGGTTGGAGGTGGAAGGGCTGGACCGGGGTATACAGCGTCTCTGATGCAGATGAGGGAAGGCTACCAAGTCCTCCTCCGTACCTTTCTATGCCGCTGAGTTTGTGACGGTGCTTCCGGGACATGAGCAGGCCACCACCCCAGGCAGCCTGCAAGGACAGACAAGAGACAAGAAGAGCTGTGATCCTGAAGAATCTAAAACCAAGCTGGGCATGGCTTTAGTTCCAGCCCTAGGGAAGCGGAAACAGGCAGATCTCTGAGTGCAAGGCCATCCTTGCCTACATAGCAAGTTCCAGGCCAGTCAAGAAGACACAAAGGATAGATAGCCTATGGAATAAGTCCACACTGACAATTCTGGTGGCACAGGCGGCAGGCTCTGCATCACTTACTATTTCTTTGTATAAACTTCCTCCAGAGAATGTCTTAATGATCTAGAAAACGCGGGTGGAGTTTGTGGTGGCTGTGGATCAAGATCCAATGGCCCAAAGTGCTGTGGGAAGCCAGGGATTCTCTGAGCCCAACACATGTCTCTCCATTGCCATGGAGGTATTGAAGGCTGTTTAAAAGGCAGGCGCAGCCACCTGCCTCTTCCAAACCAATCCTGAGATACTCAGAAAGCACCAACTCCTGCTGGGTTTGGAGACCCCACAAAGTTCCAGTCATAGCAAGACACTCTTGTAGGTACCACGAGACATGTTTTACTGGATAGCCTGGGATAGCATGGGACACAGCACAGCCTTTGTTAGCCATTTGTTTAATAGTGGGACAGACGTTCCTATTGTCTATTTCCAAGAAATCACATCCAGTAAGAGAATGGACAGGAGGGAGAGAGGGAGAGAGGGAGAGAGGGAGAGAGGGAGAGAGGAGAGAGGGAGGGAGAGGGAGGGAGGGAGGGAGAGAGAGAGAGAGAGAGAGAGAGAGAGAGAGAGAGAGAGAGAGAGAGAGAGAGAGAGAAGCAGGAAAGAAGAAACAAAAGGCTCCAATCACATCCGTAGGAGTGTGCACTTGCTGTTACTGGGAAACTTTGAGACTAACTCTCATAGTTGCTCATGTCTTCTGTGTACTTCTATTTTCCTGCATGCAGCAGATAGGCATTCTTAGAAGTGTTACAGACGAGGGTGCAGGCAGTGACTGAATGTTCACACTCAAGGCCACTTTCTGTATGTTATGGATTATTTCTCTCTCTCTCTCTCTCTCTCTCTCTCTCTCTCTCTCTCTCTCTCTCTGATATCAACTATATTTTACTTTGCATCCATTCATTCAAATAAAGCAACCAGGGGAGGCACTGCTCATCATAGTAGATTCTAGAAGGAGCCGCACCAGACATCTATTGGGCAGTAAGGACCCGGGATGAATCCCAGAGGGTGACCGGGTTCTGTGGCCGGTACTATTCATGAATGGCTGGCTGACTAGTTGGGAGGAGCAGGAGCTAACATATGTACAAGAGCCAGGGAGGGTGTTCCGAGCAGCTGGAGGCAAAGCAGAAAGCAGGGCTGTTTCTGCCCCTTAACAGGACAGGGCTGTGTATGAATGAAAGCACTTACGTCGACGTGGAGCCAGAGGTTGTATTTCTCACAAATGTCTGCAATCTCCTGTATTGGGTCAAAAGCCCCGTATACAGTGGTGCCTGCGGTTGCGTTGACATAGAGGGGAACATATCCCTACAAAGATGAAAGAGATAGCTGATTAGTGGATTTCAAAAAAATATATTTTTATTTGTGCGTGCGCGCGCCAGTGCCCTCAGAGCATAGAAAAGGATTTCAGACCCTTAGAGCTGGAGTTACCGGTGGTTGTTAAGCCTGGTGTGGGTGCCGGGAATGAAACTCTGGTTCCGTGGAGGAGTGGTATGCTCTCTTAACCACTGGGCCAGCTCCCCACCCAGCCCCTGTGCTATCTCACCCTCCCATCTGCTCGTTTCTACGGGAAGTGGAAGGCAACAATATTCATTTCAAACAGTGAGCCGAGCTGGTGTGGATCTGAGCCACAGCTAGAAGTAGTCTTGTTCATTCATTCATTCAACAGGGGTTATTTTGTTTTGTTTCTTTTGAGTGACTTTTACATGCCAGGCCTTTTGGTGCTGGGAACAGAACACAGCTTTATTTAGTAGAGTTTTTTGAGCTGGATTTGCCAAATACTGTGAGCCATCTGCCGGGGTGCGGGAGCACTTCACTAAACAGAGTCCCAAGATAAAATTGTGCTTATTCAAATGAGATTACATCTAACAAGAAATAGGCAAAAAGTTCAATTTGTCTGAATTTTTCTGAATTCCAGGTAGTACATTTATTAAAGAACATCAAACAGATGACTTGACATATAGTGGCTGATTCTTCATTTTACACACACACACACACACACACACACACACACACACACACACACACACACACACACACAGTATGTCTTGTAGACTCAGCTTTGAGGGCAAAAGGTGGAAAAAAGTGAGTATCTAAGATAGGAATCTGAGAAATAAAATTATCCTAGTATCAAAAATTTTCACTGTATAGGTCAGAAACAAGTCATTTTTTAAAAAGTATTCACTGAAGTTTCAGATGTACCAAATCACACATACCTTTTGCTTGGCTTCAAGAATTTTTGCCTCTAAGTCAGCTGGAATTATCTTCCCCCTGTAATTGTTATAAAAGAAAGACATTAAAATAAAGAATCAACAAGATTATACAAGGAAAAAAAATCCCTTATCATCAGCAGCAAAAAAAAATTTAATTGGATATTTTCAACAGACCATTAGCAGCTTGGCACACTGTACTGAGCCAGTCCTTAAGCACAATAAAACAAATTTAACAGATGAACACATTTAATACATCAAGAGCCTAATGCTCACGTCCCCTGCCTACCTTTCATTGCACTTGATCAAAATCACATTGTCGGTTCCGAAGCCAAGGGCAGCCCCAGCTTTCTTGATGGAATAGTGACTCTGCAACAGATGGAGGCCTGGGGTCAAAAGTCGGATAGTCCCGTAAAAAACCGCCACTATCTACGAGTCAGAGTCTCCAACTCACGTGTTCTGAGGTGAAGAGGACGAGTTTGGGCACAGCCGCCATGCCCTTTGTCTTCACTTCCGGAAAGTACTTGTAGCGAGCAGCCATGATGCTGTACATGTTGGATATGGCTCCCCCTATCAACAAGCAGACATGGCAGGAGATTGCTGGGGCGCTGTGGTGTGTTCAGCACAAAGGCTGAGCCGATGTTTCAAGAAGGGAAAGGACAGTATCCTGAAAGTTTTGCTGGCTTCCTTACTCTTAGGGACTTTCCTCTGGACCCTTCGCTTTGAGACTTGAAGGGGTTAGTTACACGTATCTCCAAGGCTATGTAGGCAATACAATGATTCGTGTATTTCAGTGCCTATCCAAAGCCTATGTAGAATACAAGAGGCAGTGGTAGCAGCTGCAGAGACATGGTAAGTTACAGCCTCCCAGCTTCTGTCTTCTGAGTAATCTCTTTACTGAACAAAGCTGAATCTGCTCCCTGAGTTCAGAAAGACAGACAAAGAGTAATGGAGCTTGCATAAAGAAATAGTGCATCTCTTGGTTACCAGCTCTTCAAAGAAGAGCTCGGCTGAGTTAGTGAGTCTAGGAGAGGTCTAAGCTTATTTAAACAGACAAAAACTCACTCCTGTTACTCTAAATAAAGACACAAGAAGAAATGAGGTAACTATCCAAGTCTAGCCAACACAAGCTAGTCGCTTTGGCCTTCCCTCAGTTCCCTGAGAATGAAATAGGCAAATCAGTGGTCTGCTGGAGCCACCTGGCCAGTGGTATTCTTACACTGCCTCTCACACCACCTATCGCTGCTTCTTACCCCCCAATAATAGCTGCCTTTGTTCAAAAGATTTTTATTGTATCTACTTTGAATTAGAGACTAAAGTAGATCCAATATTTGGGCTGAAGTTAGTTAAGTGATAATCGGATTCACTGATCCCTAGTTTTGCTATCGTCAGAAGAGCATCATTTAGAATGACCCAGACACAGCCTTGGTTAGTTAGTTGCGGGGGAGGGGGGGCGGGTAGCGGTCTTGCTAGCCTTCATTCTGACAAAGATAGGGAGGCAGAGGTTATGATCATCGACTGTAAGATACGCATATGTGCAAATGTCACAATGAAACCCATTCATTTCTATAATTGACCTATGTTGGTAATTTTAATAAAAAAAGAAAAGATCCACATTGGCAGTACCGAGGGCAACCAACTAGAGGGAAGAAACCTACCAGGAGAAAAGATGCCATCACCATCTTTACTTGACCACCCAACGATCTCCCTCATCTTCTTAAGTGTGATCTGCTCCATGAGAACAAACACGGGCGCAATCTCATACGTAAACCTGGAGTGGTGATGAGGGGAAGAAGGAAGGCGAAGAAATAAGCCTACTGACTGGATGAACACAGACTGTTCGTTCAGCAGTTGGAGCTAGGTACTAAAAAATGGATGCTCAAAAACCGCTAAAATGATTTGTTTCCTGAAATCACGTGTCGCCAGTCCTAAAGTGTCTAAAATCAGCCCGGGTTATCAAGAGAGGTGGCGGGAAGTCTGCTGCGAGATATTTCACCAGCAAAAGAGAGTCTCACCTGTCTCAGGTGTGGCCCACCCAGAGGAGAGGATTCACCATCGCTATTTGTAGGGCAGTGAACATGTTAATTTGAAAAACTGCATATTAGCTTCAACTTACAATTGGTTGAGCCTTTTTTTTTTTCTTTATTAAAGGACTGCCAGATTCACATTCATAGGCAGGGCTAACGTCTATCTTTTAGAAACCATGTAAACATTTGAAAGCTGACTGTGAAGATAATTGGGAATATTGACCCGTGTTTTAAAGATCTCAATGTAATTATCTACATGTTCTTTCTTCTAAGAATCCCTAAGGACAACCATGTATCTATAACTCCTTGGAGTCAATGTCTGCCAAAAATAATTAGAAGTGATGATTTTCTAATTACAAATTATAAATAACAAGAAGACGGCCAACTTGCATCCGTATCTGACTGCGGGTATCAGATCTCCTGGCAGCTTGCCTCTGTCTCCCAACAAACAGATGTAAATGAAGCAAGCCATGTTGTTTTAAAGGAAGCTCAAAGCAGTGGCTCTGGCTGGCCAGACAATCATCGCAGATCAGGGTACTAAACAGGGTCCAAGAGAAGTCGAGGAAGACCATCCACAGAAAATTGAGCCTGAAGACAGACTGTCTTTACTAAACTCTGAGGCTCTTTTCCTTGTTTTGGCTTGAACTTCTTGAGCTTTGGTGTCTGTAGGCTGAGCCAAGACCATCCTAGCTGAAAAGAGATGCCTAGATCAACCCAGCCAAGTGATGCAGGAGGCACTGTCATCATTTAGGGGTTTGGGGTTGAATGCCAATGCCAAGACTAATGGGAATCTTACTTGATGATTTAGAAAAGCTATTTGCAAGGATGAGATAACTATTGCTATAGGTAAAGCACAGGGGAAGCCACCGAGCTTTAATCAGGAGGAAAAAAAGCGGTCACATTAATCATATGGCAGTACAAGACGACAAAAAAAGACCCGAGAGGATCCTCGGGGGGATATGGCTGGTGGGAGGAGGAGAGGATTTTGTTTCAAAAGGAATATGTCTATTTTCCTTGAGGGGGGGGTCCCCTGAAAATTTGGGAGGAAGACCCTTGGAAAACAGGTGTTGAGTTACCATCACCTCTGGAGGTCACACTCATGCTTTGGTTCTGCTCTGAGCCCCATCACCGTGGCAACCAACACTCCCTCATGTCTGATGGCCTGATGAAGGAAGAAGAAGAGAAGGGTTCCTGGTTTAGCCTGGGACGCTGAGTGCAGCAAGAGGCAAACGCATGGCTTGCATCTCCACATTGTTGAACAAACGTACTATCTGTGGTTCCGCTGACTTTTGGAAATGTTGGAATGGCCAAGTCGTTCTCATGGTGAAGAGGTCCTGGGGGCAGTCTGTGTGCTCAGATCTCACACTGGCAAATACCAACAAGAAATCTCCCTGGGCCAAGGAAAGGAACAGTGGAATCACACACTAGAATAGCAACACCATCTCAAGGCCTGGATGAGAGTTGAGTTAGAGGCAAGTCAGTATTAGATGGTCAGGTAGGAACCGTGTTGGGGAGGGAGAATGTATGGGACTGAAAACCAAGGAGCTGGTTTGATGTGCGTTTCAGGATAGAATCCACTTAGCGCTCACATCTGTATGAACCAGTCTCCCTTGCTAAGGGCCAAGAACATGGCCATTCCTTTCAGGACAGGCAAGAAGAATCTAGAGCTCCCTTAGGAGAGCATCTGGTCTCATGTACTTCTGAGCCTTGTCTATGTTGGGTATGTGGTTCCTAAGGTTTCTTTCAGTTCTCTTCACCAGGTACAGAGAGGCTGTTCTGCACTTCACTGTCCCCTATGTTTGGAGGAGACAAAGATGTTACGAGACACCATCCCCAAGCTTAAGATGGACACTTACTAGGGTGAATACTGCATTTGGTCCTTGCCTTGAGCTGCATCTTGTTTGAGGGTTTCTGCCTTGGCCTGGGGGACCAGTTATTTCACAGTCAGTGCTATAATGATCTCCAAACTTAATGCTCATATCTTTCCTTTCCTAGAAGCTTTGAAAAATCTTTTAAGGGACAAGAGCTGTGTGTACCTAGGACAACCACAAATTTGCAAAGTTTTCTCTGGATACTTCCTGGTCATGGATGTTGATTCATAATCTGAGAAATGGGCCAATGAGATGTTTCCTTCCAGATACTCCTGACCCTGCCTTCCATTTGGGATCATATTTGTAATTATAGTGAGAGGGCTCTTCCTGTATCCACATTCTTATGAAAGGCTTTGCAGTCTAGATCAGTAGCCCTTGGCTTCATTGATTTAGAGACCCCTTTAGGAACCCTAGGAAAACTATAGCCCCTATCTCCAGGTAAAAGGTGTGGATATACACATTATTTTGTGTACAACTGTAAGAAATTCTTCCCCTTACAACTTGGACCCCAGGTTAGACACCCCTTCCCTAAATGACCGGTGAAGGATGAAGTCAAGAGACCAAAGGCCAATGCAGATCCAGAAGAAGCTGGTGGGATGCTGAAGTCACAGTACATGGTTGTTTCAGGATCCAAGATCAGTATAGTAGCTCTGCAAAAGGCCTTGGGCTACAATGCAAGAAGGCGGATTGGAAGTAAGGATTTAAAACAGCAAGATTCGAGGATGCTAAGGGAGGATTCTGAGTAGGGAGGGAGGTCGACCCCTCGACCAGTACCTCACCTTGCCGGTGAGATGTACTCAGAATTAGAGTAAACTGATTGTCAAGATGCAGTCTGCCAGTCATTAACCACACTGATTGTCTTTTCTGTCACTACAGGCTGTTCAGAGTTTTGCTTCACCAAGACCGGGGGCTGTCTTTACTAGCTTCCCCACGCACAACCGTGGGGCTAGCTATGGCCAAACAACTGCTATGGGAAGTATTTTGTGTGACTTCTGAGATTTGTGTGTGTGTGTGGTAATGCTATGTCTCTGCTTTGCCTGCCAGTCCTGCTTCCTTCTCTTCCTTTCTTCCTCAGTCCCTCAGTCCATCACGCCCTCCTGCTTCCCTGAGTTTTGAAACAGAAAGTAACCACTTGAACTCCAGCCATCAGCACGCAATGCGAAGTAACTTTGTAGCTGGGAGCTTTACGGTATAATATGAACCAGAAAGGCTCCAAAGAACCTGGGTTTCCTGTGACTTTAACAAAAGACCCTCCCACACTGGCTGTTGTCACGATCTTCTTAGACTTCCCCTCTCTACAGATGTGGCAGGTGGACATAAGCAAGGCACTTAAGGGGAGGTTGCTTAGGGAGGTGTTCTTTTGTCCAGAGATGGCAAGAGTTAGAAACTAGAGCCAGGAGGCTGTGTGTGCCTACCTATCCTAGGGGTGTGGACATCTTGTATGCTGTAGGCACTTAGGACTGGGTCATTGGTAAGTCCTCAGAACCACTCTGTAGGGAAGACATGACTGCCCCTGCTTTTCCTGACGGAAAGGTAGAAACGCAGAGGAACACTTTGATTTGTGTGAGATCTTGGTTGTCGGTTCAGGGTCAGAAATCCCAGTCCTTTATGCCGTCGCTCTTTCCTGATGACAAATGGGGACGGTTTGTTGCAGGGTCTGCTCTAACAGCTTGCCCTCAGTGTATGGTGACTGATAACTCCACGGGAAATTTCTCCAGTGCAACTTCCGTGAAAACAAAGCAATAGATGCCCGAGACCCTCAAGCTCACGGCAAAGAAGTGAGGCAGATCTTGCTCTCACAGTTACATATTACACCAGGTGCTGTTGCTTATATGACCTGCACAGTTGTTCTTGGTGGACTTGCTTTGAAAGAGAAGAGGGTGATACACCAAGAACAGCTGCACATTCCCAAAAGTTTTGTTGTGTCCTCATCGATCCTTGCCTAGGAGAACAGGTCCCAGAGGTGCACACACACACTGGTATGAAAGCATGGACATGAATGTTCTTTCTTTGCTAATCAGTCAGATGCCCGGCATGTCCATCTGAATGGGGATATCGGATCATTCTTGGAAAGGACTTTCCAGAAGGCGGTAATTACACTTTTACCAGTGCTACCCAAACTCAATGGATGGGGGGGGGAGGTATGAGCATATCAGTAATTAAATCACAATTGGCCAGAATAAAGCGCTCCTGCCAGTCTCTCCCAGGCTTATTTGGAACAGCGTTCCCAGCTGTGGAAGCAATTGTCACAGGGAGCGAATGTACCTGCATGCCTGCGATTCTGCCACATGTCATGATCTTCCAGGGCACCTGGCTGAGGAAGCTGCCGAGAGAACAGTTATCACTTCCTCACACAATGCCTGTCCCCAGAGCTGACAGGAACTCTTTCACTATTTTAAATAACCTTCTCTATCGATCTGTTGGAATCGAATCATATTTTACAAATACCTCCTGTTCAGTGGAAAGGCAATTACTATGTGTCATTTAGCTGGCTTGGCCTTGACCTCAGATGGCTAGGACATATTTTAGTGTTTCATGGCTGAGCTGAGCTAAGGGAAGAGTCAAGGACTTTGATTTTATGAATATAGACCGGAAGAGGGAAAAAAAGAATCCATTCGAGTTTTCTGGTTCAAGAAAAGCTTTTAAGAGAGGATTTAATTATAAATGGTTCAAAGGGGTGAACTCTTTATTTACCTTGATATTGACTACACATATATTAGAAGCTATAGCCAGAGGACTATAGAACACATATTTAAAGACTGATGAATGAAGTGTATATATCACTACGGACATTTGGGCTGTGCTGAACATGTACCTTTTGGGGGTTCAGGGAAGATCAAACCTATGGCCTAGTAAGTGATCTACCCCTGAGCCACACCCCTCAGCCCAGATGCATACACACCCTTCTCTCTGCTTTTCTCACTTACTTCCTAAATTGCTGGGTTAAAACAAACAATGCGTTTTCTAATTTAAGTTGTTCCTTCCCGTTAGATGCTACAATTAAGCATTAGTGTATTTGCTTCTAGTTATAATTAGTATGTTATGATGTTTGTGCTTGTTGATAACTATTTTATTCTACAAACCATAATAGAGCAAAGACGGCGGAGGAGGGCTGTATGTTTGAGGGAGTTACGGGAGGCAATTGCATCTCTGACCTGAATTCACGCCGTGAAGATGTCGTGACTCTTGAGCAGGGAGTGTGAAGCCACTTTCATTTCCCAATCAGTTGAATTTTTATGCCTTTTACCATAAAAGGCTTCACTTGCCCTATTTGCTTTTAAATTTTTGTCTGAATTTCTGCGTGCAATTTTAGTATTTTGAATCACAGCATTAGGCGGCCTTGGGATGTGCATGAGCAATCCGTAGTTTAAAGGCTGCCCTTTTGGTTTGGTAGCTGGTTTAAGAGAAACAGATTGCCCTGCGCTTTAATAAGCAGTGTTCTGTCTCCTGTCAAGTGGCGCTTCTCACAATCCCACCCATTCACCTAAGTTCATTTTTCAGAATCCATCTACTTTGCAACCAACTTAAAAAGTGAGTCAGGGGTTGAAGCCTGATAGTAGAATGCATGCTTAGCATGCTATAGGCCTGGGTTCGATCCCCTGTGCCACAGAGTAACTCACAAATAACAAATCAATAACTTCTCAACACCCCTGAGGTTCTTTTGTAGTTATTATTAAATTATTGTAATAAATTTGCTTCATTAATTTCCTTTGGATACTTTAATTGAAAGCTATGGCACTATCTGGATGAAATCGATAGCGGTAAAACACTGTCATTAGTGTTGAGGGAGAAGATAATCATCCTTATGCTATGGTAACCTCCATATCTTGTAACACATTCTTAACCCCGAAGGTACAGGGCATTTTGTGTACATGTGTACAGGAAATTTGGGGCTGAGTGATGAGACGACCCAGGCTGTACTTATACCTTTAAAATCTTGAAATAAGTTTCTTATAAATTTGAAAGACTGCAGAACTAAATGGAAAGTGTTGTCTACATAAGAAGCTGAGGTTTCCAAGTGTTAAACTCAGCACAAACCACCAGTTATTCTGAAATGAAAACATGCTTAGCTGCAGTAGATGAATGTTGTGGAATTTTTAGTTAATCAATAGGTTGATCAAACTGATTGGTGGTTAATAGTAGCTTAATTATAGAGGAAATACAGCCTAAGTGGTAAGTACCAATGTGCTTGGGTGGAAAAGGAAACTAAAATCATAGCCCAAAGCATGACCTTTTAAGATGTACATTCAGAGAAACAGTCTGTTATGCAAGTTCACATAGACATTCAAAGCGAATCATTTCTCACAAGCATGCTCTTATTGCGTTATTCGAGAATAGTTTTTTACTTTGTGAAAAATCTAAAAGATTTTATGAGAAAAAAGAACTGTTAGAGAACAGAACCGTCAGAGCTGAACTTTCTAACAAGCCATATGCATCATGTATGCTTATAGGAAAAGAATACACGGGACTCACATATTGGTGTTGGCGGTTGATGTCAGCCATTCGCCGGCTAAACCAATGATATCCAAACCAGTAGAGAGCTGGTTGAAAAATCGAGGATGACCTAGAATGGCAACAGGAAAGCATTAAGGCAAAGCCAAATTTTTTTAATCTATCGTCAGAGCAAAAGGGCTGGACCACATGGATGTAATCTCCATCCTATGGTCTGCTAGAGTTCTCCAATGGTACTGGAGAAGGAGAAATTAGCACCAATGATACCCTCAGATGTCTATGTTTCTAAGGCAGCATGTTTTTAAATTAAAAATTGAAATTTTGGGGGGTCTGGGATGATGGTTCAGTGGTTAAGAACATTGGCTGCTCTTCCAGAGGACCCACGTTTAATCCCTAGCACTCACATGGTGGCTTAAAACCATCTGTAACTCCAATCCTAGGTGATCTGATGCTCTCTCCTGGCCTCTGTGAACACTGCATGCACATGGTACACAGGCATGCGTATACGGTGTACTATATGCAGGCAAAATACCCATACGCACAAATTAATAAAATAGAAAACATACACCCCAAAATCGAGACTCGTGAAATGAACTGTGCTTTCCAACACTTATTTGTTGGCTTTCAGCTGAGCTCTTCTGTCACTCTTATTTCTTCAATGATGAGAAGGGATGTAGTGATGCCCTGTGTGGTGACGCACACCTGTGATCTCAGCACTTGGGGGTCAGAGGCAAGAGGATTGTGAGTTCAAGGCCAGCCTGGATTACAAATGAAGATCCTTTCTTAACTACCTACTGAGGGATGTGGCAGTTCTTATTCTTTTCATGTCTGTGGCAACTTTTAATTCACTGTCCCAAGGATCTTAACTTCCATGTATGTTCCATGTATGTTAATGGAGAGGGGGCTGTGGGCCTCAGAGTTCTGGGGATCAAATCAAGCCTGGGAGGAGGGGAGTTTCAAGTCAGACCTGATGCAGAGACTGCCCGCCCGCCCGCCTGCCAGTCTCTGGGACAAATGTGATGCCAAGCTTCACTGTTCTTTGCCCATCTAAAGTCAGGCGCCCATTAAAGGAATGGAGCTAAACCGATGAAGAGCTGAGCTGACCCAACATCCCCCTGTGAGTAGGCAGATCGGTCCTCACTCAGTTCCTGAGCACAGAAACACATTCTGCGATTCAAAAGTCCCATGCAGCCCAGAGTGTGCCTCAGCTGCCTTTGCCCTCAGCAAACATATGACCATTGCCAAGTTTTTGCTAACTTGATGTTCCCCCAAAACTCAAGTCCACATCAGCAGGCTTGGCTCAGCTGTCGTGCAGGAGTCACCACAATAGACTATCCTGGGAATGTGAGTGACAGCGGACAGTGTTGGGGAGATTTGCTGACTGCTGTGTTTCCAGTGGAAACTGCCTGGTCTGTGAATAACTGTCAGAGAGCTGGTGGTTGAATGTTCCTGGTCTAAGGCTCCTCCCCGAGAACCTGCTCTCCCCTCAATGTCCTGGGAGAGGATGGGTCATTTTTCTTCAGGAACACGGCCGCCGTCAGGTGGAAGGCCCCATACCTGGGCACATTCTGGCAACGCTAACTGGACTCAGCAGATTATAAAAAAGAAATAGATGCTGGGCGGTGGTGGCACACACCTTTAATCCTAGCACTTGGGGAGGCAGTGGCAGGCAGATTTCTGTGAATTTGAGGTCAGCCAGTTCTACAGAGAGAGTTCCAGGACAGCAAGGACTACACAGAGAAACCCTGTCTTGAAAAAAAAAACGAAAATAAAACAAAATAAAAATAAATAAAATGAAATAAATAAAAAGACAACTTGAAGTAGGAGTGAGACTTTTAGGGGAGGCAGGGAGAGTGGGATGGGGGGGTTGGGGTGGTTGTAATTAAGACACATTGTCAAATAATAAAAACATTCTAAAGAAATACTTCAGTTGAAATCCACTGAAGTATATATGGTGTTCACTTGAAAACTTTAGAAAACAATTCTTTCATCCTGAGCTAGTACTGGATTATAAATAAACTCAATCACTGTGTTTGATACGGCATCAAAGCCACACAGTATGGCAGAAGAACACAAGACAGAGACTAACCCAAAGTGAAACAGTCTGTCCACTGAGATAAGCTGCAAAGGTCCCTCAACACCCTTTATCAGATGATGGCTGCGCCTCTGCCTCCAGGATCCTCTCACAGGTTCTACCAACAGTTTCTAACGACAGCGGATCAGTTCCTTCTTCTCTTACTTCCTCCCTTCTCATCTCTTGCTCTGTCTGTTACTTTGTAGATAGGTCTTGTTACATAGTCCAGTTCTCAGACCCAGGTCTTCTTAACTTCACCTTTTAAGTATTGGCTTATAGGCACATGCCAGGTCCAACCCCAGATTTTGATTTTAATTATGACAGGACACTGAGTAATGCAGGAATTAATTTCAAGTAAGGCGAGAAAGTCATTTTAAAGCGAGGTTTTCCAACAAATAAACTGCAAAGAAGAAAGCTGAAGGAAGAAATCTATTGCATAGGACGTGGGAACTGCAGTGTGTGGGGACCTAACTGGATCCGGATTCAAGAGAACCGAAACATCCTGTAACAAAAGCCCTTCTATATTCATGAAGCAATTGAATATTCCATAGCATTAAGGATCTTAAGTGGGTTTTTTTGTTGTTGTTTTGTTTTTGCAGCTGGAACACTGACATGATTTTTAAAAGAAATTCTCGAAGGTGCGGATAGGTGTTGATGCAATAATATTCTGTTGGGGACTTGTTTCCATACAGTGCAGAAAAGGGGTCAGGGTGAAGTGACGTCAGCAGGAGCTGGGGACAGTTAGAGCTGGGTGTTGGGTGCAGGGGTTCATTATTCAATTCTACTCTGGTATAAGTTCAAAATTTCCATAATGAGAAGTTAAAAAAAGAACCAGCCAGCCAGCCATCCATAAGTGGCTGCTCTGATTGAAGGCTGCCTGTCCCTGCGTCAGTTCGTGGAAAATCATGTGCTGCTCCTTTGTTAATTCGTAGAACAGTGTCAGATGCCACCGTATCCCTTCTCAGACTGTACCTGAAGCAGTATGCTTCTTTACTAAAACCCACTTCATTATTTTGGCACGAATACCCTTCAGAATGGTTTCCATGTGTGTCAGGGGGTTAGCCTATCATTTGAAGGTACACTCAAAGTTATAGGCCAGCAACCAGGAGCTGAGTATTGATACAGCAGCAATGGTGTCCTTTAGCCAGCACCAACCCTGTGAAGGGCAGCAGAAAGTTCCACGAGGTATAGAAGATTATGTACTCTATAAATGCAAATGTCTGCCTCTAGAAGCTGCTGTCCCAGTCAGAAGTAGATGGCTGCAGA
The DNA here is from genome assembly GCF_004664715.2 of Peromyscus leucopus. Lineage (NCBI taxonomy): Eukaryota > Metazoa > Chordata > Mammalia > Rodentia > Cricetidae > Peromyscus > Peromyscus leucopus. The sequence continues at coordinate 47,360,614 of NC_051066.1, read as the reverse complement.
CTAAACATCTCAGTGGATTCATACAATGAGCTAATGATATGCTTTCTCTGACCACATGGGTGAGATGCTATCATGACACAATTCTGTGTTTTCTTTGGGAGACATTTTGGGCCTTAATGGATGGATAGATAGATAACAGATGGTAGATAGATAGATGATTCCTTAACACGAAGAAAGTGTGTAGAGCAAACTGATGAGCCACAAGCACTGGCCACAGCAAGTCAAGCTGAAACAGGGAATTCTGATTCTCCTCTAAGCCAGCAGAACAGCACTTCTCCTTAGGAGTGAGCTAGCCATCAGACCAAGGGGATGCTAGGGGAACTGAACCGAGACGTGCTTTCTTCAAAAAACGACACAGACTTGGTGCATGGGATTGAGTCCGGTCTATCCAGAAATTATAAAATGAGACTATACTCAGGCCAGTGGGGTTGGCTGGCCTCAAAAGCTGCTTGGAATTCCTTATTTAAACAGCTTCTCTGATTAGCCTCATTAGTTCATTAGCACAGTTTGTTTCCGACGTCCGGTCATCTTACTCAGCTTCATCGCCACCAGCCTCTCTGATCTTGACCTTCAGCCTATCTTCTAGGGGTTTAGATGAGGAGAAACAAAGGTAGAAAGAGAAAGAAGCAGAAAGCACATCATGGCATTCCTCACCTCAAGGCTTTCCCCTGTGAGGGCAACTGGTGCCCAGGCCCCCAAATCCCTAAGGTCTCAGTAGAGCCAGGCTGGGAGGGGAAGAGAGTCGCCCGGCAGAGAAACTGTTCTTTATGTCACTGCTAAGAAACAGCTCATGCAGAGGTTTAAAGCGTCTTTGAACTTGGGGTGATTGAGAAGAAACCACTTGAGCCAGGTCTGCTGATTAGAGAGGACTTAGGAAAGGGGAAGAGGGCTGAAAGGACATCTCTAAGTAGGAAACAGGGCTTGGTGACGCATTTGGAATAAGTGGGGGAGAGAGGGAGAGGGAGGGAGGGCAGGAGGGAGGGAGACGGGAGGGGGGTGTTCTTTTCGGTGTTCTGGATTGAACTGTATTCCTCAAAAAGATGAATTCAAGGCCCCATCCCTTGTTCCCGTGACTATGACTCTACTTGGTAATAGGGTGTTTGCAGGTGCAAACGAATTAGACAGGCCACTCTGCATTGGGGTGGTTCTTAACCCGAAGGAGGGGTGTCCTTTTGTGAAGAGAGACCATGACCAACACCCACAGGGGACAGGCCATGTGGAGGGAGGCAGAGGCCACAGTGAGGCAGCACGGCTCTGCTGACACCTTGATTTTGAAGGCTCAGCCTCCAAAACTGTGAAAGAATCAATCCTCACTGTTTTCGATAGTTTGTAACAACAACCCTTAGAAAGAAACTAACACCAAAAGAGAGGGAAACGGGTCAGTTCCCCAGTGCAAGTGACAGGTAAGGGAGGTAGGAGTCCCCAGAATGAGGTAGATCTGAGAAAAAAAGTTCTTTTTAGGTTATGAACAGCCTTAAACAAAAACAAACAAACAATAAAATGACCTACTACTATATATCTGTACTTTTTTTTTAATTTTAAAAGAAATGATGAGCTTTTTCCAGGGCTGCTGCTGCATCCATTGTGGCTCAGGATGACCTTGTGGTCATTGAGCGCCTGGTGCCCTCCCTCACCAGGACAGGACCTCTTCAACATGATCTGGCTGTGCTCCTGACCAGCTTGGCGAGATGAATGGTCAACCCGTCCTTCCGCTTACCTGTACGAACTCCGTACTTTAGAGTGTCTCTGCAATCGACCAGGATCTGCTCCAGAGACTCAGGGTGGTCGGACAGCTCCAGATTAAAGCCCTCCATGCCTTCCAGCAACTGGTGTGGGTGGTGGAAGTCCAGCACCTTGGTGGAGCGGTCAAAAGTCTTGCGGACGTAGTTGAGGAGGATGTCCACCACCTCCAGCAGGAACTGCACTGTTTGTTCCTCCCCATTCTTAGCTGGAAGCAGATCTAGGCAGAGAAGGGAAGCCAGAGAGTGATTGCCACCTCCCTCACACCTGTGTTTCCCGGGTCAGCCTCTAGAGGGGCTCAGTTGCTTTCTAGGACATGGATCTGCACCCATCTTTGGATACCCAGTCCCCAGAAGGATGCCCTTCTGCCCACACAAAAACATTTGATGCATTCTGAGTGCTTTGCACACTTCCGGATAGTCAGGATCGCTCATATGGGGGGAGGAGCAGCGTGCTTAGAGAAACCTTGAGTGGCTGACCCTGGCAGCTGTCCATCTGCTGAATGGACACCTGGGAGGAACACGATGTAAAGTACTTCTGTTAGCCTCCCAGGGACCAGGTGTCCCTGTGCATCTGGTTCGTATTAATGATTTGCTTGATCTGCGGGTAGCAGAAGGTGGGGCTGCTGTGAATATGGCCTCTAGAAGGTGATGGAGGGGACCATTGTCTTTCTGTTGGTGTCATCCTTTGGGGACTGGATTTTTTTTTTTTTTTTTTTTTTTTTTTTTTTTTTTTTTTTTTTTTTTTTAGGTATCTGGAGATGACTTGGGCTCTCAGCTCTACAGGGTTAGAAAGAGGGGTGAGCAGGAAAAGGAAGAGCCGTTGGGGCCCCTGCGTGAAGTTTCCAGGCTAGCACAAGGGCAGCTTGTGTGGCCATCCACAGCATGGCTGTCTCAAGAGGTTTAATGAAGCTGTGGCTTCTGTGGTTCTGTGGGAGCTGAGGGAAGGGAAGAGTACCTATGAGCTTCTGAGGAGGACCTGGTAAAGCACCTCCCCAGGCCTGCATTTCAGAGGCAGCAGGACCTAACAAAAGACCTTTGGAGGGAAAATGAGTCTCCGTCTTTGGTCATGAGGCCCAGATATACAGCTTCCCACAGAGCGGGTTGGGTGTTTGGCAGTTGGTAATCTTGGAGGATAAACGCTATTAAGAGAATCATTCAGTTTTCTGATGGTAAGATGCCTTTAGGTTCTGAGATTCTGTGAGTCCCTATTTGTCTCTCGGAGTGTCTTTAGAACTGAATGATTCACAGACTTCCCTCACCTACCTTTCCAAACAGCAGGGACCTGGACAATAGGGAAGGAGGGGGTCTGTCCCACCACAACGGTCAGAAAAATGGTTTTGTGAGGGTTCATAGAGTAATGAAAGAAGTAAAATTTCAGGGGGGGGAATCAAGACCCCCAAATGAGGCACAGCTGGGTGGGGCTGTGGAGGGACCACCTTGAGCAAACAGGTTGGAGAAGTCGGTCTCTGTGCGCCTGAAGCGGGCACCCTGGTCACTGTTTTCACAGGAAAGCAGGTTCTTGGAGGACTGCCGCTCCCTGAAGGCGCTCACAAGGCGACTCTTCTCTTCCAGGCTATTGGTCCTTTGCAAGAAGCCTAAAGCACAAGAAGGTAGGTCAGAGAGACTAGGAACTACCCAGCTGCCAAAGGCCGGCCGCCCGACCCAGCTGACCCTCCGAGCAGGGCTCTCGCTCTTGCCGAGAAGAGAAGCCACTGAGTGTCTGTGGCTTCTATACGGTGACTCTGTGACTCTGCACTGCTTGCCTTCAGGCGGGGAGGGGCTGTGTCAAGTGGCATCAGTGGCACCGACCCAGTCATGCAAGAGAGAAGAACAGCAAGTGAGCCCCATCCCCTCTCTGAACGTGACAACAAACTGAATTAAGTTGAAAGGACAGCTTCCACTCCAGTAACCCGCCCCAGGACGGGGTTTGGAAGGAAGGGACCCAGAGAGGATGCTGACCACATTGGGTGTGTGGGCTGTGGAACCAGTGGGATGACAGCTGAGGGAGCAGGGTGAAGACCAACAGAAGACGGAAGGGAGAGGGCAGCAGAGGGAGGAGGGCGAGGACAGCAGAGGGAGGAGGGTGAGGACAGCAGAGGGAGGAGGGAGAGGGCAGCAGAGGGAGGAGGGTGAGGGCAGCAGAGGGAGGAGGGCAAGGACAGCAGAGGGAGGAGGGTGAGGGCAGCAGAGGGAGGAGGGAGAGGGCAGCAGAGGGAGGAGGAGGGCGAGAGGCAGCAGAGGGAGGAGGGCAAGGACAGCAGAGGGAGGAGGGAGAGGGCAGCAGAGGGAGGAGGGTGAGGGCAGCAGAGGGAGGAGGGTGAGGGCAGCAGAGGGAGGAGGGTGAGGGCAGCAGAGGGAGGAGGGTGAGGGCAGCAGAGGGAGGAAGGGTGAGGCGCAAGCAAGAGGGAGGAGGGTGAGGGCAGCAGAGGGAGGAGGGTGAGGGCAGCAGAGGGAGGAGGGTGAGGGCAGCAGAGGGAGGAAAGATAAGATCCTGGAAGTTAAGGAAGATGTCGTTTTCTGGCAGCAGGTAAATATAGGTATGATACTTTTGACTCAAATATGCAGTTCAGCCTTTCCTGAACCACCGGCCTCCACTGATAATAGTATTAGAGACAAGACGAGAAAGCCTGAATGTCTTCCAGCCTTGACAAAGGCTTAGCTAACTCTAAGTACTTATGGACCGCTTGTAGAAGCTTGTTATTTATTTGGAATGAGACAGATGACGTGAAACCAAGCTCCCATCCTCCAGAAGCTTCAGTCTGGCAGCGGCCCCCCGCCCCCGTTACAGTACTGACAGGAAGCTATCCAAGAAGCATACTGAAACGAACTCTGAACTCAGGCTGGGGTTCACAGCACCCCATCACTTCCCCTAAGAAGGAGAAGAAAACCCACCTACCCATGGTACACAGTTCAAATACCCCCAGCCGCACTCCAGGGTGCGGGGTTGAACCCAACAGACTGGAGTGCCTGCCAACCTGGAGCATGCCCCCCCCACCCCGATCAAGCACTGTACCCTGCTCTCAAAGCTGTCTTGGCAGAAACCGAGATCCTTGAGACATAATCAAGAGTTCAGAGCCAGGAGGCAGCGCTCTTTCACTAGAGGGCTGTAGGGTCCTGGTTTCTGGCATGGTTTCCTGTTGTCAAGAACAACCATTATAGAGTATGTCTGAAACCAAATCCACGTGGCTCAATAAAGGGCGGTCCTGCCCGTCTGAGACCCACTCTGTAGTCTCTATCATCTGGTTCAAGCTCCTCTTGGCTCAGAGAGGCTCTGCGAGGATCTACTTGCTTCTCCAGGAATGGTGTGGTGGAGGATGATATAAGATGGAGGATGAAATTAAGCGGAGGACGATCCTGAGGTGAATGCTTTAACAATGGTCTAACAAGAGGTCCTGGCTAGGGGTCCCTGAAACTGCCAGAAGCACCCTATATTCTCTCTTGCTCTGTTCCCCAGTCACCACATAGTGCTGGCCTGTGATTAGTGGGTGCAGGGGAGAGAGCTTGCAGCCTGTGTTGGTTCAAGTCATAGATGACCGTCCACCCACCCAGCTGAAGATGAGCAGCATCCTGAGAGGACTCCCCACTCTGGCCCTGTGTGTGTTCTGCATTCTCATCCCCCAACTCAATGGCCAGGGCCCCAGTGAGCTGTGTAGAAACAGGGAGCACCAGGCTCCAGATGGTTGCTTGCAAGGGACTCCAAGCTGGCTGTGTGGCATAAAGACACATGATCACCAGCACAGGGGATGCTGAAACCCAGCACCAAGCCGCTTGGGGAAAGGAGCTCCTTTTTGATTTTTCTGGGTACACAGCATCTTAACAGATCTCCTACAGTGTTCTCAAGAAACCAGAGATATGGGGTGCTGGAGGTATCTCTTTAAAACAGGCTATTGGTTAAAAACTTAAACCATGGGTGGAGGGACTGTCTGGGCAGCAAGCTTTGGACCTCTCCAGAGACAAGTGAAGGGCGCCCTGGGGACGGGCAGAGCTAGAGCTTAGGCTTGCTTGCCTAACCCTATCTAGGTCACCCCTCCACGCCTGCAGCCACCCTCCAGCTCTTGGCAGGACCTTGGGTTTCTTCCATCTGATTACTCTCCCAGGGGTTCTGCCTCTAGAGCTGAGGGTAGGACTAGGGACACTGTGGCCAGCCTTGCAGCTTCCTTCCCTGGAATAAGAAGGAGGGGGGGGGCATGGTGGGGTGTGGGGGTGTGGGTGAGAGCTGAATCTTAGCAAAGCATGCAGCCGCTGAGGGGGCCATCCAGGGTGATGGTTTGAAGGTACAAAGAGACTATTAGATCTTTGGCTGTCAAGCCAATCTTGTTGGTGTTAGGTCAAGAGGGTGCAAACCTCCAGGTGCGAAAAGGTGTGGGATGAAGGGAGTCTGGGACCGGCTGGAGTGGGGGCTGTGGATTCGGGGTCAACGCCAGCTAACGAGTGCACTCTACTTCCGCTAGCTTAAAATGCAAAGAGTTGACCCGAAGTCAGTGAATAAACTGAGTCCTTACACTGTTTTTGTGTTCTCTCAGCGACAGGCCTGGTGGGAAGCCCTGAGGCCTCCAAAGGCACAGCATTTTAGTAAAGGGTGATTTTCCCACAGCACTGTCCTCTGCACCCATCTGTCTCTCACTCAGGCTGCAACTTCTCCCAAAGTGTGTGTGTGTGTGTGTGTGTGTGTGTGTGTGTGGTGTGTGTGTGTGTACAGAGAGGAATCTCTTTAAGGATGACAGTCCCTACCCGCCATGCCCCAAACCTCTCCTTGGTGGCATCGGTTTTCAGAGGAGACAAGAATAACAACTTAGAGCCTGGACTCGGGTCTCAATCAAGCCCCCCAACTTTATCCTGGCCTCTTTCCCTTTCAGGACATCAGGCCTGTCTCCAACAGGAGCACTTGCACCTCATCTTCCAAGGACCAGTAGCAAGAGCAGGAGGCGGCAGGCAGGGTAGAGACCGCGTCTTTATACCCTAGCTCCCACAGGGAGCCCTAAGACAAAAAGTGGCTTCACCTGGAACCGGTCCCTATGCGCATCACAAGGCCCAGGCAGACCCAAGGGGTCTTTTCCGTTCTGCTTGCCTCCGGGTTGCCAGTGACGGCAGCAGAAGGCTAGAGCCACGGCGCCAAAAGGGACCAGGCGGGAAACGGGCCATTAAGCCAGGAATGGCTGGGTGGGAGTGGGAAGGGGCTATTAATAGAACAAAGCTCTGGGCTGTTGACTGCCCCAGCGTAGAGACCGCTTCTGGTGTTGCCCACCACTTTTGCGTGCTGGGGACTGGGTCTCATCTCCGAGCCGCCGGGTCCTAAGGCCGCAGGGCTGGGTTTTTCCTACCGAGGCGCTAGGTCTCGTTTTCAACGGAGCTCGTTTTCACCCCAGAGATGCAAGGAGGACGATGCGCAGCCAAACGTGGAAGGTCGCCGCCGATGTCCAAAGGCCCTAAATAACCACTCTTCCCCATAGGGAGGGGGAGTTGGAGAGGCGGGAGGGTCAGGCCTCGACAGCACCCACTCCCCTCGGGGTCCCTGAGCTCCCTAGGCTGGGGGGCGGAACCGCTCGGCTGCTATCTCGCTCGCAGCAGCTGACGGATGGCTCTTTAATAAGCCCCTCGTTAATCTTCCCCCGCCTCTCCACCCCCTGCCCGGGGACACCCGTATTTTCTGGTCCGATAAGGCTAGAGAATTTTAGACGGTGAAATGTAGTCAGGAAAGCAACTCCTCATTGTTCAGCCGGAGCCACTCAGCTGTGTCCCTTCGAACAAATCTCGTTTTTTTTTTTTTCTTTAAAAAAAAAATTACAACCCTTGGGCGTTTTCATTTCAGACCCTCTCGTTCCTTTTCCTCTCCCCCACTCAGATCTGTTTTCCTTCCCTGCTGGCAAATCGTGCCAGACAACCGCCCCCCACCCCCAGCGTCCTCTCCTTCCCTGCAGCTCCCCTCCCACACCTGCCCCCCCTCTTCCTTTCTTTCTGCGGCCGTCGAAGACCTGCCGGGCAAACCGTCCGGCCCACGCTGCCCGCACTTCCCCTAGACAGGCCACCCAGGGCTGCAAGCAATCCTTTTCCTTTCTTGGGCCCCCGAGGCCTCAGAAACGAAATTTGAATCACGGTGACAAGTCGGTGCAAAACCCTCAAGCTGGGGAGGTCACTTTCAACTGGGGATAGAGGATGGACTGGGCAACCACGGAGGGTCAGTAGCAGCCTTGATAAACATTGCGCCTTTGGTCTGCTTGCCCGGAAAATCAGACCAGTTGGCAATTTTTATGCAATTTTTACAGACTCGAGGGCAGAATGCAATAGTCCAAGCAGCCCGCAGCCGGCGGGGACAGCCTGGCTGCCGCTTGGGGGTGCTGTATCCTCTCTTCCAAGGCCTTATTGGGTGAAATGAGTCCCCGTATCTGAGCATTTTCTGGTTATTGGGTCTCCAAAGGAAAAAAAACCTCTCCCGCGCCCAGGGCCAGGGCCTCCAAAGGACCGCCTCCACTGGGCGCTGGGACTGTAAAGCAGTCAGAGCACCAGGTCCAAGGGCCAGAGTCCCCCTCCGGCCAGACACTCCTACAAACCCACTGGTACATTTGTCGCTCCACTCTGAGGAGACCCCCCTCCCCCAGGGGCCTGTTCACTTACCACAGATCTTCAGGCCCAGTTTTCTGGTGCATCCATGGGCTACGCCACACCAAGTATCATATGCTAGGGGCAGAGACAGGGAAAAGAATTAGCGAGGTGCAGGCGGGAGAGAACCGGGTAGAGGGCAATGGTTTTGACGCGGGCTGTGGAGGTCCTCTCCAGCGCACCTCACGAAAAGCTCTGTTTTGGAAGAACAAGCAGCTCCCTGCATCTTTGGTTCCCAGACAGAGCTCCCAGCTCTCATCAGGCTTCTGCCTGCTGCTGCCTTCAGGTACCGAACTGTGTTTTGGAGAAGTGAGGCTCATGGACCCCACCCACAAGCGTCTCCACCAGGGCAGACGCTAAACACACACACACACACACACACACACACACACACACACACACACACACACACACAGCCCTGGCGCTTGTGTGGCTCAGCACCCACCCGCCAGGCCTAACCCCGGACTCAGTCCTCCGACTAGAAGGGGACCACACAGCAGCTCCGACAGGGAACACAGAGGCATCTGGGACCCAAACGTCTCATAATTTCTTGGCGGGTCTCCAGCCGAGTGGCAGCTTAAAATAAACTGGCATGAAATGGGGTCGCGGAAGAGTTCAGGAATTAATTGGGTGAAAAATAGTATTTGACTAGATGATCGGACTCGCATGGCTGCTCCAGTCAGACTGGGGAGTAGAGAAGACAATGGAGCGCCAGTCGTTCCTGTGCCCTGTCCCCTCAGCCCACCCCTAGCCCCCTTCGCAACCTGCCCCTCATTAACCCCTCCTTCCGACTCCCGGAGTCTGGAGCAGGCGGATGCGTGCACCTCTCCTCGGGTCTGAACCGCGCCATTCTCGAGGCGCTCAGGTGTTAACTCCCAGCCAAGAATGCCAAGAGGCAGCCTCCTGCCCCAGACGCCTTGGTGCAGGGTGGGCCCAAGGAGAAATCCCCTCCCCGTCCCTCGGAGCCAGGCGCCGCCCATCCCCCACCCCAGCCGGGCCCACTCCTCCCGCGGCGCGCGAGTGTTGGCTGTGATAAGCAGAGTGACATCCATTAAACCCCAGGCACGACAGAGCCCCAGCGGGGAGAAGAAACGGCCTGACGTCGTGAGACAGTATGTCACAGATGGAATTCCACTGACAGACAGGAAATCGGTGCAACCATGGCAAAAACCCTCATAATAGCACCCTACTTCCTCCCCGTATCTGTGATTTCTCTTTAAACGCCCGCCCGTCTCATCGAACCATCAAAACAACCCACGAAACCCTCGGGAGTGTGGTTCTAAGACTCGGGTGACAAAAACATTTCAGGTCAGAGAGGTTCGAGTTTCCCAAGGTCACTTGGCCTGAGGGTGACGTTTCAGAAACATTCCAGTTTGTTTATCCGCCCCCCCCCCTCAAGTTAGGCGTTATTAAAAACAGGAAAACAGGAAGGGAGAGAGGTAGGCGAGAGCCCCTTTGTTGGGGCAGGAGTTGAGAACACCTTTTCTGATAGGCGCGAGAGCTCCTGCCTGCTGGAGCAAGGTGTGTGTGTAAGGTGTGTGCCGGAGCAGAACGGACGCCTTCCAGAGGGTCCAGCCGAGGCTAAGACCCGCAGCAAGCTGGGGGTGTGTCTTCCGGGGAGGGCGAAAAGTGGACCGGGCGTGGGGTCCGCGCTCCCGGGCTCCCCAGTTAAGGTTAGGGTGTTCCTAGAGAAGGGCATTCTCCCCGGCGGGGGTCCTTAGATCTCTGGCCTCCATTTAGGTAGTTTCTGGAGGCGCCAAGGCGCGTGTAGACTCAGACCATCGCCTCGCCTTTGCTGAGGCTGGACATTTGAGGACTAGGGCGATCTGGCGGGATGTAGGATGCAGGTAGGGGTGCCTAGTGTGGAGGGTTGACCCCAACCCTGCAGGAGAGGGAATGAAAGCGTGCGCTCGTGGGGATAGGAACTGGAGTAAGACGTGGGGAGGACTGGAAAAGCAATCTATGCAGGCCCGGTCAACGGACAAAAGGGGCGCAGGCCTCGAGTTCTGCCAGGCCGGCTCCCACCGCTGGCTCCGCCGCTGCCAACGCCTGGCTCACGTGCCGCCGGCGCTGACGATTCTCCGGAGCCCCGCTTTGTTGTGTGTGCAATTGTGGCCTGCCTGCGTGCAGGAAGAGGGGGCTGCTGAGGGAACTGCAAAGTGGCCTGAAGAATTAGGGCCTCCTGCCCCAGAGTCTGCACCAAGAGACTGAAGGGGGGCTTTCCTGCCTTCTGCTTGCCGCTTGCGTGGATGGGAACAATTGTTTTCACAGGCTTAAAAAAACGCAGCAATACGCACTGTCGACCACCCGGACCTCCCTCAGCTCCTTCCCTGTAGAGATCCTGGGGCCAGAGCTGTCTGGAGCTGATTGATTTGTGGGAGAGGGGTGGGGAAAGACTTCACCCCAATATGGAAAAAAAGACAAGCAAATCTCGCGTCTCCGCTCCTCTATATGGAGTCAGAAAGTCAGTCTGATTCAGAGACAGATTGAGTGAGGAAGCATAAATGCCCCCCTTCATCTCCTTTCCCTGATTTCTCCAAGACTTGTCACCTGCTGGCAGGTCTCTCCAGCAGGAGAAAGCAGAGGGGTGCTTTTGCCTCCCAGCTTGGCAAGCCGTTTCTCCTCCTAGTTAGCCCCCAACATCTTGCCACTCCGGCTGATGCCTAATACCCCTTCCCTCGCCCTTTTTGTCTCTAAGATGTAATTAATTGAATCTCAAGCAGTTTTTGTGCACCTTTCACGCCCCTGGCTTCGCCCTCACTCGTCAATAGCTAGACACAAATTTGGAGCAATTAGGGACCCTGAGTTTTCTAAAAGCTGCAATTAACGTCGAAATTTCCCCTGATTATGGACTGTGAGTACAGCGCTGGGGGCGGGGGAAGGGAGAGGAGAGGAAGAGGTCAGGTCTTAGCTCAAAGCTAGGCAAAAAAAAAAAAAAAAAAAAAAACCCTGTTCTCTCTGGGACTCCGGGTTCCTCACACCGCCCCCCTGTTCTGACCCCTGTTGTCCCAGCAGACAAAAAACACCACCACCACGCCTTGCGCGCCGCTACCCGCCGCTGAGACCCTAAGGATCTAGCCCTCCGGGCCCCTGTGAAGTCCTCGCTCTTCGGTAACCTCATGTCCCTGGCAGCCAAATGACCTCTAAGCAGGAACCTGGGATAGGGCCCCGTTTGTTTCCCAGCCTCCATCATTTCCACCCTCTCCTTTCTCAGCCTCCCGCGGTCCCAGCGCCCCCACCCTCGCTGCAGTCCATTTAATAGGAAACTAGGGCAGGACCTACTTGTAGGGCGCAGGTTGGTAGTATTAGGATCCGCTCCCGCGTTCGAGGAGGTTGCAGAGGAAGGCGTGGAAGATGCCATCAGCTCGGTGGTCCCGGGGTCTCTACTGTTCAAGGGTCCCCTGCGTGTTGGGCGCAGGAACAGGCTGCAAACAGAAAGGAGAGCTGTGCTGGGCAGAGCTGCTGGGTCCAGCGGCCGGGGTCACAGAAGTCTCGGAGACAGAAGGGAGACCAAGGGCAGCGAGCTGGCTAGGTCCCGGTGCGCGGTTGGTGGGAGGGGGTGGGGAGGCGCTCGCTAGCTCCGAGACTGGGGCGCAGGCACAGTAGCCCAGAGCGAATCTCAAGTCTGGAGGCTCAACGGGGTGACCCCAGAGAGCTAAGGGGCTCCAGAGGCCGGTGCAGGACGCAGGGGATGGGGTGGGGACAGGGCTAGGAGCACTCTTCGAGTGAATTCCAGCCAAGCCCAGGCAAACCCCATTGGGCTCCCAGCAGCTTGGCGGACCCGCAGACAAGGGGAGGGCGCGCAGGGCGGGTACGTCTGGTTCGGTGTCTGGTTCCCGTTGTTGTGTCTGGCTAATTCCTTGGAAAGAAGGAAGCTCACAGCGCCAGGGACAGGGACTTTGGTGAGACAAGGTGAGAGGGAAAAGGGATTCATGTTTTTTCTTTTTTCATTTTTCCCCCTTAGGACTTGACCCACTAGGAACCAGTCACCTTGCACTCCAGACAGCCAAAAGGCAGCGGGTCGGAACCTTGCTGGTCGGCTTCTTGTCCCACCTCGTTTCTAGCTATCGAAGCCTAGGTCAAGGCTGAGTCCCAGATTCCCTGTTTCTACTCTCCCTAGTCCCCCGAGTTCGTCTCACTGAGCCAGAGAAGGTGGCGGAGGGTAGAAAGGAGACCGTCACCTGGGAGGCGAACTTGCGCCCAGGGCGCTAGGGACCTCGGATAGAGCTAAGTGCTAGGCGCTCCTACTTGGTGCTTGCTTGCGGACAGAGAGAGGGAGAGAAAGGAGAGAAGGAGAGAGGGAGGGAGGGAGGGAGAGAGAGAGAGAGAGAGAGAGAGAGAGAGAGAGAGAGAGAGAGAGAGAGAGAGAGAGAGAGAGAGAGCTAGCTAATCTGGGTACATCTAAGACCCCGCAGAGCGCAGCCCACCAGCCGCCGCTTGCACGTCGTCCCCCGGGCTGGGCATCTGTCCCCGCGCGCGCGCTCTCGAAGCTCGGCGGGCGGCGGTGGAACGCGGGTGCCGGGGAAGTAACAGGTTATCGCTCCTCGCACCTTCTGCCGCCGCTACCCAGGCGCGGATCCGAGAGCCTCGAGCTCCGATCCCCGAAGCGCAAAGGGAAAATGGCTCTGGTGTCACTTCGGCTCCCGTGTGTCCTCCGGAAGAAACCACTGATAATGATTGCAAGAGTGAGGAGGGCCGGGGGACGCCAAAAGACAGCTGCGACTGGACTGGCGGGAAGCACTAGGCAGTGGAAGGTGGGCGACAGGCGCAGACTCGGGGTGGGGTGGGATAGGGCTTGACCAGAAGCCGCAGGCTGAGAGGACCGGGTTGAATAACCAAGGCTGGGCGCTGCCAAGTCCCGGCCATCCCGTATTTACCCACCTTGGTTGGGCGATCGCGAGCTGGACCCTCCCGCGGCTCCTCGGCGAAGCGTCCCCGGCTCGTCTCGGCTCAGCCACAGGAGTACGTGCCGGGTGTCACCCCGGGGCTGCTTCCTCGCTTGCACGATCGCTGGTCCGGCACGCGCGAGCCTGGAGAAGACAGAGATCCGGAGAGGCGGCCGCTGGGCTTGGGGGAGGCGGGGGCGGAGTAGGGAGGCGGGGACCCGCTCGGCGGGGGGAATCACGAGGCCGCTGCTCGCGGGGGCAGCTCGTCCGCGGAGCGGTGGGGCTCCTTTGCAGGTGTCTGACGCCTCCGGAGCTTTACAGGGCGATCATAAATCCAGCTCACGGGTTTTCGATCAGAAGGGGGGGGGGGACGAAGTCCTATGAGTAATCCAGAACGTAATCAGCACGCTCTATTAAAAAAAAAATTTTTTTTTTGAGATAGGCAATGTTGGGTGAGAGCAGGGAAAAAGATCATCCCTACGAAGAATTCTGTTTCAGTGGGTGCTTCCTCGCTTCTTTGCCCCCCCCTCCCCCCTTCCCGTCTCTTGGAGAAGACTAGTGTTTTTGCTGATGCTGGTCGGCTGGAGCTAAGAAATGAGCGGTGATTAAGAAGAGGCCAGCATCACCTTAATCCCTTTCCTGTGATGGCCCAGGATCCACCACCCTCCACAGGGTTTTCTATGGGTGGTGTCCTGGGGGGGACACTCTACCGAGTCAGGGTTGCTGTAAAGGCAAACAGACAGAGACAAGGAGACCACCCAGGCCATGGAGTTTCCTCACTCCAGCCTCTTCACCCTGTTAGAGGCATCACCACCTTCGAACACAGCTACCTGGTACCACCAGAGGAAAGGGACCTCATCTCTCTTTCTCTGAGCCCCCCCCCCTCCGCGCCTCCCTTGAGGAAGGGAGAAGAAATCTTCGTGATTGATCATGTCTGAAGGTTAATAACACGCACGAGTGCCACTCCACACGCCTGGGGAACTCGAGCGTGGAGGTGGCTCCGGGAAGGCAGGACGGTGCACACTCCTCGCCTTGGCCCGCTCTCCTCACTTCTTTTCAATTTCACGGCGTTTAAAGATTCTCTCTTAGCAGTATTTAAGCACCTTGCTGAGCGGGGTGAAGTCCCCCTGCCAGCCCCCCCCACCCCCGGCAGGAAAAGGCGGTAACGGAAAAACTTCCACCAGAGGGCGCCAAACGCCCAGGGACCCTGCGCTGGCTGCGTTTTCCCTGGTGCGCCCCGGACAACACCTGGAGATGCTCGCCCAGCTCTTCACTCGCTGCCCTCCCTCTTCGAGCCTCCCCGCAGCTACCTCCGGGCTCCACCTTTTCTCTCCCTCCGTTCCTTATTCTTTGGGGAGGGGCTGCAAAACAAACTTGATCTTTGGGTCTGTCCGGGTGATGGGGAGCACTCCGTTGATCGCTTTACTCGTTTTCATAGCGATTTCCCTCACATTGCAGTGCAGCAGGCAGGGTTTATTTACGCGCACGTCTGGGGCCTCGATGGTTTACCCAAGACCCGTCTCTTTTCTGTGACTGTCTTATCGATTTTCATCACCAAGCAACGGAAACATCAAAAAAAAATTGTATAAATTACCGAAATTTCCGTGAGGGAGCTGGAAGAGTCAGGACTGGGAAGATATGGTGTGTTCAACAAAAGAGACTGAAATCGCGTTGCTCCTGCTACCAAAGAAAACGCGGCTGCTTTCTCTCCGCCTCACAAAAAAAGCCCCCGCACTTTTTAAAGACAAAAAGCACCCAAAGGGTGGGCTGAGCCATAACCGAAGTCCCGCCGCGTTACAGCTCCCGGTTAGGTAGGTGTGTGTGTGTGTGTGTGTGTGTGTGTGTGTGTGTGTGTGTGTGTGTGTGTTTCACGAGGGAAATGTCCCTTCAAACTGCGCACTTCATGGCTTTTCGGAATATCTTGAAACTGTTTACGAGGAGGTGAACTCCGAGTTTCTTCCACGCCCCCTTCTCGGGCCTTCGTTAAAAGATGTAGTGACATCAGCTAGGAAGCTGGGTGCCACTGCTTAGTCACTCAAGACCCCCTGGGCCAAAGGGAGGAAGCCACCAATCCTCCTGACCCTAAATACCTACAATTCTGCTGGGATGCCGGCCTTCCTCTGTCCCCTTACCCTTCCTCCAAAGCCTCCCTGCAAAGGAACGTGCCTTCGCTTCACCTGTGGCCGCAGATGGAGACATTTTCAACCATGTTTGTCTTTGACCACAAAATTCAAAAGAGCTCACTCCTAGGGCTTTGGCAAAAACAACCATGTTGGAAACAAAAGAATATTTTACAACAATAGTTATCGCAAATTAAACCAGGCTGGGCCCATCTTCGAGATGGTCCCCCCTTCTTCCTCTGCTCTCTCCTTTGTGATGGGGAGGATGAGAAGGAAAGCTTGTCTTTAGTTTAAAAGCATATGAACAGTAGTAATCAGTTGAACGGATGTTAGCGACCTTTGGGGTTCTATTATCTTTGCGCTCATGAAGGTGGTATCCCGGTGAGCCAGGGGGAAAGGTAGACTGGGAGACTCACGATTGAGTTGCTCTCTGATTTTCTCCTGCTCCAACTCAAGACTCTTGGGCTCAGCGGGGTATTAAAAACAGAGGGCCCGGAAATCCGCTCAGTACTGGTACATCGAGTTTTGAGGCCAGGAACAGCCTTCAGCACCGAGGACAGCGCCGCTCGTTCAGGGCTTTGCTGGGTATTCACTGCAAGTGCTCGGCCAACCCCCTGCCTCTGCCCCAGGCTGGGCCCCACCTTCTTCGCTCCTGGAAGTTACTGTTGTTTATTTTGCCTGGCGGGGGATTGTGCGGCGGAGCGTTTCGCCCACTCCTTCTCCTCCTAAGAATTTGGACGGATGGTAGCTGTCCTTGTCATTTGGCTTTTCAGAAACAATATTTGGACCATTTTTATTTGTGGTTTTCATTCTTTTTATCTTCATACTCCCAGAGGGTGATGCTTAGAAGAATGAGGGATGAAAAAAAAAAAAAAAGACTTCCTCTCTAGGGACTTGAACCAGTGGTGAGGGGTGGCCTGGAAGGGTGTGGTGTCCGGCCAGCTGTTTCGTTTGTAGTTTGAACTACGAATTAGCGCTTTGAAGAAATGGGAAAGCAACGCTCTAAGGCTCAAAAGGGCAGGGAATGCCTTCGGCTGCGTTCTTTCTCCCTCCTCCGGGCGTGGGGGGTGGCCGGCAGGCTACTCACCTTACTCTGTCTACCAAGGACGACGTCCCCTAGGTCAACAGTGACAGACACTGACATTCTCCGCCCACAGTGCCCTTTCCCCGGGACATTTAAAGATACTCAAAACGCGTTTGGGGCCCTGGCTTTTTTACAGAAAGGGGGGGGGGGGAAACCAGGTGGGAGGAGCGTTGGGAAAGAGGTTCCCCAACCCGCTTCCGGGGAGTCCTCCGCCCCCTGCACCCCCTTTGCTTAAAATATTTTCTGTCAAGGTGAGTAGATAAGACGTCAACTGACTTTTGACGCACTTCGCATAATTAGCTTCCAAGAACGGCAATTTAGAGCCGTGATTTTTGGTTCATTTTAGTTGGGTCATAAAGGGTCTATTTGAAGTATTTAAATTATGATTTTAAAAAAAGAGTAAGAGTGGAAAAGGAGAAATGGCCTCCTTGCTCGCGTTTAAACGTGTCTCCCAGGAGAACGAGGGCGGCGGTTTTAAGTCAGACCGCAGGTCCCTTCGCTCTGTGTCCGTACTTTAAAGGTCGATCCCTGACTCTTTCTGGACTTTCTTTGGAGGGCCCTAACGCACACCCCATCCTAACAGAGAACTGCACTGGTTCCTGGCAAGCTGTGGAAGGGTTAAAAGGGGGCGGGGAGGAAGAGCTCCAGCCGGGCCGAGTCTAGAAACCGCAATGGTTTCTTGTGGAGAGCTGGAGTCTTCAGATAATTGTCATGTGGCTGTTCCCCTTTGATAGTCCGGGGCGGCTGAAAACACTCGGGCACAAACCGAGCAGCAAGACCGCGCTGGGAGATTTGCATTTTGTGTGCATCCAGAAACGCCCAGTTCTCGCTACCCGGAGCACGAACACAGTGACCAGCAGGGGGCGGTAGATTACAATTCCTGAGGAGAACAACAGCACCCCCCCCCCCCCCAACACAGCTGGTCTTCAAGGAAGCCTGCCTGGCCGGTTCCATTTCATATGCCTACGCCATTTATTATTTTATTTTATTTTTTACAAAACAGAACCTTTTTAAACGCTGAGAAATGCCCCAGATGTGACCTCAAACACCCAGGCTCGTGTGTCCGTTTGATGAAAGGGGACAGGCAGCATGGCATCCGTTTCTTTTCCTTGCCGCTGTATCCCAAAGGTGCCTTAAGGAATCCTTTGATTGTAAGCTAGGAACAGCTTTGCGGCAAGATAGCACAGAGATCACAGACCTGGATCCAGATGTGTCAGAGGGAATTCTATCGCAAAACTGAATTAGTGAAAGAGTACGACTAAGTCATATTTTTATCCATTTCTTTTTCGGTTTAAAATACCAGGTATTTAATCTCTATTTCCGGACTTATGTGTCTGGTACTGTTTTTAAGAAGATTCTGGAGTGTTCTGATTTGGTCAGGGAGAATCTGGTTACTTAATCTTGTGGAGTCAGGTCTGGCTCCTTCCCAGGCATTGACTAGTAGTACTCAGGGAAGAAAACTGAAGCCTTAATGGGGGGACTCATTCCGACTCCCAAAGTGGTCAGTGGTGTTATTTGTTTATTTACTCTTTTGGGGGGCTGGCACCTAGCTCTCCCCAAAAAAATCACACACAGAGGCTTATTAATTATCAATGTCCAGAATAGCTTGGACTGTTTCTAGCCAGGTTTTATTAACTTAAACTGTGCCGTCTATCTTTGGCCTTGGGACTTTTACCTTTCTCTATTCCTGTACACCTTTCCTTTCCTTCTTACTCTGTGTCTGGCTGTATAGGTGAGTGGCTGGCCTCTGATGTCCTCCTCGATCCCTCTTGCTCTTCTTCTCCCAGATTTCTCCTTCTATTTATTCTCTCTGCCTGCCAGCCCCGCCTAGCCTTTCTCCTGCCTTGCTATTGCCAATTCTTTATTAGCCCATCAGGTGTTTTAGACAGGCACAGTAACACAGCTTCACAGAGTTTAACAAATGCAACGTAAACAAAAGTAACACACCTTAAGTAATATTCTACAGCATGTCAGTTCATTTTTAAATTACTTTCATTTTACGTGCATTGATGTTTTGTCTTGTGTATGCCTGTGTAAGGGTGCTGGGTCCCTTGGAACTGGAGTTACAGACAGTTGTGAGCTGTCATGTGGGTGCTGGGAATTGAACCCGGGTCCCTCTGGAAGAGCAGTCAGTGCGCTTAACCACTGAGCCATCTCTCCAGCCCCTGTCAGTCCATTTTATGTGAAGGGATTATATTGAACGGTTCAGAGGGCTTGCCCCGATCATGCTGTAGGCTTTCCTCACATAGTGAGGGTAGATCCATCATAGTTCCAGGTGCGAGGCTGTAGTCCTGCTTTCTTTGACCGGGTGAGCCAGGGATCCTTTAGATCCATTTAAGCATCTTTCCCCCCTCAAGATAGGGTTTCTCTGTGTAGACCTGGCTGTCCTGGAATTCATTCTGTAGACCAGGCTGGCCTCAAACTCACAGAGATCTGCCTGCCTCTGTCTCCTGAGTGCTGGGATTAAAGGTGTGTGCCGTCACCATTCTGCTGAACTGAAAAATTTTAACAGCTCGTAAATGTAAGGATTAAATGGGAATCATTATATTCTTACTGGGGTTATAGACTTATTTCAACTCTACAGGTAAGTCCCAGAGTGGGAGGAGCCTTCAAAGTTCCTCGCCTCTCTGCCCTCTCCTCCATGTTGAGTTTGGCCATGTGATTTGGTTTGGACGTTGGTATGAAACTGATTTTCAAACTCATGAGTTTTGGGGTGGTGTGCTATGTATGCATCAGTATCGTGGCTACAGCAGATCTTTATCGTCTTTTACCCTGAGAAGGTTAAGGGGAGCCGTGATGGAATTCAGGGAATTTTGGCATCTCTTGAGACAGGAAGAAGACTCAAGCCTCCCTGAGAGTGTTGGCTAGAGGTCAACTGTTATCTAAGTTTCTCAAAGAAAATGTTAATTTCATGGCAAATCTTTGTCAACACAACTTAACATTTTTGCATTTTAAAATGACTAAAGCTAGGCTGCCCATGTTCCAGGGGATGACCCTACACCCTGGCCCATACGAAGTGGATTCAGTGGATTTAAGAGAGTGCGGGTGGATAGGAAGGAGAAGTGGTGCCTGGGGGCATTGGAGGAGTCGGAGGGAAGAGAATGGGGAGGTAGATTTAATCAAAATGCATTCTATTCATGTATGTAATTCTTACACTAAACACAATGGCTGAAGCTGCCAGGCCGGAGCAGTGAGGCTGCCTACGGAGTTGTGGGTCCCTCCTCCTCCATCAGAGGGCAGCTGGAGCAGACGCAGTGTCCAAGGAGGTTGGACAGAACCTCCTGTCGACTCCACAGTTCCCAAGTGCAGCAGGGCTATGAAGGATTTTGTTGCCGCTGCCCTTGGAGAACAGGGCAAGCGCAACCCCAGTCATCTTCACGGTAGGGGGAGGAGCCACTTGGGAGAGTCTCCAAAACCTCGTGGTGACCGCGCCCACCTCTGCTCACACTGCTCAAGCCTGAGCAGAGAAACTGATGCCCCCCTGCCCCATCCCCGCAGACGACTTTGAATGACTGAAGGAGCCTGTGAAGCCAGTAGCGGACAAGTCAAGAGACTTCGTCTCACTTGCGGGAAGGACCGAAGAAATCATGGAAGCCGCCAAGCTTCGGGAGTCTCTGCTTCCGTGGCAGCAGTTTCGGATGCCCGGAAAGGACTCCAGGCGTCTTGGCTTTCACCACAACAACTTCTGCTGATCCTCGGGTCGTTCTGCCCTCGGTGACAACAGGATGTCCCCGGGAGGTCCTCAATCTAGGCAGGGAGGAACATCTCCTTCACCCATGCCAGCTGGGGTGGGTGGGTTGAGAAAGTCCGCTCCAGACTGCATGGCTAAGCAGAACGGTTGTGGTTAGTAGAAGTTATACAAGTAGCCCTCTCTCATTCTTCTCTGGGAAGGTGGGAGGTATGAGGCAGTCATCTGGGCCTCATCCAGTGCATTGTTTACCCTGTGTAGCCTACACCCCCCCCCCACCGCCCTTGGTGTTTTTCACTGTCTAAGGTCTTTATCTCGGGTGGGTCATTGTCTTAGTCAGGGTTTCTATTGCTGTGAAGAGATACTGTGACCAAGGCAACTCTTATAAAGGAAAACATTCAATTGGGGTGGCTTACGTTTTCAGAGGTTCAGTCTGTTATCATCATGGTGACGTAGTGGCGTGCAGGCAGACATGGTACTGGAGAAGGAGCTGTGTCCCCACGGGCAACAGGAAGTGGTCTGTGTCACTGGACCGAGCTGGAGCATAGGAGACCTCAAAGCCCGCCCCCCCTGTAAGACACTTCCTCCAACAAGGCCACGCCTCCTTATAGAGCCACTCCCTATGAGCTGGTGGGGGCTAATGACGTTCAAGCTACCATAGTCAGATTGGAGCTGGTAACTGGAGGAATGGATGGACATCTCTTAGACACTCCTCCCCCAGCACAGCTCCAGGCGCAGGGGAGTGGATGGGAGTTCAAGCCCCAGAGAGTGGTCCACAGCAGAGACTGTGGAGGGCTGACGCCGGGGAACGCGGATATTAGGAGGACTGCACAGAGCTGCGAAGATGCGAGAGCGGAGAGAGCCATAAGGGCAGATGGCAAAGGGCTGGGAGGAGCCAAGCCCACAAGACCCCAGTAGCTGAGTTCTGCAGGGCTAGCTGTAAGGAGCGACAGAGCACCGAGAGAGCAGCGGGTCCCAACATCCTTAGCCCAGAGGTGTCACACCAGCGGATGTCACACCAGCGGCTGGGGGCTGGGCCACCGGCACTTAAAGCCCAGAGCCAAAGAGTTCTAGATCCCAACACCAGAAGCTTAGAAACACCACGCTGAGGAGAGTGCTCTTTGTAGCTTCCATCAGAATGGAGCAAAAGATCCCTCAGCTGAGCCGGGCGGTGGTGGCGCACACCCTTAATGCCAGCACTCGGGAGTCAGAGCCAGGCGGATCTTTGTGAGTTCGAGGACAGCCTGTTCTATGAAGCGAGATCCAGGACAGGCACCAAAACTACACAGAGAAACCCTGTCTCGAAACAACAACAGCAAGAACAAGATCCCTCAGCTGATTGGTAATAGAGTCCCAGGATTGCTTACTGTTAGCCTGATGGAGGTGAGTGTTTAAGGAGAGTGTGTAGAGACCTGTGTTCTGTCTCACTGTCTCTTGGTCTTTCTATCAGCATGACTAGGAGAAATAGCAGTCTATATATTACAAGTGAAAAATTAATAGAGATCATGTGTATCTATTTTATTTTTTAAAAGATTTATTTTAATGTGTATGAATGTTTTGCATACATGTATGTATATGTACCACATGCATGCCTGGTGCCCACAGGGGTCAGAATAGGGCATTTGATCTCATGGAACTGGAGTTACAGGCAGTTGTAAGCCGCCATGTGGGTGCTGGGAATTGAACCCGGGCCTCTGTAAGAGCAGCCAGTGATCCTAACTGTTGAGCGGTCTCTCCAGCCCCGTTTGTCTTCCTGTGTGTTTTAAGGATTCCCATTTAATTCCCATATGTCCTCTGCTTTATACCTGAGGCAACTTAAGGCCAGACAGGTTCCAGGGCTTAGCGGACCACGTGCTGGGGTGGTGGGAAGGCGGTTCTCTCACTTCCTGCATCCCCAGTGCCCTGTGCTCTGCTCTGTGACGCCTTCCGGTTCTGCCCCTAATAACACTTTGACCTGGAAAAAAGCCATCCTCTCAGGGGCTCTGTAAGAAGAGGATTAGTGTTTCAGAAGAATCCAGACCAGGCTTCATTCATATGAAATAGTGTTATATTTTTATATCTCTTCTCATGCTGTGATTGTTATGTTCTCCAAGTCCTGATGGGGTCTTAAAGGAAAGTTAAATTTCATCTGGAGAGAAAGAAAAAAAAAAGTTAAAATCAATCAGACTTGAAGTTCACACTCTTTAAAAAATCTCTTTTTAGCATATTTACTTCATTTTGTGTGTGTGTGTGTGTACCAGAGGATGCCCATGTTACAGTACACACATAAAGATCAGGTGACAGAGGACAATTTTTTTCTTTGGGACAGGGTCTCTCTATACAGTCCTGGCTGTCCTCAGACTCTCTATGTAGACCAGACTAGCCTTTCACAGAGATCCGTCTGCCTCTGCCTCCTGAGTGCTGGGACTAAAGGCGTGCGCCACCACCCCTGGCCAAGAGGTCAACTTGTTGGGATCAGAATGGCTCTGACCCCTCTAAGACTGCCCCCACCTCCCCTGTTCTGAGTGCGCTGAGGTCAGGCTGTTCCGCGGATGTTTTGCTGTTTGGGATATCTCGTGGTTTGGCAGCTGTGGCTTCCTGGGCCATGCTGACCGTTCCTTGACCCTGGGTGCTTGGTAAACAATTTTGTTTGTTTCCTCCTGAAAGGGTATATAAGATGGGGAAGAAAGAATAAAGAGAGTCCTGATGCTTGCAACGTGACTGGTGTGTGCTGTGTTCATCCCGACTTCCCCCGCCAGGTTAACCTGGCCCAATTGCCGTGCAGGCGCGGCACCAACTTTTGATGGTTGGTTCTCTCCTTCATCGCTGTGGGTCCTGTGGCTTGAACTCAGGTCTTCAGCCTTGGTGGCGAGCATCTTTACCTCCTGAGCCATCTCATCGCCTCTGACTTTGAATCTCGATTTCACGTCTCGGCTGTCATTTAATTGCTGTAAATGGTCTCATCAGTAAAATGGAGGCTAGCACCAGCTGGGTGGGCTTGGCTCGGCTGAAGTCGGCACACCCCTTCCGTCAGTTCAGTAGTGCCTGTTGGTAGCATTCATTCCATCAGGCTCTTCGGGCTCCTCCATCTTGGTCCAAAAGCAGGCTGACGCACATCAGTCCCCGCCACCCCTCCTCCTGCCCGCCCATTGAATTCGCTAGCTATGCCCCTCAGCCGTTCATTTTGTTGCTCTCTGTTCAGCAGAGCGGCTGATCATTCAGGGATGGGCCTGGGCTCCTCCTCTTAGTGACATAAAGGTCGTCTGACTCACAGAGGTTTAATTTCTGGAGAAGACAATGTTCTGATGGGGGATTCGGACTCACCTGGGAGGGGAAGGGAGCCCCATGATGGGTTTCTATGGGGTTTGCGGTTTGAATCTTTTTCTATCTTCCTTCTCTCCGTGATCACATCTAGTCATGTGACTTTAAATGCCATTTTTATTTATCAGTATTCATATCTCATCCAACATTACAGGCTCATAAAGTTTACGGAGTTCTTCGTTTAGATTGTTAATAGTATGCACTCTAAAGTGTCCCAAATTCAACTCTCAAGTCTCCCCCCAAACGTGTTCCTATTATGACCTTTTCCACCTCAGTCAGTGACTAGCTGAGACATCTCAACCCTTCCAGCTGGCTTAAGCAAATATCTTGGAATTATCTCGGGTTCTGCCCTTTCAATCTTGGTAAATTGTTGAGTCTACTTTCAAAAACTTCATCCGCATCTCGGCTTCTGCTCCCACTACCCCAATCCCTTCCAATGGTGTGAAACATTGGGTTCCACGGTGGATTTCCTCTACACAAAGCTCTCTGGAGTCCATGCCTGCGGTCAAGGCACAGGTCTCTACTGCTGCTCTCACAGTCAGAACACTCTAGGGCCCCAGTCTCAGTGAAGCCCAGGTCTCCACAGTGTTCCGGTTATGAGGTATCCACCAAAGACCAGTTCAAGCCAATGGATGGTCTTTAAGAGCCCATGACTACACTGCATGTTTGGGACCAGAGTATAGTCCCAGGCCTTTCTCAGGGTGAGCGCTTCATCAAAAAACCACATCCTGAGTTGATACACCTCAGTTAGCAAGAACAGTTAGCCAGAAGCTGAATTACAGAAGTTAAAAAACAAGGTTAGTACATACATTTAGAGACTTTCCCAGAACTGTGGACTTCGATGGATCAGGTCTTTGTGTTGCTGGAGGGCTTCTCTCCAGGTTCCACCAAGCCCCGCAGTCCCACAATCCATGTATAAAATAATCACTCAGACGTTTATATCACTTATAAACTGTATGGCCGTGGCAGGCTTCTTGCTAACTGTTCTTTTATCTTAAATTAACCTATTTTTATAAATCTATACCTTGCCACATGGCTGGTGGCTTACCAGCGTCTTCACATGCTGCTTGTCCTGGCGGTGGCTGCAGTGTCTCCCTGTCAGCCTTCCGCTTCCCAGAATTCTCCTCTCTCCTTGTCCCACCTACTTCCTGCCTGGCCACTGGCCAATCAGTGTTTTATTTATTGACCAATCAGAGCAACAGATTTGATATACAGACCATCCCACAGCATCTTTGTTCTCATTTTTGGCAGGTGGTGTTCTCTACGTGCTGGGTTCCTAGGCCTGAACAGTATGTCAGTCATGGAGTCACTCATGCTAAGGTCTGGGGCCCTGTTACATGACTACTCAGACCCCCAGTGTTCTGGACGTTTAACTTCCCAATGCTGTTTCATTATCACTCTGCCCAGCCACACTGCTCTTTTCGATGTTTTCCTGAATATTTTAGGCATCCTCCCATCTCAGGGGCTTTGTAACTATCACCTGTCTGAGGATTCCTCCCCTGGGTGTACATGAAGTTCATCCATCTACACTCTAGTCTTTGCTCTAACGTTCTTTTCTCAGGAGGCCTTCCTTCATCCTTTAACAGAGTGACTCTCTAGGCCACACTTTCCCCAATGCTTTTATCACTTCCAAATGGTTTACTTACCTTATTTAATATTCATCCTCCCCACTAAGGTAAGCTCTGGGGCTGGAGAGACAGCTGAGCTGGTAACATGCCTGCCATGAGATCACAAGGCCCTGAGTTCAGATCCCTAAACTCCACCCAAAAAGCCGGCTATGGCAGTGTGCACCGTGACCCTACCGCTCGCTCATCTGGACCTCACTGGTCAGTCTAACCAACTGGAGACCACTGGGTTCAGTGAGCTCTCAAAGGACAAGGCAGAAAGCACTATCGGAAGGCACCTAGTGTCAACCTCTGGCCTACACACACTCATGCATCCCCGTACCCCCCCACATACACACAAACACACACAAGTTCTGTGAAACCAAGTTTTCACTCCCTTACCACTGTGTCGAAGCACAGGATGATCCTTCATCACTGGAACCACTCAAGTTTTGGTTTTATTTTGTACAACTGAACAGACACATTCCAAACATCTCCTGGTGGACATCTGGGGGTTTGAGCAGGGAGGGAAGGCACCCGGCAACTGCCGAGTGAATAGGGCTGGTCTCTGTTGGGCCAGCTTAGGTTTTTTGTTCCTCTAGATCCAGATGAGAAAGCAGAGGGAGAGAGAGTGAAGAGCCGTCCTCCTTCGCCTGACAGAAGCCTTCTTGAAGGATGTACATGGCATAGTGAATTGAAACAATATACAAGCATTGCCTTAGCAGGTGCTAGGGAGCAAGACTAGCAAGTTTAATTTTGAGACAAATCTCCGGGTTCTCTTAATTTCACCTAGTGACTTATTTATTTATTATTTATTTTTTTGAGGCAGAGTTTCTCTGTGTAGCCCTGGTTGTCCTGGAACTCCCCCTGTAGACCAGGCTGGCCTTGAACTCAGAGATCTGCCTGCCTCTGCCTCCCAAGTGCTGGGATCAAAGGCATGGGCCCCCAACCCCACCAGCTGTAATATTTGATTTTACTGTTTCCTCTTTTCTTTCACTGGCAGGTTTTGAGTTAAGACAAACACTTTGGGGAAATTAAGTCAGTGGGTTTATTCTGGCCCACCTTTGGCTAAATTCACCCGACACCAGTAGGAAGAAATTGATTTTGGTCCCTCTGATGTATGATGGGCAGGGCTCTCCTTCGAGCACACTGTGGAGTAGATGGCAAGTTAATGGTCATTTCCAAGTGATCTGTTTCTTGCCAAGACATTTAAATTTTTTGCTGTTTTTGGTCTTGGTGTTTGGCTTTTTGAGACAGGGTTTCTCTCTGTAACAACCTTGTCTATCCTTAAACTGGCTTTGCAGACCTGGCTGGCTTTGAATAATTTTGATTACAAAGATGCACTGAGGGACCGGAGGCCCAAACTTTGACACAATGTAGTTAAAAGGGTTACTGTAAGGAGTTCATGAAAGTTAACAATTAAAATATATACTTGAGCAGGGCGGTGGTGGCACACGCCTTTAATCCCAGCACTCGGGAGGCAGAGCCAAGCGGATCTCAGTGAGTTCAAGGCCAACCTGGGCTACAGAGTGAGTTCCAGGAAAGGAGCAAAGCTACACAGAGAAACCCTGTCCTGAAAAACCAATAATAATAATAACAATAATAATAATAATAATAATAATATAATAAAATATATACTTGAACTGGGTGTGGTGGCTCATGCCTGCAGGTCCAATACTCAGGAAGCAAAGGGAGGAGGACTAATGTAAGTTCAAGACTGGCCTGGGCTACAGACCGAGACCTTGCTTCAAAAAACCAACACATGCATGCACGTTTGCACACAGTTGACTTTTATATTGGTGTGGTGCATGTTGTGTGTGTGTGTGATGTGTGTGTGGGTATGAAAATGTGCCTGTGTGTATTTATTCGGTTTTCATTGCAGAGGTCTTTCACTTCCTTGGCTATGTTTATTTCTAAGCATTTGTTTATTTTTTGATAAGGTCTCATGTAGTTGAGGCTGTCCTCAAACTCCTCATTCTCCTGCCTTTACCTCCTCAGTACTGGGATTATGGGTGTGGACCACAATGCCAGCTAATACCCAGTGGGCTTTCATTTTCAAATTTGTAAAGATTTATGAGCATTTTGCCTGCATATATATCTGCACCATGTGGATGCCTTGTGCTTGCAGAAGTCAGATACCATCTTAGGGTTACTATTGTGATGAAACACCATGACCAAAAGCAACTTAGAGGAAAGGGTTTTTTGTTTTTTTTGTTTGTTTGTTTTTTTTTTAATGTGTAGCCCTGGCTGGCCTCGAACTCGTATCCTCCTGTCTCTGCCTCCTTCAGCAAATCCTACCGGCGTGTGCCACCACCACCGGGCGGGTTTATTTTCTTACATGTCCATATCACAGTTTATAATCTAAGAAAGTCAGCTGGAGGTAGTAGCTGATGCAGAGGCCACCTGAGGAGTGCAGATAATTGGCTTGTGATGGTTTGCTCAGCTATAGTACCCAGGGCCACAAGCCGAGGGGTGTCTCACCCACAATGGGCTGGGCCCTCCCACATCACTAATGAAGAAAACGCCCTACAGGCCTGCCTACAGCCCAATCTTGTGGAGACAGTTTTCCAATTGAGGTTTCATTCCTTTAGATGACTATAGCTTGTGTCAAGTTGACATAGAAGTAGGCAGCACAGATCCCAGGAAACTGAAGTTATAGTTAATTGTAAGCTACAATGTGTGTGCTGGGCACTAAGCCTGGTTTGCTGTGGGATGTTCTGTATGTCCTGTGGGAGCCTGTTCTTGGGTTCCTCGTGGCTTTACCCAGCAGGTCCGCATAGAGGACGATTAGGACCATGGGCCTGAGTGCAGGTGTCTGAGATGGCCTGCACTTGGCTGTGCTGGGGGATGGTCTGTATGGCAAATTGCTCTGATTGGTCAATAAATAAAACACTGACTGGCCAGTGGCTAGGCAGGAAGTATAGGTGGGACTAACATAGAGGAGAAAAGAAAGAACAGGAAGGCAGAAGGAGTCGCTGCCAGCCGCCACCCTGACAAGCAGCATGAAAAGATGCCGGTAAGCCACGAGCCTCGTGGCAGGGTATAGATTTTTGGAAATGGATTAATTTAAAATATAAGAACAGTTAGCAAGAAGCCTGCCACGGCCATACAGTTTGTAAGCAATATAAGTCTCTGTGTTTACTTGGTTGGGTCTGAGCGGCTGTGGGACTGGTGGGTGACAAAGATTTGTCCTGACTGTGGGCAAGGCAGGAAAACTCTAGCTACACTGATTCCTCTGGAAGAGCACCCATTCCTCTTAATTGCTAAGCCCTCTGTCCAGCCTCCATTTAAAAATAATAAATTTAAAATATATTTTTAATTTAGAACAATTTTAAAATAAAAATAATTACTAATTCACTCTCCGCCTTCCCATTCCTCCCTACAATCCCTCCCCTGTACCCTGCTGTCTTACTTGGGGTTTCTATTGCTGTGAAGAGACACCATGACCCATGGAAATTCTTAAAAAGGAAAGCATCTAATTGGGGTGGCTCACTTATGTTTCAGAGGTTCAGTCCATTATCATCATGGGAGCATGGAGGCATGCAGGCAGACATGGTGCTGGAGGAATAGCTGGAAGTCCTAAAACTTGCAGGCAACAGGAAGCCAACTGAGACACTGAGCAGCATCCTGAGCATAGGAAACCTCAAAACCCACCCCCACAGTGACACACTTCCTCCAACAAGGCCCTATCCATCCAACAAAGCCACACCTCCTAATAATGCCACTCCCTATGAGATTATGGGGTCCACACCTGCCTTGAACCCTCTCAAAATCATGGTCTCTTTTTGTTACACACACACACACACACACACACACACACACACACACACACACAAATAAGCCTCAAAAACACAGACTAAGAAAAATAACAGTGATCAATATGTAAGTAAAAAGCCTCTCCAGTGTTGCATAAAAATACAAACATTTATCTTTCATTTATTCACTGGAGATTGTATTTGTATACAGACACACTGTTATTTTCCAGCTACTTACCAGTGGCTAGGGACACAACCATGAGAAGTACCGAAGTCCTGTTTCTCTTCCAGGGAGGAGAGGATGAGCTCTCCAGATACTGATACATGCTACACAAAGAGATGATTTTTTTTTAAGGCTTCCTGTGGCAGTCACTGAAAACACAGCTGTTGAGTCATGATGTCACAGAGGCAGAGGCAGACCCTATAAATAGGTGACCCACACTCGAGAAACTACCCTCACCATGCCTTCCTTTCCCCCTCTGTGAAATGGGAACAGTGACACACTACTTAGGGTTTTAAGAGTAAATAAAGCATGCAGAGCATTCACTGTGCCCCTCGCACATTGTATGGCCTCCCGACTTCCCTCTCTAAGTGACTTGCCTTGGCCTAAGCCTAAACATGAGCCAGGAGCCCACTCTAAGAACACGGATCCCTTGAACTCCGCAGCGAAGAAACCACAGTCACACTAAGCAGCGGCTCTCTTCTTTATATTTGCATTTGCATGGCATACACTCTTGAAAATAACTCTCCACGCACGGCAGCGACCTTCAGGACCCGTCTTCACACTCATCGGAGCTGTCCTCGCTCCCATCCTCACTGCTCTCGGCGGCGTCGCTCTCGCTACTGGTGTCCTCCTCACTGTCCTCGTCGTCCTCCTCGCGCTTCTGAGCTTTCTCTGCCACGGAAGGAAAGAGATGCTAAGTGCGCTTCCGACGGTCCCGCTCTCTGAAAACTCTCACATCTCAGCTCCCTGTACCACGAGACAGGTATTTGGAGGACACTATAGACATTGAGCTTAACTTGGTGTAGGATCAAAATAGAACAAGGAAGTCAACGTTGACTACCAGGTGGATGTTCGTGGGCTCAAAGTGAACACGCAGGCCTGTAAAAATAACGTTTATGATTGGCAAAGAAATCCTTCAAAGGCCAGGCATGATGGTACATGTGTAATCCCAGAACTCAAGAAGCGGAGGCAGGGGATCATGATTTCAGGGCTGTCCTTGAGACTCTGTCTCAAAAACCAACCAACCAAACTTTGTAAAAAAATTAAAGAAATTCTGAAATAAAATAAAGGAACTTGACTTAGGGTAATTTAGAGAGTCCTGGCATCGCTGGAAATTTTGAGACTCACGTAACACTGTAACATATGGGCATGGTTACATGTTCTGCTTTTTCCATGTTCAAGGGAGCTGGCTTTGTTTGGACAGTTCCACCCCATGAAGAGAATGGGGCAGTCATCTTTTCACTCACAGAAGACAAGCTGATTGTACTACACCATTCAAAATAGCCATTTAGACCAGTGGTTCTCAACCTGTGGGTCTCGACCCCTTGGCGGGTTGGGCCACCCTTTCACAGGAGTCGCATATCAGATATCCTGCATATCACATATTTACATTACAATTCATAGCAGTAACAAAATTACAGTTATGAAGTAGCAACGGAAATAATTTTATGGTTGGGGGTCACAACAACATGAGGAACTGTTTTAAAGGGCCGCAGCATCAGGAAGGTTGAGAACCACTGATTCAGACATTCCTTAACATTTCCTGAAGAAGTATTTTCACAATCTATCATAATAATAATAAAAAAAACACTGTTTACAGTTCTATGAGAAAAAAACAAATTTCAAATTTTAAAATTACCCTTTAGCAATATTTCTTCAATAAGTGAGAAAAATTCCTTGGCCACAGGATTTTCTGGTTCATAGATTAGGACTGAAAATAGATAACAGAACATGTGTTATTAATATCCAGTGTTTGAGCAAACAGCCCCTTAGAGTGAGACAGACAGAAGCTGTCAATCAGAGCAAGCGAAAGCAAATAAAACAAGAATTTCCATAATTCCATCCCAGGTATATCTGAGTACGAAGAAAACTCTCCACTTATATGCGGTGTTTTATAAGAGAAATGATGCTCCCTGGATTTCCTACCTCCTAGGGAAAGAACACAATCTCCTCAGTACAGCTTTTTTCCAGGCCAGCGATGGATGGACTCTGAGGATCAAATTCTCCAAAGGACAACAGTCTCCAAATTCGGAGACTTGGGTGATGAGAAGATGGTGCCCCTAGAGGTCTGCTACCCCCTTCCAATCTCATCCACCCCGCGTCTGCATGATGGTGTCTACATAAAGGTCCCATCTATCCCTAAAGGGGAGCTTTCTTCCATGTACCAACTCTTCCATGACAGAAGCGCCAGAGTTTCAAGTAGGGAAACCATACTTTCTCTCTGTTCTGACAACTTTCGCCCCTAGTCTCTAGCCCAGCCACCGCCTGCTTCAACCATCTCCCCTCTTCAGGGCCCTTTTTATTTCTTGTAATCTTCTCTTAATGCTGATCCTCGCTGTAACTGTGTTACTTCCTTTGGCCTGCTTTCCAGGGGCTTGTTGATAGGCTACCAATATCCTAGAGGTCAGACTTTCATTTTGGAGTCCCCCTATCTTTCAAAACCCTGCAGACCACCCTCGTCTTCTTTCCACCTGCCTTGAGGAGTGCTCTGTATTTGTTCCACACACACACACACACTAGTTCACTCTCTTGCAGTATCTTGGTGACCCCCAGGGGGCACTGAAATACCAAGCGTGCTATTCATTGCCTGTGTGCGAGAGCTAACTGTGCATGGTTCAAAGCTCCATAGGCTCAGAGGAAGTGAGCCCTTGGCCCTCGCCTCAATTCACCATGCCGGTGACTATTTCTGACTCCACTACATGTGACTGACATTTACCATCAGTCTGAGTTGGACTATGTGCCTGCTCAAGGTTCCTTTCAAGGACTTCGGTGTCTTCGGAACCATTATTTTCTTGTAAAAGTACTCCTTTCTATATTTTAAGTTAGACTGAAATATGCTTATCATAAGTCTAAATTATTTCTGTGAGTCAAAGCCTCTTTGTAGAGCAGTTTCTCTGATGTGCTTCTTTACACATCCACTTGACAAACTAAGTCAAATACAGCTGACGAGGTCAAGTTTACATGGAGGGGTAACCACAGGATTCACTGAATCATTCACATATCCAGATTGTGGTTTTCCAAATGTCTTTGACAATGGACTCATTTTAGTGGACCAGGTTAACAGTCCTCAGAACAGTTGAGAAAATTTCCTGTGGAATTGGGATTATCTTGCGGGATCAGACACGAGATTAGCTAGTCCTGTGGTTCAGCCTGGCTGCTCCAGCCGCCAGTTTCCAGAGAGTGAAGGAAGGGGAGTTTTAAAGCTTGGCCGGCAACACCTAGTCTAGTGTTCTGGCTATCCTCACTCCGAGAGTGACTAAGAGGGCCTGTGACGAGTTGAGGGAAATTCCTAGCATTCTGTGTTAGAGGTTGTTTACTAAGATGGACCTCTGTAAGGGAGACAGAATCCAATCTGAGCCCCTGGGAAAGAAAAAGCCCTACAGGAACGCTTCTGGGTCCTGTTCCAGTACTCAACCCTGCACTTCCGGCTCCTCCTCCTGCCTACCATACTGGTTACTTCGTAACAGTGGCTCAGTGCTTGGAGCATGGTAGGACTACAAATATGTCTTAGTTGGTATTGTCGTTAGTATTATTATTTTAAAAGAATGGCTCCAGGATTAGTGGATGGTTTCCAACATCCAGCCGGGGCTTTCTTTGGTTTGAGGGTCTGGGGTGGTGAAGGAGAGGGCTCTGTGTCTGTTTCTCAGTGTGGAGGAATTAAACCAGAAAACGTCAGAGTAAATGAATACAGACAGAGGGACAGGAAGCAGACCCTTTTACACCTAGACACAAGTACTACAGGCTAGGAGGCAGAAATGTGCGCAGTGTAAGCGGGTGAGCCGAGATGGGACAACAAATTGCTTAGCAAACAGGGCCCGGATCCCTGGTCTCTTTCCAGCATAATGTTGGGCTAGAACATGTGTTCAATGCGTAACTGCAGGAGGGAGGGAAGGAAAAGGGAGAGGACCGGGAAGAAAAAATTTCTGAGGATATCATCCCACGAAGACAGATCAGTTTAAACCTTTTCAGCCCCGTGGACCTAAAGTGGATGTTCACAGTTCACGGCAGGTCACCAGCACCTCACTGAGTGTCGAACATCTGTGCCATGCACTGCCAGGCTGTGGGTCAGAACTACCTGGTGGGTGTGATACTGGTGCTGAGACTCTGTAAGCCTCGGCCAGGCTTGCTGAAATGACTGATGGGTACAGAAAGAAAAGAAAAGAATAACTCCCCTCTCATTGGGCTCCTTAAGAAATCTCCAGAGTTGGGAGGAGAGACAGAATCACTCACGTCTACACTGCGTGCTGGGGAGGAGGAAGATGCTGGAGGAAGAGGCTGGGTCCCACCCTCCTCTGCCACTGTCACTGTGAGGAAGGTCACGGCAGCTGCCTACCTCCTCCTGCCTCAGTTCCCTTACAAAATTAGAGGGCTGGGGCGAGGCATGCTCGGGTGTAGAGAACATGCTAGCCTGGGCATGGCCCTGGGTTTGACTCTCATGCCCCTTAAAACTGGACTTACTGGACATTCTACTCTCTGAAGATTCCTTCGGATTGGAAATTCTGTGTGGGACACCAAACATTTTACTTGAAAGACTCAAAAGGTCAAAAGTGCTTGCAAGGATTGACAAGGCACACTACCTCTGATGTAAACTATGTAGTGTTAAAAGGGTCACGAGACCCTCCCATCCCTGGGCTATGCATCCCATCACAGTCACCATTTTGGGTCTTGTTATTAGTGAGAAATAGAGTTGCCATTTTCTTTTTTAAAATAACCATGACTGCCATATTAGAAGAAAAGGTGGGGCCAGCCTTATCTACATAGCTAGCCTGATCTATACAGTGAGTTATATATGTACAGCCAGGGCTACATACAGAGACTCTGTTCCAAAGAGAAGAGGAGAGGAGAGGAGATCTTTCCAAATCATTAAAGAAACACTGTAAATTTGGAAAATAGAATCTCTGAAATTTACTCCCTGGATATTTTTGTTGTTGTTGTTATTTCAAGATAGGGTTTCTCTGTGTAGCAGCCCTGGCTGTCTTGGAAATCACTTTGTAGACCAGGCTGGCCTCGAACTCACTGAGAGCCACCTGCCTCTGCCTCCCGAGTGCTGGGATTGAAGGAGTGTGCCTTTACTTACTCCTTGGATAGTTTTAATGGCAGACTGGACAGAGGGAAGGAGAATAAGAAAATTAAAAAATAGGTCAATAGAAAATGCCTAAAATAAAGCACAGAATTAAAATGTTAAATTCAGAGCTGAGCTGAGTATAAGATGGATGTCAGGTACCACCAAACAAGTTTGTTTTGTTTTGTTTTTTGCATGTAACTGCAGGAAAAGGGAAGTGAAGAATCTGGACAGAAGTGGTGTGAAAAGGTAATGACCAAGAACATTTTGAACTTGATGAAACTATCAAGTACAGATCTAAGAAACTCAGCAAAGTGCCCATTGCTTAAACACAAAGAAAACGCCAACTATTTTGAGTAAGTCTAACCACCGAACACCAGATAGAAAGATAAGGTAGACCAGATATCTCCTGATTCAAAGCTTCTAGAGTTCTTCACCTACCACAGGGCAAACCAAGGTCCTTCCGCTGAGGAAAGGTCTGTGTCGCCCACCCAGTCCTGTGCCCACGCCAAGACTCTAGCCTC
Organism: Peromyscus leucopus; assembly: GCF_004664715.2. NCBI lineage: Eukaryota > Metazoa > Chordata > Mammalia > Rodentia > Cricetidae > Peromyscus > Peromyscus leucopus. Next base: position 47,326,029 of record NC_051066.1, on the reverse strand, counting down.
AGATGCTAGCAGCTGCCTTTGCCTAGTCTGAGCCACCCAGGTCTCTGGTGGCTACCTTCAGGCCCCTCCATTCTCCACACAGCTGTACTTCATCCTGCTCTGTACCTCATTCCTCTCGATGCTCACAGGCTGGCTTCCTACAGTTCAGTTCTGTCCTCAAGCCCCGAGGGAGGCCTTCCAGGCCATCCTACGGAAACATCTGACCACCTGGTACCTTCCCTCCCTCTTCCTTACTCTGGTTTCTCCATGCCTACCATTCACGACACACCATTTACTTATTAGTTTACTTTCTGACCTGACTGTGGGATCACTGTCAGCGGCCTGCTGATTTTCCAGGCTCTCACACAGCACCTGGCACCCAAGCAGGGTTGAACGTTTGTGGAATAAACCCATGTTCAGTTAGTGTTGACTCCCATACCACCTGACTCTTCTGAAATCAGCAGCATAAAGTGACTGACTGTCTCCTATGTCGTGATGATTCTGTTTCCCAGGACAGTGAGCAGTCTACTAATCCACTTTGATTTAGTACACAAAGTCGTACCCTAGGAGTCCCAATGAGTCCGTAGATAACTGAACTCATTTTTCCTAAGGGATCCATGAGACATTAGCAGAGCATTCACTTGACTGGGATAGTCAAGCCATCTTCGTATTATGGCATCTGTTTCTAGAAACAAAGGGACAGCTGGAGTAGGCGAGTGTTTTGTACTTACTCATCTGACATAACTTCTTTGCCAGCTGGTAGTCTCGGCCCATTTCTGCTCTCAGGAACTGGAAAACAAATTCTTCATATGAGTGGTTTCAAGACAGAATTTCAATGTCAATTATAATAAACTTCCTAAAAATAGTGACTAATGCTTAGTTATTCTGATTTTGGGGAGGGGGCAGGGTTCAAGACAGGTTCTCTGTGTAGCCCTGGCTGTCCTCAAACTCACAGAGTTCTCGCTGCCTCTGCCTCCCGAGTGCTGCTGGGGTTAAAGGCGTGCGTCACTGCCACCATCCAGTAGTTATTCTGTTTTTAATGTTTACACACTTCTCCATGAGTTAGTTTGTAGTCAGTCAACTAACCACACTTCTGTCTTTTTATATTTAAATATTGTTATTTTTATTCGTGTGTATATGTCTGTGTGAATATATGCCGTCTGTGTGTGCAGGTGCCTGCAGAGGTCAGAAGAGGGCGCTGGATCCCCTAGAGCTGAAGTTATAGGCAGTTGTGTGCTACCTAGTGTGGGTGCTGGGAACCAAACCCTGGTCCTCCGGAAGAGGAGGAAATGCTCTTAACCACTGAGCCATCTCTTCACCCAAGTCTGTAATCTGAAGATGTGTGATGGAGCTTGATGAGAGAGTTCAGCCCTTCTGCCTAGCCACAAGGTCTGTGTGTTACTTAGCAACCTGAGAACGAGGAGGCTGATTCAACTGGTATTACACTGGTCTCATTGTTCACGTATTTCTTTGGTTCAGGGTCAGTTTTCTATGATGACATATCACTAGTTTAAAACAGACTGTCGGGGCTGGAGAGATGGCTAGGCAGTTAAGAGCACCTGTTGATCTCAAGAAGACCCAGGTTCTGTTTTTACCACCCCTCTCATGGTTCATAACCATCTGTAACTCTAGTTCCTGGGGATCTAATGTCTTCTTCTGACCTGAGGACATGTGTGTGGTTCACAGGAACATACGAAAGCACACACAAACAATAAATCTGAAAAGCACTGTGGACTAATGCTACACAACTCAGTATCTACCAGCACTGTGGACTAACTATGTAACTCAGTATCTACCAGCACTGTGGACTAACTATGTAACTCAGTATTTACCAGCACTGTGGACTAACTATGTAACTCAGTATCTACCAGCACTGTGGACTAACTATGTAACTCAGTATTTACCAGCACTGTGGACTAACTATGTAACTCAGTACTACCAGCACTGTGGACTAACTATGTAACTCAGTACTACCAGCACTGCGGAGGTATCATCATTTTGATTGTACATTTTATCACTTTTGCTGGTTAAAAAACAGTACATACTTGCCAAGTAAAAATTTTATAAGCTAAATAAATACATTCTGTCCATAATTGAAAATACTTCCACTTCTAATATATAGAGATGTAATCACTTTTAACATTTACATATATATATATATATATATTAAATATTTTATGTGCACAAACATTTTGCCTGCGTATATATATGTGTACCACATGTATGCCCTTGGAGCACAGAAGAGGGCATCACTCTAGAACTGGAATTACAGATAGATGTGAACAGCCATGTGCATGCTGGATACTAAACCCAGACTGTCTACAAGAGCAGTAGATGCTTTTAACCAATCAGCCAACAACTCCTTTCAGATATTTTAAAAACAAATGGGCATTTATGTGCATATGTATTGAGATTATCCAGAAACTTAAATCCCACAATTTGTGATCAGTTTCCCCCTATGGCACTAAATAGTCTTTATCTGCTGGGAACTAGGAGCAGGGGGTCGATTCAGGGTCTTGTGCATACTAAAGCACATGCTCTACCATTGAGCTGACATGCTGGGCCTTGTACATACTGAGCACATGTTCTGCTATGGAGCTGACAGCCCAGGTCATGTGCATACTGAGAACATGCTCTGCCACTGAGCTGACATGCCATCGCTGACCAGTCTCTTTGAAGTTTTACTTAGAGTATACTTTTACTAGAACAATATTGTATTGTTAGTTCTTTATATTGCTTCCAATAAAATAAACACCCTATTATTTTTTTGTGTGAGGAAGCTTTTGAACCGTATACAAGTGCAGGTATCTGGTCTATAAGAGCCTGGTCCCCTGAGAAACGAGGAGACACTTCTCACTCACTTCCAGACTTGGGGAAAAAAACTATTTACCAATTTAAGAAGCAGTTCTTTAGCATTTTCCCCAATGTCTACCCTAAGGCTTTTAAACATTGTTTTCCTGGGCTGGTGATATGGCTCAATTGGTAAAGGTGCTTGTGGCCAAGTCTGATGGTCTAAGTTTGATCCCCAGGACCCACACGGTGAAAAGCAAGAACTGACTCCACATGTGAACTGTGAAACACACGTACCCACCCCCACTAATAAATAAAAGTGTGATGAAATGTTTCTCTTAATGTAAACAAACTCTGAGAAACTTTTCTGTTGATCACTAATCTATGTTCTCATTTCCTCATATATTAACAAACGCCATGTCTACTCATGCAACAGAATTCTCACTTTAAAAATTAATTTAATTTTGCTTTTATTTCATGTGTATGTGTGAGTGTCTGCATGTATGTATGTGAACCATGTGTGCATTTGGTGTCCACAGAAGCCAGAATTAAGTATCAGAACCCCTAGAAGTTACAGGCAGTGGTGAGCTGCCAGGTGGGTGTACACACGTAGGAACCGAACTCGGGTCTTTGGCAAAAGCAACAGGTGCTTGTAACTGCTGAGCCATCTCTCCAACCCCAACGTTTTTAATTTTCATTCCCATTTGTAACTACACTTTATTTATTTATTTATTTTTTTTGAGATGAGATCTCTGGTAGCCCAGGCTGGTATCACACTCTGGTAGCAGAGGAGAACTGAATTCTTATTTTTCCTTGTTCCCACCTTCCTTAGATTCCACCATCCCTGGGATCACAGGGATGCGACCCCAGGCCCATGATTTTCTGCTTTCGCTTAAATTATGATATGCATTGGTTTGTCTGTGCATTTTTCAAATATCCAGGGCTTGATATAGTAACTTACTTCTTTTAATTTGAATTTTAACTAGCTTCCTCAGCTTGTATTGTGTGTAATTTTTCCAGGTTCCGATGTTACTTTTAGTTTTCTTCCTTGAATCACCATACACGTTTAATAGTCATCGAAGCATTTATAATTAAGCTCTGGGGGCTGGCCGGAAGGCTCAGTGGTGATGAGTGCTTGCTTCACGGGCATAAGGACCAGTGTTCTGATCCAAGCACTTGTGAAACAAGCCTTGAGTTCTGTCCCTGCCTGTGACCCTAGCTCTGGATGTAGGTGGGGTGAGATGGAGAAAGGAGGATCTTTGGGGTTAGCTGGCTTCCAGCTGAGCCAAAAAATGCAAGCTCCAGGTTTAGGGAGAGATGACGCCTCAAAGAAATAAAAAAAAAAAAAAAAAAAAAAAAAAAAAAAAAAAAAAATAGGCTAATTTAAAAATAATGAATCTATACTAGTTCATTTACTCTACCTAATAACAGAGTATCCTGTTTAATTACTTTGGTATTTGTATGCTTCTTTAGTGATAACACAGATGCAAAAACTTACTTCTGCCATTAACTCTAGCGGGGCACGAGTCTCCTTTTTAGAGGGGCCTTCCTCATCTTCGTCGTTGGTGTCCTCTTCACCATCGCCATCTGTTGAATCTGACAACTTCTCCTCAACGTCCTGAAGGCAATAGTCACTAACTTTCTCCTGCTTTGCAAGGACCGATTCCTTGCCCGCTTCACCTTAAACAGAGCACACATAACTAAGAAACAGTGGAAAGCTTAGATGCTGAACTGGACCAGATCCTATTAGCATCTGTGAAACTGATATATTAAAACAACCAGCACACAAAACCCAACATGACTGCTCCCGTCTGAACACACATTAGTTCATTTATCGCCGTCAACTTCCCAGTGAGATGGGTAGTGTTTCTCTTTTTTTTCCTTTTAATTCTTTGAGATGGTTCTTTATTTTATTTTGTGTTCACTGGTGTTTCATCTGCATTTGTATCTGTATGAGGGTGTTGGATCCCCTAGAACTGCAGTTATAGAGAGTTGTGAGCCGCCATGTGGGTGCTGGGAATTGAACCTGGGTCCTTCGGAAGAGCAGCCAGTGCACTTACCCTCCAAGCCATCCCTCCAGCTGGGTAGTGTTTCTATTCATATTTACTAATGAACAAACAGGTAAAAAAGGTGAAACAACCCCTATTCAAGGTCATATAGCAACCCCACTTGGTCTGGGAGTCAGTTTGGCTAGAATTGATACTCTTAACTACGTTCTATTATTCTTTCCTAAGATACATTAAAATGTACTATGAGGGCAATTCAAAAGAATACTTTGTTTCTTCTAGTGTGCCCCCCATGGGAAGCACTATGGGGTGTGCCTTTGGCTTTGTATAGTATTTCATAGTTTCAGACTGAGCCAGTTAGACCCAGCCCCTTCTCGAAAGATTCTGTGTTTGTGGCGTCTCTTCTTTGATGAGATCATGGCCATGAGGTACTCTAAACGATGTACAAACACTTGTATAGAAAAGAAAAAGACCACTTTCAGGAACACACAGACCAGAAAAAAAGAAAAGAAAACCAGCTCTAAGTCAAATGCGTCGGCCCGAAACGCGCTGCCAGCTCTTCTGAGGGTCCCCATCTACCTGCTTCTGTGTTATCCATAGTCTCCACGGAACGGCAGCCTCCTGCCCCTCCAAAGCACACCTGGTCTGTGCGCCACCTCACCATACTGATGTCATCAGAGGGAGGTCATAAAGGGCGACATCACAGGAGGGGGCTCACTCACTTCACAGACTCTCAGCACTGTGAAGAGGTTTCCTAATCTCTGGGTCCACAGCGTTCTTTCCCGGGTCCGTTAATTTCACTGTGGCCCCTCTTAGAGCCTCAACTTATCTTTCGTATTGGTGTGTCATATTGCTGTTTAAAATGTTTATTTTTTTCAAGTGATTGATAAAAATTGCATTCAGCTGAGGGTGGTGGCGCACGACTTTAATCCCAGCACTCGGGAGGCAGAGGCAGGCGGATCTCTGAGTTTGAAACCAGCCTGGGAACAGAGCAAGTTCCAGGACAGCCAGGGCTGTTACACAGAGAAACTTTGCCTAAAAAAATAATAAAAAAAAAGATTCGTATTCATGAGCATCCTGTAATGTTCTGATGCACCAAATGTGTCGCCTCCTTCTGGCAAAACGAACTCCACAGGTCTCAGATTATGAAATAGAACGTTTTCCTCGTTTCTAGTCATCCCATTGTTTAACACACTTTAGACTCCTATCTTCAGCTGTACTGACTGGTTTTCCTCAGCCCTCCTTTGTCCCTTCTCTTCCCAGCTTGTGGTCACGCCCTCTCCAGTCTAAACTACTGGTCCCACCGATGAGAGGGTTTTAGTCACTGTCTCTTCCTGGCTTGTTTCATTTATATTGAGATGTCCAGTTCCATCCACATTGTACATGACATCATTTCGTTTAATTTTTAAGTCCAAACTATTTCTGTAAGTAAGCCACACCTTCTGTATCTATTCTTCAACTGATGAACACCTACTTTTTAAGAACTGGCCGATGATCTCCCTCTAGAACGTGAACTTCCTAAGAGAAGAGGTCAGTGTCTGCTTTGACAACTGTATCCAGATTTTAAACCGGTACTTGGCACTCTGGCTTGGTAAGCTGTCATAGTGTTTTAACCCATTCTAGGATTAAATGTCCTGTAACGATCATCTTATATAACATATATCACAGGTGCCTATCTGGCTGTATACCACGTATCCCAGTATATGAGTTTGAACCACTCATTACTGCTTCCTTTGACCCACCTTAGTACTACAATGTTGCCAACTCATGTCCAAAAGGCCATGGATAGTTGGGCTAAAAGAGAAAGCACTATTATTCAGCCCAGCAAGACATGCCATTTGTTACCTGCACTTTCTTTTAGGTAGGAAGATGACCACGGGTCAGACTGCCGATTTGTTAAGACATCCTTATTTTCAACACTCCTTGAAGGTGGTTTGTTTTCAGTACTTTTTAGAGAGACTTTATCTTCAATCTTCTTAGAAGAGGCTTCTTTTCTAACCATTAAAGCAGACAGTGAAACATCTCGTCAGTCATAGTTCAATGTTCAAATGTTCATAAAACACATGTGCCTACTATATTTCAAAGAAAATCATAATATAATATACCAAACATGGACTTAAATAGAATGTTGGCTCTTTGGAAAAGTATAGTTTTCATTGCTCATGAAAAACTATTTCTGCTTCGTGTTTTTTATTATTATGCAACAATTCATGGAATCCTCTCAGACTTCCAACACAGAGCATGTAAGAGAATCACTTATGAAAATGCTTTTGGTTCACCATGATGTGGTGATGTAAAACCATTTAGGAAAATTGGCCTTGGATGGCTTTTTTGAAAAAATGTAAATAGACGCCTGCTCTTGTTATCCTCTAAGTGAGGTTCCAGTGCTACTATTAACCCCACAGTCACAAAACAGCCTCTTTTAGTGTTTTCCATCTTAAATTTCATGTCAATAACAGCACATGGACACAAGACATTCTGGATATAGACCCCTTCACAGAGAAGCACACCTATGCTTGTGGAAAAACAACCCAACTCCCTTTTCAGAGGGATTAAGAATCTTCCAGTGTGTCTCTTTCTCAAACTTCAAAAAATTCTGCATAGAAAGACACCAAAAGATAAAGTTTTATTTTTCCCTCTTAAATCATGGTGACTTTGCCCTTTCAAAGACTGGTCTGAACAGCCAGTTATCTTGGGTTCTGTTTTCTCTTTCTCTTTCTTCTTTCTCTTTTTTTTTTCTTTTTCTTTCTCTCTCTCTCTCTCTCTCTCTCTCTCTCTCTCCTTCCTTCCTTCCTTCCTTCTTCCTTCCTCCCTCTCTCTCTTTTTACACCCGTCTCTGCATGTGATATGTGTGTGGACATATATCATGGGATGTGTGTGGAGGTCAGAGGACAACTTGTAGGAGCTGGTTCTCTCCTTCCACCAGGAGCACCCCGGGGATCAAACTCATGAAGTCAAGCTGTGTGCTAAGCTCCTTTTTACCTTCTGCTCCCTCTTGCTAGCCCTGGGGTTATGATTTTACAACTGGGTTGACCGGCTTGTTATCGTTCTTTAGAAGAGGCAAGAATGGAACCTAGGACTAACTATCCTGTTCTTGGCTGTTTACCCAGATGATTCTAAACCATCATACCCCAGAGATACTCAATATCCACGTTTGTTACTGCACTATTCACCATAGCCAGGGAGTGGAACCAATATGCATCAATGGATGTGTGGTGGTTGAATAAAAATGGCCCCCATAGACTCATATGTTTGAATGTTTGGTTCCCAGTTAGTGGAATTGTTTGAGAAGGATTAGGAGGTGGGGCCCTGTTGGGGGAGGTGTGCCACTAAAGATGGACTTTGAGGTTTCTAAAGCCCATGCTAAGCCCAGCCTTGCTCTCTCTTTGCCTGCAACTCGTGGATCAGCTATGAGCCTCAGCTCCAGCTCCAGTGCCATTCTGGCCTGCCTGCTGCTATACCACCCCCATAAAGGACATGGGCTCACCCTCTGAAACTGTAAGCAAGCCCCCAACTAAATGCTTTCTTTCCTCAGTTGCCTTGGTCATGGTGTTTCATCACAGCAATATAAACCTAAGACAGGATGAATATGTAAAGAAAATACATGGTGCATATACACAATGAAATGTTATGCATCATCAAACCAGGTATGGTGGCATGGATGCCTTTAATCCCAGCATTTGGGAGGCAGAGGTGCGTGAATCTCTGTGAGTTTGAGGCCAGCCTGGTCTACACAGCAAGTTCTAGGACAGCCAGGGCTACACAGAAAAACCCTGCCTCATCAAAAATAAACAAACAAATAAATAAATAAATAAATAAAATCACAACATTTGCAGGAAAATGGATGTACTGGAAATCACTGTGTTAAGGGAAATAAGCTAGAACCAGAAAGACAGATACTACACATTTTCTCTCTGATGCAGAATCCAAGTTTAAAATTACATGAATGTGTGTGTGTGTGTGTGTGTGTGTGTGTTTATTCACATGTTCAGAGATTATGAAGCTAGAAGGGGAAGAAAGCAATCACAAAAGTAGTAGGAAATGAGGTAATAAAATACATGGAAAAGAAAAGTAAAAATGGAGGCTGATGGTGGTGGTGGGGGAGAAGGGTAACAAGCCACAGGGGGTGAGCGGTGGCCATGGGGAGGGGGAGCAAGCTGCTGCAGGGGGTGAGTGGTGGCCATGGGGAGGGAAATAACTGAGAACAAATGATGCCTTGTGTGGAGACATCATGACAAAACCTCACACTTTGTACACTAACCTCAAAACGTTTTCAAAAAGAGATAAATGTGAAAACAAACCAACAAACATCCTTCTCTGGACATGAAGAAGGCAAGGGAAGACATTTATGTGTATTCTGCATTTGATCCTTTAGTCTTCTAATTGTGTCAGAGCATCCACTGAGAAACTTGAGAGTGAGAACTCGCTACCCGCCCCCCTTTCCTAGGATGGCAGGGTTGTTGCGAGGATGCCATAAAACTGATCACTAGAACTGACATACGGCCATATCAGCTCTAGGAAAAGGGCTTTCATGTCCTTTTCTCCACTAAATGATAGTATTTTGGTGACTCTTAGATGCTGATGCTGTTACTGTAAGACACTGTTTTTATGTACCACCAAGAAAAGACATTGCTGAAGCTGGCCTTAACTGAAATCAATGTAAGGCCGTAGACATCTAAGATTCTGTGCGGTAGGATGCTGTCAGACCCACTAACTTATATCCCCGAGGAGGGGAGTTAGCCTGCACAGTTGTGAGGATTTGAGGAGCTGAATGTGCGCTGATGAATCCTAAACACACAAGTTCACTGCCCTGTGGCTGCATGGAATGCTACTGCTGCAAGCAGCAGCCATGCTCACACCACCCATGACCAAAGCTTCCCTGAGAACTGACCCAGCCACGGTTTTAACAGCAAAGCAGGAAGCCCTTCCCTTCTCACTTCCTGTAGAGTTGACGGTGTAGACGGTCAAAGAATCAGAGGCCAGAAACGCAATCTTCTCCAACGAAAACCTACTGGCTTTAGTCAGGTGTGGTGGCCCAGGCTTTTAACCCCAGAGGCAGGCGGGTCTCTGTGAGTTAGAGGACAGCCTGGTGTACATAGTGAGTTCCGGGATAACCTGAGCTATCTAGTGAGAACCTGTCTCAAAACAAAACCAAACAACCAAAAACCAACCAAACAGACAAACAACCTCCCCAGAAAACACCCACTGACTTCCTTTTGAGAAGAAAAATGAAGCTCATGGTAATAAGGACTCTAACCACTTAAGAAAACAGTTGACAGCTTCATTGTCTACAAAACAGTGACAGAGGAGGAAAGATTTCAAACTTTACTGTACATACTAACATCCTTTGTATATGGAAGATATTAGAGTAGTTTTGAAAGCTACGAAGTCAGACAACCCAGCAGAATGTAGTTATGATGAAGGGTTGATATCCTAAGTTTTAGCATTTTCCTTAATTTATAAGGACTATTCTCCATATTTAGGAGATGTCCCCCAATTGTTATAGCATTTTCAGAAAACTTACAATTTAAATTTTGTCTTAAATAGTTATAGTAATCAACCATGGGTCAAAACTAAAAATTGTTTAAATCTTACTTTGTTGAGAATGTATTAGCTACACCCAGGGAGATCTGTGCTGGGGAACTAGAGAGCTTGCTTGTCAATCTTGGTCTTGGTCCAAAGCAGCACTTCCTTAAAAGTGAAGCAGAAAGGTCAAAAAACAGCTTAGCATCCATTTTATAAAAGGTTGTATAGCAGACCACTACTATGTAACAGAACCTCATGGATACAGTTTCTCAACTTTGGTCAAAGAAGTGTGGATTTGCTGCAGCCATTTTCCCTGTACTGGGACCGGGGTGAAGACTCAGAAGGGAAAGAGAGAGAGAGAGTTGTCTCTAACCTAGCACAGGTGGGGTCTCTACTTAACCAAATCCCACCTGCCCGCAGTCAGTGGATGGAGCCAACAAGGGGATGAAAATGGATGGGGAAGCGCCATTGAGGAATTCACTGACTTCGCATGAGTTAACTCTCTGAGCTATGATCCCGGCAGTCTTCCATTTCACTTGTCTTCAGACCCTAACCCTCTTTACCCTCACCCCTTTGGTAAGGGGCCTGGGGTGGTCACACCACACATCTGTGAGACTCACTGGCTGAATTTACCAGCTTGGCTCTTGTCCCTGAATGAGCACCGGGGAACCTGACCACGCTGTCCTTGCGAAAGGCAGTTTTATAGTCAAATGCAATGGGGACTGAGAGACTTGTCCCTCTGCTTTTCTGTCTGGGTCTAGGCTGTAATGATCTCCTGGGCGGAGTCTCCGTCGGGTCGGGTGTGGAGCGCCTCTGCTGAGTCTCACCCCTGCTCAGCACTAAGAACACTGGCTGTGATGGTTAGGACCGACTGCCATCTACAGCCACATCAGCCCTAAGGCACCCAATCTCCTGATTGTCAATTTGACAGGATCTAGGTCACCTAGGAGACAGTCTTCTGGGCTCACTTTTGAGGGAGTTTGTAGACTGAGTTACCTGAGGTAAAAAGAGCTATCGGATATGAGCGGCACCCTTACATGGGCTGGATCGCAGGCCTTCATAAAAAGGGGGAGCTAGCTAACACAGCACCGCCCCCTGACTGCATCAAGTGTGACCAGCCACCTCACGCTCCTGCCGCCATGCCTCCTTCAGCCGTGATACAGTGTGTGCAAACTGTGATGCAGAAGGACCCCTTTTAGACTCAAGTTGATTCGGTCAAGTACTTTGTCCAATGTGGCAGAGCTCTTCTTGCCACCAACGAATGACCTGTTAGCCCCCATGACTACTGAATGTCCTACCTCGTGCTTTCCAGTATGCTTCCGACTGTGTGATAACAGCGTATACAGAATTGTGTATGTGTAGGTGGAAATAATTTATATAGATTTTTTTCCCCTGGTGGACTGTAACTTTAATTGAAAACAAATGTAAGTCCTCTGACATTGCTCTGTTACATAATCCTTTCCCTTTGATACAAAATACACAGGGTGGTGGGGTGGCATGCTGGGAAAGTCACTTGCTGCCAAGCCTGCTGAACTGAGTTTAAGCCCCAGGACCTAAGTGACAAGAGGAGAGACTCAACTACTAGTTGAATACAGTCTCCTGCCCTTCATATACGTGGCTCATGTCACTCCTTACATAGATACAAGTTTGGGGGTTTTTTTGATTGGTTTTTTGCTTTTTTTTTTTTTTTTTTTTAAGATTTATTTATTTATTATGTATGCAGATGTATGACTGCAGGCCAGAAGAGGGCACCAGATCTCATTACAGATGGCTGTGAGCCACCATGTGGTTGCTGGGAATTGAACTCAGGACCTCAGGAAGAGCAGTCAGTACTCTTAACCTCTGAGCCATCTCTCCAGTCCGGGTTGTGTGTGCCAGTTACCTTGTTTTTTGGTTTTTTTTTTTTTTTTTTGTTTTTTTTTAACAGAGCTGAGGACCGAACCCAGGGCCTCGCGCTTGCTAGGCAAGCGCTCTACCACTGAGCTAAATCCCCAACCCCTTGTTTTTGTTTTTGAGACAAGAGTTTCTCTGTATAGCCTTTGGCTGTCCTAGAACTTGTTCTGTAGACCAGGCTGGCTTTGAACTCAGAGATCCACCTGCCTCTGCTTCCCTAGTGCCAGGATTAAAGCCATGTACCACCATGTCCAGCTTAAGTTTTTTTTTCAAGTATTATATTTATATGATGTATAAAGTTTGCAATGAAGTTGAAGATGAATATTTTAGCTATTGCAGTATGGAAATTAAAATATATGTTGCATAGAGTAGAATTTTTCTCAGCCAATAGTATTGAAAATGAACCAGGACCTCAGGCATGATAGACAATATATCTATATATCTATATATTTATATATCTATATATCAGCGGTCCTCAACCTGTGGGTTGAGACCCCTAGGGGGTCAAACCCTATCACAGAGGTCTACTAAGACCATCTGCATATCAGAAATTTACATTATGATTCACAACAGCAGCAAAATTACAGTTATAAAGTAGCAACGAAAGCAACTTTACAGTTGGGGGGTCCCCACAACATGAGGAGCTGTATTACGGGGTCGCAGCACTAGGAAGGTTGAGAAGCGCTGAGACACGTGAATTCCTGGGAGTTGTTTCTTGGGAACGGAACTGAGGTGGGTCAGGCCTGGCACCGTCACCCCTCTTTTCTTCATTGTATGTTATGTGTGTGGGTGCTTTATCTCCAAGAGTCTGTTTATCATATGTGTGCAGTGCCCCAAAAGGCACCATGTGGGGGCTGGGTATCAAACCTGGGCCCTCTAGAAGAGGTTCTTAACCGCTGAGTCATCTCTCCAGCCCTAGGAATTTGTTTTAAGGTCAATATTCCAAGTGTAGTTTTTCATAGAATAAATTTTTTCCTCCAGAAGGTAGGAAATGATTGTGCCATGAAGGACTTTAATCAAGCACTGGATGCTGTGAATGGAGCTAGCACCTCACAGTCAGCCATTTGATTGGTCTACGCTGTGAGGTTCAAACGCCAGTTTCTGAACTATTCAAGGTGATTTTTTTTTTCTTTATGCAGGATAACAATGCATGCTAAATGAGCTGAGAACACTAACTTTAAAGTGAGTATTCACTTACAGAGATGTTCTAAAGAAGGAAGCCGCATCAAAGGGACAGGAAAGAAGAGTGGAAATTAAACAAACAAAAGACAGCGTGGACAGAAAACACTCCATTAAAGCATTAGGCGGAAGTGAGTATCACCTGCATTTCCCTTTTTTCACAGTTCAGTTTTCATTTTAAATCTCTCTCTACTCAAGTAACAACTGAAGTTCATCCATGCACGTCCACCTTTGCAAGTTTAATTAGGTGACCAATGGTTTGCATTATCTACTTCTAATTACTTAAAAGGGAAGGCCAAGGACATTTTCTTACTGTGACATTGGTTTGCTTGGGTCAATCATCACTTTTTCTGAAAGAGAAAAAAAAATATTTAGTATTTTTTTCAACAGTGCTATCCCTAACACAACATTTTAATTGAGAAGCAGTTAAGGTTTTTTGTTGAAAGACAGACAACACAGGAATTACCGTTGACCCATACAATCATATCCAACCATTCCAATATTCTTCTTAACTAATATTCAGAACAAGGTCATGGGCAAACACGGTCTAAGAAATAAATCATTTACCCTTTGGATCAAACACTAGCAATGTGCCATTTTGTCTGCTTTTTGGTGCCTAAAATAGAAGCAGGAAGAAAAGCTAGAATTATCATTATTATTTTAGTTTGAAGTATTTGGGAAAAAATATTAAGAGCCTTTATGTAAATATTTCTATTGTGTAATACATACTAAAGCCAATCATTTTTAAACTTTATAAACTGATGGTAAAGCTGACCCAAAACATTCTAAAAACAAAACAAAAAACAACAAGAACAAAACCTCCAGCATTATACATTTTATTTATTTTTTTGAGACAAGGCATATTTATGCATCGATGACTGGCCTTGAGCTTACTTACTACGTAACCATGGATGACCCTGAACTTCTTTCTGATCATTTGCTTTCACTTCCCAAGTGTTAGGACTGGGGTGGGGAAATGGCTCAGCCATTCAGAGGGTAGCTACACAACCAGAAATGCCAAGGGCAAGGATGACAGGCTTGTGCCACCATGCCCAGTTTCTGGAGGCTGCGGGGCTGAAAGCGGGGTTTCCTGTTTGCGTGCTAAGCAAGCACTATACCAACCGAGCTACATCCCAGCCCTGCATCCTTTACCTTTACAGCATCTTTCTTGTCTAGGTAGTTCCTGCAAAACAAAGAAACCAGACATTTACTTTGTAAATTTCTAAATACTTATATAAATGATAAGACAAGTGAAATAAAACACAGAACTGTGAGTAGGCTGTTAAACATGGATCCATCTGGACTAAGAAATGAAGTTAAAAAGTCTAGGGCAGCAGTTCTCAACCTATGGGTTGAAACTCCTGTGGAGATCGAATGACCCTTTCACAGTGACCTCCTAAGGCCATCAGAAAACACAGGTATTTACATTACAATTCATAACAGTAGCAAAATTACAGTTATGAAGTAGCAACAAAAGTAAGTTTATCGTTAGGGGTCACCACAATATGAGGGACTGTATTAAAGGGTCACAGCATTAGGAAGGTTGAGAACCACTGGTCTAGAGAAACAAACTTTCTTATCTCCCCTTGGAGTTCATGTAAACAGAGCTGCAGAAATGATTCTGCACGGGACAGTGGTGATGTGTTGAACGATCCCCTAGTTCTGTTCCCTTTTTGGTTCATTATCTTGGATTCTAGGTCTAGACTAAAAATACAGTCAACAGCAGGCTAGGACACCCTTTCCACTGAGCTGAGGACCCTGGAAATCATAACTTCATTTCAGCTTGCATTGACTCTTCTCTCCAACTTCAACAAACTAAAACATGATGAATAAGTCAAGCACTGCCACTGTCCAGTCTGCAGGCGCCATGAAGGATATCTTTAGAATAGATGTCAGTCAGAGGCGGGTGGAAGGCCTCCGTATTCAGGATATGGCATTTTACTAATTATTTAAATATATAAGTTTTTAAAATATTAAGTATTATTCAAATATATCAACATGTATCATTTAAATATATAAAAGTATAATTAATCTTTTATTTTATCCAATGATATATTTTAATTTGTATCTCAGAAATCTCCACATGCATTTACTACTTCTTAGAAGTTGAATGTTTTCTCTGAGTATTTTTGTTGCCTTCTAGGTTACCTAGTTATAGGATTGATTTTCCCCACGATGGAGCCCTTTAAATACCTGGATAAATTTCATTTAATTGTATTTTTTTAACTTATGGAAAAGGTCACACTTAATTACAGCATATGTTAGCAATCCACTTGTTCCCCCACTTGGCTCCACATCCCAAGGCAGACTTTTTGTTGGTTTCTCACTCCATAGACCAAGCTGGTTTTGAACTCACAGAGATCTACCTGCCTCCCAAGTGCTGGGATTACAGATATGTGACACCATACCTAGCCCTCAATCCAAACTTCTAAAATGGTTATTATTCCATACCTGGGGATTTCTGGAATACAAAAATCAGGCCCAAGACTGTGGACAACAAAGCACAGGGTCATTAGTTGGGATTGCCTGCTTTTCCATCTCAGACTCTCATTCTTGAGCAAAGCAGAAATGTTTACCCTTCCACCCCCCGCTCTGCATTCTGGGATCCTTGACCAAGCCAGGCATTAAATACGTTGTTAACTCCATTCTCTGTTGCAGAGTTGATAGAGGGCTCCAGTGTACCAGAAAGCCAGTTGTGAGAAACCAAATATGATAAACGAAAGAGTTTCCTCTGATTCTCTTCTCTAGGAGGAGACCGCACAGTGATGCACTAAATAGGCTCTCCAGATTGCTATCGTCCTGTGGACACACCGGTAAGATAGGCGGAGCACGACCTTTGCAGTCAGAGCCTCCCTCCGCAGCTCCAGCTTCAGAGCTGCACAGGCTGCAATCCTTACTTGGATGCACAAGCAGGCATGCCATTCTCTTCCCATTTCAGTGGTGAAAGGAAAATCAGGACAGACGGAGCTCAGACAGATGGAGGCCCAGACTCCTCTCAGTCCAGCTGTACCGATCCCCAGGATGTGCCCACTTGCCTTCTCTAATCCTAACAGTTATTCCTTAGGAGTCAGTGACACTCAGGAGCCAGGCTCCCACTACTCAGGGAGTTTGGAGAGTGACTTAATTCCCTTAAGCTTCAGCTCTCCACCTGAAAATGGGGATTGTTATGGGGCTGACTTCTCTGGATCATCGTAAAGATAAAGTCCAGGTCAACTATATGAGGGGCTTAGCACAGAGCCTGGTACACAGTAAAAACAGTTACAAAACCTTCATGCTTATTCCAGAAGAAAAGCTGGGCACATGTCCTTTGGGCTATGATTGTTCGGGGGAGCAAAAAAAAACTGATGAACGCTGGCGCACGCAATCCACACAGCAGACCAGTGATCTCTGTGGTCGAGGCAGCACTACCAATAGTTCAGAAAAGCGCAAACTACACAGAAAACCTGTCTCGAAAAACAAAAAAAAAAAAAGGAAAAAGAAACTGTGACCGAGACAAACAGACTAGCTTTGAAGACAACTACCTTACAAAGCCACCTCAGCCCTAAAGTACTGATACATGTCAACGAAGATCGCTGGCCTATGGAGAAAGCTGTAATGTTTAACATGGGTGAAACTAAAGTGAAGCCCCAGGGAATCTCTGGGTTTTGGACTGTGGGTTGACTCTATTCATGTCTGTCAACAGTCCCTTTGGCAATGGGAATAATTATAACAGCCTGCAATTCCCATGTACTATTCAACATCTATTTAAGACAGAAATCTGGGCTGGGGGTGTAGTTTAGGGGAAGAGCGTACTGTGTAGTTAGCATGTGTGAGCTGTTGAGTCTCACCCTCAGCACCAAAAACAGAAAAGCAAACCTTCCGTGAGTGAGCACCTGCTACACAGCACGCTAGTCTGTGCTAAGCTGCGGAGACACCGGGATGGATTTTTCTGCTTTGAAGATGCTCAGCATCTCAAGGCAGACACAGCATCTCCCTTCCGGTCCAGGCTTCAGAGCGCTGTAGCCGAGGCTCCTGAGGGGCTACTATGTAACTTTCTATACTGTCCAAACTGAGGTCATCGTGACTACCAGGATCCAATCAAAAACTCTTTTTAACACATGGACAAGAGGTGATGCCAAGAAGAGTCTGCATGTGGTGGAGGCGGAAGTGGAAAGACTGAGGAGGAGGAAGACCATTAACTGAGTGGTCCCGAAAGCACCCCCCCCCAGTGCCAGCAATCCAGACGCGGGACTTAGTCTCTGTATTTTGCATTCCTTTCATAACTGTATTTTCTACTAGAATCCATAAACAATGCACTACTACACAGTGTCTGTCCCCAGATCTAGCTGCTTGACAACAAAGGTAGAGGTACTGTTCCAAGCACACCCACTATGCTGGGTAGTTTCCTGTCAACTTGACACAAGCTAAAGTCATCTAAGAGGAGGCAGCCTCAATTGAGAAAATGCTTCTGTAAGATCAGGCTTCAGGCAAGCCTGTAGGGCATTTTCTTAATTGATGATGGATGGGGGAGGGCCCAGTCCATTGTGGTTGGTGCCACCCCTGGGTTGACGGACCTGGGTGCTATAAGAAAGCAGACTGAGCAAGCCAGCAAACAGCACCCTCCATGGCCTCTGTATCAGCTCCTGCCTCCAGGTTCCTGTTCTGTTTGGAGTTCCTGCTCTGACTTACCTCCACAATGGACTAAGATGAGGAAGGGTAAGCCAAATAACCCCCCCCTCCCCGCCTCAAGTTGCTTTGGTCGTGTTTTTTTTTTTTTTTTCATCACAGCGATAGTGACCCTAACTATGACACCTACCGTGATAATTCATAAGCCAACAGTGACAGACCTAAGTGGTGTGTCTGTGATCCAAGCTTAGCTCAACATAAAATTTCCCTGAGGTTTTCCAACTAGGACGGTCATAAGGTCGGGAAAATGTGTGTCTAGAACTCCCGGGTGAGAAGTGAGGAGTAAGAGAGGAGAGGACAGAGGAGAGGGAGAAGAGAGGGAACATAAAGGAGAGAGGAGGAGAAAGGGAGAGGAGAGGGGGAGACAGAATGAACATGTGTAAGTGGCACACACATACACCTTCAATGATGTCTGAGTCCCTCTTTCCACTCAATCTTTGTCCCTACCATGGGGAAATTACCAGTTAATTTCTCATTTTGTTTTGTTTTGGTCTCTGTTTTTTGAGACAGGATTTCTCTGTGTAGCTTTGGTGCCTGTCCTGGATCTCACTCTGTAGACTAGGCTGGCCTCAAACTCACAGACATCTGCTTGGCTCTGCTTCCTGAGTGCTGGGATTAAAGGCGTGCGCCACCACCGCCCAGCCTTCTCATTGTCCTAAAATAAGTCTGAGTTGTGGGGGTTTTGTTGTTGTTTGAAACACAAAGAAACCTTGACTACGGCTCCTACTTTTTGCTTTCAAATCTGGCACTGTCGTAAGAGCTTTGATAGCAGAATTAACATAGCCTCTGGGCGTGCTGGGTGAGAAGCATTAAGTCCACACACGAACATGGAATAAATTGAAAGAATCCCAACCACAAGCTTGTAACATCGTAAGATGGATCTTTCACCATAGGATGCCACTGTAAAGGTGACATTTAGCAAAGTTGGGGCCACATCCAGGTAACAATAGATGAACTGTCCAGTTCAGTGTCAGAGAATGTCTGCTGAAGCTAGAACTGTATTTGGGGACAAAGAATAAAAGCCATTAACTGCCACATGCTAAGGAGTTAGGGCTGTTAGTAATGGGCAATGTAAACCAAATTCAAGGCTCTAAAGAAGACCTGAAGATTAAATTGACCCCGGAGATTTGGTGGAGGGTAAATGTGAAAGAGAACAGAGGCAAGAAGACCAGATATGAATTCAGAGAAGGTGTAGCCAACAGCCCAGAGACCATGGTGAGTCACTGCCTACGTCTATCAACAGAATTGTGCTGGATTCCATCATCCACCTGGTACAAGAGAAGCTAAAGACTTGGTACCCCAAACAGATGGAAGATATCTCCCATACACACACCTCTAGGCACAGGTCACTAGACAGCGGCCACTGGGGCCACTCAGGTCGCATGTGGACTGCAAAGTCCAAACAGGAATTTATCAAAAGAGTTGCTAACACTGAAGATTCAAATTCCCAGATATTCTTATTTTTTGGTTTCTCTTGTAATAATGGAAGACATAACATTTTTCCCTTTGTTGTATTTATGCAACTATCTTCCTCTTTTATTTTATGTTTTTATAAACAACCTTGTGCTCTGCTTGGCAGAGAATGGATGAAGAGAAGAGGCCGTTAGTGGGGGGAGATTAACACAACGCAGGCACACTCTACTGTACAGTGTCAAACGCATGTAAGATGATCATCCATCACTTATACCCAGAAGTACTTATAAACTCGGCATTTCCTCCTTGGCGGGACAGCAGCTTCCTGGAGGCAGCCTATGTTCAAATCTCAACAGATCTTGTAATTTTGAGTCAATTCCTTAACCTCTCTGTAATTCAGCTCACTGAAGCAGAAGATGAGGATAAAAAGTGATCACTTGCCCCCCCCCATGGCTCCTGTACAAATAAACACACATAACAACAGAACCTAACGGCCCCTAGAAGGAAATCACCTCAATAACTCCTATCACTTTCACTATGTATTGCTTGGCCTTGAAGGGCAGTCCTGAAACTGGGAAATGAAACCAGCTCTACGAAACCCCAGGCTACTTGGACATGGAAGCAGGGAGCACAGCTAAGGTATGCAGGCAGCTTCAGTGCAGGGCAGGCATGAGAGAGACTGAAATTCCGGAGTGGGTGCAGTGGGAATCCCTAGGAAAGTGTTGGGATTTAGCTCTGGAAACTCAACCGTTAAAGATCATTTCTGCTGAGGTTGTTTCCTGGAGATTAGTAAAACAAAAATAAAAACCTGTGTGTGTGTGTGTGTGTGTGTGTGTGTGTGTGTGTGTGTGTGTGTGTGTGTATTCAGGAATCATTGACTTCGGTTTTTAGGAGAATTAAATAAAATATTTTAAGTATCTTTTTTCAGATCTCCTTAAAAAAAAACCACAATTTTCTTGGGGTAAGAACAAACAGCCCCATCTATGCTACCGGTGTCACTGTGCTAGATACTGTTTAAATGCTATTGGGGTGAGGTGCAGAGTAGTTCAAGGAGTCAAAAGTCAAAATCTTGATTTTTTTGGACATTCCAAGTCATCCAGATTGGATTTAGAAGCGCTCTGTGGTGCAAACCCTTCTCTTGGGCAATCAAGAAGGTCCAAAGTTCACATTGCTATGGCCAAACAAGTTCTCAGTAGAGAACAAGCCAGAGGATGCTCGTCCCTATAAACCATTAAGTTGTTTGCAAAAATAATTAAAAGAATCGCGGGCAACTGGGAGAACTGGGGCGGAGCTGGAGGCCCTGGGATGAAGGTGACAGTTTTCAGTTTGGCTGCAGGGTGAGATACGCATACCCACGCAGACCTCCCCTCCTCTCAGCCAAACATCCTACCTTCTCGGGCGGTGCCTCGGCAGCCGTGGGGCTCTAGAGCCCCAACCTGGAGTGGTAGAGAAGTTTTCAGGGTTAGGCGCCGTCCAAGGTGCGGGCTGGGTCCCGCCACTAGCGGGGGCACCGGGAAGTTACTCGCAGTCACCACAGCGCTGCTTACCCGCTGGCCCTGACGTGGAGATCCCGCGAAGGGCGGACCAGGAGGTCCAGCCCCGCTCGCCACTCGCGCTGGGTTCCGAGCTGCGAGCCTGGGACGCCGTGTCGCCATGGAGACAGGAGGGGCTGCTGCTGGAGCCCCGGGAGCCGCGGGAGCCGCCCAGCGACTGGGCGGTCGTACGCAGCGGAGGGGCGAGCGGGGCCGAGCGCGGCGGGCCCGGGGCGGGGCGCAGGGAGCGGGGCGGGGGCGGGGCGGGGGCGGGGCCAGCTGTTGGAACCGCGCAGAGGGCAGCCCGGGCGGCTCGGGTGGCCCAGCGCCCCGGGGGCCTGGGGCTTACGCTGCGGGGCAAGTTGGGGGCGCATATCCTGGGGCAGACTTGAGCACGTACCCTGGTTACTTTGAGAAAGGCCGGAGACAGGGGGACTGGAAGGTCGGTGTCCATACCTGATCCTGACTCTAGGTGGCGGAGGGAAAGGGGCGAGGTGGCCTCATTTGGGGGTTACAACTTGTGGAAGAAAAGATGCCTTGAGTTGGGAGGGATGGGTGCCTCTGGATGTAGATGAACAAAAAATCCCCTGCACCTGAGATCGCCCAGAGAAGATTATGGGTTTCCTGGGGGACTCGACATCAATTCTCCTAGGGATCCGGTTCAGGTGTTTAGAACCAGACTCGCCTTTCCCACCAGCCCGGGCCAAGTCTGGGTTCCCTTTCGCGCCCGGGCTGCTACTGAGGCACCTCAGCCAGTTGGAGGTCTTATGCTTCACTGCTTCGGTCACAAAAGAGGGTGGGAGGACTCTGTTAGAAAATCTCAATTGTCTCTCAAGCTTATCTTCTAGGGGGGGAAATGGGTAACCTCTCTCCTTGGACACGGAGAACTTGTTGCTAGGCAACGAGTTTTGAAGAGAGACCCATTTGTTGGAATCAAATCTGGATTCGAATTTCACATGGAAGAGATATGATCACTATCTTAAGGGCCCCCTGGGGACATGCACTTCATCTGATGGTGAAAATATGTAAGTTTTGTTGTATAGAAGATGCTTTAATTGTGAAATTATTATAAAAATAAGAACCAGCCAAAGCATTCAGAACCAAGAGTGTACAGAGTTTCAGTTATTTTTAAATTCTCTGATTCGTCCATCCGGCCACTCTCTGAATCTCTTTTGAGTCATGGATGATAGGAAAGCATCAAGGGGAAGGAAAAAAAAAAGCTAGAATGGAAGTTTAAGGAACTCAATGAAATAATTAATAAATACGTGCCTTGTTTAATGAGGACCTAGCAAGTCACGACTTCCGCTGTTGCAGGGCTGAGGACACTCTCCATGCCAGATGTCTAAGTTTTACACAAGATCTTTCTCAGCAAACGCATGGGGAAAGTGTATTTCTTGGTCACGTTTAAGAACGTTAGTTCTATTAAATTTCTTGGTTTTGATAAATAGATAATGATGGCTTTGCTGCCCACATTGTACGTGCAAGAAATCAAGCCTACTTGATTACACTGTCTCTCTCTACCACCTGTACCCCAAAAGACGAGTTCGAGCAAGTTTATACAGGGCAGGGTCTTCAAGGTGTGTCTATAGCTCAGACCATGGAAAGAAAAGCTATTTACACACAACATCTGACCAGTCACTCTTAAGTAATAGTATTGCTTCTCCTGTATTATGCATTAACTGTAAGGGTAAAGATCATTCCTGTCGTGTCTGGCCCAATGCCTATCCAACCCCACGATGGGTATCTTACTTTTCTTTGATGAAAAGGCGTTACGTTTCATCTTTATTTGCATGGCATCAGAAATAATTCGCCCATCTCTATAACCTTTATGCAGAAGCTGTTTTTGACATAATGCTCAAGTATAAAGCAAAGTGTAGCTCTGGCCTGTGCTTTTTAACACTGAATACGTTTATCTGAAGTATCTCTCTAGTGAGGGATTGTTCTAAAGAAGTCAAAGAGAAAGCCAAATGCTCATACAAATGCCAAGTCACTCCACAGCAGCTATTATTAAACTCTATGGTGTTTGTTTTTAGTGGTCCTGGGGATTGGACTCAGGACTTCGTACACTACTGAGCTACATGCCCGGCCCCAGCCCCACGATTTTTAATGGATACGTTTTTGTTACAGATCTTAACGTTTGCAGAGCATGATACAAAAAAAAGTGCTTAATAATATTTAATGTTTTCTGATCATAAAACAAATATAGGGATAATGGATGTAGGTTAGTTGTGAAGTACTTGCCTAGCACATTGCAGCCCTGGGCTTGATGCTGAGTACTGAAAACAAAACACACAACAAACAAACAAGCTCCCTCCCAAACAAAAGCCTGGGTTAGCAATACACTCTCATGACGGACAATTTACAACATACTAAAAAACACAACTAAAAATATTTAAACTACCCAGAATTCTACTGCCCAGTAGTAAGCTCAGCCACTAATTCTACTTTTTGCTTCTAGCCCTCTTTTGGGCAGATAGATATTTACTTACTAACATTTGTATTTGATGATCTACGTTGTTGGTATTCTTTTTTATTTAATATTTTCCCTTGAATGTTTTCCCAATGTCTTTAGTCTTCAAAATATTTAAATGGCATATATATATATATATATATATATGACATATATTACAACTTATTTATAATTTCTTCAGACAGTCCCTACTTTGGAAAATTCTAACTTTTCTCCTGCTAATCCATTGTCTCTGAAACTCTTTGTTAGGAGCTGTGCAGAGGCTGTATGCCGGGCATGAGATGTGAGCGCTGAAGAGAAACTAAGAAGGAAGGTTTTGATGACCATCTTTGTAAATAAATCTTTGATGACATCTTTCATTCTCAGACCAAATTCCTAGGTCTGTGAAAACATAACTTCAAAAGACATTCTTGGCGCTTCAAAGGCAGACTTAAACTAAAATTCTGAACTGTAAAATATTAACTTTTTGGAAAAGTACCAACAACAGACTTAATATTTATTTTGTGCAAAGTGTGACTTTCCCAGAAGACGCTCTCTTCCCAGTTGCTGGGAAGCAGCG
Source organism: Peromyscus leucopus (assembly GCF_004664715.2). Taxonomy (NCBI): domain Eukaryota; kingdom Metazoa; phylum Chordata; class Mammalia; order Rodentia; family Cricetidae; genus Peromyscus; species Peromyscus leucopus. Next base: position 47,302,017 of record NC_051066.1, on the reverse strand, counting down.
AGGGTGTTTGAAGTGTATTGACTTGCGCTTTTACCTCTAATTCTTTCCAGGGTTTGCTGGTTTGCTCAATAGGGTGAGATTGTTTGAAGTCTATGCAAATGACCCTACTTCCTCTTCTCACAGTTCAACTGTTAAGGGTGGTGGTTCATTTCCAGCTCCTCTCTTGTAAACACAGAGCTGTTGTGCTCTGTGTTTCTTTCATTTATCCTCTCGTGGGAAGCACTTTCGTATCTTTACACTAACCTACAGGCATATTTCTTCTAAACAAAAGCCATTATATACACATTCCTGTGGGGCACTTGACTAACTGTGGTTGGTTTTAGCCGCGAACTATGTAAATTGATGGTTGCGTTTAGAGAATTTTTAACTGAAGACAGCAGCCACTGCTGACAACACACTTGTGTATACACGTGTATTCACGACACCTTGCTCTCTTTGACAATTAAAATTTAAAATACTGGGTCAAACCACATGCCTTTGTCATTTGTGTAAGAGTTGGTGGCAACTGCATGGAGTGCTATCTATATAAGTACTTCGCAAATTAGTTTCTATTCTTCACCTTTCTCCAAATGTTAAACTTCCTGCTTCTCTTATTAAGGATATCCTTTGTTACTGCACAGGATTGTTTGCCTTTGCTTTCATATATGATTGAATCTAGTCAGGAGGGTGCCCATAAAATGTTTATTTATTATTTTGGAGTCAGTAGAGGGAGCCTGGAGCCAAAAGATTCTTATCATGGACATACAAATCATAACTGTCTTCTAGTTCCTGATGAGTGGATAAATTTAAGCACTTGTGTATATGTGAAACAGCAATGATTTTAAAGTTGATTTGCTTAAATAATCTTGTTTAAAGAGACTAGAAAGAGCCTGGCCGCCAGTGCAAGCTGGGTGTCTTATGCGTTCTCCGTGGGACCAAACAGAATTACATCAATCTTGACTCCTCTCAGTGAGTAATTCCAGTGCTGACACACTGCTGACGTCATGTATGCGTGCCACTTTCTCCTTTTTCAGAGGACAGTGTAGGTTACCCTTCCATTTTTGTGGACATACTGACACTTTCTCCTTTTTCAGAGGACAGTGTAGGTTACCCTTCCATTTTTGTGGACATACTGCCAGGACTCCTCACTTTGTCAGAACCTTGAAATGTGCCACCACTTCCAATTCTGTGTCTTGACGCAGACATTGCAGTGTAGCAAACAGTGTAGACTATTTCCCCGCAGACACTCAGGGGAGCTCTGTCATCCTGCAGAAAGCTCCTAGCATTCTAGGAAGACACCTAACCCATGACCACACCTTTCACAGACTAGGGATTTTCTTTAATGTTAATGATGCCTCCTGGCCACATTACAGCTCAGTGGAAAACGCTTATGTACATTTGTTCCTCGGTGGGGTCTTTCCTCAGCCCCAGGCAGTGGTTGTTCCTCACATGTGACATGTCTGCATCCTTCGCCCTTCTAGGAAGACAGTTCTTTGTGCTACTTAATAGTTTTTTTAAAAGAAATTACGTCTTTATTTACTCTGTGTAATGTGTGTATGTCTACATGTGTTGGAGTGTCTACATGTGTTGGAGCGAGCGTGCTGTGGTGTGAATGTGGAGGTCATTCACTTCCATCATTCCGTTCCCAGGGATTGAACTCGAGTCATACAGCTTGGCAGCAAGCACCTTTACCCACTGAGCAGTCTTTCTGGCTACTTATTTCTCTTCAGTGGTGCCCTAGAGATTGTCACAAACAACAGCAGCTGCCCTCGAGTCTCAGCAGCACTTTCTCAGCTCACTCCCTGAGGGGACTCACGTGTCACAGATTTTCAGACTTCTAGTCCATCCATGCAGTCATCGTTCCTTTGCTGGTCCCCACCATCTCATTTCTTACGTGTCACATGTCTTCCCCACTCTCTGCCGCGGCCCTTCAGCCCCCTTACCTTTCTGCACAGGTGAGGAACTCGTCAGGAGTTATGACAACCCCTTCCCCAAGAGTGTGAGTCAGGAGCTAAAGTCTTGGATTACGGGAGACTCTAGCGGTGACGTCATCTCTGTTCTGATCACCCGTTGTGCTGTCCCGCCTTGCACTGCTCACGTTCAGCTGCTGGACTACACTCACCCCGGGTCCTAATGTTCCCCTCCAAAGGAAATCGATTGGTGTCACGGGCTGCCGATCCTCCATGTTTGTGTGGATTCTTAATTCTCGCCCCCCTCACCTGACACCGTGGCAGTATTCGAAGCAATCACACAAGTGGGTTAAACACTTCATGAGCTGGCCAAAACACACTTCCTTTTCGGGATCCATCAAGACAGCGTGACCATTCACACTTCCTGGCCCTTTCTCTCTAAGTACACTTCCCTTAAAGTGACACCAGAGATAGGACGTGTTGATCACACCGGGTGTTTGCAGTCCTCATACACGGAAGAATGGGGTGACAATGGGAGAGGTGACTGTGTCAGGAACTCAGCACTCTCCGTGGAGGGTCCAGGAGAAGACACCGAAGATTAGTGAGAAATACGGGTGATGGTATTGATGGGCATGTGAGGGATTATAGTGAGAAAAATGGCTTTTCGGATGGACTTAAACAGCAGGGTTTTACCCCCTCAGGACTCCGCCTTAAAGCTACGTCAGCAGCTAGAATGAAACAAATCCCTGGGCAGCAAGTCAGTGTAAGTGAATGACGCTTATTAAAAATTTTACATCTGTTTTACTTTGTGCATGAAGGTTTTGCCTTTCACACAGACTTTAGCTCCTGACTCACACTCTTGGGGAAGGGTTATCATAAGTCCTGATAGAGTATCTGTGCACCGTGTGTGTACCTGTGCCCACGGAGGTAGGAAGAAAGTGCTGGGTCCCTGGAACTAGAGTTATGAGAGGTTACATCATGTGGATGCTGGGAATCAAACCCAGGTCCTCTGGAAGAACAGTTGGTGTTCTTAACCACTGAGCCGTCTCTCCAGATTGATTCTTTTTTGTTTGTTTGTTGTTGTTTTGGAGACAGAGTTTTTCTGTGTACCTCTGGCTGTCCTGGAACTCGCTCTGTAGACAAGGCTGGCCTCGAACTCAGAGAATGTCTGCCTCTGCTTCCTGAGTGCTGGGATTAAAGGCGTGCGCCACCACTGTCTAGCTGTGACACTGATTCTTTAATATACTTGGGATTTCGTGGACTGCTTGTTTTTATGTTACCAAACAAGTATGATATCTTCCAGGCTAGACAACATTATTAGTGAGTATAATCAGTACCTGCTTTATTAATATCATGAGATATGTATTTCAGTAAGTCAACCCTCATTTTAGAAAATGTTAAATACTCTGGGACTACACAGAGAAACCCTGTCTTGGAAAAAAGAACAAAGTTAAATATTCTCTATCTCCTATTAAAAAGTGGTTTCTAGCTTCAAATTAATGTTTTCTGCTGGCTATAACTTTTTACTTCTTCGTGGCCTTCCCCTTGCTGCTCTCTATTTCCATTTTCCCTTCTCAGCATTGTGTATCAAAATACTGCATGCCAGCCAGTGGCTGAATGTGAAAAGGAAACATCGTTCTGCCTGTGCTGCGATTTTTGGTCTCCAGACAGCCTTCTTAGGACCCAGCTGCATAACAGAAGTTATTCAATAGTGTCTTGTTTGCTTGTTTATTTTTGTTTTTGGAGAAAAGGTCTCTATAGAGCTTTGGCTGTCTTGGAACTCCCTATGTAGACCAGGCTGTTCTCACACACACAGATCAGCCTGCCTCTGCCTCCCAAGTACTGGGATTAAAGGCGTGGCTAGGCATGTTACTGGGAACAGGGTGCTAACGGAAGTGAAAAGGATCATCCAGCCGGCTGATGGGTTTCCAAAGAAATCAGTTTCAGTGTGAACTTTTTTAAGAGAGTAAACTAATGATTAATTGAATAGCAAAGAGGCGCCAGAGATATCTGTCATCAGTTGCCAGGGGTTCCAAGGAATTGCATCCAGCAACTCTGAAAACTCACTCCAGGCAGAGAATAAACTGACCCCAGAAAACGATGTCATTTCCCTACGTAGTCTTTTTGCCTCAGTGCTGAAGCATGAGCTTCAGACATGAAATCTCCGAGAATCCAAACGAGTACAGTTCTCCCTGTAAATGTCTTATCTGTGGTAACCGAATGCCAAGCTCTTTGCTATTCTGAGGGCGTCTTCCCTTCACAAATTTAGACTATGCAGATAGCAACAATAAGGTGGAGCATCAGGATCACATTTAAAGGAGTCTTCCCAGAAGGGAGGAATCGACTGTACTCTGCAGAGAAAAAGATAACAATGAAGGAAGTTACAGGAACGCAGCCTTTAAAGCCAGGGGAGGTCGTTGGACTGAATACGACGAAGTTGACCGGAAGCTTGTCCAGCTCAAAGTATTCATACAAACCATTCGTTTTAAAGCTAGGACTATGGTTTGGGCTCTGTTTCTGGTTTTTGACTGTATTTTTTTCTTTTTAAGTCTTCATATTTAAGGCAGAGAAATGATTTAACATATTGACGGAAACACACCTGTAAAATTACCTAAGGCCAAGGGCTGGTTTGTTTCAACCGTAGTTCTTAACCACTTTGGGATTGTTGATTCTTTAGGATTCAGTTAATCATTAGTTTACTCTCTTAAAAAAAGTTCACACTGAAAATTTTGCGTGTATCCTAGTCACTCCGAACCACTATAGACAGAAATGTCCCCACAGTTCTGGAGGGTGAGTGAGCAGCAGCTTTTGGGTGGCAGCCCCGAGGTCCAAGCAAAACACTTTTCTTTTGCCTCGTGGCTTTCCCTGGGGAGTCCACATACTCTGCTGCTACTGTGGTCTCTGCCTACTACAGTCCTTCACTGAGACCAGAATGCCGCTTCTTTAGCCTTCCAAGAGGACTGAAGACCAGTGGTTCTTCAGGAATCGGCCAGGTCTTTGAAGTAGACTGGGCCTACTGAGGCATCAGCCTTGTGGACTGAGGAGTTACCAGGCCCTCAGTCAATCCGTTGTGCTGACAGCTGTGGTTGCTGCCTGGCTCAGCTCGTGTAAACCAATCTAACAAATCCCTGTTTGGTACCTAGTCTTGCTATCAGTTCTGTGCCTCTGAAGAGCCCTGGCTGCTGACTCTCTTCTGAGGGACTAATCCCATTTATGAGGACACCATGCTCCAATCTAACCATGTCCCCAAATGCTCCGCTTGCTACTCCCATAGTGAGGATCACGACTTCAACATGTGACACAGACATTCTGTCCATAATAGCGTACATGGACCCCTTGTCTGCAAATCTCTAGGCTAAATATGACACAAATTCCAATAATGGACACAGCAGTTAAAACGGAACTTCATCTATGTTTTAAAAATGGGAATCAGAGCAATATTGTTGAATGGGTTAAATATTATACCATTAAATACTACTGTATAAATATTATGTTATTTTTAAAAGGAAGTAATTATTTTATAAAATAGTTGGTTATTACCAGTACCCAATTCTTACTGAGCACTTACTATATGTTACCTTTCTAAGTTTGGTTTAATTTATATTCTCTAATTTAATCCCTGCAACAACCCTCCCTATAAATTGGGAACTATTATTATACCCATTTTGAAAATAAGAAAACTAAGTCTCCAAGAGGTGAGGTGCCTGAAGTCACACAGTGAGGTATAGTAGAGGCAGAAAGCAAAATGAGAAACACACACACACACACACACACACACACACACACACACACACACACCTCTGACTGGAACCATGTGAGGTGGAACCGATCCGGCTTTGTTTTGTGGGCCTGTATCAGAAGACCACAGCCTGGCAATATATAATAAACTGATATTTCTGTCTTACAGTTCTGGTGGTTGGAGCATCGAAGATCAGGGAGCTGGCATCTGTCAAGGAGAATTCTTGCTGCACCATCCCATAGGAGAAGGCAGTAGGGCAAGAACACAGGAGAGCTAGAGCACAAGAGAGAGCGAGAGGGTGAGAGAGAGAGAGAGAGAGAGAGAGAGAGAGAGAGAGAGAGAGAGAGGAAGGGGGGAGCAATCAGGCCCAATTTACTTTCATAACAAACCTTTGACAAGAACAAGCTTGTTTCTATTATGACATTAATCGTTGTTAGACAAGATTTCTCATTATCTAATAACCTCTCTCTCTCTCTCTCTCTCTCTCTCTCTCTCTCTCTCTCTCAGACAGGGTTCTATTAATTCAGACTGGCTAGCTTAAAACCCACTATGTAGCTCTAGTTAGCTTCAACTCACAATTCTCTTGTCTCAGCTTTGCAAGTGCTGGGGTTAGAGCACGCAGCACCAAATCCAGATTGCCGGGCGACTTCTCCAGAGTCCTGTCTCTCACGTTGTAGCTTTAGGGACTAAGTTTCTGACCTGACGTGTGGGGGGCACATTGAAACCAAACCTTAGTACAACCATACTGGCATATCTAGCTTCCAGGATAGGCCTCCACACACTATGGGGAGTAAACAAAATCCAAAGTGTTTTCTGTGTGAATGTGCTAAGTGTTCGCAGAGTTCTTCATGAGGGTTGAAGACAGAGTAGTTGTTTTACTGCGCCTGTGTTTATTTGAATTTATGATAATCATGCTGGCCACCACGGTCAGTCTTAAACAGCCATCTCTGTACTTCCCATGTTCTGTGCTTTCAGGAGTATCCATAGGCTGGGTTTTCACCAAAGGCTTATGTGTGGAAATGACTATCTCCCTCATTTGAGGCAGTTATGTATGAGACAAGGTGTTTTGGAGGTCATTTTTGTAGCTGGCTGCCAGTGAGACCCTGAGATACTCAGGAATATGAAAGACACTCAGTTTGCCTGTGTGATCTTACTGGACACAAAAAGATGAATTCCAGGCTGTCTGTTTGTATTTTTGGTTTCCTGAAAGTATCTTGTTTCTTTGTTTAGTCTTTCCTGCCTTTCTGTCTTCTGCCAGGGTTAAGCTTGTGGCCGTCTCTCCGTCACTGTTTTCCTAATGCCTAACATAGTGACTGACTCATGAGGAGAGAGCCCTAATATGTGCTATGAGTGAAGAATTGAAGTTTCTGGAGGACATGGGCATGAGCAAAGCTTGAAGGAACGCTGCATTTTACACAACCATATCCTAGAAGGGCATGCCTGCGGGGAGGGAGATGAAGATTGAGGACACAGTAAGCCTTAAGCTGAGAAGTTAAAAGGAGATAAGATGTGCTATCAAACCAGCTTGCTGAAAGGGTGTAATTTACAGCTGCCCCAGGAGACCCAGCAGGAGCCTTGCTAATAGCTGCCCTGGAAATGCTGTGGGATCTACCAGTTAGGGTGTTTGGTTAGTTACTGTAACAGATACCACATAACAATGGCTTAACAAGATGGTCTAGCTCTCATTTTTAAAAGTCTAGCTAAGGCTGGGAATGTTGTAGAGAGCTTGCCTACTGCGAATGGAAAGAGGCTGTGTCTAATGAGGCTAATGGACAGAGCAGACCTTCCGTGATATGAATAGATTGGAATGTCGCAAATCCAGAGTCAAACTATCTTCCAGCATCTTTACATCCCTGACTCACCCCCCACCCAAGAGTCATCTGTTGCTGTCCTCTGTACATGACCTAATGTCTTTTGTAACCACTAGGTAAATCCTTGGGAATGTGTGGGCAGACCCTAGTTTCTACCAATCATAAAAGGCTGTCAGCATCTAAGACCTGTATCAGAGTGCCCCCCCACCCCCCTACCCCACCCCACTGTAATTGCTTACCTGATGTATCCATCAATGTATTGGAAAAGAGTGTTATATAATGACTTTCTTTGTTTTTTGTTTTTTTGAGACAAGGTTTCTCTGTGTAGCCCTGGCTGTCCTGGAACTCTCACAGTAGATCAGGCTGGCCTCGAACTCAGAGATCTGCCTGCCTCTGGCTCCCAAGTGTTGGCATTAAAAGCCTGAGCCACTGTCCAGCTTCTTTGTTCTGTTTCAATAAAAAAGTTCACAAAATTGCTACATCATTGGAACACGGTGTTTGGGGAAACCCCAGTCTGTGTTCTTAGGCTATGATCACTCCTTTGGCTCCAGAATAAACCGCCTCATTTAGTCCTTTGAAGTGAGAGCTCTTTCTTTCCTTCACACAGGCACGCAGGAGGGCCTGGGTTTGATCCAGCACTGGAAAAAAGGAAAGTTGAGTCAACTGGCAGCCTAGGAACAGTGGGTGCCTGCATCACACAATGGTCTGTGAATCTTGTTCTTTCTGTTGCACGGCTGTGTCAGCTTCTGGGATGTTGCCCTCCTGCTTGAGTTAGACATTCTAGTCTCAGAAAGGAGGAAGGAAAGGCAAGCCATATGACTTGGTTTCCTTCTTTTTCTGTGCTCAGGATTAAACCCAGGGCCTTGCATGTACTACTAGTCAAGCGCTCTACACGGGACCTTACTCCCAATCCTTTAATTTTCTTTTCAAGGTATAACCCAGAATCGGTGTACATCACTTGTTGGAGAGAACTTGACTGTATGGCCACACCTAACTGCAAAGGAGGCTGGGATTTGAGGTCTGTAGACAGAGCCGTGTGCTTCTCTGAACTTGGAAATTACAATTACTAAGCAGCAGAAAGATGGACTAGGGGACAACTGGCCAGGTCAGATCCTCTGGAGCTGGAATTACAGGCAGTTTTAAGCTACTGTGTGAGTGTTGGGAACAGAACCAGGGTCTTCTGTGAGAGTAGCAGATACTTGAAACCACTGGGCCATCTCTCCAAGGTCAAGTCCATAGGAAACTCGATTTCCCCCAATTCTGGTGATTAAACAAAAGTCAGCATTCCTCAGGAACTTGTGAAGCTGGCTCCCCTCTACCAAAAGGAGCCATTTCCCTTATCACTGGCAGAAGGAATAATTGGCTATGTGTGGTGCCTGTAGCATACCAAAATGCATGTTGGTCTCTAGGATCCTTCAGTGTCACAAATACCTAGCTCTTCTCACCTCCTCCCCCATCCTAAACTTCTCCAATTCCTGGGCTTCCTCCCCTCCAGCTACTCATTCTCCTTAGAACCCTGCTATTCTGCTGTTCTCCCTCCTGCCACACCGTGTCTTCTTCTCACGCTCCCCCTCTGTGTCCATTTCTCTACCTCTCTGCTTGGTGCCTGCTTCCCTCGTGGCCAGGTCCAGTCTGCTGGTCCTGGTCAGTCTACTGCTTTCTCTCCCTGCTCTGGACTCTTCCAGATGCCTCTGGCTATTCTCTCTCTCATATCTACAATAAACACCTTCCCCCTAACCACACCACAGAGCGGTCACATTGCCAGTTTATACATCTTGATTGTAGACTTACTTAGGAGAGCTTTGTGAGCTGAGACTACCGCTGGACCTCAGTTATCCCGAATCTGTAATGTACTAAAGGTTGGTTTAGCCTGCCCACAGCTTGGGTTACAGGCATGGGCAGCCACACCTTTTTACATGGTTTCTGAACATTTGATCCCGTGTCCTCAGACTTGCACAGTGCTCTTAACCACTGATCCACCTTCCCAGACCACCCATACATGTTCATTGAAGAAAGCAAATAACTTTCAAATAGAGTTGAGGGTTCTAACGGTAATTTTAAATGCTCATGATGCATATTCCTTCAAGACCCTGTATACACTATATTTTTTTAAGATTTATTTATTATTATGTATACAGTGTTCTGTCTGCATGTATCCTTGCAGGCCAGAAGAGGGCACCAGATCTCATTATAGATGGTTGTGAGCCACCATGTGGTTGCTGGGAATTGAACTCAGGACCTCTGGAAGGGCAGCCAGGACTCTTAACCGCTGAGCCATCTCTCCAGCCCTGTATACACTATTTGAAAACCCTTGAAAACATTTGGTTAAATAAATCTCCTATATAAATTATAGCAGAAAACTGTTCTAGATAGGGACAGAAGGCAACCTGGTTGTAAGCACCATGGGCTATGTGACCAATGGGAGCGCAGAGGTAGAGCTACCTTTGGGAACACCGGCTTCCTGACCCATGGCTGACGGTACCTCTGCTTCCCTGATTAACACTGGCTGCTTCATCTGCACAATGAAGAGTTTCAGTTTGGTGAACTCTGACATCACTTTACTCATAAATCCTAATAACCTCTTGATTTGACTAGTCAGAAAGATTTATGTCTACAGCACACATATTTAATCAACTTTTCTGACTTCTGTTGAGAATGTATTGGATTTGGGTTGAGCCCTTAGCCACAAAAGTGGCCATTTGGTGTCTGTATTCTTACAATCCTGACAGAGAAAGGAGCAGGACTCCACAGCACTTGGCACTGGTGTGCCGATGAGAGAAAGCTGCTGGCCTTTGCCCCTCTTCAACAAGCGCGGAATGTTTTGCCTTTGAGTCTCAGCACCACAGCTGTGGACTTTTATTTAATTTCATGTGAGTGAGTTTTTGCCTCGTGTGTGTGTGTGTGTGTGTGTGTGTGTGTGTGTGTGTGTATGCACACCACATGCACGTCTGGTGCCCACAGAGGTCAGAAGAAGGTGTCAGATCTCTTGGAACTGGAGTTACAGGCAGTCGTGAGCCACTGTCTAGGTGGTAGAGATGGGATCCAGGTCCTCTGCAAGAGCAGCCAACACTATTAACCGCTGAGCCATCTCTCCAGCCTCCGGCTGTGGGCTTTAAAAGAAGACAATTCCATAGTTGATTCCCTGAGCACCTGCCATTAGCAGAATGTCCGGAGGTTTCCTCACCTGGCAGACTCCACCCTCTGTAACTCTGTATCTTCCAACTGCCTGTGGTCGTCACTGGGGACATGGTTATCATGAAGCTAGCCCTGGCCTCACCCCTGAACTCAGTGAGCCGCTGTAAGGACATAACTCAAGATTCTGTATTTAAATAAGTAGAGCTGACAATTTTCCTTCCCGTAAGAAGTTGAGAGTCACCGTTCCCAGTCCCTTGGTAGTGTCGGACCAAACCTCTGATGTGACTTCTCGAGTCTTTCCTCATCTCCATTGACCTCGCCTCCTTTTCTTGGCTGCTGGGTTTCCATTAAGATGCTTGCTCTCAGGGCATCCCGGATTGTGTGACTGCTTCCCTGGTCCAGCATGCTGGTTTCTGCTCTGTTTAACAAGAGGGTCTGACTAATGTTCTTAAGATCTCTAACCCTGACATGTTAAATTTATCAACCAGAATTGATGGTGATGGTTTATCTAGTCACAGACCATTCTGTTGATCTCTCAGGATTCTGGGGACCTTTTGGAGGTGTGTGTGTATGTGATATGGCCCAGGCAACCTAACACCTTTTGTCATTTACTGGGGTTCTTCTTAAGAACCTCTAGCCAGTGGTGATTGAGTAGTTTAGCCTATGGGCAGAGAGAGGGACCTGTTCACTGGAAAACAAAACAAAACAAAACAAAACAAAACAAAACAAAACAAAACAAAACACCTAACCCTAGTAATTCCCTGAGGTTTTTGTTGTTTCCAATTTCAGAAATAAGCTTTTTCTCAAAGCAGTTTTGCTCAGCTGTGCATTGATCTAGAAAACAGGCCTGAGATAGCTCATGGGCAAGAAAGATTTCATTGAAAAGGGAGACTAATGTGGTCCTGGATGACACCAGATGAAGTGAAGTATCTGGGTTGGGCCAAGTATCTACAAGATCCGAAGTTTTTGTTTGTGCTCCGGAGATGCCCCTGGTTTCTGAGCTCCCTTGGGTGGTTTTTGAAAGCGATCGAGCAAACTAGAGGCTCCCATTGGTCCTTTCTTGTCAAGTTCTACCACAGTTCTGCAGCGTGGGACATGCCTGCAGTTTCCACTCTTAGTGGAACGTGTGCCCTGTGAGTCTTAGCTATTAATTATCCAGTGACGCTGAGTTAGACGAATTGGCTGAGAATTCCTTTAAAGAAAACAGATGTTGCTACAAAGCCATTATTCCACTCTATGAAGAAAGTGCCACTAACATGTCAAGTACGTGACTTTTTATATGTAAAGTGAAGGGAAAGAAGAAATTACAAGAAATGAAATACGTGGTTTAGAATTCAAAAATGTAATCTTGGTTGGCATTAAAGACTATAAAAGGACTGTCTATGTGACTGCACATTGTGCTCGTAGAAATCATTCTTTGATTTAGACTATTGTTGCTCTCTTCTCATCAGCAGCCAATTCCATTGTCTTAGTCAAGGGGACATTTCAGCCAGGGAGGTTCTCTGTTTTCCATTCCCAAAGTAACTTGTGAGCAATGTGTTAGGCTAGCTTCTGGTTACTTTTCATGGACTTTCCATCTTACGCTAGTTGGAATAAGTGATTTGCAAAGCTTAAGTGCATTATCACACTTGGGAGATTTACTAAGACACAGGCCATTAGGCCTCTGGATTTCTAATTTAGGAGGTCTTGAGGATTGGACCTATGGATTTGCCTGTCACTGGCCTTCTCTTCTTTGAGACAAGCTCTCATGTAGCCCAGGCTATCCTCAAACTCACTATGGAGCTGAGGATGACTTTGAACTTCTGAATCTCCTCCCCCCACCCCCCAGGTGCTAGGATTACAGGCCTGTTCCATGGTGCCTGGCTTTATGTGGCCCTGGGGAGGGACTAGAACCCAGAGCCTTGTACAGGCTGGGCACATACCCTACCAACCGAGCTATGCCCCCAGTCCCTGGACTTGCATTCCTGCTGACGGTCTTGTTGCTTCTTGGGAACCAGTCTGTCTTGAACCGCCGCCACCTCTGGGTAATAGTTGAATTATATTCTGAATCCTGAAGGTGGAGTCTGTGGATGGTTCTTCCAAGCAGAATACCCATTTGTCAACTCAAACAGCTTATGGTTATTGCCTGAGGCCATTTCTCCTTTTGTTTCGGTTGGAGAATTCTGTTCGTATCTGGTGGCTGCTTTCAGCAGGCCTTCCTCTTGGATTCTGTCCATCTGTGCACGCGTTTTCTCTCATTTGGGACATGGAGTTCTCTGAAGGATTTCGTTCACCTTTGAGCCTTCACTGAATCTTACACCCCCTACTGCAGACATTATCTCACTCTTTGCTAAATTGCAGACATTATGTCCTTATTCGATAAATTGAATTTAGCTATGTTTATATGTTTTAAGTCTAGTTTTCTAAGTCTAAAAATTAAAGGCTACAAATATGGAATTAAATTAAGCACACTCCTCACGTATTGTAATTGAACACACTGACTTGCCTAACTTCCACGGTTTGGGAAAGGATAGTTTCCTTAAACGAGGGTCAGAACTTTCAGATCTAATTATACCCATTTATGTTTTATTGAGACAGATTTCTGTTCCTCTTTATGGGTTACATTATGGTAATCTGATACAGTGGGTAATAATCCAATCAGGGCAATGAGCATTTCCTTAAACATTAATCATTTTTATGTGCTGAAATTTTGTCATTTTGTAATTTTACCATAAATTCTTTAAATCAATACTTATGCTGCATGCTATGAAAACAGCAAAAACAAAACAACAACAAAAACTGAACCAATTCCTCTTCTCTGTGCTGGCACACCTTAAAACAGTCGTTCTCAATCTGTGGGTCAAGACTCCTCTAGGGTCGAATGACCCTTTCACAGGGGTCACCTAAGACCATCAGAAAGCACAGATATTTACATTGTGATTCGTAACAGTAGCGAAATTACAGTTATGAAGTAGCAACAAATATAATTTTATGGTTGGGGGGCACCACAACATGAGGAACTGTATTAAAGAGTTACAGCATTAGCAAGGTTGAGACCCACAGCCTTAAAGAATTTCTTTCCAGCTCCTTACTCCTTGCTTTCCCAGGCTCTAGGGAGTACCATTTCTTTCTTCGTAGATCGTAGACTAGTTTCTACGAACCAATGAGAGCATGTGATACTCACTTGTCTATGCCTGGCTTATTTTACTTAGCACAATGACCTCCATTTCTGTCCACGCTGCTGCAAAAGACAGGATTTCATTTTGTTGATGGCTGACTAACAGTCCATTGTGTGTTCACAGCATCTTTTCTCTATCCCATAGTTCATTGCTGGGCATCTAGGTTGATCCTGTGTTTTAGCTTCTCTGAGTAATGCTGCAGGATAGGTTCATAGTGATAGACCTGCTCATGGGTTGGGCTTCCTTCCTTCCTTCCTCCCTCCCTCCCTCCCTCTGTCTCTCTGTCTCTCTCTGTCTCTCTCTCTCTCTCACTCTTCCATTCTTTCTTTTAGAAATATCCATACTGGGTGCTGGAGAGATGGCTCAGTGGTTAAGAGCACTGACTACTCTTCCAAAGGACCCAGGTTCAATTCCCAGTACCCACATGGCAGCATGGTTACTGCCTGTAACTCCAGTTCCAGGGGATCCAGCACCCTCACACAGACATACATGCAGGCAAAACACCAATGCAAATGAAATAAAAATAAATAAATCTTTATAAAGGAATATCCATACTGTTTTCCATAGTCCCTATACTAATTCACATTCCCACCAACAGTGAGTCCTCATTTCTCCACATCTTTACCAGTATTTGTTGCCTGTTCTCTTTTGATAACAGCCATCCTGACCGGGGTGGGGGTGGGGTGGGGGGGAGTTGGGGATTGGAGATGATATCCCATTATGGTTTGGGTTTGCATTATTCACCAGTTAGTGACATTCACACACACACACACACACACACACACACACACACACACACACACACACACACACCATGTGCCTGTTAGCCATTGGTGTCTTCTTGTGAGAAGTGTCTACTTCTTTAGTCCATTTTTTTTTTTTGTATTTGTTTCTTGGGTGCTCAGCTTTTTGAGTTCTTCATACAGGATGGACATTAATCCTCTGTCAAATGACGACTTTGCAAATATTTTCTCTCAGTCTGTAGCTTAATCTCTTTTAAAAAATCTCTTTATAAAAAAGACTTTATATGTATGTTTTACTTGCATGCATGTCTGTGGACTTATGTACCTAGTGCCCAGGGAGGCCAGATGAGAATCCCCTAGGACTACAGTTAGAGATGTCTGTAAGCCACCCTGTGGTGTGTGTTCTAGGAACCAACCCAGTGTCCTCTGGAAGGGCATCCCGTGCTGTTAACCACACTGAGCCACCTCTCCAGCCGACTGTAGCTTACCTCTTAATGCTGTTAGTATCTTGCTGTGCATATGCATCTTAGTTTGATATAATCCCATTTGTCTGTTTTTACTTTTGTAAAAAGTCCGTGCCTTTGGGGGTACTGTTTTAAAAACTCATTGTCCGACACCAGCACCTTAAAGCGCTTCCCCATGTTGTTTTGTAGTAATTTCTCTTTTATTTTAAAGATTTATTTATGTAGTTTATGTATATGAGAGCTCTGTCTACATGTACATCTGCACACCAGAAGAGGGCATCGGATCCCATTACAGATGGTTGTGAGCCACCATGTGGAAGCTGGGCATTGAACTCAGGACCTCTGGAAGAACAGCTAGTGCTCTTGACCTCTGAGCCATCTCTCTGGCCCCTGATCTTGTAGTAATTTCATAGTTTAAAGTTTCATATTTATGTTTTTGATTTATTTTGAATAAGATTTGCGGGGGGGGGGGCAAACAAAGTAGTGTCACTTTCCTGCGCTTGGTACGTGTGGTTCTGGTGTTGCTGGGCGTGGATGGGACTGTTCCTAGGTCACAGGAGGGCGGCTCTCACTGAGATGTGGATTGTGGCATAGACTGCTATGGTGCTGGAGTTGAAAAACATGTCTGAGACCGTCCTTTGGTTCCCCGGGGCTAGCAGATGCAGTCTGAAGACCATGGCTTGGGAAGGAGCCTGTCCCTAATTCTGCCATGGGATTGCTGGTGGTGCTGAGGCTAGAGCTGCTGGTAGCCTCGTTCTTGGAGAGGTATGACACTCACCCGACCTTTTGCAGTTCCCAGGACACCACACAGGGGATGCCAGCACTTTGCTTCAGTAGTTACCTACCACTTCTGGGCTAAGAAGGAAGCCTCCTTTATTTGTCTCCAGGGAAGTAGAGATGGTAGTGGGATCATTAGCCACATTCCCAGCTCCCAGGGGACAGGTATGGGTGAAGCTGTGATGCTGTGATAGTAGCCCCAGAACCAATGCTATGAGTGGATGGACACCTTCTCCAGTTCCTGTGATGCAAGCGAGGGGAAGGGTCGGGCTTGAGGCTGTGGGATTGAAGCTGCAGGATGCAGGGGCCTGCCTTCTACCCACTGTCTTTTTCTGACAGTGTGAGGTCATCTATCTGGGGAGATGGCACAGACGTTACAGTTTGCTTTGTCTCTTTAGATAGTAAAATTGTCTGGAGAGCCAGTCAGCAGATAAGAGCACACACTACCTTTCCCAGGATCCAACTTTAATTCCCAGCACCTACTGAATCTCCTGGAACTGGACTTAGAGGTTGTTAGCCACCATGTCGGGGCTGGAAAACAAACCAGGGTCTTCTGGAAGAGCAACAAGCGCTCTTAATCTCTGAGCCATCTCTCCCCATGACCGTGAGAGGTGCACACCTTTAATCCCAGCATTTGGGAGGCAGAGACAGGCAGATCTCTGTGAGTTTGAGGCCAGCCTGGTCTACAGGGCTAGTTAGTTTCAGGACAGCCAGGGTTACACAGAGAAACCCTGTGTCAAAAAACTAAAACCAAACCAAAACAATAGCAAAACAAAACAAAACTAAACCCAAAACCAACCAAATGATCAGACAAACAAGAAAGAAAGTAATTTCTTTCGCTGGTGGCTAGGCTGAACTTACATCTCAGCTTGAGCATGGTCCCTGTGTCGGAGTTATCAGTTTTGCTTTGTTTCCAATGCATTTGTGAGCAAACTTATGGGCATTTTCTGACAAAACTAAACCCAGTTTGGACAGCAAGACTGCTCAGCAGGTAAAGGCACCTGCTGTCAGCCCTGACAACCTGACTGTCATCTCTGGAACCACATGCTGAAAGAGAAGAATGCTTGTACATGCTGTCTCCTGGCCGCCATGTGAGTATTGTGGCCATGCACGCCGACTTCTGTCACTTAGTAAGAAAATAATTTAAAAACTCGGCTAATAAGTAAATCAGTTTACTGTCTTTGGTAAAGACTGGTAGGACTTTGGGAAATCATGTTTCTTGGTTTGAGAATTACACAAAATGGATTTGTTGCACTTTTATTAATTTTGTTTTATATCTTCCATCTAAAACTTCACACCTGTTGCCTGTCAAAAATGTGTACATTTCCTAAGAACAAATAATAAGAGGTGGTGGCTCAGTGCTTCAAGATGACAGCATTCCTCTACAGAAAATATAAAAACACCTTTAATCCCAACACTGTGAAGACAGAGGCAGATCTCTGAGTTCAAGGCCAGCCTGGTCTACAGAGCAAGTTCCAGGAGAGCCAGGGCTACACAGAGAAATCAAACACAGAAAAAAACCCAACCAAACCAAACCAAAAACAAACACCAAACCAACAAAACAACCCCCCCAAAACAAAACAAAATACAACCAGCCAACCAACCAAACAATAGCCTCCAGGTGAGTTGAGCTTGAGACCATTCTTCTAAAGCCTGGGTTGTCCAAATGTGGCTGAGAGGGCTATGGTGCTGTATTGGTTTCTTTTCTCTCTTGCTGTGATTAAACACTGTGACTAAAGGCAATTTAAGGAAATCACAGGTTATGATGGCTTTCAGCTCTAGAGGGCTAAGAGTCCATCATGACAGAGATGAAACAGGGCCCTAAGTGGGGGGCAGGTCGACAGCAGCATGAAGCAGAGAGTGAACCGGCAGTGGGGTGAGGCTTTAAACCCCCAAGGCCCGCCCCTAGAAGAAGACATACTTCTTCCAGCGAGGCACACCTCCAGATAATCTCTCTAAACAGCACCACCAACTGGGACCCCCGGTTCAATGCCTGAGCCTCTGGGAGCCATTTCTCACTCAAACCACAAGCAATGACTCCTAGGGATCAATGACCTTCCCTCCATTGTGGAACTGGATCAGTCTCACCATCAGGTCAGTGTTTGGGTGGGAGCTCCACCTCAACCCCTGGCACCCTGGCATCCCTACACCCAAAGAGTCTGGAATGTTCTGGTGGAAGATCCACATCAACTTCCCTCCCCCATCTCATTCCCCAAACCTGCCCATTCAAAGCCCGCCAAACACAGCTCCTCCCCAAGAGAGGCTCAAGACCTCTCCCACAGGGTATTTAAGCTGCATTCCAGAAAACAGACACATGATTCTTGATTCTTCTGGTCTTGCGTCCCTGTCTCCTCTCTGACGGCCCAGGAATCACCCAGAAACGCTTTACCTATTAAACCTGGGCTTCAGTGGAGAGGCCTTCAGGGTGCAAAGATTTATCAGTCAGCTCCACCCAGGCAATGAGGAACAGTCAAACCAGCAATGTTTTCAGACAACAAGAAAAATGGCTAAAGAAATGTGAACACTGTCAGAATTAAGGGCCACTTGTGTTAACTTGGGCAAAAAGGACACAAAGCTGGGAAATTATGAAGTGATCTTGTACACGATTGCTTAATAAGACAACTACCACAAAAGACTCTTCCACACTCCATATCTTCACAGGTATTTTCACAGAAAGTAAGCCTGCAAGTACGCAGACCAATAACTGTTCAACTTTTGATGCTGCCAGTCATTATTAGTTATTATGGCCAAGTATTATTACTAGGTATCTGATATAATCCTTGTTTTGTTTTTCAAAGCTTCCTCTTGCCCATGTACTTAAATTTTTTTTTGTTCATTATTAGGTGTGTGTGTGTGTGTGTGTGTATGTGTGTGTGTGTGTCCACATGCACAGGTGTATATGTACGTTTGGAGCATGTGTAGGGAGGCCAGAGGGTCACTTTCAGGAGTTAGTTCTCCTCTTCCATCATAGGCTGGCTCTACAGATCCAACTTAGGTCATCAGCAGAGCACAGTAAATGCTTCTTCCCACTGAGCCAATGCTGGTAGCTACCATGTAGTTCTTGATCCGCAGGCTACTTCTAATGACCTCCCGGCCGAGCCAGGAGGAACCTGTACAAGAACATATCACACCAGCTGTACTACATACCCTGGCCAACCAGTGGTGCTCACATATTGCATGGCTGTGGAAACCAGAAAGTTACCTCACTTCTAAATATTTGGGAGCCTGTAGCCCAGGCTGGCCTGGAACTCTTTAGTCTAGGCTGGCTATCTCCTGATTCAACCTCCTGAGTGCTGGATTGCAGGAATGAGTATCATGCACAGTAGAGTACAGTCAGAGGAATTTTTCTCTTGTCGTTTTCTCCATGTCATTTGTCTCGCATGCATTTTATTGTCTCTCTCTCTCTCCCTCTCTCTCCCTCCCTCCCTCTCTCTCTCTCCCACCCTCCTTCTCTATATATCCTTCTCACCTCCTCTCTTCATTTCTTTTTGAACAGTACTGGGGATTAGACTTAGGTCTTGTGCATACCAGGTAGGTGTTCTCCTTAAATATTCTGTGTCTCCTTAAATATTCTTGTCAATTATTCATTTATCTTCAGTTACTTTCCAGGAAAAATAAGAACAAGGAAGATCACATTTCTATAGTCATCTTTGCTGGAGGGTTTTTAACTATCACCTCCTGCTAGAACCCAAACAAATGACAGAAATGAGTTCCAATATGGAGTTAGCACAATGTCCCAAATGAAGAGGCCTGCAGGACCACGATGGAACTTCAGGCCCAGGTATCCCAGGATAATAGAATTATCCTAGACGTTTTACTTGCCTCACAAGGGGAAGTCTATGCTATAGAAAAGACAATTGGTTGCATAATATATATCAACAGCAATGAAAGAGATATCGTGATAGAGGGAGACATCTTGGGGATAGGGAGAAACCTGGTGCTAGGGAAGTTCCCAGGAATCCACAAGGATGACCCCAGCTTAGATTACTAGCAATAGTGGAGAGGGTGCCTGAACTGGCTTACTGCAGTAATCAGATTGGTGAATACCCTAACTGTCATCATAGAACCTCCATCCAGTAACTGATGGAAGCAGATGCAGAGATCCACAGCCAAGCACCAGGCTGAGCTCCAAGAGTCCAACTGAAGAGAGAGAAGAGGGATTCTATGAGCAAGGAGGTCAAGATCATGATGGGGAAATCTACAAAGACAGCCAAACCAAACTAGTAGGAATCGTGAACTTTAGACCAACAGCTGTGGAGCCTCCATGGGACTGGACTAGGCCCTCTGCATAATCAAAACAGTTGTATAGCTTGGTCTGCTTAAGGGCCCCCCTGGCAGTAAGATCAGGATCTGTCCCTGATTCATGAGGTGGCTTTCTGGAACCCACTACCTATGGTGGGACACCTTGCACAGCCTTGATGCAGGGGGAGAGGCTTAGACCTGCCTCAACGGAATGTACCATGGGAGGTACTGACTCTCCATGGGAGGCCTTACCTTTTCAGAGGAGGGAATGTGGGGTACGTTGATGAAGGAAGGCTGGGGGAGGGAGGAGCTGGAGGAGGAAAGAGAGGGGGATCTGTGATTGGTACATAAAATGAATAAAACATTTCTTAATACAAAAATATTATATTTCAACATGTGGGGTTAGAAGTTGTCAAGATTTTTAAAACATTTCATTTTATGTATGTGTGTTTTGCATGCACCATGTGAGTGCCTGGTGCCCATAGAAGTCAGAAGAAGGCAAATCCCCTGGAACTGGAGTTACAGGCAATTTTGAGATGCCACATGAGTGCTGGAAATCAAACCATGGTCCTCTGGAAAAGCCCCTGAGCAATCTCTCCAGCCCCTAGAAGTTGTTAAGATTTTAAAGTGAGAAGAGTCACTAATAGGCCCACCCCTGGCCTCTTGGATTTGTTCCTCTTCCTATTTTTAATTATCTTCAGTTGATTGCTACCAGGCTGGGTTAACCTTTCTGTGCTCTGCCTCTGCAATAATTTTTTTTTTTTTGTTTTTCGAGACAGGGTTTCTCTGTGTAGCTTTGCGCCTTTCCTGGAACTCACTTGGTAGCCCAGGCTGGCCTCGAACTCACAGAGATCCACCTGGCTCTGCCTCCCGAGTGCTGGGATTAAAGGTGTGTGCCACCACTGCCCGGCTCTGCGATAATTTTTAGTCTAGGCAATACCTATCTGTTTGGATTGACCAGACAAATGGTTGCTTTCCATTAATGATTGGTACCCTATCTGAGGGACCCATTCCCTCAACCCAAAACAGACTCATAACTACCTGAACCAGCAGAACATAGCCAGTCACCACTTCTTCATGACGTAGGACTCAATGATGACAAGAAGGGCATTGAAATTGGTTAAGGCTTGAACACAGGCATACACTTCCTGATAGATGACTGTGATGAGTACAGCAGTTCCAGTACTTGGGAGGCAGAGCCAGGCTCATCTTGAGCCTGGCTACACTCATAGTGACGTCATTGGGGGAATGTAGCCAAGTGGCGGGGAGCTTGCCTGGCATGGGCAAGGCCCTGGGTTCAAATTACAGCCAGGAGAAAGAAGCCCTCAAATAACAGTCTTTAATAGTTCTTTCCAAAAAAGCCTTCAGAGCATCTGCTAATGATTCTTATAGTTTGAAGCTGGCTTTTCAAGAATGGAGATGATGCTGGGTGGTGGTGGCACATGACTTTAATCCCAGTATTCGGGAGGCAGAGGCAGCCGGATCTCCGTGAGGTAGAGGCCAGCCTGGTCTACAGAGTGAGTTCCAGGACAGCCGGGTCTACACAGAGAAACCCTATCTCGAAAAACCAAAGAGAGAGAGAGAGAGAGAGAGAGAGAGAGAGAGAGAGAGAGAGAGAGAGAGAGAGAGAGATTGGAGAGGATCAGAAAAAAAACAATGTGGCCAATGATATCCCAACTTCAAAAACTCCCACGCAGAACTTAGCTCCTACCACCCCCATAAAACAATGTCTTGTCTAAAGACAGGTCACCCAACCAACAAGCAACTTCACCTTCCCTGTTCTTATGAATTACCCAGCTACCAATTGATCTCAGAGGTGGATTTGACTTTATGGTCCCACATCTCTTTGGCTGTTAGTATGCAATAAAGCTTTCTTGTTTTGCATAAAAAAAAAATCCTACTGCCATAGCATTGACTTCCAAACACACTGGGAAGCCAGACCCTGTTCAAAAGTTTTCCATCCCTTGCTGCTGTGGTTTGAATAAGAATGGTCCCCATAGGCTCATACATTTGAATACTTGGTCCTCAGTTGATGGAACTGTTTGATAAGGATGAGGAGGTGTGGCCTGGTTGGAGGGGCCACTGGGTATGGGCTTTGAGGTTTCAAAAGATATTTTCTGCCTCCTACTTTCAGATCAAGATGTGAGCTCTCAGCTACTGCTGCAGTGCCTGCCTGCCTGCCTGCCTGCCTGCCTGCCTGCCAGCCTGCCAGCCTGCCTGCCTGCCTGCCTGCCTGCCAGCCTGCCTGCCTGCCAGCCTGCCTGCCAGCCTGCCTGCCTGCCAGCCTGCCTGCCAGCCTGCCTGCCTGCCTGCCAGCCTGCCTGCCAGCCTGCCAGCCTGCCTGCCTGCCTGCTATGCTTCCGGTCATGGATTCTAACCCTTGCAAACTGTAAGCCCCAAATAAATTCTTTCTTCTATAAGTTGCCTTGGTCCGAGTGTCTCTTCACCTCAATAGAAAAGTAACTAAGAGATGCCTAAACTTTTCCTTTCTCTCCTCTCCCTGCGAAATCTCCACAAACAGCACCAGGCAGGCCTTGAGGAGGTATGTAACATTGTAACAGATGGCACTAAATTCTGCCATCAGTTCTGTGAGGTGCACTGATTATCCGAAAGTGTTTTTGTTTCCTTTTGATGCTTTTGGCTATGAAACAAACCTTTCTTTTTTTTTTTTTTTTTTTTTTTTTTTTTTTTTTGGTTTTTCGAGACAGGGTTTCTCTGTGTAGTTTTGCGCCTTTCCTGGAGCTCACTTGGTAGCCCAGGCTGGCCTCGAACTCACAGCGATCCGCCTGCCTCTGCCTCCCGAGTGCTGGGATTAAAGGCGTGTGCCACCACCGCCCGGCCGAAACAAACCTTTCTGTTGTTGTTTGCCACATTACACTGTTAATTGCCATGAGATGTATTTGAGTATTTTCATTCACAGGTTTTAGTTTTGAAGTATCCCAGCCTCCGGAGATACCAGGAGATCCTCCAAGTCTGAATGTCCTCAGGATAGCTCCACCGCTGATTCACACTCACCGTTCGTTTGGAAAACAAATCCAGAAATTTTGGGGTAAGGGGAAAACTATCCTCCCCAGGGATCTTTGCTGAGAAGAAGGTGCTGCTATTTCATCCCAGCTCTCTGACCCAGGACCCCATTTCGAGCCCTTCCATATCTCCCTGTATAGTTTAGAAGCCTGTTGGGGTCTATATTATAGGGAACCAAATCAAGAACCAGCTGTACTTTTAAGGAAGAGACACATTACATAAAATTTTAATGTCGGAGACAGACATGGATGTTTTATCTGTTTGATTCCAGTGATCTGTTTCCCTTTCCCCCACTTCTAGATCTGCCTCAGAGAGAGGCAAGGGGGCCGTGACAGCCCCCCAGGTTCTAGTTAAGAAGGGCATTGGGGACACACACAGACTTGCTCTTGGTAAATCTTTGAGTTGTGACTGAAGAGGTACAGTTCTCTCCATGGGAAACAGACCAGTGATTTTGTACCTCAAGCCCAGACTCGGCACAGACTGTTTCCACTATGGCTTTCTTGTCAGCTGTGTGAAGTAGTGTTGAGAGATGGCGTGGACTCCATCAAGGATGAAACTGAGAAAGTCTCTAAATCCAATCCCAATAATAAATATAAAAGGCTGGATGCTAATGGTCTCAGTTAACATCTCCATTGAAAACCTAGTCAAATAAAAGGCAGTATATACAGATTTGGGTAATCTACTTTTTTTTTTTTTTTTTTTTTTTTTTTTTTTTTAAAAGACAGATTCTTGTGTAGTCCAGGCTGGCCTCTGGCAAGCTCACTATGTAGCTGAGAATGACCTTGAAATCCTAATCCTCTAGCCTGTTTTCTGAATGCTGGGATGTGCGCCGTAGCTCCCACCTATTTGTGGTGTTAGAGGTTGGACCTGGAACCCAGTACGTGCAAGGCAAGCTCTACCAGCTTAGCTCTAGAACCTGGAACCCAGCACATGCAAGGCAAGCACTCTACCAACTTAGCTCTAGCTCCTACTTTTTTTGTATAATTTCTAACCAGTTAAAAATCACTCCAGACTGGGATTATCTCAATCCTAAATCCTCTATCATATTTAAAGTTTTCCTTCCTATTGCTATGTGAATATTCTCATTGACATCATAAATTTGAAAACATCGGCAAACACTATATAAATAAAATATGACTTGAAGTAGACCTATCTATTTGTCTCCTATCTGCAAAACTGATTCCAAGGGATTAAAAATATCTATAAGAATACAATGAACAGACTTAGCTAGGCATGGTGGCATGTGACTGTAAAACCAGCAACTCAGGCAGAGGGCTGAAGGTTCAAGCCCTGGACTGGGGAAGGCAGATCAGTGGTGGAGCACTTCCTTAGTTGAATGAGTACTGGGTTCAATTTCCAGTACTGAAAATACAAACAAAATACAATTTAATGTATAGTTTAGAACCCAGCTGGGTTCTGTACTATAGGGAACTAAGTCAAATAATGGGTGCATTTTATTTTTTTTATGTGCATTGGTATTTTGCCTGTGTGTGTGCTTGTGTGAGGGTGTCATATCTTGGAGTTACAGATAGTTGTAAGCTGCCATGTGGGTACTAGGAATTGAATCCAGGTCTTCTGGAAGAGCAGTCAATGACTGCTGAGCCATCTCTCTGGAACTCCCCCTTTTTTGAGACAAGGTTTCCCTGTGAAACTCTGGCTGTCTTGTAACTCATTCTGTAGACCAGGCTGGCCTCGAACTCACATAGATCCACCTGCCTCTGCCTCCTGAGTGTTAAGATTAAAGGTGTGCACCACCACGGCCTGGTGTGATTGTACTTTTAAGGAAGAGACACATTACATAAAGTTTTCATCACAGAGATGGACATTTTAAAAAAAAGACATTTGCCTTCTTCAAGACACAAAATAAAAAAAGTAGTACACAGAACATAAGAATAAAATCCACGTGAATAAGCTTGCTGTAGATGTTTAGGATGCTGTCTCCAAATATGTTCAAAATAAGGACACATTTCCCAATCATAAGCATAAATGAGGATGTGGGTCTGGTGTTTGCCTTGAGAATCGGATGAAATAGAGCTAAAGACTAGATGTTTTCCCTCGAGTATTAGATAGTACCGACTAAGACGTGACTAGTGCCTGCATGCCTGAATGGTTTAACTTTACATTTAAAGAACTCAGAAGGCATGGAGACACCTCATTGGATGCTACACTATTTGAGTGTATTTTCTGATGTCATAAGTGTGACTAGTAAATATTTTTATTATAAATCAAGCTTACATTTCATGTTTACAGTCTCCATCTTCATAGGGCTGAATAGACTTTCTGGAAGGTGAAAGCTGTAGATTTTCCATGCTATTCCAAACTAAGAACTAGATATGATTTCCCTGTTTTGGCTTTTGTATTATATAAAAAACTAGCTCACACTTCAGTTATTATATGTTAAATAAAAACTACTGAAGTCCACGTGCGTGGACCAAACTATGGATTAGATAGCAATCTTCCCATTGAGAATTGTTTGAGATTTGCTAAGGATGAGGGAGAAAAGCTATGTATAGTTCAGAGAGAATTGAAATGTCAGCTGAAATTGTATTATGTTATACACACGCACATCTTCACATAAGAAATTGTAGCAGTAAAAAAAAACACAGTGAAATGGTCAAGAAAGTAGTGATGGTCTGAAGCTATTGGGTTACATCTTTGCTGAATTCATCACTTACTCATAACAGTCAGGGATATTATGCAGGTTATTGCATAGTGTCCATAAATTAAATTGAACTACTGCTGTATCTAGTATCATCACATTCTTTAAAAACAATTGACATAGAGATATTTACGCAAAAATTTGGACTCTTACTAATATCAGAGAAAAAAATTAAACTGCCTATATAGATTGTTATATGGGTCAGATTATGACTACAGTGCATGTCATTTTGGCAATATTAACCTAAATATAGCTCATCATAAACATGTGTCTACCTAGATATTTTCCTTACTTTTCTCCCTACATTATCAAACTGTGTTAACACACATTTCTCTGGTTTTGGACAGAGTGTTGCAACATGGTATGGTCTTGCTTGGTAGTTCAGGCTGGCCTCAAACTCACTGTGTAACCCGTACTGGCCTTGAACTCTGGGCAATCCTTCTGCTTCGTCCTCCTTACTGGATTCAAGGAGTGTGCCAGCAGCATTTTATAGGTGTCCCAGGTTTCATAATCTTTTAAAAGTCCTCCCTCTACCATACAAACAAGAAGAAAGTAGTGACAATTAATTGGGGACAGTAGTGAACTGTAGTTGTTTACTAGACATCAAAATTTAAATCTGATTCTTCAACATAGCTCATTCACTCCCAAAAAAACCCTGCTAATTGACTCTGTCGTGTAACGCAATAAGCTAAATTAAGTAAAAATGTTTTGCAATTCTACAGTCCCGCATAAACAAGCGTTAGCCACACTTTAAAAGAGTAGGAATTCGTAGCTACTTCTGTAACAGCTTCCACCACATTCCCCTAGCAGACCCAAATAACAAAGCTGAAGACAGCGTTTTAACCTGATTGCTTCAAAGCCTACAGTATTAGAACAGAGCACAGCACACGTTGGGGTAAACACCTGCCTTTCATGGTGTCATCAAAACAGGATTTACTGGAAGCACCCTCAGCAAGATTACTTTTGTAGTGGCATGTCTTATTTGACTGAATTAAGGCAAATCATTTTTAAAAATATGGTAAAAGTTTAATTCTAGTAAATCTAGAAACTACTGGAACTGAGGTTAGTAACCCTTGTATTTTCTTTGGCAAATTCTTCAGACCCATTGAAAACAAGTGATCAGCCATGGAAATGTCTTTTCTCTTGAGAAAAGCAGAAAACCATATTGTTAAATTCAGAAACACAAAATTCCGAATTAGATAATTTATATATTATTCAATTTCTCTTTTTCTAAGTTCTTGACTTAGAAAAATGATTCATTTATTCATTGAGTGTACACTTTAAAATGTCACCAATTTGGAATTTAATATATACTCTATTTCCATTCTGCCCAAACCAGCTTCTTAAAAAAAATTGTCTAATGTTATTTGAGACATCATTAACATACCCATTTCAATTTTTAAATAATTGTGTACTGAAGTCTTAAATAAAAACCTTGATAAAAGTTGGCAGATAAAACTCACTTTTGGAAGTTGGCAAACTCCAATTCAAAATAATACATAGTTTATATTTAGTAATAATTTGCTTCTAAATTTTTAATTTTAATTCCATTAAATTTTCTGCTATAAGTAATATATTTAATTTGTGCCTAAGTCATGCATATTGTTTTTGCATACTGGTGTTCCAAAATAAGTTTTAATGTCTTTAAAATGGTACTCTGGTTGCAGACTTATAAAACAAAGCATGCAATAACTCAAATTCCCACAGCTTGGAAACAGGAATGCATTTCTACATTGTATTAACTTATTTTTTCAGTATACCCATGGAATGCCTTCATAAACTTGGATATTATTATCACTGTGGCTTCCTGACTCCTCCTTCAATAATGGTGTTACTTCTTTTTCTAAAGTTATTGATGGAGCTGCAGTGAGACAATTATCGTGTATCCAAAAGCAGCTAAAGGCTGCTTTTGAATTTGGCAGGCTCGATCAACCACAATCCTAAGAAAGTTAATCTTGTCATCACAAGACTTAGTTTGGTTTTTAAAGCTACATATATATTATTTTGGCAAATTCCACATATTTGACCTAGTTTTCTCCTTAATTACAAAGTTCAAAGAATACTACCTTCACTATCTCTCATGTTTAATTTTCAACCTCATACATTTTGTCTGCTTTTTCCCCCCATGATAAAGGTTTATTTTCCTCTCATTTCTTTGAATGCTAAAAGGACTCTACCTGTCAGTAATCACAGGTGTGTTCCAACATTGCCACCACCTCCTCCTCCTTTTAAATCAAAGCTACTCCTCTTACACACACATGACACAACCACCTCAAATTTCCTGAGTTCAAAGTCCGCATCAGCTGCCAAGCAACTTTTCTTGAGTCTGAAGCACATCCCAGGCCATGGCTCAAGAGTGGGTAACTGAAAACTTCATGTAACTTTTCTACTTCCCCATAGAACATGTACTAGGTCTAAATCAGGATATGCCTGATTAACTACAATAGACTGGGATGAAGAATGCACATTTAGGTGTGTACTGACCCTACTGTCTATCAGCTGTGTTACTGTTACTTGCAAACTGGCCACACCCTTAGACATTTAGCTCACTCTTCTGAAGGCCCAGGATGGCTGTCTGGCCTTCAAGTTTATTAAACAGTTCAAAATCTCGAAAGAGGGCAAATACCTCTGAGGCATGCTTTGCCAAGGAATCTAACATAATTTGCTGTCTTGTCTCACATTACACATAAATAAAACAATTTCTTACCATTATAAGTTATTCTCATCTCAATTATGTTGATATTTATGTTTTATTTACATAACATTCAAGAACAACCCATCATAGCTTTTGAAAATTTGCCCTTTAGTTTGACTTCAAGCAAAAATTCATGGTAAATTTGTAGGCTGTGAAATATATTATAAATACATATACACATATCTATCATGAAAAGATCATTCACTGAAGCTTGACATTGACATAACTTAAAACAATAACGGATTTAAATCTTGTTTTGGGTTTTGCTGATTCTAAATAAAAGAGTTTAACTGCTTGTTAAGTTTTGGGTTTGAAACCCCAAATATTAGGATACAAATGAGTTGAGACACATTTACCTTTTTGGTGTTATTCTGGCCCTGCCTCATCCACATAAGAACTGTCAATTTCTCTATTTAACTAAAAACAATCTCACCTGGGAGAAGGCCCTGAGAACGCTTAGCTCCTTCCACAGTCCCCAAAGTACCAACAACTGTAAATAAAACAGCACGGAATTCACCTCATTTTATGTAGAGCAGGTATCAAACTTAAAAAGCACATCAAGTCCTGGAGTTGCACAGATCCCTCATCTGGGACGGGCAAATCTTGCCCCGGGCTCTTGACCTGAAAATTGACTGCCCTGAGCCTGCCCATGCCTCCAGTACACACTTTCCCAAAACTTTAGAAACCCAAGACCGCAGACACAAACAGCACACAGGAACCACCAGATCCGGGGTGAAACCTGACCTCTCAGTGAGGACTCCGGGAAGAAGAAAAGATCAGAGACCAGCTCTGCGGGGGTCTTCCTGAGGAGACCCTGGAATGAACGTATTTATTTTCACGCTGCAACTGCTGATCGCTTTACAGAAACATACCATGCTGTAGCTCTGCGTGGAGCTGAGAACAACAGAAACATTTATTAATGTTATAATTATAATTACTCTTTAACAAAGCTATTATTAAATAACCTGTACAAAGCCCGAATCGGGCCTAGCGAAAACTCAAGCCCTGTTTTGAATCTCCCAGGGCCCTTCCATTTTTCATCAGCAGAGATTCCTACAAAGCAAAGCCAGCCCGGGGGTAGAATCCCCGACTGTAGGTCTTCCAGGCAGGCGATGGCTCGGACTTTGGAACCGTCCTGGGATAACTCAGGGTTCTCAATCATGATCCAGTTCCCAGCCCTGCCCAGCCCTGCACTCTGCTCTAGGGCCGGGCAGCAGGGCTTCGGTACGGGAGGAGGACAATAAAAAGTTGGTTTTTAAAGTTTCCTCTCTGCCAGCAGCCTCGATGGTCTGCCCCGGGCCTGCTCGCAAAGGTGCTGGGAAGGATGTCCTGGGCGGAGGGTGGCCTGCGAAGTGCCCGGGTGCGCTCATAGGTCCCGCGGGTTCTCCCGCTTCACCCCGGCCTCGGCGACTTTGAGCTTCTTATTTTGGTGCGTCTTCACGTGCTTAGCGAGGTGGTCGCTGCGCATGAAGCGTTTGCCGCACTCGGGGCAGGCGAAGCGCTTCTCGCCCGTGTGAGTCCGCAGGTGCCGCTGCAGCTCGTCCGAGCGCGTGAAGCTCTTGCCGCAGAAGAGCCAGTTGCACACGAAGGGCCGCTCGCCCGTGTGCCAGCGCAGGTGCGCCTTCAGGTGCGACGTCTTGCCGTACACCTTGCCGCAGCCCGGCACGTGGCACACGTGTTGCTTCTTTTTGCCCGGCTCCGCCTCGGGGGCGCCGCCAGCCGCCTGGCAGTTGGGGCAGCGGCAGCGGCGGCACCTCCTGGCCGTGGCCGCCAGGGGGGCCTTGGTCTGCAGTAGCGCGGCGATCTGGCTCTGGTACTGCGCAAAGTCCGACGGGCCCAACACCAGGCCCCGTTGCAGGGCAGCGGCGGCCGCTGCAGCAGCCGCAGCGGAGGCGGGAAAGCGGGGAGCGTGGGGGGCCCCGGCACAGGCGCTGGAGAGGCTAGTCCCAGGAACCCCGGAGCCTCCGGGCCCCGCGCCCGATTGCGGGATGCTCCACCAGGGGAGGTCGTCCGGGGCTGGGGCGGGGGACAGCTGACGGCAGGTGGGCGGTGGAGGTGGAGGTGGCGGCGGGGGCAGCAGGTTGGAGTAGCCCGGGGGCAGCGCGGCCTGGGCGGCGTAGGGCACGTAGGCGGGCGCGCAGCTGGCTGGCAGAGCCGCCATGCTCGAGGGCAGCATCTTGACCGGCGAGAACTCGTAAGGGTACGAGGGTCGGCGGGGGGCGTGAGTGGGAGCTCGTGCGCAGCCCCGAAGGACGGCTGCAGGTGTGTTTTCTGTGGCGTCAGCCCCAGGCTGGGATGTGGGGGAGGCAGGGCGCCTGGCGAGTGCGCGGGCATGTCGGCGGTCCACGGGTGGAAAAGCCTGGAGGGTGAGCCCAGCGCTGGGTCGTAGGGCACCTGCAGGAAGTCGGGTGCCGCCGCCGCGCCGGGCTGGCCGATCCGGCTACAGGTGGCGGCCAGCAGCGCCAGCGGCGAGTGCTTGCCTAGGTCCGGGGAGGCGCTGGGGGTGCGGTCCTGCATGGGCGGCGGCGAGGGAGGGCGGAAGAGACAAAAGGTTAGCGTTCCAAACGCCGATTCTGGGCAGGCTCGCCACCCCCACTATTATACCCCTGCCCCTCCTCCGCCGGGCCGTCCCTCCCCCAGACCTCACCGCACCCCACGCGCGCACCCAGCGGTCCCGGGAAACTTTCAGCGCTCCCGCTACCTGAACCCCCCGGTGCGCGGTCGCTTTTTGCTAAACTACTTGGCTCAAAGAGAGGCCAATCAGCTTTGAAGGTAGGCGCAAAGGAAGAGGCAGAGGGACCAGCGGTCAGGAAGAGCCTGGGAACACCCACGGTCGAGCTGTGGGGTCGTCTGCGCTAGCATTTTATAAGCTCTTTTCCTTGCAGCCACCGCGTTCCTCTTTGGCCTATCCTGGGCTAAAGTCAGCAAAAGAGTCCAGCAAGGTGAACCCAGGCCCAGTTTTCTGCCACTCTGACATCCACATACCTCCCCAATCCGTGCATCCCTCCCCAAAGGCCACACACACACACACACACACACACACACACACACACACACACACCAGGTTAGTTGTCAAGTTGGCATGGATGCACCTAGGTCTGCCTCCAGTGGCACCCTTAAGCGGGAGTCCTTTTGAGATTCAAGGTGCTCAAAGTACCCGCACAGATCCCGACTCCAGATTCCCACCTGCTCCCGCCCTCTCCCGGCCCGGCCCAGACCTGGAGGAAGGCCTGCAGAGAGTCGTTCCGGAGGACGGCCACAGCGGCCATGGCTACTTCTTGGAGGCCGCTCGATGTGGAGCGGGACGCGGCCGCCGAGGCATGGACACCCGAAGGCGAGGACGAGCGGCCGCCCAGCGTGCCTCCGAGTCCTCCCCGCCCGCGCCCCGCTCGCTCGCCCCGCGCGCGGTCTGAGCGCTTCAGGATCACCTCCAAGAATTTGATAAGGGCTTTGCTGGGCCGCCAGCCAGTCAGAGGAAAGATTTATGGCTTTGAAGTTTGCCGCTACCCAATCATCAAAGAATAGCGGCTCTTTCAGAAGCGAAAGCAAATCCTTTGAATCCACAAAGCTCCTATGGTGTGTTTGTTGGTCTGGATAAAAGAACTGATTATTAGGGGGGATGGGAAGGGAGGAGATAAAGGCGGGACAATTAATGAAGTAATCACTATGTGGGAAATGTATATACACAAATAATTGGATTTTCCTGATCAAAGGGGGCCTTGCCGCCTGGAGACTCGCGCTTGGGTTGCTCGGGACACTCGATCCCCCACCCCCACTTGCAATTAAAGATTTGCACCACGGCAGCGCGCAAAGTGACAAAGTGTCTTTGTTATCTCTAGGAAAAAAAAAAAAATCTGCCTTCAGCTTTCAGGAGCGGTACTTTGAGACTGGGCTGAGGGTAACTTCCCGGTACTTACTCCGCACCCTCACGTCGCCGTCCAGAGTGAGCTCCTGGGGCGGGGCGTGGGACTGACCAAACCCTGCCGGCCGCGTGTCCCACCCCCTGGCCGCCCGCGGAGGCGCAGGCAGCTCTGTGACCCTGGGCAGGGCTGGGCGGCCTCCCAGGGCGGCAGTGGGTGGCGCACACGCTCCAGGCCCTCCCGCTTGACAAGCCGCAGAGTCCTCTTGGGGCTCCCACTGGTGACCTGGAAGTTTTCCTGGGGCTACAACTTTTGCAGAGGGAATCTAGGAAAAAAAAAACCCGCACCGCGCTTACTGCTTCCTCCCACAACCGAGCTTGGCAGGACACCAGAACAACCCGGAACATACACTTGGGGCGGTGGGCTCCGGGGGTGTCGGGGGAGGGGGGGGTGAGGTTGGACTGTACTTTCCCGACAAGCAGTTCTACGTGTTGAGCAGGACCGGACAAGCCTCCCACTTGTTAGGCTCCATCGGCTTGGGAGCTTCTCCGCAGTCCCCCTTTTCCCCATCCCACCTCACCCCATCTCCGTGGTTTAAGAACCCACAGATCACTGGGAGGAGGTCCCTGGAGGGGGAAGAAAAGTCAAAGCAAACTCTTGTTCCGGTCATCTTTGGAAAGTTCATCCACAGGAGCGCTTTGTCTCAGGCACCGAAGTCCTCTCCAGGGGCTGTCTCCCTCAAAACTTCGTTGGAGTAGTCCACCCGTCTGGCAGGATCAGTCAGCCTCCTGCCTGCCTTCTGTCCAGGACCCTCCCCTACTAGTTTCAGGAGCCGAAAGGGATGGACTAGAGACTGGCAGGGCGACACGGGGCCTTCACCGCTTTGGGGGCTCTGGAGCTCCGTCAGAGTCCCAAGTGGTTCGCCTGAGGCTGACTTAGCCTGATTCTTCTCCGGCCTCTCTGCCTCCGGGATCTTCAGTCTTCCAGGCCACCGGCCTCCCGGGAAGCCCCGAACCAGCTGAGCTCGCGTTGGGTGTTTATGCATCGTCCAGGGACCACCATGCGATCAGGACTGATGTTCCAGGATCCGGTGGCCTAACTCCCAAATTAGCGCCAGAGGTTAGCGGAACTCCTACGGTTTCAGACCCTGCACTGAATATCGGTGCCCTTCACACGTCCCTCAAGAGTCCTGACACTATGCCATTAAGAAGGCCCATATTCTCCCACGCTCTGGATGCGCCTTCGAAATGGAAATGACTAACAGGCCTCACATGCCCCCATACTAGCATCCCCTCCTTCTCCCCAACGAGGTGTCACCCGTGGACCAGTGAACAGTCACCTCACAGCTCAACCCACGCGGCCTTACTCCTCCTGAACACGAGTTTAGGGTGCTGTGCAAGCGGAAAGGGGAGATGACTGGTTTGCCCTGGGACCTGGTCGACCTGCTCCTTCCCATGTCCAGTTGCAAGGATCCAGCTCTGGAGAAACCTGGGACCAAAAGGAGACCTTTCTCAAGTGCGCATCTGAAGCCAGGGAGCTCGGCCAGGGCAATTTGGAAGGCTGTCTGTCTGGTTCCTCTCCCTTTCTGAGCCTTTTCCAACCTGTCTTTCCTGGAAGGAAGAAAAGCAATCTTCTTTGGCCAAATGTGTTAGCTATTTTACTAAAAAGGCAAGATGAGAGTCCATTTACACCCCAGTAGTTATAAGAGACAACTTTTCCCGCTAACTTTTTAGGCTATTCAACTTCCACCACCGGCTGCTCGCAGGGCTGATAAGCGCTAGAACTTTGAAGCCAGGTTTTCCGGCCTTGTCCCTGAGATCCCTGGTAAGTACGCCTCTGTTTGCCCATCTGTAAAATGTGCTGCCTCTGTACAGTGCTTGTGGGCTTAAAAGAGTAAGTACAAAATCTGCAGAACTGTGCTAGGTGCACACAGTACACTCTGGAGCGCCATAGTCGCCCCACTCCCGAGTTTGTTGAAAACAGTTTCAGCCCTCCCAGGGCCAACCAAGAGTTTGGAGAGAGACGTGGACGAACTGCGCTTTATCTTCCCTCCCTTTGCGTGGAGCTCCAGAACGAAAGAAAGAAAGGGGATTTAAAAAAAAAAAAAATCTTCCTAATGAAGTAATGTTCGGAGCGTCCATTAAAAATGCAGTGCAGGGAGATCAAAGCACAATATTTATTTTAGAAATTTGTTGCAATCACCAAGAGATCCAGGTATCAAGGCCAAATGTCAGTTCCGTTACACAAAGCCCCCGCGCGGGGCTAGAGCGCGTGGCTGCGGTACCGTCATGTAAAGAGACTTCAAAGCCCAGGCGCGCTGCAAAAGTGCGCCGCCGCCGGGAGGGAGGCCGAGAGCCCGGGAGGGCCAGCGCGCCCCTAACGGCTCCGGGGCTCCGGGGCTGCGGGGCGGGGGTCAGTTCAAAGAGGTATCCGCGGGGGCGAGTTCACAGGAGGGAAGGTTTAATGGGCTTTCCTTTGTTGAGGAGTGTGTTTGTGCTGCGCGGACCCGGGAACTCCTACGCGTTCCTCACGCCTCGGGGTGGAGGTGGGGGAGCGGCGAAGTGGGAGCAAACTTTCACTGCGGCGGGGGGCGGGGAGCTTGAATACTAGTCTCCCCAGGCGGGCGGCTGGCGGGGCTGAGCGGTAATCCCAACTGCTCCCCGAGCAGCAGGGGGCCGAGACTGGGAAGTTTGCAGCCCCGTTTCTTCGCAGGCGGGCGGGCGGGCTGCAGGAGTCATCCGGGTGCAAAGGTGGGGAGATGAACCCACACCCGCACCCGCGCAGAGGGGCGGGCCTGCTCTGCTTTTGTCTTATTAACTCGGGGGTGTGGCTGTTTTGACCTGATACTTTCTGAGAGCTCTTACTTCCAGCTACCTACAGCCTAAATGCATCTGACAGTCACCCCTCTGTAATTTTTCCTTTTCTTTTTTTGAAAAAAAAAAAATCATATAATAAATATTGATTATGTTTTTCCTCCGCCCGCAGTTCTTCCCTGATCCCCCACCTCCCTACCCACCCAAATTCGTTTTTAAATTTTTTTCCCTTTCTCTCTTTCAAATTAGAAAGAAAAATCCATACACTATTTGGGTCATCTTAACACATTCTTATCTCATTGGTTCTTATAGCCCTCAAGTTTTCCCATCTGGGTCTGGCCTTGTCTCTTCAAGGCTCAACCTTCCAGTTGCCTGAATCTGCCTGGTTAGTAAAGGATCTGGGAAGGAGAAGGGATGGATTTTCCTGGGCTAATGGGCGCCAAGCCTCGGGAGGATGCCTGCGCACGGCCCTAGTCAGCCATTACAACCAAGCATTTTCTGAGCCGTCCCTCAGCGGCCTTTTGAAGTCATGCTGCCTCAGAAAGCTGCTATTGTTCTCAGATCTCAACACGGAAGAGATCAAACTTTGCGTCTTCCGTTGAAACATTAGGGGGGGGGGGAAAGTGGTTATGGTGTGGAGGGGTTGCAGTTGAATACTCTCCTGATTAACCTTCAGGATTTGGAGCAGTCTGACTGTTTAAGGTGCAAAGCAAACCACAGATGCCCTAAAGCCTGCACTGGACAGAATGGCTCTTCGTCCTTAGTGTGGTGGGGTCAGTGCTGTCATGCTGGGAGTCTGGTTTGGGGACCAGCCTTTCCCCTGAGATTTTCCCTTCCACAGCTGAAGACGTTAACTTCGACTTAAAGCTTCCAAATGGAGTCAGTATGAAATAGGCAGAAAACTAGGAGAGAGGTTTCGGGGTTGTTTTGTTTTGTTTTGTTTTTAATCTCACCGAATTCTGTTAGCATTTGCGTGACCTATCATTCATTCAAAGTGCTGTGAGTTCCAGAGATGTTTAATAACTGATCAGTGTTGTTGGGAGGTGGGCTGACATTGTGTGACAAACATCATCTGTGTAGTGAGTGATGGCCTCATGCCACAGAACACACAATGCAGAAGGAGCCCAGAGGAGAGCATAAGGGGAGTTTTTGATTTGCTCGAGGGGGACCAGGGAATCTTAAACTTCTTCTACTCACAAACCCCTTTCTCCCAAGATTGCCAGGTGATCCCAGGTATATATGTCTATAAAACAGGCATACAAACAAAACACTAATAATAAATCATAAAGTTATTTTAAGCTAATTTTCATTATTTTGCCACTTATTAAAGATGAAGTTGAACTTGTGTTCTAATGAGATAGATGTGCCATGGTTTGTGGGTCTCTGAGTTTGTTTTGCAAACAGGGTTTTACTGTGTAGCCCTGGCTGGCCTAGAACTCATACTGTAGGCCAGGCTGGCCTCAGACTCACAGAGATCCCCCTACCTCTGTCTCCCAAGTGCTGGGATTAAAATTGTGCACCATCATGCTTGGCTTGGTTCTTATTTTTACACAGGGAATTAAATCTTTGTTGTCCATTTGATACTGCAGGGCAGAAAGCATCCTGAATATTTTTCAGAGTTGAGTGATGTTTTGATACTATCACTGTCAACACTGAGATTACTACTTCAAATAAATATATAGCACAAAATGGAAGAAATGTGTTAGGGCTTTTCAGAAGTTGTTGGAAATGCCATCGTTAACCCTAAGGCAAAATTCACACACACACACACACACACACACACACACACGTATGTATGTATGTATGTATGTATGTATATGTATACATACATACATATATATAATGAAACTCAAGCTGTCAATTCAACAATTTAAAAGTCAAACTTTTAACACAATAGATATAATTAGGTATACAAATCTGGCACAAACACCAAGGAATGACAATATTAAGAAGGTCTCTGTTTTTCCTGACTATACCATTATGTGTCCGTGAGACTAGGGAACTTTGTGCAGTAAAATCACTGTAGTTCATCACATACAATAGTCTCAGACTTGACCTATGTTTCAAGCATCGTTCATTTGTATTGTGTGGTGTGACAACATGCTCAACTCAAAGTGTGTGTGTTGTGTGTTCTGAACCAAGGCTGCAGTTGCAAGCACGTGTCCTCAGTCTGCCAGAAACCCCTCAGATCCATCACACATTTGATTTTGAATTAGTTTTGGATCGCTGCACTTCCAAACCTTTCTACTGTTGCCAGTTTTGTTTGTAACCCCCACATTCAGTTATGTGACCCCCTTATGGAGTTGCAACTCAGTTTAAGAAGCTGGGGTGTAGACAAGGCAGGACAGATTAGAGAAGTCAGGAGACTTTGCCTTTGCCCGGGCTTTTTATATGGAAAATTTCTTCTGGGCTCAGATGCAGCGCCATGTCTGAAAGTTCCCCCTCCAGGAGGCCTGGCTTGGTAGAGAGCCTGGAAGGATCGGTGCAGAAACAGTTAGTTATTGGTATTGCATGGTTTGACAGTTAGTTAGGGATGAGATGAGGAAGGCTTGATGGGGAAATTGGTGAAAGTATGACTCCGCATTTTAAAGGAAACCCCAAACCCCAAAATTTGGTAATAGGTTAGAATAGAAAAAATAAAAACAGAGAGAAATAAAAGACTCCTGTTTTGAAGCAATGGTGCTAGGACAATTGGATATTCAAATGTAAAAGAATAACATTGGAGTCAACGAATAAAGAAACTGTGTAATGAACACAGCATGAAAAAGAATGAGATCCAGTCATTTAGAGTAGCATGGACGAATTTGGGAACATTATGTTAAATGAAATAACTTAGGCAAATACTTCATGTTCTCATGTGTAGAAGTTATATAAGTTGATCTCAGACATGTACAGATATAATGGTGGTTGCTAGAGTCTAGGAAGGGCTGGAGAGGGGGAATAGAGGCCGGTGATTGGGCATGAAATTAGTTAGATAGAAGGAGTAGGTCCTGGTGTTCTGTGGTACAGTGGGGTGACTAAATCAACAATGATTTATTATGTATCTCAAAATAGTTGGAAGAGAAGATGTTGGGCATTTATAATACAAATAAATAATGTTTGTGGCAATTCATATGCAAATTATCTATATATTTAATGATCATCTACTGTATATATGTTAAAAGATCATACTGTAATCCTATATAATATAGTTATCCATTTAAAAATTGAATAAGTGGTTATGTATAAGCTAAAAAACGTCATCTTTCTTTATGACATATACAAAAACATCTCCAAACTGATCCTAGTCTTAAGTGCAAAAGCAAAATTCTGAAATTCTTACATAAAAGCAGAGAGGCACATTTTCCTGCCCTAGGTTAGGCAGGGATGTCTTAGATAGATATTGTATCAAAAGGGCAAGCGACAAAAGAAATTGAATTTCATCAAAATATAAAACCTCTGTGTTTCAAAGGACAACATTAAGTAAGTGGAAGACGGCTGGAGAGAGGCTCACCAGATGCTAAGGGCACTTGCTGCTTTTGCAGAGGACCTGAGTTCAGTTCCCAGCACCCATGTGGTGGTTTGAAAACATCTGTAAATCCAGGTTCTGGGGAATCTGACATAATCGTCTATTCCCTGAAGGTACTACATATATGTGGTGTACACACATACATGCAAGTAAGTCACTCATACACAGAAATAAAAATGAATTCTTTAAAAAAAAATCCCTGAAGAAAGTGGAAGAGACAACCCACACAACAGGAGAGAATTATTTGTAAATTCTGTATCTAATAAGAAATTTGAATTCATAGTGTATGGAGAATGCTTGAAACTTAAAAATAGGGCTGGTGAGATTGCTCATCTGGTGAGGGATCTGCTGTACGAACGTGGTGACCTCTACTAGGGCATCATTAGTAATCACTAGTCATCCCTGGAACGCACAATTAGAAACCTCTTCACACTCACTAAGGTGGCAAGACTGCAAGCAAGATAATAGAGAATATTGTGTAAGATGTGCAGCAACTGGAACCCTCATTCAGTACTCGGGGGAATGGAAAATGGTCCAGCCCCTTTGGAAGGTAGTTTGACAGTTCCTCCAAAAGCAAGCACGGAATTATAATTATACTCCCATATATGTAGCAAGGAGAACTGAAAACATGTTTGCCTAAGAACATCTATGTGGATGTTCACAGAAGCACCATTCAGAATGCCCCAAATGAAACAACTTAAATCCATCATCTGGTGAATGACAAGATGGAATCTATTTGTGCAATGGAGTATCCATAAAGAGGAACAAAATACTGATGCATGTCACAGCATAGGGGAACCTTGAAAATGTTATGCTGAGTGAAGAAACCCATCAATGGTCACATACTGTGTGTTCTTATTTATATAAAATGCTTAGAATAGAAAAATCTATAGAGAAACAGTTCATTAATGGTCACTAGAAACTGGGCATGGGAGGATTAGAGAATTAACAATATAGTCTTTGTGATGGAGAGGGAAATGTTCTCAAGTTAATTGTATGGATTATCACACAAGTCTGCGGATATACTGAGAGACACTGAATGGAACATATTGTGGCTTGAATCTTAACTGTCTTCTAAAAGCTCCCATTGAAGGCTTAGTCCCACTGTCCACAGCAAGATTCAGAGATGGAGCTTTTAGGAAGTGACTGAATCATGAGGGCTTTGACCTTATTGATGAATTAATCCAGTGGGGGTGTTATAATTTAATAGGGGATGGTGGACACTCTGGAAGCTGATGACTAGATGGAGGAGTAGGTTCCAAGGAACATGCCGTTGAAGGTCTATCTTGTCCCCACCATCACTTCCAGGTTTCCTATGCTGTGAGGTGAGCATCTTTAAGAGTTCCACCACGTGTTCCCATGATAAGATAGTTCTGCCATGCCACTGGCCCCAGAATCAATACACTCAACTTACCACGAACCGAGCTGTGAACCCAAATAAACTTTCTCTTCTTGAGATGATTTTCTCGGGCATTTGTCATGGTTACCAGGCTAACTGGCATGGTGTTGAATGGATGAGCTGGAAGATCCTTGATGGTGTACATCAATCAGTTCCCTCTGGGTTGGATATGACCATTGCCACCTTGAATCAGAGCAATTGTGGTCAGCCACAGGGGACTCTCTTGAGGACTGGCTTACCACATGCTCTTGTGGAGGGAAGAGGGGGTGGGCTCACAGGCTCACAGGCTTTCCTCTGACCTCCCAAGGTTAGACGAGACAACTAAGGGGGGTGTGATTCAGGTAGTGAATCTACCCCCAAGTTTCCCAGAGTACTCTACCCCACTTTCCATGTCCATGTTTCAGGTAGTATAACTGTCTGTAAGTAATCGACCCAGGGGACCTCCCAGTGATGTAGTGGTTCACCCATGCTCCCATAAGCAGCTCCATTAAATTTATTGCTTCAAGAACCTGCACTTAGACAGAAACTTTTCTTTGGTCTGTTGTTGCCTTCTCTATCTAGGATGAATAGAATTATTTCTATCGCCCCAGGAAAAGCTATGTAGCATATACTTATATCTTAATAAAGTTTTTTTTTCCCAGGGGGAGAGGTGTGGTATGTATTCATGTGTGTGCACACATGTGCGTAGAGGTCAAAGATTGATTTTCTCTTTAAAAATCACTCTTTACTTTAATGTTAATGGACGGGGTCTCTCACTGAACCCAGAACTCATTGACTTGGCTAAACTGGTTGGCCAGGTGCCTCTGGGATGAGCCCTGTCTCTGCCTCCTAGATATAGGACTATCAGCACACTACTGTGCCTGGTTTGAGTCTATACGGTGGTGCTGGGGGATCTGAACTCAGGTCCTTACATATGCGCGGCATATTATACCAACCCAGCAGTAAAGTTATTTTTAAAACTCAAAAGGGCACTAAAATTTGAGCCTATCAGCAATAACAACAGTCCAGTTGCTGATGAAGGTGGAAGAAGAATAAGGAAAAGAGAGAGTTTGAAGTTAAGTACCAAATGTAGCTTGGGTTCTGGAGGCTAAGAAAGCTGGTAAGGAGGGAGTAAGTGCTGTGTGTGTGTGTGTGTGTGTGTGTGTGTGTGTGTGTGTGTGTGCGTGTGCATGCGTGTGCATGTGTGCGTGTGCATGCTCTGCATAGAAGGATTTGTGAACTTTCATAATGGAAGAATAATCAAGTTCACAGAAGTGAGTGGAGGTCACACAGGTAGAACAGAAGTTATAGGAAAAACACAAATAGAAAAAGAACAAAAGAAGGACCATCGAGGCAGCCTCAGGAAAGAGGTGTTGAGGCAAGAGGAACAGAGTATAGACGAGAGGAAGAATAAGACCCTGGGCATACCAAGAACCAGGGCTGGGCAGATGAGGAGGGGATGTGTGTGTCAACGATTGTGAGAAACACAAACTCCAGGAGGATGTGCAGAGTTTCCGCATGCCAGGAGTAGACAGATGGCAGGGGACAGCCAGAGTTTCATGCTTGTGTCTTAGGATGTGATCAAAAGGAAACGTTAAGGGCTGGGAGGATGGCTTAACCCACAAAGCACTTGCCTGAGAAGCACGGGACCTGACTGCAAACCTCAGAGTCCAAGGGAAAAAGCTGGGTGTGATGGTGTGCACAGGGATAATGCCAGCCCAAGGAGACTGTGTTCATGGTGGGCACCCGAGGAAGCACAAATACACTCCATGGCTTGAATTCCACCATAGTTTCTAGGCACCAGGAAGCCAGCCTTCACTGGCTGCTGTGCAGGTGTGTCCCAGTGGGCACAGTGCCAGATGTGGGTAGGAACCAGGGGTAATGGTCACATGATTTTTCCCTCAGGGAGTTCATAATCTAGTGTTGAGGGGAAGGGAGGTTGGAGGAAGGTGGCGTTGAATCTTAGAATCATAAAAAAAAAAAAAAAAAAAAAAAAAAAAACTAAAGGCTGAAAGGATCCTGGCAATTTATCTCTAATGAGTAAGACATGACATTGCTTCCTGGGTTGCAGAGAACATTGGGAGGACTGTACTGTATTTTTTTTCTAACAGTGATGGGGACACAAATGAACGCCTTGCCAAAAAAAAAAAAAGATGCTCAGTGTCCTCTTCCTCAGTTGTAGGGGCATTTGCCCCCCGAAAAGAGATGAAAGTGTCAAGTCTTTCTTTGAAGTTAAGCAAGGATTTTGCACATAAAAAGTTCTTGATATCTGATCTGGATGTAGTAATAAAATAAAAACATGCATTAATGTGTAGGAAAATAACTTTGGGTGAGAGTCTAATGAAGATTTAATGAGAAAATGTCCTTGGTGTCACGGGCTGCACAGGCCAAGTCAGGGTCCTCCGTCTGCAGTCCTCTGAGACCAGGGCTGCTGGATGGAGGGGCGGGTCTGGCTAACACCGGAAAGAGAAAGCTATGATAGCGGGTCATGGTTTTCTGTGGCTTGTGGTATCGTCTGCTGGGCAGCCACACGTGTGCCCTGTCTGACTTCCGTGACATTGCAGCAGCTCCAGGTCATCTGGGACCTCACCAAATCCTTTGGCCAAGGCTCATGTGTAGATGGGGAAGCTGTAACATGGAGAGGTGAAGGAATCCGTCCAAGTCCGTACCCTCTTGTTCTTGGCATTGGATTTGGATCATGTTACTCTGGGGCTGGGGCAACTTTTTGCTCATCTCAATAGAGTGCTACCTGGATGAAGGCATGAAGGCAAAGCTTTAGTATAAGAAAAATAATCACATGTTATGTAGTTCTGTGGTAGCATCTTCAAAATGAACTCTAGGACCCCATACTGGACACACTGCAGTTATTCTTCACTTCATGGTGAAAATGCCATGGGGGACTTGCTGGAATATGTCACTGCCTCAAGTATTCTAGTTTGAAACCAGGGCCTTTTCTTTAATTTCTATATTCTCTCTCTGTCTCTCTCTGTCTCTGTCTCTCTCTGTCTCTCTGTGTCTCTGTCTCTCTGTCTCTGTCTCTCTCTCTGTCTCTCTCTCTGTCTGTCTCTCTCTCTCTCTCTCTCTCTCTCTCTCTCTCTCTCGCCTCAAGTCAACAGGGTTTTACACATAGCATTAGCCACAGTATTGACCTTACAAGCTTCAAGACACTAGTTTTAAAGATATAAGTAGTTATTGGTCTGATATTATAAGCCTCCAGCTGGGAACAGACTAATATATAATCAAGTCTCTGTCTCTGTTTCCATTTCAAAGGTCACCTCAGTCAGGTTTGTGCCTGTGATTCCAGTATTCAGGAGGCTGAGGCAGGAGAATCATGAATACAAGGCTCAAGGCTACTCTGGGCTACATAGTGAGACCTATCTCAATTTTTGAAAGATATAAATTAATATTGATTTCTCTTTCCTATAGACTGGCAAGAGTCTTGCCCGTGGGCCTTCTGGTCTTGAGGAAGCAATGTCCTTTCAATTTGGGTTCCAATATCATGCTAGTATTGGACTGGATCTACTCTGTTTACCTTGCTCCTTCTTTGGAGAAGCACTTATACTTAGCTCCTTGCTTCTAGGGCACCAGCATCCATTCCCTGATCACTTGATCTCTTTCCCCTAGCCTGCTCATGACTGCCCCCTGGAATCTTGCTCCTCTACAATTCTCCTAAGGTTCTTCTGGGTGGCCGCTATAAGAGGTGCCCAGACCTACACTAGAATCCTTTTCTGTCTTTGGCCCTATCCTGCCATTAGGGACCAGTTGCACTGAACAGCATCTACCCCACTAGTTTAAACAGAAAGAGCCTTACTAGCAGGTATTAAATACCTTGCAAACATGACTGGAAGCCTGAAGATGCAGAGTTTCAACTGAGAGCTCAGCAGTTGCTGCCAAAGCCACCCCAAGGAACTGCTGCCAGATCAGTATCAGGAGCTGGAGCATCACAGAGCTGCTTCTGGAAAGCCACTGCCACAGCTGCCCAACTTCAGAATCATGTCACCTCTACTGTGCTCGGATCTTGTCTCTCAATAGCTGTACATACAGGACTGGGAGGGATGTAGACCTCTGCTGAAGCTGTCATAGAAAGAACAAAGGTACCACCACTGCGGTTACTAGCGGGAAAGACAAACACATGGTTCCTACTTCTGCCTTCCGGATTAGGCATGCTGCAACTGACTAAGGCAATCTAATTTTGGCACGAGGAACTATAGCTGCAAGAGAGTCCAGGAAATATAGTTTTTAGTTCTCTAGAAAAGAAAAACAGTCCATAAACAGATTGGAGTAGCTACTAAATAAACCAACCCAGATATCTGTTATATTTGCCTCCTGTGCCAATAGTCCTGGTCTCTAGTTGGAGACAGTCACTTCTCAAGGAACTGCCCAAGTACCATCTGCTCTTTCTTCATTACAAAAACAAATTATGGTTCAGCCCCTCTAGTCCTTGTCTCAGAGTTTACTGAATTTCTGCCATGCATATTTCCTTAACCATCTCCCTCTCTAACAACTCACAAATAATCTTCAACTTTAGCCTTG
Organism: Peromyscus leucopus; assembly: GCF_004664715.2. Taxonomy (NCBI): domain Eukaryota; kingdom Metazoa; phylum Chordata; class Mammalia; order Rodentia; family Cricetidae; genus Peromyscus; species Peromyscus leucopus. Next base: position 47,257,589 of record NC_051066.1, on the reverse strand, counting down.
GCCTTCCTTTGTTGGGCTTTCTCTCTCATTCCCCACTTCCATCACTGCTGCCTTACTTCCATGAAATTGCTTCTCCTTCTTTTTCCATTTCCTAGGTTGACGCCTTCATTGTCTCCTCCCTTTCATGGTTTCATGGCAGTCCGCATTTTTTCATCGACTACCACAATATCTCTCATTCCACAGCCTGCCTGTCCTTAGTGACATCTATAACTGACAGAATGCAGCAGAGATGACTGGAAGCTGGGTCTGCAGGCTAACCGACTTCCACCTGCTCCCCCCCCAACCCCCCGGATTGCTCACCGTCCTGATGCTGCCCCTTGCCCTGTTCCCTCTTGTAATCCACTGAGAGAAGCCCGTGCCACATATGAGGTTACCTGCCTGTGCTCTGGTTTGCACCAGAACTCAGCCTTTGAGCTGCTCTATCCCAGTAGCCATGTGAGAAAAAAGTCTTCAAGTGACACCGGTGTTCCTCTGAGTCACTGTAGTTGAGGAGCCGGGGATGAGACAGGCCATTCTCAGATGGTCAGCTTTAACCCGGACAGCCCACAAACAACAAAACAGGGGTACTTAGCATACTCTACTAAGTGCGGGGTGTTTCATTACCAGTAACAGGGATTAAGACAACAATCAGGGCTGGAGAGATGGCTCAGAGGTTAAGAGCACTGACTGCTCTTCCAGAGGTTCTGAGTTCAATTCCCAGCAACCACATGGTGGCTCACAACCATCTATAACGAGATCTGATGCCCTCTTCTGGCCTGCAGTCATACATGCTGTATACATAATAAAATAAATCTTAAAAAAAAAAAAAGACAACAATCAAAGCCATGGTCAACATTCTGATTATGAACTCTCCAAAATGCCAAGTAGCTTGTGTTTTTACCTGTCTCAAAACCTTACATGCAGGGATGGAGAGATAACTTAGTAGGTAAAGTTCTCACTGTGCAAGCATGAGAACTAGAGTTCAGATCCCCGGTACCCATGTAAAAATCTGGACATGTTGGCAAGCACCTGCCTGGGGAAATTGATGGAGGATGCTGTGGAATAATTCTGTTGTACACTGTAAAGATTTGTCACTTGAATTGATTTAATAAAATGCTGATTGGCCAGTAGCCAGACAGGAAGTGTAGTCAAGGCAGCCAAACTAAGGATGCTGGGAAGAAGAAGGATGGAGTCAGGAGTCACCAGCTAGACACAGAGGAAGCAAGATGAAAATGTTGTACTGAGAAAAGGTACCAAGCCACATGGCTAAACATAGATAAGAATTCTGGGTTAATCTAAGTATAAGAGCTGGTTAATAATAAGCCTGAGCTACCGGCTGAGTATTTATGAGTAATATTAAGTCCCAGAGTCAATTATTTGGGAAGAAGTTGCCGGGTATTTGGGAGTTGCTGGCTGGACACAGAAACTGCTGTCTACAGAGGAGAATCCCTGGGATTTGCTTGACATCTAGTCTAGACAATCAACCATCTCTGGGTTCAGTGATAGACCTTGTCTTTTAAAATGAAGGGGCGGGGGCTGGAGAGATGGCTCAGCAGTTAAGAGCACTGGGTTCAATTCCCAGCACCCATATGGCAGCTCACAACTGTCTGTAACTCCAGTTGCAGGGGACCCAACACCCAAGGTAAAACACCAATGTACATAAAACTAAAAACATAAAAATAAAAATGAAGGGGAAAGCAATTGAGAAAGACATCTGATACTGGACTCTGGCCTCCACATACATGTACACTGGTGCACACACATGAACATATATACACACAAACAAATGAATGGATGAATGAGGTGGATACAATTGAGGAAAACACCCTGACATCTACCTGTGGCTTCCACAAGTACTCACTACTCACCTTTCATTTCAGAATATTAGATTTTTGCTCGGCCATGTCGGCACTGCCTGTCCCTACAAGTGTTCACAGGCACTGGTTTAAATTTCACACCCCCTAAGACTGTTAATCAATATGATAGCCACTAGCCCAGTAGCCCAGTAGCCATTTCCCATCGACACACGGCTGTTTTAATTGTTTACGTTGAATCTGAGTTTCTGAATTTCCCTAGCCATTTTTCAGGGCTCAGTAGCCACTGCCCCCTGGACGGCACTCTTTTTAGTGTTCTCTTTTCCAGTTAACCTCACCTCCCGTGACACCTTAAAATTGTAATTGATCGGAATAATGTGCTGAAGATCACACAATCCAATGCCATAAAAGAACAGATACTCCCTGCCTTCCCCAACTTTAGTGTCTGGTGCATGGTACATGGTAGATGCCTCCAAGAAACAATGACAGATCTCTCCATATTAAGACAGAATTAATTGATCACTTAGGACTTTTTTTTCAACATTCAACAGTACATGTCCTCTCAGGACAGCTGTTTCTCAGCTGATGAATGGTGTGTGTGTGTGTGTGTGTGTGTGTGTGTGTGTGTGTGTTGAGAACTGTACCTTGGAATAGCCTTTTCTCTTCACTCCAGCAGTTATTTTAGAGGACTATTGCAAAGTGTGGATGCATTTTTGTCTGGGTAAATGCTTTTTCTAGAAGGATGGCAAGTGTTGCCTAATTCCTGTGCTGTCTTTATCTGCCAACTCTGAAAGTCTTCAAGCTAGGGCCAGGGGAGGGGGTGGTAGTCATTTACACTGTCCAAGGAGGACATGAGAACAGCCAGTTAGTGTATTGAGGTTTAAAAGGTTATTACCAATTTTGTGTGTGTGTGTGTGTGTGTGTGTGTGTGTGTGTGTGTGTGTGTGAGAGAGAGAGAGAGAGAGAGAGAGAGAGAGAGAGAGAGAGAGAAAGAGAGGGAGAGAGAGAGAATAATTTTTAAAGTTAGCCTTCTAAATTTCTCTTTAAACAGTAAAGTACTCTTTGTTTGTTGTTGTTGTTTTTTTTTTTTTTTTTTTTTTTTCAAGACAGAGTGTTCTGTGTAGCCCTGGCTGTCCTGGCACTCACTCTGTAGACCAGGCTGGCCTTAAACTCAGCCTCCACCATCAGTCCAGTAAACCACTCTTATTTGGTACATGAATGAACAGAGCCTCCTATAATAACCTCTGACGCTATTTACATCTGACACACTATGTTCATGCTAATTGTGTTTATTGTTGTACTTTCTCTTCACTCTTGAAAATAGATAGTTTTTTTATTTAAAAAATGTTGTTTACTTTTAAAAGACTTCTTTATTTGTATGAGTGTTCTGCCTGCACGTAATAAATGTGCACCACATGTGTGCCAGCAGGGGTCAGAAGAGGGCATCAGAACTGGAGTTGAGATGGCTATAGACACCCTGTGGGTGCTGGGACCAGAACCGGGGTCCTCTACAAGAGTAACAAGTGCCCTTCCCCACCAAGTCATCTCCTCAGCCCCGAAAAACACATTTTTTTTATTAGTGTGTGAAGAATTGAGTCTCATTATGGAACTTTCAAACCAGTTTGGAAGACGCTTATTTTAGGCACCGTGGCAGCATCTGTTACTCCCTTCGGTGGGGTGGGTTTTTGAAGACGCGGAAAGCCTTCATTCCGGTTGGCATTTGAGTGCCCACAGAGCTCAGCATTATTACGAAACACTTTAGACAAATGTGTTTGGGGCTGCGACAAAGCGAAGCTCCATCCGGGGTGTCTCGATGAGACTCGGGGCAGCTGTCACCTCCATGCTTGCCCACGTGCCCCTGGAGGGCGAAGGCATTATCCTCGGTCGACTTCGTCACTTCCAAACAGCCTTCGCCGAGTAGGTAATGCTCGGTCCTCCCATCCCAGAGCCAAGCCAGGCTTCCTACGCCATTTGTCACAGTGACTTCATCACTCTTCAGACTCCGAGACTTGAGACTACAGCAGGAAGAACCTATAAACACCAGTGTTTTGATCTCCTCTTAACCGGCTGATACCTGACAAGACTGGTTCATTGCTCTGCTCTCCGTATAACATGGGGGCGGGGGGGGGGAGGAGGGTTAATGCTGTTTTTTAAAAAACAGGGTAACTATGGAGTCTCTTTATTTCATTTATTTATTTATTATTTTTTGCAGTAGGAGCTGAGGATTGAACCCCAGGCCTAGTTCATGCCACCTCAGCCCATGTTCCCAGTTTGGGTTGTAAAATGGCAGGAAATCCATCCTCGGGCCCAAGCGCAGCAGTCAGGTTGAGGGGCTCTGGGAAGCTCTTGGCCTCTCTGGGCCTGCTGTTCTTCATCTGTGAGATAAGGAAAGCCTCTTCTGCCTCTGTTTATGTTTTGTTTCAGGATTCTAATGCCACACTAGAGACACTCTTCTGTCATATGTTACTTTGGGGAAGATTTTTATTTTCCACCCACTCTTTTTAAAAAGACCAGTTTTCGTAAAAATGTACAACTAAGTTTACCATCTTAACCATTTTAGTTTCTGTTCAACCAACCTCCAAATCACTTTCCCCGTTGTGAAACGGAAGTTCTCTCCGTGTGAGGCATCTCCCCCTTCCTCTCTGTCCCCAGCCCTTGCCACCCACCACTCCACTCCCTGGCTGTGCGGATTTAACACTCCAGATCCATCACAGGAGAGGAATCCTATGTACTTGTCTTTTTGAGCCTGCCTCGTTGCGCTCACTACGATGTCCTCGGGCTTCACCCCTGTCGGTAGCCTGAGTCCTAGCTGCCTTCCTTTTAAAGGCTGGAGTAATGATCCTCAAACGAGAGAGAGGAGAGGGAAAAAAGGAAAAGAAACCCTCCTCTCGAGGGCAGATCTAGCATCATAAATTCAAAGGGTGTAATAGGCCTTGAAATCCAATCTATTTTTAAATACGGAAGTTGAGGGCCAGGGGAGGTAAAAGTGCCTTGTCAAGCTACCTCAGAGGGTAGCGAGGCTCTTGGGGGCACACACACTCTGTGTGTGGAGGGAGATGGTGAGGGCCGCAGGGCAGGGCTTTGAAAACAAAAATGGCCACTAGGTTGAGAGAGCACCTGGCTAGAATGAGCAATAGCCCCGAACAGTACCACAAGCACTTGGAACGTAGGGTAAAGAGCCAGGGAAAAGCCTGGGGTGCCCAGCACACTGTGAGGGGACCTGGTATACTGCTATAAGGGGAGGAGCCTCGTGGAGCCTCCTCGTGGAGGATATGGAAAGCCAGGCTCAGGAAAGTGCTAGTAAGCAAGAAACGCAACCCCTCTGTCCCATGGGTTAAATCATTTGTTTTTCAAAGCCTTCCTCCTCCCATGAGTGAAGTTCTAGTGAATCAGTCTCCTCTACTGTCCCCTCTCCTATCCACTGACCACAAAGGCTCTGGGGGCTGTAGGCAGCAAAGTCTCAGACAGGAGATGCCAGCCTGAAGTGACAGAGATGCCACTCTAGCGCAGTCAAGTACAATCAGCATCCCTTGTTTGGGGGCAGGAAGTCAGCAGCAGAAGTGGGGTGCTGGGGGAGGAATTCATTACGGGGAGAAAGAAGGAGCCTCCGGGCTCCTAGGCCTGCAGGTGGTGTGGACCCAGGAACTTGGTGATAGGACTGCCGTGGCCAGAACCACAGGCTGGTGAATCCAAAGACTGGCGATGATTTGACTCTTCCAAACCAGCTAATTCCCGACATAAGGAAGGGTTGTCTCCGGTGGTTTATCAATAGGGTTATCAGCAACACATTCCATAATTATATATGCATAGACATGGATGTTTTCTAGACCCCCAGAAAGCAGTCCTGCACACCCGGGGGAACTCTAATTGATGCTCATTTATTCAGAGAGACTTTGTTTTCTGAGAACTAATTCTTCAAAGCTTTGCGGAGGGAGCAGAAGCCACCTTTGTGGTGGACACAATTTTCTTTCTCTCCCTTGCTCCAATTCCTGCCTGGCTGTAAAGCTATCAGGCTCATTTCCATATCAAACAAAGAGGAGGCAGGAAAATGCTCCCCTGATCGACATAAAAAGACACATTACTGGAGATTGTCTAAGAACTTGTTTTTATGGCCAAAATTAGCAAATTATTCACAGTACTAGGTGAGCCAGATGACAATAGTGTTTAAGAGAACAAAGCCACTCATCAGGACTCCCCGACCTCAAATCCGCCCCAAGGCAGGTCCCCAGCTGCTAGAACATCTCTGGGTAGGGCCAGCCAAGAGGCTATTTAAAAAAAAAAAAAAAAAAAAAAAAAAAAAAAGACAGAAAGAAAGAAACAGGCAGCCAGGAAGTCCGCCACTTATCCAGCTTCGGCTACCAGAAAATGCATTCCAGGGCTTGCTCCCAGCTCCCCAGAAACTCCGTGGGTGGCCCCTGTGTTAACGCGACACACACACACAGTGGCTCCCATCTCACCAGTTTCCCAGGGATGTGGGGGAACCCTCAGTCACGCAGCACGCATTTCCTTCCTTTTGGGGTTTTGGAGATCCAGATAAAACCTGAGCCAGCTGTCATGCATAAGCTGCTGACTATCGACCTGCTTTTAATCCACAGTAATTAATAACCCACTTGAAACATTAATCCACACTGGGTGTTAACACGCTTGGCACCCTTTTGGAGGACACCGGTGCCAGGATAGTTTGTCACAGGGTGAATCGGCCTTGGTCAGCTGGGACCCGGTCCCTCTTTGTAAAGAGGCTGTGTAGTAAAGGATGAAAGAGACAAGTCCTGAAATTGGGCCTGGGAACCGGCGCTTTGGAAAGACAGCAATCGCGAGGCCTGGAGCACACCCGTGGGCCAAGGGCTCAGAATCCTAGAGACAGCAGTCGCAAGGTGTCCGAGCCAGCAAGCAAGTCAAGACTTTTTCGTGTTGCCCTGCCTGATCCCTTCCGCCTTAGGACACCTCTGCCCAGGAGTAGGGACTGTGTCTGGTGTCCTGACCTTTCTCTCTACTCTTCTATAGCGTTTCAGAGAACGTGACTCTTTCACACTTCCCGCTTCATTTAATGACTCTCAACAGCAAGCTGTTGGTGTGCATCAGCTGTTTCTTTTTATTGTTGTATAGTATTCCACTGTGTGGACCCATCACAGGTCATTCATTTATTTACCCATCAAAGGACATATTGGTTGTAAAAGTTTGGGGCGATTACAAATAATTCTGCTGCAAACATTATGTAAGAGTGTGTAAGTACATGGGGTCTTCACTTCATTTTCTTTCAGTGTCTTCTAGAATCCCCACGAGAATCTTTGGTCTATGGGTTGGAGGGATGGCTCAGTGGTTGAGTTCACATCTTGCTCCCGCAGAGGATCCAGTACCTACAAGGCGGCTTACCACCATCCATAATTCCAGTTCTCCTGAGGCACCAGGCATGCATGTGGTGTAGAGACATACATGCAACAGAACACTTATATGCATAAAATAAAATAAACAAGTCTTTAAAAAATAAAGAGGAAACACTGGACTAGAGAGAAAATGAAAAGGTAGCTATGAAGTATCCTGAATACTCATGCAATCGTCTGTGTGACTGGGTTCTGAGTATGAGCTTGGGGTTAAAATCCTGGCTTCAACACTTGATGACTAAACCTTCAACACAGCCCTGTAACATTTCTGAGAGCACGCTGTGAAAATGTGCAGGTGTCCACTTGGAAGTACAGGTTCTGGGCTGGGGAGATGGCTCAGTAGGTAAGGGCGCTTGCTGCCAAGTCTGAGACCTGAGTTTGCTCTCCGGGATTCACACGGTGGAAGCAGAAAACCAACTCCTACAAGTTGTCCACTGATTTACACACACACACACACACACACACACACACACACACACACACACACACACACACACTCGTCATTTTAAAACAGCCCTACAGCTCTGTAAAGTCGGGCTGGTTATTACTCTGCAAATTCAAAGTCTATCCTTCAGTCATGTCAACTCCTGGCTCCTCAATGACCATAATATGGTGGAGCACACCTTTAATCCCAGCACGCAGGAGTCAGAGGCAGGTAGATCTCTGTGAGTTCAAGGTCAGCCTGATCCTCAGAGCAAGTTCCAGGGCAACCAGGGCTACACAGAGAAGCCGTGTGTGTGTGTGTGTGTGTGTGTGTGTGTGTGTGTGTGTGTGTGTGTGTGTGTGTGTTGTCCTGTTGTAGACCCTTGCTTGGTACAGGCTAAGGTCTCAGGCTGGGTGGCACTACTTCCTAAGTGCCTTCCCCTAGGATTTGCCCTTCAGAGTGCTGTGAAGCTCTCTAGCTTATCTTTCCTAGTCTACTTTCTGGCCATTCGATTTGCTTCTTATCCCACATCTGTGTGGACTGTGGGCTTCTCAGAGGCAGGGACTGTGGGGTCTTGCTTACCACGTGTCTCTGGTACCTCACATGGTGCTTGTCAACAGGTCCTCATTAAATGTTTATTGAACAAATAAACAAATGAGCGAGTCAGGATCCTGCCCCTGTGTGGTAGCAAAGGGTTTACCGCCCAGTTAGTTCCCCGGGAAGGTGTAGGTCTGCTGTACCCAAGGTAACCTAGATCGAGTACCTCTGCCGTCGGCAGAACCCAGGGTCAGACACTAAAGGCTGTTTCAAGTCTATCAGTTTCACTGGAGTGAGCCCTGGGAGGGAAGAAAACGCAGCAGGCAGGGAGAAGCAGACCAAGGCAGCGTAAGAGAAGAACTAGTCAGGACTTAGAGTTAGAAAAAAGTACTTCAAGTGCTAACTAGCTGCAAGTGATGCGGATAGCCTACCAGCCCTGGGGTTTGTTTCTAAGAAGATGTGGGAAACTGGACCTGTGTTGGTTGCTGTCCTGTTGCTGGAACAGGACCCCTGACACAAACAACCGACAGGAGAGGTTCATATTGGCTCACAGTGCAGGAGATAAAGTCCATCACACCAGGGCAGGTAAGATGGCTGGAGTCTCTAGCAGCGGGAGCTTGTAGTAGCTGCTTGGTACATGGCACTCACTACACAGAGAGAGACAAGCTGGAATGGGGGTGCCTGTGCTACCTAACCTGGGACCGACATTCTCCAGCCACATGATACCCCCTGAAGGTTCCACAACTATTCAAAGCATTACCATCAGCTGGGGACCAAGTGTTCAAAGCCATGGGCTTGTTCAGGACTTCAGGCCCAGATTCTGGGACCATAATGAGTCTCAGGACCTCCACTTACTACGCTGTGACTGTTCATACCTTACCTGTCTGTGCTTCATTTTCTCATCTATAAAATGCTGGGAATAGCCGTATTTACTCCTGGGATAATGAGGATTAAAACTGTTCATAAACAAGGGGATTAGAACCATGCCCGGTATTTAAATGCACAGACACACAAATAAATACGGGAGAGGTCTGTGAGGTTCAGAGAGGAAAGCACAGCCCTGCTGCAAAAATGCTTCAAGTAAAGCTTCCTGAAGAGTCTGCCTGCTATTTTAAAATCCCATGCTTGGGTAAATATGCAGAAAAGGCAGAGCTGTAACCGAGAAGCTGTGGGATGCCACATAACCAGGCCTCTCAGGAGGGACCAGAAGTCACCACCATCTGATGTCTGCCTTGTGGCTGCATGAAAGGAAGTTGGGGGTATAAGTCTAGTTCCTGATGGGCAGGTGTTTAAACCCAGAGCCATCCTCACAGTTGGCACCCTCGGCGAGGACTCCGCAGTCAGGCGAGGATTATGTCAAGAGGAGATGAGATCGCTCTTCCACTTGGCGCGGGGTGGGGTGGGGGGGCACCGGCAGGGCTGCGCTGAGGCTCCGTGGCAGGGGCAGGACCAGGCTGAGGCGCAGTGACCAGGCCTGGGCAGTCAGAGTTCAAACCTTTGCAGTTCTCACACATGCTCTGCTTTGCAGAGAATCTGAAGTCTGTTCCCCAGAGCAGTCAACCCTCCAGTTTTCATGGTCACTGTCACCTCTACATTCCAGGTCCATCTGGCCACAGCTGTCTCAAAGAGTCACCCGCAACTCCTTTATTTTCAAACGAACAACGTAGTTAATGCAAAGTGTTAGTTCCTGAATTCTGCTGTCAGAAGCGACATAAAATTGAAACGGAAAAAGTCAGTGCTGTGGGCATGGCCTTTCCTTTAGAGGATTTTATTTTAGTCAATGAAAAGAAAATGCTAGAATGGAAAGGGGTTTTGTAATATTTTATTCTTGTTTTCTACTGGTAAAAGTTTTGAATTTATCAATTGCTACTAATAGAGATCTTTCAGAATTCAAGTAGTATAGGCAAAATTAAGAACATTTAAAAAAAAAACCTCCTCTGAGATAGAAATATAAGTGCTTATGAAATGATTGTGTCTTTGGAAGTCTCTTAAACTACTCTAAGAAATTATTTGTAAATACGGCAGTGAGGGACAGGGAGTGTAGCTCAGTTGGTAGGGTGCTTGTCTAGCACGCAGGAAACCCTGGGTACCACGCAGGAAACCCTGGGTACCACGCAGGAAACCCTGGGTACCACGCAGGAAACCCTGGGTACCACGCAGGAAACCCTGGTACCACCAGGAAACCCTGGGTACCACGCAGGAAACACTGGGTACCACGCAGGAAACCCTGGATACCACACAGGAAACACTGGCTTCCGTTCCCGCAAGAACAAACACACTCTGGTGACACGTAGTTCTACGTCCAGCATTCATGAGGCGAAGATAGTAGAATTCTAAGTTCAAGGCCATCCTTCTCTACTCTACATTTCAGGTTCAAGGCCATTCTGGGTCATGTTAGAAACAACATTTTTTTTTCTTAAGTGACTGAAGATATTATGTAGGAGGGTCAGTATTTTATTTATTTTTAATTATATTTACTTGTGTTGTGTGTGTGTGTGTGTATACATGAATAAAGTATTTATGGTTGGAACTGAACTCAGGCCCTCTTAAGCACTGAGCCATTATCTCTAGCTCAACCATGTTCTCTTTTTTATATATAATTTATTTATTTGTATTTTATGTACATTGGTGTTTTACCTGCATGTATGTCTGTGTGAAGGTGTCCGGATCCTCCGGAACAGGAGTTACAGGCAGTTGTGAGTTGTCATGTGGGTGCTGGGAATTGAACTCAGGTCCTCTGGAAGAGCAAGCAGCCAGTGCTCTTGACACTGGGCTATCACTCCAGCCCCCTAACCAGGCCCTCTTAACCTCTGAGCCATCTCCATTCCCAAGCATAGTATTCTCTAGTACCATCCTGTCTTCTCAGAGATGGTGTTTTGAGGGCACAGGATTTTGGTGACAGGAGTGAAGTATTGGGCAGAATTCTGAAGAATGAAGTATTTGCCTTGTGGGAAAGTACAACCCCCCCCAGCCCCCAATCCCTGATGGAGGGCAGGAGGGAGGCGTTGGAACCTCAGGCATTTCACTCCACTCTCTTCCTGCAGACGCTCTGGTGGGGGTGGGGGGTGGGAGGTGGGGGGAGGAAGTCTGCTGCACAGTGCTGACTTTTGGATCTTGCCAGGGAGACTGGTAACTCTCACTGTGGCTCAGTGCAGCTTGCTGAGGTAACCCAGGCCTGCTCAGCCAGTGCCCTGAAAACTGCTACCAGTGCCTCTCCTTCATTGGCTTCACCCCCCCCCCCCCCCACACACACAACAGTCATCTGAGCCCGGGAATCTCCTGGGATTGTCTTGCGGACAATACATCCCTCTCTGCTCTGCCCCCTGCCCTGCCTTGCTAGAATGTCTCCAGTTTCACACGGGGGACACAGGACAAGCTCTTGACTTAAGACTGCCTATCAGTTCTCCAGGGCCACCTGCTGGACTGATGGCAGAGGTCATTGGCTCCCAGTGCTGGCCAGGGCTGTACCTTTGGTAAGTGGGACCATACCAAAAGTGAACAACCCAGCACGCCCTGGTCTAATCTTTCTTACAAAAATCCATGTTTGGGTTTCACATAGTTTTTCTGTCTTGTATTTATTGAAAATTCAAATGAAAATATTTACAGAATTAACTTCAGCCTGGTTGCCCATCAGCTCACCCCACGAACATAAACATTTTTCTATCTATTGCTGCCCACACTTCCAAAATTATAGGCTGGAACACCCGTGCCTCTATCCTTCGCTCTTTTTTTTTTTTTTTTTTGGTTTTTCGAGACAGGGTTTCCCTGTGTAGCTTTGCGCCTTTCCTGGAACTCGTTTTGTAGCCCAGGCTGGCCTCGAACTCACAGAGATCCGCCTGCCTCTGCCTCCCAAGTGCTGGGATTAAAGGTATTCATTACCTAACCGTGCAGTTTATGGGCCTCTTCTCTGAATCACTGGTGGTGAGTTCACTCCTGGAACCTCGTACAGAAACCAGAGAGGTTAGAACAGGATTCGATGCTGTTGCAAAGATTACACAGAAAAGCATTTGGGGAAGAATTGATTATAACTAGGTTGGTTCCCATAGAAACGCTATACATCGGATGAGAGGAAGGTAGACTGCTGCTTTGTCTGTTTTTTTAAACATTTCTTTTGTAACACTGACTGCTACTTGGTACAAAAAGACAAGTATTACCAGCTTTTAATACACTCCACAGGCTTGTTTAGAAATTGAAAGTGGTACCCATACCTATATTGTTTTAAAGAGCATATTATAGGGACTGGGGATACAGCTCAGTAAATATCTATTACTAGCAAAAGCTGGGGTTTGCTCCCCAGTATGGAGGAAGGGAACTATACTGTAAGAAGTATTTTAGCACCATTATTTTTTTTTTTCTAACCCTTTGGACCATTTGGAAGTCTATATATTATTCCACTGCATGTCTGGGCCATTATGCCTTGTGTTTGAATATCTGAATCAGTCCTTGTTTTTATTGTTGCTATTATACACAACACTGGAAAGAATGACTTGTTGTCCGTGGCTCCGCCCACCCTCCCAGAGAGGATTCCTATCTGTGGGCTAGCTGGGAAAGGAGTAAAGAGGATTTTTTTCTTCCTTTTTCTTTTTGTGACAAGGTCTCACCATGTAGCCCAGGCTGACCTCAGACTTGTTCACCATGTAGCCCAGGCTGACCTTGAGTACCTGATCTTTCTACGGTCACAGGTATGTGCCATCATGCCTGGCTTATTTTTTTTTCTTCTTCCTTTAAAGTGTCTTTGACTTTTTTTCAAGACAGGGTTTCTCTGTGTAACAGCCCTGACTATCTTGGAACTCGCTCTGTAAACCAGGCTGGCCTTGAACTCAGAGAGATCCACCTGCCTCTGCCTCCTGGTGTCTCCTGCACACCTAGATTTTAGGTACTGGAATTAAAGGCATGCACCACCACTGCCCAGCAGTGCCTTTGACATTCTGTCTGGAAAGGTCTTTTCACCTAAAAAATAGGGAAACATTTACCTGCTGTGGATATTGTTCTGTATAAATAAAACACTGATTGGCTAGTGGCCAGGCAGGAAGTAGGCAGGACAAGGAGAGGAGAATTCTGGGAGGTGGAAGGCTGAATGAGGGAGACACTGCCAGCCGCCGCCATGACAAGCAGCATGTGAAGATGCCGGTAAGCCACGAGCCATGTGGCAAGGCATAGATGTATAGAAATGGATTAATATAAGATATAAGAACAGTTAGCAAGAAGCCTGCCATGGCCATAGAGTCTGTAAGCAATATAAGTCTCTGTGTGTTTACTTGGTTGGGTCTGAGCTGCTGCGGAACTGGCGGGTTAGAGAGATTTGTCCTGGCTGTGGTCCAGGCAGGACCAGAAAAACTCTAGCTACATTTACCTACTTTTCTCCTACTTTTTATAACCACTTTTCTCTTTTCACACAGATCTCTCATTCATCTATTTAGGACTTTTTAAAGATAAAGTGCTAGGCTGGGTGGTGGTGGCACATGTCTTTAATCCCAGCACTTGGGAGGCAGAGGCAGGCAAATCTCTGAGTTGCAGGCCAGCCTGGTCTACAGAGTGAGTTCCAGGACAGCCATAGCTGTTAACATAGGGAAACCCTGTCTTGGGGTGGTGGGGGGAAGTGCTAATTAACACCTGTAAGGAGATTATTCATTGTTGTGGGGTATCTGTACACTGTGTGAAGAGTATTGCTGTGATTGGTGTAATAAAAAGCTGAACAGCCAATAGCTAGGCAGGAGGTATAGGCAGGATTTCTGGGGAGAGAAAGGAAGAGGAGGAGCAATCTAGGTGTGTAGGAGACACCAGGACACATGGAGAGGAAACAGGAGGTGTAAGAAGAGAGGTGATGCCGTGTGATAGAATGTAGATTAATATAAATGGGTTAATTTAAGTTATAAGAGCTAGTTAGGAACAAGCCTAAGCTATAGGCCAAGCTTTCATAGTTAATAATAAGTTTCCACGTCATTATTTGTGGGCAGTCCCGACAAAAAGTATGACTACATGTGGTGTCCAACATGGGGCATGAACACACAGATGGAAGAGCCATGCCAGGGGGCACCACCAGAGGCACTGCGTGGACCTCTCAGCAAGCACTCACAACAGTGGGCTGCCCCTAGTGGGGACTTCTCAGAGCTGGGGCAGTCAACTCGTCTCCCACCCTTACACGATGTCAGGAATCTAAGCTCTCGGGGAACGGAGGGGGCCGTAGCTAGTCTTCAAAGCCGAGCTGCAGAGGGCCTGGTTGCTGCCTAGCAGTCTAAGCTCTGGCTCACAGGGTCAGGGAATGCCGTGGGTGCTCAGTAAAGCCAGGTCAGGCAAACAAACAAACAAACCTCTAAGTAGGTACTGAATGCTTAAAAATGTGCTTAAGTGCTAAAGAAAAAAAGAAAGAAAGAAAAAAATGGGAATAGACAGTCATAGAAAAAATTAAATAGTTTAAAAATAATAAAGTTGAAGTCTTTAAAGAAAGGATAAAGCAATACAGCGAAAGCTAGGTAAAGATGGGAAATACACAGGGTGTCTGGATCCTGTATGGTGCTTTGTTGACTTTGAATTTTTTTGAATGCTGATGAGCGAATGGCAACTACTGAGAGACATGGGATTGTCCTGAATTAAACCGGCCTAGATACTTCAGGGATGTCTTAACTCTAAAATGGAGTTCAGAAAATGTGTTGTGTTGGGGGAGAGGCTATGTTCCTCCCCCAGGCATAACTTCTTGTGGTTCTCTTGAAAATTAATGAAGGTCAGATTTGATTGGGGGAGACCTCCTGAAAATCTTGACTACAGACATGAAAAAAAGAAACCAAGAAAGACTACAGGACAGGTGGTATATGTTCTGACCCCTCAACATGGGAACAGTTCTGAGACTGGATGAGACATGATAAATCTTGTTGGCTACAGAGTCCTCATGACTTATTGTTACATGCCACCCTTTCATATGGATGGATAGAGATTTATATTACAGTTTGGTTATACAGCTCAAGCAGACTTATAAAGTTGACAGATGCCTTTTACCTGCTCAAACATCAAACAAAAAAATTATCTTTAACTGACTTGTACACACTGCACATTCCAAATTTGTGTTAATGTAGATATATATGTTACCTTTAAAAGTTTGTGTGTTTTCAGGAAAAAAGGACCAGATACCATTGAAAACAAGCAGCCCAGGTGATCCCGCCTCTGAGAATGCCTCTTTTGCAATTTCCTCAAAATTCTGCATCCAGAACAACTTCAAAGCTGCTTGCTGGAATGGTTCAACCTCATAGACTACTTTAGTCAGGACTTCAGATAAGCCATACACTCTCCCATCACATAGAGACTAAACAAAAAATAATACAGCTAGCTCTCCCAGGACTTACCAATATCCCAATTTTCTCAGGGTCCCCTAAAAATGCCATTGCCTCCAGACAATCAGAAGCAGCCTAGAGAACATGACACCACATTCCCAAGAGGCAGGGTAGGTGGTTTTTGGTCATTTGGTGGGTTACGGATATTTATCATTATTTAGGGGGGTTTATTACAAGTTGTTACTAGTCATGGTCAGGGAAAAAACTAAGCAAAGGAGGTTAGATTCAGGGATTTAATTCTGAAAAGAAAAAGGTGCATATAGGAATATGTGGGAGGCTGGCTCCCACTGTTTCCCAGAGTATCCTTGAGGAGAGAGGGATAAGAAATATTTAGGTAGAAAGACAGTGTTGTGGAGAAGACATAAACATAGGATAGCTTTATGAGGACCTGGATCAATAGCCATTGGCCCCTTCTGTCTCTTAAAAAGAGCATTTTATAGGAATGCCAAGGGGCAGGTCAAAAGACCTCCCCCCAGCACAGCCAAGTGCAGACCCTTCTAAACACCTGGTAACCACACATGTGGTCAAGCCATCCCCTAATGCAGCCCTGATGGGTAAAGCAAGCTCAGATCTCTACTAGGAAACCTCTGTGGACCACTGTAGAGATGGTCGCGACAGACCCCCCACAGGAGTGATAGGATAAAAGGGTAGATTTTTTAATCTAACTTTAAACTAAAAAAAGCAACTACTATTCTTAAATATTTTACATTGGTATGGATTTTTGTATATTGATACAAATTTAAGGTTATATTTATTATACTGTATATATGTTTCTACTTTTGTATAAGGTATTGTAATTATGCAGCTCATTTAACAATGTAATATAAATTTCTAGTCTTTGAAAGTTATTATTACAAACTATTTAGGATAATTAAGAAATACAGGTTAGTAGTTAGTCATCTAACAATCAAACTTGTAGTCCTATTAGGTATGTTTTTAAGGTCAAAGAGAGATATATTTTGGATAGACAGATGGTCTTGAAACATTTCAGAGACCAACAGAATATGGGCATCAAAGAAACCTCCATTTAGAGTTTGCTTTCTTTGTGGCAAAGTTAGCCAGTGGGCAAGAAATTGCCGTTACCTCTACTGCTGACAGTATGCTGGTATGCTGTCGATATTGGACAAGCAGGACACAAAAGGTGATTACCGAACTTCGCCAAGACAAGGTAGGACAGTCCTTCAAAAATTTCCTGCTTCACAAAAAAGTCTGTCAGATATTCTGGGCCTGTAGCCTGAAGATGGATGCTCCAATGTTACAGAGGAAGCTTGTTGTTTCTGTGGTTTTGGAAATTGTTTGCTCTGCACTTCCTGTTTACTCAATATTATATGAAGAATATTCTTCAGTTCTTGTACAATAGAAAGAAACAAAAAGATTGTGAATTTATAGGACAGATAGTTAAGTGTTAGCAGGTTTTCCAGTTCACCGCAGTCCAAATTCATAAAAATATAGACGTATATACTTATAAAGTATGCTGAGTTTTGTAATTTTTTATTAAATAAATTTCATAATTATACTTGAGTGTGTGTTAAGTCTTAATGTTTTCTGGGGTGTGCAGTGTTTCCTCACTTTGTTAGATTTCTTTTTGTCCACTATCTGCTGTATTGGATCAGTTTTATTTACATAGAGTGATATCCACAGATGTTTATCTAAGTTTTAAGGTCTAAAAGGATATTTTTTGGATGCTAATACAAGTTATGATAGAAAATGGTTTAGGTATGAAACTTTGAACTCATTAAGATAGGATAGATAATACATACTTTCTTTGAATTTGCCAAATACAAATGGACTGGACATTGTGAATATAATTCTTACCTGATAATTGTTCTTATCATTTATAGTTTTACTATGTTAGAGTTAAAACCTTTCCTTTTTAATTTAGACAAAAAGGGGGGAATGTTGTGGGATATTTGTACATTGTCTATTGTAAGATGTATTGCTGTGATTGGTGTAATTAAAAAGCTAATAGCTAGGCAGGAAGTATAGGTGGGATTTCCAGGGAGAGGAAGGAAGAAGAACGGGAATCTAGGTACTCAGGAGACACAAGAGAAAATAAGGAGGTGCAAGATGGAAGAGCAGTAACATCATGTGATAGGATCAGTTAATTTAAGTTATAAGAGCTAGTTAAGAACAAGCCTAAGCTATAGGCTGAGCTTTCATAACTAATAGTAAGTTTCCATTATTTGTGGCCTGGTGGTCCTGACAAAACAGTATGACTACAATTCATTTTCCACCTTTCTTCACATTGCTGTGGTTCTTTTGAGCAGAGAGAGACTCTGCCTGCCATTGTCCTCAACCATCTTTTCAAGGACCTTGCAGATGTGGAGAGCAGAGAAAGCCTTGTTCCCTTAGGAGCAGAGGGACGCTTGGTGGGTTGTGCAATATAATGATGATAAGACCTCAATTTGGGGCATAGAGCAGGCAAGTTTGTTTCCTGTTAAGACAGGGTAAGTTCCTAAGCTTGGGCATCCTCTGCCATTCCCTCCCTCTGTGTGCAGGTTTATCTTTCTTTGTGCATTGCTCTCTGAGGATAGGCCATAGGTGCAAATACTGATCCCTGGCTACTGTGTTACAGCTTTGCCTCTGCATCATGGATTTTGTGGTTTTATTACCAACCATGATGTTGGAAACAAAAACAAATTCAACAGAATAGTGAAAAAGAAGCAGTTTTCAATACCGAATTCTGCACAAAGGGATGCTGGAATAGAGAAAAGTCGTGAATGCCTGGCATGCTGATTTGGCACAAACCATAATAGTTTGTAAAGTTCCCCCACCTCCAGGCTGCAATTATCTTCTCCCCAAACCCCCATCTCATTGATTTAGGGCACAAAGCCTTATCTAGTGAATAATTTGGGGCTTGAGACTCACCCTCTTTTTCTGATCCTAAGTTCATTCATATTGCAGATCACCAGTAATTTTCCAACACTCAGCATTCCGTGACAAGCAGGGCCCATCACCAGTCAAGGAAGGGAGGGGCCTAGTTCCTCCTCCTCTCACCTGTCACTCTGCAGAACTCCAAAGGTACCTCCTACTAAAAATGAACGGTAACAGTCTACATCTTGCATCCAAGACTGCACAGCAGGTTAAACATGGCTGCTCTGGAGGACTTTGTGCCCACCCCTGAAATTTAGTAAACTTTTCCATGTCCTTCATTGAATCACTCTACCAATTTGAAATTTCATCTGTATCATCACAAAATGTTGTGTTTCTATTTTAACTTTCTTGTTCTGTTTCTTTTTTCTTTTTTGGTAACCTTATATTTTAACATTCAACATAAACAACTTCTCTCTCTCTCTCTCTCTCTCTCTCTCTCTCTCTCTCTCTCTCTCTCTCTCTCTCTTCCTTCCATTTTCCTCTTTAGCCCTGTCTTGTTACCCTTGATATTCTTTGTCTGGCACACAGTGCATGTTCAGTGATATCTTTGGGATGACCTGAACTAGGTTGGCTTGTGAAATACGCAGTCCCGTTTGAGTGCTTGTAGTTATGTTCATTACCGCAATGAAACCGGAGGTGGATTTTCTTACGTACAACCAGTTGTTAGCTAATCTGCTAAAACATTTATTTGAATGCTAAGAATTTAACTGTTTACTGATCATAGTTTAAGAAAAGAATTGATCTTCTCAGGAAGTACCTAACCTAAAGAGTTCTTGCACTCTTCCTTTTATTTCAGTTTCTTGGATATCTGAAGAATTGAGAAATTAATATTTTCTGACAATCCTAAAGAATTAAGTTCTTTAGGTTTACATTAATTTATCACCTTTTTTTGTTTTGAGACAGGGTTTCTGTGTGTAGCCCTGCCTGTCCTGGAACTTGCTCGGTAGACCAGGCTGGCCTTGAACTCACAGAGATCTGCCTGCCTCTGCCTCCAGAGTGCTGAGATTAAAGGTGTGTGCCATCACAGCTTGGCTAATTTATCATTTTTTTAAATGGGCTTCATTGATCTGTAATTCTTTGTTCTAGAGTAAAATATTGCTTTTATTTTTGCTAGGAAGGTTGCAATTCTCTCAAAGATTTTTTTTTTTTTTTGTAAGAAGAAATGAAGTTAAATACGACATGTATTTATGAGGATGCATCAGGATAGAATTTGGACTTGGTCTCTTGTTAGAGCTGGGATTTGTGTGTCACTAGATGAATTCTAGAGGCAGCTACTTTTTGTCCTTCTCTATGGGCTACTCTGCTGGTCACTGCTTGGGTCATAGTCACTGCTGGGGGTCCATGTGGCAGCTCTGAAGGTGAAGTGGCCACACACAGGGCAAAAACGTGTAGGAGTCTAAGGCTGTGGCTGCACCTCATTGCCAGAAAGCCTAAGTAAGTCAACCTGAAGACATTGAAGGATTAAAGGTGGGAGCTAGTCTTAAACCATGTTGTTTACTTATCCTAGATCACCTGTTTACCTAATGATATTGGGGCAGTGGCAGAGTGTATATATACATATATATGTACTTATTTTATTATTTATTTATTTACTTACTTTAGCATTTATTTTTGCTAGGAAAGTTACAGTTCTCTCTTAGGTTTTTTTTTTTTTGTAAAAAGAAATGATATTAAATGTAACACTTATTTATGAGGGTGTGTCAGGAATATATATGTATATATACTGTACATACATATATACACACATATAGATGTGTGTGTGTGTGTTTTCACTTGGGTTTTATATGAATCATTTCATTTTTCTCTCTTGTTTTTAGGATAAAGTACATTTATATATTCTGGAAGATTGGCCAGAATTAGGTTGTTTTTTTTTTTGTTTTTTTTTTGTTTTTTTAATTTGATTTGGTACCTGCAAGTGGCTCACCTAGACATAAAGGTTTGTATATTTTGGAGGTAGAGTCTGGATAAATCTCGTTTGCTGATAGGTTTGATGCATCTTATGAAGCTTCATTTCTTTAATTTTCCTATTTGAAGCTATCCATTCCCCAAACTTAGTATAGTACTTTGTATTGTGTAAGACAATGGATATTAATCATCATATCTTTCATTGTCTCCACCCCCCAACTTTGCAACTTAAGACCCCAACATTACTAACAGTCCAGAAAGAATGCAGGCAAGCAAGAAGCTGGGCAGAATGTTTACTAGGTACTAGGTGTTAGGTCTCAAACCCGAGACAAATGGCTGAGATGCTTATTAACAAATCAAAGCAGACCTGGCTGCCAAGTTCTCCCAGCATCCCTCAGTCCCTACCTGTTACAGGGTCATCCTGGCTGACATACCCATCCCCTACCCTAAACTTCTCCAGCCCAGGATCTGGGCTGGGCTTTCCTTTCCCCATCTTCTCTGATTCCTATTTAACCCAGCCATTTTCCCTTCTGGCCTCTTTGCCTCTTGGCTCCTGGCTCTACCCACTCTGCTCCCCCTCACCTTACATGGTCCAGCTCAGGGTCATGTTCACCCTGGACTCTCCGGATGTCCCTGCCTCTGGCTATGCTCTCCCTTTTATCTACAATAACCTTCTTCATATGCAGGAGCAGTCATGGCCTCTTTTCTTTTTTTTCTTTTTCTTCTTTCCTTTTTTTTTTTTTTTTCTTTTTCCTTCTTTCCTTCCTTCCTTCCTTCCTTCCTTCCTTCCTTCCTTCCTTCCTTCCTTCCTTCCTTCCTTCTTTCGTTTTTTCTTTCTTTTTTTTTTTTTTTTTTTTTTTTTTTTTTTTTTTTTCCTTCCTTCCTTCCTTCTTCCTTCCTTCCTTCTTCCTTCCTTCTTCTTTTTTTCTTTCTTTTCACTCACTAGGCTTTTGGTGTTCATTTGTTTTTGATTTTGAGAAAGAGTCTCATTGTATAGCCTTGGCTAGCCTGGAACTTGCTGTGTACACCACACTGGCCTCCAACTCATAGAGATCTCCCAAGTGCTTATGTGAAAGACGAGCACTGCCATATCGTCTACTAGCACTTACTTTGAGATCATTTTTTTTTTTTTTTTTTTTTTTTTTTTTTTTTTTTTTTAAAAGTGACCAATCTATTACATTGAGAGCACATGTTCTGATTACTCAGACTTAAGACATTCTTTAGCTTGTGAGGTCATTCTTTAGTGGGGGTCTTGTGTAACTAGCTGTTTGAGACCAGAGACTGTAAAACAAAACGTTTACATGAAAAAGGCAGGCTTTTTGGGACGTGTTACCCGGATGAACTTGCAAGTGCTTCTGTCATGCTTGACAGTGGGAGTCCCCTTGTTCCAAATTTAATTGCCAAGCTTATCTATGTCATTTTCCAAGTTGCCCAGATAAAACAAAGGTTTGCTTTTTAAAATAAAAGTGGGAGAGGGGGGGCAGGGAGTTGAGTTTGGAGCCATTGGGGAGAATCTTTGTAACTCTTGCTGTTAAAAATTGCCATTTTTTTTTTTTTTTGTGGGAGGAAAAGATGTCAATTTTAGAAAATATTTAAAGCCCCCAAGCCAAACCTCTTCTGACTTGAACTGGAAGAGTCTAAGTCATTTTAGACTGTTAATGCGATCGGGAAGGAATTCACCCTTTCATTGGTCAGAACAAAATGTTTACCTTCTGTGACTGTTGACTTCTACAAAGTGCCCCAAAGTGCTGTACACTTGTCAACGGATATCAAATGAGCAGGCATCTCTTTCTGAAAGACAGATGGACATCTCGGATAAAAAGAATGAGACGAAATTCATTTTTCTGCAGCTAGGAGAACTTGGTTTTGTTGCTGTTCCCTTAACACACAACAAGACGATGATTTGGACGGCTACGTTTTTGCCTCCTTAAACTTTTTGCGTTTCCAGGCTTTACTGCTTGGCAAAGACAATTCGGGACAGATTTCTTTATTTTCTCCTCTGGCCTAAAACAAAAAATCCCTCACTTTTCAAACTGTTACCACCGAGGAGTTTATTAAATGGCTGAAGAAGACAGCTGGTCCCACCATCTGTTAAAATTTTTCAGGGGCCAAATAAAACAGGTTACACCTCTTGCCATGCCAAGTCTTTGGATGCCCCCTTCCTCTCCCAGCCTGGGGAGGGCTAATCTGAATTTCACGCTCTGATTTTGCCATTGCTCACGTCTGGGCCGTCTCTCCCAGCAGCTCCTGTTACTTCTCTCCTTTTGAGTTACAAAGCGATTCTCACGTTTCCAGTAGACTCATTTGCAACCTATTACCTTACACCTCTTCACCATGCTTACACCCCGAGACCGGAGGGAAATCTGCAGATATCTAACTAATTTCTGACTTTTCAAGCCAAAGGGGAGAGCCAGAAGTCGGTTTCTGTTGTTTGTGCAGCCATATTTTTTTTTCTGTCCTATAAATGCTAATGGAGGTAATTCCGACTTCGGAACAAAGGCTGAGCTCACCGCACATGCAGGTGTGAAAGGGTTGAAACAAAAGCGATGCTAACCCTAATGGTATTTCTTGTCATTAACAATTCTTTGATGTTCACACAGGAGCCTCCCTTTTATCTTTTAGTTTTTCAGCCATCTTTGTTAACATGCAGCTCAATTGAGTCTCCTTCCCCCCCCTCCCTTCCCACCTCCCCCAGCCTTTAAAGACATCTGCAAAATGTTTATGCTAAGTTAGGGCCCACTGCCTCTTTTAGTAGTGAGGCACAGTAAAATGAGATAAAGCTTGTGAGGTTATTATTAAAACATCAGTAAGTTTCTATCATTAAGCTGAAGGGGAAGATCAATAAAAAGGGAGTACTTAATGTTACTTTAATAAGGATGAGTTTCCTGTAACAGGATTCCGGATTAACTTTAGTATCACCGAAGCTGCCTTCACAATAAAGATGCTGCTGTGATCTGTAGAGGTTAACTCTCTTTCAGGCAATTAGACACTTGGCGAATACTTTGAATGTTCTTCATCCGTTATTTCCTGCTTTATTGAAAGGCTTCACGATGCACATATTTTAAGAATTTTTTACTCTAGCCTTTTTTTTTCCGGAGTGTCAGCCCCTGGCAGGCTGCCAAAGGCTTCTGAACGCTGGTTTGCCTCCTGCCCACTTCGCCCTGGGAGAGAGGAAGAGATGACAGGGAGTCAGTCTGCAGCTTCAGAAGACGTGGTTTAACTTGTTCTGATGACAGGAAAATGTAGAGACCAGTCAACACTCTACAATGTACTGTCCAGAGAGACGCAGCGACAGGACAGAGGATTCGGGAGCAGGGGCAAAGGAGATTCATATGTTTCACATCCAGAATGCTCTGGCTGGTGTCTTTTTCACTGTCTTGTGCAAAGCAGGAATTTTGTTTTATTTATTATTTTGTTTCTTGAGGCAGGGTTTCACCATGCAGCTCCGGCTGGCCTAGAACCCAGAATGTATTCCAGGCTGGCCTTGAACTGGAAGAAGATGCTCTTGTCTCTGCCTCCCAACTGGTGGGATTACTGGCTAGAACCACACCATACTGGTCTTCCGAGGTGCTTATTCACTGCTGAGTTAACACATCTCTTCTTTTAACTATTGGCAGGAGGCGACTTGTTTAACTAGTTAACACTCCAGCAATTTAGCTGGGGCTCTCTCTGGATAACTTGTTTCCATGTGAAAACTCGTTTGGGGGAAAGTATGCCTTTGGAGCTGGTTGCAATCCTGAGTCACAGCTGAAAGAGACAAGGCCCTCCCCTCGCGTTTATCTATAGTTCAGCCCCAAATGTCAGCTGTGAGGGAGCCGGTGATAAGCAAAGATAAAATACAAATTAATGTTAACAATGTATCTATTTCATGATTTTCCTCTCATATTATTTAATAATTCTTAGCATTTATAGGATGCTTTTCATCTTCAAAGCCCTTTACAAATGCTAGCTAATTAACAAGGTAATGAGGCCTGGATCATAATGTTGTAGTAGCTTTCTCTAGCTCAGACGAGAAAGCAGAAATAGAGATGTATGTATTCATCCATTTTTAAAAATAGCATTAGATGGTGCTGGAGATTTTGTGAATCAGGCACTCAGGCAATTTATCTTCTATGTATAACTTATGTCTCTGTTAAAAAAAATACTGGACCCTTCAAATCATCATCAGTCTGGTGAATGGTCAAGGTTTTCTCATCTGGCAGGTGGTTGGCAAGCTAGCTTTCATTTCAACCTCGCTTGTTCCCATTCCTGGTGATTTTCACCACGGTTTTCTTCCTTTTGTATAGTATCATGGCAAGTTCCCAAAGGAAGCGATTCGCTGTTAGGAATTAGAGGCAGACACCCATTTAAAAATGTCTCCCAGATTTTTGCTGGCCGAGAAGCTTGAGTGAAAACATGTGAGCACATTTGACTGGTTTAAGTTGTTCTGTGCACTGATGGTAATGTAGCCATATTTGAGAGGGACACTCGGGGAGCAGGGACCCACTCTGGGGACAGTTTCTCTGAAGTTATGTAAAGCCCCGATGATATGATTTTAAAAAGAAAAGAATACTGCATTTAATATATTATCATCTGATGTAAAGTGGATACTCTTGAAAAATGAAGTCACAAAAGAAAACATCATGGTTACTACACAATTACATTATAAACAAATTAACACCTCCCTTCTCCTACATGAAAATGTTGCATGTAGACTCAGAGGCTAAGGGCAGCACTTCAAACCCTAAATTTGGAAAAGCTAAGAAAGTTAATTACTCTTTATATTCATTATACATACATATATCTATCCCTGTGTATATGTGTGTATGTGTGTATGTATGTATGTATGTATGTATGTATGCATGTATGCATGTGTGCTGGTGTGTATGTATGTATGTATGTATGCATGTGTGCTGGTGTGTATGTATGTATGTATGTATGCATGTGTGCTGGTGTGTATGTATGTATGTATGTATGCATGTGTGCTGGTGTGTATGTATGTATGTATGTATGCATGTGTGCTGGTGTGTATGTATTATTTTTCAGTGTTGAGGATTAAACCCAGACAAGCACTGTGGCACTAAGCTACTCCTCAACACAGCAAAGATTATGACAATTAAGAGGGAATTTTTGTTAAACATCGAGAACCTGTAATACTGTCTAATTAGAGAATTCTGATTTAACAAAGATTGTCCTATTAAAGACTTTTTCTCCATTGTCTACAAACATTAACCACAAGGCTGTCGGCGTCAGCCTGGATCCTCTAGCCTCCTGGGACATTTGGGTAGTATCTGGAAAACCCGGACAGTGAGGACGAGAAAGACTGGATGTCACTACCTGTGACGACAGGTGCACTTCTCATTCTGGTAGTTTTGAAGTCCCCACCATTTAGTAGTTCCCGTGTGCCTTCATCGTAGTAACAGATCGCCAGAGAACAGTGTCAGTTACCAGGGTCTACTCATGGCAGTTCTACAGCATGTTAGAGACACGGACCGATCTCACAGAATGTTCTGCCGCTGTAGGGCTAGCTTCCCCCAAAGACATGGACCGCACACACGACTTGCCATGGCGTAACTGGGTCACCTGGTGCTCACAATGTGCTGGTCAGAGAGACCTCTTCTTATTATAGAGAAGACCTTGTCCCCAGTCTTTTAACCCTAGGAATACCTTAGCTTATCAGTCACCATGATAGCTTCAGTCTTCGGATGGGCTCTGAGAGGAGCCAGGAGAGAGAAGAGACAAACTCAGACGTATTCCACGATGTTATGATACCTGTTCCCACATTCTTGTTTGCAGAGGAAGATCATAGTAATTTGTTAACAAGTTAAAGCGACTCTATTTTATTTATTTTTAAAGATTTATGTATTTGTGTATATGGGTGCTCTGTCTTACATGTTTGCTCCCCTTATATTATTTTGTGTATCCGTTCCCTTTTCTGTCTTCTTGTTCAAATAAGTCATGCCAGGCAAGCTGACCGCTTCTGCTAACAAATACAAACCTATTGTCTTGGGAAAAACCACTTCCCATAAGGATGGTGCAGACAGTGACTGATTTCTCCAGATGCTTTGGCTCCAGGATCAAACTGTCGCCTAATAACACTCCTTTAGTCTTAGTGTTCACATCTTCTCTGTCTCATTTATAGCTGGACATTAGCATGTTTTTTCACCTCAGTGTAGGTGTGAAAGCCATAAAAATACAAGAAAGAGACCAGGGCACAGAGACACAGCTGTCCCTCTCACCTGCAGAAGACGGAGTAGGGGTGGTGTGTGCGTGTGCGCATGTGTCGGAGGAGGGGGGTCCTGGGCGGAATCTCCCTTCTTCAGAGAGAGGTGACAGATGAGAGGAAGTTCTTGGACTCTAAACCCAGCTCATAAGAGCCCAGACTGGTGACTATTTTGCCGGTGTTTCTCCAAATGCCTCTTGGTACCCAGAATCCCCTGGCCCTTGGCTCACCCAGAGCTCAGGGGTCAGAGCATTGGAGGTAGGTGAGAAAAAACCCCAGACTCCAAGGATGCCCTCGCATAAAGACCACCTGCTGCAAATCCTCAGGGGTGAATTCACAGATCTTCAAGTCTGAGTGAACTAAAATATCAACTGAAGCATGTGTGAAAAATAGTGACATTCTTTGCACCTATTGCCCAAGGGGCTGGTGTGGCGCATAGTAAATTCCAGAGGTTCACTTGACCAGCAGCTAACCAAAGGGGTTCTTCTCAGTCACTCTTTAGTCACAGCTTGTCTCTGATTCGAACAGATTATATGAAATTCATAAACCTGGCTATACTTTTGATAAGTGCATTAAAACTGGAGTTAGCTGGGCCCTTCAGTAAAGTATTAGTTACTTTTCTATTGCTGGGAGAAAACACCATGACCAGAAGCAACTTAGAAAAGGAATCATCAGGGAAGGAAGCTGAGGCAGAGAGAGTGAATCAGAAGTGGCACAAGTCTTTAAACTCTTAAAAATCTGGCTTCTAGAAAAGCCTTATTTCCCCAAACAACATTACCAATTGGGGACCAAGTGTTCAGATATCTGGAGACATTCTCATGTAAACCTCTAATGTAAAAAATAGCCAAACAGGTTTTCAAACATCAGCACAGTGTGAAGTGGTTATCTATCCAGTTACCAACCAATTAGCTTGATCAATAATCAGGTGTTGGCATTATTGAGATGTCTTCAATGAATCCAGGGCCTTGTTCCAATGATTGTGATTGGACTTGGTGCTGTGAGCAAGTCATTATACAAACATGAAAGAACACAGGAGAAAATATATTCAACATCTCTTTTAAAAAAAAAAATCTTCATTTCCCACAAATCTGACTTGGGTAAAATCAATTGTACTCTGTGCATTAAAAACTGGAATCCCTAAACACTTACTTGAGTGACAGCCTCTGAACTTTGAAATGTCTACAAAATGATATAGATGATATGACAGCCTCTTTCTGTTGGAGGTCATATCAGCTGTCACCAGGGCAATAAACACCTTATAAAACCCCACATATCAACATTAGCATACATTGCCCTGAGCAAACCACCATTCAGAGACTAATGATTAATAAGCATCTGATGCCTGGGTACCAGACTGACTTTTCACTTTGGAATGATTTCTTTCTTGAACATAGAAAAGTGTCATCCCTCCCATTTCAAGTCTAAATCTCAATCCTGAAGTTTCCTTTTAGTCTCTGATTGTTTTTATCCTAAAAATTTGGGCAGTCATGAAACTATCTTGGATTTTTTTTTATTCCTTTTATCTCCAATTTTCGGGGACAAAAGTCTGTTGCCTGAGGAACCTGAAATGATCAACCCAGGCACTCAGTTAATTTGCTGCAGAAGAAGATCCCAACTCATTTCTGCATGAGGCCCTTTTTTAAATGGTTTATTTTATGTGCATTGGTGTACCTGCGTGTAAGTCTGTGTGAAGGTGTCGGAACCCCTGGAACTGGAGTCACAGACAAGTGTGAGCAGATGTGGGTGCTGGGAATTGAACCCAGGTCCTCTGGAAGAGCAGTCAGTGCTTTTAGCTGCTGAGCCATCTCTCCAGCCCCCAGTATGAGGCCATTTTCAATCCATCCTTCCCCGGCTGCTACCCCCAGTTTCCTAGGATGAGAGGGCTTCTCACTCCTTCCACTCACCTTCTACTATTCCAGCTTTGCTTTCTTCTCCTGAAGTTTTGGTATCCCACCTGGTGAATCCCCCAGGGGATCTTGTCTCTCTTCTTCTCCCCTGCATATCACTGTCAATAAGTTCTTCCCAAATGCCAGCTCTGTTCGTGTTCAGCTCTGTTTACTTCTCCTGAACAAAATCCCTAATGATTTCTTATTTCCTAGTTAGGTCCAAACTCCTTAACGCAGCCTGTGGGGTCCTCCATATTGCTTCGTCGCTTTTACCTTTTATTTATTTATTCTATGTTTCTGCCCATCCACATCAAGGCTGATTTTTCCTCCGTCTCACTTGCTTGGGTTCTGCCTGGACATTTGGGGCTGTTCTGGTTGCATAGGGGTGTCTGGGATATGTGTACCGTGGAGGGAGCACTTTCTCTAACCCACACTAAAGGCTCCATGGCAGTCCTGTGACCCACACGATAGGATGGCAGTTGCCCGTTTCTTCTCTGTTGACCCTTCAAGATTGGTTAGATGTCACTTCCTCCATGACATGCTTCCTCCTGTGCCCCCTTCTGACGTTGTTTTCCATTCCCTACTGTTGGTAGCTGTGCTGATCTCCTTCCTTGGAAGAGCTGGACAACAATATCCCTAAAAGTTATGGACAGGCCAAGGGTCCCCAGACCTTCTGCTTCCGGGGCATAGTCCTCCTGCCCCCAGTTAGCACTGGCGGGGAAAGGTGAGAGGTCCTCATTCTCATCTCTTGCACATACTCCCACCAACCCCTGAGCACCAGAGCTAGACACAGACCCGAGGTCCCTGGCTTCTTGCCTCCAGGACACACTTCATCACTCTGTCCACTCAGCCAGCCAGGCAAGCAGAGCTCTCTGGAACTCCTAGCAGAACTACAACTCTCCTCAGGGCACCTCAGCTGGTGAACCCATAGGACAACCCTCACCACACACCTCTGTCACTGGGCATGCTCTCTCTGACCAGGGAAGTGACACGATGTGAGCTCCCCACCCCTGGCATATACAGACAACGTTCCTAATGTGTCCAGCTTATGGAACCTCCACCACACCTTACAAACCAGGGCTCTAGTTAGCAGAGAACACGTGAAACCACTTCTCCTGGCATCCCCCACTCCCCCACTGTACTGGTTCTGGTTTGCAAGGTCAGAGGTCATGCTGCGCCCCTTCCCTCCACAGAGTCATGATCACCTTCAGCAACACCATCCATGAATCAACACCAAGCCTCTTCATAACCGAACCTTTAGCAACAGGGTCCAGCCAAGACCCGTGAAGCAGAAGAAACGTGAAGTGCCAAACAAGCGTAGCTCGGGAGTGCCAGAAATTCTCAATAGTCTAAGCCCAGACGGCAAACCCCAGTGTAAACGTTCTAGGAATGGAAAAGGCCAAGGTGAAATGTCTCCTCCGAAAATTAGCAATCCCATAGTGAGGGCTTCCAATGACAGTGACTTCGATGACATTCTAAGCAAAGAATTTTTTTTGATTATAAATATGTTCAAAGATTCCAGAAAGGACACAAATAAACACGTGAAGGAATTCACAGAGGAAATGAAAAATCTCCTGGATGAATTCCAAGAAAACACAAACAGCTGAACACAGAAAGAAAATCAAATCAGAATATGAAAATAGAATTCAACAAAAAAATAAAAAAAATTGAAGAACAAACTAAAAAGATATTGGCAATGAAAAATTCAATAAGCCAAACAAAACCTCAGTGGAAGGGCCTCATCAATACAATGGATCACATGGAGGACTGAATATCAGGGTGTGAGGATAAAGTAGAGGAATTGGGTCATTCAGTTAAAGTCAATGATAAATTAAAAATATATATATGAGTGGAACATACTAGATCCGTGGAACACCAGGAAAAGGCCCAGATCATGAATTATGAGCACAAAAGAGAAGATCTATCCATGGCATAACCATAACCATAACCAAAGGTATGGATAGCATTTTCAATAAAGTCAAAGGAAAAAAAAAAAACCTCCCTGTTTAGGGAAAGAAATGCCCATCCAGGTACAAGATGTAAATGGAACATTAAATAGACAGGACCAGAGAAAAATACTCCACACCATATAACAGATAAAATATTAAATATCCAAAGCAAGAAAAGGATATTGAAAACTGAAAGAGGGAAGACTCAGTGCAGGCCCACCAGAATAATAGCTAATTTCTCAATGGAAACTGTAAAAGCCAGAAGAGCTTAGAGCAATGTACTTCAAGTCCTGAAGACCACAGATGCTAACCCACACTACTATACCCAGCAAAACTATCTGTGATACTGCAAGGAGAGAAAATTTCCACAGTAAAAGCAGTCTAAAACAATTTATGTTACTAAGCCATCTATAGCAGATACTGGAGGTGGTACCTCAAATGGAAGAGAATTATAAACACATCTACAGAAAAACAACAACAAAAAGATCAGATATTTGTTAAGCAAATGAAGACTGAAAAAAACACCAAACAGGACAAAATCAACAAAATGACCGGAATTATTATATACCTTTTAAAAATAACTCTGGATCTCAACAGATTGACCTTCTCAATCAAAATGCACATATACTACCAATTTAGATCAGAAAACAGAACCCTGCTTGCTTTTATGCTGCCCCAAGAAACATGCCACACCACCACAGACACACATCACCACAGACACACACCACCTTAGTGTGAAAGGATTGGGAAAGGTATTCCAAATATATAAGACCAGGAAACACACAAGAGCCACTATTCTGACATCTTCAACTCAACCCCAGCAGGAAGAGATAAAGGTCACATCGCACTGATCCAGGGAACTGTCTCAGTTTGAAGGAGAAATGCCTCCCATAGGCTCCAGCTGTTCGCCCTGTTTGTGAGGTCATGGGACCTTTAGAAAGGTCCCTGTCCAGAGAAAGACAAATTGGGATATTATAAGAATAAAGAAATTTGTATGTTAGTTTCATCGTGAGCATAGATAATATTTTAAAAAGTAACTCCAACATAATGTAAAATGATACTATGATATAAGAAAGTTCTTTAATGTAAAAGTACAAGATGGTTTAACTTGAGAAAAGTAATGTGACTTGGATAGGCCAGTAATAGAGCATTTGCCTAGAACACAGGAGGTTCTGGGCTCAATTTCTGCTACTGAATTTTTTTTTTTTAAAGAAAGAAAATGAGTGTAACTATACTAACAAAATAAATGAGAAAAATCACAGGTTTATTCAAATATGCAATGGATAGGTACTTGATAAAAACTCAGTGACTTATAAGAAACAAAACTTAAGATTGGAAACAAACAACAAATAGCATAATTAATGGACAAATGCTGAAGATTTCTCTTTGCGATTAGGACAGAGATAAGAGTATCATCTATGAACCTTCCTAATCAGTGCTATACTGGAAATCTCACTCATTCAATATCACAGTTTGATTCCAAAAGGGGGCTTAGATTCACTGCCTCTGCCGGTATCTCTGCCCTGCCCACCTGCCCAATACTATTGACTTGCATTTCCTCTAATTAAGAGATGAATTTTTTTTTTTTTTTTGTTCATTTGTTATTCGAGACAGGTTTTTCTGTGTAGTTTTGGTGCCTGTCCTGGATCTCACTCTGTAGACCAGGCTGGCGTTGGACTCAGAGATCCGCCTGGCTCTGCCTCCTGAGTGCTGGGATTAAAGGTGTGTGCCACTGCCACCCAGTAAGAGATGAATTTAATCACTCATCACTTTAATCTGGGATGGACTTGTGATTTGCTTTGTTTACAGGAACATGGTGGAATTGACAGTGTACCAGCTCTGAGACCTCCCCCCCCCTTTCTCCCTCTCTCCTTGCCTTCCCTTCCTTCTCTGGATCTCTTACATTCTGCCACAGTCTATGGAGAAAACAGCAAGTCAGAGAACACGTGTAGTTGACCCAGCTATCTCTGCCGTGTTCAGTGTGAGAAGAACTCAGCCCAGATCGCCAAGCTGCTTAGCTGATCTGCAGCTAATTGCAGGCACACACGTGACTCGCTAGCTAAAATCAATGGCAACACTCAGACACCCAGGAGAATTGTGAGAAATGTGTGGTTATTTGGAGGCAGGCTGCAAATCAACAGCCAAACGGTCCAGGTGGTGAATCAAGACAATCAGAGTAGAATGAAAATGGCTAATTATAGGTGATACAGTTGTGTATGCTGAAAACCCAGCAGTATCTACAGACGTTATTGAAGTTGGTGGGTACATTTAGCAAAGTTGTTGGGACCTCAAAAAAAAAAAAAAAAAAAAAGTCAGTCATATTTCCTTAAAAACTAGCAACAAATAGAAAACTTTTTTTTAGCCCAAAACATTTTAGAGGTCCTTGAGAAATGACTCAGTGGTCAAGAGCACTTCTGGCCTTTGTACAGGACCTCGCTGAGTCCTAGCCCCCGTACAGTAGTTCACAACCATCTGGAACTCCAGTTCTAGGGAATACGGTACTGCCTCTGGCCTCAGTGGACCTCATACATGCATCTAGTACAAATACACGAAGGTAACACACACAGAGACTATAAATTTAAAATAACATTTTAAATAACAGCAAACTACATGTGGCAAACAGAAATGAAACTAATGAAATTGCTAAAAGATTTTTCATATAAGATTTTAAATCATTACTGAGAGAAGAACTATTTAGATAATACAAAAGGTTACAACCACATTTGAGGATTGAAAAAAATCCCTGTAGTGGGCCAGGCATAGTGGCACACACCTTTAATCCCAGTACTCAGGAGGCAGAGGCAGGTGAATCTCTGAGTGAAAGGCCAACCTGGTCTACAGAGTAAGTTCCAGGACAGCCTGGGTTATGTAGAGATACCTTGTCTCAAAACACTAAAACCAGAAATAAACAACAGGAAAACAACAACAACAACAAAACAAAACCAAAAAGATCCCTATAGTAAAGATGTCAATTCCCTACATTTTGAAGTTTCTAGACAGTTCCAAAGACATCTCATTTGTTTTTCTCCCCAGAATTGACTACTTGATTGTACAAAATGCAAAAGGCCTGTGCTGATGAAGTAACCTTTGGGGGAAAAAAACCCAGAGAATTTGCTCTTCTGTATACTAGAGCGTGTCATAAAGGAAAATATGTTATCTAAGGTGAAGATGAACATTAGAATGATGGGTAGAGTTTGGAATCGAGAGACAGACTTATGGTTTATGTAAATGTTGACATTTTTGAGCACTGGGGAAAGTCCTTCTCATCAAATAGGGCCAAGAGAGCCACTGTCCATGTCAAATGCATAAATGTTCTGGTGGAGTGGAGAACCTGAGTGAGAGGCCAAGAGTGGCACTTTCCGGAGGTTCTGAAGGCAGGCGTCTTTGCAATGTTTCTAACCAAGATGGAAAAGATTGAGAAACTGGACTGCTAACATTACACATTTACTTTTTCCCCATCAAGGGCATCTGAAGAGACTGAAAGGGCAAGCCATCTAGAAGAGAAAGCATTTGCAACGCATAACCAACTGTACATGTATGTGTTCCTTTAAATTAAAAGATGTTAATTCAATTAAATAAATCCAATAAAATCACAAAGAATTTACCTAAAATGGCCATAAAACATATGAAATTGTTCCAGGTCACTATTAATAAAGGTTATATAATATATAATATATAATAAAGCTATAATCACAGTGAGATTCTAATAGAGACTTATCAGAATACCTTGACAAAAGCGTCTGATGACAGTAAGAGTTGGCACGAAGCAGAAAATTGGGACCACTCTTGAATCACTAGTGGGATCACAGATCGGTCCAGCTGCTCAAGAGAACACTTCGGCAGTGTGTGTCCAGGTGAAGATACACATGCCTTACTGTATTTCAGTTCTACTAGTTCTACTAGGATCATGGCCGACAGGAAGGCATGAAACTAGACACTGATAGATAGATGCAGCAACGCTCACAGTAGCGATTTCCAAACTAGCCCCAAATAGGAAACCATCTACATTTCCCCAGGAAAAGAATATCATTGTCAATTGTCATACACTAGACTACTACACACCCATGATGACACATAAACTCTATTTCTATCCTATGACATATAGGTGTGCAGCATCCATGGAACAATTAGATGAAGGAAGTGAGATCTGAAGGATTCTTACCATGTGATTCCATTTATATGTAGCTCCTCAAAACTGTCCAGGGTGGTGGCACACACACATATTCTTAGCTCAGACTGTCTCAATAATAACAACAAAGCTCAGAAGACTTTGGCTGAGGATGATCATCTATTTGAGGCCAATCTGGGATGCTTAGAGAGAAACAGTCTCAGAAAACAAACAAAGCTACCAAAGTCCCCGAAACTTAACCATAGGAGGCAAAGCCTAACTACAGTGCTTGGGCACTGTAAGTATAAAGCTCTAATCACAGTCAAAAAGTTGAGTGTGTTTCTTTGGGGAAGTGCAGGGCCTAGGAAGAGGAGGGAACGTCCATCCTAGTGTTCAGACAACATGCTATTCTAGACTGCAGGAGTGCTTACATGGTGGTTGCACTGTAATACTTTATTGAGTCTCCTAATTTTGCACACACACACACACACACACAGACAAGGCTAGAAAAGTGGATGTAAGTAGATCTGAAGAGAAAGCAGCTGCAGCGTAGGAACCCAGCCGAGGGTCTGCAGTCAGATTTCACAAAAGGTTCTACACCCAGAGTCATTTCTGTTTCTCTTGACACCGACTTGCAGCCTGCTGCCTTCCTTCACATTAGAGATAGTCACATGGATGCCCCGGAAAGTGGATAGTTCAAAAGAGAAATGCTTCGTTATACATAGTAAGGTCTGAAAGGTAGCCAAGGTCAAGGTCAATAAAATGGTAAATACTGGAGAAGGCAGAGGAAGGAGAAGAGGGGGAGAACTAAGTCATAAGGGGGAAAATAAATGTTATCTGTATGATGAATAAAGATTGATTTTGTTGTGGGAGCATTATAGACAGGATTTATACAAACCTAGATGGTATTACCAGACAATGGTGGTGCATGCCTTTAATCCCAGCACTCAGGAGGCAGAGGCAGGTGGATCTCTGAGTTTGAGGCCAGCCTGGTCTACAAGTGAGTTCCAGGACAGCCAGGAACTTTGTCTTGAAGAAGCCAAACGAACAACAAACAAACCTAGATGGTCTAGCCTACTGCACACCTAGGCTGTATGGTGCAGCTTATTTTTTGCTGTGGGACGTGCAGCCTATTGTTGACCATCATGCCTTTCTGCGACATGTGACTGTGCTTAGAGGATGGCAGAAATCATTAGAAGTACTAGAAATAATTATTTTGAGACAGTCTGGGTAGTAGCCCAAGCTGGCCTTGACCTGACATCCTCACGTATCAGCCTCTCAAGGTGCTGAGATTATAGGCATGAGACAGCATCCCTGGCTAGAATCAGAAGTAGTATTTAAATGATTGCCTCTTATGGGGAGGTATGAGATCTCTGGTACAGCTTTTCTGGATTATTGATTATGCTTTTTTTTTTAACTATGTGGTTATTATTTTGATGAACATGAAGTTCCAGGTTATAACATACTATCATCTATTTGGTGGAAGAGTCACACTTAAGTCCATGGCATTATGAACAACCCAAGAGAAAAGTCTATAGTTTACCTTATCCATGCTTCAACCACAGCTTCAAAACCAAAGCTTGGAGTTGCAGCTGTATCGCCAATTATTACAGAACCTCTGACTTAGAATTTAACGATTCGTTTTTAAATCTTTATTTGTAGACACATTTTAGTGAGAAAGAAACAAGGCTTACAATCACATTGTGTGTGGACAGACAGGACGTTATGAACATTTTTATTCAACAGTTTGGAAAACAGTTACATCAAAGTAGATTAATCGGTGATAAAAGAGAAATTTCCGAAGGCACTCAAAGAAAATCTGTGTATTCGAGGCTTTCTCTCCCTCTCTCATCTCTTCATTTTTCTTGTTCTCGGGGAATAAACCCTGCACATGCTAGCCAAGTACTCTATCACAGAATTACCCTAAGCATTATTTCTTAAGCAACTAAATTAGTTTTGTTATGTCTGCTCTATTCTCACACCATATAAACATTACCTCTTAAATGAAGATCTGGGAAAAACCCCAGATATAGTTTTTTTTTTTTTAAAAAAAAGCCCAATGAAGCTACTAAAACTGTCTGTAGCTATTTCTTACACCATTATAATTTCTGAGCTCTTCATATGTCTCTGTTGTGGAACTCTCTGTCTTCTGGGCACGATGCAGCCATTGCCATTGTGGATTCAGGGCAAGACAGCACTTACTAACATTTCCTTGTGGAAGTGTGAAAGGCGTGCAAGGCTGTGTACAGGGCTCTGCCTCTCCCTGAGGGGTTAGTTGTTGCTATGGAGGGGTATTCTTTGGTGGCATCGTTGTCTATAAGTTGCCCACGCCTCTGTAAGCAGCCTTTCACCCATGCTCCTGTCTGTGTCTCCTCATGGAAAGTTAACACAGCAACTTCACTTAACTGCTCCTCTTCGGAAAATATTTATAATGCCCTCCGTTAAAGAAAAAAACCTCTGATAATAACATTTTCTAATATTCCTAAAGTACTTTTTTTTTTCTCAAATCAACTAAGTATTTTAGAGAAAGAAAATATTAAGAGCATCTGCTCTAGAGAAGGAGTCTTAGACAGGGTTTTGCTTTTACAGCACACATAAGCAGCTTTCCATATTGTTTTACACAGAGTTTGTGCTCAAGAAAGCAGCTTGTACTGAATTATATCGAGTATGACATCATATAATGCCATTATGATTACAATACGAACAGCTCACTCTTGAGCAAAACATCAGAGCTCACTTATATATAAGAGAAGTAGCAACTCATCTATCACATGTAAGTAACTCCCTGGCTAGTCATGCCGCCGGAAATAATTCATTCTTATGCACTGGGTGTTCACTGTCCTAGGCCCTGAGCTAGGTCTGAGAAACACAGAGATGGACAAGATGAGCTTTGTCCTCTGCCATCTCTCACAGCCTGTGGAGACAGCTGACCAGGGAATACAGCTATGAAATCAGGTGGCCCGAACTTGCTCAGGTCCAAATTCTCACTCTCCACGTTCTGCTTTTCATTGCTGGAGTGATGTGCTTCTCTAGGCAAGCTAGAAGAAACAGGCAGACACTCTCTCAACATAACATCGTGCCACAGAGGCATTCCTTTGTCCTGTAGGAAGAATCTGAAAGATTTTAACTTTTGCATCTAAACAGAAATCTTGGACCACTCTTCCTGGAAACAGTGCCCTCAGCAGTGAAGCCCTGATTCTGGAGGAAGAGATATAGAAACCTCACCAAAGTGGGCGGGGTTCAAGAAGAGCAGGAAAGAGATTGCAGGATTCCACTTGGTGAGGAAAATAGACAAGTTATCAGATTTCACAACTGGCCTGCAATGGGACTGTCCACGCTTTTCTAGCTGTCGGCAGCCTGAAGGACTGCATTGACGAAGCAGGGGTGTTCTCACAGGATGAAGAGACCAGAGGCTGCAGGGCAGGTGAAGAAGGGCTTGGGAGCAGAGAATCTTCAGGGATCTGTGAGTTGTTCAGTAAGGTTCAAGCACAGGCCATGTCCAAAGAAGCTGACCCCATGACACCGCTTTCTTATTAGATGATCAGTTACCACCGTTGCTTCTGCTCGGGACACATTTGGGGCTGGAAAGCACAGCTCAGTGTTGAGCAACGGAGTCTCCTCTGGGGGATGAGGGAAAACAGAAACAGTGGGCTGAGTCGCTTTCCTCAGGGACACAGGCCCCAGGGGACAGACTTTTGTAATATTGGTCTTCCCCATCCAGCACTTTGATTTGTCTGCAACAGAGAAAAGAGGATTTTCAACAGGAAAATCAAACGGACACCAGGATCATCTCTGGTGTACCTAAAGTTGTGTGTGTGGTGGTAATGGGGAACTGGAACAGGGGCTACACCCTGACCAGCTCTGAATGTCCCCACATTTGTGGTAGTATCTTGAGTCTGATAATAAAGCTTTTCACCTTTCTGGGCCATGGTAAGTACCTAAAACTTGTGGTCACATTGTAACTTGATTTTTTATGTGGTTAAGTGGTCTGTCTCCTGCTGTCCTCTCCAGACAGTTCTGCCCCTGACCCCCCTCAGTTCAGAACCATGTCAATTATCGCCTCCCTTTCTGGTCGCCACTGTGAGCTGGCAAACAAATGTGCCAGGTACTTCCTTCTCATCATTCCTTGCAAGTGTTAAGTCTGAGGAAGTATTAAATATGGCGGGAGTGCCTGTCTGCACTTGGGAAATGCTCTTACTTACTTATGGAAGGAGGGTTTTGTACAACTCACAGCCAGTCTTTAATTATGATTCTAATGCCCCGGAATGATCAGGAGAAATAACATTTGTCTTAGGTGACAATTTCAACCTTTCCGGGCAGAATGGATTCAAGTTTTGTGTACTTGCTACCATGAAAAAGAATTGCTAGTGTGAATAACAGTGGCAGCGTCTGGGTGGAGTATTTTCAGAAGGCTCTCTGGAAAGTTGTGCCTTTTCTATGGTATCACAAAGGACCCCTTCTGTTTACAGTTGCTGAAAACTAAGAAGACAGATATTTACCCAAGTTTTCTTGGCTTCCTCTGGCTCCCTTGATATTCTAGAGTTCCCTGTGGATAGGGCCAAGAACACACAGTCAAAGCGAAGCACCAAGTCGTTAATTTTTAATTCAAAGTGATTTTGTGTTGAATGCAAGCAGATGCTGATAATATCAGAAGTCACAGCATAATTTTTTTGATCAAAGGGCTCAAGTGAGCCTGATGAAGCATGCATCTTGCTCGTCTTTGATAAACCACATCAATTATTCACCGTGAAGGCAGACATCCTGACATGAAAGCAACAGATAAAGAGCCTAAGCACATGTTCAGGAGGAGAGCAGAGGAGAGTGGGGGTGGGGCTGGAGGGGCTGGAACAGGTATTAATAACAGAATTATTAACTGGAAACAAAGCCGGTAAAACGGCTTTACGGCCACTTTGAACTCACATTTAACTGGTTATAGTACATGGTGTCCTCGGGGCTACTCAACATTTTGGGCTGCTGACACCGTCTTCGAGGTGCTCGCTGCTTCTGCGAGAGGCCATCTTCTGAACCTGCAAACAAGGAAACTTGAGTGCAAGCCTTGCTGGGTGTGGGGAGGGAGAACTGGGAAATCGCTGTAACTGTAAACGTACTTGACTGAAGCCCTGGCCGGTTTTAATGAAGCTTTGCTACTTCTAGGAGAAATGTCATCACACACACACACACACACACACACACACACACACACACACACACACTCATTAATCATAAGGCAGGGTGCTGGCATCTGTAACTTCGCTGCATATTTCCAACTTGAATCATCAGGCCAGAGTTGACAGAAAGCAAATCGGTTTGTCCACACTGCAGAGGTAGAAGCTGGTTGGTGGTCAGCCTCTCTGCTCAGGAAAGTCCCTGGAGCAGGATAAGTCCATTAAGGACAACAAAGCAGTCTGGCATGGCTGGCACCCCATCCTCCAGTGAGAGTTCAAAGACATCTGGAGCACACATACTCCCGGGGAGAGCGAACCTTTCAGCATTTTAGGGGAACACGGCTTGAGCTAGTATTTAGCGGAGTGCTTTGAATCATGCCACTGATTCATGCGGCCTCTGGAGGTGACACAAGGGAGGAGGAGAGGGATGGCTGCTTGATTTCATGGGGCAGACTCTTCTGGTCCACCTTGATTTCAAACCCTGGACCTAGAGTGAGTCTGGGATTAGAAGCCACATGGGGGATGACGCCATGTTTAAAGAGTGTGTGCTATTCTTCAGAGGAACCGGGTTCAGTTCCCAGCCTCTATGTCAGAGGGCTCACAACCACCTGTAACTCCAGCTCCAGGGCAATTGGATGCTTTGACTCTGAGCCCTTGCACTCATGTACGCGCATGTGTGCACACACACACACGCACACACACACCTGCCAGAGGATATTGTCCTTGAACACTGCAGGATTGCAAAGCAGGCATTTCATGGACAGAATGTTTATGAGAAGCTAATTGTTCACAAAAAGGAGTTGGGGTGGTGGCAGGGGAGATGGCTCAGTGGTTAAGAGCACTGGCTGCTCTTGCAGAAGACCGAGGTTCAATTCCCAGCACCTACACGATGACTCACAACCTGTCTGTAACTCTGGTTCCAGAGGATCTGACGCCCTCTTCTGGCCTCCAATGGCAACACATGCATATGGCGCACCAACACACACATGTAGGCAAAACACGGTACACACAAAATAAAAATAAATAAATCTTAAAAAAAAAAAGAATTGGAGATTTGTGTTTAAAATCATATTTTAACCTCAATAGAGATTTTCACTTTGGGTGGAAATTATAGAGAAAAATTTTCTTTTACGTTTTGTACGCTTTGTTCTAAAATCCAAGAGCCGATTGATACACAAAAATGTTAACATATGCACATTCTAGGGTTGCCACACGAGGGTTCTATGCACAGGCCG
This sequence comes from Peromyscus leucopus, assembly GCF_004664715.2. Taxonomy (NCBI): domain Eukaryota; kingdom Metazoa; phylum Chordata; class Mammalia; order Rodentia; family Cricetidae; genus Peromyscus; species Peromyscus leucopus. Next base: position 47,216,805 of record NC_051066.1, on the reverse strand, counting down.
GGTAATACTTAAATCAGGCCCAGCATGCCTCCCTTCTCAAACACCTGACATTTCCTTGTGAGGGAAAGCGTTCACACTCCTTTCTTCTGACTCCGAAATGTCCAGTAAATTGCGGGGGCACACAGTCGGCCCACCGTGCGCCTGCACACTTTCGTACTCCTGTTTCAACTGTATCCACCGACCACCTCTCCCCCGATTCTGTCTTCCGGCCTTGGGCAGGCAGCATTCTACTTCCGGGAGATAAACTCCTCTTTATCCCACAAACGAACGACAGGTGTGGTCCTCATCTTATTTTAGTCCACACAACGAAACCCAGTTCTACCCATGCTGCTCCAAACTACAGAGCTTCGCTCTTGTTAGAGCTGAGTCGTATTCGATTGTGTCTACGAGTCGCATTCTCTTTAGTCACCAACTGATGGACACTTGGGTTCTTTTCTTTCTTTTTTTTTCCCAAATGGTCTCTTTATTATTTCTTTTTCCCCTTCCTTTTTATTTATTTTATCAAATTTTCTATTCATTCTACACACCAACCATAGATCCCCTCTTCTCCCTCCTCGTGCCCCCCAGGTTATTTTCAATTCTTGGTAGTTGAAAATAGTGTTTTAATGAACGTGGGAGTACAGATTACCTCTTTGACACACTGACTTCCTTTCTCTGGGTATATACCCTGTAGAAGAATTGCTACATCATGGAATATTTTTTATTTAAAAATTTTAATTATCGCCGGGCAGTGGTGGCACATGCCTTTAATCCTAGCACTTGGGAGGCAGAGGCAGGCAAATTTTTGTGTGTTTGAGGCCAGCCTGGTCTACAAAGCGAGTTCCAGGACAGCCAAGAGCTGTTATACAGAGGAACTATGTCTTGAAAGACCAAAAAAAATTTTTTAATTACTATTTTATTTCATGCATATGGGTGTTTTGTCTTATGTCTGTGCATCATGTGTGTGCCATGTGCCCACTGAGGCCGGAAAAGGGCATTAGATCTCCTGGAACAGGAGTTACAGATGGTTGTGAGCTGCCAGGTGGGTGCTAGGAACTGAACCCAAGTCCTCAGGAAAAGTAAGTGCTCTTAACCACTGAACCGTATCTCCAGCTCTTTTCTGTGGATTCTTTTGGTAAATATCTCTTTAGGTTCATTATTATTTTTTTTATATTTATTTATGTGTTTGTTTATATGCACGCCTATGTTTGTGGTTTGGCATGCATGTGGGGTCAGAGAACCCTTCTCTTTTCCACATGTAGGTTCTGGGGGTCAGTCTGGGGTTGTCAGACTTGGGGGTAGGTGCCTGTGCTGGTCGTTTTATGTCAACTTGACACAAGCGGGAGCCATTTGAGAAACTGATTTAACTGTAAGCAAGCCTTTTCTTGATTAGTGATGGCTGTGGGAGGCCACGCCCACTGTGGGCGGAGCCCCTCTTGCGCTGGTGGTCCTAGGTGCTAGAAGGAAGGAGGCTTGCTGGGTATGGTGGCACACTCCTTTAGTCCCAGAACTTGGTCGGGGGGGGGTGGGGGTGGGGGTGGGATAGGGGTGGGGATGGGAGAGGCAGAGGCAGGCCGATTCCTGAGTTAGAAGCCAGCCTGGTGTACAAAGCGAGTTCCAGGACAGCCAGGACTACACAGAGAAACTCTGTCTTGAAGAACCAAAACCCAAAATAAACAAATACCTACATAAATAAATAAATAAATAAATATTAAAAACAAAAACGAAAAAGGAAAGAAGGCTGAGCAAGCCATGAGAAGCCAGCCAGTAAACATTCCTCCTCCTTGGCTTCTGCATCAGTTCCTGGTTGCATGTTCCTGTCCTGCTTAAGTTCCTGCCTGCCCGGACTTACTTTAACGATGGAGTGCGGATGTAGAATTATTAACTGAAATAATCCCTTTCCTCCCCAGGTTGCTTTTGGTCCTGGTGTTTATCTCAGCCACAGAAACTCTAACTAAATCTTTACCTGGTGAGCCATCTTACTGGCCCTTACAAAAGGCGGGGTGGGGTGGGGGGGCGATCTGGAGAGATGGCTCAATGGTTAGGAGCACATATTGCTTTTCTAGAGGGTCCACAAGCACCTGTAACTCCAGTCTATGGGATTTCATACTTCTGGCTTTGGTGGCATCCACATTCTTGAACACATATCTATATACATACAAAGACATCATTAAAAATCTTTACATTTGGGCCGGGCCGTGGTGGCGAACGCCTTTAATCCCAGCACTCGGAGGCAGAGCCAGGCGGATCTCTGTGAGTTCGAGGCCAGCTGGGCTACCAAGTGAGTTCCAGGAAAAGGCGCAAAGCTACACAGAGAAACCCTGTTTCGAAAAACCAAAAAAAAAAAAAAACCACTTTACATTTTAAACTTATTTCTATATTTTGTATATGTATGGTAATTTAAAAAATCTTTTTTATTTTTGCTAGTCACTTTTTTTTCAGTTTTGATTCTTGAGACTGGGTCTTACTATGCAGCCTTGGAACTCACTCTGTAGACCAGGCTGCACTTGAACTCACAGAGATCAGCTTGCCTCTGCTTCCCAAGTGCTAAGATTACCAAAACAACAACAACAACAACAAAACCAGTTTCAGGCAGAGTAGAAGCTCAAGAAAAGCATACTAACTAGCCTACAGAATGATATTGCGTGTTGAAGGTCCAACAGCCTCCACTGGCACTCCAGTGTCTGGGAACAATGTATGGCGCTCAGGTCTACTGCACTGCTTTCGCCAGAGCTGATGGATGGTTCCAATACATCCATTGCCCGTTTCCTTTCAAAGTCCGTACTCGGCAACATGGCAGTCTGCAAGGTGGTGCGGCCTTTGTGTGTTCCTCCCGTCCTGATTTCTAAGATGAACGAGCAGGTGTCTCAAGGGTTCAGGTGGCTGGTGTGAACACGGCAGTACAAGGCTGCCATCTGCTCTCCCTCAGACTTTCAAATGTTCCAGGAATTCTACCCGAGGAAACTCAAAAGGCTCATCTGAAATAGCCCTGGGTTCAGCTGGAGTTCAGCCCATTTCAGCAGGACTTTGTACAATGTTTACCCTTGATCAGAGGCTTGCGTTTGCCCCTCTCACCTGGCGGAGCTTTGGATAAGACGTGGTACTCGACTTATGCTTTTAATGAACTCAGTTGTGTGGGTGGCTGTTCCTCAGCTTCTTCGATGGAATTAAGTCAATGGCTAGAATTTCACTAGCTTTAACATTTCTCCCACAAATGTAAAGAACATTGGTGTTTAAGCATATGGTTTCTATACTCCACTAGAATCTGTCCTAGTCTGGCCATCTAGTTTAGCATGGGATTATAGTTTTTCCTAAGATTAATGTCTCTGTGTCACCGTGTTCTACAAAGAGTACAGCCACCCTTTAGTGCTTTGTCACTGGGGGAAAAATCCAGGTTAAGTAAACAAGTAAATAATCGTTTAATGAATCCTGTTAGAAAGCTAGTACCGTGTTCTCCCTCGCTTGCAGAACATAGGCAATAACATATGTGTATGTGTAAACAAATCTATATGTGGGCACAGTATAACATGTAGGAAAGAGAGCAAGAAAGGGTAAATATTAGGAAGGATGGAATGGAGGTAATGAGCATGGGTTATGAAAGAGAATATTTAACTGCTTAACTAGTTTTAACTCTGTCATGGTTTTTTTTTTTTTTCACTTTTTGTAGAGGATAAGGACATACACATGTCTTTGTTAGGATGCATGCACTTGACATCATGACCGGCTTGTGGCAGTTGTATCACCACACCTAGGCTTCCTGTATACTTGGCAAGCACTCTGGTAACTGAGGCATGTGCCCAGCCCGAAACTAAAAGAAAAATTTTTAAAAATTCATTGACGTAAAAATATTTTAAAAACAGCACAAGTGATCTTGACCACGTTGAAAATTGCAGTAAATGAGTGACAGTTTGAGAAACACTCCCCTCCAACATGGCAAGGTTAAGGAGAGGCACGCCTGTACCATCCCTTTCACAGGCAGCATCTGTTCCACACAGGTTAGGCCCAGGCAGGACCTATGGAGTTTATTGGTGCCTTAAACTCCAGAGAAGCCTTAACAGATGGTGAGCCAGGTAGTGGTTAGTAGAGCACTCTTTTAATCCCAGAGGCAGGCAGATCTCCAAGTTCAAGGCCAGCCTGGTCTACAGAGTGAGTTCCAGGACAGTCAGAGCTGCACAGAGAAACCCTGCCTTGAAAAACAAAAGCAAGCAAACAAACAAAAATCCATGTGCTGTGCAACCGAGGGCAGTGTGTTTTCAATCCCAGCATTGATTATTGAAAACACTGGAAATCACTTCTATGCCCCATAGAGGAAATTCTACATAGTAACCTTAGTTCATCTGTAAAGTGAAAACCATGCAGCCACTAGAAATAATGAAGTCTGGATTACCACTGGACTTGTCCCACCAATTGCTGTTAATGAAAGCAGAAGGCCAAAGAGTCAAACAGTTGGACTTAGCACCTCTAACTTTTTTGACCATAGTGCTTATTTAATATTGTAAAACAATGTAACTCTTAAAGAGATACATGATTTCCAGAATAGGCTAATGATAGAGAAAAATAGTTATAATTCTATTGTTAAAGCAGAAGGGAAAACTATAATACAAATAAGATGAATGACTGAATTTTTTTTTTTTTTTTTTGTTTTTGTTTTTTCAAGACAGGGTTTCTTTGTGTAGCCTTGCACCTTCCCTGGAACTCACTTGGTAGGCCAGGCTGGCCGCGAACTCACAGAGATCCGCCTGCCTCTGCCTCCCGAGTGCTGGGATTAAAGGCGTGCGCCACCACCGCCCGGCAATGACTGAAATATTTTTAGTTAAAAAATAAATGTAGGTTCCCCAAAATATATTGAATAGACTTTAATAAAATGTTTGTTATTGCTATTTTTATGTGTATGAGTATTTCGTTTGCATGTATTTCTGTGTGCTATGTGTATGCAGTACCCACACAGACCAGAGGAGGGTGTCAGAAGCCCTGGAATCAGAGTTACAAATGGTTATGAGTGCCATGTGGGTGCTAAGAACTGAATCCAGGTCCTCTGGAAGAGCAGCCAGTGCTCTTAACCACTGAGCCATCTCTCCAGTCCCTGAATAAAAATTTTAAAAATAGCAATAAACTTGCCTTGAAAAGCTGATTTTATCACCCTTCTTGATAGATTCCAAATTCCTAAAGTGACCCATTCTAGAGAAGATTATTATTAGAACCCTCAACAACAAGCTGATAGATAGAACCAGAGAACAGACTGTAGCTAGAGTTTTCCTGCCTTGCCCACAGTCAGGGCAAATCTTTGTCATCCTGCCAGTCCCACAGCCTCTCAGACCCAACCAAGTAAACACAGAGACTTATATTGCTTACAAACTGTATGGCCGTGGCAGGCTTCTTGCTAACTGTTCTTATAGCTTAAATTAATCCATTTCTACAAATCTATACCTTGCCACATGGCTCGTGGCTTACCAGTACTTTACATCTTCCTTGTCCTGGCGGTGGCTCCAGGCAGTGACTCCTTCTGCCTTCCTGTTCTTTTATTTCTCCTCTCTGTTAGCCTACCTGCCTAGATACTTGCTAGCCTAGCCAAAACACTGGCACAATCAGGTTTTTGATTTATTGACTCAATCAGAGCAACTTCTGAAGATTCCTGCTACAGACCATTCCCCAGCACAGCCAAGTGCAGACCATCTCAGACACCTGCACTCAGGCCCAGTGGTCCTAATCATCCTCTAATGCGGACCTGCTGGGTAAAGCCACGAGGAACCCAAGAACGGGCTCCCACAGGACATACAGAACATCCCACAGCAACAGACCATGTAAAGGGAAGAAATCTAAACAAGAGTGGTACATTACTATCACTAATTCATTTATTCAGTGTGTGTGTGTGTGTGTGTGTGTGTGTGTGTGTGTGTGTGTGTGTGTGTGTGTAAGCATGCATGGGTATGCACTAGCACATTCCAGCCCCTGAGCTATGAAATGGTTTTCAGGGAAAATTTTGCCATCTAACTAACTAGTTTAATATTCCACATAGACACTTTACAACTCTAGCATCTTCCATGGGCACTAATTTAACTCAGGGTTGTTTTCTTTGTAGCAATTTTGTGATTTTGAAGGAAATTATTTGTGACATAACATGGCAACTGGGAAAATTTGTATCTTTCCTTTCATCTTAGAAAGCAAGATCTGAATTACATGTATAACCCAGGAGGAAAAAAAATCTCTCTCTTCCTCTCTCTGTCTCTTTGTGTGTGTATGTGTATGTGTGTGTGTGTGTGTGTGTGTGTGTGTGTGTGTGTGTTGTTACAGAAGTCCACTAAGATCTGTAGTCTTTTCTGAATTTAGACTTGGTCAGGTGAAAACTTTTGAGAAAGTCCCAGTTTAAAAAAATACACATACAGACACACATACACGCACAGAGGCTATTATACACACTATCACACACTACCACATACTCACACCCCGTAACAGAAACCATGAGCTAGACTTAGGGAGTTTGTTTTGTTTGTTTGTTGTTGTTATTGTTGTTTGAGTCAGGGTCTCACTATGTAGCCCTGGCTTCCCTGATATTCACTGTGTAGATCAGGCTGGCCTCGAACTCTTGGAAATCTTCCTGCCTTCGCCTTCCAGGTGCTAAGATTAAAGGCCTGCTCTACCATGCCCAGTACAATCTTAGGACTTTAAGTCAAGAGTCCTGTCTCCAATCTTACAGACCAGGTGTGCCGGGGAGATAAATTGTCAACCTGGTACAGCCTAGAATCACCCATGAATAGCGTCTCCATGAAGAGTTGTCTAGAACGGATTCTCTTGAGAGAGTGACTGTCTCACAAACATTGCCTGTGGGCTGCACCCCTCATGGCTCGCACCCTGGATTGGGTAAGAGTGTGGAAAGTGAGCGGAGCACACTAGGCACGGATCCATTCTCTGCTCTTGACTGTGAATGTGACGAGCTACGTCTGTCCCTTCCTTCCTATGATGGACTATAACTTGGAATCATGACCTAAAATAAACTCATGACCTCTCCTCAAAGTTGCCTTTTGTCAGGCTTATTTTATCACAGGAATGGAAATCTAGCTAGGACACCAGGAGAGGGGACCTATGCTCACCCAACCTTGAATCCCTCCAATAGAAAAGCAAGGGGCCCAACTCAAAGAGTTATAAGTAACCATGACTCAATTTGAAAATCTGAACTCCAAGGTAGCTCTCTCCCTTCCTCCTCTCCGTTAAGGCTCTGAGCATCCCTGAAACAGTTCACCCCTCAGGGTACATCAAGGATTTCCTACCCTCTGGGAAGATTATTTCATAGATAGCCCTGGTGAGGGTCTGAGTATTGTTACCAATTTTCCACCGTGTGGTCCTCACTGGGTGGAAAAGGCTCGATGGCCAGGGACCACCTTCCTCAGCCCTGGCTACACATGAAAGGCAGCTAAAGAGGTTTCATGTTTTCATATTGATGTCCAAGCCTTGGTTCTGGCATTGGTGTTTTTAAATTGAACAGCTGGTAGAGTTTGGAGGAACTAGCCTCAGTGAGACTGGAAACCCTGAGTTCACAGTTGCAAAAATGTTGCCTTTTAACCTGCTGTGATCTCTCAATTTCTTTATGCCACGCTTATATCTTTAGGATCATTTGTCCTTCCCCAAATAAGATGAAGTAAGGAAAAAGATCAAGATATTTTTAGTTAAAACAAGATTTAGTACACAAAAGTCAGGTGGTAGGAGAAGCAGAGAAGAACCAGAAAAGAAAGGCATGTCTTTGGACGCCACTTCCTAGAAAGATTGACAGAGAACGATGGAGTGAGTGATCGGCCTCATTGGAGAGAGATTGTCCAGCTAAACAGCTGAGTTACTGTCACCTCCAAATGCCCCGAGAACATCAGTCAGAGAGTGACATACCATCCCCCCTTCTACACGGAGTTGGCTGGGCTTTGTACACGAATTGTATAACTCTGGTGCTATTTAGACACCCCAGGGGTATATCTCGTAATCCCATATGGACTTTGCCATCTGTAAATCTAGAACAGTGAATGCTCTGTTTGCTTCAGGAGGATGTTTTCCTTGGCAAGTGATGTTGGGAATACCTCATCCATAAAATGGCAATAAGATCAGCACTCTGCTCAGAAAACCACCATGCCTGCTAGGGCTCATGGGAGAGGGCTAAGACCAGCGACTCCCCAGGCATCCTCTCCGTGTGTCCCAGGACTTCTGTTTCATGGCCTGCCTGTTCCTCAGAGACCAGGAACCCATCCTGTTCCCCAGACTGAGAAATACTGGATGCATGGCCCCACACTGTCCTCGCTCCTCGCTCTGAAGGAACTGTGTCGAGCAGAGGCAGCAGTTGTGGGGATGAAAGGGAAAGATGCAGTTATAGAGAACGGTGTTGGAGCGAGCTCTTGTAACTGACATCTTTGTAAGTCAGCAAGTCAAAAGGAGGCCAGGAGGACATTTCCTTCCTCATCTCTGGGGTCCCAGGAGAGAACGGCAGAGGCTTACATTGTGCATGAATAAAAGCTGCCAGATTTAATAAAGAAAAATACAGTAAACCCGGGCCTGGACTGATGGCTCGGCAGGTTAAGAGTACTTGTCTCTCTTCCAGAGGACCTGAGTTCCATTCCCGGCACCCACATGGTGGTTCACAGCCTTTATAACTCCAGTTCCAGGGGACCAAAAGTCCTATTCTGACCTCCATGGGCACCTGCATGCAGTGAACACACACACACACACACACACACACACACACACACACACACGCGCGCGCGCGCAGGCAAAATGCTCCTACACATAAAAGTGCTGCACATCTTTAATCCTGGCACTTGGGAGGCAGAGGCAGGTGGATTTCTGTGAGTTCAAGGCCAGCCTAGTCTACAGATGAGTTCCAGGGCTACACAGAGAAACCCTGTGATGAGAAAACAAGACAAAACAAAAACAAAACAAAAAATCAAAAACTAAACAAACAAACAAAAGACCAAACCAAACCAAAAAACTGAAAAAACCCCAAACCAACCAACCAACAAAAACCAGCACTAAAACAAGTGGGAAAGGAATTAGAGACAGTGATGTCACAACCCCTCTGGATCTATAGATTGGTTCAAGTTAGGCAAGTAGTTGAGATGCTACAACCCTGTTTTGCTAATTCAAGTCAGGCATTAGACATCAGTTCATTAGACATCAAAGCTTTCTCGCATGGGCTGGAGGTTTGGCTCAGCGGTTAAGAGTACTGGCTGCTCTTCCAGAGGACCTGGGTTCAATTCCCAGCACCCAGATGGCAGTTAACAACTGTCTCTAACTCCAAAATCTGACACCCTCACATAGACATATGTGCAGGCAAGGCACCAATGCAAATAAAATAAATTTAAAAAAAGTTTTCGCACATACAATCAAATAACAATATAGACTGTCTATTTCCCCTCCCAGGACACATGTGTCAGCTAGGCAGTACCCCACATCCCCTAGAGTCAAGCCATTCTTAACTACTCTTGGAGTCCACTGTCCTTATCGTCACCGCACCCATGTTATATTGTGATTAACCCTGATGCCCATCCAATTATCCCCATGGCAGCTATGGGCCCCAGCATGGCAGTGGTCCCCTTAGGAATTCCTGAAATATGGGGAGAGGCCACAATGTTCCCAACAGATGCTGGGGACCCATGGAAAAAAATTCTCACAGTCATGGTAAGAGCAGTGTCCTCTAGCCCACCCAGCATGGATGAGCAGACTTACTGGGATACATCTAGTGTAACATTCCAGTCCCACGGAGCCCTTGGTCACTTTCCTCTGTGACAGCAAAGCAGCTCTGGGCTTCAACCTTAACATCACTCACCTCCTGGACTGTGTTTCAGCCGGCCAGCCAGACTGTCCGAGCTGCTCTAACCACGTTAGCACCCTTTGAGCTACCCCACGGAGTTCAGAATCTCTGCTTAGTTGCCTCAATAACAAATCCAGCCCGTCCAGTTGGATTCCTCTGATGATTGTCCCACATCTCATGTCCAGCCCACACACGCACTCCCAACTTCAGTGCCTATTATTTTGACTTTTTGTAGGGTTTTCACGAGGCAATTCAATTCATGGGGCGTGTTTTGTAGCTCACCTTGGGGCTTGCTAGGATCTGCATCTTCTTAAAGGGTTGGGGTGGGCTGGAAGGCGAATCAGCGGTGTCTCGCAAGGCAAGAACAACGTCTTTCTTCTTTCCCTGTTTCTACTTCCCCTTGGATTACCTCGGTAGTTGTACTGGATTTGGGTTTGACTTTGACATTGTCCTTATATATTCATATGCCCCTTCTCAGGGTTACCAGTGTTCGTGGAGTCCCAAAATAACACTGACAAATAATTTTGTATAATTAAAGACATTCTACTCCCAAACATTACCGATTCTTCTTTTGTTTCTCTTTTTATTAAAAGCAAAGCCGAGCTGTTTTTCTTAAAGTAATCTGAAGATTTTACACGGAGCATTAAAGAAATGAGTAACTGTTGTAAGTCCAGGGTCATTTCTTGTCACATCCACACACCACATAAAATCACCCTGGAGACCACCAGTGACCCCTGGCCCACATCTGAGAAACATGAACGTGATGTACACGTGTGCTTTTTTGGATGGGACAAGCCTTGGAGTTGGAAAAAACTGTGAATCTCTGGGTACAGAGCCCTAGCACACACCATGGTTTGGTCTTGACAACAAGACGGGTCTTTGCAGCATTGACATGAGGAGGAAAGATCTAGAAGGAGGACACACAAGCACAGAGCTCACAGGTGCCGCACAGCACAGCTGTTCTCCGATTCTGGTGGAACTGTGGTGTTAACTATACCTTAGCTGCACATCAGATCATAGAAGGGCTTTGGAATAATACAAGTGTTCCGCCCCTCTTAGGAGCTCCTAATTCAATTGGTCAGAGGTAGGGGTTCCGGCATTGTGATCGCTTAAGAATGACTCTTCTCCCAGGTGGTTTTAATTTGCAGCCCGGGCTGGGAAAGCCAGAGATTTGACCCTTCACTCTTCCTGCAGGTCAGGTTTTGCAGATTAGCTAGCTGCCATTTGGGAAAGCTGGCATAAGCTCAGAGAAGTTTTAATTGAGCAAAAGGGATTCTGGAAAAGAGAAGTGTCCCCATAGGGTTCTGGGCACTGTCAGGCCCTTGCCTGAGCAGGAAGCTGCCTTAAACGGCTGGAGTCCAAAGCATACCCTTGATCTGCCAGGGCACTGGCAAAATCACTTCTGTCATCACAAGGGAACAGTTTGTTGACCATAGACATAGTATTTCTGGTTTCCAGACCTATGATGGTGCTCTTCTGAGGTTTGAGGCAACAAATAAGTAACCAAGTCCCAAAGCCGTTTTGACCCCAGGAGCTCTCCTTAAAGCAAAAAGAGAATGCAGAGAAAAACCTGCAGGGCCGCTAGAGGGCAGGGCTGCTAGAGGGCGGGGCCAGCATAGGGCGGGGCCAGCATAGGGCGGGGCCAGCATAGGGCGGGGCCAGCATAGGGCGGGGCCAGCAGGGGCGGGGCCAGCATAGGGCGGGGCCAGCAGGGGCGGGGCCAGCATAGGGCGGGGCCAGCATAGGGCGGGGCCAGCAGGGGCGGGGCCAGTCGAAGGTGTCTAGATAGCAACAAGATTGGATTGGTTACACTTTACCATTGATGTTCTTGTATAATACTGACTGTCTGCCACAATTCATCCATACCTTTCTGGTTTTAGCTATTAAATGGTTCAGAGGCGCCACCACCACCCGGCTGTAACTCAGCTTTTTAAACCATCAACACTAAAACTGGCAGCACCAGGCCGGAGTCTGGAAGGTGTCATTTCTGGGAGCAGGGATTCAGTATCCTGGATAAAAGAGTGAATGACTTTCTCTAAAGAAGCCGAATTCTAAGTGCTTAAGCATGGGGGACACCATGGTGCTGGTTTGACTAGGCCAGTTATAAAGGGGTCTTTGGGGCCTCCCGTGGTGGGAGATCCTGGGGCCCTTGTCTACAGCTCTGTACCCCTCCTGGGCTCTGGTTTCTTCTGTTGGTGTGCAAAGCCTCGTGAAATCATGGCTGCCAGATAGGGCAGGACTGTATGTACAGAGGGCAAGTTCTGGCCCTTGCCGTGGTAGGGCTCTGAGTGAAGTCCTCACCCCTCTCTGCCCTGTTCTCTCTGCATAAGGATATAGGGGCCCATGACTCTCTTGAGAAGCCTGTACTCACTCTAGGACATGTAATATATCCTTTTCTTAATTCCCTTTTCCTTCCTCTTCCTCCTTCCTTCCCTCCCTCTTTCCTTTCCTTTCTCTCCCTCCCTCCTTCCTCCCCTTTTCTTTCTCTCTCCCTCCCTCCTTCCTCCCCTTTTCTTTCTCTCTCTCTCCCATGCTTCAATCTATATTAACCCCTCCCTTTTCAAAACAAACAATGACATAAAATAAAATAAAATAAAATAAAATAAAAATCTTCCTTGCCAGGCCTGATGAAGCAGGCCTGTAGTCTCAGCTACTCTGTATGCTAAGGCAGGAGGAGGATCCCAAGTTGAAAGCCTGTCTGGGCTACAGAATGAGTTCAAACCCAGCCTGGGTAACTTAGAGTTTGTCTCTAATCAGACAGGTAGCAAAAGCGTTGGGTGTGTATATGAGTGGCAGAGCATTTGTCTCTGTTATTGTATATGCGTGGTAGAGTGGTAGAGCATTTGCCTAGCTTTCCTGAGGCCCTAGGTTCGATCCCCACTGCTGCAGAACAAAAACAGAACAAGGAGAAGGTGAAAATGTTGCATAGAGTTTTAAGGGGTCAGTGGCACGTCAAAGGTGTACCTTCTCTCCTGGACATCCCGAGTTCTCCATAGAAGCCACACTCCCTCCCAGGTGTGAGCAGTGAGGGGTAAATCTGACGTAGACTTGCCGCTTGGAGCCCATGTGAAGGCAGGGAAAGGGGAGAGCCACCCCCAAAAGCCTCTTTAATGTCCTTCCAACTCGGAGTTGTTGGAACTTCAGTGTGATGCCACTTCGCCTCTTGGGGCCTTGTTTGTGAAGCAGACACAAAGACTTTGGATTCTTAGAATGCTGCACTTTGAAGAAGACCAATCAAAATACACCCAGGCTTCAGACGGAAAAGTTCCCCAACAAATGCACCAGGATTTCATCTTAACACAGGTCATTTGTTCACAGAGCAAGGCTGCACAAGGAGGTGGGCCCTCGGAGGCCCTTGCCTGATCATTTGGTTACAGATGGACTAAAAGACTCATCTAATCTCACCTATTCAGCCTTTGCCCAGCTGTGACTACCGTACAGGTTAACTTGGCACAGCTGTGCAAACACCCACCCACGTCTATCAATTCTAAACTATTTTATACGTCATCAGGGTGAGTGAAGGGGGTTGGGAGGTTATGCACACCAATGACTGGCAAGTCATATGAGGGTTACTGTAGCTGGAAGTTTTCCTGTGTCTTGTCCACCCTGCAGCCACTTGGACAAGCAAACACACAGAGGCTTATATTATTTACAAACTGTATGGCCCAATGGCTCAGGCTTCTCACTAGCTAGCTCTTATATCTTAAATTAACCCATTTCTATTCATCTATATTTTGCCACGTGTTCCGTGGTTTACGGTCTGCTGGCATGTTGTTCCTTGGGTGTCAGGCTGTCGTCTCTTCTTGCCTCTCCTTTCTCTTCCTGTCTATCTGCTTGGATTTCCACCTGCCTCTAAGCTGCCTTGCCATAGGCCAGTGCAGCTTTATTTATCAACCAATCAGAGCAACACATATTCACAGCATACAGAAAGACATCCCATAGCAGGTTACTGATCAGAAGAGGAATGAATGTGAACAATGGACCAAAATCACAGGGCATGGCTTCCTGTTACATTAATAATTCGAAAGAAAAAAAAAACAATGAAATCTTAGTGGTGAGAAACTCACCATTGCTGTTATTTCAACCTTACTATCCAAAGAAAAAGCCAAGAAAATATTAATGTTAGGATTCTTTTTCTATATTGTGCAGAATATTGGGTGGGTTTTCCTTAGCGTATTATAAAATACAATCGGTCTAACTTTCCTGTAAAGATCTAAAGAGTCATACAAAGAATGGGACATGAATCTTTCAGCTCTCTGTTCCAATCAAGAATATAGACTTTCCAGACTGGAGAGAGAGAGGGCTCAGTGGTTAAGAGCACTAGCCCCAGACTGGGGTTCAGTTCTTAGCACCCACATGGTAGCTCACAACCATCAACTCCAGTCTCCAGGGATCTTGTGCCTTTTTCTGGTCTCCTCAGGCCCCAGACACAGGGTGTACAGACAAAACACCCATATACATAAAATAATAATAATAAATGAATTTAAATGGAGCATGGTGGTGCACACCTTTAATCTCAGCACTTGGGAGGCAGAGGCAGGTGGATCTCTGAGTTCAAGGCCAGCCTGGTCTACAGATTGAGTTCTAGGACAGCCAGGGTTACAGAGAGAAACCCTGTCTAAAAAAAAAAGAAGAAGAAGAAGAAGAAGAAGAAGAAGAAGAAGAAGAAGAAGAAGAAGAAGAAGAAGAATTTAAGAGTTTGGATTGACAAAATGGCTCCAAGGGTAAAGGCACTTTCCACGTAACCCAGTGACCTAAGTTCAATTTCCGGGACTCAGTGGCAGAAGAGAACCAATGCCAGTAGTTTCCTCTCTGGCGTCCACAAGTGCTGACTGGCATGCATGTACCACATAAGTAAGTCAGGTAATAATAATAAACAAGAAAAGAGTCTCTCTAAAACAAAAACCAGATTCCATTTCTCCAGGATGGCATGAACCACTAAGTTTCTTTACCTTGTTTTCTTACCATCTGATGCCAGGCTAACACAAAATCCAATATAGAAAGAATGCCAAAAGGCTGACTCCCCCACCCCCTTCTGTCTCTGGACTCTGAGATTCTCACCAAATGAGTCATCAACTTTCTTTACCATGTCACAAAAGGCAAGCAAGCTTAACCGAAGGAAATTCTCACTGGTGTTATCAACTTCTCTGAAAACTGGTATCTATGTGTCACACAAGTGATTTAGGCCTTGGCAGGGAAATTAATCATTGTCTTAAGTTTCTTTGCTCTGACTCTGTGTGCTGACAAACATGAGCTGTCTTGGCCACTAAACTAAGATTGAAAATCCTAGTGTGATTTAATTTTAAGTTGCCAAGCGCACCTCTTCCCAGGGATTACATTCAGTGGTCCTTAGCCCTGGACCCCTGCAGGAAACATTCAGGGCTTGATTGTCTGGGCATAGTCAACTAAAATATTAACAACAGAAAGTAGGTAGCGTTTATTTGGCACTATAGAGAAAATTGTATCATCAGCAATTCTCTGATGGAGTGATCTTGGCCATCCGTGATGAGGCTGGGAAGCGGGCCACCAGCTCTGAAAGGGCGGAAGCCCTGGCTCACTTGGCACTTTCTCACTCCCAGCTCTCCCCAGCCTCTCCTCCTGCACGAGACAGGGACCCAGCAGAGAGGGGTTAAATGCTGAGGAGCCGGTCCAGCCAGGGGTCACTGGCAGTCAAGGACCAGCATTAAAAGGCAGCAGGAGACTAAGGGTCTGTGACAAGCTTGGCTCAGGGACCATCTGGAAGGATATCGAAAGCTGGACTCACGCTCCAAAGTGTGTCACACACACACACACACACACACACACAGACACACACACACACACACAGACACACACAGACACAGACACACACAGAGAGAGACACACACACAC
The DNA here is from genome assembly GCF_004664715.2 of Peromyscus leucopus. Lineage (NCBI taxonomy): Eukaryota > Metazoa > Chordata > Mammalia > Rodentia > Cricetidae > Peromyscus > Peromyscus leucopus. The sequence goes on along the minus strand of NC_051066.1, from coordinate 47,201,171 downwards.
AGACACAGACACACACACATAGACACACACAGACACACAGACACACACACAGACACAGACACACACACACATAGACAGACACACACAGACACAGACACACACACAGACACACACACAGACACACACACATAGACACACACAGACACACACACACTCAAAGATGCAAACACTAAGAGTTACACTTTCTTCAACACAAGTCCTTAATTGAATGTGTTATATTATTTTCAAAGTATTCTGTTTTTGAGAGGAGGTTTGGCCAGCTACGTTCCTAGGTCAACTCTTTTCCTTGGTTGGTTATAGGAGCCTGGTTTGGGATGAGCCCAGGATCAAGTTAGTAGACAGGAAACTCAATTCAGGGGGTGGGAGACAGACAGAGAGAGAGAGAGAGAGAGAGAGAGAGAGAGAGAGAGAGAGAGAGAGAGAGAGAGAGAGAGAGATTGGTTGACTAATGAGGCAATTGGATGTGTGAGGCCTGACATTGGGCATGACTCATATAAGATAACACATTTAACCATGTCTCATATGTCACAATGCAGCTGGGGCTGAAAAGGTAACAGTTTTCCTTGGGACCCTCTCTGGTGATCATTTAAAGTCTACACTGTACACAGTACACATTGTAAACTAAGCCATGGGTGGTAGGCAGTCCACCCAGGAGACGGCAGTCATAGGTGTTACATTTCTGTGTCACTGGCTTGCTTTATGTTGTTGATTAAATTGTTTTATTTATTTATTGTTTCTAATCTTAGACTTGTGGATCTCTCATCTTACCCCTTTATCTATAAATATGTAAGAGGGAAAATACTTTAAAATACAATTTTCTTTTGATCACAAATGGTTTGATCCCAGAAACACAGGGATGCCCTGTAATGTTGTCTTTAAGATGTAATAGGATGCTAGTTTAGACAACCCCCGATCTCATTGTGAGAATTGTTGATACTATAGTTGAATTCATGAAAAGATTTTGTGCACACCAGTTCATTCTTTTGTGGGTTTAGTGTTATTCTTCAGCCTAATTTTTATTCGGACACCAAAACAGCCAACATAAGGAAAAAAAACCCAGGGTTGTGTTTGTTTTGGGGTGGGAAAAACACTTTTCTAAGACTGCCTTTCTGAAGCTTTCAGCAAATTTTGAGATCTTGGGTAAAGAAAACACACACACACACACACACACACACACACACACAGCCCAAGGAAGGGGTATTAGTGTAATTTGTATAAATGTTTGACCATATATGTATGTTGTTTGCATCTCATGCTATATGAAACTGTTAGCAGGTCTTGCAGTAAGGCTTGTGAGAAAAATGTAGTTTTTATTATATTCTTTTTTTGGGCAGCTTGGATGTTTTGTTCATTTTAAAGACATGTACATGTATTTTGGTACACAACATTTACTTTCTATAGAGCTGGGGGTTCGAGGGAGAGTGTTAAGCATGCTAAGCATGCCACCTACCCGTAAACTGTGTTTTCAGGGCCTAGTTTTCTATGTAAAACAGACCTATGGGCTGCCTTACTGGGGAGTCATTCTCCTTGTCATCCTACACATTTGTGACAGCTTTGTCCTGGACCACCATCTCTACAGTGAACATCCTGGGAGGATGGAACTGTGTCTTCCCCCACTGCAGAGGGTGGAGCCATTTCTGACTGGGTTGTAAAGAAAATGTCTCCCTCCAGTCTATGCTGATTTACTTATGTGGTAGTTTGGATGGGAATGGCCCCCATAGGCTGGTATATTTGATTCTTGGTCCCTTTTACCTGTCACCTGCTCACTTCTGGGAGTTGGAGACTACTTGGGTCAGAGACTTCGTCTCTTCACTGTGATAATAACAGCTTTGAAGAGTACATTTCCATCTTTATCTCCATATACCAAGAAATATATACGCAACCTTTCTAATGTACGTTACTCATTGACTAGAAAAGCCTCTGACATCAGAACGTGAGGTCCAGACTTTATCCACAGTCCCCCCAGAGTGTAGAGTTATGAGACCACTCTGCAAAATTAGCATTTAAAAGTTCTCAAATGATAAGAAGCCCCAATGTACTGCTTATTTTTTCCTGAGTATGCTTTAATAACAGCGAGTCATAAGCCACTTGTCCTGAATACCCCCACAAATTAGGATGTAGCTGGGTAGCTGTTGTTCTAGTCATTTGAGAGCACTCCCACAGTTAGCATTGTTCCATCTTTTCCATCTTTATTTTTATCAGAGGCAAAGGCTCACGTATTATAGGCCGGCTTGGAACTTTCTATGTAGCCAAGGATGACCTCAACGTCCAGATTTACCTGCTTCTGCTTCCAGAGCGCAAGGAGAGCTAGCACGCACTGGGGATGGGACCCAGGGCCTCACACATGTGAGGCAAGCACTGTACAGACGGAGCTCACCCCACCCCACCCCGCTCTACCATAGCTGCTACTGACAGCATTGTGTCATCTGGTCTAGACCTTGATAGGAAATGGCTTAGTTCTCTACCGCACCAGTTTTGTCCACAGAGCCTCAGAGGTTTTATATAAGCAGAGATCATGTTTTGACCTTTTCTGTGAATTAGCTACATTCAGGAATTAAGCCTGACAAGTAGGCTGGAAACGGAAGTTCTTGGGTAGATATTGGTCATCGTGTCTAGCCTAACATCTCTGCTTATCTGTTGGAGTAGGGACACAGTCCAAGCATTTAGAAAGAAGTGGGTAATCCCTTCTCTCTGTCCCCTCGAATCAAGCTGGATCTGAAGCCCAGGCCCAGCCCAGCCCAGCAGGGCCCCTTTTCTGTTTTTAGTGGTTATCTGAAGAGTGGACACAGAACCCAAGTGAACTAGAGTCCACTAGGAGTTGGGGATACAGACCCTGTGAGGACAGCCCCTGTCCTTAGGCATCCCGAGTGCCTCGTTGTGATCTGGGCTCAGGGTTGGCCGTGCCACTCTGTCAGCACTGAGAATGCCAGATGCTGAGTAAGCAGTGTGGAGCCGCTCAGAAAGAACGGCCTAACAGTACCGGTGGAATGCCTACAGATTGTGTCCCGGCCTGAGCTAGCTTGAGGGAGGCTTCTGGTTCTTGTGTTTAAGTGAGTCTATGCAGGAGTAACTTACATAGGTAATGCCCTCGCCAGTCATCAGCTAAGTCACTCCACATCTGTACAGTGGGGGACACACCAGGGACTCGGTCAGCTGTGCCTAAGCCTCTGAGATGGCCTGTCTTAGATGGTGTATTGTGCCTGCCACTGTGTCCATTTAAACCTCTAGTAAGAGGATGCATGCAGGTTCCTGAAGGAGTCTCTGCTCGTACCGTGTATGTGAGTGTGAATGTGTGTGTGTGTGTGCGCACGCGTGCATTTCAATAATTTGATATCAGCTAGAGGTGAAACAAGCTAAGTGTGCCAATGTAGCTTGTGAGGCATCCACTTCTGACGAATGAAGTAAACAGTGGCATTTGTGAGGAGGCACAAGCCAGAACTCAGCAAGCACGTGGCTGATTTCCCACCTACATCAGAAGGAACATGAAAGAGCAGTTCTTAATTACAACCACATATTAGCTCTGGCCCCTGGGAACTCATCATTCCATCTCAAGGTCTATATTTATGAAAATTTAAGCAATGTCTTAAAACATGTTAATTTGTTCTTTGTTTATTGCTTTCCCTGACAGATTAATTTATTCCAAGGGACTTTGGTTCTCAAGCGCTAATATATCGATTGGGCCGTGTACGACACAGCTAACAGCCCGGGGAGGAGATTCCGATGGAAAACAAAAGTCTTTCTTGTAGTTTTCCTTAGGTAATTAAGTTTGTATTGTGGGCCCTGGCATGCTTCCAGTTTTCTCCGGATTTGCATTTCTGACTTTTAGATCAATGGCTAATTTCATGAAAGGCAAGGAATGCTGGGAATGTAGACACAGACACAGACACACAGATTCACAGGCATGCAGATACACACAGACACACAGACACACATAGACACACACAGACACACATGCACACACACATTTGGGGCCTGAATGAGACAGCTTGTGTACACACTGAGGCCAAGAGAAAAATTCAACACCTTTTTTTCCTACTTGGATTATGGCTTTCCAACATAAAGGAGTTTGGACAATTTCCACATAAAGGACTTTTAGACAGGAGGACAAGTCTATGCTAGAAGTAGTAAGAGATCCCACTGACTCTTGGAGAAAAGGAGAGTGCGTGGGAAACCCTGCTTACTGTTGATGGAAGCTTCTGGTGACCTTTGGCTCTCTCCATCTTATACAGGCCCACTGAGAAGCCAAAGTGTCATTATTTTCATGTCTATTAACTGGTCATTTGTTCCTATGTAGCTCACAGCTATAGTGAGAGGTCTGACTCACTTGCATACTACAGATACCCGTATCTTGTGGAAGAGAAAGTACCCTAAGGATGTAGGCAATGAAATGAGAGGATTAATTCAGTGAGTTAGAGAACCTTCTGAAATGTACCTGCCCCACGTTTTAGGCAACCTTGTGACATCCTTGGATTCTTGTTCATAGGAAGCTTTGAAAGTACAGAGTTTTGCCATAGAGCATCAACAGGCAGTGTCCTGTGAAGATATTTGCCTTTCACAAACTGATCCAAAGCAGCAAGCAAAGCAGAGAGAGTTCTGTCGCTTTAGAATTCCTGGCAGCTGTAAGGTTTATTCACTTACCTAGAGCTTGTAGTGAATAAAACCAAAACAAAACAACTCCTCAAACCTTACACCATTATTTACAACATTCAGAACACACAAAGAGCATAATGTGGGTACAGTTACTATCAAATGCTGCATTTACGAATAGACTAAGAGGGGCAAGCCTTCTCCTACTTATTCCTAGGCCACCTACTGAAATGCATGCTGTGCCATCAGGTGAAAACAGTCACTAATGACTTGGTAAACTATATTCCTTTTACGTGAAATATCTGTATCAACCCTAAATCACAATCCCCAGTGGGCTGAACCCAGGAGCAGACATTCCTCTGTCCAGTGACATGTGGTCTTTGTCATTAATCTCTCCCTAGAAACTGATACATGGAAGATATTTGGTTGCTAATGAATATTGCCCAGGAATTCCTAATGCGTGTGTGTGTGTGTGTGTGTGTGTGTGTGTGTGTGTGTGTGTGCTACTAGGTAGACACTAGAATGTCTTTTCCAAGTTTTCCAGAACTCCCAGTGAGGATATAGGTGGAAGCTACCCTGTCAGCCTGGGTCCTGAGAGAAGTTGAGGGAAGAGCCATAGGTGGGCGGGGAGACACTATGGCTGTATGCACTGAGTTGTAGGGACTATTTGTTTCTGTCATAACCTAATCTGTCCCAGTTGACATAAAATCCAAAACTAACCAGATACACCTTGACTATTAGTCTGTGCTCTACAAATAGCATCATTTGATAGTAACAAACTAACAGCAAATCTCATATACTTAAGTATAACTGAGAAAATAGGAATATAAATACAAATTTCTACTCATAAACACTTCCCTTTCTGTGGTGGTTTGAAAGAAAACGCCCCCCAAAGGGAATGGCACTATTAGGAGATATAGCCTTGCTGGAGGAAGTGTGTCACTGTCGGGGCAGGCATCAAGGTCTCTTTTGCTCAAGCTTCCCTCAGTGTGACAGTCAGTTGACTTCCTGTTGCCTGCAAGATGGAGCACTCTCAGCTCCAGCACCACATCTGCCTGCACAACACACCGCCATGCTCCTCATCATGATGATAATGGACTGAACCTCTGAAACTGCAAGTGAGCCACCCCAATGAAATGTTTTCTTTATAAGAGTTGCCATAATCATGGTGTCTCTTCACAGCAATAGAAAACCCTAACTAAGACACCTTCTAAGCTATGATTGCTTACTAAGAGAATAGCAGTTGTATCACTTTCATTTTTATAGAGAAGATCATGGCAGAGCTAGAAAATTGGTTGTGAAAACACACATTCCTAACCCCTGAGCAGACCTCATGATCAGCTGAGTGCTTCCCATGTGCCAGTTTCTAAGGAAGTATTGGTGAGCAGGAAGCACATAGCCTCCTACACCATCCTGGAGAATTCCTTTGCTACATGATAAAATTCAATTGTAAACATTGCACTTATTACAAATCATGATGAGCGTACAGAGAGGATATGAAGAGGTCAGTGTACATCAGAATTACAGAGGAGTGGGAAACAGATGGTCTCTCTGTGAGATGACAAACTAAAACTCAAGGAACCATGAGATCCAGCCTATGAAGACTGAGGAAAGTGGGCACAGGGAACATTCCGGGCTGAGGGAACAGCATATGCCAAGGCCACATCTATGTCCTTGAGGCAATCAGCCCCGGTCAGTATAGCTGAACTGTAGTAAGAGGGAGGTTTTGAGAAAAAGGCCTTAGAGCAGGTGGTTCTCAACCTTTCCCATGCTGCAACCCTTTAATACAGTTCCTCATGTTGTGGTGACCCCAACCATAAAATTATTTCATTACTACTACACAACTATAATTTTGCTGTTGTTATAAATTATGATAATGTAAATATCTGATATGCAGAGTATCTGATATGTGACCCCTGTGGAAGGTCATTTGATCCCCCAAAGATCGAGAACCATGGTTAGAGAGAGTTCGGATGTTCTTTTAAGCCAATGGGAAGTCATTGAGAAGGAATGGAAAGAAACCTGTCATGAAGCAGTTTTCTCTGATCAAAGTCCCCACCATGCAGGGGACAGGAGTGATGACATAAATGCTAGCTCATGAATCCAGAACTCGAGACTGAGGCAGGAGGACCACCATGAGTGTGAAGCTAATCTGAAGTTCCAGGCTGATCTAGACAACAGAGTGACACCCTGAGTCAGAAACAAAAACAAGAGTGAGGATAGGAGAAGCAGAGAAAGAGATACACACAGGAGGTCAGAAACAGAGCTTGGTGGACTCAGAGGAAACGGTCAAGAATGACTTCCAAGGGCCAGCAAGACAGCTTAGTGGGTAAGGGTGTTTGCTGCCAAGGCTGATGACTGGAGTTTGACCCACAGAACCCGTACAGTGGGAAGAGATGGGACTGCCACAAGGTGTCCTCTGACTCCAAATGTATGCTATGGTATATGTTTGTCTCCCAAACCCATATACACATATGTTGTAGAAGATTATTTTAAGATGCGTTACATTTGTTTATGCTCTAGAATATTTGTTCAATGATGCAAAGATGTGTTACATTCTTTTATGTTGCATTTGTTTAACTCTGTGAAGCTGTGTTACTATGCTTGTCTAAAACACCTGACGGTCTAATAAAGAGCTGAATGGCTCATAGCAAGGCAGGAGAAAGGATAGGTGGGGCTGGCAGGCAGAGAGAATAAATAGAAGGAGAAATCTGGGAGGGAGAGAAGAAAGAGCAACAAAAAGAGGAGAGGGGCCAGCTACCCAGCTACACAGCCAGCCACAGAGTAAGAGTGAAAGTAAGATACACAGAAGTAAGAAAAGGAAAAAGCCCAGAGGCAAAAGGTAGATGGGATACGTTAAGAAAAGCTGGCTAGAAATTAGCCAAGCTAAGGCTGGGCATTCATAAGTAAGAAAAAAAACCCCCTGTGTATTTGTGTGGGAGCTGGGTGACAGACCCCCCAAAAGAGTAGAAAAAACAACCAACAACATTTTGGCACCCAATGTGAGGCGCTAATTGCTGCTAACTGTTTTTTATTATTTACAGTGGCTGCCCTTTGAGCGACAGCTGTCCTAATCAGAGACTGCCGCTCCACTGCTACAGATCAGCCACAAGGGCTGCAGCCTGAGGGGATTCTGTTCCCTCAGGCACAGACTCTTTCAAAGCTACTGAGGGAAACTTTACCTAGATCTTTATCCCTCTATAGGACTCACAATTCAAAGGTTGAGGTGGAATTCTGCTTGCTCAGAGAGGCTGAATAGCAAGTAGCTAACCTTCTCCTTTTGCTGGCTCATCCAAAAACACAACCATCTTTCTGCTTAGTCCCCATTTAAGAACCCTAGCCACACGTGGTTCCTCTTTACCACTTCCTGTTGGCTACTTGCTGACTCAGCCTCCTGCTCGCAGGTCAATTTTATTTAATCAAACAAATGTAACACATCTAAAAATAATATTCTACACACATAAAATTAAACTAATGTTTTTTTTTTAAAAAATGGCTCCCAGACTTCTGCCTTATATTCTTGGGTGGCTGTGAATACCATTTTGTGAAATAGAGAAGATTTAGTTGGGGAGTGAGTCTTATAGGATGGTGAGTGGATGGCTAAAGATGCTCCATTTTATGCTAGGCATCCATCTTGGTACCCACCAGCCATTTGTCTCTGACTTCAGTCCCTGGAAGATAAGTTCTCGATAACCTTGACTCAGTGACCCTCAACCCCCCAAAAATGTATAGCCTCGACTATCTACTTGTTATGGTATGACTAATTGCTTTTATTGCTTCTATGACTTGCTTACACAGATACCAAAGTTTTTTTTTTTTTTTTTTTTTTTTTTTTTTTTTTTGAGTTGTCTTAACTACTTAACTTGACAGAACAAAACAGTTTTTGCTTGCTTACATAGATATTAAAGGTCTTTGTATGGGGTCCCCCTTTAAAAGTCCTTTCCCATGCCCCTCCTGAATGGCAATCTCAAATTTGACTAAGAGATTATCTTGCTAGTAGCTAATCAATAAGTCTTTTTAATTATAATTGGATTGAGTCTATGTCTTTTCTCAGGGGTCCCAAACTCTAGAACAGTGAGGTCAAGAGTTCAGGCCCAGATAGCATGTGCCTGTTGTGTAACATCTTGCTGAACTGTCAGTTGGGAAGCTCTGTGCAGGTCTGGAATCCTGGGGAACACAGTAGGCTGCCTGAACTGTCAGTTGGTAATCTCTGTGCAGGTCTGGAATCCAGGGGAACACAGTAGGCTGAACGCTTGCACTGGGAAGTCAACAGCTTATCAACAGAATTTCAGGTTTGGGGAGTAAATGTGCAGAGAAAGGAGAAGAGGTTCCCTGATATGTGCAGGGTGCTCACACTGGGAGAGCTGGCTAGGAAACAGGGAGTAGCCAGGGGATTGGGGAACAAGGAAAGAACATAGGTAAGAAAATCACATGCCAGTGGCAGGTAGAATCAGAGCAGAAGTCTCTCCAGATCTTACAAGGTCTTCAGTTTCCTAACAATGTGCTTCAGGGGAATGAGGTCTAAGGAGATCCTGTATGGCAAATCCAGACAGCAGGTGCAGTCAAGAAGTGCCTTAAGCTGGGTAGTGGTGGTGCATGCCTTTAATGCCAGCATTCGGGAGGCAGAGGCAGGCGGATCTCTGTGAGTTCGAGGCCAGCCTGGTCTACAGAGTGAGTTCCAGGACAGCCAAGGGCTACACAGGGAAACCCTGTCTAAAAAACAAATGAACAAACAAACAAAAAGAGCCTTACAATGTGACTAAGAAGGGAATAGAAGAAGGGTGAGGAAGGAGCCGGGCTTATTAAAGACGGACTGTAAAAAGTCCCAGAGGTACCTGGAGCCTACCAGATGAGAATGGAGACTGGGTTCCTGCTTATGTGGCCTTGTTCTGAAAGACCATCTTCTGCCCAGCCTTCCTGTCTCTGGACGGCCTCTCTGGGCGTCTCTGATTAAGTCAGTGTACCAGTCCTTGCTTTACCTCCGTGTTTCTGAAGTTCTGCATGAGATGCTCTCCCTGAAGAATGCTCCAGGTAGGAGGGGTTTCTTGGGCTGTGCCACTGCTAACTGCTGATATAATTGGTTTCTCTATCTTCTGGCACAGTGCAGTCTCTTCTTAGCTTATGTTAAATAACAGTAGATTTCCATTCAAATTTTAGCCACAGATGTTTCATACTTTTAATTGAAAATTTCATATATTTTAATTAGGGCAAAAAAATTTAAATAGTACAAAGAGTTATTCTGGGGACAAGTCCTTTCTAGGTTCTTAGTCCGGCTACAGTAGCAATATCTGTCTTGTGTGAACTATTTTATAGGTGTGTATTTCTATTGGATAACAAAACGAAACAAACAAACCCTTCCAAAGTGAAGCTGTTTATGATCTCCGTTCTTTTTCTTCAAACATTCTGATATACCATGGAGCCCCTCCCAGAGGATAACATAGATACAGCCCATTCTCTTTCATGATTTTATGTTATTTCATCTTATGGACATGACATTATTTAACAACTTTTCTATCAACGAACAGGTAGGTTTTGTTAGGATTTTAAAACCATAAACTAAAAGGTTCTTAAATGGTTACATACAATACACAAAACTTTCGTTCACTGTTAACTAAACAATTGTCAATCCAAATATCAAAGAATTTTGGATTGAGGCTAACTGTTCTCATAATCTGTGGTAAGGAAAGATGGTGGATGTTCCAATTAGTCTCTTCCATAGTAATGATGAGAGGATAAAAGCATCATGAATGTTTAAAGGTATGTAGAAAAACATTATTTTAGAAAAAAATTACATGGGCTAACAAATGACTATATAGCAAGATTAGAATTTATTCTTGGATAATATGCTATGAGGTTTTTTTAAAAAAATAGTTTCTTAATTAAAGATGCTTTCTTTTATACTTTATAGAGAAAAACAATGCTTTCAATTTCAAAATGGGGGGGGGGGGGGGGGAACTATCCTAGACCTGTATATTGCATTCTGGGGAACAGGTAAAGTGCCACAAGCCTTCCTTGAGTGTCAGTGCTCATCAGTAGGTGTGGTTGGGGGGGGGGGAGGTAGAGACGTTAGTGTGGAGACACAGGGCAAATTTGATTGCAGAGGTTGGCAGTGATTTGTATAGATTTTTGTCTTTCATCCTACATGCCCTAGGGAGTCACTACCACTTCTGATAGGAAGCAGGCACTCAGCCTCTGGCAGCGCATCCACAGTAAATTAGAAGATGTATTAGAGGACCATTCAGGGCATAGCAGGTCCAGCCTGAGGCCAAGACAGGTGGCCCTAGCCAGAGTGAGAACAGCAGAAACAGGAAGTGAAGAGAGTCCAGGAAGGAAACTGACCTTTCTTCCTGCCTTAGTACCTGAGAAGGAAGACCAGACAAATCCCATCAACTAGTAGTGATTCACTCTGAGTTCAAAATCGTATCATAGGACAAGCCATACAATACATTCTTAAGCTGTGTACAGACAAGGAAGTGGCAGTCTTCAGAGCTCCTATTGCTTACATACTGGAGACACTTTTGCATTTTCTTTCATTGATGCCTCCTGGGAATCACCACTTGCTACAAGATACCAAGAAGGAGGACAGCCAGCCATGATGGATGACTTATGAATATTGTGCCGGGTAAGTTCTATATCATTTTAGGGCAAACATTCCAAAAAATACTTAATTTGAAGCAAAAGAAGTTTAAAAGTGATTTAAAAAATAGAAGACATGGGTAAATATTTATATTTACACACACACACACACACACACACACACACACACACACACACACATCAGAGGGTGGGAAAGGTTTCCTTAAGAAGAGACCATAAGAAAGATACACACGTAAAGGGATTGTAGAATCTTCCTCCACGGTTAAGGGGAGCTTCTGAAGCCAGACACATGCCAGGGGAGTCCCTGCATGGAGGCCTTTGTGTTAACCTGTGAAAGTGGGTCCTAGATTACATTAGAGACCCCAACGTGTTGAAGAGCCCAGAGCTATTGGATATCCGCCATGAAAAGCTGCTCATTAGGGGTTAGAACCAACCCAGGAGAGAGAAACATGTTCCAGGCAGCAAAGTTGGAAGGGCGGAGCCATCGAATGTAAGACATGGAGTGGCAGGATTTTCAGCTTGCCATGATGAACTTTGGTCTTTTTTTTTTGGTTGTGTTTTCCCGCTATGCCTCAATTCCTCTGGTTTGTAATGGTAATGTATATTTTTTGCATTATATAGTATAAGTATATAATTTTCTTTTTATCTTTACAAGGGGTTACAATAAAGAGATTGTCTTGAGTCTCAGAAGAGACTTTAGACCTTGAAAAAGAGAAGAGAGCATGGACAGCTGCTTTAAATACTGAGCTGACTGAATTAAGATGAAAGAGACCGTCATGCCCACTGGGCAGCAAAGAGAAGCAAGCCAGCAAGAGAAAGGAACTTGAACAAAACGGAAAAGCAAGCAAGGAGGTGTAAAGACCTTTGTGAGGATACACTGAACAGCAGCCCACTAGGGCTGACAGATGAGGAGGGTACGAGTCTTTGAGACAGGAAAGTTTTATGACGAGCCTCTCTCTGGACCACGTGTCCTGGGATGCAGCTACCTGCAGCGTGGCGGAACAGGGGCTCCTCGTCCTAACATCACACGCCCCAGCTGGTCTGTTCCTTTCTCCTGGATGCTGAGAACACAGTAGGGTTAGGATGTGACCGGTGGCTAGGGCTTGACAAATGGTTGAGAGGGCACGTCTCAGAGAGTGGCAAGGAATGAAGGCAGATGGAAACCCTGGAGACAGTGAATGGAGAAATCAAAAGCTAGTGTTCAGGGCATGTAGCACTCCATGGCGTAAACACATGTAACTCTGAGGTCTTCTTACCTGGGGTGTGACAACACTTTAGTAAATGTGAGTGAAATTTAACTAGAGGCATGGCAAGCTGTGAGGCAAAGAGATGGAGGTAAAACAGGCCCTGCCTTTGCTAGCATTTACAACAAAAACTAATGATCAGAGTCTAGACTCCCAGTGCCGGGATCTTAGCTCTGGACAGAAGGAATTCTGTTCGTTTCCCACAGCAATGCTGGAAGACTGTACCGTCATTCCCACAGAAGGACCTCACATAACTAGGACGTGGTGGTCGTTCAGATTTGGAACACTTAACTCCAGGGCCCACATTCTTACCACTGCACTCTGTTCACAGGGCATCCTTTGTCAGCAAGTAGACACAGGCAGCTTTGGGGGACTTGGGTTTGTGGTCTGCAGCCTCAAGTGTGGCTCTCTTATTTTGTTTTTGTTTGTTTGTTTGTTTCTTGAGATAGGGTTTCTCTGTGTAGCCCTGGCTGTTTGAACTTAAGAGATCCACCTGCGTCTGCCTCCCAAGTTCTGGGATTAAAAACATGTGCCACCACCATCCAGCTCAACTGTGGCTCTTCTTTGAAAGCCTTCAGCTCTGAATTCCCAGGTAGGATGTTAATGTTCTCTGGTGGCCATGGCACATTGGGCTGAGTAGAAGGCCAGGAGACTTAAAAGGAAGAGCTGTCATAAAATAAACGATCTTTTCAACTCTCTGAATCCTGTGTTCCAGTGACCAGGCCCTGCTGTTTACTCAGATGGAGGCAGGCCATGATGCCAAGTGCTGGACATATCAGGGGAATTTTTTTTGTGAGGTCCTTTGATGTCACATGCCTCCCAGGAACACCAGGCCACGACAGGGAGAGCTGCTTTGTGTTTACGTCTCTAAACAGAACCATTTGAGAACACAGACCCAGAGACCTGGCCCGAGTGCACTGCACTTTCTCCAGAAGAGTGACTCACTGTTAATGTCTTCATTTTGGACACTGCAGTCAAATGCAAAACCATATGATTTAAATTAAAAACACACTGAGCAAATCACAAGTTTCTCAAGATGGTGCCTAAAGTCTGTTTTGGCATCTGTTGGTTGCCAAAAGACCCATATGATCCTGTAATTAAACAGCAAATATTTTCTGCAAAATCAATCATCTCAGCTGTCCCCGAGTGCTGTGATTATGGTATACTTAGATGCTAAGTAAAGCAGCAGCTTTCACAACCAGACCCATTTAGAATTGTTTGTTCCCTAATCCACCACTGTCCCCATCTTTCCCCAGCCATCTTATTCCAACTCACTGCCTGAGAACGGAAAGCTTTTCTGTTCTCAAGCAGAACAACACACAGTTGAAGAGCCTGGCCAGAAATGCAGATAGCAGAACTCCAGTCACAGACGCCCGTCTATCGTTCGTCCAGGAGATTCGTTGACCTCGAAGTTCCTACCAGAATCCATCAGGGTTCTAGGCTGCAGCCACCAGAAACCAATCCAGACCATTGTTCACAACAAGAGATGTATTGGGAGGAAGTCAGAAATCACTCACAGAATTTATGGGAGAGGAGAGAACTCAGCTTGTCCAACAGGCAGGATCCAAGGCACCCTGAGGGGACAGGTAATCAAAGCAGGTCTCTGGAGCTGTTCTCCACCCTTCCATAATTTCCCCCATGAAGGTTAGATGGAGCATGGGCGTGGCAGAGCCTCTCTCATTAGTTACTTAATTAATTTACTTTTTTATCGTGTGTGTGTGTGTGTGTGTGTGTGTGTGTTTACACATGTGTGTGTAAGTGCATGTGGAAGCCAGATGTTGACACTGGGTGTCTTCTTCAACTTCTCTCTTCCTTATTTTTTGAGACAGCATCTCTCACTGAATATGAGTTCACAGGGTCAGCTCTAGGAATCCTCCGGTCTCTGCCTCCCCAACACTAGACTTAGAGCCACACATTGTTATGTTTGGCTTTTGACATGGGTCCTGAGGCCCCAAATTTGGGTCCTCATCTTGTGCAGCAAGCACTTTTTCCTACTGAACCATCTATCTCTCCACCCCAGAGCCTCTTTTAAAGGTTTGCTCCACAGTAGCTACGTAGTAGAAGAGAAATGAATAGCCCCTATGTACCAGAAGATAGCCAGGAGACCCCCAAGGAAAATGGGGTTGCTAAGAGCACAGCAGAGGAACTACCCTAACTTTTGGTGCCACCCTCTTTAAGATGGAGCTAAGCAGAGAAATGTAGAGGTGTGGACAGTGGGATTGGGGTTTTAGCTCAGTGGTAGAGCTCTTGCCTAGCAAGCACAAGGCCCTGGGTTCAATCCTCAGCTCTGAGGGGAAAAAAAGAGATGTGGACAGTAAACCAATCCCATGTAGGTTGAAAGGAGGTGAAGACATCTAGCTCATTGTTAACTGGATCCAGCTACCAAAGCGATCCTTTCCTGAAGGAATCCATACTTATTTCACAGCCTGAGGCAAGAATAAGACTTCCCCAGGCTGATTTCCTGGGGAAGCAGTATTCTAGAAAGGAGTCATTCCCCTCCCGATTACAGGGTCTTCTCCTAGGAGAACAGTGAGGTATGTAGTATAGTGGTAACGTGGAATCAGAGCAATCAAACTGCACTCTTACCAACTCCATGGAAAACGGAGAACAGTTAGAACTGGGAATTGCCTGGCCAAATCTGGTTCAAGTAGGAAGCTGTGGCAAAGCTTAGGCACGTGGAGCAATTAAAACTCGGCCTGCATGGCCAATGGTGTGCTCCTTGCTGTGTGATTTGTGATATTCTTTGGGGCCAGATGAATGTGGGGGAAAGGCAGCTTGGGTGAGGAAGGCTGGGATGGGCAAATGTCCACAGAAGAACTCCCATGGAGGAAGCTGAGAGGGGTCCATAGACCATAGCTCTCCCAAATCTGGGACCTGAAGTGAGAGGTTTGGGAGATCTGAGGTAGGAATGCCCCTCAGAGCAGCTCTGATGAGCCTTCTGAGAATGCCTGTGGTCTTCCAACAAGCACAGAGTCAAACAGGCTGAGCTGAACTCACTCAGTGTGGTATAGTCAACGGTGACGTTGAGCTTGACCCTCCTGTCAATCATTCCGATAGTGAATGAAGTGGGAAGGTTGACTTTCTTAAACAAATTCCACCCTTGGGAGAAGACAGACATTTTGAAATACAGCTAGCACCCATGGAAAGAGAATAATAAAAAGGTGTTATAGTTACAAGGCATGTGGAAGATGGGGCTTCAAACAGCAACCACTGCTGAGTCCTCATTTATTGACTGGTCCAACTGAGCAAGGGTCAAGGATTGATTGGGATAGGAATGTCCAGAGAAGCCTGGAAAATCCAGATGGCCTACTCTTGGGGTCTGGGAGTACCTCAAAAGTACTTACAGAGTAATAGCCAACAAAATAAAGAGGGACGAAATTAAGATGTGGCAGAGACACAAAACCACTATGGTTTCTGTCTTGTAACTTAGCCCACCTCTCTGAAGCTATGCCCAGCAATCCATGTTCCCATGGTCATAAGACCCCTCGTCTATGCGGCCATCACTAGTTAAGGCAGTTGTTAGAATTGCTATGTCTTTTGAACAGTTTCCCCATGTCAAAGGACTGTTCTGTGTGGTCAGCAGAAGTCTCTCCTCTCCACTATGACTACAAAATGGTGGCTGTTGTTCAGGTCGCACAGAGATTGACTCTTCAGTTATAGGGGTGACTTGCCTGAGATCTCATGGCTAGTGTCCTTTCTGGGTTACTTCCCATGTGGGTGCCATACAATCAGGGACATGGGCCTGTTCTTACCCCTCCGCACACTGCCTCTCAAGTGGAGCCAATGAGGACTTACAATCACCTTGTATGTCGTGCCAGGATATTTTGCAGGGCAGACAGAAAAAACAAAGGTACATATGTCTGGTTCAGCAGCCAAGGGTGTGTGTGTGTGTGTGTGTGTGTGTGTGTGTGTGTGTGTGTGTAAGAATGGAACTGAAGCACAGCTGGATTTGGGACCGCTGGACTGACTACGTTGTGGTATAGTTTCCTCAGTCGACCACCACTGACAGATTCTTAGGATCTACCATTCTCAGAGCAATGATTTCATAGCATGATGATAGTCATCTTCTTGCTTCTTTCCCCCCAATCTATGGTCTAAAAGAAAAATCCCTATTTGCTGTTAGGAAACATGTCAGACATTGTTAGCTGCCAATGACAGGGACATGTCAGTATTTTCCCCCAGTACGGGGAACATTGGCATACTTGACAGAATTGTCCAGAAGACCTGACTTCAGTTACTCCAGTGACTTCAATTATGTAGCCTGGATTTTTACCTCTTCTGTTATCCCTGTACACCCTCCTCCATCACTGTCCATCTCTCAGTTCACTCATTCCATGTACAATGACCATATTCTTGTCTACTTCCCACTACCTCTTTCCCTGAATAAGCAAGTGACTACAGATGTAGTAGAACAGGAAGTTGTGAGTCATGGGCAAGAGGCAGCCACATACAAAGTCTCAGATAGGCCAGGCAGGACTCCTGCTCGACACTGGGCCAATCAGTGTGACCAGGGGGATAAATGATGCTGGCTGGCCAGGGTGAACATCCTCAAAGCTGCAGCTCAAGTTCTGTGTAATTTGTCTGGACACTCTATCAGAATCTCCTAAGTATGTACCTTAAAAGACAATTTCTCAAAGGAAGAGAGGTGACAAGAAGGGAGGGATTGTTGGGCTGGTGACTAGTGGTGTTGGTGACAGTATCATTTTGATCATCAGATTGTAGGACATCAGTGAGCTACCGGATATAGTATTGATTCTCCGTGAAAAATGGTCAGATGCTTCATGATGCAGGAAAATCCTACTCCTGACCAATGGCCACTAGAGTGCAGGTCAGAGACAGCTGGAACAGACAGCAGAGGCCGTTCAATTGCGCAGAGTCCATATGATGGGGTGTGCAGAGCTCTTTTAATCCGTGGAATGTCACAGCATATTGTAAGTGATCGTAGTCTCCTCAGTGAGAATCACACGTCAGGTACAGCATCTCTCCTTCTACTCTCCAGCTCTTGCAAGGAGGCAAGAGTCAGTGCATGTGGATTCCAGTCTGCTTGGATGTGTGGTGAGGTGTCTGTTCCACGCTAAGGTGCACATGGGGTTATGGCTTTAGATTCAGGTGATTCATGGAAACCTTGGGATTCTGGGTAAGTAATTTTGAGTTACAGCACCCCAGTTGTCTCACAGAGATAGGAATTTATTGGAAGCTGGTTTATTAATGTATTCAAACAGTCAGAAACACTTACTGGCCACCTACCATAGCTGTGTGATGGACAGCAAGGATACAGCATTACACAGAATGGACGTGACCACTGTCCTCATGAGCCTGTGGTCAGTAAGGATGACAGGTAAAAGGAAAAGACATTTTAAAAGATCCTAATGCACAGTAGGTACTCAGTAAAGGCTGCCTTCCCTACCAAGCTTATCTTTTACCGCTATGGTTGGAATAATTGTTTCTATAAAATTCTCATGTTAATACCTAAAGGCTTAAGTGACGTTATTACGAAGTAGGGCCCTTAGGAGGTGATTGGGCCAGAAAAACAGGATTAGGGTCCTTATAAAAAGGGTTGAGGACTGTCCCCCTTTTGTCCCTTCTGCCACATGAGGACACGTAACACAAATCACCATCTACAAGGAATGGGTCTCCACCAGATCCCAGATCTGCTGACATCTTGATCTCCAATTCCAAGCTTCCAAAACTTTAAGCAATGCATCTCTCTCTCTTTTTTTTAAGATAAATTACCAAGTCTAATACATTTTATTATAGCACCCAAAATGGATGAAAACTTTCACACTAACCTGTAAATGATGGCATCTCTTAGTTTCTCTGAACCTCACTTTCTTGTGAGTTTATTGAGAGCTTTGGAGAGACTTCCTAATGTTCCTTCTTTTCTCCAGATTCTGCAAGCCTCTGCTCCCATCCTTCCTCATCCAAGGTAGGGGTCTGTGGCCTGTCACCTGAATCCTATGTCTTGAAAGGGCATGCAGTCTCATTATGACTGTAAAGATGGCCCTACACCACCAATCTCACCCCAACCTTACAGTGCCTAATCTGAAACATCCTCAAAAGACCCCATTATCCTCAGGACACGTGTACAAGTGAGTTTGCCACATGTAGACTGTGTAGGCATGGTGAAAGCTTTGAATTCAGATGGAGCTGAGTGAACTCCAGCACCAGCTAAGTGATTCGGGACAAACCCTTTACAAGGCATGGTGAAGGCAGGCGTGGAGGGTGTGTTTCCTAAACAGGATGTACTAGCTTGAGTTGAGAAGTGGCCACAGGGTAACAGTGGATGGAAGGGGCCGCTGCTGGGAAGGCAAGAGTTTGCAGCTGGTCTAGAGCTCTGGTCAGGTTCAATGGGACTTAGTGAGGTCAGCCTCTAACACTGAGGTATTATTGCCAACTCTATAGATGCATTATTCTTTTAGCAAAAGCCTGGGTAAGGGACAGTAAGAAAGGTCACCAGCCAGCATGGTGGCCTTAGGCCAACTGTAGGCTCAGGGCTTCAGTTTCTGCTCTGTGAAACAAAGTTGGTCCCAGACCACTTTAAATTCTAAACTTGTGTGATTCCAGGGATGAGAGTACATGGGAGAATTTGCCAAAAGTGTGTGCCTGTGTGGGATGTGTGTCTGCAATGGCCTCACTCTCCCTCCCATACTAAATTTGTGAATTAAAGAGTGTACTGGTCAGCCTTTGTTGTCTGCTGCTAACTTGATTTTGGAAGAAAATCTCTTTTGTCCATTGAGATGTGGAAAGGTGTGGTTTACAACTCAACATCACTTTGATGTTTTTGATTTTGATCTCAGAGAAAGTAGTTTGAACTCATTTAACACGGTCATGAGAAATACGAGCCCACTGTACCATTAACACAGAGGCCCACGAGTTAGAGGCCTCCCAGGAATGCACCTTTGGGAAGGTCTGAAGTTGCAGGCACATATTGATACTGTGCACGCTCTTAAATCTGCAGGAGTCTGTTGGTATTCAGTTAACCAATCAAAAACCTCATTTCATAATTATGTCAATAAAATTTCCTAAGGAAAGAAAAAAAAACTATCTATGCCTGAGGCTACTGTAAAAAAATGTTTGCAACTAGAGAGGGGAAAATAATAATGTTCTCAAGGGCTCTGTTTGCTAATGATCACTGTTAATTATGGAGAGCAAATGAGGCATCCAGGCATTTTTCTTTTATCAGCCCATACACCAGACACACATTAGTGTACATACACACCCGCCCCCACACACTGGTATATATGTGCATACAAGCACTTGTATTTCTAACTTCTGTTAAATATACACAAAAGATAAAGTAAGTAAAGGAATATATACACATATATATGTGTCTGTATATATATATATATATACATACATATATATGAGAATATATTATCCCTTTTCCATTTGAACTTACTATATTTGGGTGAGTGATTGTAATAAAGAGTACTGAAAACAAAAACACCCAGTTTGAGACATATTTTGACCAAGCTACTTCAGAGGTAAATCCTCTGTGGTTTTCTGTTCTTAGTATTGTATTAGTGTGAATTCAAGAAAATACTCTTGAAATGCCAGGCCATCACAGTTGCAAAGGCAGGTGTGAGAAGTTACCCATTACAGTTGACTGAGTCACATCTACAGATCACAGAGTCACATCTACAGATCACAAAGTGATGTTTTAGCAAAAGAGGGAAAATTTTCTCTTTGTTGGTATTGGCCTGACATGGTATAATACAAAGTCAACACACTCACCAGGCGGTGGTGGCGCATGCCTTTAATTCCAGCACTCAGGAGGCAGAGGCAGGTGGAGCTCTGTGAGTTCGAGGCCAGCCTGGTCTACAGAGCGAATTCCAGGACAGGCGCAAAGCTACACAGAGAAACCCTGTCTTGAAAAGAACAAACAAACAAACAAAACAAAACAAAACAAAACAAAAAAAAAGCCAACACACTCATTTGTTAGACAAAGAAAATCTACCCAAACACACCTCTAAAGCATTCATCTGCGTTTGTTTTCACACACTTAAATATTTAGATAACCTCCCCTCAAAGTAGCAGTTCCCAGAATTCTCTTCCGTGAAGCTGCTGTGACATCTGATTTTGACATTAAAAAATAATTTCATAAAATCTCAGATTTAGCTTAATCCAATTTAGATTTGTTCAGAGCCATTGATAATTAAAGTTCATGAGCACACTACCGAAGACCTGGTGTTTGGTAAGGGAACCTTCATGAGACATTCATCCAAGGGGCAGAATTACTTTGGCATGAACTTTCCATCTCACACAAAATAAAAAATATTGAGCAATGTCTTGGGTCATGTAGCACTGTTGCCAGAAAAATAAAAGATATCAAACAATTTTTAGAAACATACATGAGAGGCATCATTTTGGCTTTTATGTAAAGCATCAACTCCACGTGTAATTGCTGAATATTTTCTAAATTAAGAGCCCATGTGGTGAGCAGGTGCACACAAAAAGATAATCAGAAAAATGTAAGCATTAAAATGCTATCTTGAAGTAAAAACACATGAGTCACATTGTAAGGCTCAGGCTGCTGTGGGGATTACTGCTCTCTACCTCAGGTCTCTGTTGAATATGGCACAGAGGAACTGCAAAAGGGTTGGGTCTGTGATCTTCCAGTTGGATGTAAAGGCAGCCCAGACAAAGTCACAAAGTCATATAGGGGCAGGAAGATCAGGAGTTCAAGATCATTCCAGTGAGCTGGAAACCAGTCTGGACTCAAGGGGACTCTGTCTAAAAAACAAACAAACAGAGCCAAACATATGGAGATGTGCTGTTGAATTATACTAGAATTTATATGTGTGTGTGTGTGTGTGTGTGTGTGTGTGTGTATGTGTATGTATATGTTACTGCAGATATATGTAGTATATGTTATACTACATATAGTAATATATATATACTAATGAATATATATTACTACAACTTAAAGTGAATAGAAATTTATGTGGCTTCTAGCCTGGAGGCTGGGCATTCCATGGCATTGGCATCTGCTTAGCCTCCGGCGAGGGTCTTCTGGCTACATTATGACCTGGTGGAGGCTATCACACAGTGAGGGGCAGAGCCAAGCAGTGTGCTAGCTCAGGTCTCATTTTCTCTTGTTTTTTCCTTAGGCTAAGTCTCATGAATCTGAAGTTGATTCCCAGCTTGCTAGATAGCCAAGGATGACCTTGAACCTGCCTCCTCCTGCCTCCACCTGCTCAGTGTTGAGATTGCAAGCATATGCCACCACACCCAGTTTATGTGGTGCTCAGGACTGAACCTATAGCTCTGAGCACATGGGCAGCCATTCTATCTAAACCACACGCTCAACCCTTCTTTCTCTTTTTGAAGGCCATTGGTACCATCACAAGCCTGCCACCCTCATAACTTTCTATAATCCTGATCACCCCCATCAAAGGGAATTTACTTCAAATATCATTAGTATACCAGTTAGTGGGTTGTTTCCAACATATGAATGGGAGTGGGGAGATCTGAGGACACTCATTCCTACCACAGTGCCTATACAGTTCCATAAATGGTATACCCGATGCTGGCTGCTCCTCTCACAAATGTCACAAGGGGGCAGCCTAGAGAATGCCAGGCTCTGCATGACTGTGTCACCTCCTAGAAAATCAGAGAAGAGGTGTGCCCAACAGGAGTGGCAGTGTAGGGGACTGAGACAGGCTGCAGAACCCAGCAGAGTGCTTCCCCACACTGCTCCAGCCTGAGCTTTCCAAGACCCGCCAGAGTGGGAGCAGAAGAAGTTTGGGGGTCTCCCATATAAGAAAGACACAGTCAAGTGACTCCTGCAGTTTTTGTTGGCTCAAGACACACAAAGAGGCTCCGGAAATAACATGTCATCCACAGGGATCGTAGAAACATTTGTGACCTAAGGCCACACTGCAATTTATGTTAAGATTTAGTTATCAGGGTTCCTCTTTGTGTGTGTCCTGAGAAGAGGCTGAGTATGAGAGTCCACTAGGAAACCACAGAAGAACCCCAAAGGCAGGGCCCCGCCCCAGAATGATTACATCAGCACCTCTGGAGGTGAGACAGGCCTCTCGGGAAGTGTGCAGCCAACTTGAAGTGCCCTGTGACAGGAAGAACAGTCAGAAGCCCAGACTGGGACTCTCGGGAGCTGAGACCAGCCGTGTGGACATGGTCGGATAAGCTGACTGCTGTAAGTGGCCCAGCTTTCTAGGGTATAACTACCTAGTGCCCACTGAAGATTTACGTCTGCGTTCCTCCTCAGAGTCTAATCAAAGGCAGACCGTCTAAAAATAGATCGGCAGCAGCTGGTTCCGCTGGTGGCAATGTTGGAAATTCTAAGTTGTCATTTACGCTTAGTGCGTTCTCCCTTTGAAATCCTGGAACTATTCAGAATTAAGTTGCAGATCAATAAAAGGTCGTGGTAATTGTGTTCACAAGTGTGAAAGGTCCAGACCGACACCAGATCCCTGGGTGTATTCTCTGGGACTCACGGGACTTTACCTGACATCCAAGAAACACTTAGCTGGGAACACCCAGTACAGATGGTTGAGGAGGATTTATTCCCTTAAAGGAATGACAAGAGATATGCTTTCCATATTAATTTATGACTGCCCTTCATCTCCACAGGCTCAATTAATAAGTTATGCATAAATCATTCGAGAGATCGTGAAACCAACCAGTTCACAGTGCTGACTAATTGGTAAATAAATACTTGATGAAAACAGTGATGGGTACCCAGATTCTGTTTTCCTTTCTAAAAGAGAAGAAAAACGGAGGGACATTAATTTCTAGCTTAAATATAGATACTCATACCATATTCAGTTCAGCTTTACATATTTCCAAGGATTGGGAAAGGAGAAGTGAGATATATCATAAAAAAACAAACAAACAAACAAAAAAAAAAAAAACAGAGCCTCATGGAAGAAACATGGTCCTTAATGAAATGCCTAAAATCAAAAAATGATTCAAATTTATTTAATCATCCCGATGCTTGGCAGCATGTAGAGAAGATAATCTAAGCCTATGTGTGAGCATACTTTTGTTTTGATTCATTAGCTTGGCATCATGTAAACATAACTATGGATGGAAGAAAAAAAAGCAAGACAAGGTCAAGGGTGTGTGTGTATGTGTCTGTGTATGTGTATATATAATCTTGTCATGACATTTTGCCACAAAGAGTTTGCTTTCTGGGCTTTAACTTTTATTTTATTTTAACTGCTATAGATGAACCTAAAAAACATTTTCCCCCTTCCTATGAGACTCAAGTTGGAGATCAGCCTCTAGTGCATGTCCTAGTGCTCAGGTCAGGTGTTCAACTTCTCTGTGGATGTTTCATCAGTGAAGGATGATGTCACCTCCTTAAGAAGATATTTGCCCGATCAAATGTGATAGCAAATAGAATACTTAACTCTGTTGTAAGCATAGAGTACAGTGCTCAAGAAAGCTTGCTGTTATTTACTCTGCGCAGACAATCCTATTCACAGGGGAATACAATTCTAAAATGAAGTCCGGAGAGCACAGGCCAGGGTCCATATATGTACAGAGAACGGTGGCCGCAGGCAAAATGACCTTTTGAGAAACTCTGCTTCGGACTTTGCTCTGTCACACCCGTTTCTCCTGGAGACTCTGCAGGTGGTCAGGACCAGGGTGGAGGCAAACTTGGAAGTGATGGCAATGCTCCCAGAGGTCAGAGGGAGAAGGTTCAGTGAGGGGGCACTCAGCCCCAACTACAGAATAGCAGGCAAGGGAGGCCAAGGAAATCCCCGGAGCATTTCCCGCTGGTCAACACTGATGGGGACCAGAGACAGACCCAGACTTGGTCCATGCTCTCAATGGATCCATCTAGTAGAGGAGACCAGTGATGGTCGTATACACAAATACTAGAGTCCAGTTAAATTACCTGAGATATGGGACCAGGACTCCCCACTTGTGGAAGCAGATCAGGGGCAGGGCAGCTGTCAGGGCCATCTGGGGGTCCTGATGGATAACTATGGTAAGGGGGGGGGCATGTTTGTGCCAGGCTGCTTCTTTAGATCCTTTGGAGTGGACAATTGCTGGAAGGAATATTTTTGCCTTCCCACCCCTCACCCCACCCTAGCCACCTCCATCTCCTAGGGTGTTCAGGAGGGGATGCTGTGGGTCAGGGAAGGGGGAAATCCTATTGTTTCTCCCTTTTAGCCTTCTGAGACCAAAGCACAACACAATTGTGTTCTCTCCCTCCCCATCTCTGTGGTGTGTGTGTGTGTGTGTGTGTGTGTGTGTGTGTGTGTGTGTGTGTATCTGCACATGCAGAGGCCAGAGGAGGACATCAAGTTCCTGCTGTGTAACTCTCCACCTTATTTCTTTGAGACTGGGTCTCCTACTGAACCTGGTGCTAAGCTAATGTCCAACAAGGCCCAACAACATTCCTGTCTCTACCTCTTCCCTCCTCCCATCCCCTCTCCCTACCCCCCCTCTCCCATGCTGGGTTAAAGGTATGGATGACCACACTCATTTTGTATGTGGGTTAAAGGAATTTGAACTCAGGTCCTCACCCTTGTGCAACGATTACTTTTACCCACTGAACCATCCTCCCAACCCAATAATTGCTTTTCTTAACAAAAAAAGTTTAAATATTTGTCTGTCGCCATCACTTTTTTTTCACTGTTTTAAGGGAAAACCATGAAGCTCCTTGGGAATCACTCCTCTTGGGAAAATTTTTTTTATCCTTAAATAAAAAAGTTGAGAGAGAAAGAACTAGAGGAAGGGCATAAGACAAAGTGGGAAACGGATCTCTGTGGGTTTGCCGAGAGCAGCACTCTCTGGGCATGACTGCCCCATGGAGCGGCCATCTTGGTGAGACACCCTTCACTAATGATGTGAGGTCAGACAGAGCCATACCAGCAGTAAGCCTAGAGTTGGAGAAGATGGCAGTGAGGTCATCTAGGTTAAGTCCATCTCTCTACTCTTGAACCTTTTCCAAGCTACTTCTCTGGGTGACACCCAAACTTTCACTTACTGGGAAATTTCTAGAGTGCCTCTCCAGCCATTACGAACTTGAATCTGATTGCAGTGCTTGCTAGTTAGAACTACTTCTTCACAAAACAATGCGGCATCAAAGAATCTTTGCCCTTGTAAAGATTTTTTTCTTCCTGAGAAATAGTTATAAAGTAATTTATCAGTCAATATGTTATCTTCCAAGCCTGGCTATCCTAGGGCAATAATCTTATACTAGATTAAGATGATCCTCAGTGTTGGGGACTGTTTTTACCTAAGAATAATACTCGCCTCCTGGTTCCTTTCCATATGCTATATTTTATGGGTTTATTAAAATTGTCATAAAAGAGGCCTGCTGAAAAGATGGTTCACTAATATAACTACCATCACCCAAGGCACTATTTTCTTATTGTACATGTTGTGATTACTACAAATATTAGCTTTTATAATAAATCAGAGGCTAAATTGCTTAGTTGACATCGTTAGCATTGACTCAACTCAAATTTGCACAGGAGCTATGAACAATCACAAAGCAAGATGAAAGTTCACCACAGCAGAGAGGCCCCTCCCCATGTCCAGTTCATCAGTATCCCTTTCCAGCCCCTTAATAAGCACACAGCCTCAGGAGGAATAACACGGGAGCAGTTTTAAGCCAGTGTTCCAACGGCTTTCCAGACAGGCTGCTGTCTCTGCCAGTTGACTGCTCAGAGCCAGCGCTGGCCACAGCTACTGGAGAAGCAGGGTTTGGAGTTTTCCATTTCCCAAGGAAATAAACAAGGAATCATTTAACAAACATTACTTTCTACCATGAGCAATGATTCTTTGTGTGGCCAAACCTGAGTCAGGCATATGATTCTTCTCCTAGATTCAGCTATGAACTTCCTTTAAAAAAATTATCTAAAACAACCAAGAGAACCTTGGTAATTCAGTTTAACCAGAACCTCCTCCCCTTCCATAGTTGACCATCCTTGATTCTGCTTGAGTACCTCCACCTTCTTCATCCCCCAAGTGATGTCTGCTCATCTTGACAAGAGTTCAGCAAAAACCCTGTAAGTCAGTGATCTTACTGCTGATGTACTTCCGGGTCACTCTCACTGCTGATGTACTTCCGGGTCACTCTCACTGCTGATGTAATTCCGGGTCACTCTCACTGCTGATGTACTTCCGGGTCACTCTCACTGCTAATGGAATTCCCGGAATTTTCCATCCACTGAACCGTAGCCGGATCCTTGTCTGTACATTCTCACTTGTTCATGCTGTATTCAGAGTTGAGCCCACTCTCTCTCCCACTGCAAGATCTTGTTATGAGGGGTCCTCATGCCTATCATGATGGCCCTGAATAAAGCCATCTTTAAGGATATCTTGTAATAATTTTCCCATTAATAAGCCCTATTTAGGTGTCATAGAGAAATGCCTTTAGTGTAAGATCCCAAATCCCTAACCTGTTATTAAGACATACCCCTTCTTTGCTTATCTCTCATAGTCAGGGATTCAGGAACTTTCATGAGCCCAGAAAAGTCATCCAGCTACAGCCATCAGAAGGGCTGACTGGAACAGGGAGATCTGTTTCTAAAATGACTATGGAGGAATCTCAGTTCTTTACTAGCTGTTGGCAAAAACAAACAATCAACCAAAAACCTCAGTTCTTCACAACACGGGCTTCTCCTTAGAGCTGTGGTGTTCTTAATACATGGTGGCTTGCTTCTACCCACAAGATTCAAGAAGGACATTGAAACCTTAAACACCCAACCATGGCTACCACACATTGTTGTTGCTGTGACATCCCGTTGGTTACCTAGGTCCAAGTCCTATAAAGTACAGGAGTGGCTAGATGCCAAGACGGGTGAGAAGAGGGTTATCAGGAGCCATCTTTAGGGCTTCTGTAGACCTTAAAGCTTAATCTTCTTGGGCTGGAGAGATGGCTCAGAGGTTAAGAGCACTGACTGCTCTTCCAGAGGTCCTGAGTTCAATTCCCAGCTTCCACATGGTGGCTCACAACCATCTGTAATGAGATCTGGCACCCACTTCTGTATACAAAATAAATAAATAAATCTTTAAAAAAGAAAGTTTAATCTTCTTTAGTTTTCCAGTAGGATGACTGTCCTACCTAGTTTTATATCAATTTGATGTAAGCTAGAGTCATTGGGAAGAGGGCCTCTCAATTGAGAGATTTTCCTGTAACAAGTCTTAATTAGTGAGTGATGCTAGAAGACCCAGCCCATCATGGGTGGTTCCATCCCTGGGAAGGTGATCCTGAGGTCCTTGGTCCTTGGAAGCAAACTGAGTAAGATATGAGACAAAGCCTATAAACAGCTCCTCCATATCCTCTGCATCAACTCCTGCCTCTAGGTTCCTGCTTGAGGTTCCTGCCCCAACTTCCCTCAGTGATGGAGTGTAACCTGCCCAGGGATGACACAGCCCACAATGGACTGGACCCTCCCACATCAATCTTCAATCAAGACAATGTACTACAGGCCACTCTGGTGGGGCATTTTCTCAATTGAGGCTCCCTGTTTCCAAATGACTCCAGATTGTGTCAAGCTGACATAAAACTAGCCATCACACTGGCAAACATAGCAAACAATAAAATAAACAATGTAAGCGAGGTGTGGTGGCAGATGCTTATAATTCCAGTGCTTGGGATGTGTAATTAGGGATGTGAGGTCAGGACTTCAAGGCATTCTTGGGTTACATGAGATCCTGACTCAAAGAAACAAAGCAAAACAAGAACCCCCAAATGAAAGGAAAACAATGTAATATTATTACCAATTACTATTTCCCTCTATTTCCCTTATATTTGTAAGATGCATTTTGAAATTTGAAATTTGATGTTTTTTTTTTTTTTTTTTTTTTTTTTTTTTGAGACAGGGTCTCTCTGTGTAGTTTTGGTACCTGTCCTGGATCTAACTCTGTAGACCAGGCTGGCCTTGAATTTACAGAGATCTGCCTGGCTCTGCCTCTTTAGAGTTGGGATTAAAGGCATGCACCACCACTGCCCAGCTTCATGTATTTTTTTATACAAAGTAACAAAGTGATTTTATCTTGTCTCTAGCATTGAAAGACCCTAGCCCTTCAGGCTTACACCCCGAAGCCTCAGGAAAAGAGAAACTTCAAGCACCAGGAAATGAGAAACTAAAAATCTAGTTCCAAGGGCAACCTGACTTAGACATTGTTCAATCTCCCCTGCAACCATATAACAATGTAAAAAGATTTCTGTTAAGAGATGTGCTCAACTGTGACTGGGATAGTTGCAGGTGTTCTAGGAAGGACCACTGTGACCTTTGTGTAAACTCCACTCCCGCCCTGATACCCCCCTTGAGGTTTCAGGAAGAATGTATGTTGATGAAACTGTACCCCCTCTGTGATCACTCTGTGATCAGACCATGATCTTATGAAACGAAATTGTAATCTTGTGGGTTTTATGGGTTTTTCCTTTATAAGCCCTTATGGGGCTGCAGTAAGATGAGACTCTTGCTCTTGGGAGCAGAGGCGCCCTTCTGTACAGAAGCTTAATAAATCCTCCTGCTATTGCATCAACTGGACTGGAGTCTGGGTTCTTGGGGCGCCCATTTGAGACCCTAAACTTTGGGATCCAACAGCATGATTGATCAAGAAATTTAAGGAAAAAAGTACTTGGGGAAAAGATGCTTTAAACATCACAACACCCGCCCTTATGCACAACAGAGTATCCACTGGGTCTCTCTTGGTACCCTGGACTTTGGTCCTGGCAAAGGAGTAGATGGATCCTTCTTACATGGACACATCTACCAGAGCCAGACTCTCCACTGGAGCTGAGAAGCTCTGGAAGAAGTTGGGGGTGCTCTTGGGCATGGGTGGCAATGCAATCCAGCCTCTGGCCCTAACAATTCTGAGCCTCAGGGAGAGCCCAGGAGGCCTTAGCTTTGTGTTCAACTGTCTTCTGCCTACGCATTCAGAGAAACACAAAACAAGACAGGAATGTGGTGAGAGCAGGATAGTGATTGTTATGGGGATAAGGGGTAGAGTACAGAATTAGGTCAGCGGAGTGTGTGGTCGCAAGAGTATTTTCCTTAAGCAAAACTGCAGCACAAGTGGTAAGATAGTAGGGTCTAGTTCATAGGTACTTTGTGTTCTTTTTCATTTCCTCTAGGTATACGAAGTATTTTAAAGTACGTTTTTAAAAATATCAGGGCTGGGGATATAACTCAATTGGTGGCATTTAGGAAGTTCTAGATTTAATACCTGGCACCACATGAATTGGGAGTGGTGGCCCACACCTCTAATCTCAGCACTCAAGAAGTGTTTCAGGACCTCCTCAGCTTCATAGTGAGTTTGAGACCAGCCTGAGAGACAAGAGATCTCTGCCTTGAAAAGTAGACCAGGGAATGAATAAATAAACTAAAACCACAGTGCCCACTTTTGGGTTGGTAACTGGCAGCCCCATCTTGTCAAGGAAATCACATGATCTTCAGATCACATGCCTTCCCACGGGTGAGCTCGATTGCCTTGCTCTTGCTGGTCATAGTTTCTCCGCTCTACAAACCACACAACCAACCACTAGATTTTAAATACGTTTGTGTGAACAGTTGCTCTATAACAAGGTACCCAACAAATACGCTGAGCAATCCAGTCCCGTCCATAACTTTCACTTTGTTCATGATCTGTTGACTATCTGGAATATGAATTTTTTAAAACAAGAACTTACTGCTCTTGGAACTCTAAAGAATTTTGGCAACTGAGTCATTTTTCTAAGAAAATGCTCAATACTTTGGAACTACTACTGTTAAAGACCCAAGCTTGGGAGAGCTTTGTGGACCCCAGGGAACACTACCACAGGCTGGGGGGCGGGGTGACACAATTTCTGGGGCACATCTGTGCATTAAAGTCTTTCTCAAGTAAGAAGTGGGAATGTTTTATGTTATTATTTGTCTTTTCCGTAGACTATATCCTGATTATGGTTTCCCTTCCCCTCCTCCCAGTTCCTCCCCACCTCCCCTCCCATCCAGATCCATACCATTTCTGTCTTTCTTTAGGAAGCTAACAAGCATCTAAGGAATAATAATAAAATCAAGTAAGTACAATAAGAGACTCAGAATATGACAAAAAAGAAAAAGAGCCAAATAAAAACCCCAAGAAACGAGTCTAGGTGCAGAGACACATGGGTTTGCACATGCAGGAACCCTGTAAACACCCCAAACTGGAAGCCATAATGCACACACAAAGGACGAGTGTAAGGCAGGAAAAAGTGTCCTGACTTGACATTATGAGACAAAGAACTTCCAAAGATGCCGCCGCCGAGTTAGTCGTGTTGGCCGTCGACTGCTGGGCAGGGGACCCACCCTCAAGAGTGGTTTGTATCTCCACTGTGATTCCCTTCGAGAAAACTCATTTTTGTTTGCAAGTGACTATCAACTGGGGATAGCTTCTGAGTTAGGGGTGGGCGTGTGTGTAGCATGGATCTCAAAAGTTCTTATTAATAAGATCAAACCCAGTGCCAGGTATTGGGGTGAATTCTGGAAGATCAGAGAAGCAGAACAAGCCACAGCTACCTCACCTTTCCAGTTCCTCAGCTGATCCTGTTTCCTCAGACTGGAAGCCTCTGCGTTCTCATCCGGAATGAAGCTCAGCTGAACTGTGCTCAAAAGCCTAAAAGCTCAACCAGCTAAATGCTTCTAGTTTCTGGTCCTCACGCCTTATATACCTTTCTGCTTTCTACCTCTCGCCCTGGGATTAAAGGCTCAATTTCTGGGATTAAAGGCGCGAGTCACCATGCCTGGCTGTTTCCAATGTGGCCTTGAACTCACAGAGATCCAGAGGGATTTCTGCCTCTGGAATGCTAGGATTCAAGGCGTGTGCTACCACTGCCTAACTTCTATGTTTAATATTGTGGCTGTCCTGTTCTCTGACCCCAGATAAGTTTGTTAGCGTGCACAATATTTTGGGGAACACAATACACCACAGGTGTGTGTCCAGGGAAGTGACAGTGTTTCAGCACTTAATTCAGAGAAATGAGCGCAAAGTGTGACTAAGACAGTGACTGCACCAACAGCCCAGGACAGTCTATGCATTTGTAGCAAAGCCTAAATCACGCCCCATGCAAATTGACTCGGTAATTCAGAGGTGCACCGTGTTTATCTTAAGGTGCCTTTGAAACACTTCAGCAGGGATGCATGCTAGCTTCTAACACCCACTGACTGGTAATTACTTGGAGTATTTACTTAAAACAAAACTTCACAGAAACACAGGAGAGCGAGAAGCTTCCTACACAGAGCAGCTGTTCTATTTTAAAGTCAGGGCCAATCCTCGAGACTGCACTTCAGAAAGTGGGTATAATCAAAGTGAATCTGCCAGGTCACCCTTGTGTCTCTGCTTTAAGTCCCCAGACATTACTGTACCAGGAGCAGCAGGCTGTTCATGTCGACAGCTTGCCTGTGCCTTGGGTGCCTCCTACATCTCCCCAGTGAGCCAGGAGGCTAACACTGGGGCCAGCAGAATCCAAACAAGCGTGCTTGTTCATACAACTTTTAACAGACTATTAAACGGACTTCTACAACATTAAAAAGAGCACTTGTGCATTGGCATGCACACACGCGCACCCCCACACTCCCCCAACACATATTTTCACATCCCCTCAGTTCTAGGACACTGTGCAGTGTGAGCGGACTCTTTCCTTCTCACATTTCAGACGTGGACACGCTGGAGGTCTCAGCAGTGTTTAATGTCAGGACTTTAAGTGGCAGACACTTCGGTTCGAATTGCAGGAGCTCTGGGTGGCTAATGAAATGCTTCCTGATTTAATGTCACTTATGGGGAAGCAAGCATTCTGAATCGTGAGGTTCCATTTCAAAGGGCACATCTATGTTAAGCACGACTGTGTTCTCAAGGGGAGAGGGGGCTGTCATCTTACCAGGAACTCATATTAAAATCTTCAACCTGCTACCAACCAACGGAGTCGCCAAGGCACAGATGTCTAGTGCTCATTCATAATTCAGAGACCAAAGAAAACTTGTTTTCACGGGGGAGGTAACAAAGGCAAATGAAAACAGGAATGAATGGTTACTTTGTAATGTTAGCCAGTGGGAGCCCGCAAGATGGCTCAGAGAGTCAGGCATGTGCCTCCAAGTCTGACCGCCTGAGTTCAATCCCCAAGACCCACATGATGGAAGGAGGGAACTGATTCCTGCAAACTGTCATCTGACCTCCAAATATGTGCTGTGACATGCATTCAATCACACACACACACACACACACACACACACACACACACACACACACAATAAAATGTAATAGAAAAATAGAAAAAGTATTAGCCAACTGCCCATGACACATTACCCATTAGCTTGCGCATCAACCAGCATAGCTGTGGTGCAGGAGACTGAGAGGCAGGACGGGAAGGAGGTGCTCACTGCTTTCTGGTACTTCCCTTTCCTTGCAGAGTCACCATAGCAACCAGTCTTCACCTTTGCAGTCATCACTGACGGAAGCTGTCTGAGTTGGTTGCAGGTTTTGGTGTCTTCACACGACTAGAACCAGCCCCATGGATCCCTCAGACCCCAGTCCCAGCTGGGCAGCGATACTAAGAGGTCTGGGTTCCAACTCTGTGGCCTCTTCTCCCAGTCACATTCTAACCATCTTATCTTCTCTTTGGTCCTCAGACTTTAGGAGCGGCAAATGTTTTCTAGAGTCAGTAGCATGGGGGCATTACTGTGTCTCCACTTTGACTTCTCGATTCTCTACCATTAACAACGAAAGAACTGTTCAATCCTCTGTTTAAAAATAACTGCCATGGTTTCTGTCTCCAGCTGGGCCGTGGCTGATGAAATTCTCACGGCAGTCTTCCTTCTATGGAGCCCACCCTTTCCACCATGCTTAGCTAACATGCATTTGGAGAGATTGGCACCACACCCAGATCCAGATCCAGGGACGGACCTGGATGGGTCTAAACCAGAGTGACTCCATTTTCTTCCTAACAGTGATTGGTTCCTACAACACAGGCATCAAGCTGTTAGTCCAAGGCATTCATTCTCCTGGCTAGAGGGCTTGGCTGAGAGTAGGTTGATCTAGTTCTGAAGCTCCGTCTCTGTTGGAGCAGCATTTTGTTCAGGTATAAAGCCTAGAGTAATAGAGTAATAGGTGTCAGGCCGGAGTAAACAACTCCAGGCAGCTAGCCAAAGGGAACCAAACTGAAGGTGACGGTAAAGCCTGCAGGGTGGCAGAACTGAGGGAGTTGTAAAGGACACAGCCAGGAGTAATGAAGTCATGCCTCATGTACTCGGGACATTACAATTAACAGAGACAATAAATCTTCCTTATTCTTCCACTTAGTTTCGGTTAGGTGTGCAATTACTTGCTGGCAGGAGATGCCTAATGAAGGCGTCTTGTTACTGAACTGGTGTGCAATTATAAAGAACCCTGAAGTCTTATACAAAGACATAGGGCTAGACACATAAATTAAGTACTTCTGGGACAATGATGGAGTTCAGGACAGGCTCTCCCAAAATATGGCACTCCGGTATTTGAAATCAGCTGAAGTAGGAAGGTCTTTCTGTCCTCTTCCTGCGGTTCTCCCCTGAAGTGGAGTGTGAAAGAATCCTTGGACCTTCCCGGGAAGCAGATGCTTATACCGGAGAGGACACCAAAGACCCAGAGACAGAGAAGAATCTTAGATAAGTAAAGCCCCCCCCCCCCAGTATACTGTCGCGACAGCACACCCCACATTGTCCAACCCTGCTCCTCAGACTTAGTGTAAAATAGACACAAGCCTTCTGGTCCCTTTGCTCTCTGCCTTTGAAGGTTTATGTCACATAAAACGTAAACAGGAGATGATTTTTTTCTGCTTTTTTTGGTAGCAACAGTTTTTTTGTTTGTTTTTGTTGTTGTTTTGTTATAGGTGCTTTGAGCACAAACCTGGCAACTGGCAAGGAAAACATAAAATTTTCTCTCCCCTGTGGTATACCCTCCTTGTAAGTTGAACCCATTAAATACAAGAGAAGGGTTTGATACTCCAGCTTCATTTGGGAATGTACAAAATAAAAGCAATTTGGAGAATCATCTAAGAGAGACCCTCAAATGAGAAAATGCCCCATCACATTGGCCTGTAGGCAATGCGAGCTTATAGGGCATTTTTTTGGTTAATGATTGATGTGGAGGGGCCCCGCCCACTGTGGGCAGTACCATCCCTGGGCAGGTGTCCTGGGGTATATAAGAAGGTAAACAGCAAGTCAGGAGGAGTAAGCCAGTAAGCAGCATTCCTCCATGGCCTCTGTTTCAGTTCCTGCCTCTAGGTTCCTGCCTTGAGTTGTTCCTGTCCTGAATTCCCCTCAGTGATGAAGTGTCACCCAGTAGCTGTGGGTTGAAATAAATCCTTTCCTCCCCAAGTTGCTTTAGGTCCCGATGTTTAGTCACAGAGAAAGAAAGTGAACTAAAACAGTATGTTAAGGGAGAAAGTAAGCTCTTCTTGTTCCTGTGGCTGTCACATAACAGGTATTTCAGGGCATTTTTGTTCATAATAGAGAACAGTGATTGGCAAAGTATAATATCAGTCCCTATCTGGACTATTCTGTATTTATTAAGCCTGAGTTAAGAATAACTTTATATTTTTAAATCCCCAAAGAATATTGTATAGCCCATAAAATTATACAAAATTAAACTTTTATTAGAACACAGATGTGTTCATTTGTCTACACGCTGCCCATGCTTACTTCACCCCCAAGCGGCAGAGTCAGTTGACCACACGGAGACATGAGTGACTGCAAGGCTATATACCATATACTACCATATACTACCATTTAATAGGTCATAGAACTGTCATTATATTTGCTATCTGGTCTCTTACTGAAAACGTTTGCTGACCCCTGATAGAGATAACATAAACGTGAGTGTACACACATCCATGGAAGGTCACATTACATACTTTGTAATTTACTTTTTCTCAGCACAAACAGTTGATGGCAACTCAACCTCCTTGTCACCATGCTTTGAATAGTACACTGACACGACATAGTTCAGGATGGCCTATTACTTGTTTGTCCTACGGTGCCTTGGATTGATCCTAGGGCCTCGCGCGTGTGTGCGACAAGTGTTTCACTGAGCTGCACCCCCTAGATAAACTGTGATTTAAACATTCTCGTTAGACTCATGGCCTACTGATTTGTTTTCACTTAGAAATGCCATAAATACCATTACACATAAATATTTGACTATGTCTTTGATTACTTCTGGAGATTAGATTCCTAGAGGTGAGATGGCTTAGAAAGGCACCCTAAGTATGTCCCAACAGTTAACATCCTTGTTGTCTGGGGTGAGTGGTAGGACTCACAGGCTGCCTGGTACCTAGAGAAATTATCACTAAGCGGGTGGGAGAGGAAGGAGAGAAGGGGTGGGGAAGAGATGGGGTAAACAGTGAGGAGGAGACTGGGACTAAGAGTAGTTAGGTCCAGGTTAGTTGACCTTCATGACTCTTTACAAGCATGTTTCCTCCACTATAGGAGAAGGGTTGAGAAACTAGGAACAAAAAGAGTTTGCTTTGAGGATATATATATAATCTTTCAACTTTTAGAGCACATTTACAGGGCTCATCATCATCCGGAGTCTGTGAAAGGATGTATATGAATCAGCCAGTTCTCACCCCATGGGGGTGAGAAAACCCAGCTCACGGAACTGTCCTTCAGAAGAGGAGGTCTTGACTTTACAAAGAGCATTTCACCCCTGTGCTGCATTCTTAAAACTAGATCCATGTGTTTCTTTTAATTAGTGTTTGATTCAGTATTAATATTCTTATTTATCTCCTGCATGCCATATGGATTAAATTCTCATTACCTTTGATCTTAATACTTTTAAAATATGTAAATCAGCAGACGCCCTCTCTAATGCCGTGTTTGTATCCCTGTCTGTTATTGCCCTGGGCGAAAGGAAAGTATCTGTCCTGAAAAAAAAAAAATTAATTAAAATGTGTGGAAGTCCTACAAATGTATATTTCACTGGTCAAGTTCAATAAATCAAATATTGCCCAACTGAAAATGAGCCTAGTGAGCGTGAAATGGTTCTTCAACCCGACGAGGGTTCCTAAAACCTCACCACTGTGCACACCAGTACACCACAAGGTCCAGGCAGAAGCTTTGCGGCTTCCCTCACTTATTAAGGACTTAACAAAGCTTTCTGCTTCGTCAACACCAGCAGGTGCTTCCGTGTGGGAAGCAGGGGGTGCCGGGGAGAGGTGTCTTTTGTTAGAGTTCTTACCAGTCATTTCCCTTTCTTGGTTCTCAGTGTGTTAGGCTGGAGGATTAGAAGAAATGATAGGAAGATAGACCTTACCTGTTAACTTCAAGTAAGTTTAAAATCCCCGGACTATAGCTAGTTATGAACCTAGTGAACAGAGAAGGGAAGGGACAACCATGATTGATGGATGCAAATTAATCTCAAGCAGGGCCATTTATATAACCTCCTTTTTTTACAAAAAAGACTTCTTTTTCTTTTCATTTTCCTTTCTTTTGTTTTTTGAGATAGGGTTTCTCTCTATAGTCCTGGCTGTCCTGGCACTCACTCTGTTGACCAGGCTCAAATACACTGAGATCCATCTGTCTCTGCCTTGCTAGTGCTGGGATTAAAGGCATGCACCACCACTGCCTGGCTACCAGTCTTTTTATTAAAGAAATGTATTGTGAAGTGTACGACAGCATTACCTTTTCATCTCTTAAGATAGTCTGTCAGATTTCCTCCCTCAGAGATAACAGTACAAAATATTTTCAGGAAAAATTTTGTATTAAAGTGGTGTCTGCATGCCACTAAATGCCGCGTGGCATTCTTGCTTGTAAGCATGCTCAGCTTTTGCAAGCTGTTCAATTTAGTTGGGGAGTAAAGAGTACACAGATTTATATTGGGGTCGATGGTCCTCTTTAACCCATCAGAAGGCTTACGTTCATAAGTGCAGATGCAGTTGTCATGAGGAGATATAATTTTTAACTCACTGCATAGGCAGCCACAATCTTCTTACACATGTACCCTCCAGCCTACTGGTTATTAGATCATGCACTTGGATGCTAAATTCACTTAAATTTTGCTGGTACAACATGGTACACATACATATGGCACCCTTGAGAAGCAGTCCAGTTTCTAGAATAAAAAAAAATTATCCTAGAGAGAGTGGCTCTGCTTTGGAGACCTTCAATGTAGCTCTTAAAATGAGCCCTATGCCTGATCAGAAAAATGTAGAGACCTACCGCAAAGGTCAACCACAACCACAGCATGGGAGATCAGTGTTTACAGGACAAAATTAGGGATGTGGCAAGAGGCTTGGGAGTGCCTAGGAGAAAAACCAGGCACGTGTAGGTTTGTTTCTCAAATTAAGTGAAATATACTTGCAGTTATTTGTTGAAATTATTTGAAGAGTGCAATGGAGCTTAAACCATGCTGTCCGAGAATCCTGTCCTATCAGAAGGATGCACACATCACCCTGAGAAAGGGGCCTGTGCTGGGTGTGGGAGGCCATGGCAATCCTAAACCTCCTCCTCTGCCCCTCTACAAACCCAACCATTGATGTTCCCATCGCACGTTGAAAGACTAGCTGATGCTGTTTCGCCAGCATCAATTTATCATAACCTTGCAGCTGTCATTGAAACTCATTGCCTAAAGCATTGTGGAAAGGATCAGTTCTCGGCAATCTGTTTAGGAAGAACACAAGTCAGAAACAAGGGTATCTCATCCCAGATTCCTCCCTCTATCAGTGCCCGTCGTCGTACATCCTTCCCCAAGCCCGGGGCATGCCACTTTTATCCTCCCAGCAGGAATCATCCCATCCATCTCACTGTTTTTATCTCGGCTCTCATCAGCTGTTGCCTGGACCACAGCGCCTGCTTCTCTGCTGGCTCCGGCTCTGGTTTTGCTTCCATGCTCTCCGCCCTCCACATGGTTGCCAGAGACAGTTTTCTAAACAAGCATGTCATTCCTCTGCTCAATATTCTTCCATGGTTCTCCATAGCGTTCAGAGCAGAGATGGAGCCTGCGTCTTTCCTTAGCACACACTTCCTCATCTCTCCAGCTCATTTCCTACTGATCCTCAACAGTTCATCCTGGCTTCCGTACCACAGACTCACGGCCCTGCTGGTCCGTAAGAATCATCACAAGTTCATTTTCCAGAAGATGACTTTTCCTGACTTTCAAGTCCAGTCAAATGTCTGTCCATGCATTTAGCACTCATTTCATTTCATACTAAATAGAAGGAGATAACAATTATCGCACCTAAGGGAAGATACAGAACCATGTTATGTTTATAATCAGTGGTATGGATCGTAGTAAGTAATCACTGTATATTGAAGGGATGGGGAAAAAAAATCTCTAGCTGCTTTTGCTTATAAACACCCACCAATATTCCTTCGGAAATGACTTGTCTAGATGAGAGATGAATTGAATCTATATAAATGTTATGTAGCCCAAGAAACAGTAATTTTAAGATCATGCTTTTAGGAAGTAAGCCTCAATCATCAAGAAAGATGCTATTTATGAGGGTTTTTTTTTTTTTTCAGTGTAATGGAGTAGACTTATTCATTCACTGAATTGAATTCTACTTTGTTAGTTGGCTTTCTGTCTTTGTAACAAATTACCCGAGATAATAAATGTGCAAAGAAGAAAGGTTTGTTTGGGCTCACAGTTCTGAAGGTTCTAGTTCATGATCAGACAGGCCCAGTGCTTTGAGCCCTTGGCAGGCACAGTCAACGGCAAGGCATGGAGCAAGCGGTGAAGCAAATGACCTAGCTCATGGTCACAAGGCAAAAGGAAAGAAGAAGAGGCAGGGGTCCTATAGCTCCCCACTAGGCCCCACTTTATGAAGATTCGTCACTCTAGGGACCCAGCCTTTGACGCATGGACATTGGGATCGCTTACCAAACTGTGACATCTACCTTTGTTCCCATGCCACACAGACAGCAATGGTAGCAAGAGGCTCAAGAATAAGACTAGAGGAACTTTTGCATCCTGCCTTTTGTTTATAAATGGCACTGCTGGGGTCATGTTAATATGCAGGGAAACTATTTACTTTGCTATCTGTACAACTGAGAACTGTCTGGGGAATCTACAAAACACTAAGGGAAAGCATTACCTAAGAATCCCCAACTTAGATCAGAATTATACCCAGAAGTCTGTTCTTCATAAGCAAATAATCAGAACAGCCTTTTGCTAAATACAACCAGCCCTGCTGGCCCTGCAGTAATGACTGGGAAGCCTCACCCAAAGGCAAAGCTGGGCGTCTTACAACACACAGTCGAGTGATGGATTGCCATTGGAGACGGCAAGGACCAGGAAAAGCCTGGGCTGAGTCTTTGCTCTCATATTGTCAGGGAAAGCAAAAAGTTGGGGAATTGGAAGAGGAGGTGGATTCTCAAACCACAAGCTTAAAAGTCTCATAGACTAACTTTCCAGCAAGCAAACTGAAAACTCTTGCTACTGCTTAGTTAAATCTGATCCAAAAGAGCAGCCTGGGGCCTAAAGTGACCACAAAGCTAAAGGCTGAACTGATGACAGTAAATAAGGTTAGCCAGGCCTGCCTGGCCTAAAGCTAATGAGAGCTGGAGGACAAATCTGTGGTTAGTAATCTCTTATCTCAAACACATATCCTGCTACAGGATATTTGATTACACTGTGAAACTCCCAAGACTGTGTTAATAAAATTAACCTTGGATCAGGGGGTGGAGTCAGTGACTAGTTGGCAAGAAGTAGCCATAGAGAAGACAGGGGAGTCAGAAATACATATAGAGAGACACCTAGGAAGGGAGGGACTTAGAGATTCGTGGTCATTTTGGTTTGGATCAAGGGGAGAGACACATTCTTGCTGGGTTTCAGGCTAAAAAGGAAGGTCAGCTGGTTGCTTCTCAGAATCTCTGATCTAGCAGGTTTTTACCCCCACCCCTGACTCTCGAGTCTTTATTGGTACATAGAACAATAGAGATTTAGTTAAAACCTATATTTGGTGGCCATGACTGAGCCAGTGCCGTTGGGACTGGAAATACTGCCAGGCTTCAGTCTGAGCGGGGTGCTGACCGCAGGGTCACAGGGTGCAGAGAGTAGTTAAAATATCAGTAGATTCAAGATTACCTGCCTTTAAGACGACCAAAACAACAACATCCTGAGTTTGGGACCACACGGTTGTTAAATGACTGCAGAGTTAAACCAACAGAGACAGAGCTCCTTCTTGCTCAGCCCAAGGACATGAAGCACAGTTAAAAGGGCAGCTCATCAGGGGCAGAAGATGATTTATACGCAGCTCATTAAAATAAAGGCTTCTACAGACAAAGACTCAGGACAATGGGATCCCTGTCTCCCTGCAAGGCATTCCCCATGAACTCTAGTTTCAATTATATGTCCCCTTAACCTTTCTTTGGGTCTGTGCTGGGTTCTGCATTTGAGAAGGTGCTCCAGGGGAGGCATCCTTAACCTTAGGCCTCCTGATCGAAGGACCAAAGTAACTCCCAGTTTTCCGGGAATGATGCTTCCTAGCTGGATAAGCGTGGGCAACAGTGCTGCTTCCTCATCTGTGAAATGGAGCACTTTGTTATTCTGTTCACAAAGATCCAATATAAAACACTGATCTTTTTTTTTTTTTTTTTTTTTTTGTCTTGTAACATAAGGCTCCCTGCCCCTGTTACAGCAACTGTAGATTTTTCTCTCTAAACTGGAAAACTTTCTGCAGCCAAGAATATTTGTGCAAGATTTTAATCTGTTTTCCCGACATTTGAAACCATAGTTCTGGAAGTTTAGTACTTTCATCCTGGGTCTTCCCCAAATACCACACTAGTTTCATGGTCTCCTTAATCTTCCTCCAGATTTGCTACATTGAGTTTAGGTAGAAGTTACACTCTGTGTTCAAATGATCCTTATTGCCTAACCTTGTGAAGGCTAAGGTAGGTCCAGCAGACAGAGCCGCTCAAGTGTCGGATTCTTGGATTTAGAAACCAACAGAGCCTCGCACATCCATGACTCCTGCTTTGCTTTGGAGGGTGTGAAGCTTGAGAAAGAGCAGTTTGGCCTCACAGGCTCCCTCCCTCTCTCTCGTTCCCTCCTTTCCCCTCTCTCCATCCAGTTCTCTCCCGGAAAGGTGATGACTCTTCCATGCTTGCATATAATGGATGGGCAGGCACATGTACTCCTGAGCGACCCCTTCTGAGGCTGCTTTAATCACCTGGCATCATATTACATCCTCATAACCCAAACTGTGACAGTTGTGTGAACAACACATGACTTAACGAAATTAGCACCAAGAACTGACTTTATCCCCCGTGTCCCGGGAAAAGGCAATAGGACATTCCACTTAGCTAGTGCTCCCTGGGGAAGTATTTGAATCCCAAATAAAGGAAGTGTGGGCACAAAATGATTATGTTCACAATGCTATAAATTTCTAATATTTCCAGATGCTATTCCTATCCTTCCTCTAACAGGGCTAGACAGGGCAAACAGTGGGCTGAAGGCTTGAAAGCAGCCTTAGGTACAAAATACCAATTTACTATCTGGACATGTATCGCTGTCCGTGATCCCAACACTTAGGATTCTCAAGTGACCCTGTGAATTTCCTCCCCTGACCCCGAGGTAATTTCAGCACTTGGTAGGCTGAGGCAGGAGGATTGCAAGTTCCAGGCCATCCTAGGATACACAATAAGACCTTGCCTTAAAACAAAGGAGGAGGAGGAGGAGGAGGAGGGAGGCATCCTCAACTAGGATACATACGCCACTGTTTTCAGTTTTTGCAGGCTTTATCCCTGTACACCTTTGCAAAAGACTGTCTAGTCATTCACAAAACAGCCTAGTTGACCGAAGGCCCTACAGTTGTAGTCAGATTCCCCCCGAGACATTGCACTCAGTTCTAATCACATAAACACCTAAGCCAACGGCCCGTACAAGGTTCAAAGCCTCTTTTACGCTTTAACCTTGACATTTCAAGGGCACCGCCTGTATGAAGTCAGTGTCGTTCGCCTGAAAAGTGAAGATGTTCGGGGCACGAGAACCTCCGTCTCTGCAGAGTGCGTTGCAGCAAGCTATGGAGTGCCACCCTTGTAGCTGGGGCGTCAAACTGCTATGGGTTTTGCCTCTTATTTGAGCAACACAAGAGCCAAACGAAGTCAGGCAACAGCTGAACCCAATGCCATCTGAGTGGAAATTATATTTTAAACACAAACAAAGTCAGTCACTCCATCCGCCCTCGCTCTTGAACGTTTCGGAGTTATTTATCATTGCAGTCAGTGTGGTCCAGAGACCGAGGCAGCAGTACCCGGAAGGGAAGTCCCTGGCCCCTCCACTGGCTTGCTTTCACACCCGGCCCATCACCAGCAACACACCGGGCGCTCTTCCTGCTTCTATCATACACTCATGATTTCACACACCACTTCTTAAAGAATTCAGGGACCTTGAAAAACATGTCTGCACAAGTGGACGTGATGGTCAACCTGATTTTATCAGAAAAGCCCCTGGGCACAAGTAAAGCACACCTTTCGGTGTGTCAGTGAGGACGCTTTTGGTGAGGATGGACTAACGGGGGACACCCACCCATGTGGATTCAGCACCAACCCATAGCCTGGAGGCCAGGTTGAAATAAAGAGGGAAAGGAGGAAGCCAGTGAGGACCTCTAGCCTTTCTCTGCTTCCCAGATGCCCTGTGAGCGCCTCCACCACACCGTCCCTGCCACGATGGGACGGAACCTCGCCGCCCTTACGTTATTTTCTCTGGTTTCTTGTCACAGTGGTGAGAAAGTTAACGGATACAGCCAGGTTGCATGGGCTTTGTCATGTGACAGCCCACAGAGACCATGAGGATATGGGCTCGAAACACAGAGACCTTAAACAGAGGCGGCTCTAGGGGCCCTGCCCTGCGCACTCCGAGCTTTGGCATCTCTCGGCACAGCCATAACTCAACCACACTTCACCACTGACACTATTGTAGAGCATCTTGGGTGGTTCTAATACTGTTGCTTACATGTAAAGTCACTACACAGAAGGCAAAATTTTACTTAAAAGCCAAAAAATATATTTATTCCATCCTACATTTTATTGGACTTTTCAGAATTTGGATCTGTGCTAAGACTACTTAAGATACAATGTCACAAACACTTGTGGCTATTTCCAGGGTAGGAAGCTGTAAAATATGTGGGTTTTTATGGTGACATGCAGCTGTCACTGCTGCTGGAGGTGTCACCACCATTTCAGGAAGAGCTGCTTAGTTGACCATTCCCTTCACCACCATGCAGACATGAGGACATGGGCCATATCCCTTCACCCCCATGTAGACATGAGGACATGGACCATTTCTCTCACCCCCATGTAGACATGAGGACATGGACCATCCATTCCCCTCACCCCCATGTAGACATGAGGTCACAGACATCATGTAGACATGAGGACATGGACCATCCATTCCCCTCACCCCCATGTAGACATGAGGTCACAGACTATTCCCTTTCACCCCCGTGTAGACATGAGGACATGGACCATTCCCCTTCACCCCCGTGTAGACATGAGGACATGGACCGTTCCCCTTCACCCCCGTGTAGACATGAGGACATGGACCATTCCCCTTCACCCCCGTGTAGACATGAGGACATGGACCGTTCCCCTTCACCCCTATGCAGACATGAGGACATGGACCGTTCCCCTTCTGTCTATAACAGTTCCAGGGGATCTGATACCCTCACACAGACATACAGGCAGGCATAATACCAATGTACACAAGATACAAATAAATAAATTTTTAAAATATGAAAAGGAACACCATGCTTTGTTTTGGATCACACAGCATTTTCTCTAACATTGCTTAAAATCCGTGGTCATGGGAAGAAATCCATATGATCACTTGGGAATCACAAACTCACAGAGATTCTGGTGACGCTCATTTGATCCACACCAATCTGGTTATGATTCCGGTGAACGGCAGTTTTCATCCTCTGCTCTGTTATGGTGGCATCCAGTTTATAATTGCTTCCCTTTCTCCTCTACTGTTCGATTTGATTCTGCTCTTAGGGAGCAGACTGGGAAGACAGAAGACGTGCTCCTCACGACCATGGCTGCAGTGGCTACAGCTCAATCATCTCAACTACACATTGCTTATTTAAAAAAAAAATCTATCATCACTTTACTGGACGTCTCATTTTAAAACACAGCAGTGTGAAGGGTTGGATTGGCAGCACCCACACGAAAGTCCTAATTCCCTGGCTCAGGCATGGAATACTGCCTTTCCTCATGAGGGGTTACCATGAAAACCTGAACTCAATCATATGACGTGGTGAGGCACTCACACACTCCACTAACCACACTGCCTTCCAAGAGTCACCAGGAGGACAGCAGGATGCTCATCAGAAACACCTCATCTTCTTCAAACTGCCGGACCCCTTCACTCTTTTGTGCATACCTCTTCCTTTCATCAGTGTGATCTCAGAGCTCTATAGATTCACTATCTTTATGTTTCGTGTGAATGTCTGTAGTAAGTTGATTGGTGAAAATGCTCTTGAAGGAATTGGAATTTCCCTACTGGCCACTCACAGCTCTCTCTACTAGACCAACATTTAGTGCCAAATGTATTAGTTCCTTCTCTTGTGA
Source organism: Peromyscus leucopus (assembly GCF_004664715.2). NCBI lineage: Eukaryota > Metazoa > Chordata > Mammalia > Rodentia > Cricetidae > Peromyscus > Peromyscus leucopus. Next base: position 47,156,251 of record NC_051066.1, on the reverse strand, counting down.
CTGCGACAAAACCCCTGACCAAGCCGACTCAAGAGAGATTGCTTTTGGCTCACAGTTCAGGGGAGTTTCAGTATACCCTGGTAGGGAAGGCATGGTGGTGGGAACTTGTGTCCCCATACACCAGGAAACAGGCCAGGCAGACCTCAAAGACCTGCCCACAGTATATCACCTCTGCAACCAGGTCCCACAACTCCCCCAAGCAGTGCCACCAGCTGAGGACCAAGTGTTCAAACATGCAAGCAGGTGATGGACACTTCAGACCACCCAAAGCATAACATTAGGCAAACAGATCCAGAAAAACCAGAGAGCCCTCCTAACTGAATTGTAATGTTTCATCTTTCCCTTTGTAATATCAAGCGCTAAGGCCCTAATCTCCTGCTTCAGATGTTTTCCTGTGAGAAGTGATTTGAATATAATCAGTTGGGAATTTCTAAGAAAATAATAGCAGAACTTCTGTGCTTTCTAACTCAACGTGTTTTCATCATTAAAATCAAAGTGAACTTGATGTTCTTTAGCCTGCTGTACGGAGATGGATGCTGGACGTGTTTGCTGGTTCCTGGAGCCAGACAGCTTCGAAACATAGGTCTGGGGATTTCTGAGATGGTGTTGTGGGAAAAGGGCTTGAGCAGAGGAGGAGAAAGAAGAAGGAAACTATACTCTCCTTCTGGGAGGCTGAGACCATCCCTCTGGACGATGCAAATCTAACATGATTATGCTGATCAATCAGATAACCCACTTAATTTCTCTTTCATCCAGAGTATCACAGACAGCAAAACAAACCACAGGAGCAACCTCACCCAGGTACCTTGACTGTACAAACTTTTCCAAGGGCCATTGCCAATCTCTCTGCTTTTACATGGAGACCTTACTCATTTTCGTAACAAATGTGACTGTTCAAAACAGACAATCAGACAGAAATACCATCCCATAGAGTCTCCTGCTGTTCAAGCAGATGGCTGTGTCCTGTCTTACAAGTTCCACTCCTTGAGAGACAACTATTGACCAGAAATATTTACAACATTTAACTAAATGAAAGATCTAAGACATTGTTTGAAATGAAACTAATTTCTGCTCTACAGATTGTCTGTTAGTCAGCTTTGTGTTACTATAATGAAAGTACCCAAGGCTATTAACTTATAATGAGAATAGGTTTCTTTATCTCATAGTTTGAAGGTTCCAATTCAAGATTGGACAGCCTCATTGGTTTGGGCTTCTGGTTTGGGCTTCTACCATATGGCAATGGCCAGGAGTACATGGCAGAGAAAACTGTGAACTTCGTGAGCTAGGAGGAAGAGAAGAAGAGAGGGAGGAGTAGAGGGAGGAAGGAAGAGAGAGAAAACATTCTAAAGGCCTTGAATCTTACTTGGAGGCACACCCACAGTGACTTAAAAACCTTAAAGGTTCTTCCAAAGTGTTTACTGTCTCCTAATAAGGTCCCCCTGGGATCCAAGCCTTTATGATGGGCCTTTGGGGGAACATTGTCCAGACTTAACACTATCCACCTGAGTAAGTGCTCATTCAGTGAACACGGAGTGCTTACTGCGTACTGGGTACCATGTGTGCCGAGCATTTCTATTTTGGTTGATCTAGGATCATTCTCCAGCTGACCCAGAATCAACACCATTGAGTGCTTTTTATACCCATAACCAGTCACACAGATCTTCTGCTTAGCATAATGCATTTAGGTATGGTGGCTAAGTTCACAGGGCAGCGTTTGCCAGGTCAGCTGATTCACCGACACCCTTTCTCCAAATAAGGTTGATGTCGGCAACCTATTTAATAGATAACAATAAAATTTTCCTTTCTCATTAAATTTTGAGGCAAATGCTTCTGCCTGTAGACATGGGTCACTTGTTTCTTGTCCTTTAATGAATTGCTCTTTAGCATTCTTTCTAAAGGTGGGGAGGGAGGGTTTGAATTCTTTCCTGCAATTTGAGGTGCTAATAAGCAATAGAAGAGCACAATGTAAATCCTATTATTGAATGGGACAGAAGCCTGGTCACTTTTATCTGAATATATAGGAAGGGAAAGACCTTAGAGGAGGAGAAATTGATTAAACCAATCAGCAGGGGAAACTTAAGTTGTTATGAATATAAAACAGCTCTCCCATGTTGTCTGAAATGTTTGGTGAATGTAAGCTTTAATGACTAAACATTGAGGGTGGAGAGGTGCTCAGCTGGCCATTAAGGGCACTGGCTACTTTTCTAGAGGATCTGGGCTCAGTTTCAAGCATCCACAAGGAGGTTCAAAACCATCGTAACTCCATTTCCAGGGGATCCAGTACACCTCTGAGGGTACCAGGCATGTGTGTGGTGCACAGACAAACATGCAATCAAATCATCCATGTACACAAAATAATAAAATAAAAAATAAAATCTTTTTCTATAATGTATCTGTACCAAATGTCGGTAATGTCTTGCTAATTTCTCTAGACTTTTAAAAACAATAGATGCTGAGTAAATTATTAGGATAAAAGATATAATTTTTTTGTTTGTTTGTTTTGTTTTTTGAGACAGGGTTTCTCAGTGTAGTTTTGGTGCCTGTCCTGGATCTTGCTCTGTAGACCAGGCTGGCCTCGAACTCACAGAGATCCGCCTGGCTCTGCCTCCCGAGTGCTGGGATCAAAGGTGTGCACCACCACGCCAGGCAGGATGTCAAATTTTTAAAAGGCTTTCAATGTGCATTACAAATCACTTTTGGACAAAAACATCGTGTTCTTTGTGCTTCTACCCACACACCAACAGGATACATCTTTTCACTCTCTCTCAACTTGAAATAGTGCCATTTTATGCCACAAATTGTTTCCATGAGTCATACTTAAACATTTGCCTTGGAATCTTCCAAGTCCCTCCTCTCTGCTGTCCTTCTCTTGCTTGAAGGTCTTGGTATTCCACATAGAAGGACCTACAGTAAAAGCTGATGATTTATGAGGAAGGCCTGATTCATGTGACTTGAAAGCTCTTCAATTTGGAAGCTGCCATGAAGCCGTGCTCTGGGCCCTGTGTTCAAGTTCCACTTTGGGCAAACATTAGCAGTTGTTGCTCGTTATCTCCCCTGCTGGCTTCCCTACAGAAGCCTTCAATCACAGGAGGGAGCAAATGTATCAACTCAAATATGTTTCCCAGCTTCTTCTGCAAATGAAGGAAGCAAAGAAATGTAGGCCAAAGGCATGGGTGTGCTTCTGGGAAGATCCTTTTAGCGAAAGAACATGGCCATGACAGATGAAAGGCCAGCAGCAGCCATTTTTTTTAATGTTCTTGAGAGGCCATGAAAACAAAGAAAACGGAGAACGCTGGCCTTGCTTATTCTTGATCTTCTGAGCCAGTTCGAGAAAGTGCCTCTCTGGGCTGCCCATGACACCAGGAAAACACACATTTGTTAAAGTCACTGTAATCTAGGATGTTTCTTGAAGCAGGAAACAATTCCTATTTTACAAAATATCCTCCAAAGGATTTTTCATCACTGTAGGGTCAGGAAAGGGGGAGCTTTCTACTAGGATGTGAAGTTGTGTTGGGGCCTTTTCAAAAGTGCAGCCTGTCTGGCTGCCTGCTTTCCTTCTTTCCTTCCTTCTTTCCTTCCTTCCTTCCTTCCTTCCTTCCTTCCTTCCTTCCTTCCTTCCTTCCTTCCTTCCTTCCTTCCTTCCTTCCTTCCTTCCTTCCTTCCTTCCTCCCTCCCTCCCTTCCTCCTAGTTCTTGGTGTGCTTTTATCATGTCCTAGGGGTTCAGATGTTGATCTGTGATCACTCCCCACATTATTATCATTATCATTATGGGCAGGTTCTCTGAGCCTGGAGCTCATTGATTGATTAGCAAGAATGGCTGGCCATCCAGCTCTGAAGACCCACTTCTCTCCACCCCCACCCCCTGCCAGCCGGGCAGGCCACTGTGCCTGGCTTCCACTTGGGTGCCGGGAATCTTAACTCAGGTCCTAGGGCTTGAGAGACAAAGCACTTTCCCGACTGAGCCCTCTCCCCAGCTCCTTGATCTGCTCTTTAATGTGTGTGTGTACAATGCACACTCAGTATATATACAGAGTACACGATATGTTTTGCAGTTTGTAGAGTTTAATCTCCGCTGGTGTCCGTGGGGAAACATGGTGGTTAAAACCCCCAGGAGAGTTTGGGGAAGGGACCCAGGCCTGTGTCTCTAGGTGTCCCACGGTTTCCCTCGTGAATCGAGGAGAGTGCCACAGCAAGGCAGAAAATCTTCACAGGTGCTGAGTCATTGAAAGTGTGGCTTTGAGGTTCCAGAAGCCACAGCTGAAACTGAGTATGGGAGCAATGTCATGTTAAAATGGGGCAATGACCGGCGTTTAGGAAAAAAACAAACTACAACTTCCTTAAGTACAGGAAGTCAGTCATGACAGGAGGCGGGAGGTTGAGAGCTTCACTTCCGGCCCTCAGCATTTTATCCATACTGACTCCTGCAACTCCCGGGAACTTGGACATGGTTTGGTCTAGCAGGGTCTAGACGGTTCAGTTTTCCCCAAACGTTAGCTCATGGCGGAGAACAAGGCAAACATCCTCAGACCTTCAAGGTTTTATCATTACTGGGATTTGGGGTTTATTGCATTCTGTCTCCACTCTTCTTTCAGTTCTACCTAGTTATATCTTAGTGAAAGAAAACTTCAGACTTCAAAACATAGATATGACATCTCTGAGCCCTCTGTGACTCACGAAATTTGTGGCCTAAGAAGTTAAAAAAAAAGTTAACATCTAAGTTCAGATCAACACTAGTGATAACCGGAGAAAACCAGCTTCCAAGGACAACTTATTTATATTGTGTATAAATTGGTATATCAAAGTGGCTCAGAAAGCATTAATCCCATTTTGTAAGGAGCTCAAAGTAAAATGGAAAATGATCTTATCTCAATTTTTACGTTCCAACTTTGAGTCTAGAATTTCACTAGGAATTCTCCTCCTCTATTAAGCATGGAAAAGTGAATAACTGTCAAGCAGTCGTTTTCATTAAAAGGAGCAAAAGTGATGAAGAAACCCAATATTTCCATCTTTTGCAGAAGAATCCCAAGGTAACAACAGTGAGTTTAAGGCCAGTCAGGGCTACACAGACTGACACACCCATACACAACTCTGTGCCTAAGACCCAAGAGACATCTTGGAAAAGGGGGCAGAAAGATGCTAAGAGCCAGAGGATCAGGACATCTACTGTGAGATTGGGTCTCCTAGAAATGACAGGGGTGTGGTCACCCAAACAAGACCTGAATGTGTATACCACCCATAGAGAAGCTCACATGGAAGGGAAGTCTCAGGGGACCTCACCCATAAGACAAAAAACTACAGGCAGCCAAGGAATGCTGAGAACAAGAGAAAGAGTTTTCTCCAGGGATAAGCCCTGTAATTGGTCTGCCAATGCCAAGTGGTCAGCCCTGAAACCATAAACATACAAGTAACACTAGACAGACTGAGCAGGTTTTAATGTATGTATGTATGTATGTATATATGCATGCATGTACATATGTATGTATGTCTATTTGCATATGTGTGTGTGTGTGTGCGCGTGTGTGTGTATGTGTTTGTGTGTATAAAGAGACCATGCTTTTGAGAGGGGGCAACAAGGGGGGAATATATGGAAAGAATTGGAGGGAGGAAAGGAAAGAGAGAAATGATGTAATTATATGTTAATTTTAAAATTAAAATTTGATAACACATAAATAAATACAATAAAGTTTCCTTAGTTTTTGACATTTTCTTTTATAATGAGGACGCCCATCTTGGCATTTCTGAGGAGCTGTAGGTCTACTCCATTTGGGACGATGCAGGTGTCTTCTAGTCTCAAGATTTTAGATGTAGTCCAAAATTTTTTTAAAGAACTTTTGAAGGTCATTTGGTTACTTATTGGGATCAAAGGCAACAGCAATTTACAAATATTCCAAGAATTGTGACAAAGAGAGTTTGAGAGACAGTTTGGCAGTTAAGAGCACTGACTGTTCCTCTAGAGGATCTGGGTTCAATTCCCATCACCTATACAGTGGCTTCCAACCATCTGTAACTCCAGTTTCAGGAGATCCAATGCATGCATGCATATGTGTGTGTGTGTGTGTGTGTGTGTGTGTACGTGTGAACTATGACACAAGACAAAAAGTAGTTACTTTTCTCATTCAGTTATTTAATCTGTCTATCAAGTTAGAAATTGACAATCTTCATAATTGGTCAGTTCTCATTGGTATAGGAACTCTTAACCCAAGAGTCTGATGGGAAGATGCCTTTGACCCGCAAGGGCACATTTGCCTGTTTGGAGGTGGGGAGTGCACGGATTTCTTTGGCTTCCTAGAGGTGACAAGTGGTGATTTGAAAGAAAATGGCCCTCAGAGAGGGCTCATAGAGAGTGGCACTACTGGGAGGCATGGCCTTGTTTGAGTGGGTGTGGCCTTGTTGGAGTAGGTGTGGCATGTTGGAGTAGGTGTGGCCTTGTTTGAGTAGGTGTGGCCTTGTTGGAGGAGGTGTGGCTTTGTTGGAGTAGGTGTGGCCTTGTTGGAGTAGGTGTGGCCTTGTTGGAGTAGGTGTGGCCTTGTTTGAGTAGGTGTGGCCTTGTTGGAGTAGGTGTGGCCTTGTTTGAGTGGGTGTGGCCTTGTTGGAGGAGGTGTGGCCTTGTTGGAGTAGGTGTGGCCTTGTAGGAGGTGTGGCCTTGTTGTAGGAGGTGTGGCCTTGTTGGAGGAGGTGTGGCCTTGTTGGAGGAGGTGTGGCCTTGTTGGAGGAGGTGTGTCACTAGAAGCAGGCTTTGAGGTTTCAGATGCTCAAGCCAGGCCCAGTGTCACTCTCTCTTCCTGCTGCCTGAGGATCCAGATGCGGAACTCTCAGCTACGTCTCCAACACCATGTCTACCTGTGTGCTACCATGCTTCCTGATATGATAATGGACTATAGCTCTGAACCTCTAAGCCAGCCCCAATTAAATGTTTTCCTTTCAAAGAGTTTGTCGTGGTCATGGTGTCTCTTCAGAAACAGAACACCGACTAAGACACGATAGAAAACAGCCTGCAGAGATCTTGTAAAACCATCCAGACGACCACTCTTCAGAGTACAGCAGAGCAGACAGACGTCACTGGGGTCAAACGCTCAGAACTGTCCGGATAAGGATAAGCAAAACCTCTCTGCAGTAAGCACTGGCGCCCCCTGTAGGCCAGCACTTGTTTACATGGCTACCCCTAGGCACACATGGGTGAGTTTGAGATGATATCAGTCTTAATCCTCTTCTACACAGAAGCAAGAATGTGATGCCCAATTTCCAGTGCCTTTTCGCAGCCTAAGTAAAAACTGCCCGATAAGGCGGAGACTTCCTTCACAGCCTGAATGAAAGGATGCAAATCTGGGGTGAAGAATGAGCTGCCTACGTGAGATGGGCGTGTCCTGGCCAAAGGGCAATCCAAGTTGAAGATCAGAAGGCCGAGTATGCCTGTGAGTCTGAGCTGAACTGTTCGGGGCATGCGCAGATACATCATTGAGGAACAAACAGAATGGATACACTGTGTAAAAGGATCCGGTCCTTGGATAGTCTGTCCAGAACAAGTACCTCAAACATTCAGGCGCCGGGGGAATGAGTCAGTGTGGAAACTTTCCTTTGGAGGATGACTCCATTAAGAGCAGAAACAAACCCAGGGCTCTCTGCTCTTATCTGATGTCTGCACGAATGCAAAGTCTGATACTTACAGCGGGAGCGCGCCCCTGGGGAGCGCCCAGCCATTGTGTCCCCGCACACAAATGTCTCCTTTGAAATGAAGAGCTCTGAGCTCCTCTGCATTTGGTTCTCAGACCCATTTGAATTTGTCCTTTAAATAGACTGCTTAGCAAAGACGCCTGGCCTGGACTTAATGAAAAGAGATATCATTAATTCTCGCCTTAAAAAGATGAGGCTTTGGGAATACCAAGTCTTCGTGTTATTAGGTCAGTGTCTGTAGGCGGCCTGTGCTCGCTGCCCACGGCTAAGCACCCTCAGACCTTTCTAGATGGTGATGAAAGAAAACCGGGGCCGAGTCAGTGGGACTCTGACTCCTCTGCTCACTGTTCAGGTGGATTAATGACCCGCAGACGCCCTCAGTTACACAAGCTGCTTGACGTGGAAAACGCCAGCTAACTGCTTCGGTGCAGCACAGGATCTGAGTGACAAGCCTCTGGACCCGTGGAGCTGAGGGAACCAAGAGCAGTTTCAGCATGAGCAGAAGACTTGACCACTGCAGTGGAGGAAGGAGACACAGACCTTTCAAAAGTGGCTCCCGCTAGAGCAAGAGGTGGCCCCTGGGAGTAACTGAATGGGACTGGGGTCATGCAGGGGTCCAGGATCTGTCCTCACAGGGAGTTCAGATCTAGAATCTTGAGCCCTGAGTTGGAATCCTCTTAATCCACCAGGGCATCACAAGTACACAGAGGTTTTCTCCTTCATAAGAAAAGGCTTAAATATCAGTGAGGCGCCATAAACAGGGAGCGTACGACTGAGGGGTTTGTGGGGGAAGCTGGGGGCGGTGCTCAGTTCAACTCCACTGTAACCTGAACCCAGATGCCAACGGCTCCTCCACTGATGATGGTTGGGAGGAAAATTAGGAATTTGTTTTTACTAGCCATTATTTATTGTGAGTTCCTTCCCAGCCATCGCTCTAGCCACATCCATAGACTCACAGCTCAATTAGAAATAGATCTATTCTTGTTTAAACAAACAGTTGTGCTAGTTCAACCCAGCAGCGGTCCAGATTCAACACCTGAACCCTGCAACAGTATCCCTTCTCCCACACTACTTCATGTCTCTTTCTTTTGTTTTTGTGCCTTTGAGCCAAATTAGGCCAGAATCCTCGAAACACGAAATCCTGGCCGGTGAAGGAATAATACAATAACTTGATTACAGTGGACTTCATAATGGACAGTTGACCAAATTGATAGACAACCTTAGGAGGCTTCTGGAACCCTTAAGGAGAGTGTGGGCCAGAAGCTGCCCAAAGGGCTTCACCCCCTTCATGTCTTCTGAGAATCTGCCTCTCAGTCGAGTGACTAGGGCAGTTTCCTGATTTGTAAAGTAAGTCGAACAGAAAGTAAGTTTCTCAAAGGCCGCTATAATCTTCAATATGGGTAGTTCCCATAAGTACTTGGTAGAGAACTTGGGGAACTGACGCATCACCATGGGTTACGAACATAACCTTCCTGTCTTAAGTTAGGGTTTCTGTTGCTGTGATAAAACACCATGACCAAAAACAACTCATAGAGGTTTGTTTTATCTTACACTTCCAGGTAACCGCCAATCACAGGTGTTAGGGGTTGTGGGGAGGTGGGGGACCATTTTCCTCCTACTGGGCTACCCTGCCCAGCCCTGACATGAGCGTTTGTATCTAGTCTTATTGTGACTTGTTCTGCCATGTTCGGTTGCTATCCCTGGGAGGCCTGCTCTTTTTTGAAGGGAAATGGAGGAGGAGTGGATCCGGAGGAGAGAGGATATGGGGGGAGGGGGAAGCTGGGAGGAGTGGGGGGAGGGGAAACTGCAGTTGGGAAGTATTGTATGAGAGAGGAATTTAAGAAAAAAGAATAAAGAACTGTATTTATTATTATTGGGTGCATGTGCCACTGTGTGAGTGTGGAGTCAAAGGACAACTCTGTGTCTTCCACCTTTATGTGGGTCCTGGGGATCCAACTCAGGTTATCAGGCCTGTGGGCAAACGCTTTTACCTCTAAGCTATCTCGCCAGCCCCTGTGAGGCAGTTTCTTAATAGCTAACTAGTGTGGGAGGGTCAACCCCACTGTGGGCGGTGCCTTCCTAGGCAGGTGGGCGGGGCTGTATAAGAAAGCAGGCTGAGCAAGCCAGGGGATAATAAACCAGCTGGAGTCCATCTTGGGATTGAAAGCCATCTTATAGTAAAGACAAACTAGATTCCTTCCTGTTTATGATTAAATCTATTTCTCAAGGATTGGGCTTGTAACCTTAACTACAAATGGTTCTGCACTCCTGCTCCAGGAAATAACAACCATGTCTTTGTTTCAAAAAGTATTTTTATGACCACCTTGTTATGACTACCTTGCAACATGTCTTTGTTTAAGGAGGTTGTTATGACCAACTTGTTATCTTCTGCTTCTGTAACTCCACCCATTTGCCTGGCAAAGCCCTCATTCAGAAACCCCCCCTACTCCTGAACTATAAAAACCCTTATCTTACCCATGTCCAGTGCTGATCTCTTGAGCCCTGCCTTAAGGGAGAGACAGCCTGTGAACACACACAAAAAAGCTTGCTTTAGCTAACTGCTTGGCCACGATGATTTAGGCAGGTGATATTTCTCCTCACACCTGTGAGATTAACAGGGACACAAGCCAATCAGCAGTGTTCTCCATGATCTCTACTGCACTTCCTTCCTTGGCTTCTCTCCATGATGGTCTGTGACCTGTAAGCTGAATAAAGCCTTGCTTTCTCAAGTTGGTTTTTGGTCATGGTATTTATCATGGCAACAGAAAGTGAGCCAGCACATGAAGGGGGACAAACAAAAGTGAAAATTAGGAGAAATGTGTTTTTTTTGTTTTTGTTTTTTGTTTTGCACTTCTACACACAGTCATGTGATCAAGTGTCTCCACCCCTTATTTGATTTGGGATTACATTTGTCTTGCCCATCCACAGTACTTGAGGCTAGCTACATCTTCTTTGGATATTACACTCATCATGTCATCAATATCAGCTTCCATATTGCTATCTGTTCTCAATTTCCAAGCCCAGGTAGGAATCACAGGTAGTTAGGAATGCTTTTCTCTCTGATTGTCAGGGACAAGGACAGAATCTCTAGTTAGTGGAAAAATACAGACCCCCAGGCCGGGCGGTGGTGGCGCACGCCTTTAATCCCAGCACTCGGGAGGCAGAGGCAGGCGGATCTCTGTGAGTTCGAGGCCAGCCTGGGCTACCAAGTGAGCTCCAGGAAAGGCGCAAAACTACACAGAGAAACCCTGTCTCGAAAAACCAAAAAAAAAAAAAAAAAAAAAAAAAAAAAAAAAAAAAAAAAATACAGACCCCCAATAAGACGGGGAACTAGATCATCTTACAGTCAGGTTGCCTAGCAACAGGACATTGAGTCAGAGCCCTTGACCCTCTCACCCTGTAAACATCCTATACAAACATCCTGTTAGCTTGCCCCACCTTATGCAGATGACAGCTTCTTGCTCCCCCCACCCTGCGGAACTATATAAACCTTTGTGGAAGAGAAATAAAGTTGCACCTTGATCAGAATCTAGACTTGGTGTCTTTCCTTTGTATCTCCTGTCCCTACATTCCCTCCTTAGGGTGGTTGAGAACCCGTTGAAGCCCTGCAGGCGGGGCATCTGATTACAGTCATTAAAAGCATGTTATTACTCCAGAAAAGATGGCACTAAGAGAATCAAAAGACAAGCTGCAGATTGGGAGAAAATACATGGAAACTGACACAAGACCAGCATACAAACATGTAAAGAACTTTAAAAACTCAATAAGAAAGCAAACAACACAAACTTAAAGTTGGCAGAGCTGAGCAGACGCTACCCTGAAGAAGGTACATGGATGGTAAATAACCACATGAAAAGATGTTCCAGTCCTTAGGTCATCGGGAAATTGCAAATTAAAATGATAACCAATGCCACTATATGTTTAATAAATGGCTCAAATCCAAGGTATTGATGACATCAAATACTGGCAAAGAATTCAGACCATGAGGACGCTCACGCATTGATTATGGAAACCCAGCATAGTAATAGTCACTCTGGAAGACAATTGACAGTTTCTAACAAAGCAAAGATGCTTGTGCCACCTAATCCAGTTTTGGCCAAAATGAGTCAAAAACCTACTTTCATGCAAAGCTTGCCCAAATGTCTGTAGTAGCTTTATTAGTAACTGTCCAAACCTGAAATAACTAAGATGTCTGCCAATTGGTAAACAGATAAACAGGCTGTGGTACACCCATCCAACAGAATAGTACCCAGCAATCAAAACAAGCAGGCTAGGGCCATGATAAAACATATCACAGTCTCAGGTGAACACTGATAATGAAAGAAACCAACCTAAAAAGGCTAGGCACTGCCTGCATTCCCATTGTATGGCAGTCTGGAAAACAGAGCATCAATAAATAAAAAGTGAAGAGAGAAATCAGTGGTTGCCAGGGGCTTGAGCACGGGAGGGAGGGAAGAATAGGTGGAGGTGAGAATTATAGGCCAGTGGGACTGTTCTAGAGCATATGATGGATAGCTGCCCTTATCCGTTTGTCAAACCCCACAGAATATATAATACACAGAGGGAACCTTGATGTGAAACACAGACACCAGTTAACAGTGTGTCAACACTGGCTCTCAAACGAATCACACGGAGGCAAAAATCATTTTTTATGGTGATAGAGATTAAACTAGGGCTCCTGCATTGTAAGCAATGCCGTTCCACTGAGCTGTAAGGAAGCCTGGAACATGTCAAAAACAGGAATACAGCAGGGAGGGGTATATGGAAATTACATACTTTTCTGCTCAGTGTTCCTGCAACAAACAAAAATGACTCAAAGTCTATTAAGAAACAACAGTTGGGTGAGGTAGCACACACATTTAGTCCCAGCCTGGGGAGGCAGAGGCAAGCAGATCTCTGAGTTTGAGGCCAGTTTGGTCTACACAGAGAGTTTCAGACCAGCTGTGGTATCTTGAATGAGAACGGCTCCCTGGCTCATATGTTTGAATGTTTGTTCCTGAAGTTAGTGGAAGAGTTGAGGAAGGATTAGGAGGCATAGCCTTGTTGGAGGAGGTGTGTCACAGGGGCTGGGCTTTGAGGTCTCAGTTAGCTCTCTCTGCCCGTTGCTTGTGGAGCAGATGTGAGCTCTCAGCTACTGCTCCAACACCATGCCTGCCTGCCTGCCATGCTCCCCGCCATGATGGTCATGGATTCTAAGCCTTGGGATCCATGACCCCCAAATTAAATGCTTTCTTATATAAATTGCCCTGGTTATAATGTTGTCACAGCAATAGAAAAGTAACTAAGACACTTGCCAAGGCTACATAGCAAGTCTGTGTCACACACACACACACACACACACACACACACACACACACACCAATAGTAGAAAACTGTATCATACCCAATTTCAGAAATCAAGCAGAAGATGAAAAACCATAACTCCATTTCTACCATGAAACAATCGCATGTTTGATTTTAAAGTAGAGTTTAAAATGTAATAAAGTAGGTGGCTGAGATTAACGGGGCAGTCTGCGTGCATTTCCTTAAGACATCACATCAGCTAAAATCAAAGTCTCTCTGGGCTCATTTCTCAGTCCTGCTGTGGGCATCAGTCCCTGGAGCTGTGGGCACAGCACGGGTTCGCCTCCCTTGGCAGCTGTGCCCCTGATGCCGTCCTGGCAGTGACAGAAAGAACATCCCAAGCTAACTCTCACCAGGGAGCACCGACAAGGCTGGGCAGGAACAATCTAGGCAGAAATAATGTCCTAGGCTTTGTAATGAGCTTTTCTACAGGGCAGGGACAAGACCACATTGTGGAAGGCTTTGTTTGAATAAGAATGACCCCATAGGCTCATATATTTGAGTGTTTAATCACTAGAGCATGGAACTCTTTGAAAGGATTACAAGGGTTAGGAGGTGTGGCCTTGTTGGAGGAGGAAATGTGTCACCAGGGGTGCACTTGGAGATTTTCAAAAGTCTTTGCCAGGCCCAGTCTCTCTCTCTCTCTGTCTCTCTGTCTCTCTGTCTCTCTGTCTCTCTCTCTCTCTCTGTCTGTCTCTCTCTCTCTCTCTGTCTCTCTCTCTCTCTTTCTCCCTCCCTCCCTCTGTCTACAGATCAGGATGTAGCTCTCAGCTACTGCTCTAGTATGTTGCCATGATGATGATAATGGACTAACCCTCTGAAACTGTAAGCAAACCCCCAATAAAATAGTTTTTCTTGGTTGTTTTTGTTTTTGTTTTTAAATAGGAGTTGACTTGGTCATGGTGTCTCTCCACAGTGACCCAACAGTGACTAGACAAGGAGCCTGTGGCCTCTGCAGTGGTGGCCTGCTCAGCTGGTCACTTTCCCTCCAGCCTCTACCACAGTCAGATCTCACTGGGTACCCTGGGTAGGGAGGGAGGCCTGGCCACATACACAGACGCTGTCCCTTTTTCATCCCTCAAATTCTTCTCACGTGCAGGCCCATAAGAAACCCTTGCTTCTGGACAGGGACACTGCAAAATTCTTTTCAAGAGTCCAGTTTTGGACCAGGTCTCAGCAAGGGTTAAGGGAGGTGATGGCAGCTGGTGTTTGGAGCACTCTGTTGGAATTATATCTACAAAACAAAGGCGAACAAACCTCTGCTAGCCCAGGAGGCCCTGGGTGATCAGAATGTGACTGTCACTCACTGACACTTTGTCTTCAGGTTGACGGGTGTCCCTGTGCCTGACTAGATGAGTAAAGGAATTCAGACTAATTGGAAGGAAGAATTTAGACAAAGTTGAGATCAGTTTGATATCAGTGAAATAGCCAAGGGTGCAATTGCTTTTCCAGTTACTTTCAGTGGGTGATTGTTTTTCTAGGATTTCTTTTTATTACATGTCACAAAAATACCAGACAGCAAATCAGAAAAGCAGTCTATTGAAACAAACAAACGTCAAGTCTTTCAAAACAATTTGAAAATTGGTGACCCAAGACAGATTCTGGCATGTAGAAAGTGTTAATGATGATTTAAAAAAATAAATATATGAATAAATTAAGATAAGAACAAATATCTGAGATATACATCTTTACATATATATAATATATATATATACATATAATAATATATATGGTTAAGGTTAGAGTTTATATACAGTCCTATTAAGTATTTAGCTGGTTGGATTAATAACAAAGTGATGGGTGCCTGCCTCTTTCTGAACATACTCATCTATTTGCGCAATGTATAGGCACCTGTGGGCTGGCTGGAGACAAGTTCTTGGGCTCTTTAGCTAAGGGCCCTGTCCAAGTCCCATTTTTACAGACTGGTTTGATGGCTGCTCTGGAGCCCCAGACCGAGCACTTAGGGTTTATTTCCTGCCTCTGACTCTCCAGAGTCTTTCTGGAACAGTGGCGTCAGTCCCTCAAGTCAGAACGGAAGGCTGCTGGGCGCTGCTGCTTCCTTACAAATGGTAAAGATCACAGTATTTTCTTTTTGCTCCCATGAAACCAGGTTAAAATAATGGGCCATCAAAGACAGAGAATTACCAAGGCATGATGATGCGTAACCCCCGCACTTAGGAGGCAGAGGTGGGTGGATATCTATGAGTTGGAGGCCAGCCTGGGCTAGGTAGTGAGACCCAGTCTCAAAGCAAAACAAAAACCAGCAACAAAAGGAAACCACTTCCATCATAGGAACTTGTTTAGGAGTGTGTTTTTATTAGTTGCTGTTCTTCTTGCTGGGCCCGACACCTGGTGCCAGCATCCTGAAGAAGGAAGGGTTTATTTCAGCTCAGTCTGAGGACATAGCTCTCTCTGGTGGGGAGGGCGTGGTGGCTGGACTGAGTTGCCTGCTCACGTTGTGTTCGCAGTCAGGAAGCAGGGCAATAGGAATGCTGATGCTCAGCTCGCTTTGTCTTTCTTATTCAGCCCCAGTCCACGAACTGGTGATGCTGACACTCAGGGTGACCTTGCCTCTTCAGTTAAACCTTTCTGGAAATCCCCTCTGACACACTGCAAGAGGTGTGTTTTCATAGTGCTTCTAAATCTAGTCAAGTTGGTAAGGAGCATTAGTCAGCATGACATTATATCTAAGTTGCAGGAGACTTCAATGCTGTTCCAACATGTTTTAGCATCTAAGTCTTTTCTATGGCATGCTTACTCCAGGAGAGTTTCCTCTCCTTCTTCTTCCATTACATTTCATCATGACTTTAGATGCCCCTGAAATCAGTTCAGAAACCTCATCCAGGAGGCTGAGGATGTGGCTCGGTGACAAAGCCTAGGTAAATGTGAAGTCCAGGCGACCTTCAGGATCCATAAACTGTGACCCCAGAGAGTTTAAAATGGACCTCAAGCCTGGAAACAGCTGGAACACGAGGCAGGAGGAGAGAAATACTGTGTACCAAGTCAAAGGGCACAGAATGGGGGTTATCACGGACCGTGAAGAGCACAGGTGATTCTGACAGAGTAGAGGGGACAGCACAAAGTCCTGAGAGAGAATATGGTAGGCGTGTCCACAGGGGAGAGGAGAGCTCAGGGCGTCTGAACCACAGAAAGAGGCATCAGTGAGACTCAGAGCCTGAAAGCGAGGCCAGCACAAGAGCACAGGAAGCCGTCAGTGACTCCTCAGAGTTGACACTGTGGGGTGGCTGCGGGGGAGGGGGGGGACGGGGGACGGGATGGATGGACGGACGGACTGGATGGTGGAGGAAGGGAATGGCGTGAGCAGAGTTACGCTTTAGAAATGCTCCTTAGACTTCCGTGCATTAGAGGAGTTCAAGGAGGGAAAAAAGCCAGGGAAACCACTTAGTGTGGAAGCCATTTTTATGAGTATAAGGGGAAGTAATAGTGATGGCCATTGACCCAAGATGCAGCTGAGTCTGTTGGAAGGAAGGGACAGCTGTGGAAAAGTACCTAAGAGCCATTTCTAAACGTCAAATTTACAACTCCTTAGTAAGTCTGACTTCGGGGAGTGTATTTCTAATGACTAGAAAAATAACTGTAATTCAACAAGTGTCTTTTACCCTTTGGTTAGTACGCATTTATTCCTGAGCGATCCCATCATAACTCGGTGCCTTACATTAAGAACTGGATTTCTCCACCAGCCACCCATACTGAGTACATCTGTAGAAACGGTAAGTCATCACAGCCCCTGAGCACCCCTCACCATGCGCCAAGCTCTGGGTAGTGCCCTTCACTAGCCCTGGCTCATGGGTCCCCATGCAGCCCTCCTGCATGTAACTGCTGCCCCTCTCAGTTACGAAAACGCACCTTTTGGACTGCGTCAGAGGGTATTTCCAGAAAGGTCTAACTGAAGAGACAAGGTCACCCTGAGTGTGGCCATTACCAGTTCATGGGCTGGGGCCTGGAACTTTCTATGTAGACCAGGTTGGCCTTGAACCCACACGGATCTGTCTGCCTTTCCCTCCCAAGTACAAAATTAAAAGCATGCACCACCATACCCAGCTTTTTATCAAAATGTGTAACTCATTTTGTCAAAATGACGAGAAAAGTAACCGATATATTACATAGCCTGGTTAACATTTCACAGAGAGCAGATATGTGAATCCAGAGAGGCTTGACTTTAAACCTGTGCTTCAACTACACTTACTTTTATTTCTAGGGAATTTCATGTATTCTATTTGCTTTTTATGCATGGAGGGGGTGCACATGCCTGTGTAACCTAGAGAACA
Organism: Peromyscus leucopus; assembly: GCF_004664715.2. NCBI lineage: Eukaryota > Metazoa > Chordata > Mammalia > Rodentia > Cricetidae > Peromyscus > Peromyscus leucopus. The sequence continues at coordinate 47,138,947 of NC_051066.1, read as the reverse complement.
GAGTCCTGTCTCAAGAATGCTGTCTACCTCCTGTGAGGCAGGGTTTTTCATCGACCTGGAGCTCACCAATCGGCTAGCTCAGTCGGTAGAGCATGAGACTCTTAATCTCAGGGTCGTGGGTTCAGGCCCCACGTTGGGCGCCAGATATAGATGTATCCAACCATCTTATTAAATAAGAAACACAGAAACAATGTAAAAGAGAAAGCAGAGAGGTCAGAGCTCAGAGCTAAAATCTCACCCTTCTGCCTGCGGTGTCCCAGCTTCCCGAAAGAAAGCTACTTCCTGTCTGTACGACTTTTTTATAGTATTATTGTTCTGCCTTCTCATTGGTTGTAAACCCAAACACGTGATTGCCTCGTCACTGTCTGAATGTACAGCCCCCTAGGTCTTAAAGGCATATGTCTCCAATGCTGGCTGTATCCCTGAACACACAGAGATCTATGGGATTAAAGGCGTGTGCCACCACCGCCACACTCTTGCTATGGCTCTAATAGCTCTGACCCCCGGGCAACTTTATTTATTAACATACAATCAAAATCACATTTCAGTACAATTAGATTACCACCACAGGTGTGGCAAATCTGGGGATCCTCATGTCTCTGCCTCCCTCTGAGCCCAGAGTTTTTAGGTGGGTTCTAGAAAGCAAACTTAGGTCCTCATGCTTGTGAGCCCAGCATTTAACTGACTAAGCTATGTCTACAGCCCAGGGACTGCCTGGGTTGTAAAGTAGAACATGGCCACATTCCTGAACACTGCCTGTCTGTGAGGAAACACTGTGTCTGAAGATTTGTCATCATCTACTGCATTAGCCATGAGGAAGGCTCTACAATAGTGCACACATCCTGTCTGGTCGCTGAGAGTAGGAATTTCTCATGGGCTGGGACATTTCAACTGTATTTCCCCTTTATAGTCCACTGCATTTTCACTGACTGAAAAACGAGTAAAGAAGAATTTTGGAGAGAGCTGAGAAATAACTACATCTTTCAGCAAAACAGATCAGGTTGACACTGAATCTGACAACCATATTTGAAGTGGAGAGCCTTCTCCCTTTTAAAAAATTACTGTTGTTTTTATCTTAAGTAAATGGTGTTTAAGTGAATGTTTGGTGTCATGTATATACATGTACCCTGTGTGTGCCTAGTGCTCACAAAGGTCAGAAAATGTCACAAGATTCTTTGGAACTGGAGTTATAGATGGTTGTGAGCAAGAATCACACCGAGGTCCTCTAGAAGAGCAATCAGTGTCCTTAACTGCTGAGCTGTCTTTCCAGCCCCAAGATTTCTTTCCTTGAACTAGGGGTAGCGCTGTTCATAAATATTTTCTACAATCATGTTCTATACTTTATCTTCCAGAAGCACTGATTGCAGCTGCCCACGAGCCTGAAACTGACTTCCACCATATTTTATAGCAACAAATTTTGAAAAGGGACCAGAATTCATTGGCACCAAAGACAAGTGATGAGGTGTCTGTCTTTTGCTAGGTAAATGGCCTTGCTACCCAGAATGCAGAAGTATTTTCCAAGTCCATATTCATTGCTAAGCCAGAGATTCTGCCCTTAAATGAATGACTCTGCTACAATCTAGATAATTCTTTATTTTTAACAAAAGAAGCTTAGGAACAGTTTCATAATTTCAGGATTTTATAAGGCAAGTAAGGCTCTTGATATTCATTTAAGCATATGAGTAGGAGATAAACTGCTACTACTCATGAATGTATGAATGTATGTATTTTGGCTGTTTGAAGCAGAGAGTCATGATGTAGCCCAGGCTGGCCTCAAACTTGCTGTGTATCCAAGGCTGGTCAGGGACCCTGACCCTCTTGCCTCTGCCTCCTAAGTGGGATTGTACTGCCATGGCCATCTTAAACTGCTACTTTTTGTTTGTTTGTTTGTTGAGACAGGGTTTCTCTGTATAGCCCATGCTGTCCTAGGACTCTCTTTGTAGACCAGGCTGGCCTCAAACTCAACAGAGATCTGTCTGCTTCTGCCTCCTGAGTGCTGGGATTAAAGGCATGTACTACCACCCGACGTAAGCTACTTTTTAATATAAATATTGTTCCCAGCTTTTAGGGCTTCCTGTTAACACTACATCATCTCACTAATTGGGTCCTGACTTCTAGAAAGCCCTTCACAAACAACTCACTGGAACACATGCCAGCACACGAATGGTCGAACTGCATGCATTCCAAATGTCCTCCTTACCAGGTTTGGGAGGGCCTTCACAGGGGCTCAGCCTCTGGTGAGCTGGAGCAGTGTGACATGTCCAAGAAGATGACACATGGGTCCCAGCAACTGAGCGCTACCAAAAGATTGAGGGAGAGAAGTGTCATTTCTATCCTCTGATGAAGTCGCCTTAAGGACATGCTTTTCATTACACGAAGGGACCCTCGCCCCTGACTGTATTGATGACATTTGTATGCTCCCTGCGTCTTGTATAGAACTGAGTGACAGTCCTCTCCTGGGGCAATTAGGAGCCACACTGCAGTACCTTTCACTTCGTTCATTAATTTCATCCTATGCACCTAATACTCTCTTCAATTACTTACAGTCCGGGACAGAAGCCCAGCCACGTGCTAATTCTCCTCTTTACTTAATTTTTATCCTTAAGAGAGAAACAAGAAAACCTATAGGAAGGTACTAATCTGCCTGCCATTTCTAAGCACATCATCCAAAGGATTTTGTTTTTTTAATCTTACATATGCTCAGCAGAGTCACTGGCAAAAACTGTACATTTTCTTCATTTCACCCTTTCAACATCAAATAGGAGGCAGCAAAAATTGGATCAGACTTCAAAGCCTGCTGTGGGCTCCAAGTCACAGAGAGACGCCTCCATTTCACATGCTGAATTCAAGCAGGGTATCAAAGTGTACCAGAGAACCTCAGGTCCTCTCTCAGAGAGAGACTCCACCATCTGCAGAGCGGAGCACTCAGCAAATCACCTCGGGGAGCTGCGGACGTTTATTCTCAGCAGCGGATTTCCAGGCTTTTGATTTTCTCTTCACTTTACCGCCCTGTCTCTCCACTGAACCAAGGTTCTTTAGCTAGGCTTTTGTCTCAAAGACTTCAAAATATCACTGCAAGTTTCATGTTGGTATGGCTGTGCCCGGCAGTCACAGACAGGCTCCATGCCCACGGACTTGGACCAGACTGAAGGGAAGGTTACCTCAGCATCATCACGTCCAGCTGCCTTAAGTGCATGTCCCGTGGCAACATCACAGCCTGTCGGGGAACTCTGGCTTGTGGATGCCTAAAAGGACAACAAAAATCATAATTTTTAAAAGGTTTGAAAATTACAATTAAAAAATTAATAGGAATACTCCTGGAAAAAAAACCCCACAAAACACCAAAAACAGGTATGCAAACTTATTCTTTCCGCTTCTGTTGCATCCTGCGCCAGCTCTTGGTCAAAAGGACACCGTCCATGTAAAGAAATGCATCTTACTGGTATTGTCTCTGTGTATTCCAACAGATCCACATACACCTAAAGTCCTAAGACCTAGAAACTGTCCCTTTAAAGTTGTGTGGGTTGGTGGGCAATGCCAGGTTTCCACAGGTTTCCAATGTCAGGTTTGCCAAGTTGATATAAGGCTGTACTTTCTGCTCAGTGCATTTACCACACTCCATGCTCAAGAGGTACAAATGTGTTCCATAGTCAGATAAGCTTGGGGATGGTGGGTGGAGGGTGATGGAAGAGTCTCCTAGCTACAGGGATGCTCCTCCAACAGTCATAGTACACCCTGGACCTCTGAAGCAGAGGCAGGATTACCGTGTCTGAAGTTACCAGACCAGGAACTTACTAACATCTAGTAAACTCTTCAATCTTCACAGGGAAAAAGTTTGGCACAATTGAGCCTAGTCAAAAGCACAAAGCAAAGTTAAGTTAGCATCTTTCAGTTAGGCTTGTGGCACATGCCTATGATCCCCGAATTCAGGAGGCAGAGGCAGGGATACATAGACCCTGCCTCAGATAGAAGTCTGCAAGAGAAAAAAGCACTGACCTGGGAGGGGAAGTCTATGTTCTGACCTTGCCTGAGTATCCCTGGTATCCCAACACACACACACACACACACACACACACACACACACACACACACACACACACACTTACAAATATGTGATTCTGGGTGAGTTTCAAGTATTCTGGGTTCTACCTTTCCTCAGCTATAAAGTAAGGGAACTGAGATAAGCTGGTCTTAAGGTTACCTCCAGTGCTACATTTTAAATCTTATTTGTTATTTAAACTGATTAATTTATTCCAACATGGGTGGACCATTTGTGAATACATCTCAGAGATGGCTATAAATAGTATACTCATCAAAAACACCTCAAGACCTGGGCAGAAAGAACTGTTATTTTTTTAGCATCACATGCATCCCACATGGAAGGGAAGGGATCAGAGTGACTGCTTTCCACATTCTTTATCAGCACCTATCTCAGTGCCTGGGACACAGCACAGTTAGTAAATGTTAGTATAAGTTGGGTAAAAATATCTTTAACAGTAAATTTAAATTAGCTAATTATTTATATTGCATATCTGGTTTTTAAAATGTTCTTAAATATCTAACAAGATCTTCACAACCATCTGAGCCAAGCACTCTCATTGTGCCTACAATATTGAAGAAATAAGGTTAAGAAAGGTAAGGATTTCCTCAGGTATCTCGGCCATTTCCTAGACATTGTTGACCCAAGTTTTTCTGGCTCCAAATTCTTGGCTCTCCCTCTGGCCCAGTCTTCCCTCAATGCAATTTGGCACTGGTTCAAGAGACTCACTCACTCTTGTCTAGTCCAGTAAATCCTGTTGACTGTGGGACACTTAAGGTCACGTGCCTTCTATGTTCCTTCGAAGGCTAGTGAGCTTTGGGGAAAATCTAGAGAAGAGTGTGGAGTTCAGACTACTGCCAGGCCTCCACTTCCTACTATTCCCAGGGCAGAAATCAGAGCCTCTTGAGCACACCTCTAGCTTGGGGCCTTTTAGAAGCCAAAGACCAGTACAGATGCCTCCTGACGCTCCCTGGGGCCAGCCAATCAAGGGACTCTCCCCCGCTGGAAGCCTTTGGAAGACTCCAAGGCCCTTAGTGCAATGCTTTACTGTTACTTGACTTGAAAAAGGAGGAGCAGGGAGGAAATACTGTCCCCAGACAGATAAACTGGAAAGTACTTAGCCAAGTTAAGCAGATTTCTTCCCGGAGACGCTATGCACAATAAAATTCTGAGAGAGGGAAGAAACGTATCCTTCCCTAGATATTATCACTGGACCCGACTCCCGTGTATTGTGTACTGTACTGATGAGGGAAATTCTTTTAAGAAAAAGTCCAACGTGCATTTCTTTTCTTCAATCTGCAGTGAGTGTGAGTGTGTGTGTGTGTGTGTGTGTGTGTGTGTGTGTGTGTGTGTGAATGCACGGTTGCCTGCTTGCATGTGTGGGCCTACATATGCGCTTGTGTGTCTGTGTGGATGTAGGTCAAATGTCTTCCTCTATGGCCCTCCACTTTAGATACTGAGGCAGGGTCTCTCACCGAACCCAGAGCTTGCCAGTTTTGACTGGTCTAGTTAGCCAACCTGCCTAGGGATCCCGCCTCTGCCTCCCGAGTGCTGGAATTACAAGCTCGTCCACCATACATGAGCTTTCGTGTGGGTTCTGAGAATCCCAACTCCAGTCCTCACGCTTACATGGCGAGTGCTTTTTCCCCTGAGCCATCCACTCCCAGTCACCACCTTGCTTTTTCTAAAAGATGGGACAAGTCAGGGTGGGGATACAGTTTGGTTGGTAAAGTATTTGCTGCGAGAGCATCAGGTCCTGAGTTGATCCCGGTGTGGATGCGTGTGGGCACCTGTAATCTCAGTGCTGGGAGACAGAGACTGCTGGATCCAGGGAGCTTGCTGGCCAGGGGAGCTGGGAGCGAGCCCCAGGTTCAGTGGGAGGCCTGCCTCAAAAAATACGGTGGATTGGAGACACGGCTCAGCCGTTTAGAGTACTCCCTCTTCTGCTAGAGGACCTGGTTTCAGTTCCAGCACCCACACGGTGCTTCACAAATATCTTTAACTCTAGTTTCAAGGGGTTTGACATCCTTTTCTGGCCTCTGAGGGCACCAGGCGTGATGTGGTGCATATCCATCCATCCATGTAAAGAAACACACATTGAATAAATACATTTTTTTAAAAGATGGAAAAGAGGCTAAAGACGTTGATCTCTGGCTTTTACACATGTGTACATATGCACGCATACATGAACAAGTATGTAAGCAGACAATTAATTACTAAACAAAAAATACAAATGAGTGAACAAGCTAATTTTCTTCAGAAGTTCCACTGCTTTGATTCCTTCACAGGGGTTTCATTAGCCCCTTTGTTTCTTTCTTTTTTGTGTGAGCATATATGCATATATGTATGTGTGTGAACATGTGTCTTACTTCTCTGTTGCTGTGATAAAACACATTAGATCGGATCCTAGCCTGGACAATCAGGTGCAGTTTCTCAGGAAAGCCGAGAAAGTTTGACTATTAGGTAACTAAGCAGAGAGTCTTCATTTTTACAGGCTGATACTGGCTTGTTGCTTTTGCATGTCTACATGTGTAGTATTTGTGCACATGTGTATGCATAGTCGCATGTGTACAGGCACATGTATGGGTGGAGGCCAGTGGTTCACAATGGGTGTCTTTCTTGGACATTCCTCACTTAATTTACTGTGGCAGGATCTCCAGCTGAACCTGGAGCAGGCTAATTTGGTGAGTCTAGCCGGTCAGTTTGCTCCGTGGGTCCCCTGTCTCTCCCTGCCTGCCTGCCTGCCTGGGTTTTACATAAGTTCTGGCTTTTGAAATCCATTTTCACATTTGCACAGGAAGCCCTTTATCCACAGCCATCTCCCCAGCCCCGAGACACTGCTTTTTGAATCTGCACCCAAAAATAAGTTGTGTGTGTGTGTGTGTGTGTGTGTGTGTGTGTGTTGTGTGTGTGTGTTTAATAAGTCTTCAATTTCTGCTAAGACTCGCAAATCAATGAGTCTGTCATTAAAGGGCTATGAATCTCCACCTTCACTACCCGTGTTCAGGGCACCTGGTCCTCTCAGAAACATCGCTAATATCTCCTGCAGATGCCCCCAGGCTCGATGAAGCTGGCGCATTTAACTGTGTGATCTGAGGTGGATGGAAAACCCCAGGCACCATTCAGAACCCTTCTTCTAGGAATCTGCCTTGAAAAAAAAAAAAGCCCAAAGAGGCTGGCATCTAATTCTTTCACGTGATGATGAGGGGCAGTGTAGAGGCTGGCTCTCCACATGCTCTCCTCAGAGAGCCTGGCAGCCTTCTTCTGCAGTGAAGATCATGAAGCCAGCTGGCTCTGTCACGCTGTACTGCTAGCCCAGTGGGAAGTTACTGTGGGCTAGGGTCTGGGCCTGAGCTTCACAGGCTCTGAAATTCAATTTGTCAGTTCAATGAGGAATAATAGAGCTGGGGTAGCAGAGTTACACTAACCAAACTTATGGAGTCGTATTTGAAAGGCAGGATGCCGGGGTGTGACTTTTGCAAGGGGCAGCAAATTGGACCAGATTTGTTCCTTCACTAGCTGGTCAATATATTCTGGAGACTAAAGCACAGGAGAGTTAGAGAGATGGGTCATGGAGGACAAGGCTCGTCGTCGTCGTCGTCGGGCTTGTCTGACAGCTGGTTTTCTCTGGTATCAGGTCACCCTCTTACTGTCTTTTCTTAGGTAAGAGTTGAGACATACCAGGTGCCTGCTGAGACTCTCTTTCCTAGACCTCATTTAAACTGCTTTCTTCATGCTCTTTTTATTAATTTTGATTACATGTTGAAAGTTACGACTTACCTTGTATCGATTACCACTCGTTGGCACCTAAACAAACCGAGACCTGTATTAGCGCTGCACACTTGAAAGCATATGCTAATTTCAAAGCCGAGCAGGTTGCAGCCACATCAACCCTGGTGACGCTAAACATGGGAGTATTTCTGCCAAGCTTGTTCCTCACGTGGCAGCTCTGGGAGGAAGGTTCCTCAACACAACTAGCCAACTGCCCCCGTCCCTTTGATGACATGGGACCAAAGGAACTCTTAGTAGGAGGTCAATTTCCTGCCCCCGAGGAGCAGCTGTCCAGCAGACAACCCAGCAGACAAGGTGCTCCCAGCAGGTTGTGTGAACAGAGCAGGCCTCTGTGACCCTTGAGGGAGGCAGGTTTCAGATCCACTCACCACCCAGCTTTCTTTAGGGACCGTATTACCATGAGAACGATGGGATTGGAAGGGGTTCCAACACTTTCAAGCCACAGGGTAAATGAAGATATGTGAGGGGTGGCATCAGGGGACATTGTCCTTTGTTGAAAACCCTGTGCTGACTTGAGACGGGTAATTTTCATGTGAACTAGAGCCAGGTAGATGGAGCTTCTCAAGGCTTCTTAGGGTGTGTGTGTGTGTGTGTGTGTGTGTGTGTGTGTGTGTGTGTGTGTGTCTATGTTATACATATGTGTGGCATATGTGCAGTTATATGTACCTGTGTGTGGGTGGGGGGCACAGTAAAAGAACAGAGTCCTGTGAGAATTGAGTGCTTGTGAGAAAACTTGAAAAAAATAAGACAAGAGTCTTGTGACCTCAGTTTCTTCAAAACACAGAATTGTCCTTGGAATGTGTTCGCGTGCTTCTTCCATGTGTAGCGGAGAGGAGCGAGACTTCAGCTGTCGTTATTCACATACGTCTCTGTGGAGAAACATGTTCTTGCTCCCTGTGGCTCATCCTTGTGATTGAACACTCTACTCAGGTGACTCACCCTCAGAGTATAAGTTGTCTGATGCCCTGAATAAAGTTGACTATTGCATGAGACTTTAGTCCACCTCCTGTTTAGACCCCGCTCTCCCAGGTTCACACCGCCAACCAGAGCATGCACAGGGGCCAGGGAAGACATCAGTTGTCCTGCTCTATCTTCCTCTCCCTTCTTTATGCCTTTGAGACAGGATCTCTCATTGAACTCGTGGCTAGGCTAACAACAAGCCCCAGGGGCCCTCATGTCTCTGGCCCCAACAGGGCTGGAGTTCCAGGCATGCATAGTCATGCCTGGCTTTTATGTGGGTGCTGACATCTGAACTCGGGTCTTGGTGACTGCATAGCAAGCTCTCTTACCCATTTAGGCATCTCTCCAGCTCCATTATTTAGCTCTAATAAAGGATAAAGAACTCCCAAGGGTGGGGGTATCATGAGGAAGGCACTCCAGCATCCCCAGCACGGCCCCGACCCTTCCCTGACTTGTGCCGTGTGGGTGGTGTTGCCGATTTTCACCTCGTGTGCTCATTAGCTTTGAACACGCAGAGCAGAAGGTATCAAAATGGTTTTTTAAAGCACAAACTATTGCATTAAGTTCACAAGCATCTAAAGGCATACATTAATGAGTCTTTCATTACAAAAGTTAAAACGTTAAAATATATAGAATGTTTTACTTTTCCAACTCATCATTACCACCCCCACCGCCAGTACGCACCTGTCAAGCCCCAGTGACATCTCTTGGGTTGTGGTCACATTTCCTGCCTGGGAATGCTGCCACCTCTCCTGCACACCTGGCTGTCACCTCTGAATAAGCCATCCTGAGAAGCCATTCTGTCCCCACCTCCAAGCCCTCCTCTGCCTTTTTTACTCTTGGTAGAGCTGGAAGTCCCCTGCTGCATTTCCAAGCTATACTGAACACAAGAACCATGAAAACATGGCTCTGTAGATGATTTGCCTGGCCTCACATTCAGATGAGCTCAAGGTCTGTACCTCACCTGCTGAGGAAGCCTGCCGGGCGTCTGACCAAACACAAAAGACAGCAGACACCATGATGCAGTTAGCCTCCATGGCCAATTTCATGATATTAACCTAGGGCATTTATGAGGTACCTCATTAATGGGTGTGTGTGCTGGGGGTACTTTTCCAAAGATCATTCGCTGAGGGGAGACCTGCCCTGAATGTGGTGACACCATCCCATGGGCCCCAGACTGAATAAACAAAGGGGAAAAAAAGAGAAAACCTGCTGAATGCTAGCATCCTCTCTCTCTGCTCCCTGATCTGCCAACATGTAAGCAACAGCATCCTGTCCTTGTTGCCATCCTGTCTCTGATGGGATGGACTCCATCTTCAAACTGAGAGACAGAACAGACCCTTCCTCCCTTAAGTGCCTCTCATCAGGTGATCGTCAGAGCGATGAGCAAAGTCACCGACACCAGAATCCCTTGCCTCCTGAGCTATCAGCTCTTCCTACTGGAGAGTTCATCAGCTCTGCTGTTATTGCTTAGCTGAGGGACAGTTATGAACCCAGGCATCTGAATCACCATTATCACTAATCTATGAAAATATATCAACATCTTCTTTTCTGACCAAAATGGCTTAAAGTTCCGGCAGCAAAATATTTCCTATTCTCCCCTTTTTTTCTAATTAAAGATTATTTTCTGTGATGAAAAGTGATATATGTTCCCTTGTACTGTCTCTTATATAGGCACCGAAGGAGAAGAAAATACAGGGAGGGATAATCTTCACACCTAGCTAAAATTAGTACCCAGATATACATCTTTTCAGATACTTTCTATGCATTTAATATATATTTTAAAAACTAGTGGCCCATGGCTATTTTGGCCATGACATATGAGCATTTTAGCTTTCCTTTTCCACATATGCAAAGATATATGCATACTATCATATTTATGGTTGTACAATGTTCCATTGAGTGATTGGCATAAGTGAGTTGAATAATCATGTTTTAAATATTAAAATTGTATCCACTTCTCTCTTACACCATCATACTTATGGCTATACAGTGTTGCATTGAGTGATTGGCAGAAGTGAATTGAATAATCACGTATTTTTAAGTATATGAGTTATGTCTGTTTCTCACATTTTGAATGAGGGATCATTAAATACTCAGTGGATGAGGTTCTGAGTTCTAATTTGCTTGTTTCCCCGGGGATAAATATTTGGTGTGAAGTTGCTGGGCCTAAGGGTAAGAAAATCCTTTTCCTACTCTAAGGGTTTAAACTACAACATCAGTTTCTCCCCTAAAAAGAAACAAAACTTAATATCTAGCCATGAATGTATGGAAGGTACTTTTTTTTCTGTATCTCCAACACTGGACATTATCAGTCATTTCAGTCTTCACATGCTCCTGTCAGAAACTGGTACTTTGCTATTTTTCTCCCTTACATTTATAAACAGGAAAACATCATCATGAGCTTTAACATAGGACATCATGGGGCTGCAAAGGACATAACAGAAGAGGAAGGAACAGGGTGTGTTTGGAAACCAGAGACCCAGGAGGACTGCACCTAACAGCTTGGCTTTTGTTTTTATTTTTCTCGTTTGTTTTGGATAACTCAGCACTTTTAATAAAAACTCTGAAACATACATCTCATTTCCCTTGCCGGTCACTGTTGTTGCCAAAGGAGGTTGGATATGCAAACTGTGCTTAAATATGTGGATACGCCGTTGCTCTGAGATAGACTTGCTTTTCTGTTTTAGAACCTGGCTCAAGGATTAATTCATCCGAAGGACTCCAAGAGCTAATAAATGTTTCATATTCCACCGCTTTACGTCAGTGCCAGTTAGGTTTGTGGACTCACACTCATTTCCCGAATCCTCCTAGGCTTTTCCAGACGAGTGTATTCACACTAGCGCCTTTCTCGTGCAGTGAGCCCACCGTGTTAATTCACTAGCTCTGCGTTCTCACTCTTTTCCTTCCTCCCCTCTCCTGCATTTATTTCTCCACCGCAGGCGGCTGTCACTCTAAAGCCTGAGGTGGGAGCAGAAGGCTTTTCCTCCTCCTGGTGGAAAAGGTACCTCAGTGGACAAGTGACAGTCTTGGGCTTTTTATCAGCACTGCAGCCGCTGGCTGGGAAAAGGAGTGGAATGAGCAGTGACGAGGGACCCTGCGACCTGAAAGTATGCCGCACCGTCTGTCTGAGGGCCACAGTCTGGCAGGGTGGCCTGACCAGGAAAGGTAGGGGTGGAGTCGCCAGAGACCAGAGCAACAGCAGATGCAGTCTCCTCCTCGTTGCCTGGGGAGTACAGAGGACTCAGTGGGATCGTCTCATTCATCCTAAACTACAGCTGATGATTTAGGTCCCTGAACATCCCCATTTCACAGACTGGGGAGAGGAAGCTGGGCCATCTGTCTGAGTAAGCAGTGTAGGTCAGAAGTGGATGCAAACCAGGTCTGGCTGCGGCACAGCCTGCACTCTGTCCCCGGCACGTTTTGTTCCAGGACACGGCAGTCAGTTGCACCGTTACACCGGGGATCCTAATGACTGGCACCTGGCACAATCAGCGTTAAGTTCTGGAAAATATTTGAGAACAGATCAAAAGAAGCTCTGCTGTATCTTTGAGCCCTGACTGGCCTTTAAACCTACCCTGTATCTATGGGCCAGTATTAAGAAATGCACACCACGCCATGCTTAGGCTCCGACTTGGTAGCAAGCCTTCTCCAGATTCTATCTGAGAAATACATATGAACTGTGCAATGCAAGCCCTTCCATAGCTTTCTAGACACCATCCATCCATCCATCCATCCATCCATCTATCCATCCATCCATCCATTCATCCATCTGTCTGTCCATCAGTCTGTCCACCCCACAAACACCTATCAATTAGTCTTCCACAGTTCTAGGCATTGAGGATAAAGCAGTGATCAAGGGGCCTGAGAGTCCTCTGTTGGGAAGCCAGTTCCCAAGAGAGGCAGGCAGTGATGGAAACAAAAACTACAGAACGTTAAAAAGAAGTACATGCCCAAGAAGAAAGTAAAGCGGAGGAACAGAAAGTATTGGAGGAGAGACTTTGGGCAGATGAAGTGGCTACAGAAAGAGACATCTGAGTCACTTAGTAACTATGCAGGAGTACGTATTTTCCAAGATTCTTAAAGGGTGAAAAATGCCGTTTTATGGCCGGCAGAGCCAGCGGAGTGTGCGAGCACTTGGTAAAGGCTTCGGGGCACACTTCAGGACCCCTCTTCATGCTGGACACACGGTTCATAATAGCCCCAGACTACCTGGGCTGCAGTTACCAGATAAAATACAGGACAGATATCCAGTCGAATGTGAAGTTTGGATAAGTAATGATTAATTCTTTGAGTATTTTCAAATACTTCTTGTAACGTGCTGATAGGAAGAGGAGTATTTGTTGCTTTCACAAATGTCAAATGTAGGTGGGCAGCCTGTGCCTCCATTTGCCAAGTGAAATCAACACCTCCATTTCTTCATCAATAAGATATAAATAAAAACCCTTGCTGAGCTGGGAGAAAACGATCACATCTGTGTTTTTAGGAAAAAGGAAAGAAAAAATAAGTCTATTGATTTTTAAAAGAATTAAATCAAGAGATAGGCAGGGCCAGAAGTTAGAAACAAAACACAAACCTAATGAAGTTTTACATTTCCTCATAAAGATGTACTGCTTACTTCTGAGAGAGAAATCCCTAAACACGGAAATGGCAGCAGAGAGGCAGTGACCTCGGAACAGATTCTCTCCCGTCACCCCTGTGTTTCCTCTGAGTAGGCTTGTCTTCCAGAGGATTTCACTATGTTGTCCAGTCGGGTCTTGAACTCCCAGGTACAGGAAACATTCCTGCCTCCATCTCTTGAGTAGGTGGGGCTCCAGCCACGTCTCCTCACCCACTTTGGGGGTGGGTCTTGACGTAGCATGTAGGTTGACCTATGTTGAGTTCTGGATTTAGCACTTTAAAAACTGAGTTAGCACGCAGTATGGTGGCGTGAAGTCTTTCACCCCAGCACTCTGGAGGCAGAGGGGAGCAGGTCTCTGTGAGTTTGACGCTAGCCTGGTCTACATAGTGAGTTCCAGGGCTGTAAGGAAAGATGCTGTCTTTAAATAAGTAAACAAACAGGGGCACCAGACACTAGAGGAACTTGGGTACTGCACTAAAGCTGGGCAAGAGTGACGGAGAGGATTATGAATCTGAAGAGAATGAGACTGGTGAGTGAGAGACGAAAGGGAACTGACCTGGGTTTTAATTGTACCTTTTGGTTTTGACTAAGTTTCAGACTTCTACAAGAGATGCAGGACGAGTAGACTCTTACAGCGCACCTATTCACTCTGTCCTTGTTTTTCCCAGTCCGGCAGACAGCAGCACAGGTACACACAAGCACACAGACCTTTTCTGAGCCTCTGCAGAAACCCCACACTCCTTTATCTCTTAACTACTCCGGTGTCTGTTTCTCAGAAGGAAGAGTGTTCTCTTACCGGAGTGTGGTGACTAAAATCAGAGAATGAATACTCTTAGTGAGATTCTATGACCCACTCCACGGTGTTCTGATTTTTGCAAAATATCCCAGTGATAAATAACTTCTGTAGCAGAGGAAAGCCTGGCATCCCATTCAGATACGTCTCCTTCCATCTGGGAGAGGCCTCGGCCCCCTCTGGTTCGTTCTGTAGTCTACTGGCTAGTTATCTTCCAGCAGACTCCGCTGTCGGGGTCTGTCTGCTGCTTCCTCGGTATTAAATCCAGGTCATGCTTGTTTGGCAGGAAATCCACAGACAAGATGCTCTTCTCAGGAAGCCCATGCGGTGATGGCTCCATCACTGTGATGCTGTCATTTGGTCAAAGTGACTTCTGCAAGGTTCCTTTTTTACAGCTTTCTTACGGGGGTTGGGGATTTACTCCGACATCGTGAAAGCGGTTGTTATCGCTTGTCTTTCTCCTTACTGTTTTTAGCTCCCATTCCTGATTCCCACCTAGAGCGGTGATGGTTCCGGTACTTGGAAACGTCAGTTTTTCCGATCATCAAATTTACATTTATTATTTTCTTTTTCTTCTGTTAATGTGGACTCCTGAATTCTTTTCACTCAGTGGGTTATATTCTTTTGTCATCATTTTTTACTTTGGTATTCACACTGTCCTGAATTTAGCCCTGGCTTAATATTACAGGGCTTAGAGTAGCGAGCGCTGAAGTATATCACCAAGACTTCCATAAAGGAAGAATTACGCTGCCAACGTAACACTAACTGCTCCTGCTGTCCCTAGGTCTGGGTGCGGTCACGCACCAGATGAGGCACTACACACTGGTGTGTGCAATCTCTTCTGTCTTTCATGACTCGGTGAAGGAGCGGTTGTGCCAACTGCTCTTCCACTTAAGTATGGGGAAACTGAGGCCCTGAGAAAACGAGTGGGTTCAGCAAGGTTTTATCATCGGAAGGTGTGTGTGGGGGTGGTGACCTCGGGGACTTCATTGTCTGCAGCAACCTCTCAAGTGTGTGTGAACCCCCCAGAAAAGAACCCGATTTTGCAAGCAGGAGTGCACTGTCCAGTGGGCCGCTCTCCCGCTGAGCAATCTGACCTGTCTGCGCGTTTACAAACACAGCCTTTGGAAGCGGTCTCCAAGTCTGGGTCACTCCATGGACTTCCCTACCCTGCTACATGGGAGCCAGCTCACCCTGCCCAGAACCCCGTGAGAGAAGCGTGGAGAGGGACGCGGTCTGTGTCGCTGTCAGAAGCCACAGATGCAGAGAGGCATGGCTTGGTCATGTCCCTCTGGGAAGCGTGCTCGGCTCCTCTAGATGCACAAAAGCCACATCTGGGCTTTCTCTGAACTGACAGAATCACAGAGTGGGATTCTGTACCTCACCAGTTCTTCAGATCCCAGCTGAAGACCAGACTGCAGCTCCCGGGGGGGGGGGGGTCCTCTGGGGACTCCCAGAGTCCTCCTGTGTGCTGGCCCGCTAGATCTTCCCACCATACCACCTCCATCATCACCACACTTAATATAAACCGCAGATTCTGCAAGCATGAGCTTAGGGGAAAGAGGGTGCTTCACAATGGTGGAAATAATTCCCCCAACTACCCTGCCTTGGAGCGAAAGCACAGTTGGCCCTCCCAGGAGGAACAAACTAAAAATAAAAGGCAACAAGGTGCTTCCTGCCAGTCTGTAAATCCGATAGGCAAAGAAGACACCTCAACCTGGCACTGGGTAGAGAGCGCCAGCTCGGCTCCTGCCACCGGAGAGCAGCCATGTGGTTGGCAGAGTCAACAGCTGCCAGGCAGAAGCCCTCAGATTAACCCATAGGTGGTGTTGAACCACTTCCCATTAAGATATTTGCAAAGCAAACAGAAATGATAGCCCCACTCTGAGACCTGGGAGCCAGCCAGGAGGCTGGCTGTGCCCGTAGACACAAAGGGCTCTCTGGGGAGGGGCAGGCAGGAAGGCTACTCCTACCCACACCCAGACTGTTGTTGATCTTGGCTACTAGAACTGTCCTGTGGGGGGCTGTTTATTATCTAACTTCCCGATCACACACTCACACAATCTCTGCTTCTCCGAACTTCTCCATCACACTCTGCCCCACCGCAACCATTCAGAGGCAAAGAACAAACGTAGGCCGCTCTTGGATCTCCTGATCAAGCAGACAAGTCCCAACAGTGACTAGGATGTGTGCAGAGAGGCCGCGACACCACTGCCCTTAACATTTCATGGCCAACACTTGCTTGGGACAATACAGAGAAAAAATATCTTGGTAGGTCTGTGTTCTCACAGATAAGAGCCAGCTGCTGCGAGTCACAAAATGAATTTGGGACTAAACACTAATAGTTTTTTTTTTTTTCCCCTTCTAATTAAATGGAGAAAATGAAATAAAATTAGGAAATGTACAAAATTCATATGTTTTCCAACCTGGAAGATGATGATCCTGGCATCTTTAAATATTTGTGGTGGGATACATACACACGAAATTCATTTTTATATGAAGGGAAAATATATTTCTTGTAACACCGCATACTTGAGTATCTTTTCATAAATTCTTCAAAACGGAACCGGCATGTTTTTGGCAGAGCTTATCCCCAGGCTGCATATGGCGAGGGTCTCAAGGCAGACAAAAGATCGAAGCCCTGAACCGCCAGACTTGCCTGCCCTCACCCATGGAACACAGAGGAGGGGGGAGAGCGGAGGAACAGCCAGGACCAACCACACTTCACCATTATTTGAAACTGTCTTTTAGAGTAGGAACTAGACTTTAGAGATGCCGGGTGTTAATTATATGAGGAGAGAGGAAGGGAGGGAGGGAGGGAGGGGAGGGAGAGAGAGAGAAAGGGAGAGAAAGAGAGAGAGAGAGGAACTGGAGAGAGAGATTTCTTTAGAAAAGTGGGGATCTTTTCATACTGAAAATTATTTTTATACAAAGAGAGAATAGGAGCTGGAGAGATGGCTCAGCGGTTAAGAGCACTGACTGCTCTCCCAGAGGTCCTGAGTTCAATTCCCAGCAACCACGTGGTGGCTCACAACCATCTGTAATGAGATCTGGTGCCCTCTTCTGTCATTCAGGAAGATATGCAGACTGTATATGTAATAAATAAATCTTAAAAATAAATAAAATAAATCTTAAAAAAAAGAAACTAATCAAAAACGGGAAAGGCTAGTCAAAGGCTTGGTTCGTATCTGTTGGTCAGCAGAGGGGACCCACTTTGTTGTCTAGCTGTTCAGTTTGTGAGGCCTCCCAAACCCAGTCCCCGATCTGTCTTTGCCCCTAAGAGTTCACTCCACCCCGACTCATTCTTAGTGTTCTTCTCCCTGGACCCTTTACTGTCCCCAGAGTAGTCCCTGCCCACCCTGAGGCTAGACCACAGCCTGCTCCTTCTCCTGCCTGGGATACCCTTTCTGCTCATGTCTGCTCTAGGCCCTGTGGGAGGTGCCACAGATTGAGACTTTAACACCAACAGGAAGGCCAGGCAGGGCCATCCTATCCGGAAGAGTTAGCAGGAAGAGATGCACAGAAATCGCAAAGCAAAAGACATGTTGAAAACCTCCCAACAGTTCCAAATATTTGCAAAGGGCCCTGGTCCTCGGAATCTGGCACTATAAAGAGATTGCTGACATTCTCGACATACACAAATCTTCTAAAAGGGTCCTTTGCAGAAGGATCGCTGATGATTTAGGGTTTGTTGAAATAGTTCAGATAAATATTTATGTACAGCCATAAGCAAATCTACAAGGAAAAATATAACGCAAAACAGATTTTTCCTTGAAGCCCTTTCAGCTGGTGATAAGATTCCTAGCTTCAAAGGTTTGGGAAATAAATGTAACCAATTAATAGCTTAAACATCTTGGGAGCCTAAGAAGACTCTCACAATCAACGAAGCTCTGAAGGTTACATGTGGGCATGTATGCTAGCCGCATCCTGGCCCCATGGGCAAGGGGGAGTCCAGGGCCTGAAGTCAACCGGGGATTTACCCCTGAGATCAGAACAAGAAACACAAATGAAGCTTGGCATTCAGGTTAGAGTAGAGAGTTAGCATCTGTCAAAGGCGCCGAAGCTTTGGAAATCTCAATGTTTGTCTTGGACTATAATCCTAGTGCTACTCCAGAGAGACCTAGCCCCTTCCCACATCAGCTTTAAATGCTACTGTTACGACTACGGCTGCTCCCATTTCTGTCACCATGACCAACGACTCCACAGCCTTCCTTGTTGTGTCTAGCGCCCGGCTTGCTCCTTCACAGAGATGTTTCTCGAGCTTTCCCAGCTGCCTCTCCTTCTGCACTCCAAGATTCTGAAGGTCAGAGGAAGTGACTGAGGTAAGATTTGAACCCATGGCTGCTACTCAGATAAGGTAGCACGTAGACAGTGTCTACCGTGTCATAGGCACCTCCTAAGAAGACCACCACTGCTTACCCCCTTCTCTCCAAGCCACCATTCCCCTCTTGTTCCATCACCATCCAGTGCATGGGGCCAGGATGTGGCTGGGAAATCTGCAGGGGGATTTATTGTCTTTAGTCCTCTGAGGGCTGCCACGTAGTCCCACAACGGATTCACTACACAGAGTATTTGTCAAGCCATGTGGCAGTCTGTACTACACAGGCCACATGAAAATCTGGCCCACGGTTGGCCCTGCTGACTGGGAGGCTGCTGCTCTGGCTTGTCAGTCCCGAGGTCAGGCCAAATGGCTCCAGCCCCGGAGCTACAAGGGTGACACATAGAAGAGGCATGCGCCCATCTCCCCGTCTCGTGAGGTGCCAGCTCTCCTCGAGATGCCTGAATCACGAAGGTTCCAGTCACTCTGAAGTGTCCACAGTGAGGCAGCTTCTCTGGGGTGTGTTACAGCTGTCAGGCAGAACTCCTCTGCAGCCTCCCCATCTGTGCCCTCCACATCTGCAGCCTCCCCATCTGTGCCCTCCACATCTGTGCCCTCCACATCCGTGCCCTCCCCATCCGTGCCCTCCACATCCGTGCCCTCCATATCTGTGCCCTCCACATCTGTGCCCTCCACATCCGTGCCCTCCACATCTGTGCCCTCACCTCCTTCCTATGGGTCCCTCTTATATAGCAGGCTGCCTGCAGTGGGAAACGGAACACAAAAGCTTTGCTACAAGCAGACCAGATTAAATCAAGGGGTGCTTCCCAGACTCACCATGGAGGGTTACCATCATCTGAGCAAGGCCTACAACCCAGAAATACTAGTCTTCTCATTCTGTCCTTCACTGTACACTGCCACCGGGTCACACAGAAAATGGAGCTGACCGACTGCCTCCCACTCTCAGGCCAAGTCTGGCTTCTCTCCTGCTGAACTGACCTACTTCATTACACAGAGGTGGGAACACCTTCGCCATGAGGCCCTAGACTTGGTGCTGGAATGTTCTCTACCAACCTAAGGGGGACAGTTTTACGTCAATCATGATATATTCCTTAGCTGGTTGTGATTTAAGATTAAAGCCATGACAAGCAAAGACACAACACAGAAAAAAAAAAGCCCTGGAGTAATCATTTGGCATCTGGAGCCTAGGGAAGCAGCAGAATTTACCAGTGGAGAGTGTGGATGCTGGTGTAGGCGGCCTTCGTTCAAATTCTGACTCTGTTGTAAGGGACACTGTCAACAATTTATAACCTCTAAATGTTAGAAATGCTAGAATATGTGCTCTTCTCTGCTTGAGCCGTTTCCTGTCTGTAAAACAGTTAGCCAGAAGGATGTAAACAAGTACTAGCTGCTGTTGCTACTGGAGACAGAGGTTCTGGACTCAGAACTCAGACTTGCCCCAACTCAGCTCTGCATGACACTGTGTGACCTACACCTCCTGATGGAGGGCAGACAGCCTGTAAGAAATATGATAAAGCCAACCCAGAACTTTAATTTTTCCTTTCTTTTCATTCATTAATCACTTCTGTTTAATTTTTGTAGAGCCAGGGATCGAACCCAGATCTGACGTGTACGAACCCAGCACACTCGCACATCCGCAGCTCTGATGTCTGAGTCAGCATTTGATGGCCAGCTACCTTAGCTGTCACCAGGCTCAGTTTCCCCATCTATAACAGAACAATAATGACTAGCATATCAGCTATGTGAAATACATATGGGAAGAGACCCACCCGGCGCTGAGCATTGTGGGTCTGCAGAGATGGCCTCCACACATCCCGGCTGTCATCCTCTGTACTACTTCTCATCTTGTCTGACTCCTCCTACAAACTCCTCCTGGTTCTCTCTGTCCTCCTTTCCTCATTGAAGGGAACTGTGTGTCAGCCTTTTCTGTGGGTTGAACGCTTCAGTCTGTTTTACCAGCTTTGTTTTTGTTTTTGTTTTTTAGCACAAACTTCATTCTAGTTAGTTCTTTCCTTTTTCATTGTGCCTTCCTGCCTGCAGCTGTATCCTCGTCCTGATAACCTACATAATGCAGCCTGGGAACCTCTCCGGGGGAAAGAATGTCAGAAGCTTGCCCCGGGGAGCGGGATGGGAAGGTCCTGAGGTCTCTAGGGCTAAGACTCTCGGTCTCTTCAGACGTGGTTAGTGCAGGTGTCCTGCTGAAACAGCACACCACAGCGCTGGGCAGGCTCTGCTGCAGTCTCCCCAGTTTCCTCTGACAAATGTGCGGGCAGCAGGAAGTTACTTTTTTTTTCTTTTGCCTGTGTCTAGGGTTTTTCACCTTTAATGCTATTGGCATTTTATGTTGGACAATGCTCTGGGAGGCTGTGCTGCTTTCTGTAGGCTACCTAGCCAAATAGTGCTGGCTCCTCCTCCCAGGGTCTAGTAGCTATCATGACAGTCCCTCTACACTGTGACAACCAAAAATGTCTTTTGTTACTGCCAACTGCCCAGTGATGTTGGTACTGTGTTGCCTCCAGTTGAAAACCACTATTTTAACCCAAAGAGACCAATTATAGTCTTCACCATGACGAGAACTCAAACAGACTAGAGGCTGGAGAGATGACTCAGCAGTAAAAAGCACTTGCTGCTCTTCCAGAGGACCTGGGTTCAGTTCCCAGCACCCACATGGTAACAGACAACTGTCTGTGATTCTAGTCCTGGGGCTAATGCCCTCTTCTGGCCTCCAGGGGCACTGTGTGCATATGGTACACAAATACATGCAGGTGAAACATCAATACACATAAATATAACTAAAGAATCTTTTTTAAAAATCTAGATTTATGTTCAGGTTGTCCTTATGAAATGAAGACTCTGTTCTATAGAATGATGACTTATAACTTTGGGGATTCTGAAAGAAACACATTTTGGCTCCATTCTTCCCAATTTACCATATTAACACAGTGGCAGGAATACTATGTGGTTCATGAAGAACCTGGGTCTACAAGAGAACTCATATGGGTAAGACTCACCTCTGTGGACTGAGGATGTAGCTCAGTTGGTAGAGTGCTTGCCTAATACGCATGAAGTTCTGAATTTTACCCCAGTACTGAATAAACCAGACATGGTGCATACTTATAATTCCCGTACTTGGGAGATAAAGTCAGGAGGATTAGAAGTTCAAGGTCGTCCTTGCCTATATACTGAATTCCAAGTCAGTCTGGGCTCCATGAGATACTATGAGAAAGAAAGTTAACTCACCAATCTGCGTCAGCTTTAGCAGAAAAGTTACTTGAGGTTTCTTCATGGCCATTGTTGGATTCTGCTTCGGAATCTGGACAGCTTTTCTATCAGGAGAGGTCTGGAGAACTGAAAGTAAACCACAGAGTACTCAGAGGTCAATGGGCAGGGTCGGAAGCAGGCAGGGCTGAGTTCTGTTGCTTGCCTGTGTTCTATAGCTCCTTTCTTCCAGTCCTGAGCCCCACCCCTGAACATCTGCAGACTTCTAGGGCATGCCACTAAAACAGGCATGTTCTGGATTCTAGGTCTTGCCCAGTGTCAAGTACCAGCCCACAGATGGAATAAAATAGCTCATAGGAAAACAAGTTACTACTCTCTATTAGATCTATATGGTGGGTAGAGATTCCAGGCCCCGCAAGAGGTAGATTTCAACAGAAGCACCATGTGAAAGCTAGAAGAGCATTGTGCTGGACGTAGCTGAGCGACTCCTGGCTCTGGCTGTCAGAATATGGGTAGAATTAGCCATAAAGACTCAATCATTCCAGAGGTGGCCCATTTCCACATTGTTCTGGAAGCCAGTTACCTGATGAGTTTCTTAACAGAGAAAACAACAAATACAGTTGTTCTCTCTCTCCTGTGACAGCAGCAGCCGAGACTAATTAGTCATGGGTGTCTTTTCCTCAGAAGCCCACTTCAGCTTCAGGTTTCTCAACACAGCGCTTCACGTTCTTAGGTATGTCCCCAACCAGCGGCACAGCACCACCGTGACATTTTGAGGACTACGTGGGCCTGCAGAGCTGCTTGGATCACGCTCTCCATTTGACCCCGAACCTTGTTGAGGGGTGAAGCAACTCTTCCAGGTCAATAACTCTTAATGCTGGAGTTACACTGGAACCACACAGGGGGATTTTAAACAGACCTGATCCCACCCTCAAGAGATTCTACAGCTGAACCTGGGTTGGGACTGCCATCAGTTATGAAGAGATTCCCAGATAGTTTTAATACATAGCCAGGGTTGAAAAGCCACAGTTCCTATCGGTAACTGTCAGTCAACGAGGGAAGTAGAGAGAGTCCACACCTACTTACTATCCTCATTTAGACAGTCCAGAAACAACCAAACCAAACCAAAACACAGCCAACAAAGATAGCCTATAAATGTGGCCATTGCAACATGTTAAGGTACACACCTAAGTTGTAAATTGTTATGATACCAGGTGTGATGGTGTACACCTTTAATCCTAGCACTCAGGAGGCAGAAGCAGGTGGATCTCGGCGAGTTCAAGGTCAGCCTGGTCTATGTAATGAGTTCCAGGACAGCCAGAGCTACATAGAGAAACCCTGTCTCAAAAAAAAAAAAAAAAAAAAAAAAAAAAAAAAAAAAAAAAAAAACACACACACACACACACACACAAAGAAAGAAGACTATTATGATGATAAGACACAGCATGACAGAAACAGAGTACAGAAGAAAGAAAGAAATATATTTTCAATTACTTCCCTCACGTCTGTTGGGGGGAAACTGCACTCAGTTTAGATTGCTAGCTTGCTTCCTTCAAAATAAATGTCTCTGGGCAGAACAAATGTAATTCTTTGAGTTATTTGTTGTGGAGAAAACCATCTGTTGTTGTTATTATTGCTATTATACAAATGCCAAAAGGATAAAGAGAGAAAAGTTAATGGAACATTATTCCATTTTTATTATGACACATGAAGCATCATAACCAGTGCAAATGAAATGGGAAAAAAGAAGAAAGAAAGAAAAAAAGAAAGAATGCAGAAATGAAGAACTACAGCTCGAAGCCTTGTAGAATTCCATTAATGGGGTTCTTCCCTTGCCGCCTGCAATCTCTTGATTGATAAATTCCTCCAGTTGGGGTACCAGACACATCTCCCCCTCTTCAAGACTGTTTGGCTCAAACTCACTTGTCATGCTGGGATGGATAAATGTCACAAAAGCAAACAATTAACATGAAAAGAAAAAAGGAGAGCTTGTGCCTGGGCACGAAAAATTTCCTATCCTTCCTTCTGAAGGAGAATTGCCTCAACCGGGCTGAGGACGCAGCCCAGTGGTCAGAGTGATTGCCTGGCAAGCACGAAGCTCCAGGTTTGAGCTTCAGCGTCCAGCAAGAGAGGCTGGAGGCCCGTACCTGTGACCCCAGTGCTCAGGAGGGACCAACAGGTGGGTCAGAAGTTTGAAGTTGTTTTTTTTTTTTTTTTTTTCCAGCTACATAGCTGAATTCTTAGTTAGCTTGGAGTACATGAGATCTTGTCTCACAACACGGACACACACACACACCACCACCACCACCACCACCACCACCGACAACAACAACAACAACAACAACAACATAATAGGAAAGAAAAGAAGGGAGAGACAGGGAGGGAGGGAAGGAAAAAAATCTCAATAATGAACTTTGACCTTGTTTTGGGACCCAATTCAGGAGCACCAAGAGCTAGCCAAACATTGCCTGTGTGGAGAGCTGGGGTGGCTGACTAACATCTGTATCTATTTTGAAACCTTAATTTTAAAAAAGGAGCAATAAGTTTAATAGCAACCCCCAAAGGCAAAAATCACAAAGAAAGCTCATGAAGACAGCAAGGCCCACGACCAGGACCAGGAACAGCAGCTGTGGCTTCCCCAGGAGCTTAGCACAGGCCTGGTTACTCTTCTGCTTTGCTATAGAAACTTGCAGAATTTCTCTTCATTTAATTGAAGGGGAAACTCATTCCATGTTTCTTATTCATTTACACTTCAGTCATCAAAATATTGATTCGAAGAGTTATTTGAAGTATAAAAACCAAACAGAAAACTTAGAAAATATTCCTAGTAAAGCTTAGATGAAGTCTGCACTCCATCCCCAGTGTGGCCTGAGGAACAGGGAGAGAGATCGGTCCATCTAAGGAGATGAGGAAGTCAAGATGATCAATTTCTTGAGTTCAAAGAGGACCCCAAGTTGGTAAGTATTTAAGGGCATTCTGATGCAAGTTGGAATCACCTGGAAGCTCTCTGGCACGCGGATCCTCAAACAAGGAGATGGGAGAAACAGAAACAGAAATGAGGAGAGAGAGAGAGAGACAGAGACAGAGACAGAGAGACAGAAAGAGACAGAGAAACAGAGAGACAGAGAGAGAGTCACCTGTTTTAGGTGAACAGGTCAGGTAAAATAATTAGACCAGCGACATAATGGGAAATAAAATTATGAATGTGAGCAACAGAAATGTCCAGCAAACACTGAACTTGGGACAGTGCCCTGAGGGTGGCAGATGCGTCTCCAGGCACGGGTCACTGACTGGTTCTGGCTTAGTGAAGTAAGGCAGTCCTAAATCAGACTGTGCCCTGTGAGCTCTGCAAGTTTCCTGGGAAATCTGAATGTCGACTAGAGCATCTTGAAATAAAATGGGAAGGCATTTGGGATTAGAGCTGGGCGTTTGTGTTGGCCAGCCTTAATTGTCAACTTGATATAACTCAGAGTCTCTTAGGAAGACTGTCTCTGGGGGCACTGTCTAGATCAGGTTGTTCTGGGAACGTGTCTGCCGAGACTGTCTTGATTGCCTTCAGTGGTGTGAGAAGACCCAGCCTGGGAGTGGGCAGGCCCACTCCTCGGTTCTAAGGGCTCGCTGAGTCCATGCATGCATTCTTTCTGTCTCTGCCTGTGGTGATGGATGTGATGTGACCAGCTGTCTCAAGCTCCTGCGGATGTGACTTCCCCGAGGCGATGGACTGCAACCTGGAAGTGCGGCCTAACATAACCTCTTCTCTCTCGGGTTGCTTTTTGTCCTGGTGTTTTATCACAGCCGGGAAGCTACGGCAGAGCTGCACCCTCAGAGGGCTTTGGGGCCAGGAGACCCAGACGTGTGAGGGGCTAAGCAGAGGGAGCCGTTGAGTGGTGACCGTTACAGTGACCAGAGTGCCTTCCTCTTAAAGACAAAGCAGTAACACATGTTCAAAGGCACTAAAGGAGAGGCACGGACCACGGAGTGCCAGCAAGTGTATGAAACACACACACACACACACACACACACACACACACACACACACACACACACGGCGGGGGGGCCGGGCGGTGGATTTCCCCTCATGGTTTCCAGTAAAAGCCACCTTGTGACACCTTGGTTTTGAACTTCTAACCACCAGAGCTGTGACAGATTCCATTTTTTTTTGTCACCCTAGGCCACCAGGTTTGTGATATCTGCTCTGGCTGCCCAGGAAACTAATACCCAGGCTAGGAGTGTAACTCGTTCCCTGTCGGCTTCTAAAAGAGAGGTTGGTGACAGGTGGCAAGGATTGAAATGACCAGAAGAAAGAGATCAGGTGTATACACCCACATGTCTTGGTGGGGACAGGTGATGAGGCTAGAGATGAGGAAAAAGAGACAGGGTATAAAAAGGACATTGTTACTTAACAAACAGACTATTGGATTGTTATGTCCCCGACACTATTCTAATACCTTTATAAAAAGTAACTCATTTAACCTGTAGTTACCCCGAGTGATAGAAACCAATATTATCCCCAAGTTACAGATGAAGAATTTGAGGTAAACGGACATTAAATTATTTGTCTAGGAGCCAGAGAGAGGGCTCAATGCGTAAGGCACCTGTCCCCAAGTCTGACAACCTGAGTTCCATCCCCCGGGATCCACACGACTCACACAAATTGTCCTCTGACCTGTACCTGAGCTGTGGCATGATGTGAACACACACGTATAAGGAAATACATGTAATTTTAAAAATGACTTGTCAACATCATGTAGCAGAGCCAGGGTTGGAACTCAAGTCATTTTGCCCTACGTCTGAATTCTTAATTCACTCCTAACTTAAACACTTAAGAATAATACATAATCTCACCCATCTCTCTCCCTTACAGATTGAAGCACACCCCCAGACCTGCCCATGTTCTTTCAGGTTCCTGGGTGCGATGGTCACAAGTCAGAAACTGAGGGCAGAGTCTAGCTTGGTGTTTGGTGACCCACCCAGAGGACAATCCCCTTCACTAGTAGGCTTCTTGGTGGGTGATCTAGCTAGGTAAACTCTCCTGCTCTCCTAAGGCCTGGGCAAAAGTTGTCACAGCATCTATCAGAGAAGGCACATCCTTCCAAGGCACAAAGGCCAAGCCGTCCCTCCTGCAGGTGAACCGGCAGATTGCACAGAGAGCCAGAGTGCTTCCTTCCTGGAGTGACAGCTGGTCAGTAGCTACCTTGTGGGAGGTCCCACAGGCCAATGCCACGGAAGGCAGCAAACACAGGAAAGTTTAATCCCTACCGTCAAGAAGAGGGCCTCGCAGACACACTATGCCTGCTCCATTCCCCATTAAAACCCCAGCCCTCAGCTCCAGCACAGTAAGTAAGCATAGTCAGGCCAGACCTAGAAAAGTGTTCTCCACTTTGACTCTTCGGCACTTGGTGACGACCATTACCCCAGTTAAACTTTTAGGCTCGGAGAAAAGTCCTACCTGGTAACCGCTTTACCAGCACTGGAAGTTAGGGGAAAGCTTTCTCTGATTTTAGAAATTCGAACATCGTCATCTGAAGAAGTCCCCTTCCCCCTGGCAGGACAGTCACTCCATTCTCCTTATTCTCTCATCCTCGCGTGACTAGCAGCTGGATGTATTTCTTGTCATCTCTTCCCTGTCTGCTTCTTCAAAGGGGGTTGGTGGCTTCCCGAAGTGTGGCCTTCATGTGGCCGCGCTCACCGGCCAGATCAGTGACCCTCTTAAATAAACTCACGACACAGGTGTCCGTTGGTATCCATTAGTTAGGGGAAAAACCAACAACAATCCACATTTGTGCCGCTAACCATCGAACCCAGAGCCTCCACATGCTAAGCGCAGGCTCCACCACTGAGCTGTATCCCAGACCTCCCCACAGGTCTCTTCCTGTTGTTCTTGTGACTCTTCTCAGAATGTTTGGCACTCATGGTGTGTTGAGAGAATGGGGGAAGAACAGCAGACCAGGAAGCCCTGATGACAGGAAGTTTCCCAGCAACCATGGAGGAGAGGCTGGAGTAGGGTTCCTCACAGGATCCCACAGTGAGAATCAAGGGAAGGCAGGCCAGGCAGACAGTTTTATACAGTTTTTATAACCCCCTTTTAAGAAGCAGACAGGTAGACATTGCTGCGTGAAAGTACAGGAGGCCAGGAGCCCAATACATTTCTCTGCTGATCAAGCAGCTCCCATCTCATGGAAGTTGTCTTTTCTTCAATCCTGGGGATGGAACCTAAGTGGGGGTCCTCACCTATGCTAGGCCAGCAATGGACCCCTGAGATACACCCTCCAGCTAGGATCTTTCTGGCTCAAATACTTCTGGTTTCTACAAAGTCAAATTGTGTACTTTCTATAACTTCTTCTTAAAAAGATAAAGTGTGGGATGCTTGTAGCCATTTTACTCACCGTTACCAAGAACCGGAAACAACCTAAATGTCCTTCAGCTGAAAAAAGTATGACCCAGGCAGACCCAGGGGTTCCACTTGGTATGGGAAAAGGAGGAACTCCTGACCCCTGACGGATACAACAACACAGATGAACCTCAAAAGCCTTCTTCCGAGGGAAAGATGGTGCATTCTAAAGTCTCGCATGGCGTGACTCACTGTATAGAACATTCTGAAAGAGCAAAGCTGTAGAGACAGAAGACCCATCGGTGGGCGAGCAGAAGGATTAAAAAAGGATCCAGAAGGAGCTCTCTGGAAATACTTGTCTTCTCCGATCTGGAGGGGATGTACTGTTTGTGTGTCAGCCCAGTCTCATCAAACTTAATATTATTGTATTAAACTGTATCATAATAAAACTATCAAGAGGTTGTCCAGATTAAAGGTGGAGGAAGCTCCTTTTCCTCAGGCTAGACCTAGTCTTGGAAAGCAGGGCCTACCTTCAGCAGGCCGGGAGGGGAGGGGGAGACGGCTGCTGACAGGGGACTGCTTGCATCATTGACCATAGCTGGTTTTGACACTAAGCACTTGGCTCCGGGTCTGTGAAATTAGCTCTGGTAGCTTGTACGTCTCGACCATCACAACTTTATTGACGAGAATGGCTACCAGCTGTCACCCTTGCCTCTGCTTCTGTTCTTGGCGAGATTCATAAGCCTTCCCGGCCACGGCAAATCAAACAAGGATCCGGCTATGGCTCGTCAAGCTGGGGTTTGAACTCCCGGCCAAATGGCTGTCACTCAGCTGTTATGCTGCCAATCAGCCATCACTGTGGGTTAAGTGTGATAGGCACGCAAAGGTCTTCCAACGCTCCAGACATCTGAAAGGCAGCTTGCTTCCCACACCAGCCTCAACCAATCAGGGTGATATTTTAACTCTCGGCCTCTAGAATTTCTGGCTTTGCAGAAAGCCAGAAAGAAAGATTTGCTAGCTTCCAGAGCAGCTTGTGAGAAGGACCTTAAGCCAGTGAGGAGGGAAAATGGTGGCCGGAGCCTCAGCAGCTCTCAGTACCACAAGGCTGGAAAGCAAAGACGGAAACAAAACCACGTGAAACTGTCACAGGACGGCTGCACGCTACTTTTTCTCTTGTTGGATAACCCAGACACAAGCTAGGATCAAAACCACTCTCCTCATAAAGATGTTATCGTAACTGTATTTGTGATTTGACAGGTTCTATTTTTACCTGAAAGAAAGAAAGGCTTTCTGAAGAGAGTCTCACAGACTTTCCTCCCCTCAGGAAGTTAAAGAGCAGCGGAGAGAGTGTGGGTTCAGGTGACGAACACTTGCTACCTTTCCTCAGGTGGCGGGGATCGGGAGGTGGGGACACAGGCAGGGAAGCTTGTACATACCATCATCTTTACAGCAGTCCCGAGACTCAGGCCTTGTTAAGACCCACTTTGTATCTGACGAAACCAAGACCCTGAGGCCAAATTATTTTCTCCAGGGAGAAAATTCTCCAGACATGACAGAATGTCTATAACCCTAGAGCTTGGAGTAGGGGAAGCTGAGGGATGGCTGAGACAGGCAGATCCCTGAAACTTACTGCCTAGCCAGTCTAGGGAAAACAGCAAGCTCCAGGTTTGTGAGAGAACTTGCCTCAAAGAATGAGATAGAGAGCTAGGCGGTGGTGGTGCACATCTTTAATTCCATCACTTGGGAGGCAGAGGCAGGCGGATCTCTGAGTTCCAGGTCCGCCTGGTCTACAGAGTGAGTTCCAGGACAGCCAGGGCTACACAGAGCAACTCTGTCTCAAAAACAAAACAAAACAAAACAAACAAATAGTAATAATAATAACAACAACAACAGCACCAATAACAAGAATGGGAACAATAAAAAAAAATGCCAGATACCAACATCTGGCCCATACTCATCCATACACACACACACACACACACACACACACACACACACACACACGAGAGTGCACCAACACAGAGTACACATATACATGTACACATACACACTACACATACACATAACCTCCAAACCATATGACAAATGATGGGATAGCCATTGTTTCTACTCTGAATCCCATTTACATAGGATAGGATTCTGACCCTCTCCAAAGTTCTGACTGGTGCACACCTCCATGGGCAACGGCCAAGATGAAAACCAAAGGCAGGACAAGCCCTACTGCCAAGGCCTGACTGAGTGAAAGGGGCTGCAAACCCACGCTTCAGCTCAGAAAACACAGGAGAAATGATCCCTCATCCGACCTCTGGGCTCGAAGCCACATCTGTTCACGGGGACACAAAATCTGTCTCTGCATCCACAAGGATCTATTGATCAAAATCCAAAACTAAAGCCAAGTCTGCTGACTCTTGCCATGGCACAGTTAACTTCTCTCCATGTTCTTTAGCACTCTGTGGGTGTGGCCTAACAAACTAATGCAAGTTAAAGAACGCATTAACACGCTTTACGATTCTCCATGGGAAAAACACGTGAAGAGAGCATGAAGACAACTCCAGCATCCATTGGACATAAGAATGTTGGCTCAGACACTGTCCGTGTGGTAGAGATGGGCCTTCTCTGCAGTCCAGCACTCCTGTTCTCTCTGAGGTCCACAGTGATGAGAACAGGCTCCCCCTGAATAGGCACTGGCCACAGTCTGCCTCTGGAGTGTTAACCTTGAGTCTTGGAGGCAGAATAATGTCGTGTCTTGTCGACAACATCACCCTCTAGCCCACAATGACTTTACAGCCTTCTTCCTAGACATGGGGTAAACAATAGGTACCCTGAAATCTGGTTTGTTTCACACAAGGATGGAAAATAGTTCTATTCCATACAAAGACTGGTTTTCTGTATGGTGACCCAAGCTACTACAAGATGCCATTACATGTGCTCAAGAGAGCTTGAGCAGAGCACCTTTCTTAGAAACACCTTGAACCCCAGGCTGGGCCTTCTCACCTACGCAAGCCACTTACATCCATGCTTTTGGAGGCTCTGTGGCTCCTGGCTCACAGACAGCGGCACTTCCCCAAAGGAAATCATGAGGCTTGCCACCCAAGCATTTCCCTCTCTCTTGTTTTTCCACAGGCTTAGCGGCGCGCCTGAATCTACTGATGTTTTAACTGCCGCCTTCGCCCTGTGGTCCCACAGTCAGTGCCCTATGGCTCAGGCCACAGCCTGGCAGCATTTCCAGTCCCAATGGTACCAGCTCTGCTGCTGCCACCAAATGCAGTTTTTAACCGTATCGTTCTATTTACCAATAAAGACTCAGGAGTCAGATGTTGGGGTGAAAACCTGCTAGATCAGAGAAGCAGAGAAGCAACCAGCTGGCCTTCCTTTTCAGCCAGAGACCCAGCCATCCCAAACCAAAAAGACCCCAAATATCATCAAGTCCTTCCTTACTTCTTCCTGTGAGTCTCTCTATTTGCCTTCCTGGCTTCTTCATACTCTCTATGGCTAATTCCTGTCAACTAGTTGCTAGCTCCACCTCCTGACCCAAGGTTGATTTTATCAACACAGTCTCGGGTTTCACAGGGTGATCAGATATCCCACAACACCACTGCAATATGTGAAGCTGTCGGAAGTCAACCCCAGGTCTTTATATGCCAAGAGTCAGAGAACCCAGGTAGCATGGAGGCAGACAGAGAAGTCCAGGCCTCTCCCCATCCTCCTTCTCCTTCTCCTCCTCCTCCTCTCCTCCTCCTCCTGTGTCCTGTGAGACAAAGCCTTAGAAAATGGGAGATGGTACAGACTGCAGGTTACGGCTCATCTCCAGGTGCACCTAGTAATTTTTCCTCCAGATGTTTCTCTGTATTGTGAGAAGGTAGGTGAGAACACGCAGGAAGGGAGGCAGCTGCTTCCTGCCCTCTGGCCAAGAGCTACACCTGTGCTCTCTCTGACTGGAGCTCTTGCTTTGAGGAATCAGGCATTGTGTGAAACAGCCGGGAGGTTTTCTAAGAAACAGAATAGAAGTCACGACAGTGAAAGAGAGCCACCGCAATAAATAGGGACACAGAAGGGACACAGAGACCTTGCTGGCTGTCTCCCTTCATGGTGCATTCACTTGTGCTCCCTCAGCCGACCTGTGTGTGAGCCACAACCTACTCACGCACGGCTTGGCCGGAAGGAAAACTACTACGTAGTCAGTCTTTTGCAGCTGCAAGAACCGTGAGTCTCTGCACTGGTTCTGACAGTGATTCTTCAGCTTGAACTGTGTGTGTTCACTGTTCCAGGCTTACCTAAGGACACAGGTGCACACTGCTATGAGAATGACTTTTTGCTTTAGATTTTCTAGCGCTCCCTTCTAACGGGTACTGACGCTAGCATCCCCTGAGGGGAGCACTTCTAGACCCATGTGTTAGAGCTGGAGATTTTGAAGGCCCCGTGAATCACGACAGCCCCTGCAAAAAGTAAGTTTTTAACAAGTAGAAGATAATAAATGGATGAATAATAGAAATATCCTAATTTGAAAAAAAAAAAAAAGCTTCCTGCCCTTAGCAATATCTGTGGAACTGTTATACAAAGAAAGTACTGCAATTATCTGCTTGTTGCCAGCCCCATCATGGAAGCCAAAGGAAACAGATTTTTCAGTGCGAGAGGAAGGGAAGTGTGCTGCCACTGAGATCCATCCTAAGACCTTTCTATTTTTCCTTGAGATTTTATTTATTTTTATTTTATGTGCATCAACGCTTGCTTCAGTGTCTATCAGTATACCACATGCATGCAGTGCTCAAGGAGGCCAGAAGAGGGCGATGGATCTCCCGGAACTGAAGTTATAGATCGTCATCAGTTGTCCTGTAGGTGCTAGGAATTGAACCCGGGTCCTCTGGAAGAGCAGCCAGTGTTCTTAACTACCAAGTCATCTCTCTGCCCACTCACTTTTAATATTTATTTATTTGTTTGTTTGCTTATTTATTTATTTACTTACTTACTTTGCCTGATGCAAGATTTCTCTATGTAGCTTTGGCTGTCCTGGAACTCACTCTGTAGACCAGGCTGGCCTTGAACTCACAGAGATCCATCTGTGTCTGCTTCCTGAGTGCTGGGATTAAAGGTGTGCGCCACCACCGCCTGGTTTAAATGTTTGTTTTGAGGCAGGGTTTAACTGTACAGTCAAGGCTCAGTCTCCCGATAGCTGTGCACTACCATCAAGTCATTTAAAGTTTAAAAAGAGGCAGTTTAGCCGGGTATGGTGGCGCACACCTTTAATCCCAGCACTCTGGAGGCAGCGGCAGGTGGATCTCTGTGAGTTTGGGGCCAGCCTGGTCTACAGAGAGAGTTCCAGGACAGCCAGGGCTATATAAAGAGGCCCTGTCTTAGAACAAAATGAAACAAAAGTCATTTTAAAGGTCTGATTAATTTTAAACACTGAAAACGTGGTTCTGTTACAGGGTAGGGTCAAGCGATCTGAACGCAATGCTTGCTTTTCTTCTGGAGGGTGACTGAAGCCGCTCCTTTCCGAGGGCCTCCCAGGCAGCTAGCTGGCTTAGTATCCAAGGGTCCCCTCAGTGAAAAGCTCTCCCCTCAGAGGGCATCGGAGCAGGGACCATAGCTGTTGACACTGCTGCCATCATCTGTTGATATCTGTCCTTGGCAGGGCCAAGGGGGCGGGGTGTGCTGCGACACAGGATGGTGGGAAAGAATAGTTTCCACAGCACGAGGCAATTCCATGAAAGTGTGCTGTGAACCGCCAGGCTGGGTCCCCGCACTCTCACGTGGTGTGTGTGTGGGGTGTGGGGTGGGGTGTCGGGGTGTGTGGGTGTGGTGTGGTGTGGGATAAGCTAGCTCTTATTGGAAAACATTTCAAGATTCTGTTCTCCTAAAGATTCACTGTCACTGACAAGAGAGCATTCCCCCCACCCCACCTTGCGCCCCGATCCCAAGACAGGGAAGCCTAGCACTTTGTGTTCTAAAAACAGATCCTGAAATAGCAGAGCAATTAAAAAAAAAAAAATCCAAGAATGAGTCTGTCATTGTAGATGCTTGAGAAATTCCCCATGGGTTGTTTCTTCTGATACTAGTCATTGAGGAATACAGTGTGTGTGTAGTGTGAGTGTGTGTGTGTGTGTGTGTGTGTGTGTGTGTGTGTGTTTGGTTTTCTTCAGAAATGAATGCAGCTAGGTTCTCTCTCTGAAATGCAACAGCTAATCAAAAAGCAATAGATTTGTAGTGGAATAAATACAACTTAATTTTTTACTTGGAATGTCTCATCTATCTGAATATTAGTATGTACTGTCTTGTCTCCTAGTTTTCTGACAGAGAGCATCCCCCCTCCCCCTCCCAGAATGAATCAATGATAAAAACAACAAAACAAGCCAAGGTGACTGACATTCCAAGTCCCCAAAGGAAACCAGCACAGATTGCTTGGCTCTGCCCACTCAGCGCCTGGACGCTCTCGCTGCCTGCTCGGGGATGCCACACAGGAAATGTATCCTCTCTCGTACCTAGGGTGTTTTCTCCGTCTGTTTTCTCTCCAACATTTGATCGCTGGCTGCTGCACCCTTTGGGCCAGGAGAGGTCTCCAGACCACCAGCTCATGTATTTGAAAGGCATCTGTTTATTTTGAAAATGCAAATGTGCCTACCTCAAAGACCAACTGGGAAGGAGAGGTGCTTTCAGTGTGGAGTCCCTACCCTCTCTGCATCCCACCCAGGGCACTGGCCACTTAACTCAGCCCCTGGGAGCCCAGGGAAGAGCCCACAATTAAACGCAGCAGGCTCATGGCTCAAGAATTAGCTGGGAGGATCATTCGGGGTCTGGTTTAAAGTTCCTCTGAGGTCCTTTCCGAAAGAACACGGAGCCTTTGATAGGGTGGCTCCGTGTTGAGGGCTTCCTGGAGGAGGGCAGGATCAGGGGGCCAGAGGCTCCTATCAGTGGCCGCCCAGTGCTCAGGAGCAGAAAGCAGCAAGGTTAATGCGGACTTTGATCTCTGTCGAGGCATACCAGCTAGAATTAATTTACATTTCAGATGAAAAAGGTTGACAGCATGAAAAGGCAGCTTGTTGCTGGTATCCGAATGTGCTGTAATAGATCGGGAATTCTGAGAGGAAGTTCTGAGGAAGGGATAAGCTGCGCTGGGCTGCTTTTATTGGGAAGGAGATGAAAGGAAAACAAATTTCACTCTGTGCTGCTCTGCAGCAACATGTAGGCCAAATGCTTCCTAAATTTCAAGGGCTGCTCTTTAAAATATATATATATATAAAACGTATTTCAGCCACGTCAGTAAATAAAAGGCGGCTGTGGGTAAGGGCTAGAAACACAAACAAATGCATTCCACAGAATCGAAATTTCAAAGAAAGTAATTGGTTGGAAAAAAATAATCGGTCAGAAATTAACCTCAGAAATGGCTGCGTTGAGCTGGTCACCCTGCCTCTTTCTGTCGTCTTTTTGTTTTATGTGGACAGTTATAATTTGGGGCGTTTTCTACAGCAGGAAGGGGAGCTTGTGGGGAGACAGTTATGCCTTGGGAAAATCACAACCCTAGCCCCAGCCCTAACCCTAGGGGTGCATCAGTTCCTGTCCATTTTGTTGGCTGAAGGTAGGGAGACTCCACCTGCTTCCTGCCACACGGGGAACTGAGGGCATAGCTGTGACCCTCATGCCCACCTCATGCCCCTGCAGAATTGGCTAATACACACTTTGATGCTGCCTAGTAAGTGGCCAGGGAGCAGAGGACGGTGAATGCTTGCAAAGCAAAAGAAGAAAAGGGAGGTGCTTTAGGAAAACATGCAAAATTAACCTTCCGTGGTACCCACCCACGTGCGCTTCAAGCATCACTGTCTTAAGACAGAGGGCATGAAGCCAGCTTGCTTGTGCTTTGAAGCAGTGTTCACCTGGCCCTCAAATGTGATTTTCAGACATGTTATGATTTTTATATAATGGACTCAATGGATCAGCAACACACAGGCTTAAAGATTTTGTTTTAAAACATATGTTGAGCATA
Organism: Peromyscus leucopus; assembly: GCF_004664715.2. Taxonomy (NCBI): domain Eukaryota; kingdom Metazoa; phylum Chordata; class Mammalia; order Rodentia; family Cricetidae; genus Peromyscus; species Peromyscus leucopus. The sequence continues at coordinate 47,102,875 of NC_051066.1, read as the reverse complement.
TTGCAAAATCTGGAATCAGCTGGTATCCTCTTGAGGGGGGAGGGAGGGAGAGAGAGGGAGAGGGAGAGAGAGAGAGAGAGAGAGAGAGAGAGAGAGAGAGAGAGAGAGAGAGAGAGAGAGCTGGCAATAAGTAGTGAACACAAGATGCACTTTGACTTTGTGTTTCTTAAGCTGCAACAAGAATTTGTTCACTTTTCATAGGGCTTTGAAGTGGTAGAGGTTAGAAACGACTAGAAGATGGTGCTAAGTGCAACACGCTTGCATTGAAAGGGCACTCCTACTTCCAAAATATCTGAGCTCTTAGTGAAGATGCCTGGCCTCCTCCGTGGCCTAAGAATTCTGAGAGGGACGCCTTGGAGTTTGGCTCTGGCCTGGGCCTGCTGTCTGACTGAAGGGTTCGCCTCGGAACCCCCTCTTTCCCTGTTAACTGCATTGCCCTCCACGAGCTCATTCTGTCTCCGGGTTCTAGCACCCCTGGAACTCTTGGCATGGTCAAGATCCTGAGTCTTCCAGACTCTCAGTTTGAGATTTGCAGCTTCACACTAGGGAGGGACCCTGGCTTGGCAGCCACACAGGACATGGCATTTACGGAAGAGCCCGGTGACCCCTGAACCAGGGAGTGACTCAAGTACCAGCAACCGAAGCTCACAGCTGTCAGGCTGCTGAGGGCGAACAGACCCCAAGATCCACGTGTGCTCTTGCGATCACTGGGGCTCAGAAGATTGCGCTAGCCACACAGATGTGGATTTTGGGGGATATCCCTGGGTTCCCCCTCCTCTGTGATACTAAGAGTCAGACAGGCCTTACAAATCACCATATACCTTCCCTGCCCCCCCTTCCCCCCAGTTTTTTGAGACAGGGTTTCTCTGTGTAGCCCTGGCTGTCCTGGAACTCCCTTTGTAGACCAGGCTGGCCTAGAACTCATAGAGATCTGCCTGCCTCTGCCTCCCTAGTGTTGGGAGTAAGGGCGTGTGCTATCACACCCGGCCATCACACACCTTTAAAGCCAGCTGTTCCCATTTCACTGATGACAGACTTAGGATTCCAAGAAGGGAAAGAGACTCGTCCAGGAGCAACATCGTATCAAATGTGCTCAGTCCAAACTGCCTAGCTTCCAAAGACCAGCCTTACTGTTAGCAAGCTGTGTAGTAAGGGATGAGTTCCGCCCCTTCTCTGGGCCTCGGTTTCCTCTTCTATTGCAGTAGGAATATAAGAACACCTCCTGAGAGTCTTCTTAGTAAACACAGGCCCTGGTAAAGATGCACAGTGCCTCAGGACCCCAGCCGGGAAAGCTGCCGGGACATACACACACCAGGACTTCTGACTCACCCCAGGGCTCCTCTGTCATTAGCTGGCAGCTTCTCTGAACTCATTTGAATGGAATCACAGAACATTCCGAGTGGACATTGCAGCAATGGTGTTTTAATTACCTGCTTGACTCTGAGCCGCAGACTCACTCCTTCTGCGGCTGATTTCCTTCAGTCTCTTCCGAGCATCATATCCTCTCCAGGCTAAAAATATAAAACCATGTGCCGGGAATGACATTAATTTAAAAACGTGCCAGAGAATTGATATAAGCTGTTCCACCTCCAATCTGTTTCTCTTATCCCCATTCCCCTCCGCCCCCACTCCACTTCTCCACCCTCCACCCCCCACCCCTGCCTTCTCCCTGAGCAAAACCAGCAGATGAACTACAGCAGAGGAGGGGCCTTTCTGAACCCTTGCTCAAGTTTTAAAATACTTCTGAGGCACTGGTTTTAGTTAAACAGAGATTTTTCCAGAACAGTTTGAGTTCTGTTCAGTAATAGTGGGAGCCCCTGGCCCCAGGTGAGGTGGCTTCCTGTCTTCCCAAGCATGGAGGAAACCCTGCCTTGAGCACCCAGGTTTAAGCTGGGGCTTAGGGCTTGGGGGGAGGGGGGGTGGTAGGAGGCACTGAACTAACCCAGTCCTTTTAATCGTTTTATGGTCAGGAGAAAGGTATAATTGGAGAGGAAGATAAAGGGGGCAGAGGGAGGCACACAGCTAGTGTTTGTTGAGGAAGAGGCAACATCTTCCATGGAAAGGGAAGGCAAGGGAGAGAGCAGAGGAGAGAGAGATCGGAGTGAGGGAGACAGGCATCCTTCAGACAGAGGTGATGCACAAAGTCTCCAGCCAAGATGAGCAGCCTTCTACTTCTGCGTCTCCACATTGGCCTGAGCATCCCCAAGCCTCTGGACAAGCTCATGAGGGCTAAGGCACGCTAAAGCACGCTATGGTTTCTTGTTATGAGAGTACCAAGAAATCAATCTTATGAATTCAAGGTCTCGTGCTTTTAACCACTCATCAGAAGCTTGAAAGTCAGGTATTATTCCTAGCACCCAGGACATATGCACATGGACAGAGGCATCAGCCAGCTTGGATAAAGCCTAGAGGCTCCTTTCCTCCGTTTATGAGTCCCAGCTGTGCTACAAACCCCTACGAGGATGGTGTTAGTCATTGTGATGGTACAATCTGGGTGCACCCTAAGTGTGTGTTATCTGTCATTTCAGGGGACGGGCCCGTGTGGAGGGATGGAGTTGGACATCATTGTTCAGCTCACACCGCCTGTGTCTCACGGCTCACCCCAGGGTGTTCTAATGGCTTGTAGGTTTGTCTCTCTTTGAGGTCAGACCATAAAGGGGTACCCTTGGCTACATCCCGAGAGCCTGGTATGAGGCTTGCCTCATGTAGGTACTTGAAAACTGTTTGCTGAAGTAAAGGAAGACAAGGGGAAGAAGGGAGAAGGGGAAAGGCGGGAGCCCAAGGTGAGTGGCCCCCAGCCCTCAAGGAGATACCAAGCGGCAGTACTGGCCAGAACTAGGCCGCATACCTGACTGGATGGTTATGGCAGCCTTCTCCCTCTTCTCCCTGGCTCGCTTGTATCTCCTGGCTCCGAGCCAGCCCTTGGCATATGCCTGCAGCATGACCACTCGGCCTATGACCTCTCGCAGGAGCAAATTTAATTGCTCCACGTGGTAATATTTGAGGAAAACCTACAAGGAATCATTGTTTTAGTGTTACATTGGGCTTCCCGACAGAAAATCTCTCCATTGCAGCCTATTCCTCATGCAGATATTAAAGCCGTTATCTAAGTAAAAGTTCATAGCGATTTAACTTATGCATACATTGGTGGTTTCTGGAGGAGAGCTGGCGAATACAATTCCCCTTCTAAAATGAGGTTGTGAGGTTTAGGCAATCCCAGGTATTAGTTGGGACTGCCTCCTAACAGCCAGGAGTTCTATTTTCTCAGGCCAGCTCTTCCCTCATTGCTCCTCATAGCCTCTGATGGAGGAGGTGCTGAGCAACAGTCCCAACCTGGGGAGATGGTCAGGAGGCCAGGAGATCCGGCTGACCCTCAGTGATCTAACTTCCATCGAGGAAATCCACAGGCAGGCTGGAACAGGCCTTGCAGAATTGAACCGTTACAACCTGGGCTCCCACAGGGACATGATGTTTCCCCAAATGAAAAGCTACACACGATGAAAGTAAAATCAGAGAATGCAATAAACAGCACAGATCTAACACCAAAATGAGCAAAACTCTACAGAGAGCTCATCACTGCCGCGACTGTGATTTATACGGTAACATGTGTGCTCCATCATGAAGTATGGAGAAGGGGACATTTTAAAGTGCATTCAAAGATCTCTCTCTCTCTCTCTCTCTCTCTCTCTCTCTCTCTCTCTCTCTCTCTCTCTCTCAATGCTAAAAGCTCTCAAATTACAGAACAGCATACCACCATCCTGCTCTGGCTTGTAGGTCCCAGTCTTCCAAGTTAAGACCAGCAAAGACCGTTTTTTAAGTTGGAGTCTTGCCTGCTGTGGGGTGCCAGGTACACAAGCCATGTTTGCTAGTTCTCCGTGACAGGAGAGCATCACAGGTGACAGTCTGAACAATAAGGAGAGAGCACTACCTTTGTTTTTCCCAGGACCCAGCGATCTAATCTGGATTTTTCCAAGATAGCAACACAGCTCTCTTTGTTAGCGGGAGGTGTTTGATGTGCTCGGAATGCCAAGTAATAGTACCTACAAAACAAAAGCACACAGCAAAGCCTCTTCAGTCATCGGGTAGTTTAATAGTAGAATTGTTTAGGACCCACGGACAAGGCTCATTTTCTTCCTAACTAGTAAATTTTTCCTGACCGCTAATAACAGTCCAGTAAGTAGTGAAAGATACACAATTTACAGCTCATGTCTTTGCTTTTCCCTGCGTTCATATTTTTTTCTTTTAATGTTGTTTTTTCTAACTCATGGTCAATGTCTGCTTCTTGTCTTTTGCATGCAAAATTAAAATATCTGGGATTCAGATAGCTGCTCTAGTGAACGTCATAATTGTAAATGTTAAGGTTACTCTTAGAATAATTTAAAGTCATTGCAGGTATTTTGACTGGGTTTTGAAAAGTCCCATCTGAGGCATAGTGTCGCTGGCAGGTGATCCTTGAGTTTCTGTCTGGAGGAGGCATGTCATCTTGATGTAGCCAACACTAGCATGTTGGTTTTCTCAAATAACTTCATTTTAGTGACTGTGTAAACTTTGAGAAGAAAAGGTTTCAGGGTAGCGTCAAAGAGTACCACCCGAAGAAGAGTCAAAGTCTTCTCTCATGACCAGGATCATGGCTGTGGCCCCTATAACAAAAGACAGTAACAAGGAAAAGGCACGCATATTTATTTGATGTCAGTTGTCTACGGCACGGGAGCCTTCTGTCATAAGGAAGTGAAGTCTTAAGACACAGTCACTCTTGCTTATTCTATCTTAGAAACTGCTCTTGTGGCTGGAGAGATGGCCTAGCAGTTAAGAGTGTGTGCTACTCTTACAGAAGCCCCACAACTCACAACTGCCTGTAACTCTTCCTCCAGGTGGTCTCTTCTGGCACCCATAGACATACATGTGTCACACGTCACACATCCTATATTCATAGGACAATGAATAGAATGCTCAGAGGGTCTTGCTTTGTCCATGACAAAGCAAGTACAAAAACAAACAAACAAAAATTTTAAAAAAAAAAAGAAAAAGAAAAAGAAAAAGAAAGTGCTCTGAATGAATAGCTGTGGCTCTTCAAGGATGGACCAAGAGCAAAGACCGACAGGTCCATGAGAACCTCTCCACTCTACCAAAAGGAAGCAGGCTGGAAAGATCTAAAGATCAAGTAGAGAGGTAGAAAAGCCTGGGAACCACCAGGAAGGAATGAAGGGAAGGAGACCTGGCTGTCTACATAGTACCTATGAGTGGGCAAAGGAGAAGATGCATCGGGAGTTCCAGAACCTTCTGAGTGTTCCTGTCCACTACCAGGGATATTTTACTTCCTATAAAGAAGTGACTGAGTCCATCTACATACAATACGGGCAGAGCTGAGTTTCCCAACCAGACTTCAGACGCGACCACTTATGTGGGAAGAACCAGGGCGGCTAGAAGCTATAGGACAGAGTACTGTAGAGGGCCCAAGAGGGAATTCTGGAATATTCAGCAGAGTTTGGATCGGCACTAACATAGGAGGAAACCACCCAAGGCCCAGGGAGGAACTGTGACTGTACCTGCCTCTCACACAGGGCTGCTAACAGCACCTGATCCTGCCGACCAGGCTTGTTGATCATCTAATTCACAGGGCAATGAATAGAATGCTCAGAGGGTCTTGTTTTGTCAATGAAAAAATACTAATCATAAATAATGGTACCCCCGAAATCTAAAGAACAAGACCCACAAGGGCAAAGTTGTTCCCAAATTGTTTAGCTGTGTCCAAAAAAAATAAAAAAAAAATTTAAGAAATAAACATAAAATTGTTAGTATTTGGCATCAGATTACTAGGCATGCAGGAAACTATGACCTGTGATAAAAAAGGAAAAAAAAAATCAACTAACAGAAAAGAATCAAGAAGTGACATGGGTATTAAAATTAGTGGAGACGGAGGGAGGCTGGAGAGCTGGGTCACCTGGGTCAGAATAGCACTTGTTGCTCTTTTAGAGGACTAGTGTTCAGTTCCCAGCACCCACATGGTGACTCACAGCCTTCTGTAACTCCAGTTCCAGGGCATCCAAAGCCTTCTTCTGACCTCTGCAGGCACCAGGCATGCACATGATAACAGACATATATGCAGGCAAAACCCTCACACACATAAAATAGTAAAATAAATACATTAAGAAAATTTTAAGGGCTAGAGAGATGGCTCAGTGGTTAAGAGCACTGAGTGCTCTTCCAGAGGTCCTGAGTTCAATTCCCAGCAACCACATGGTGGCTCACAACCATCTGTAATGAGATCTGGCACCCTCTTCTGTATATATAATAAATAAATAAATCTTTTTAAAAAAAGAAAATTTTAAAACAAAGAAGGATTTTTTTGGTTGATTCGTTAGTTGTTTGGTTGGTTGCTTTTGGTTTTTCAACACAAGGTTTCTCTGTGTAGCCTTGGCTGTCCTGGAGCTCATTCTGTGGACTAACTCAAAGAAATCCACCTGCCTCTGGCTCCTGAAGTGCTGGGATTAAAGGCGTGTTCCATCACCTAGCCTTTTTTTCTTAACAAAGAAGGATATTAAAATAGTTATTTTAATGCTATTTCAAATGTTCAAAAAGTTATGGAGATATAAAAGATATTTTTTATTTATTTTCTTAAATTTTATTTATGTGCATTGGTGTTTTTTCTATGGGTATCCAGTCCCCTGAACTGAAGTTACAGACAGTTGTGAACCACCATGTGTGTGCTGGGAACTGAACCCAGGTCCTCTGGAAGAGCAGTTAATGCTCCTAACCACTGAGTCATCTCTCCAGCCCAAAGATTTTTTTTTAAACACCAAAAAGAACTTTTAGAAGTGAAAACTCCAGTGTCTGAGGTGAAAGCTGCACAAAGTGGACTTGGCCACAGGTGAGTTCTAAGAGAACAAGATGAGGGAGCTTGAATATGTGTGAACATGAGAGCAGACAGGATGCAAAAGAAAACTGGGTGCTGCAGACATGCTGCAGCAGGCAAGAGTGCTCACTGCTCTTGCAGAGGATCCGAGTTTGGCTCCCAGCATCCAGGATGGGGGGCTCACAAAGTGCCTGTGACTCCAACTCAGGAGATTCAAGATCCTCTTTTGGCTTCCATAAACATGGAATGTGTGTGCACACTCACGTGCATGCACAAACACACACACACACACACACACACACAAATAGAAATAACTTTTTAAAAAATCAAAGCAGAGAAAACTTAATTTTAAAAGCAAAAAGTGTAGTGAATTGTGGGTCATTCTCAAGAGGCTTAAATATATCTAACTGGAGTTCCTAAAGAGGGTAAAAAGAGAAAAAAAAGTACAAAGAAAGTGTGATTAGAGCTTTCTGAAATTTAATAAAAACTATAAACCAACATTTGAAGAAGCCCAGTGGACTCCACACACAAACTGAAGGCAGCTAATCAAAGGGCATTCAACAAAACTACTCAAAAGCAATGATAAGGAGAAAATCTTACAGAAAAAAGGCAAGCTACACAGAGAGGAATACAAACAAATTTAACAGCAGAGTTCTTCCCCCCTCCCTCTTTCTGAGCCAGGGTTTCTCTGTGTAGCCCTGGCTGTTCTGGAACTCACTCTGTAGACCAGGCTGGCCTTGAACTCACCGAGATCTGCCTGCCTCTGCCTCTCCAATGCTGGAATTAAAGGCATGTGCTGCCACTGCCCGGCAAGTTCTTTACAGGAACAATGTGAGTGAGAGAGCAGTGGAGCAAAATCCTGAAAGCCCCGAAAGAAAATAAATTCAACATTCAGGAAGATACCACACAAAAACAAAGGCAAGATAAGACTGTTTAAGACACATAAAAGCTGGAAGAATTTATCCCTAGATGATCACCTCCAAAAGAAGTGATAAAGGAAGTCCATCGCTAAAGAAGGAAAACAATTCCAGATGGGAGGAGTATCATTCTACCTCAAGGACTGAAAGACATAGTATAAGAACTAGCTAATGCTAACTATCCAGAATACTTTTCTTCTGACTTAAATATCTCTACCGTACTCTTGACTGAGCAAAAATGATAGTAGTATATCAGGTTTCTAATACATGGAGACGTGAAATACAGGGCAAGTATAGCATAAGGGGCAGGAGAGCAGGAACCGGAGTGGATTATCACAAGAGTTTTATGCTCCATGTGGAAAGGCACAACGTTGATTTAAGGTGGGCTAAGAAAAAGAAGGATGTGTGGCATAAATCACAAAGCAAGCCCTAAAATAGCCAAGCAAAGAGCTACAAGTAACAGATCCACAAGGAAGATACAATGAAACGGTACAAAATGTTCAATAAATCTTGAAGGAGGAGGAGGAGGAGACAGTGATGGAAGCCACAAAGATCAGATGTGACTAATAAAAACCATGTAGCAAAATGTCAGAATAAAACTAACCATATGAGTAAGAAAGCTCAAGGGAACATTTTAAACTTCTCTACACACACACACACACACACACACACACACACACACACACACACTCATGGCTTCTCTCGCTTTCTCTCTGTTTTACTGTCTCTGTCTGTGTGTCTCTCTCTATCTATCTCTATCTCTCTCCTGGCTACACACACACACACACACACACACACACACACACACGCACACACGCACACACGCACGCACGCACGCACGCACGCACGCACGCACGCACACATTCCCTCTGTGTCTATGGAATACCCTATGAGCCCACGAGCTGCCATGTGGGTCCTGGGAATCAAACCCAGGTCCTTTGGAAGAGCAGTCAGTGCTCTTAACCTCTGAGCCATCTCTCTAGCCCCTTTTCTCTACTTCTTATGATGCTGTGACAGGTAGAAACCAGGCCTGCCCAAACCCTCAAAACAAGAGGATATGTCAGGTGACTTCTTTCCTCACTAGCAAATGGCACTTCTTCTTCCTTGGGTGAATTCCTGCTCCCCATAGATGAGAGGTTTCTGAACTGTGAGTGAGAAATTGGGTTAAGCAGTCAAACTGTTTCTCTGCATGCTCACAAGCAAAGCTTCCCTGCCCTGACAAAACCCTGTGACTCCTGCTTCAAAGGCCTAACTGGCCCCTCTAAGGGAGCTGAGTTGTTGGTGTGTGTGTGTAACCTTTTTATATGCCACATATACACACACCTATCATCTGTCTGTCTGTCTGTCTACCTTTGAATCGAGGAGGAAGGCAGAAAGAAGCATGGCCCACAGTTGGGAACAGTAAGAGGAAAATCTGAGGCCATCTTCTTTCTCAATGCAAACACAGGCCTCTGCTCCCCTCACATTGTGTCTCTGGAGCCCACGTCCCTCACAGCATGGCCTGACTCTAACTGGCGCCTGTGATGCCCCAGCATTTTTTGCCTCTAGAACCTGTCTATGTGTGTCTATGGGGAGCTGGATTACGAGGCCTTTGCCAACAGTGTTGATTTCCTAGGGCTGAGCAGCAGCTGCGAGGCTCCCATCTAACAGCGTCCTGTTTGGCCTGGGATATGAAAGTCAATTGTTTCCAAACCCGTGTGGGTTATCAGATTCTAGCCTTGTTTATCCTCTCTGAGCCGCTCTGCGGCTCCTTCTAAACAGCTGCATGGGGCAGGGGCCGTGGCTCAGTGGTGGAGTGTCTGCTTAGTGCACACAATTCTGTCCTCAGCACTGCTGAATGGCAACTCCTGATGATACATACAGTCGTCGTCGGCGGCGGCGGCGGCGGCGGCGGCGGCGGCAGCGGCGGCGGCGGCGGCGCCTGGTGGTGTCTTAATTGATTTCTTCCCCACTATGGAAAACCAGTATTGTCCCTGCTTGCTATTCATGGCAACGCTCCTTTACTTCTCAGAAGCCGTGCTCTTCTGCCCTTTCCTATGAACCAATGATAACAGCTGCCTGGTTCCCTCTTACCATGTGTAGAAAATGAACACTTGGAATACATTCATCTTTACTTCTGTGTGCCACTCATGATTTTGTCTTCTTCTGTGTGTCATCCTCTCACAAGAGAAAGACAGAACGCAAATACCCAGGCTAGAGGGACTGGACCCAAGAGGCACACACAGTCACGTCTGAAGTCAGGCAGTCTTTGCCCCTTGGCTGATAACACTGGGCAGTCCTAACAAGCTTAGTGGGTCCCCAGCTACATATGACACCTTTCCTACTAATGCTTTTCAAATGTAAAAAATCAGTTCATAGAATATGTCCATGATAGACTCCACCAATAGTCAAAATGTTTTCTGAAGAGATCACACCAATTTATATCATCCCTTGGGTTTCTCTCTCTCCACTCATGACAGTCCAAGGACTCACCGATGACTGCCAACACATATAGAAATGATACAGTTATATCCATGGAGAGTGGTTTCAGGATGCCCAGATTCCCAGAGTTTCAAGGAAAAAAAATCTGTGCATACTCAGTACAGATGTGAACTTTCAAATAATATTGTCAAGACAAGTTGGTCGACTCAGTGGTTGCAGAGCACATGGATGTGAGAGCCGATTACCAAATTGTGCTCTTAATTTGTATTTTCTTTAAAACAATGCCTTTATATTGCTGCTATTATTATTATTATTATTATTATTATTATTATTATTATTGTGTGTGTGTGTGTGTTTGTGGGTACACATATGCCAAGGTGCATCTGTGGAGGTCAAAGTTCAGCTTGCGGGAGTTCACCTGGGTCATTTTAGAATTTGTTTACCCATATTGTCTCCATGTTTTTTATATTATGTTGGTTTTCCCATCTCCATTGCTTATTCATAAATAAGATTTTGTCCATGCTGTAGTTCAGGGATTCCATAGGCTCTTGTGGTTGAGGGTCAGTCTTCAAGTGGTAGGTTTTGGAGGTAGCTAAAGTTTTAAGAGCTGGGGACCATTGGGAAATTTTTAGGTCATTGGAGGCCTCCTGAATGGATCATCACAAAAGCCTGAGCCTATGCCTCTGGATTCCTGTTACAAGATGTGGGCTGTTCCGGCCGTTATCATGGCTCTAAGGTACAACTCTTTCCACAGCTGATCTCTTGCTGGTGCCATACACTTGAACTTCCAAAAAACATGATCTAAATAAACCTCTTTTCTTTATAAGCTGCCTGCCTTGGGCATTTTGTTACAGCAAATAAAAAGATAACGAATATATGTAGGATCCACTGACGGCCAGACACTGGTGGAGGTGTCTGGGAATGAATGAGCAATGAAGACCACTCCCCTTTCCTCATGATGCTTATATAATAGTGGGAAAGATAAACATTAAACAAAAATGGGAAGGATATCAATTTGGGTAGAGATACGTGCTATGGAGAATAATACAGCAAGGTCGGGGAGGTCTGGGTATATTTGGGGATTTGTTGACAGGCAGTGTTAAGCAATCAGGAAATCAGGATAGTGAAGTAACTCAAATCATGTCATGATAGTAAGTAGATGCTGAAGGAGCTGGAGGTACTGGGCTTAGAAACAAAAAAGCAAGGTCTCTTAAAGGGTCGTGTGCTGTGGGATGTTAATGTATGTCCTGTGGGAGCCCTTCTTGGGTTCTTTGTGGCGTTACCCAGCAGGTCCGTATAGAGGATGATTAGGACCATGGGCCTGAGTGCAGGTGTTTGAGATGGTCTGCACTTGGCTGTGCTGGGGGATGGTCTGTATGTCAAGTTGTTCTGATTGGTTAATAAATAAAACCTGATCGGCTGTGGCTAGGCAGGAAGGATAGGAGGGACTAACAGAGAGGAGAAATAAAAGGACAGGAAGGCAGAAGGACTGGCTGCAGCCGCCGCCATGACCAGCAGCATGTGAAGATGCCGGTATGCCACCAGCCACATGGCAAGGTATAGATTTATGGAAATGGACTAATTTAAGCTATAAGCACAGTTAGCAAGAAGCCTGCCACGGCCATACAGTTTGTAAGCAATATAAGTCTCTGTGTTTACTTGGTTGGGTCAGAGCGACTGTGGGACTGGCGGGTGACAGAGATTTGTCCTGACTGTGGGCAAGGCAGAAAAACTCAAGCTACAGTCATGTGCAGACTACCTAGACCAGAATCATCTGGAGGTTTAAAAAAAAAAGATGTGGGCTTCCAAGCTACACAGGGATGCTTTTGACACAATCTAAATCTCTAGGGTTGGCCTCCAGTGTCTACAGTTTAGTGAATGTCTCTGGTGGTTGAACTCAACCCTGAAATCTCTGACTTATGGGAACATGACACCTGACTACCTCCAGTAGACGCCACTTACTCAGTGATGCCAGAGGACAGAACTGAGGCAAGTGCTGAGAAGCCTCTGGGGGCAGATTTTACCCAGAGTTCACATGATGTGGTGGTGGTCATGGGGTGGGGTGCCTTGGGGGTCAGGAGGTAAATGCTTGGACCCTGGAACTGTCCACAGGAAGCTAACTGACAAAGGGATTTCTGGATTGCCCAGGAATTTCTAGGTGCTTTGTGGAGACAGTTGGATCAGATGACCCTTTGGGAGGCCTTCTAACAAAGATGATATGCTGACTTCTCCCTTACTCTAAAGAATTGTTGGTGTATTTTTAAAAAACCATGTTTGCCGTTGACCTAATACAGTTACTGCCAAAAACCCAGGACTATTGTTGAAATATTTGGATCAGTGTACAGGTTCCTAATATTTCCCTAGCAAGTATGTTTGGAGCTCTTAGTAAGTTGGCCAGAGTTCTCTTTCACAGGTCATTCTTAAGAGCCACCTAGCAGGGTGCCTCTCAGTGTGGCCCCTGGCCAGCAGCAGCAGCAGCAGCAGCAGCAGCAGCAGCAGCAGCGCCCAGAAACTTGTTAAAATGTAAATGTGCCCTCCTCTTCTCTTGAAGACACACTCCTACCAAATCAGAAACTCTGGGGGCAGGGCCTAGGAACCTTTATTTTCAAAGAGCTCTCCAGGATACTGTGCTTGGTGAGAAAGTTGGAGAAACATCCAAAGAAAGAGAATTCCCAAACAAAGTGACTTCCCCAGTGAAAGTGTCTCTGAAGGAAGAAAAGGGATCCCACAAATCCCACCATCTTGTCTCTTCATTTAACCCAAACGACTTATGGGGGTTTCTAGGGGAAATCATCATTTTCCTTCTGAAAAAGTCAATTGCCCAGAGTCTACCCTGAAGAAATACTCACGTGTTCAGTATTTAGTTGAATATTGCTGGCTAACAATCAGAAATAATTTCAATATCCACACAGCAGAGAAATGGCTAAATAAGAACCATAGAGTCCATTGGTTAGTGGGAAGGAATGTGTGAAAGCCACGGAACGATCCGGCTCTACAGCTAGTGCGTCATAGTAAATATAAAGGCCAGCTGTCAGAGGGTGCAAAAGTGCCATTTGAGTTCAGCTCAAAATAGGCTTTCCCACCTTCCCAACCCCCCATCTCATGTGTGTGTATGTGTGAGTGTGTGTGTGTGTGTGAGTGTGTGTGTGTGTGTGCGTGTGTGTGCACATGCTGTGAAAGTATAAAACTACCAAAAGCAGAATAGGAGAAAGAAGCATTGGTTGAGCAGATGCTGGAGAATGGAATTAGGAATATGGGAAAAGAAATTCAGTCTCATATATAAAATACTAATAATGTTAGAGGAAATGAGTCACATGTTTTTGTGATTAAAAGTAATTTGAAGCATTAGGTAAAGATGGTTATTGTTCAGTTCTGTGACAGACCTAAGTCCTGGTCAAAGGGTTATAAATCTACAAATTGCCTCAATATCATTTACCCCCAAGTAGCAGTGTCCTGATCATGTGGCAAAGAGCTGCATCCCTTTGCCTGTTTCCAATAGTCACTTGTGGGTTCTCTGTCTTCATCCATGACCAACCAGACTGTCTCATCAGAGACCCCAAAACATTGGACAATTATCTGAATAATCCAATCCACATAAATAATATTCTTTCATGTAGATAATAGAGGTAGCACAGCAATCTTGGCTTGGATAATTTGATAATTACCCCCAATTGCCCACTTCCCTTTGTGTGTCTAGAATTCCAGATTTCATTTATGAAGTTCTTATATTTACCATAAGCCATTTTATTTTTTTTTCTCTCTTTGTGTTTAGCCTTCAGTAAAGGAAGTGAACAGCTGGCCACCATCTGCTACCAAACAAGAAAAATGATTATATCTATTACATCCTTAGAAATGCTTCTAAATGTGGGCCTTGGGATAGGAAGTTGTGCCGAAGGCCTGGGATTATATATTTCTCTGATGTTCTATTACTCATTGCAGGTCTCAGTTCCTTTTCCTGTGGCTGCTATAAAATGTCCCAAAAGCAACTGAAGGGGAAAAGGGTTCAGCTCATATGTTCCAGGTTACAGTCTGTCACAGCCCTGAGGTCAGAGTGACAGAAGGTTGAGAGAGCCAGTCACAGCTAAGACCTGGAGATGAATGTGTGTTTACTGGAGCATGGTTCACCGTCTCCATTTTTACTGGGTCCTGGATACCCTTACTCAGGGAAATGGTGTTTCCCACAGTGGGCAGGTCTTCCCATGTTCATTAATGTAATTAAGAAAAATCCTTCACAGACATTCTTAAAGTCCCTTCTACTGTGCCGTGTGACTAACCATCACATGACAACTCTTGGTACATACTACGTGTGTGTTAATGTTTTAGATTCTGCTTTTAACTTTATATAGACACTTTATGTTTGAATGAAGGAAGAAAACCACAGTGGCACTGAGAATCAGAAATAACGGCTGATCATGCACTCATTAATTTGTAACAGAAATCTAAACTTTGGCTGTGCATGGTGGCACATGCATATAATACCAGCACTTGGGAAGTGGGGCCAAGAATCTGGCTATATTCTGCCTCTGTCCTGAGAACTTGGATGTGGCTGAATTACAAAGTAACAGACTAATTTGATTGACAGAGGATCAGGAGGCAGATGGATTAGAATTTCAAACTTAGGTACAAAGAAAGCTCCGGGGGAGGTGGGGTGGGATACTCAGAGTAACAATAGGATTGTGGGAGCCCATGTCTACTTTCCCTGAGGAGTTCAGACCTTTGATGAATATATAATGTACTAAATGGTCCACTAATGCACAGATATTATTGTGCTTCTTCACACTTGTACATTTGCTATGACATTAGGCAATTTAACATGTTTATCACTCTTAATTTCATTTTAATCACATTGTATATACTTAATTCCCATGTTCATTAATGTAATTAAGAAAAATCCTTCACAGACATTCTTAAAGGCCCATCTACTGTGCCGTGTGACTAACCATCACATGACAACTCTTGGCACATACTACGTGTGTGTTAATGTTTTAGATACTGCTGCTGACACTTTATAAGTTTAAATGAAGGAAGAAAACCACAGTGGCACAAAGTATACAAAAGGAAAGGAGAACTATTAAACTACTTGATGGGATGATTGAAAAGGAAAAAACACAGTGCGTTGTTCACATTAGTGAGAGCTCAGATCATCTAGAGAGCAGAGTCTACCAAACCTCCTCCAATGGAGAAGGCAGGGGCTGACAAGGTGGCCCAACAGGTACCAGTACCTGATACCACACATGGTGGAAGGAGAGAATTAACTCCTGCAAGTTGTCCTTTGACTCCACATAAGCACAATGGCACGGGCACATGCTCACCTCCCACAAAATAAATAAATAAATGCAACTAAGAAAGATCCAAAACTACACAGAGAAACCCTGTCTTGAAAAAAAAAAAAAGGAAAGAAAGAAAAGAAAAAAGAAAGCAGGTTGGAAATGGCAACAAATTCAGCAGAGCTCTCCACCCTCTCTGCAAGGACACAGAACCTGACTGAGATACTCAAGAAGTGTGGCAAGAGGAGGAAGATCTAAATGTGAGGGAATCTTTAAGGTTAATGAAGAAGGGGCTGGAGAGATGGGTCAGTGGTCCAGAGCACTGGCTGCTCTTCTAAAGGACCTGAATTCAATCCCCAGCACCCACACGGTAGCTCAAACAATCTCAAACTCCAGTTCCTGGGGATCTGATGTCCTCTTCTGGACTCCATGGGTACCAGGCATATATGTCGTGCACAAACACATAAGCTGACATAATATCCATACATATTAAATTAAATTAAAAACATAAGAATGTTAATGAAAAACTAGCCATAGCTCCAGATTTCCCTCCAGCTCTTGAGGATGATTTTTCTAGAGTAGAAGATTTTGCATTTAATCATTCAAATGTGGAAACTAACTGAACACTTGCACATCCAGAATGTGGTGACTACCTGCTCTCTTCCTGCACTGGACTCCAGAACCCTGGGAGCTGATCTAGAAGACCAGCTAACTGGACTCTTACTGGGGGCAAATGTCACCTTGTTTATTGAATGAACATCAAGAAATCTGCATTCATTTGGGTAGTTAGCCATAAGATGCCATAGTTAGGCTGCTATGCCCAGGGTGAGAATCAGGGATGGACTATAGAGTTGTACTTCTGCTCAGAGGTCAAATTTGAGTCAACTTGGATCCCCCCCAAGGACACAACACCCACTGTCACAAGGAATGAGGAACTTCTTTTATTCCTAAGAGGGAGAATATGGTGGGAGAAATCAGAACCCAGAGGCAGCTGGTCAAGAGCTCAATGAATATTTGTGTAGGAAGAAAGAAAATCCAGGCCTCAAGAGACAAAAAGAAGTTTTTGTCAGAAAAATCATAAATAGCGACTACAGTTGTGCAGGAAGAACAAGGTAGACTATGTCCAGAGTGCACATAGTGACTAGGGAACCCTTACAAAGGAAAGTGGCAACCCCTTGGCTCCCCATGCATCAGGTACATCACCAAATGTACCGACATGACAAAGATCTATGTCAACTACCAGAGGTTAATTCAAACTGAGCCAGAATTGATGGAGGGAAGTGAGATTGGAAACTCTTTTTGATAATCTTCTTCATAGTATGTGAAATTGTCTAAAAACCAAACAAACAACAAAATATTCAAATTAAAACAGGTTTTTTGTTTGTTTGTTTGTTTAGTTCTTTTTCCAGGTTAACATATAGGTCAACAAAATTTTTGTTCTTGGAATTTTTTTTTCAAGACAGAGTTTCTCATGTAGTTTTGGTGCCTGTCCTGGATCTTGATCTGTAGACCAGGCTAGCCTCGAACTCACAGGCCTGGCTCTGCCTCTGAGTGCAGGGATTAAAGGTGTGCACCAACCACTGCCCGGCTTCTTGGAAATTTTTTTAAGGGGTCCATATAGGTAGATAGTTGCAGGTAACCTTGGTTAGGGTGATTCTAGGGTACATTGTACACTGTACACACACACACACACACACACACACACACACACACACACACACACTCAGTGTTTCAGCCCATTGGTCCCCTCTCTTTCCTTTAATGGAGCCCTTTCCACCACGGTTAAAAGTGGGGTTGAGCTGATGGCGTCACTTGACCCAAAGCCCTTCCTTGTCTTAGAGACTGGCCCGAGGATGTGCATGTGATCCAAATTGCTACACTCAGTCTATTGTGTAAGAATTAATCCTCGGAAAGAGAGCAGATCAAAGGGAGAGGCGGTGGCTTGGCACGCCTGTTTGATGTCCTGCATCCAGGCACAGTGCTGGGTTTTATAAGCCAATATGTTATTCTCTTTTAATTTTGGCTTCAACTCGTTCGAGTTTGGGTCACTTATTATTGAGAGATTCATGACTAATCCACATAAGCAAGCAGGCTTTCTCTAAGCATAGCTCTCTTCATAAGATACATCCATGCTATGTAAGGATGCTCCAAGTGGCTCCTTTCATCTGGAGGGGAGCTGGGTGGGTGTGGGGAGACCAGAGAGAAGAGCCTAGATCAGGAGCCACAGCAGTCTCCTGTGTCTTATGGAATTTGCTCTATTTGAATTCCCATAAAAATCTTTCTTTGTCACAGAGAGAAAGAGGCAAATTCACTTATTATCTTTCTATATGACCTCTAATAACTATTATTTTCAGACTTGGTTAAATAAAAACCAATTTATTTAATATTTTTTGAGCTCTTATTGATAAGGGGCTATGACAACCTGAAGGCATGTGCTCTGCCAATCTTTGATGTACATGGCAAACATGAGTTACAGCTCAAGAGAGCCAGGCCCATGCATCTTTCAACTACTTCTAAAGAGCAGGGGCCAGAGGGATGGTCAGAAATGGTATAATAGACGAGAAGAGGTGAGCTTTTTATTCAACTCCACAGATCTTTCTAAAACACCTAACTTGAGCTGTACTGGGTTGGTTAATACAGACGGAGCGCTGGCTGTGCCTCCCAGGCAGTGAGGGTGGAAGTGAGTGGTGGGTAATCCCTGTAGCAAGCATATCAATAAGGTGTACCTGGGAGACTTCTAGCCCAGCCCTGGGAAGTTACACTGAGCACCAGAGAAGACAAGGCCACCTCAAGTCCCAAAGAATCAGCTTGCCTAAGTGACCGAGGACTCAGCAAAGTGAACAAAAGTACCAGAGAATGGAACACTCTACAGCATTTTGAGACGTCCCAACTAGTTCAGTTTGGATTGGAGGTTGATCTGAGAGGTGAAGGATGAAAGAAGTGACTGAAAAAGCAGAGGAAGAAAAGAGGAAGACTCCCCTTCACCAAGCAGTGGAGCTGAAGCTTCCCCAGTGGGGGGGTGGGTCTTGATGGTTAGTGGGTCTTGATGGTTAGCGGAGGAGAATTTTAGATAAACACCATGCTGGCATCTCAAAGGGTGAAACAGGCAAAACGTCCATTCAGGATGCTGGAGTAGAAGGGGAGAAGACTGGAGTTCAAAAAGGCTAATACAATGAAACAGAAGTCAGGAGCCCAAAGTAACCCTGACGGGTATGGTCCAGGGGTGCTCAACAAAGATGACATGACAATTCGGGGGTGGGGGTGGGGGTGGGGAAGCACTGTCTGGCAATGGTGTGGGGACAGCTGGTGGCCACACCCAAAAGAATGAAGTGAGACTCCCACCTAACATACACAGAAAACATTGCAAGGTGGATTGTAGATGTAAAATAGGAGAGTTCAGTTGATAGGATTTTTAGGAAAAAGAAACAGCAGTAGATCTCTGTAGCCTTGGATCACATGGTTGTTTAATTAGGGCACGAAGAGCACAAACAACAGAAGAAAACCCAGAGTTTCATCCAAATCAAAAATGCTATGCTTCAAAGGAACCTACCAAGAAATTGAAAAGACGCTGGGTTTGGTGGCAGATGCCTTTAATCCCAGCACTTGGACAGAGGCAGGTGGATTTCTGTGAGTTCAAAGCCAGCCTGATATACATAGCAAGTTCCAGGCCAACCAGGGCTACATAGTGAGGTCCTGTCTCAAAAAGAAAGAGAGGGAGCTGGGCGGTGGTGGCGCACGCCTTGAATCCCAGCACTCGGGAGGCAGAGCCAGGCGGATCTCTGTGAGTGAGAGTGGCTACAAGTGAGTTCAGAAAGGCGCAAAGCACACAGAGAAACCCTGTCTAGAAAAAACAACAAAAAAAAAAAAAAAGGAAGAAAAAGAAAGAGAAGGGCAGGAGGCAAAAGAAGGGGCCCAGAGGAGAGTCTATGAATGGCAAGAATATTTTCGGGAAATGAATCTAAGCACACTGAGCTCTTTTGTCTGTCTACTTTATTCTTCTGGGATAAAATTCTGTCTATACAGCTTCAGTTCTGCTTCATGCCTAGCTCCTTTCTTGCCTGATTTCTCTCTACATTAATCTGCAGTCCCCTCTAAGTTCTATCTTAATTCTCTCCTCTTAGTTCTGCCTCATCTAGGTTCTCATCCATCTAGTTCTTTCCCATATCAGCTCCTCTCCCATCTCCTTCTCTCTCATCTTGTTCTTCCTCATCTTATTCTTCCCCATCTGGCTCTTCCTCATCTTCCATCTCGTTCCTCTAGTACTCTCTTCTAGCCCTTTAATCTAGTTCTTCCCATCTCAGTTCGTTCCTCTCCAGTTCTTACCCATCTAGTTCTTCCATTCTCTTTTCTCTTCTCCGTCTAGTCCTCCCAAGTGTTTGAAGTTTACAGTTATATACCCATGCAATAACAATGCTCTGGTTAAAGCAAGATCACCTGGCTTAAATTCCCTCAGAGTCAAAAGGAGGGGCAATAAGATCCACACAAAAGATCCGTAATTGCCAGCCATCATCTGCAACCCCAAAGGGAAGTGACTAATGGGGAACAGAATCAACTGAGGGCTAAAATCAGTTAATATCTGAGCAAGGGGATTTTATGTGCTCAACTGTGTTCTTAGAAGTTGTTAGTTAAACTGTCAGGAGTCTATCAGCGATGAGGGAAAATAAAGCTCTCTTATATTCCCTTGGCCCCTTATCTGTCCATGCTATCTTGACTGCTGCTTTCTGGCAGGGCAGGGGAGTGTAATTGATGGCCAGGCAGCCTGAATCAGCTTGATGTACCTGTAAGGAGAAACCCTTTTAGTTCTGAGTTAATAGTTAAAGGTAGATCTAAAACTAGAGATAAGACTTCGGAAAGGGAGAAAGTTAAGCTTAATTAAGACTTCGGAAAGGGAGAAAGTTAAGCTTAATTAGCACATCCACCAGGCCTTCTCAAAGATAGTCTGGATGCTTAAGTCTGTTCTTAGAAAGTACAGAGGTATCTCTGATAAGATGCTTTTGTCCATCTGGGATGGTCCTGGCTGAATGCTGCCAATGATGATAATTACTGGGAGGATTGAATTGGAGTTCTGGCTGTGCATACCTGTCAGCACAGAAGGTTATCTAAATATTCCATTAGTAGAGGGGAAATGGTGCCCAATAAATGATGGAAAAGCTACAACAGCACACAAGAAACTCATAGCAGAAAACAGCTGATAATCAAAAGCCAGTATCACCAAGACTCCTTGAGCCTCAGCTTGACCTCTGAAAGGCCCTTGGCTTCTTCCAGGTATTGTCATAATCAACTGAAATCCTACTTCACATATTTTTGTGGCTTGTAGCAAGAAATTTAAAAGACCACACAGAGAATGGAAGAAAACAATAGGCCATCACATATCTATGTGTCTAAGGGACTAGTGTCCAGAATACATACAAATCCGTAGTAGAACACGAGCAAAAGGCTTGAATAAACATTTCTTCACAAAAGCTACACAAATGAGCAATAAGCACACGAAGAGATGCCTTGTACCCCTAGCACTGCAGACATGCAAGTTGAACTACAAGGGGAACTACTTCACACTCACTGGAATGGCTAACCGGGAAAGACCAACAACAGCAAGCGTTGATGAGGACGGTGAAAACTGTTTTCCTCGGCAAATTGCTAATGTGTCAGTTGACAAGGCCAATTCTTTTAAAAGCTATTAGTATTGTTACTTTATTTCATCCATGGGTGTTTGTGCATCCCAGGCATGCCTGTGCTCACGCAGGTCAGGTGGTTGGGAGCCACTGTTTAGGTACTGGGAATTTAATCCCAGTCCCGTGGGAGAAAAGTAACCAAGAGCTTCCTTGTGTATTGAATCACCAGCCTGGGTCCTGGTGGATACAGGCCTCCTGCTCAGAGGATGTGACCAGAAACAAGCCCATGTGGGATCTGGCACAGCAGGCCTTCTTGCCAGGCAGGTGAAACATCTTTTATTGTGTTGGGTTACTTACCAAATATGTCCAAAGGAGACCAGAGCTCTGGTCTCTTTACTAAATTGCACTGCTTTCTAGAATAAACAAACCATTATTAGCCTTTCTTCAGGCATTTGCCAGCATACACCAACACATGCAGGCTAATGTGTCCACCCAGGGCAGACCTTCCTAGGAAACCTGCTTCGGAGCCTCTGACCAGGGAAGAATGGAGCTGCACTCGGTGTTCTGTGATGCCTTCAACAGCCTGGCTTCCGGGAGCCTAGTTACCTGTGCAGCACTGCCCCATGGCCCTTGGAGTCTACCCGAGAACGGATGAAGATGTCCAACTCTCTTGGCTCCACTGATGAGCTGGGTGTGGAAGGCTCCCCTTTCCTCAAGGCCCTTGATGGAGAAGACGAGGCTCTTCCAAGGCACTTTGCCAGAAAACTCAAAAAGGACCCAGCACGGAAGCTCTTAGGCTTTGCTGAATGTACAGACTTGAGTGATGCAGGGACAGGGATGAAGGTCCCCATTTCAGGGGGATATAACGTAATCAGGAGAAACGGGACCTCTCAGCTTCCAGACTTGAGTATCAGAAAACAGGAGGAACTAGAGAGCAAACTTGAGGAAGCATCTACCTTTTATTTACCTCTGTTGGACAAGCCTCCTGCCTTCGTTCCCTGCCTTGGATGGTTTGGTCTGCCCATTTCCTGCTCAGAGTTGACAAAACAGCTCTCCTGAGCGGGAAGATAAGAAGCACTCATCCACCCAGTCACATCAAGGGGAAACTGCAAGCTCATCCATTTGCCTTGTTCAGGTGTTCAAAAGGTTCAAAACACCAATTAGCTCGCTGGCTCGGAAATCTTTGATACCCTCAAATTCACCGACATTTTGAGACTCTCGCTTGTATCCGCCTAATGATTTTCTGACGATGAACAAAGAGACGCCAGTCTGCTTAGCATTTGACCTGTTTTCTTAAATGTTTTTATGTATTCGATGTCTCTGTGACTAAAAATAGTTACATTCATAAGCTAAAAGCTAAAATTATCTTTGCTCCCCCCTTGTACAGCTCCAAATGTAAGATTGAAAAAAAAAAGCTTAAAGATACATTTAAAAATTTTTTTCATTCTTATTTTAAATTTAGAAGATCTTATTGCAAGAATTTTTTCCCCTTTTACTTTTCCATGGAACTTAGCAGAGTTTGGAAGATTTGATGAATCAACCTACCATGTATATATTCAAAGTCATTTTTAATATATATATATTTTTTACTCCCATATGTGTGTATATATACACATATATTAGAATATATGTGTATACATACATTCATATATATATATATATATATATATATATATATGTATACACACATATATATCAGAACAGGAGTAAAGGACAATACCAATGAGGCGGATTTTATAAACATTTCTTGCTACACTCTGGGCATCCTCCGATAGGCGTGCTTCTTTCTCAAAGGAGGGTTTTGTTTCTGCAATGTTGCTGTTATTTCTCCAGTGGAAGTCCTGCCTGTGACCATGTGGCACCCAAGGTGCACTTGAACCAGCTGTGGAAGGACAGCAAGCTAGCTTCCTTAGATAAGGCACCTCCCCACCTTGTGAATCCTGTTTCATAATAAACACAGACCAAAGGCATCCAACTGGGGAGATTAAGAAGTGGAGGGTGAAGCCTGCCTGCTGGTATTCACATCCTGGCTCTTCCGTTTATAATCTGGGGTCTTTGGATCCCACTTACAATAAATGGGATCTTGGGAAAGTCACATTATTTGTGTGTCCTAAGTCCCTCACCTTGAAAGCAGAGAATAGAATAAGGCTAGCACTACACAGAGAAACCCTGTCTTGAAAAACCAAAATAAAAACAAACAACAACAACAAAAAAAAATAAGGCTAGCTGACTGGATTGTTCTGTAGATAAACGAGACCATACATTTAAGGACAGTGCCTCAACTGCCCTGGATTCTTACAGCATCTTAGGTGCTGGCAGAGAACTGATTACCATTGTCTTAGTATGATGCACCAGACCCTGGGAATGGAGAGGGCGCTGGGGCACAGTCAAGTCCTCCAGCATATCAGCCCTACTCTGAAGGGTTCTTCTGTTACTACAGAGGATTTGAGACCTAAGAATTTAATATAAAATATTTATGAACATTTTTTTAAAACGTCATCAGAAGTCAGCCTGACTATCCTGGAGTTTTCTGCAGTAGAGTTGGAGCACAATAAAAGCCTGACATTTAAACAAGAAAATGACAGCCGGCATTAATAACAATTACACGTTCAGAGGGAAGTTCTGGGAGGGGTTTTGGGAGAAGGACCTGTCTGCCAGGGGGACAGAGACAGACAGGGTGAAGCTAAGACACAGGATGTGTACCCAGGACACTGTCTGACCTTTTTACGAAGTCTTCAAAGAGGATTCGGTGGGAGTAGCCCTGCCTGCGGATGCTGACTGTCTCCAGGATCCCCGTGGAGCGAAGCTGGGCCAGAACTCTGTCTCGGGAGAACCACAGGGCCTTGCGCTCATCGTTGGGCTTAATGCAACGCACGAAGTGGGGCTGTCCGACCACCATTTTGGAGAGCAGATCCATCAGAGAATACTAGCAGGGAGAAAAACGAACAGGACATGAGAAATGAAGCTCCACTCACCAGGGCCTGCTGTGGCCTTCAGAACAGTGGGAGACTTGTGAAGCATTCACAGACGGTTAGGAAAGAACATGAAATTAACCACAGGAGACTGCAACGTGAGCTCTCCCTACAGATGCCTGAAGGTTGAAATTGCCCCATATACATCTGGTGCCAAAGCAGTATCTCTATACGACGGAAACCCCTTTAAGAACATGTTCTAGGTTAGCCTGGAATGCCCTCAACTATCCAAAATAATGATACACAATACTCTAAAATATCCAGCGTGGGGAAATCCCACCTGAGAACAACTGCAAATCCTACTGATAACATTGGTTATAAGGATGAGGGAGGAGGAGGATGGGGAGGGAGAGAGAGAAAGGAAAAGGAGGAGGAGGAGAAGGAGGAGGGAAAGATTATTAGAGGAAAGGATTATGATGAAATCGACTATTACATACCTTGCAGAGAAAAAGAGAGAACATGAACAACCAGATGTCTGCTTGTGGGACAGGGGTGTGTCACTGAGGGCTGTCTATTGTTGGAGCTCTCAGAGGAATTACAACCCCAAATCATCCCATTTACTGACAGAAGTGGTCTTCCCCAGCTGACCAAGGTATGTCATTTTTTTGCTTTGGCATTTGGGGACCGATATTTTGAAGATACAAAACTGTTTGGGCCGGGTGGTGGTGGCACACGCCTTTAATCCCAGCACTCGGGAGGCAGAGCCAGGCGGATCTCTGTGAGTTCGAGGCCAGCCTGGTCTCCAAAGCGAGTTCCAGGAAAAGGCGCAAAGCTACACAGAGAAACCCTGTCTCAAAAAAAAAAAAAAAAAAAAAAAAAAAAAACAACAACAACAACAAAAACTGTTTGGTGTGGTCCTATTTCTGAAATGCGTAAGCTAGAGACTTGTCCTCTGATAGGGACATTAAGAACCATGAGGATGACATCACAGTCAAAGAGCTTCCAAATCTCACGGGGAAACACACACATACACACCCACACACACCCACATGCATATACAACACACATGCATATACAACACACACACATACATGTGCATATACAACACACACATGAATATACAACACACACACATATACAACACACACATACATGTGCATATACAACACACACATGCATATACTACACACACACACACACACACATGCGCATGCATATACAACACACACACATACACGTGCATATACAACACACACATGCATCTACAATACACATACACACACACACACACACACACACACACACACACAAGGGTTACTAGGAGGACAAGAACATGGCCGACAAACAGGACAGGTGCAGAAGAAAAGGACGAAAGGACAATCACACATATCCCAGCAGAGGAGTTAAGCAGACGCTGAGAGCTGCTGGCGGAGGTGCTGTCCCAGGAGCTGCAGCATTCATGGGGTCCTGGTCTGCAGGGCCTGAGGCCGCCGCAGCTCACACCACAGCCCAGTTCTACTCTGCCTCTGAAACACCACCAGCTTTGGTGAACCCTGACAGCTTCCCCAAGGAATCTTCCTCCATCTGCAGTGCTGATTCCCAAGTCCTGTTCTTCAGCTTGGCTTGTCCTGCTCATGACCCAGCTCCACTATCCCAACCATCCCATAGAACACCTCACTGTCTTACCATCTCATTCCTCTGTCCATGAGACCGGTTCCTACTTTTCCATGGCAACAGTATCTCTGCCATGAGGCTACTGGACCATTTCCCCCAGTGTACGTGATCTCTAAGGGGTCTCCATGGCTGTTTCATGATGGTTTGTATAAAGTGGTGGAAGGGTCCAGGTATCTCATCTTTAATATAAAGTGGGCACTTAACAGAATACTCTACAGGTATTGTTCTTATACAAAGGGGCCATTTCCCTAGATTGAATGTCAGAAACTGGGGAAACAATGGAAACAACAGCCAGTTGTGGTGGTGCACACCAGCAGAATTTGCTGAAAGAGGCAGAGGCAGGAGGATCACGAGTTCGAGGCCAGCCTGGGCTACACATTGGCTGGGCCAGGCGGTGGTGGTGGTGCACACCTTTAATCCGAGCACTTGGGAGGCAGAACCAGGAGCATCTCTGGGAGTTTGACAGCAGCCTGGTCTACAGAGCGAGATCCAGGACAGGCACCAAAACTACACAGAGAAACCCTGTCTAAAAAAAACAAACAACAACAACAACAACAACAAAAAAAAAAAACAAAAAAAAAAAACGGGAACAACAGGGCTCAGGCAAAAGCATCTTGCAATAGACCAAATTTATAAAAACAAAGCTAATGCTTTTCTCCATGTCCGAACTTGATAAAGCACCTTCTAAATTTTATTAACTATTGCTGTTTGGCGGGAAAGTATTTCTTGTAGCTTTAAAGCCAAGAAGCAGCCTGAGGACCCACAGAACAGTCAACAAAATGGGCCGTGTGCACGGTGTTCTCTCTGCAGCCTCCTCCTTTCTCATAACTTTTCCTCCCTATTTTTTGAAGGAGGGTCTCACTGTGGCGGTCTGGCTGGCCTGGAACTCGTTTACATAGACCAGACTGCCCACACCTCTCTTAACCAGCACTTGTGCTTTGATTTCATGGACTGTCGTGTCTGGACCTCACGTGGTATGGTGGTTCAAATAGGAACGGCCCCATAGGCCCGTAGATTTGGATGCTTGGTCATTAGGCAGTGGCGCTACTTGACAGGGATTAGGAGGTGTGGCCTTGTTGGGGGAAGTACGTCACCGGGAATGGGATTTGTGTTTCAAATGCTCAAGCCAGGCCCAGTGTCTTCCTGCTGCCTGCCAATCCAGAAGTAGAACTCCCAGCTACTTCTCCAGCACCATGTCTGCCTGCATGCTACCATGCTTCCCACCTTGATGATAATGGACTAAACCTCTGAAACTGTAAGCCACCCAATTACATGTTTTCCTTTATAGGAGTTGTCATGGTCACAGTGTCTCTTCACAGCAATAGAACATTGAATAAGACACATGGGAAGACTGGGCTAGTCCTTTCTGGAAGCAGGCAGAGCAGAGAGGAAGCAGCCTTCGTACCCGGAAATAGGAAGCCATGGTTTGTCTCTTCATGTTGGTGGTTTCTTCTGGATGACGAATCATCTCCAGGGTGTCTACCTGGGGGCAGAAGAAAAGGGAAATGATTTGAAGATACAGACAGTCCATTCAGTTTCCAAAACCTGAGGGGCTGTTGAGCCAGCAAATTCAGGGAGTGAACTAGTCAGGACACAACTGTGTACACTGTGAGGAGAATTCTGGGAGACATTTTTAAAAACGGAGGAGGGGGCGGGGGAGAAAGAGAGATGATGTAACATTTAAGGAAACTGGGCCAAGGCCTGTGAGGCTGTGCGATGTAAGGATATGGACCCTGTATAGTTATGTTTTGGTTGCTGTGATACAATACTCAAAAGAAGCAACTTTTTCGTGGAAAGATTTATTTTGACTTCCGGCTTGAGGGGATAGAGTCCCTCGCAGTGGGGAGGCACGGTGGTAGGGAGTCACTTGACAGTGGAAGTATGAGGGGCCTGCTCTCATCTCCAGGCTCAGGAAGCAGGCTGCAACCAGGCTAGTCTTTCACATTCAAGGCCTATCCCCTAGCATCCCATTCCTTCTTGCTAGAATCCCTTCCTGAAGGTTCCATCACCTCCCAAAATGCCCACAGCTGGGGACCAAACTTAGGAGCCTGTGAAAGATATTCCATGTTCAACCCATAGCAGACCCCAGGCCCAGTTGTACCACAGAGAATTAGGCCAGCATCAGTTACATCCAAACCATTAGATCTTGATGCTCAGCATGCTCCTAACCACCACAGTTCCCATATGCTCCCTGCAAGCAGGAGCTGGGGCACCAAATCAATCAGGAAGTTTCCAATGGTATAACCTGCTGTCAATCATCTCTGTAACTACCTGGGCTGACTGGAAGGAACTTCAGATGGAAATGATTATAGCAAGAGATTGCAAGCAGCCCGTGTTTCCTCATCATAGGCCAAGAACAAAACCTGCTTTGGCTGGGGAGGGCCCTGGCTGGCGTTTCAGTCTGATGGAGCTTCCCATCTGATCAAAACAAGCGACAAGGGTGTGAAGCGAGGACTTTGAGAGAGGAAGGCACTGTTATCAGTATGTGGTTTCTGCACAGTGGACTGCTGTCCAGGTCCATCCTCCCCATGGGGTGAGGACATCTGTAGTCTTATTCACAGGAATTGAAAAATTCACAGGGGATAATGGTGCCCAACTGGAGGGATATATCCTAAAGAAACGGGAGGAAACACATCAGCTGAATTAAAGAATGCAGGTTTATTTAAGAAGGGGAGAAAGTGTGGCTCTAAGACATCAAAACCTTGAGGTAGCTGGGCACAGGGATGCATTCATAAACAGAACACTCGGGATCCTGGTGCAGGAGGATGGCGAGTTTGAGGCTAGCCTGTGCTACCTGGGGAGACATAGTCTTAAGACAGTGAAAGGTCTGAAGGAGGCTCCTGTGCAGCCGGCAGGATGTGAGCTGAGTGTAGAAGCATCAGGCTTTGCAGCTCTCCCCCTCCCGGGCTGCACTTTGGTGTTAGCGGTTCACACACAGGCTGCTCGGTGACCTTCCTGCCTGCCCAGGGGAATTTTTTTTTTTTTTTTTTTTTTTTTTTCAGGAAGAAAAGAGGAAAGGAAAAGTGTGTTTTGAAGGAAGGCTGCTCTCATACGGGTGAGAAGTAAGGGAAAAGAACTCCACCACCCCCACCCCACCTGCAGAAAGAAAGAGAGAGACCTGAAGGGTGTCCATTGCAGATTTCCCATCATTCTCATTCTCAGGCCTGGTAAGAGCTGGGGAGAGGACCCTAGCTAGGGTCAGCCTTCAGCTCGATAGTAAATTTTGGGAATTTTCTTCAACCTTTTCTTTTTATCTTCCCTCTCACCTCACCTCATCTACACAACCTCCGGGAATTTCGCCACCATTTCCACTGACTTAAAAAAATTCTCATTAAAGAAACACCTCTTGCTTTCTTCTCACTTTTCCTCTAATACCCCCCCCCTCACACACACACACACACACACACACACACACACACACACACACACACACACACACTTTTATTCAGCTTAGCTACTGAGCTGCCCCCCAATGCTCAGGGCAGCCGGGCAGATCCTCTGTTTCTCTATTAGCAGGTGCTGATAGATTGGCTGGTCCCTCTGCCCCGGAACACTACTGATCCCTCGGCATTTGGGGAATTGACCAAAATTTAGTGACCTTGATAACTGAGACAGAATTTCTATCAATTTGTTTGAGATGGAGGTATCACTGTGTTGTCCAGACTGTTCCTGTAACCATGCCTAGGAATTAGGATCCCTGTAGAAAGTACTGGGCTAGGACTGACAATGACCTATCTCAAGAGCCCCCAGAGTTACCAGAAGAGAGACTTATCTCCCAGTTCAAGTAACTGGGACACACAGCTTCATCTACAAATGTGTGTTTCCTGACTTTTATCTTTTCTATAATATATATCTTTTCTACTACTATAGGAAAGGCACAGTTTATCTATCTACCTACCTATCTATTATCTATCATCTGTCTACCTATTATCTATTGATCATCTATCTACCTATCATCATTTACCTATTAATCTATCATCTACCTATTTATTATTTATTTGGCTATCTACCTATCATCATTTACTTATTATCTATCATCTATTACCTATTATCTATCATATATCTATCTACCACCTATCTACCTACCTATCATCTGTGACTCTATAATCTATCTAGGTATTTATCTATCTACCTAATTAAAATGTCTTTTCTCTTGGCATGAGTGACTTTTTTGGACCTAGCACTAAGCTTCATGCCTAGGCGTTCTGGTAACAGCTTGAACTCATGGGCATAAGCAATCCCATCTTCCCACTTCAGCCTCCTGACTAGTGGGGTCTACCTACCAGCTAGTGTGACACTGTTTCAAAGGAATAATACTTACTGTTTTGAAGCTCACTAAAATCAGTCAACTACAATAAAATGGAAAAATACAGAATAAAGCACCAGTTCATACGCAGAAGCTTTAAGGCTGCTGTGGGCAGGAGGGGTCCCAAGTGAGAAGAAGCCCCTGTGTGACCACTCAGCATCTGTATTTCCGCATAACTGCAGAGTGAGAGCCTGTTCTTCGTCACCCACATCCTGGGAATGCTAGCACCGGTCTGCAGTTCGTCACCGACATGCTCAGTGCTGTATTTCACAGAGGAAACGGCTCACGGTTGGGGTCATTTCCATTCCAAGAACTTCAGCAATCTAAGTCAGCAGGAGCTGAGCAAGCTCACTTTCTGCTCATGTGTGACTGTCCTGCCTGGTTCCTTGAACACGGTGCTAATTAACCTTCTGGGTTCTCATGAATAACTTAACACCTTGGGTCTCAGACTCCAGTCCGCCACAGGCTTTCATATGCAGACTCATTCCATAAGAGAATCTTAGAAGGCTGTCAAAACTCAAAGCAAATACTGACTGAGTGTATTGTCCATGGACTCCCTCTGCCCACACTGTCACGGAATTCTCCAAACGATACTCAGATGCAAGAACAGTTATTATGCCAGTCTGCATATGAAAAGTTAAGACCCATCGATTTTTAGGTAAGTGTCCCATAGTCATGCAGCCAGTGTATACAATGTCTAGGTCTGAAACCTGTTCTGGTTTCTAAGCCTTACTATACACTGCCATCTATGTGCTTTGATATAATTTACAAAACAGAAGTATGAAAGTATGGCATAACCACACAGATCTGCCTCATCCGTCAACTGAATTTACTCTACCATAAACATATGGACTCTAAACAATCCCATAAACCAAAGGAAAAGCTGATAAATTTTCTCCTGGTCTGGGTAAGTGCCCACCCTCTGCATCCTAAAACTTCAGAAGTGCCTCTACTCATCCTCTTGAAAAGGCCCTTTGTCAAGAATTTTTACTGCTACCAAGTGACAGATATGCCCAGCTCTTAGGAAGACCCATACAGCACCGCCCCTCTCTAAAGGCTCTGTGGCCGCCCCTGCCAGCAGCCCCACGAGGGCTGGTGCAGCCCAGGTACAAAATGGACCCCCCACCCCACCCCCACCCACCCACATCTGTGTAAACAGCAGAAGCAGAAAGGCCTCTGCTCTGAAGTAGTCCATAAAGCCTGGGCAGCTCCCTCTCCGACCTCGCTACTCCCCTCAAGGCGTGCAGGTGTCTTCCCTTAGATGGGAAGGAAGGATCAGAACTGACAAGACTTGCTAAGTTTTGTCCTCTGAGTATCTCTGCCTGGCTGATCGGACAGTTTCCTTGTGCCTTTGAGTCTTCCTTGCTCGTCACCCAAGTGTGTCTTTTAAAATGAGGCTCTAAACCAGGAACTTTGCGATGGGTGATGAACAGATAGTAATCTTTTTCTCCTACAAAGTCCAGCTTCATGGGAAGCTACTTCCATCATGTCCTCTTAGATAGTCAGTACCCAAATGTTAGCTGCTTTGTTTTGCTTTGTTTTTTGAGGTTGTCTCACTAACACAGCATGGTCTTGAATGCAGCCTGGCCCTGAATCTGTGGCTCCAGCACTGGGATTATAGATGTATACCCCCATGCTTGCCCGTGTGTGTGTGTGTGTGTGTGTGTGTGTGTGTGTGTGTGTGTGTGTGTGTATCACTGTTGTCTTCATATTTTTGAATGCTTTAATCAGAACTTTCAGCTCATCTCCTTCTAAAGAAGAAAGTAAACCTCTAGTCCTGTGTTCTCATCACGTGTATGTTTTAAATGTACACTGCACACTTCTCAGGTGGGCAGGCCTGGACAGTACTACATGGAACAGGGAGGGAGACCGCACCATGCTGGTTCCAGGTGTGGAGGGCAGGGGCACAGGTCCTAGCAGGGTTCCAAATTCAGAAATCAGGTGTAAGAAAGAAAGGAACTCAAGACAAAAGGGATTCTTTTTTGTGTTATGATCTCATTTAGAATTTTGTGGAAGCCAATAATTACAAAACAAACAAAAAACCCACACTAGAGACCACCATCATAATGTATAGATTCTATATCTTTTGATTTGCCTACCTGCTAAAATGTATGTGTAGCCCCAATGTCCATCACCAATGCCTTCCTGATCATTCACAGAATGATAGCAATGGAAAGTTAGAATCAAAGGGTCTCAGCCAGTCCTTCCGATTCAGCTCTCCTACCACAGACAAGAGTCTGCTCTATTTATATGGGTCTGTTTATATGACTCTGGTTTTGCATTTCTATGTGCTTTGTCGGTGAATTTTCAGTTTGGGGGCCCCACCTGTGATGCTGAAGTACTGTACTGCGTTTCTAAGCACATAGAGAGTGATGAGCCTCATGCAGAAGATGAATACTAGCCGAGCTTCCCTCGGGCAAGAATTACTGTGACACTGTCTGTGAGTTTAATACCACAGGGGCTGCAAGTGAAATATGGTTTTTATAAAGAACACTGAGCAGAATTAGCTATAAGGAAGGTATGTGTGTGCGTGTATGTATAACTAGGTGTCTTCAAACAAAAACACAGAAATTGAGGGGTAGGTATTTATTGGTTGGCTCTGACCAGAGTCTTGCTGGAACCTAACCTCTAGGGGCAATGGTTCAGCGCTGCTGATTGCAGAGACTTTACCGATCATAATTTTTACAAATAACAAGAATCAACTACATTTAATACAAACAATGTTATCTTGTCAGATCAGGAAGTTCTTAGGAGTACTTAAATTCTTACTTCTCTCCCAAGGGCCCATATGGGTCATAATAGCAATGTAGGCATACAAATTATTGTTAGATAAAATCTTCAAAGTCCTACTGTGTGCAAGTAAATTTTTTATTCTCAAGAAAGTAAGTATAAATAAGTACATTTGCATCAATTCTGGAGAAATATTTAATAGTATTTTATGTGACCAAATTAGTTATTTCTTAAGTAAGTTAATATGTTACATAAATAAAAAGTAAGAAAATTCAGAGATGTGAACTCCTTATCACGCCAACACCTTCAAGATAATTGGTTTTAGGGTTAGGACACAGTTTTTTCTTATTGTTGGGGGATATATCCAAAGACATGTCTGAAACTGTGGACTTCATCAAAACCTGCAGATACTATGCCTTTTCCTATGCATACATTTGCATGGCAAAGTGTACCTTATAAATTAGACACAGGAAGAGATGAACAACCACAGTCAATAATAAAATCAACAATTCTAAAATGATACTGTAGTAAAGGTGTCCCCTCACCTTTCCTGTAAGGACGCTTCTTTTTGGCATATCAAAATTGCCAGCATCACTATTCCTATGTTTGAGAGCCAACATTAGGTTAAAAAAGAAAAAAGTACTGTGCTATCACAGGAGACCCAATGGAGATTAAAAGGGTGGATAGTGCATACAACATGGACTCACCACACCAAAGGATGACTCATGTCTTATTAGAACCAAGAGAGAGAGTGTGAGAGTTCATACTGCCATTAGATGACACCACATTGAAAACTCATAAATTGTTTATTTGTGGAATTTTCCACTTCGTATTTTTGAATCATGATTGACCACTGGTGGCTAATGCCACAGATAGCCAATCTACAGACGAGTGGGAGAACTGTCTACACACACAATAGACATTGAGGTACTGTCTAAACATCAGCTGGAAGGGCAGAAGAGCTAGATACTATTTTATGGTTGGATATTTATGAGCCCTCCTAACATGGGATCATAAATATAACTCACTTTTAGAGGGAAGGGGTGGGTTGGGTTCTTTTTCTCCTCTCTGATTCTATCTGGTCTCACTTACCTTCTGCAGGGCGGCGATGGTTTATCTCTTCCTAGAAAGGTTTCATTTATATGTCATTTTTCTCCATGTTAGGTATTTTTTTTTTCTGACTCTCAGGATTGTAATGGTCCCACAATTCAAATTTTCTAAATTTTCAAAAATCCACGTGGCTCCTAAATACTGCTAGTCTCTTTTCTAGACTGTGTGGTCAGCGGCAGATGGAGAGAAGCAGTGTTGCTCACTCCACATTAGCTCCAAGACAACATCCACTTAACCCCCTCAGTGGTACAAATCTGCTGCTCACCTTGGCTCTCCCAGCACTGAAATGTGGAGGCAAAGACCGTGAAGATGCTGTGATCCTAGCTCTTGTCTGGGCCAAATTACCTGAGAAAGAAAGACAAAACAAAACAAAACACTTAAAATGAAGGAAAAGTTAAGGAATTGAGTTATGAATAATTTCTCCTTTTTGTATCCTTGTATTTTTCTGAGTTTTCTGATTGGTATCTTAAGAATTAAAAAAAAAAATTGAAAACTTTTGAGCTGACAAGGTAGTTCAGTGGGTAAAGGTGTTTACCCAGAGACAACCTGAGTGCGGTCTCTGGGTCCCACATTGGTGGAAGGAGAGAACTGACTCCTACAAGTTGTTCTCTGACCTCTGAAAGTGTGCCATGGCATTCCTGTGCCTTCACTCACATACATACATACATACATACATACATACATACACACACACACACACACACACACACACACACACACGCCATAAAGCCAAAAAAATTGAGTACTTGAATATTGAGGACTTAAATATAAGATTAAAGACTATAAAATTTCCACAGGAAAGTTTCACCGCTTTTGGTCTTGACAATGAATGTGATCTAATGGCACAAGCTGAGCATCCCTAAATGTGAAAACCCAATCTCCAGATGCTCCAAGAGCAACTGACAGGATGCCCTGAGTGGAACTACCCACTCCACCTTGAATTTTGTTCCATGCATAGAACTAGACTATTATTATTGTGTTGACCATTACAGATTGAGTCCAGGGCCTTGTACATGCTAAGTGTTGGCTCTTCAGGCCCTGGTGCTGAACTACATCAACCACATACATAAAAAATTATGGTCAGGTGTATTAGTGCGCACCTTTAATCCCAGCATTCATGAGGCAGAGACAGGAGGATCTCTGTGAGTTCAAGTCTAGCCTGGTCTACAGAGCAAGTTCCACGGCAGTCAGGGCTATGCAGAGAAACCTTGTCTCAAAAAATAACAAAAAAAAAAAAAAAAAAAAAAAAGGAAAACTAAATTATTGTGTATATTGTATAAAATAGGGACTGATAGTACAGCTCCAAGGTGTACAAGGTATGCATATATACAACCTGTATTGCTTATTTATATGTGTCTATACATTAATAATATACACATATATGCATATGGTATAAATTGCCTTCAGGTACATATATACACATATGTGGAACCTAAATCCTGTGTTTAGACTAGGTTCCAATCCCCGAGGCAGCCCATTATGCAGATGTGAACACTCTCAAATGCAAATCTGAAAATTTGAAAATCCAACACCTTGAAAGGCTTCTGCTCCCAAGCACTTGGACAAGTGACCATCGGGCTCACTATTGTTCACTATGAACAATTCCTGTAGGTCTTAAAGCAGAGTGTGGAAGGTAAGAGATCTTTCCATTGCCCTCTGTGAGCATCAGTCAGTGAAAAGCAAGTGTCAACAGACATGGGCCAGCTAGCCCCTGCCCATGCTCATCCAACAGACATGGGCCAGCTAGCCCCCCTGCCATCCACAGACATGGCCAGCTAGCCCTGCAGCCATCACACTGCCAGCCCCTGCCCACGCTCATCCCTGTGACTTACCTTTGAGGGCTGAGGAATCTCTCAGGCTCTCTCCTCCCTTCCCTATTTACCCTCCGCCCTCCGCCACCCCCAGTGTGAAAACATTTGTCTGCATTTTTACTTACAGAGTCACTTGATTGTGTAACAGAATGAAAACTTGTCAATGAAAGGAAAGGCTGCCATGTGTGCATATGCAAGACGCTCAAGATTTCAAAGTTTTAGCAAGTCTAGCACAGAGATGTCAAAATGTTTTCTCTGCTGATATCTTCAGAGGCTAAACTGTGATTAATAGCCTGCAAAGAACCCTTTGAAGCGGGATTGGTGACATCAAAGTCGTAATCCAGGGGGTGGCAGGAGCTTTATAATGAGTGGGAAGCATTTTAACACATTTCAAAGAATTTACAGTGCAAATAAACAATAGATCCCAGCCATGTGCACTGCCACACACACCTTCAAGGAACATAACCTATAGGAACCTTCCATCTCCATTTATATGTAAATACAGTGTTCACACGCCTTTCAGATGTTAAGCATTCATGATATTTCACCCAGGACAGTTTCTTCATGGCTGAGCATCCCTCCTAGCCCACAGTCTCTTCCTGTGCTTTTGGGAAACTGTGATTACCAATGTGTGTCCTGGGTGGGGAGAGAGCCTTGAGTAGAGGCAGTTATGGAATTGAGATCCTATGCAGGAACCTACAACTGGTCTCAAGGGTCCCTACCTCGTTTTCTTGCTTCCAACTTAAAAGGAAAGAGACGGTGGCCTGAAAACAGAGATGGCATTTCAAAGGGTGGTCATTTTCTGCTCGGAGGGTTTTTCACCTTTAGTTACCTCTTAATAATTGCCCTTCCCTGCACACACACCCCTCCCAACCCCAACCCCACCCCCACCCCCGCAATGCAGGGTGGTTGTTTTCAGTATTTCCACAGACTTGAGTGCCCTCTGCTGCCCCTCTGGGCTGTCTGGGCTTATTGCACCTCACTGGCAGCCCACAGCCGGCTCATACTGACTGTGAAAAGCACACCTTCTGGTCTACCATTCAAAAGCTGCACTGGTCCCGACTCTGGTGCCAGCTTCATCTGAGGGAGCCTCCTGCCTGAGTGAATGGTGGATGCTCACTGTAGGGACGGACTTCTTGAGGGCTCTATCAGTTCTTTCGCTGGAAGTTTCAGCAAAGGTTGACGAGAGAGCGTTCTATAAACCCCCGCTTCAAGCCCTCCCCTTGCTGGTTCCGCCCACATGGCTGCTGTTGGCTGATTCTTACCCAATCCCAATGGAGGGCCTCACTTGGAAAGACCTACCAGATCCAAACTTGATTTCTCAACTAATTCTGTCTCTGACTTCCTTCCTCCAAAGCTCTAGTCTTCCTTACTGGCTAGATCCATGGGTTGTGCTGACAAGGTGTGGGGAAGCTGGCTCGGGGTGGACCTGTGCTGCTTTGATGGTTGCAGGGACTCAAATTCGTTCCCTGAAGTTTCTAACACGGTGGCTAGTTAAACACAAGGTTGGTTGTGTAAAAACATACTGCAGTATTTTATATGTTAAAAAGTACTTATCATTATCTTTCAATAACCGGCTAAGTCTGCAGCAAGGATTAGTTGTAGGTTTGATATGTTGAGGGAATTTAAAGTTGCCACAAAATTTGGACAGCAGGAGCCCAAAGAGAGTAGAATGTGTGGTATTAGATTTCGTTCCTGCTTGTTTTTTAATTTTTCTTTCTCCCCTGACGTTCATCTATGACTTTAGATGATGATGATGATGATAATAATAAACCGGCAGAATGGGTGGACAAGTTCCCTGCCCATTTAGACATTGCTAAATTTCTTGTGAAAGGAGAACCAATGATTTATTTAGAGAGAAGGGCTCATCATTTGGTGGAGTAAAGAAATCAGGAAGAAATAAGAAATGAGCCTGCCCCACACCTGTCCAACTGAAAGAAATGTAGAGAACAGTATCCTGAGGCAGGACGGGAGCTGGAGACAAGAGGGTTGGCGGGAGTCTCCTAGGTCACCTCGCTTGCAGTTTGTAGCATGACAGAAAAACGAGGGAGCCTGCCTCACCAAGGCAGAGGAGAGTACTGGTTCATAAACGCTGAAACACACACACACACACACACACACACACACACACACACACACCACAGTGAACACAGGCAGGCACACACCACACATGCACTATCAGTAATGAATGGATAAATTGGAAAAGAAGAAATACCCAGATAACAAGCTTGCTGTTTTCTGACTACAAAACTTCATCTTTATGGTGCATGTGAGAAATTCAGAACCCTAAAAAAACCAGCTTTCCTGGTTCTGTACTGCTTTAAATTTAATTGCTTTCTTTAGATTTATTTTTTGTTTCATATGTATGAATATTTTGTTTTCATGAATGTGTGTACACGCCTGGTGGTGTCATTAGAGGTCAGAAGAAGACATTGGGTCCCCTAAAACTGGAGTAATGGATGTCATTTGGGTGCTAGAAACCAAACCCAGGTCCTCAACAAGGGCTCTTAACCGCTGAGCCATCTCTTCAGGCCCTGCATTGAGTTTTAACTGTCTCCTATTTTAAAGAGATGTTTGTGTAATTAACAATTCTAGACGTGTGCTTGAAAAAAGCCAGATCATCAGTTTCACTGATGGTCCAGACAGAAACAGGAGACCTGCCATTTAATAATGTTCAAGTTATTCTCGAGTCTATAAACTTGGGATGCAATTAATTACTGACTTAAGATGGAGGGAAAGAAAAGGAGGAGGAGGAAGAGGAGGAGGAGGCAACAGCAGCAGCTACAGAGAACAAAAGCCAGCAGAGGTTCCCTACCTGACAAGCACTGTAATTAATGCTAACCCCAGGGGCTAAAGAGAGTCAGCGCACTCATGTCTGAGTCCTTTCAGTTCAAGGTAGATTGCTACCTTGTTTTAATATTAATATTACTATCTAAGAATGCAGAAACGGCTCCATTCCTTTCAGCTATCACGAGCGCTTTGAAAACAACCACTAAGTATTTCTTTCTGTTCCTCTTCATTAATTTGAAAATAATTTTTTCACTACCTGGTATAAGACTTGTAAACTGGGGCTGGAGAGATGCCTTAGCAGGTAAGAGCACTGGCTGCTCTTCCAGAGGACCAGGGTTCAATTCCCAGCACACACATGGTGCTCACATCCATCTGTAACTTCAGTTCCAGGGGATCTGGCACACTCACACAGACACAGACATAGGTAAAACACCAATGACATAAAATAAAAATGAATAAATCTTTTTTTTTTAATTAAAAAAGACTTATAAACTGCCCCCTCATGGCAGACACTAAAGGAAAATTAATTCGCTGAAGACATCACGACGCATCAGAACAACGTATCCCACGCTTCCCCTCACTTCCTAGACACCAAGTGTATCTGCTCCTGACTCTGGGCAAACTTCCAAATCACAGGTTCTTTATGCAGGCTTCGCATTGTCTGGAGAAGATAAACAATTAACTACGAACCACTTTGCAGTTAGTGTAACACTGTGAATAGTAATAAATATGAATGAAAACTATTTCTAGTTTAAAGATTTCTTTATGTCCTACCACCAAAGTCAAAAAGATGTTCCTTAATGATGTCACACTGAGGACTGGAGAGGTGGCTCAGCAGCTGGGAACACGGGCTGCTCTTCCAGAGGACCCCGGTTCAATCCCCAGCACCTACACGGCAGCTCACAACTGTCTGTAATTCAAGTTCCAGTGGTCCTGACACCTCACAAAGACATGCAGGCCAAGTGTCAATTTAAAAAAAAAAAAAAATCATTTAACAAATGATGCCACACTGAAAACTACCCAGGCAGCTAATTAACATGGAACCTTTGACTTTGCGTCTAAGCTCCTGGGGCAAGCACTAAAGTTCAATCTGTTTCCCTCTACACCCAGAGAGAGCTTAGCTCTATATGCCTGTCTTGCAGCAAACAATAAGGATGTGTGAATGCACCGTGAATGAATTGTGCGGCATTGACTTTTATTGATATGGCGCTCAAAGTCCTCAGAGCCCACAGATCATCACTTCCCTCCATGTGTCTTGAGCTCCTTACTGGTCTCTAGTCCTGCCATGCTCTTTTCATATTTCAGATTCTTTGCTTGTGCTATATGATGCTTGCTTTGCATAGGGACAGTGGTTAAAACCTGAGATCCAGAGGCAGGTGGATCTCTGTGAGTTCAAGGCCAGCCTGGTCTATAAAGCAGTTCCAGGATGGTCAAGGCTGTGACACAGAGAAACCCTGTCTCGGGTGGGGTCTGCGGGGTGAGAACCAGGGTCTAACTGCTTGTGGTGTGTCTGAGACCTGCCACTTGTTAAGAAGGCTTGGGTCACTTACATGCTTTAGTACCTGGATTTCCTCATCTAGCGAGCTGGACTGAGGTCTGTTGAGCCTGTTCAGTTTATAGTTAACAGAGTTGAGGTTGCAGTGGAGGGTGCAGGTATGGTAGCACAGGGAGGCTGGTGGAAGACACTTGAGACCTCAGGGGTTCTGGGTGGTCAAGTTCTAGTTGATGATAAATCTTGTGGCTAAGTCATCAGTTCATTGACTATCTTGCCATCCTACATTTTGAGATTTATTGAAATGCTATCAATTAAGGATTCCAGTTAAGTTAAATTTTATGGAATACCCATTTTTTCCATTGCCTAGAGCCTCATTAATGTTGGGATGGACAATTAATTAGGGAATAGGAAGTAAAAAATTGAGGATGTAAGGTTTGAGAGCTTACTTTATTCTTTCCGTGTTATCTTCTGAAGGCATGCTTTTCAAAAGCTAGAAATCATGAACTATCAACAACACAGAGAGAGGATTTATAGTACTGTGTAATATCAACTATTTCTCACTTTAAAATTTCTGGAGAATAAGGAAATAACTGTGGAAACTGGATCATTTTTCTCCACATAACTATTAATATTTTTTTGAATATTTACAATGTGGTAGACACTACACAAAGTGTCTAAACTTAGTTACTTAGCACAACACCACCACAAACGACCTCATCAGTCCACAAAGGAGAGAAACTGAGGCAAAGGGGCCTGAAGTTTTTGCTCAAGGTCAGATCTCTGAGCAGCAACTACCAGGCAGCTCCTCACCTGTCTGAATTCAACTGTGGTTGCTTAAGGCATTTTGATATGATAGGCAAACCACTGGATGACTGATGGAACTGATTGTACCCCATTCCTTCTAGATCAGTGGTTCTCAATTTGTGGGTCACAACCCCCACAGAGGTCCCATATAGATACCCTGTGTGGTGGTTTGAAAGAAAATAGCCCCCAAATGAGTGGCACTATTAGGAGGTGAGGTCTCATATATGCTCAAGCTACACCCAGTGAGACAGACCACTTCCTGTTGCTTGCAAGATGTAGGACTCTCAGCTACGACTCCAGCACCATGTCTGCCTGCATGCCTCCATGTCCCACCATGACGATAATGGACTGAACCTCTGAAACTGTAAGCGAGCCACCCCAACTAAATGTTTTCCTTTATAAGAGTTGCTGTGGTCATGGTGTCTCTTCACAGCAATAGAAACCCTAAGACATCCTGCATATCAGGTATTTACATTATGATTCATAACAGTAGCAAAATTACAGTTATGAAGTAGTAATGAAATAATTCTATGGCTGGAGGGGGTCACCATAACATGAGGAACTGTAGTAAAGAGTTGCAGCATTAGAAAGCCCTGCCCTAGATGATCTGAATTGCAGGTAGGGGTGCTTACAGACTAAATCAGATCAGCCAAATATATCCCAATGATTACTCAGAAACCAGTTGTGATAGTTGGGCCAAACCTCATCAACCGGAAGACAGTTCATCTGGTTTCTCTGTCATTTGAACCTACCCCTGTGGAGTGCAAGGAATGGAACCCACTCTCCTAATATTGGAGCTTAATAAAATCTCAGTGGCCCCTCCTTCCGCACCTCCTACCCTCAAGTTCAGTTAGGCAACACTGGATTTCATTTACTGACGCCTCACATGTGCAAGCCAGTCAAGTTCGTAATTGTTCCTTGGAACAGCTGGAGTTTACAGCTTCACTCTGCACACACTGGCACCAAAGCAAACTGATTAACTTTATACGTATCCAGCATATGGGCCAGACTGTTAGAAGACGGTCTTGGGTTCTGAAGAGAAAGAATAGTTTCTATTAACTTGACCTGAATTCCTGAGGGGTGGGGTGAAGTGTGAAGTTTTGATCCCTATCTAAGTAGAGAGATTCAAATTATAGTGACTTGGTTTCTAGTTTACTTTTTTTCTCTTTTTTGGCGGGATGGAGGGCGGGGTTCGAGACAGAGTTTCTCTGTGTAGTTTTGGTGCCTGTCCTGGATCTCACTCTGTAGACCAGGCTGGCCTCAAACTCACAGAGATCTGCCTGGCTCTGCCTCCTGAGGGATTAAAGGTGTGCACCACTACTGCCTGGCCCTCTAGTTTACTTTTTTAAGGAGCCCAAGGTTAGCTTTTATAAAGGTGGGGGAGAGTGACCTGAATGCCATACTATAAACAGATTTTATAGTAGAATAAATTAATAAACTGTAAGGCTGACCTTTTTTTCGGTGTGAGCTATTGAAATATGAAATAAATAGCAAAATAAAAGAGAAGATTCTTTTTTTTTTAAAGAGAAGATTTTTTCATTTTCTGTTTTGTTTTGTTTTTGTTTTTTGAGACAGGGTTTAAATAAGAACATTTTTCTTTTTCTATGAATGAGAATACTGGCAGAGAAAGACAGAATTTTTTCTTATATTTCTGACCATTTAGAAAATCAAAGCTGCAGCGGCGTGGTGGTGGCGCACGCCTTTAATCCTAGCGCTCGGGAAAGCAGAGCCAGGTGCATCTCTGTGAGTTCGAGGACAGCCTGGTCTACAGAGTGAGTTCCAGGACAGCCAAGGCTACACAGAGAAACCTTGTCTCAAAAAAACAAAACAAAACAAACAAAAAAACCCAACAACAACAAATAAAAACAAACAACAAAGAAATCAAAGCTGCTATGCTTGCCAGAATCATTAAAGAAATAAGACAAAATGGCCCTAAATTGAACTGTCACTTAAACATGAAAGGTGCTTTCCTCCCAGAGTTCAGAGTGATGCAGGAAATAGTCACATGGAAGCGGGATGGTGTCGAAGCTGACTCACAACAGACACCACCCTTATTGATGTTTACTCTCAGTTTTCTTCTCTCCGAGGATGGAGCAGCATCAGGGAGCCCTCGAGAACTTGGAGTGCCAGAGGAGCTTTGGAAGATGGATTTCTACTCCCAGAAGGAAGAGAGTCTTGGATGAGGAAGACAAGAGCAGACAGGCTTGGGGTCTGCAGTGCCCCGGGGGTGGGAGTATGATGAAGTTTCTACCCTTTTCACACCAAGATATCTTACAGCTGCCAGGGCTGTGGATCTACAGAAGATTCATCGAGATGTTTCTGCAGTGAAGAGGCTTTTGGACTTTCATACTCAATATTCTCCTCATTTTTTGATCATGAAAATCTCTTCCTTGGAGCTGGGGAGACGGATCAGTCACTAAAGGGCACCCACATAAAAAGCCAGTGAGCCAGCCTGCGCCTGTTTTTCCAACCCTGGAGAGCTGGTGAGACAGAAGGATCTTTCCAGCTCCCTAAATAGCCACTCTAGATGGATTGGTAGCAAGCCTCAGATTCAGTGAGATGCACTGTCTCAAAAAATAAGGTGGAAGCCAGGTGTGATAGTGCACACCTTTAATCCCAGCACTCAGGAGCAGAGTGAGTTCTATGAGTTCGAGGCCAACCTGGTCTACAGAGGAGTTCCAGGACAGTCAGGGCTACACAGAGAAACTGTGTCTTGAAAACAAACAAGCAAATAATGAGGAAAGGATATCGACATTGAGAAAAATACTCAATGTTGACCTCTGGCATGGACACTCATGCATCCATACCAGTACACACACAGGACATAAATGCACACACAAACACACACACCCTTCTATTCATCTCAAATTCCTTCCCATCTCACCATTCCTTCATTTCATATGAAGCTTTGAAAAGCACTGTTTCATACTGAAAATATTAGACATGTCTGTATGACAAGAGCCACAGGACTGTCAGATTAGACATGTCTCTGTATGACAAGAGCCACAGAACTGTTAAGTCTTTGAACTCTGTAAAACCTGAACGGTAATTTCTCTCTCACATTGGGGAGTGGTTGGAAGTCTGTATGTTTAAACATACATATATTATAAACAAATGAAACAGGGTCCAGAACGGTGAGTCAGTGGCTTACAGCACTTGCTGGTCTTTTAGAGCTTAGTTCCCAGCGCCCACAATGGGCAGCTCATAACCACCAGCTTCTTGCTGGCTTCTTTCTGGCCTCCAGAGGCACCTGAACACGCACGGTGTACTCTGACATACACACATGCACAATAAAATAATGATAAATAAATGTAAAAAGAAAAGAATCAACAGCATCGTTCCATCCCATCACCTGGCGTTTTCTTTTGGAGAACCACTGTGATCATGATGTGTCTGCATTTCTCTCCGAGAGCAAGTATGAGGTGCTTCTGCCACAGGACAGTGATTCCCCACAGCCATACCAGTCACACAGCAGCCACTGGGCATGTAAAACGTGGCTGGTCCGAACTGAAATATACCCTAAGTGTCAGCACGCACGAGAGTTTGAAGACAGTACCCCAGGCAAAAGATCTCAATTTATGCTGATTATGTGTTAAATAATATTTTTGATCTATGACTTAGATACACTATTGAAATTAATTTTACCTATTTCTTTTTATTTTTCTTTTTATTTTTTAACATATCTCACTCTGCTCTAGGGAAAGCCAACAGACATTTCAAACCACTGGGACTCAAGTTGGCACTTGGGCTAGAAATTGGTGGGAGTCCCTTCTATCTGGAAGCCTTTCT
The DNA here is from genome assembly GCF_004664715.2 of Peromyscus leucopus. Classification (NCBI taxonomy): domain Eukaryota; kingdom Metazoa; phylum Chordata; class Mammalia; order Rodentia; family Cricetidae; genus Peromyscus; species Peromyscus leucopus. The sequence goes on along the minus strand of NC_051066.1, from coordinate 47,058,384 downwards.
TGGGGCAAAGCCCCCTCAGTACACGTGGATACTGACTCCGGGGGTCCCCAGCTAGGTTGCTGCCTTCCAAACCTAGCTGATAGGGTGGGAGAAACCGCACAGAGAACGTAAAGAGGAAAGAAACATTGAAACTGCTGTATTTAACTTGGAGAAGAGAAACCAAGGCCGAGAGGCACGGAGGTGGGGGAGCACGGAGAACGCCAAGGGTTACCTTCCTCACCCTACCACACCACACACTTGGCCTTGTGGAGTCTAATGAAGACCAGATCCCGAGGGACAAGGATTGAAAGCCATTAACTAGTGGAGAAAGGGCCAGGAGAGTATGGGGTTTCTCCTGCTGCTGTGGACTCTGCTTCCTTTTCCAGCACATGGAGGCTGGAGCCCCTAGGGAACTCACAGGCCTCTGAAGCCCCAGACCCGGAGCAGTGATCTGGGGTGTGAGCTCATGTCCATCCCGCCACAAGGAGCCCTAGGTGGTGGGTCTGGGACACTCTGCGCTATTGCTCTGTGCTTCCGGGGGACCTCCGTGGAAGGCCCCCATGCTGCTCTCCTCCCTAGGAGGCTCCAAAAATCACTTTCAGATGCCGGTGACTGTAGTCACATCTGCCCTCCCTGTGAGTGCTAGAGGGCCTCACACTCGTTTCTAGACTGGGAATATAGAGTTCTGTGCGGAGTTCCTTCTGAAGTTCACAGCTTATTAAAAGAAATCGCAGGCTCTGGCATGCTGGCAGCCAGCACGGTAAATCACAGACCATTCTCATTTCTGATGTGCTTCAAGCACTGTTGGGACGACCAGGAAATGCGGTCCACAAACGGCTCCGTGACTCCACAGAGCCTCGGCGTGCCGGCTCCTCTCCAGCAGCTGGGAGGAGGCGCCATCCTTCTCTTGTCTCCAGCAACTCACATTTCCGGAGGAGTCCAACGCGACACCCAACCCGGAAGTCCCCCAGGAAGGGCTGTGACTGAGTTTTAAAGAATAAACCCCGGGAGGCAGGGGAGGCAGGAAGGTGTGGCGGGCAGGGTGGGGGTGGGGAGCAGAAGTCAGTCTAGAGAGGGGGATCTAACAAGTAACACAGGAGTACTGGCTATATGCTCTGCATATACATGGGACAGAAAGCGCCGACTCAAGTCTCTCGCAGCCCAGTCTTGGCGGGAGGCACGCCCCATGCGCACACAAGGCAGATCAGCAAGGCTAGGTAGGACCAAAGCGCTTAACTGCATAACTCCGATTGTCCGTTGAGATCTGATGGGGTCCCTGCGACAACATGTACTATTTCTGTTATTCCTAAGTGACTGACTCTGTCAGTCCTCTGGTCCTGACAAGGATGTCACCTACCCCAGGCTGGTCCTGGAAGGATCTCCTGATAGTTGTAGGACTAGCGGCCTCTGCCTTACTTGATCCCTGTCTTCCACAAGGACCTCTTTCTGGTGAGTCTGATCATTAGACAGATAGCTTTGGGGCAGGTGCCCCTGCCAGCTTCTCCACAGTGTAATGTCAGGAACGTGCACAGACTCATCAGTGACAAAGACAGCTCAGATTTATGTCATTTGGCCACAAGTCCCCACCTATGAGAAGACCCATGTCTGTCTATGATCACCCACCTCTTATATGAACCATCCCTAAGGCAGTCTCCTAGCCAGACGTCCCAGGAGAATGTGAGGCCGGTCAGCTAGCTAGCCCTGCCTCTTAGTTAGTGGGATGCTGCCGTGGGTTGCGCTGACAGAGCCTGTGTGAGAGACAATATGAAGGACACGATGCCTCCCACCAGCTTTCCTTCCCCACCCCTCTCATCATGAAGCCATTCTGCCCGGGACCACGGTGACTGCCTCCAGCAGGTTCAGACTAGCATTACGAGGTGCCTTGCTGAGCGGTCTGCAATCCCTTTTCCCGTCTTGCTTCCTCCTCACACCATCCCTCTCTTTGGAAATCCTATACTCGGTGTCTTGTTTACTCAATCATCCTCTTCACCCCCCTCTCTCTTGAGGTCTACAGTCTCTGGCTTAAGGAAGGATGCTTCGTCATTCTCAGACTGCCCAGTTTTCTCTATTTTCCTATTGGAAAACAAAACAAAACAACAAAGACCTCTTCCAAGAAGCCTTCCTTTAGTCAAAGACATCATTTCCTCTTAACCCACAACCTTCTCCTCCCTATGTGGCCCACTGGTGCCCTCTTCGGGGCCTCAGGCCGCGAACTGAGGAGTTACAGAAGCAGGACTCCTCTGACTTGAAGAACTGAGCAGTGAAGGTATGAACCTGCTTAAAGATGTGTAAGATGGGGAGCCGCTGATCATCACCCCCACCCCGAAATACAAAGGGCAACCAAGAGATTGAGAATGTTGGTTTTTACTACAACTCCAGTTCCAAGGAGAGATGTGTGTGACCTCAGGCAGCAGGTGGTGGAGGCAGGACTCAGTTCTGGGTGGTGAAGCTAGCCCAGTCCTTGAAGTTAGAGAATGTTCCCTCTCATTTAACTTTTTTTTCCCCCTTCCAGTTTCTCCCAAGTTCTTAACTCCTTTAAAACTCCAAACTACTATTCGGAAGTCAGAGTTTATGATTCAAATGTAGAGATAAGTCTTTCAAGTTCTTTTTAAACCTCTTCTCCTCCCTCCCTCAAGCCTTTTGCTAACAGACAACAGAACATTTTCCAAACAGGAAAGCATGCCTGGATACTGTGTTTGAATATCTTTCCTTTTAATGGTCCTCTATCTGGATCACTCAGCTTGAGAAGGTGGGAATGCCTTTCTGCTGCCATACCAAACTTTTAGTCATCAAACCACCTCAGAATTTTATCAATAGGAAGGTGTTATGGAGGAGACAATACCGTGTCTGAAATGGCCCATCTGCAGACCAAAGCGTGGTCATGTCAGCACGCTGAAAGGGAGAGAATCTGTGCTGACTACGACAGCCTTTGTTTACCCAATGCTGACTGCGAACCTTGGGATGAGAGCATCCTTCAGCATAGGCATCTTTCCCACCAGATGAGGCTGATGCTGGGAACACAGAAGTGACCCGGTCTCCTGGCCACCCCAGGCCTCACAATTTCACTCTGCATGTTCAGTCATCTCTTTAGTAGTCTATGTGAACAGGAAAGTTGAAGTAGGCATTGGGAAAACACTACGTGGTTGCTCTCTCGGATTTCACCTGTGTTTACTGTGGAAGCTTGCATGTGGAATGTCTCCCCAAGGTGCATGTGCTAAGCATGGTCTCCAGTCTTGGGAACTATCGGCAGGTGATGCAGCCTCTAGAAGGCAGGACTAGTGAGAGGCCTTCTGATCCCTAGAGGGGTGTCCCTAAAGGGTTGATGGGAACTTGACCTTTTCTCTCTCTCTCACAACAAAGGCAGTTTTGCTCCACCAGGTATAGCTGCCATGATTTGTTTTCCCCATCCCAAACCAGCAGACCCAGCTGATCATACACCAAAACCTCTAATACTGCAAGAAAAAAAAATCAATCCATCTTTTCTCTTTATGAATTGATTATCTCTGGTATTCATTATAGTCATGGGAAGCTACAAAGTTATACAACGAGCCAGGTGTTTATCTTTTCAACCTTGATAAGAAATTAAGCCAAAGCATCTTTTCTCTATCTACTAAGGAAGGAAGTGTTACCTGCTTGGCAACCCAGGGAAGGGGCTCCCTTGAAAGGGCAAGGAAGCCAGCCTGGGGCCCCTGATGCCTGACTTTGGAAGCCAAGGACAGCATCAGTCTGTCTCTTAGGAAACCTGAACTTAGCTGGAAGGAATTCTTTGATAATGAAATTAAAGTTTTCCTTTGAATTTTAAGGGGCTTTTCTTAGCTTTTGGCAAAAGCCCATATTACTGTGAAATAGAATGCACATGGAGGAGTGTGCAAAGCATAAACTCACAGTGTAATGACTCCTGTGAAGCAAGTGTCCAGGTGCCCACCATTGAGATGGGGAGCCAGGGCATCGGGGCATGGCCACTACCATTTAGGGAGCCATGAGTATGTCTGTCGTTATATATAAAATATTTATTTTATATGGATGAGTGCTCTGCCTGTACACATGTACATACACTGTGTGTGTGCCTGGTGCCTGTGGAGGTCAGAAGAGGGCATCAGATCTCCCCCAGGAGAGCTGGAGTTATAGACAGTTCTGAGCCACCCTATGGGGGCTGAGACTGGAACTCTCTGCAAGAGCCGAAAGTACTCTTAACCTCTGAGCCATTTATGTAAGTTGGAAGCAGGGTAAATTAAAATGACCTGAACAATGGGGTTTTAAGCACTTATATTATTTTGCCGGTATAACCAGGGCCTTATGTGTCTCCAGCAGCAATGCATAGCCACTTCCCCTCCAAAGAGACAACCGTGTACCTGAAACAAACGCTTTCAAATCCAGTGAAAACAATTTCAGTGAAAAAAGGAGGGTTCCCTGCAAAAGCTGTGCTATAATGATAGACAGACAGACAAACTAATGGTAGATAGGGATGGATGTTTCAGATTTTACAAGCTTCATTAACATCAGAGCTCTTGAGATTGGAGTTATGGACAGTTCTGAGCCACCATATGGGGCTGGGAATGGAACTTGGGTCCTCTGCCAGAGCAGCAAGTACTCTTAACCTCTGAGCCGTCTCATCTACATTAGTCATTCAGTGCAGGACACATCATCACTTTTGAATGGAGGTCTGAGTGCAGTTATCATGATAAGGTAATAAATTAGGGCCCAATTTCAAATAGAAAGCAAAGGCATACGAAAGTTCTCGTTTCTCTAATAATACTTCTGCGGCAGCCTCCTGCTGTCTCGATAGGCACCTTGTTAGCGGATTGTTCATGTCTGTTAACTGAACGCATTTTTGCAGGAATAAACCCAGAAAGTAAACAAATAGACCCTTGCTGTTAGTTTTGATGTTTGTGTGTAACTTCTTAATTAATATTCAAAATATGAAGAAAAGTGACCTTATGATTTTAAAAAGAAGGTAGCAGCATAGTACAAACTCAAAAATACAGAGAAGCTTGCCAGGACATCACATTTGTTTCTAGTATTTTTTCCTGCTTTTGTTATTCCCAGGTGATGTGGGGAAAATTCCGTTTGCAGGCAAAATTCAGAAAAAGTTATTATAGCTGTAATAGCAGTTCTCAACCTGTGGGTCATGACTGTTGTGGAATGTTACTTTAACTAGGCAAAGAAGTGTTACATTTGTTTGTACCATGGACTATTACTTTCACTGTGTAAAGGTGTGTTACATTTGTTTATGCTGCATGTGTTTAATTATGTAAAGATGTGTTGCTGTTTCACCTTGTCTGGTTAAGGCACCTGATTGGTCTAATAAAAAGCTGAATGGCCAATGGTTAGGCAGGAAACGGATAGGCAGGACTGGCAGGCAGAAAGAATAAATAGTATGAAGAATCTAGGCAGGAGGGAATGAGGGAGAAAGAGAGGGGGACGCCCCAGGCCAGCCAGGCAGTCGCCAGCCAGCAGACACAGAATGGACATACAGAAAGAAAGGTTAAAAAGCCCCGAGGCAAAACGTAGATGAAGAGAAATAGGTTAATTTAAGTTAAAGAAAAAAAGCTAGCCAGAAACAAGCATAAGCTAAGGCCGAGCATTCATAACTAATAATGTCTCCATGTCATGATTTGGGAGCTGGTTGGTAGCCCAAAAGAAAAAGCCTGTTCCAACTCTTTTGGACATCACATATCAGATACTTGCATTGCGATTCATAACAGTAGCAAAATTACAGTTTATGAAATAGCAACAAAAATAATTTTATGGTTGGGGTCACCACAACATGAGGAACTGTATTAAAGTGTCGCAGCATCAGGAAGGTTGAGCACCACTGAGTTATAAGGTCTCTGAAAGACAATTTAGAAGTCAAAGAGATGGGAAAGGTTCTGTTGGGGTTCCTCTTTCCTTTGGGTGACTCAGAGCAGAAGGTTCCCTGCAGAGCTGAGCCCTTCCTTCCACAGAGAGCCACCTAGTGCTTAGAACGATGTACTTGTTTTTCCTCAGCCACAGGTTCCAAGAGTAAATTTCCAAAGTTCCGAACAGATTGGACAAGTCATTATTCATGTTTTTGGGAGGGTGCATTTGCCAGCTGAAGAGTCCTCCGGATAGATCTCATTTCAGAGACTGGTCACCCTGTTACTAATGGCATCATCTGCCCAGACACCAGCTACAGAGGAGTCTCCAGTGGAGGAAACACCAGGCAGCTCTGCCCACACTTGCCCTCAGGATCCCAGGGGGTCCATATGAATCAACCTGGCTGTAGCCAAGAGGCGTCTCTAGAGGAAGCTGGCAGAGACTTTCTGGGTACCACAGAAGCATGTTTGATGGACATTAAGCTAGGTCATCAAGTTAAGATGAAGAACAGGGTGTAGAGCAGCTGTTTGCTCTCCCTTAGACACAGGATTTTCATTACTCTGCACACTATACCTTCAGCTATAAATCAGACCTTGGTGATAATTCATTCTACTTTGCAAAGATCCCAGGTGAGAGACACAGGTGCCAGTGATGTTAGGAGGAAAGAGGGAAGGACTGATTTAAAAAGCCCTCCCACTCTTCCGTAAAAGAACACCCACGCCTGTGTCTAGACAGTCTCAAAAATACAAAGCCCTTGAGAGTCGAACTGTGAGAGGAGGTCTGAGATGGCAGCCAGACAGACAGCTGGATCCCAGGTAAATCAAAGGAGCCTGGCCCATTGGCAAGACAAGAGAGCTGGGAACTCCCATTTGGGGCCCTAGCACCCTGCTTCCTGGCATGAGGACCCACAGAACAACAGCCTAAACTGATTGTCGGCAAGTGAAGCCTAGGTGTTCCAGGTTGCTTAGGAAAATGAGGGGGTTGACATCTGGGTGGGAACTGGACCAGGTAACCTCTGAGGGTCTCATGATAAGAAGACCTTTGGTGCATCACAACCCTTTACTTGGAATCTTACATGAATAGAGAGATCTGTCTCAGTAATTCTAGGTAAACCAAGCCTACCTTGGATGCTTAGCATGAATTAATGATAATGTACAGTTTTATAAAGAGAGGAGTTAAGAGGAGGCAGAGAAAACGGGAAGTTTAAGAGATGATGTGGAAAGTGTGTGTGTGTGTGTGTGTGTGTGTGTGTGTGTGTGTGTGTGTGTGTGTGAACAATTCTTCTCAGGAGTTAATTTACAAAAGAAATAGTCATGCTCTTTTCTTGAACTCAGGTTGAACCCTGACCCTGGTTAAAGAAGTTCAGTGTGGGGCTGGAGAGATGGTTCAGTGGTTAAGAGCACTTGTTGCTCTTGCAGAGGACCTGGGTTCGGTTCCCAGCACCCACATGGCAGCTCACAACCATCCATGACTCCGGTTCTAGAGGCTCAGATACCCTCTTACAACCTCTGTGGGTACCAGGCATGCATGGGGTGCATACGCATACAGATAGGCAAAACACTCAGACACCACAGAATAAAACAAAATACAGTAAATCTTTAAAAAGGGGGAAATGTGATGTTGGTGGTGCAGACATTATTTAGGCACTGACTGGAAGACACCACATTGGCTCGCGTAGGAGTCAGGACTGAGGCTCTTGGGGGTTCTCAGGTACCTGTTTTGGTCAAGGGGATTGAGAACAGTTGCTGGAGAAGTTTGTTCTCAGACGTCCTCAGGACCACAATCACGTCAGCAGGGAGAGTGTCTCTGTTTTTCTCAAGAACCCCGGAAGCATCATATAATACCTGGAAACAGATAGCAGAGTGTGCACGTTAACTAAGGCAACGGACCATGGCAGGTCGTCTGGGTAGTCATTGCCCAGCGCTGGATATAAACATCCTGTGATTCTTGGCCCTTGGACTAAGGAGCACCAGAGGAAAGGGAGAAGTTGTGCTTTTGACAGGTCAATTTATCTCAGTTTCTTGTCCAGTTATCTTTGAAGAAGAGAGTCCTACTGACGATACAGCACATCAAAAAGACTGTTAAAATATACAAAGCAATCATCAGATGTGAAACACCCATCCTCATCCTACTGATAGACAAGCAAGAGCTTAGCTAGTGGCTGAATGAGGTAAGTGTTGGGTGGCCATTATAGAGGCGGGTTTTTAGCTCATGACCGCCCCGCCCTCAGTAGCTCTCAAAGTACTCATGGAGGCGAGCGATCACTCTAAGAGTCTAAGTGGTTCTTGGTTCTCAGCAACAAGGGACTCCAACTTAAAGGTCTTTTAAGGGATATTCTCCAAATCCCTGGAGCGGTGTGGTAGTTTAAGTGAAGATGCCCCACATAGGCTCATCATATACTTTCAAGTTTGGTTCCCAGTTTGGTGGACTGTTTAGGAAGGATTAGCAGGTGTGACCTTGTTGGTGTAGGAGTGTCCCTGGGGGGTGGGCTCTGAGGTTTCAAAAGCCCATGCCAGGCCCAGTGTCTGCCTCTGTCTCTCTGTGTCTCTGTCTCTGTCTCTCTCTCTCTGCCACTATGCTTCCTGCTATAATGATCATGGACATACCCTCTAAAACTGTAAAAAAAAGCCCCCAATTTAAATGATTTCTTTTAAAAGTTGCCATGGTCATGGTGTCTCTTCATAGCAATAGTAACCCTAACTAAAGATAATAAATTCAGCAAAGAATTCACAAAGCAGAGAGAAAAGGATCCTAAAAGGAGAAAAAGAGAGAAGTACAGGTAGAAAAATGTATAGAGGAGGAAAAGATGAAAAGAGCAGACAGGAAGGAGGCAAGCCAGCGAGACCTAGGGGGTGAGGAAGGTAAGTTAACTTTCAATTGAGGATATAAATACGGAAGATAATTTGGACACATCACACATCAATAGAATAATCCCAAGTACCTTTCAAGGAACCCCATCCATTTTTTGGATCTAGGGCCTCCATAACTTCATAAGCACTGGTCACAATTCAAGTTGTTTGTCTGAGGGAACACAGCAGTGAGCGGTTGGCTATGGGACTGGACAGTTTCCTAAATCAGTCAGCAATCAGCTTCAGGGACTTGAACTGAGACGGGAGCATGATACGTGAGAACTGGGAGTTCCAGCTCCTGTGGTAAAGCCACACCTGGGTGAGTGAGATTGGGCCCTTTCACTGGACACACCTAGCGGCCCATAGACACATGGAAAGTGCTAGAAACAGCCCACTGTGTTGTCAACTGTCCTTTGTCACCTACACTCCAAATGACGTCAGAATGTGAACATCTACCATGAAACCCTGCAAAGGCTGCGGTATGGTTCCTGTCTAGAGAGCTGTCAGTTCTGGGCCCGCCTTCAGCAGGAAGTAGGAGGTACTCCATGGGCCACCCCATCTACAAACGGTACCTACCACTGAGGACACTTGGGAATTGGGATTAGAATCAAAAGGAGAGTGGAGTCTGCAAGCAGTCTGGTGAGTGCACTTACAGGGGACACAAGTGTTGGGGAATATTATTTTAAGGTGTGTTACTTTTGTTTATGCTGCATTTGTTTAACTCTGTGATTTATTTGGGAGCTGGATGGCGGGGCCCCCAAAAGAGCAGAACCAACACACACGTCTCTTGTCATTCTTGGGTCCCATAACTCCTGCCCCTCTCACCGGTCCAGCATAGTGTTGAATGCCAAAGCAGAGCTCCACGCCTTTGGGCCTCCAGAAGAACTTGCACCGTAGGTTATCTTCAAATTTATCTGTGTGCAGAGAAGAAACTGGAGTGTACATCTCTATTTTTTTTTTTTTTTTTTTTTTTTTTTGAGCTGAGGATTGAACCCAGGGCCTTGTACTTGCTAGGCAAGCGCTCTACTACTGAGCTGAATCCCCAACCCTGGAGTGTACATCTCTAAATGAGATCTCTCTCTCTCTCTCTCTCTCTCTCTCTCTCTCTCACACACACACACACACACACACACACACACACACACACACACACACACACAGCTCAGGGGTTATCACAGAAGGGGTGGGAAGAGCCAGAGGGAGCAGACGGCTGTAGTGAAGACAGTATTTGTTGTACACGACAGTAGAGTCACACACGTGAACTCACAGCAGCTCCAACATGCAGTCTGTGACTATGTCCACGTCACAGCTCGCAAGGCCTGCCCGAGACTAAACCCACCCCAAATCTCAGTGTCGGGGAGGGGCCGTGAAGTTCCACTTCTAGATGAGGGCTATTGGCATTGGTGGCTGCTAGAGGGAGGAAGAGCCAGTTTCTTTGGGGATGCAGGCCCTGAGAGGTTACCCATGCTGCAAGAGATGGCCCCACGGTCATGCCTATATAGACCTACATGGACTCAGGGGTATCAGGGTGGGGGGTTGCTTGAACACACAAAGTTGAAAAGGGAAATTAGTGGTGGAGGGGAATGAGGGAAGAATGGCTGGGAAGGGAATGAGGGACAGATTTGATCCAAACACATCACATGCATGTATGAATCCTAAATAAAATATTTTAAAATTTGACATATGGATTTAAATGTTGGAGAGTCACCGTGCAAATTGTGTGCTCTTTCAAACAAATCTGCTCCTCCAGCCAGAGACACAGAATAAGGGCTTGCAGACCAGTCCCAAGCAGCCCCACTCAGACGAGCATGTTCCATCTCGCCTTCCCTTAGCTGTTAAGATGCCACATTCCCTTCCTATCCCTAAGGAATTCTAAGTATGGACACCCAAGACAATCTCAGACCCTGCCAAGGAGCTTTGGAACCATACCAATAGGCTAGGAGGATAGATAACCTAGGTTAACTTTGTTTGGGCAATGTACAGTTAAGAGAATTAATAAGCCATCGGTGCCAACAGCTTCAACACTCTGAGCAAGTCTCCCATACATCAGTTTCCATTTGAGGAAGGAGTTTGAAACTTTCTACTCTCCTCCACAAACATCTTTTATAGTATTGTGGACAGGACTGAGAGCTCAGTGTGAGGGGCTGTGCTAGGTACTAAAGGCGGTTAAGGAACTATGGCCTGAGGGGCTTCTAACATCACAACATAGGTAAAGAACAAAGCTCATTTAATCTGAAGCCTCTACAAAAATATCATGAAGGATGGGGGTGGGGCAGGATGTGAGGGAGATAGGGAACTTGGATAATATGGACTGGCAAGATGGTTCAGCCAGTAAAGGTACTTGCTACCAAGCCTGATGACCCAAGTTCAAGCACAAGGTAGACAGAGAAGACCAACTCCTACAAGTTGTCCTTTGACAGCCTCCTATATACAAGATAGATAGATAGATAGATAGATAGATAGATAGATAGATAGATAGATGATAGATAGGTAGATGATAGATGATAGGTAGATAGATATAGATATAAGATGATAGATAGATAGATGATATAGATAGATAATAGGTAGATATATATATAGATATGATAGGTAGACAGATAGATATAGATAGATGATAGATAGGTAGATAGATATAGATATATGATAGATAGATAGATAGATAGATAGATAGATAGATAGATGATAGAGTAGATGATAGATATAGACATATGACAGATAGATAGATAGATAGATAGATAGATAGATAGATGATAGTAGATATATATAGATATGATAGATAGATAGACAGATAGATGATAGATATAGATAGATGATAGATGATAGATAGATATAGATATATGATAGATAGATAGATAGATAGATAGATGATATAGATAGATGATAGGTAGGTATATATATAGATATGATAGACAGATAGATGATAGATATAGATAGATGATAGGTAGATAGATATAGATATAAGATAGATAGTTAGATAGATAGATAGATAGATAGATAGATGATATAGATAGATGATAGGTAGTTATATATATAGATATGATAGATAGATAGACAGATAGATGATAGATATAGATAGATGATAGGTAGATAGATATAGATATAAGATAGATAGATAGATAGATAGATAGATGATATAGATAGATGATAGGTAGGTATATATATAGATATGATAGATAGATGATAGATATAGATAGATGATAAATGGATATAGATAGATAATAGGTAGATATAGATATATGATAGATAGATGATAGGTGATAGACAGATGATAGGTAGATAGATATAGATATATGATAGATAGATAGATAGATAGATAGATAGATAGATATAGATAATAGGTAGATAGATATAGATGTAAGATAGATAGATAGATAGATAGATAGATAGATAGATAGATAGACATGGATGACAGGCAGAGAGACAGATAGATGCCAGGAGGAGGTGCATATCTCTATCCGGAAGATACTAGTAAGCTAAGAAAAGGCGGCATTGGAGACTAGACTAGCAGGAATGTCTACAGAAGAGAGGGCAGTGTGAGTCTGGGAACACAGGGCTCCCGTGCTACCTGGCACTAGAGGTAGAGAGGAGCCCTGGTGAAGACATGACATGCGTTTGCAAAGAGGATGTGAAGGATCACTTCTCAGCCTTTGGGCTCAGATAGAGTATAAGAGGGAGGGCGGAAAGTACTGAGTATGAGATCTCAGGGAGAGGAAGGCAGAAGATGATAGACAAAGCCTAAGGAAATAATATGCGTGCTGGCAGTTACAGGAGGATGGGGAGGGCATAGGAGTGGTGATAGATTTAAGCCACACATTCTACCAGGACACTGAAATTCGTTTAAAAACAATCTTTAAACTTTTTATTTAAATTTATTTGTATTTTCGTGTGAATGTTTCTCCTGCTTGTTTGTACACTATATGTGTGTAGATGTCAAAGGAAGCCAGAAGATGGTGTTGGAACCTCTGTGAGTGGAGTTAAAGGTGGCTGTAAGCTGCCCAACACAAGTGATGGGAACTGAACCCATGTTCTCGGTATGGACAGCAAGTCCTCTTAACCTCCAAGCCATCTCTCCAGCGCCCCCAAGATCTATATTTTTACAACCCACCATGTGTCCAAAGTAAGATGGGTAAACTCCTTTGTAAAACTTAAAACATTATCTACGTAATGCCTTGTGCCAAGTTCCACCTGTGTACCTTTCTCCTAAAAGGTACCTACCAACCAAGGTCTGGTCTGTGGCTTGGGGAAACCGACTTTCCTCATCCAAAAGTGCGAGAAGGCCCAAGGGTTTCTGGAGGAACATGTCCAGGAGTGGGCGATTGTCTTCATACTGCACAAGGACAGCATCAACGCCTTCATTCTGGTACTCCATCTGGAGGGGAACAGACCGTGACTCTCTGGCCTGAAACTGGCCTGGGTACCACCAGGACATTGAGCCTGGACTTTCTGGGTCTAGCCATATTGAGACGTGTGAGTAACTGGGTGTGTTTGGGGCATATAGCAACAGAATTACATATTATAGCCTCAAGGCCGTGCACGCAAGCGTGACTTAAATGTGACCTATTATAGGACAGCAAGAGCTACCTCCCAGCCACTGGGTTAGAAGCTCATTATTTAGAAACTCAGGCAGGAAAGTTACCGGTAAAGTGAAATCTAAGAATGCCATCTTAGTGCTTATGGATTTCTTTCTTCCTTGAAATAAGCATTTAGGACTGGAAAACCAGGCAACTCCATGTTTCCCAGGGAGATAATGGCAGGGCTCAGGCTATTCCTAAAGTCAAGGTTTATGTAAGGTGAACAGGGACGAAGGTTCTGCAGACAATCCAGAGCCTGTGTGTTTCCTGTCTTCCTGTCATTAGCTCACAGCATAGTCTTTGTCCCCTTCCCTGCCCACGCACTGAAGCCGTCTGTGGCACCCATGGGCTTGTTCACAGCGTTCTGTTTCATGTTGCTTTCACATGGAAGGGAGTCTTGGGTTTCAGCCTGGGTCAGGTGAAGCCAAATACCGCTGAGGCTAGAGCTGCAGGGGGAGACCCTGGCACCTTAGAGCGGCCTGCTTCTCACACTGCCGAACTGACCACCGAACTATGTGAGGAATAGACTGCACATCTAGAGATTCAAGAACATTCCTCTCTCCTCCCTGGAGACACCCCTCCACTACTGGGGTACCTGATGCAGAGGCAATGAGAGATGATGATGGTGAATGTGGGTTCTAAGAACCCCATCTTAGGCTCAGGGTCACCCTGTGCCTTTAGGACACCATTATAGGTCATTTTAGCCCAACCAGGAGAGAATGGAAACATATTCAACAACAGACATGGAAGAATTTGGAAGCAAGAGTTAAATAATTGCCGTGTCACCAGCTCCACTCAAGTGAGAGAATGTACCTTTCCACAGAAATCAGGACCTTTTTCTTGTTCCCCAGACTAAATTTAGACTGTTTATTTTGACAGGACTGTCTTACCAATAGTTTCTCTATAGTCTTTTACTTGGCAGCCTGACCAACCAGTTTTTGCTTCAAATTGTGGGCAGCCGGCAGCCCCCACCCCACCCCGCCTCAACGGCTACCTGCTCAAGAGCAAACACGTGCTGATTGAAGTAGTACTGGATCTGTTCGTTGGCGATATTTATGCAAAGCTGTTCAAAGGAATTCCTCTGGAAATCCTCAAAGCCAAAAATGTCCAAGATGCCCACATTCATCCTGTCCTCTGCACTACTGCGAAAGAGAGAGAGAGAGAGAGAGAGAGAGAGAGAGAGAGAGAGAGAGAGAGAGAGAGAATGTGTCAGAAGTTGCATCTAGTTACATCTATCTCAAGACAATGAGCCTATAAGTTCATGTGACATGTGTATCCACCCACTTGGGCAAAGATGCCTCCTGCCTTTTCAAGGACAACAGTTTGAAACTTTCAATAAAATTACTTAAAAAAAAAAAAGAATGAAAAAATAATAGAATGCTATAAGTAGAGTCCTTTAAAATCCTACTCAGAGCCAGGCATGATGGCACAAATCTGTAACCTTGGCATTCAGAAGGCTAATACAGGGTTGTTGGGAGTTCAAAGTCATCCCCGGGATACAGAACAGGATGCTGTATCCAACACACACACACACACACACACACACACACACTTTAAAAAAGAGAGAACAGAACAATAATTACGCAGAAGCTCCTATGCAGATCACACAAAGGGGCCATGGCTTCTCCTACATAGTCTCCCATCTACCCACCCCAAAGCCTGCTGGGCAGGAGACTTCAGAATTGAACAGTGTCGCTTCCTCTGCAGTACAGAAAAACTCCAAGGCCCAGGGAGGAGAAAGGAGCCCTAATAACAACAACAAGAGGATGAATCTGTGCTTTAAAGCTTTTCACAGCATGTCTCATGTATTTCTCGAAACTCTCAAGGAGGATGCATTAACTTCATTTTTATAGAGATGAAAGGTGGCAGAGGACTCAGCTGATGAAGCTGTAGACGTGGGACACGAACCTGGTTTGCCTAGCTCTCCACCAAGCCTCCCTCCGCCCCCCAGTGGCTCAATCGGTCATTCTCCTCTCAGGAGTAAATGCTTCAACTTTCCTGGTTCCCACTGATGCTTTTAAGGGTGAAAGCTAGAGTCCTTTGGCTAAAGAAAACCCAAGGAGATCCAAAGTCCCCTCTTGCAAACTCTAAAAGAGACCAGTGGATGATGGATTGCTCCAGGCCTCTGCTCCCCAAGGAACTTACCATATGTTTTTATCTGGCTGCAGGAGTGTGTTGATGCGATTCACGATCCAGCTGAACAACCTCCCATATAGGGCCTTAGACATGGCGTCCCTGACGTCTGCAGCCCTGTCCACGGTGTTGGCTCGGACAATGGTCTCGCCTCGGGTGACCACACAGTGGGATGTGAGGGCTTCCTGGAGCTCTTCCGGGCTGATGCAGAGTACACGGGCAGCTGGAACAAAGAGTATGATCCTAGCTAGACATGAGGACACCCCTTCACACAGCCCATGCCAGTCAGCACCCACAGCATCTACTGTGTGCCAGGCTCCGTTCCAAGTACATCACAGTTCAGACAAGCAAGGCCCCTAACTCCAAAAAGTGTCTGGACTGGACAGCACAGCTCCCAAACTGTTCTGAAAGTTCCCCACAGTATTTAGTAAGAAAAGATGTGTGTGTGTGTGTGTGTGTGTGTGTGTGTGTGTGTGTGTGTGTGTGTCGGGGGAGGGGGGAAGGTTTAAGGAGAGAGAGGTCTTTTATCAAATAAATTGGAAGAATAGATAGATAGTCATAAACACATTGGGTAGCGATGATCCTAAACAGAGTTCTGTAGCTTAACACAAAAAGGGTTGTGTTTTGTTTTTATTAATTAAAAATTTTTTATTTATTTTACATACCAACCACAGTTTCCCCTCCCTCCTCTCCTCCTCCCCTCCCCCGCCTCTCATATACCACCCCCATCCACTTCTCCAGCTCCTTTCAGTAAGGGGCAGGCCTCCCTGGCCATCAACAAAGCATGGCACACCAAGTTGAGGGAGGACTGTGGGGGTATTGTGTCCCCCAAAATATTGTGTATTCTAATAAATTTATCTGGGGTCAGAGAACAGACAGCCACTAGATACAAAGGCTAGAAAATAGTGGCACTCACACCTTTAATCCTAGCATTCCAGAGATAGAAATCCCTCTGGATCTCTGTGAGTTCAAGGCCACATTGGAAACAGCCAAGCATGGTGACACGCCTTTAATCCCAGAAAGCCAGCCTTTAATCCCAGGGAGTGGTGGTAGAAAGTAGAAAGATATATAAGGCGTGAGAACCAGAAACTAGAAGGAATTTGGCTGGTTAAGCATGTGGCTGGTTAAGCATTCAGGCTTTGGAGCAACACAGTTCAGCTGAGATTCATTCTGGATGAGGACAGAGAGGCTTCCAGTCTGAGGAGACAAAACCAGCTGAAGATCCAGTGAGGTGAGATAGCTGTGGCTTGCTCTGTCTCTCTGATCTACCAGCATGGACCCCAATAACTGGCCTCAGGTTTGATTTTATTAATAAGAACTTTTAAGATTCATGCTACATCTGGCGCCCAACGTTCGTGTTGCGAATTCATGAAAAAGCTGTTTGCCTGTGGCCTTGTGAGCCCCAGCTCAGGCCCAAGCTACACTCAGGCGGTTGTGGTGGCGCACACCAGTAGGATTTGCTGAAGGAGACAGAGTATCCCGAGTTTGAGGCCGGCCTAGGAGGCTTGGGAGAAGCTTTGGCCCGGACTGAACCACAAACAGTGGTGGGACCATGGAAGCAGTGGCTACTGCTCCACGTTGCCAGCTCCTTCTCATCATGTTGGTGACTGCGGTGATGCTGCTACCTGGGACGAAGGGTTTACTGCTGCTGGTTCAGAGAAGAATTGCCAGGACCATCGTGTTACAAGAAAGCATCGGCAAAGGTCAGTTTATAAAAGCTTGGCAAGACAAATGGTGGGGAAAAATTGCTGTGAAGATTTTCTGTTCTAGGGAAGAATGTTTATGGTTCCGAGAGACAGACATTTATCAGACTGTGATTGCTCCAAACCACAGAGGAGGCAAAAAAAAAAAAAAAAAAAAAAAAAAAAAAAAAAAAAAAAAAAAAAGTCTGCAGGAAACCATGACCATGCCTAACAGTGACTTTGAAATCTTCAAAAAGATGACAGGATCCTACAACGATGATTCCACATGGACTATGATAAAGCCATTAAGCCGATTAACACCATGGAAAAATCGACTTTGGACTACAAACTGGTCAGAACAATTTCGAGAGGACTAGTTGAGATGATCCAGCCTGACAGACTACTCAAACAAGGACTTGAAACAAGCCCTGAACTTTCCTATTATCCAGAGACTGGACAAATGATACAGGACTTGATGATTAACCCAAAAATTTTTTTTCAAGATTCCCTAAAGATATCTTCACCCCTAGAAAGCAAAAAGAAAAAGAGAATATAGATATGAGATAGATCATCGAATCTACTCTGAGAAAAAAAAGATAAAGAAATAATAGGATAAATAGGTAGATCATTGAATCTACACTAAAGAAAAAGGGAAAGATATAAAAATGACAAAAGGTAGACTACTGAATCTATTATGAAAAGAAAAAAAAGAATATGGATATGATAAGATATGATATGATATGATAAAAAGGGAGATTATGGAATCTACTTTTAAAAAGGAACTACTTGCTTTAAATAAGATAAGTAATGAAAATTTTTTGGTCTGAGTTTATCAGATGTTACTGGACTGGACATTGTTAATATATATAATGGAGTTTTTATCTGAATCTGTCAAATGTTAATGGACTAGACATCATTAATGTAATTTTTGTCTGTATATATTGCATATACTTATTGAAGATAGTTTTTCTTGTATTAGTTATAAGCTTTTTTAATTTTAGACAAAAAGAGAGGAGATGTGGGGGTATTGTGTCCCCCAAAATATTGTGTACCCTAATAAATTTATCTGGGGTCAGAGAACAGACAGCCACTAGATACAAAGGCTAGAAAATGGTGGCACTCACACCTTTAATCCTAGCATTCCAGAGATAGAAATCCCTCTGGATCTCTGTGAGTTCAAGGCCACATTGGAAACAGCCAAGCATGGTGACACGCCTTTAATCCCAGAAAGCCAGCCTTTAATCCCAGGGAGTGGTGGTAGAAAGTAGAAAGATATATAAGGCGTGAGAACCAGAAACTAGAAGGAATTTGGCTGGTTAAGCATGTGGCTGGTTAAGCATTCAGGCTTTGGAGCAACACAGTTCAGCTGAGATTCATTCTGGATGAGGACAGAGAGGCTTCCAGTCTGAGGAGACAAAACCAGCTGAAGATCCAGTGAGGTGAGATAGCTGTGGCTTGCTCTGTCTCTCTGATCTACCAGCATGGACCCCAATAACTGGCCTCAGGTTTGATTTTATTAATAAGAACTTTTAAGATTCATGCTACAGAGGACCAAGCTCCTCCCCTGCATCACGGCTGGGGAGGCAAACCAGCATAGGGAATGGATTCCCAAAAGCCAGTTGAAGCACCAGAGACAGGTCCTGATCCCACTGCTGGGAGCCTGTCAAACGGACCAAGCTACACAACTGTCACACACATGCAGAGGGCCTAGTTCGGTCCTATGCAGGCTCCCCAAAAGGGTTTTTTAATCAATTGTTTTGGGGACAGGGTCTCACTATGTAGCCTGGGCTGGCTTCAGATTCTGCATCCCCCTGCCTCTGCACTACCTCTGAGGTTGCAGCCGCATGTCCAGCTGTTGTTTGGTATACATAAAGAATCCTTGGCGAAGCGGTGGTGGTGCACACCTTTAATCCCAACATTCGGAGGCAGAGGCAGGCGGGTCTCTGTGAGTTCAAGGCCAGCCTGGTCTCCAAAGCGAGTTCCAGGAAAGGCACAAAGCTATGCAGAGAAACCCTGTCTCAACGCCCCCCCCCCAAAAAAAAAGAATTCTCACCCTTTCTTTCATCATGATTGCTAGTAGAACTTTCTAGACAAGTAGGTGCTGCTTTCTCTCCTACAGATGCTCAGTCCATGGATCCATACAGGGGCCCAACATTTTACATTTCTTTTTTAAAAAAGTAAACCTGAAAATGATTTTGAAAAGCAGCGAAGGTGGAGAACCACTGGGTAAGCTTTCTTGCCACAGATGGCTTTTCTGCAGAACAACCATCTGTAACATAGCGGGTGAATGCTGCTGTACCCCAGGATGTCCTTCTGGGAAATATTGGCTAATGGAACCATCTAGAGCTCACAGGAGGATGTTACAGCTGCATCATATTTACAGGTTCTTGGAAAACTGTGGAAGTGAAAGACATGAACTTTGACAAGAAAGCACATATGAGCATCAATTACCATTTTCCAAAGCTTCGGCGTTGGGCACCTCACTTTTATCAGTTTGGTGCTGGGAGGAAATAGCCGCAAACTCGATGTTCCCGATATTCAAAATCCCAGCCAGAATTCTGTACACGGAATGCACTTCCTGGAAAGGACATTGAGAACCATGCTTGGAGGTCATTGCCAATTAAAGTAACAAATCACTCACCCTTGAGTTGAAATTACTATAGTTGTCTATCAAACTCTGTTCTTCCTCTTTCTGAACACACACAATTTCCCCAAGCTTCCTGAAGTTTGAGGTATCAATGTCACCATGCATTAACAATAAAGTAAAACGTGCTTCCTCGGGTCCCAGGCCCAGTGGAAGCGAACACACTTCCTCCACCACGCTGCCTTTCTCACTATTGCTGGCTGGAACTCCCCACAACCTGGCCTCAGCCATGTCCTTAGACCATCGAAGGACCACAAGGAATGGAGCTGCTCTGCCACCTGCTGTGGTGACCAAGAGGTGACCAAGAGCTTTAGCTGTTTACGCTAATCAGTCCCAGCTCCCAAATTCAGAGATGGGCCTTTCTTCAGAACAGGAGAGTAGAGGTTCCCTCACCTCCTTGGGGTACAGCATTTTATAAAATATCTAGGAGTGTATTATCCATTGACGGCTTACTAGGAGACCTCAGAGCTGTGGATTGCAATGCATGATGTGAGCACATAATTTGGAAGACTCACTAGAAATAAACCATGATGTTACTATGTACGAAGAAGAAAGTATATTTTGCCTTTGTCTCTAGATCCCAGCAGAAGAGTTTCTAAAATTGTCTGGGTGATCAGATCTTTGTTGTGGCAACAAGAGCCTCCAACCCTTCCTGCATTTCTGTTAGTAAGAGGGTCTGGGTGGGCTTCTAGAGAAGGCCTGTAATCGGAGGAGCTGGTTGCTCAAGAGAAACAAGGCTTAGAACTTAGTCCCCCCTGATCCCATCAAACCCTGGGGAGGGCCAGGGCTCCAAAGTGAGTTAATCACCAATGGCCAATAATTAATCAGGTGTGTGTGTGTGTGTGTGTGTGTGTGTGTGTGTGTGTGTGTGTGTGGTGTGGTGTGGTGTGGTATAAACTCCACAAAAACCCTAAACAGGATCAGGGAGTTTCCAAATTAGTAAATCCATGGAGATGCTGGCAGGGCGGTGTGCCCAGGTGGCATGAGCCCTTACTGTTCACTGCCCATTCACTTTTCATTTGGCTTTCCTGGGTTGTAACATTTATAATAAGTCTGCAACCTTAAGCAAAATGTTTTCCTGAATTCTGTGAACTAGTTATTAGTTACTACTACCACCAATAATAATAATAACAACAACAACAATAATAATAACTAGAATTAGTTATACCAACTAATCAGGCTACAGAATAAGGTCATGGTAACTTTGTAACCAGTTCAGAAGTGTAAGAAGCCTGGGGCTTTCAACTGGTGTCTGAAGTGGGGGGTCTTGTGGGACTGAGCCCTGAACTTGGAGGATCTAATACTAACTCTACATAAACAGACTGGGTAGACTTGTAGTCACTGAGCTGGTATAAGAGATTAATTGATAGACTATTAGGAAAAACCTCACTTATTTGGTGATATAAATTTGAGTAAAATCCATTCAGATCATCTGAGTCCTGTTTTCATGTTCAAAGTTGAGCATGTAAGTAGCATTAATGAATTAAAAATAATGCATGCTTTATTATTTAAATTTTTCATTTTCTATACATGAAACAAGGGAACATCTCGTTGAGAAATGTCTGAATTTTATGCTATTAAACAAAACTACTTCCATAAAACATATTCAAATGGGTTATTTGATTTAATACCGTACACAGCAGCTAAGTAATAGGAACTGTCACTAGACCCTTGATAAATACTGCCCCCCAAACTGAGCCTCCCTGCAGACATTACTCAGGAAAGCCTAAAATCTGAATGCAGGCTGAAACACTGACATCTGCTGGATGCCTGATAATGTTACAAAGATGAATGAGGCTTCTGAGCCAGGCTTCGGCTCTGGATAAGCATTGTTCTTCCAGCTTCTAAATCAAGGGCACGACGTCATGTTTTAGACTTGAAGAATCCTTATTTAATCACACCACTTAAAAGTAGCTAAGGAGAACACCTACCAAATGGGTTTTTTTTCAGAACTTGCCTGGATTTAACATGACAGCCCCTCATTACTGTGATCAATACAGGATGAGTCCTGCCGCATGCATCAAGCGACTCCCGACGGAGGCAGATCTGAGAGTTTAAAGCCAAGACCGTAGCGATGAGTTCTGCATCTCCCATGTCTGTATCCAGCCTCCTCCAGGTTTTATCTAAATCTCTCCTCACTCTAAGAGAAAGTGTAGTTCTAACGAACGCACACAGTCCCTACCATAGAAGCCAAGGCATCTCCCCCCAACAGGCCTCCAGCACTTCAGCACTGTGATTATGAGCGCCAAAGAAAATGGCCACCCGAGACCATGCTCTTGAGATGAACAACTTACCAGGTTGCTTCCCTGGCCACATTTTCTTCAGTGCTATGCCCGGGGGTCAACAAGAGTGGAAATTTACCTCAGACCTCCAGGGAGAACATTTAGATTCAAAGCACATGGACCGCTAGAGCTGCTTTCCTTCCGGGTCCTTCCTTGGACCAATGACAGAGCAGGGATAGGGCTCTCCCTCTGAGGGTGCTCCCTATGTGGCATCTCTGGGATTTTCTCCCACTCTACTCCATAAGCCTGGCCTGGGGGCTAATCACACCCCCCTTTCAGACCTAGGAACTTCTACCTATCACAGAGTTCAGTTCAAACACTAAACCAGCCATGCCAGAGCTCCCAATGCTGCGCCCATCATGGAATGGCTCCACCTTCCCCAAAACTGCTTGATCAAATGGGAAATCTTTTTCTCCATCCTTAGTCTGTTTTCTCTTGCTGGTTTGTAGCTATGAAGACTCTTCTGGAATCTCGGCCTTTCCTGTGGAGTCTTATGGCCCTATTTTTATTTATTTCTAGTCTCTAACTTTCTTTATGACACAATGACAAAACCTCACTCAGTTTTATCAAGGTTTAACAAGTTCCTCCAACCAGGTCATCTCAACAGACTGCTTCTAGCAGGTCAGCCTCCCTCTGACGGAGGGAGGAGGAGGAGGAGAGCGCTTCTCCAGCAAAGCCTCTTCTCAGACACTTCCCAAGGCAAGTGTTGTCTAAGATCGTGTTGAGGCCAAGTCCAAAGTTAAGAAGGGCTGGCTGTCGATTGGCTGAAACTACTCTGGCTCCCAGGCACCCCAGGCCACTGTCTGTCTTGCTTTCCCCCCCCAAAAAAAATTTACTTGACCTCTTTCTTTTCTCAAAATCTCTCACTTTTGTCAGTTCTGCCCTAAACACTTTATCAGGGCTGCTGAAGACTGTAACATATTACTTACCTTCTTGGCATGGCTTATAACATTTAGTGACTTAAAGGTCAGTGTACCCCACCCTTAAGCTTTTCAACTTCTATTTTAACATATCTCTTTGGAATCTCTCTTCAGAAGTATCATTTTGATTGGTGATATAATTTGAAGAATGAGAAGAAATTCTGCCCTGAACTTAGGTTTCGTTGTGGCCTCTGTGTCCAAGGACCTGCAGTACACGTCCACTCTCTACCATCAATCATATTCAGCATCCAGGTGTTCACGCACTTTTAAACACTGCAGCTCTACTTACATAGTATGTTAGGATACTGCTTGTACCAGCAGGGCCAGCATTATTTAATATTAAACAGAAACAGTGTGGTTTGGCTCACGACATCTCAGCTGGGTGTAAGGTCAAATCCCTTTGTCCTTTGCACAGAGCCGCCATCATTACTGGAGGGCTCCTTCCGCCCTGGAAGTTTCTTCATGGAACTGCCAGGGGCAGGTGTTCTTTAGAATGCTTTCGGATGGTGCCTGGAATTAAAATCCATCCTCCCAAGTCCACACTAAGGTTTGCCTGCCTAATTTTGTCGTGAGGTTTTTGGGGGGGGGGGGGGAGTACAGAGCAAATAAACAAAAAACAAACTTAAAGAGTTCCCACAGGGAATGAGGGACCTTCTAAGAAAGGACAGGAAATACAATTTTAATTGAATTGGTCAGTTTATTTAAGCTCCGTTGAGAAATGACTGGCAGAAAATCATTAGAGAAATTCTGTCCCATCAGCTACTTGGCATTCTGCTGCCTGATCCTATACGACTTCGTCTTCCTGAGTTTAGGCCTGGTACCGTGACTTTATAAACACGGCCTAAAGTCAGATAACCCAGCAGAGCAGGTTGTCTGCAGAGATACAGGGTCAGAGAGATAAAATCCATCATCTGCCTTGCATTTCTGAAGCTACTGACCAAATTAGGTTGGTTTATTCCCAAATGAATTAGTGTGGGACACAGGGAAGAGACACACAGTGACACACTGTCACTTCCCTGCTATGCACCGGAGAGAAACATACAACATACTGTCGCCTTCCTGTTATCAACAGGGAAGGTATACACAGTGACATACCATCATACTCCTGTCCTGTACTGGGGAGATCCACCCAGGGACATATCCATGGTGATGTACTACCACACTCCTGCTGCACACTGTATAATCTGGGGAGATCCACCCAGGGACACATCCATCGTGACGTACTACCACACTCCTGCTGCACACTGAGGTGAGAATACACAGTAACAGGCCATTATACTCCTATTACTCATTGACACGCACAAATTAAGAAGTTTCACCCTCTTATTTTTTTCTTCTTTATATTCATGTACACTGCCATTCTTTCCTTTTATTGTACCCACCACCCTGTGCTCAGGAATGGCCTGCCTCAACGGCGTATACTGAAATGCTTAACTGCTTCTGTTAAATTTACCGTTAAACCATCAACATCTGTTTTATTAGCAGCGGCCATGCTGGCTAGCTTTGACATCAACTCCACACAGGCTGGAGTCATTTCAGAAGAGGGAACCTCAACTGAGAAAATGCAGCCACGAGGTTGGCTGTGGCCAAGCCAATGGTGCGTTTTCTGGATCAATGACTGATGTAGAGGGACCCAGTTCACTGTGGGCAGTGTTAACCCTGGGTTGGTGCTGTAAGAAAGCAGGCTGAGCAAGCCATGAGGAACAAGCTGGTAGGTATCACTCTTGCATGGCCTCTGTATCAGTTCCTGCCTTCAAATCCCTGCCCTGAGTTTCCCAGACAAGCTTTCAAATGAAATAAAGCCTTCCCCTTAGTTGCTTTTGTTCATGGTGTTTTATTATAGCAACTGAAGCCCTAAGTAAGACAGAAGCCTGTTTCTATCAGAATAACATCACATGTATGTTCTCTTCTGAAGCCACAGCCAATCACAGCACAGCCTTCTATCACCATCTTTTATTCATCGAAAGCAAACTATCATCTCCCTTACAGGCTCCCTTCATGGATCCTGTCCCCTTTGGAGGACATGTGCCCCACCCTTTGGCATGACCTCAGGCATGGGCTTGTACTTCAAACAAGTTTCTACCTCTGCCATCAACTCTTCAGACGATGTGTAATTGATAACCATGATCTCTGTACGTGAGCCACCACAAAAATCCCTTACCAAGGCAGGGACCTGTTAAACTGTCCTCAAAGGAGCTGAGAGAAATGTGTTTCTATTTTTATCCTCACATTTGGGATATTTCCCTGTCCATTTATGGTATGTGAGAGGCCAACAACAACAAAATGAACAGCTATGTAGAAGAAAAAAAAAAGAAGAAGAAAGAAACGTATTATTAGGACTGAGATCAGCTATACTGGGGAGGAAAGAACAGGTCAAACTCTTTGGATTACAGAAGCAATGCTTTACCCGGAGTAGCTGTCCCAAGGTAAACAGAGTGTTTTGTAATCTAAGATTTAACACTCCGGCCTTCCTCCTAATCATTCACCCCCTGTGCCAGCAAAGCGAAAGAGCCTCTATGTTCTTACGAAATCAATGGCACGAAGCCCAGAAACTATGAAAGAATGTATCATGGAGCAATATTTGGTCCTAGAGCTATAAATACTGTGTGTCGACCCCAGCGTATATTTAATAGAGGAAGTCTATATGTAGAATGACGGAAGTGGCGTCACACCTGCAGCCACAGTTAACAACGGGCAAGTGTGGAGGAGAAAGTGACCGCAGAGACATTAGGAGAGTTTTAATTCGTTTGTTATAGCACAAAGAGCTACTTGCAAAAGCATGTCCTAGGGTTTAGGCATAACCTATACATCCCCGAACCCCTCTTTTCAGGGCAGTATTCTTTTGGCATCTGTTGCTACAACCAGGTTGAATTTATAGCAATGGTAATAATTGATAGGTGTTTGGTCCTTACAGGCATGCCTCTCATCATGTATGTTCATTTGGGCATCTTGTTTCAATTCAGATTCTGATTTGGTCATTCTTGGATGGACCAGAGAGTCTGCACTCCAAACAAGCTTTCAGGGAATGACAAAGTTTTGGATCCTTAGACCACATGTTGAGTAGACCACATGTTATCTCACAAGTGACATGCAGTTGATGTGTGTCCAGCAAGTTAGAACACCCATCTGCAGACATTCACATTGAGTTTGTCTCTCTCTTGGCCAGCATGTACCTTGTTAGTGAATCCAATAATCCTGAAGCAGTGCTGAATTGCTTCAAACTGTCTCCGGTAAGACTCCTTGGAAGTGATGTCCTGCATGACTCTTCCAGTCTCAGCCGCTATGTATCTGAACAAAGTGGGACATGAATCAACACAGTGAGCGTTCGTTCACTTAGCAAGCAGCACTGAACAAGGCCAGGCGAGACCTGGGCTTCTTTGCAAGGGTGTGTCCTTCCCAGGCTAATCCTGTGGCTGGGAGCTTTTAAACAAGGCGAGTGCTGAGACATAGTGCTTGCCCCCTCCTCTCCTCTTGCATATTTAACTTAACAGAATGAGTTTCCAGTTAAGGAAACAGCTCCATTTACTTCTAGATTTGTCAACGGCTTAACTGAACACTCAAAATTAACCAGCAGCCTCCTCACTGCCAGCAGCAAGGGGTCTTGCAGTAACACTTACCTAGGGGGCTTTTCCTCAGGAAGTCTGAACTCAGAGAGTTTCTTTTGGTGATAAAGACCAGCATAAATATAGTAAAATATGTGAAAATTTTTCTCTCCCCTGGAAAAAAAAAATGAGGAAGAGGTTTCATTTATACCATATTCCAGGCTTCCTCCATATTCCAGGCTTCCCTGACCTAAATAATTGATTCTATTTCCTCTTTTGTACAAAATATTATTTTGCAACAAATTTACATATGCAGGCAATTAAATATGTATCATCCTAATTACAAAACATCAATAGCGGTAATATTCCTACAGTCATAAGGACAGCGGCGCTTTACCAAACACATGTACCTTCATTATAAACTCACGGTAAATTCTAGAACTAATTCAGGTAGCGGCTCAGGCTGCCTGCAACACTCTCTCCATGCAGCTCCTGGTCCTGTGCACCTGTGTCACCAGCCTCTGTAACTTCAGGGAGTGGGAAGCCCAGCCCACAGTGACCAGCCACCCCACCCCCCCCGCCCCCACCCTGCTCTGCTGGAGCCCCAAACAGAAAATGCTTGGAAATCCCACAGCAGTCAAGAAAGCATTAGTTTCAGAGCTGAGGATTGCACTCTCCCAAGGTGTAATGCTTTCAGACACCCCTAAAAATGCCATTCCTCAGTCCCCAGTGCCTCCTGCATCCACCTCTTTTCTTTTGTCTGGTTTATAAGTTTTGGGTTTTTTATTTTTATTTTTAATGGGAAGGGGGTGTTTCACCTTCACGTTATCATGTGCATCACGTGCATGCAGTACTCATTCGGGCCAGAAGAGGGTGTTGGATCTTCTGGAACTGGAGTAACACGAAATTGCTAGGTACTCCACGGGTGCTCAGAACCGACCCTAGGTTGTCTGCAAGAGCAGCAGTTGCTTTTAAGTCCCATCTTTCCATTCCTGGCCCACATCTTCGGAGCTGCCCTGGACAGGCTGCCCAGGGTTTTCATAGCATCCGCAGATGATACAGAAGGAAGCAAGACGTATGCACGTGCCCAGATACTGCACAGCAAGGGGAGGCGTCATGACCTCAAAAGCATGATCGGGTCTTTTCTTTTTTAATTTTTTTTTTCATTTTACATACAAGCCACAGTTCCTCCTCTCTCCCCTCCTCAAACTCCACCCTCCCCATCCACTCCTCAGAGAGGGTAAGGCCTCCCACGGAGAGTCGGTAAAGCCTGGCATATCAAGTTGAGGCAGGACCAAGCCCCTCTCCGCTACATCAAGGCTGAGCAAGGTATCCCTTGTTGTGATCCTCCTGCCTCCACATCCCCAAGGCTGGGATCGCAAGGTCCGTGACACCACGCCAAGCTCCCTTCATTGTTTAAAATAAATTGTGTGTGTTTAAGGTATGCAGTATGACACAGAATGTACAGAGATGATTTGAAAAGATTATTATTTCAACGTATAAATGTCCTGAATGCCAGTTATGGCAGGAACTACTCTGGATGCCGGAGAAACAGGACGAAGAGGATTCATACTCTTTTGGAGCATTCCTTCGAGACAGAGTTAGATGAAACAAGAGGGGCCTTGAGGTCAGGGCTTTAAAATCAACAATCATGGGGCAATGATAAAGAATAATGCTTGGAATGGAAAACCCTTGTGCCAAGTCAGGAGAACTAACCCTATAGGGAAGCCCCGAAGCCTGAGCAGGCGTTTCGAGGAGTTGTCTATAGAAGGGAAACAGACAGAAGTCTGCACACAAGGGTCAGAGAGCTGTCTTATGCTTGGCCAGCCTCTGAAAGGCTGTTTATTCAATGTCCATTTGTGAGACCTTCAGATGACCTCATCCAGAGATGGGGGACCAGGAAATAGGATACTGGAGTGCGCCCACAAGGGCAGAGTCACCACAGTTAGGAAGGCGGGACCTGAAAGGCCTTAACATCTCTTCATCTCATTCAAGTCTCTTAACAACCTTGGGAGGTTGGTGTTGTTAGGCCTGTGTGACACATGAAGACAGCAAGATGAGACAATGTTTATGCCACTGAGCAACATGCCATAGGAAGAGCATGGAGCACAGGTCACAGCACCATCGCTCGGTCAGAGACAGCTCTCCACTTTAAAACCATACTAATATGGGGTGAGGGGAGAGACAGAGACTCACACAGGTGATCGAGAGGCCACAGGGCAGCTTCACACACCCGTAGCTCCATCTTTTCATTGTTCATACCAGCTTCTACTGTGTGAGGAAACGGGAAACTGTCTGATGGAGGAAGGTGTTTGGTGCTTCTGTTGAACAGTTGTGTTTGTTTGTTTTGTGCTGGAGATCAAGCCTAGCACACCATACCCCACCAGCCACACCCACAAACGTTCGGCTTCTTCAGCTAGTCCCCGGCCTGTGGTTTCCGTCGGCCCAGTGTCTGACTACTCAGTCGTTCTTGCTCTCCACTCTGCCACCTTTATCCAGCCTATGTTCTCACACACACATTTGGGGACAGCCCCCTCTCATCTCCATCAGCCCACGGATGCTAGAGTTAGCATTTCAAAGCAGCCACACCCCTGCCCGAGAAAGTTCTCCAGTTTCCTAGTCTTTCTAGAAAAGGTTCAAAATCCTCAGCCTGGCTCCAAAGCCCTGCATGATCCATTCTCCGTCTCCTCCCCACCCCTTTCTCCCCACCCTGTCCCCATTTTGTTGGCTGACTCTTAAGTGATCCACAGATCTCAGATCAAATGTCTTAAACCCGGGGAATGCATCTTTCCTTCCGAATCCCAGGTGTACTGGCTAGCTTCACATCAACTTGACACAAGACAGAAAGTTGCTTAGGAAAAGAGAACCTCAATGGAAAGAATGCTCCTGTCAGATTGTTTTGTGGGGCATTTGGTGTAAGAAAGCAGGCTGAGCAAACCATGGGTGCAAACTAGCCAGCAGCCCTCCTCCTCCATGGCCTCTGCATCAGCCCCTGCCTCCAGGGGTCTGTCCTGTTTGCGTTCCCCGACTTCCTTGGATGTCGCACTGTGATGTCAAAGTGTAAACACAAGAAATCCTTTTCTCCCCAAGTTGCTTTTGGTCGTGGTGTCTTAGCACAAATGGAAACCCTCTTTCCTCATGAACCCACACAACTCCTGTTGGGGGATATTTGATCACATTGTAAACCCCAAGTTAGCATTTGTTTAATTAAATAAAATTAATTTTGGGTCAGGAGACTGAGTTAGCAACTAGTTGACAGAAAGTTATCATAGAGCACCACAGGGCATCTGGAAGAGATGGAGAGACACACAGGAAGTGATAGGGAGGGGTTTTGAGTGGTGCAGGGTTTTTTGTTGTTGTTGTTGTTGTTTTTTTTTTTTTTGTTTTGTTTTGTTTTGTTTTTGTCTTGGCACAGCAGAAAGAGGAGTTTTGGGGGAGATGCCAGCAAGGAGAGAAGGTTAGCTAGTTACTACTCAGCCTCTCTGAGCTAGCAGGTTTTCACCCCAGCCTTTGAATCTCGAGTCTTATTCATAAATAAAACAATAGAGATTTAGTTAAAGCTACCTTTAGCAGCAGCAACAGGGCCTGTGCCTGAGAATACAGAATTCCCACCAGGCTGCAGCCTGAGTGGCCGGGCCACTTCTAGAGAAGCAGGCCACTAACCGTGGAGTCGCAATTGCTGGCTGAAACAGCAGTAGATTAAGGTGCCAGAGATAAAACAACAAATTCCTTTTCCTAAATCAGGTTATATGTTCTCCTTTTTGCCCATTTCACCTTCCTAGCACTTACTTGTGTGCATGGAGCCCCCTACTCCTGAAAAACACTGGTATCCTGCAGTAATCAAAACCAAGAAGAAGAAGAAGAAGAAGAAGAGTGGCTAACCCTGTTAACATGCACCACATCGCACATGCTTTTGAGTAATTTTATACAGATGGATTTCTCAGTCTTCCCAACAAACCCATAAGGCCATTACCGGTAGCATTTCCATTTCACAAACGAGGCTCTGGACCGTTCAGTGACCGGCCCAATGTCAGAGCATCAAAACCAGCATTCAAGCCCAGAGCACCATGCTGTTGACGACTATTACCGATTATTATAATGCTTTTCTCAAAACAGTGTTGCAGCTTGACTAATGTCCCTAATAGGCTTGTGTATTTGAGCACTGGGTCCCCAGTTGGTGACACTGGCTGACAAGGTTATGGAACCTTCAGGCAGTGGAGCCTTGCTGGAGGAAGCACATCACTGGGCAGGCTCTGAGGCTTGAGCACCTGACCAGACTTCCTGTCCTCACTCTCGGCTTCCTGTGCGTCGATGAAATGTGATCGGCCAGCTTTGTGCTCCTGGCTACCGTCTTTCCTAGCCGTGATGGACTGTGTCCCCAACCCTCCCTCTCCCAAGACTTTTATCATTCTATCACAGCAACAGAAAAGTAATGAAGGCATAGTGTAACTGCATTCTTTCCCAGTTGAAAGAAAAATTTGTGGAATATTCTCAGTGCCTTTTTAAAATATATATATATATACACAATTTCACATTTAGGGATAAAGTGAATTTTTTGGGTTTTGTTTGTTTGTTTCCCAGAGAAGGTTTCTCTGTGTAGCCCTGGCTGTCCTGAAACTTGCTCTGTAGACCAGGCTGGTCTTGAATTCGGAGATCCACCTGCCTCTGCCTCCTGAGTCCTGAGATTAAAGGCATGCACCACCACCACCCGGCTGATAAAGTGGATTTTTAAGGTGTGTGCAAATTAATCATTGTTAAATCTACCTTACACAACCAACTCAAGAGAAACAGATATACCATTCATAAAGCATCCCCCAAGTCCTTTGCAATCTCCCCTTAATGCCTTTTGGCATTAGAAACAAAAACAAAACAAACAAAAACAACTACCACCAAGGGCTGGAGAGATGGCTCAGCTGTTAAGAGCTCTTGCTGCCCTTGCAGAGGCTTTGAGTTCAGTTCCCAGACTGCACACAGCAGCTTACAGCCATCTGTAATTTCTGCTTCGAGGCTCTGACTTCATCCTCTGGTCTCTTAGGGTGACAGGCACTCACACGGCGCACAGACATACATGTAAGTAAAACACTCATGAACATAAGGCAAAACTAAACCCTGGAAAACAAACAGATTAACCACCACTGATCTTTTGCTTTAAAAAATCAAGGGAGACTAAAGAACAAGAGGAGACGGAACCTTTAGAATTCCCCATCCTCCATTTGGCAGAGCAAAAAAAGTGATCAACTATAAAGTGCACCCACGCTGCCTGCTTGATGACTCTGGATTTCTCAAGGAGGTACTCGGAGATTCTTGCTCCCATCACAGCTCCGTGGGGTGAACATCATTTCCAGATACTTCCCAAACCGGCTGGAGTTATCATTGATGGCCGTGCAGGCGTTCCCGAAGGCTCCACCAAGGAGTTCACTTGAAGAATTTTCTGACGTAAGGTCTGATTGTTGGCCTGGGAGGAACAGACGGCAGGCAGTTGGGAGAAGCCTGCAGAAGCAGGCATTCCGATCATGTCTCCAGGCACCACACACACACACACACACACACACACACACGCACGCACGCACGCACGCACGCACGCACACACACACACACACTCTCCACTTTAGGAAAGTTAGTGTCAATGAAGGAGTCACCAGGTGCCGTGAGTCAGAAAACCAGATTTGGCGGCAGTTTTAAAGTCTGACTGCACTGCATAGAAAATCTTCGATGGATGTGTACTGCTTAACAGTTTACAGAGGGTTCCAAAACCAGACATCCTCTAACTTTTCCACCGCGCTCTTCAATAAACCTCACTTCTAATAAAGGAGTTCTCAAACCGCTCTTAGGCATGTGATGCACAAATGCTTAGACTAGGCAATGCCCGGACTCATCCTGCAATCCTTCCCTCCACGTCTGTGTCCAGGCTGCACCTTTCCTTTTCCTTAACTGCTGCTCAGTGGATTCCATTTGCCGTTTTCCTAATCACCACAGCGGATCTGACTCAGTTTCTAGTCACTTCCCCCACTTAATGGCTCAATGTTTCCATTACATTGGAAACACACAAGATAATTAATTTGCCCACAATCTAGTAAATCTGTGTTGGTATTGTTTTTCTCACTACGTGAAGTAAGGACAGCATGCTGGCATCTTAAGAGCCTAGCTATCAGGAGGCAACACAACAAAGATGAAATGTTCTTATGTAACCCCCGATTTAAAAAAAAAAAAAAGAAAATAGAAAATCTTATCTGCTATGAAATGCACAGTTGGTTCTGCAGGGTTTCAAACCATGACACAGACTCCAGTTGGCCCATACCTTTCCCAAGAAAGTCAGATGCTGAACGATGAGATGGGCGCTCTCCGTCTTCCCTGACCCGCTTTCTCCACTGATGACTATGCACTGACACAGAAAAGAGAGTCAGGGAGGAACCCAACAAATTACCCACAGAAACAACCTGTGCATTTGGTGGTGGCTTTTCCACATAACGCCCTCCGCTACATTCCTCCATTTCTCACTCAACAATCATTCTATCTGGGGACTCTTTCCAGTCTGTGAAGAGCTGGGACAGCTGCTTGCCATTGCAAAGGACAGATGTAGCATCGTCTGGTGGTGCCATTGTTAATTGATCTTTGTGAGTTGCTCGGTCTATTCTTGTTATAAACTATATTGCAATGAATAATCCTACATGCAGGTCATTGTGTCTACATCCAGATTCATCTGCTGAATAAATTCTAAGTGGGCAACATTCCATCAAAAAGTAAAGGTCTTTGTGAAATAGCTATTACTGTGTTGCTTGGCCAGGGACCACAGCAGCTGGCTAATTCACTAGAGTAACAACTTGTGTTTACTGGCATGTTAGAAAGGGTACAGAATCCAGGGCCATACGTGGGAGACATGAACAGAGCATGTGGAGTTGATGTGGTGGCACACGGAAAGCAGTCCGCTCTCCTGCATCCTCACCACACAGTGCCTTGATTTGTGCCAATCTGATAGATTAAAAGCAGGTTTTCAATACACTTTGAATCTGTGCCTCTTTTATTATGAGGGAGGTCAAAGGCCTGCCATGTGCTTAAGGTCAACCATATTTTCTTTTTTGGCCTTATCTCTATCCTTTGCCTGTTTTTATTGTATTGTTGACCATGTTCTTTTTACACTTCCTGGAGCTCTTTGTGCACACAGGAAATCAGTGAGAAGGTAGAATAAAAACCACGTATTTGGCCTTTGTCCTTGGTTCCCAGAAAACAGCTTTTGGAGTTTCCTGACTGATGGAGTGATGGGAGTGTCTTCTGCTCAGGAGGAATGCCTCTAACCACATCTGTGCCTGTGCATCAGGTGGTTCCAAGTGGAGCCAGACTGCCTCAGATGGGGATGGGCAATGAGAAAGAACAGATAGATGGTTAGAGGATGGGAACTTTCAGACCCCCTCCCATCTTCCAGGAAGGCAAAGAGGTTGCAAATTGAGTTCAATAAAAAACTTTACTGAAAATAACTAATTTATTTAATTATTTAAAATATTCTATTAGCATATATTCCTTGCACACAGTGTTGGATTTCACAAAGATAATTTTTTTCAAGTCTATCATGTACCTTGACTATATTCATACCAGTCTTATTCCCTGAGTTGTAAAATCTTTTTAATGATTTATTTTTTTTATCATATGTGCATTGGTGTTTTGCCTGCATGTGTGTCTGTGTGAGAGCATCAGATCCCCTTGAACTGCAGTTACAGACAGTTGTGAGCTGCCATGTGGGTGCTGGGAACTGAACTTGGGTCCTCTGAAAGAGCAGCCAGTGCTCTTAACCACTGAGCCTCTGAGTTATGAAAACTCTTAAACAAATGAGATTCAATGAGTTTAGAAGCTGAAGAATTGAAGGTCCTGGGATACAGTGCTCAGGTGAAAGGCAGGATCCTGTATGCTCCCACTTTCTCCCTCCATCTGTTCCACGCATGTCTCCCATACAGCTTCCCTGGGTTGTACCCTAATATGCCAGTAAAGACAAATTTAGTCTTCTCCTTAGTTCTTTGAGTTGTTCTGGTGAATTAGCCAGCCTGAAAGAGCATTGTTGGAACCCATGAACTTGGCTTGGCAGGAGTGTGGGGATCCTGGGTACTCCTTTTGTGACTGGCATCTGATATGTGGGCATTTTTATTGAAGTTAACTATGGGATGCCTGCTTCCACTTTTTAAAGGGTTCCTATGAGGAGGAGAGAAAAATAAGAAACTTGTAGATAGAAAGACAGCAGAGAGGAGACAGACAGAGACACAGGATAGCTTCGGGAGGACCTGGATCAAAATCCACCAGCCCCTCCTGGCTCAAAGGGACTTTTTATAACAATGCCAAGGGGCAGAGCAAAAGATCTGCCCCTTGCTAGATCAAAGCATGCTGCACAGCCAAGTGCAGACCCTTCCAAACACCTGGTAACCACACCCGTGGTCCAATCATTTCCCTCTGCAGCCCTGCTGGGTAAAGCAAGCTCAGATCTCACTAGGAAACTGCTGTGGGCCTCCACAGATAACCTATAACCTGTAGGGTCTGTGCTAACTCCAGAGTGTGTCAGGATTACACTGAATTGTAGGACACCCTGGAAAAACTGTTTAGTATTGGAAAAGACACAATTTGGTGTCAGAAGCAAAATGGGGGTAGGGAGGGGAAAAAACAAAACAAAACAAAAACCTACAGCAGGCAAGCTTTGTGGCCTGAAAGTCACGTTCTCTCTGTCGACTTCTTTCCTTTCCGGGAAATCTGCAGACGGTTTGTAAATCTTCATAGTAATGCAAAGATGTTCATCTCTAACACCAGTAAGGCTCTGTTCTGTGAATTTTATTGTGCAGTGGTTTGAGTGAGAAATTTTGAACACTGGGTCCCTAGTTGGTGGTGCTGTTTGGGGAGGTTTAGGAGGTGTGGCCTTGCTGGAGGGGTGTGTCACTGGGGGGCTTTGGGAGTAAAAACGTTTCACCTGCTTCTCCTTGTCTCTCTTTGCTTTGTGTTTGCAGTTCCAGATGAGCACTCTCAGTGGCTACTCCAGCAGCCACGCCTGCTCGCTGCCCCACTTTTCCACCAGGACAGACTCTCATACCTCTGGAGCCGGAAGCTAACTAAACCCTTCCTCCTGGAAGTTGCCTTGGCCATGCTGTTTTATCACAGCAACAGAAAAGCCACTAATACACACTGTTATATGCTGTGGGATGGTCTGTATGTCAAATTGCTCTGATTGGTCAATAAATAAAACACTGATTGGCCAGTGGCCAGGCAGGAAGTAGGTGGGACAAGGAGAGAGGAGAATTCTGGGAAGAGGAAGGCTGAGGCAGAGAGACACTGTGAGCCGCCACCATGACCAGCAGCATGTGAAGATGCCAGTAAGCCACCAGCCACGTGGCAAGGTATAGATTTATGGAAATGGATTAATTTAAGCTATAAAAACAGTTAGCAAGAAGCCTGCCATATTACATACAGTTTGTATGCAATATAAGTCTCTTTACTTGGTTGGGTCTGAGCGGCTGTGGGACTGGCGGGTGACAAAGATTTGTCCTGACTGTGGACAAGGCAGGAAAACTCTAGCTACAGTTATAATTTTGTCTACCCTCAACAGACCCAAAAGTTTAGACTTCCTGGGTCTCTGGAAATATGTACATAGTAAGCTCTCATAAAAATCTCTTGCCAAATTAGGTTACCTCTGTTTGTTTACAGAATGCAGAAATAAAGGAAAATAAATCTAGCAAAACGGAGGAGGGATAAGAGGTAGGATAAACCATGCAGTGAATTGGAAGTCTAGGTAATTAAAATTTATGAGTTACATTTGTGTTTAACTAACATTGAACTTAAAGTTTGTCAGTCTTAACCTTAGCCCATCAAATTTCTCAGCAGCTAGATGATCAGGGCCAGGTGTAGGGAGTGCAGTATTTCACATACATGGGGCCTAGTCATGAGGATTCTGAGATATTAATAGGAGGGGATTTCATTTATGCCACCACACACCCCATTTTTATTACAGCCATTGCATGTAATCAGGTTGTGGCTGCTCTATGTTCTCATTATGTCCATATTAGAAATGTCTTTATTGCGTTTCATGAGAGAAAATGAGTGCTCCGAGTGTGTTGTGAATCTCAAAAGGGTGTTCTCCTTCTCAGGCTTCCAGTTGCCCTGTACTGCAATTTCATTCCCCATTTCCTCAGGCTAGCCTCAGCAGCTACAGGTCCAAACAAAAATGGCAGATGAGCCATGTTCTACCACGTGAGCTGGCAGAAGAGGAAAGCTAGTCCTTACCTGGTCTTTGCTGAAAGTAACCAAACACTGGTAAGCGTTATCAGCGGATGCAAATATGTGGGGAGGATTCGAGGCACGTCTCACCCCATGATAAAGCCTGGAAAACTGGAGGAAAGATGCGACTCATTTACAGGACCCTTCAAGTGCTCCACTGGACCATCTAATGCTTTCACCATCTATCACCCAGAAAAACAAGGCTTTTCGCTTGAGGGGACTCGCTGCTTCTGGGAGGCTCAGGGATCTGCAGGCGATGTTCTGACCCCTGTTCTCCATTACTGGCTGCCCAAGCTCGGGTAAGGGCCACTAACGGCCTTACTCTGGCTCTTCCTCTACTGAAGGGACATAGTATTTACAGCTTTCCCCATGTCATAGGGTGATAAGAAGTGACCCAACTCAGTGCTTGGCATGTAGCAAGCAATCAGTATTTGTTAACTTTTATTGTTGCTTGTTTAAGAAGTTTCTCCCAAAGATAAAATCCCATTTGTGTTAAGCTATTGTCTACAGTTTGGGATATCAGTCCCATGGTGGGAGATGGGTTACTGGTTTTAATACTACTTCATTTTATTTGTATGTTTGATTTTCTTTTTCCATTGCCGGGGTTTGAACCCAGGGTCATGTACATGTTAAGTAAGCAGTTCCACTGAGCTACATCCCCAGCCCCACCCGGCCTTGTGATTTTTAATCACCCATCAAGGAACAAAATACTTTTAAAGCAGTCCTCACCTGTGGAGAGTATATGCTTAGGTTCTGGAAGGGGTTTAAGGCAATCAGTATATCTCCAACATAGGTGTAGATCAGCGCGTCTTCATACCGCTTCTGCAGCCAATAGATAAGTGTTTCCTAGGAAGAGGAGAAGCAGCTTTGAGAAACACAATCAGTCGAGGCAGAGATGCTAAGAGTACACATTTTAGTTCAAAAAGATTAAAGCAACCCATTCAAATCTTAACGTTCTTAATGACTCTAAGTCTCTAAAATGATGACAGAGGCCTTGAAAAGATGCAATAATAAGAATGTGCTGAAAGAATTAAGAATTGCTGACAGGCATCGAGATAGCCAACGAAGATTTCAGTTGTTACTGGGCTGGGGGCAGACTTTGTCCAATCAGGAGGTTCTGTTTATAATTAGATTTAACCGTATGCGACAGATCCCCCAGGTTCTTGGAACCAAACTCGGGGCCCCTGGATGAGCAGCAATTGCTCTTGCTATTAACAGTTGAGCTGTCTTGCCAGCCCTAGTAATTTCATTTCTCAAAAGTTACACTTAAAGACCTGATTGTGGGACTACGGAACTGAACTGTGGTGTTACCCGTCAGTGACTGAGGTCTTGGCGCTGAGGGTCCTCAGCAGTAGACTCTGCAGACAGAGGTTCAACTTAACTAGCAGCCCACGCAGATGTAAGTATCCCGAGTGAGGAACGGTCATAGTTTTCAGATTTCAAATGTGAACTAAAATACCTCCACTGCTGTGAAGGAAACGTCTCCTTGTGAAGAACAAATAACTGTCTTCAGGATAAAGGGCAATATTTTTTAATTAAATAGAAAATAAATTTAAGTTGGTGGGCATCATTGGTCAGGCCTGTGGTATAGTAGGCTTTACTAGAAATGTTTTTCTTCATCATTCCAAAACTATAAATGAGCACACAGAGAATCGTAGTCACAGAATGGAATGTTCTTTGAGCTTCCCTCTGTCGCTAACCAAACAATTAAATTTTTGAATGACAGAAAAATGTCCAGAGAAGGGACAAGTCACCTGTGTGACACACAAGCTACCCATGAGAGTTGTGTACCAAGCCTTCAGTACCTCATCCAGGACCTCGAGATTGACCAAGTCATCCTCAAGGCAGTACTTGTCAGCATCCTCCACTCGATAGGGTCTTCTGGTATGCATCCTTTCATGCCTGGAAACGAGAAGAGAGGATCAACCTCCAGACGGTGCACGCTGCAGAAGGCGGCAGGTGACGAGGGCAGCTCACCCGGGAACTCAGTATGTGACAGTTCCAGCAACCTCAGCGCCAGTGACAGCGAAGCCCGTCGAGCGAAGCCCCGTCCAGACACCACACTCCGCCTGTGGCGCCATCCCGGGAAGTCTCCATTCCACCACAGTGAAACGCTTTACCAAGTGGACCCACCAAACATTCTTTTTGTTTCCTAAATTCCAGCGCTTGCAGGAGGTATCATCTACATTTTTTTTTCCCTGCTCAGTGTGGCACAAGGTCTGTCTGAGTGTGATGCTTCACATAAAAGGAACAGAAATCCTAAAACTAGACCATTCTACATCTGGCTGGAGCATAGATTTTCCTCTAAGTGACAGCTGTGGTAACTTCCTTCTCTTAATATCCCCTTGCCCTGACTGCCAAGCACCCAAACTTTTTGATGTATATTTTTCAACTACAGAACTTTTCAAAGAATAATGTTGTAAGTACCAAAGAGTTAATTGTATTTTGCATTTTACCTTGTTTCAAAATTCCTTTGTGACTTTTGCCCAGAAGGACTCCTCTCATGAGGTGACTGTTATCTGGAAACATTCTCCCAGCCTGTTCCTAAATGTTGGTCAAATGCATCCATGCATCTATGGGCAACAGGTGGGGTATGCATGTTTAATTATAAAAATTGATATTCTGGGAGTTTTAGTTAGCATCTGTTTTGTTTTGTTAACATGTATTTACGTACATGTGCACTTGTGTATTCACATGTGTGTGTCCACATGCCCTCGTGGAAGCTAGAAGGCAATCTTCAGGAGTTGGTTTTCTTCTTCTACCTAGGTCTGAGGGATTGAACACACATCACCAGGCTTCTGCAGCAAATGTTCTCACCTGCTGAGCCATCTGTCAGACCCATACTATACTTTCCTATTGTGGGACAGTGCTTACCAGGTATTTCAAAAGCTTGAACTACAATAAAGAAAAATCCCCTTGGTATTCCAAAGTGCAGTTTGCTTTGGTTTTTGCTTATTTGTTTGCTAACAAGATCTCATAAATCCTGGGCTGACCTCTTAGAACTCACTGTGTTAATAGAGGAGGACTTTGCATTCCTGATCCTCCTGCCTCCACCTCCCGAGTGCTAGGACTACAGGTGTGCATCACCCCACCCAGTCTGCCTGGTGCTGGCAATCAAACCCAGGGCTTTGAATACGTCACATAAGCATTCTACCAACTGAGTCACATCCCAGCCCCAAATGTAATTCTTTAGGCAATACAATTA
Source organism: Peromyscus leucopus (assembly GCF_004664715.2). NCBI lineage: Eukaryota > Metazoa > Chordata > Mammalia > Rodentia > Cricetidae > Peromyscus > Peromyscus leucopus. The sequence goes on along the minus strand of NC_051066.1, from coordinate 47,018,497 downwards.
ATTTAAGTAGGTACTCCCATAATTCCCTTTGTGAAACTATGATACTCATGAGTGTCAAGGGGGGCAGGGAACATGGGCCTATAGCTCTGGTCCCTGTCTCAGAGTTGTGAATCATGACTGAGACACTCAGAAAATCCCTTAACAGCAGCAACTCAGTCCTCTTCACCTATAAATGGAATCGCTCGTGACTAGTCTATCTGTCCCACAGCTGGCTGTGAAAGCACATACAATCTTGGGTATAAAAATTCAAATGAGATTTTAAAATGCATCCAGTACTATTCTTAGGCCCTTATCGAAATTTGGAATCAACTCCTTTCAATACTCAGAATACCGTTAACTCACACATGTAAAATGCCCTCCTACATCCTGTAAGTTCACCAGTAGGGTGGCATCGCTGCTTCCCTGGGTGGTGGCACATACCCAATATCATCACAGTCATAGGTGTCACCCTCTGACGCAGTTCTGTGTCCCTGGGTCCCACAGCTGGTTTTCCCTCCTGTTTGCTCTACAGTACTGCACAAAAATCACGGACTCTCCACGTGTAATTTCCCCCTTGCTACACACACAGAGGAAGTAGGCAGTAAGACACCTTTGAATCGGCTACCCCGTGTCCTCCTTCCCCAGTGCCCATCACTGGTGGTTTCAGATTAAAAAGTTCACGTGAAGTATATTAGTCATCTGCAGTACTGGAGTCAGTTTGGTTGCAAAAATCTAAAATAAAACCGAGGCTTCATTTTATTTAATCTAACTACATCAGTAACCTAAGCATTCTTCAGTGGTTAACCAGAACCTTTCCTTTGTCTTTACATGTACTCGATATCAAAGAGAAGCCACACTGGGAGCCGTCCAGCGGGCTCAGTGGTTGAGTGGGTGCTGCTTTCCCCGGAAACCTGCGTTTGAGCCCCAGCACGCATGCCACAACAGGCAGCTCAAACACACCTGCCAACTCCAGCTCCAGGGGCCCTGACCCTTCCGGCCTCTGTAGGCAGCAGCCATCATGAGCACAGACTCATGCCTACACATGATTTGAAATAATAAAACGTGTGGTGCATGCTTTTAATCCTAGCACTCAGCAGGCAGAGGCAGGCAAACCTCTGTTGGAGGCAAGCAGAACCTACGTAGTGAGTTCCAGGCCAGTCAGGGTGATGGAGAGAGATCCTGTCTCAAAAATAAATAAGACGAGATTTTTTTTTTTTTAAGATAAAGAAATCAAACTGGCTGAAAGTATATTCTTTGAGTCAGGTGTGGCGATGAACAGGCATAAACCCAGCAGTTAGGAGGCTAAAACGTGAGGATCAGTTCAAGACTATTCTGGGCTACCTGAGGAGCTCCCAGCCAGTCTGGGTTACAAAGAGACCTTGTCTCACAAAAAGGGAACAGGGGAGAGAATGCTGATTTTCACTGTTGCTATCTGCATTCTTGATTCCCACTTTATTAAATAAAATACAGGAGGGTGCACACTTCTGCCCCAAATCCCTGCTATATAAGCCTAAGTTTTTCCCCCTTAAAGTTCAACATAAAGAAAAAAAAACTCAACTTTTAGATAAAATAACTGAATTCTCATTATATTAACTTCAGCCAGTTTACCTCTATCCTTACTTACAACTGATAATTGCGTTAAATAAACTATTTGACAAGAAAGTTAGCAAGAGTCTTGAGAGACAGCTCAGTGGTTAAGATCACTGGCTGCCTTTGCAGAGGGCCCTGGTTCCATTCCTAGCACCCACATGGCAGCTCACAACCGTCTGTAACTCCAGTCCCAGGGGATCTGATGCCTTCTTTGGCCTCCAAGGGCATGAGGCATGTGAGTGGTGCACAGACATTGTCCACAGAGCTGATGAAGATGGAGTAAACATCCTCCACCTGTGTCTCCAGTTAAAGGCAACTATCTACTCAGGGTGCAATGCTTGAGCAGCTGTCTAGGGGTTCTGGGAAGTGAATGCTCACAGGCAGATGGGTAAAGAAATCAGAATTTGAGATCCCAGTCAACCAATGTGCTTCCTAGGGGTATTTTCCTCCACCACTGATAGCCTGGACTGCACGAGGGTTGTCCTTCATGCTAGATGATGGTTCTGCAGGCAGCCAAAGATGAAGGCGCTTGTAAACCTCAGCTACAATCTCTCAGATAAATAGATTCTAGCATAAAGTTGGTTCTCAGTGTGCACAGACACAGGTAGACACCACCAGGATCCAAACTGGTACTTTTCCGAGCCCACCAGCAGATTATCTACAGCTACGACAGTGTATCTGTCTGTCTGTCTCATACACCTAACCTCCAAGAATCATGCCGATGAGCTTGAATCTCATCAAAATCTCCCCACGAGGATTTAGACAAACAACTTGAAAAAGATATTTTAATTACTATTATTAGCACTGTGTGACCTCCTCTCCTGCTGATGGGCAATTTAATCCTCAGAGTTAGATTTGTTCAAGATTGTAGTTGGCAATCTAGAAGTTGGTGCTGATGCAAGATATTCCGACTCTATCAGACCAGTTCACTTCTTCAACAAGACACACTCACCCACACATGCACACTCACATATACACATGCACACACACATACACACATGCACACACACATAAGCACATGCATACATACATGCATACACATGCACACTCATACATATACATGCACACACACATACACACATGCACACCCACATATACACATGTACACACATGCATAGTCACATGTATATATACATATATATATACATATATATACATACACACATATGCATACACACACACACACACACACACACACACACACTCCAGTAGCTCTATTTGCCATCTCCAGCTAATGTTCCTCTGAAAGGGATGCCTGCTTTGTTTTCCTCCTGAGAGGTGTGGAGAGTTAAAAACACCGATCCCAATGCTTATTTCTTTAAAAAAAAATTCTAGTCTTTAGATAAACCTATAAAAAGTGTTATGATTCTCTACTTTTAGTTAAAATCAACAAAATGAAATTTGGTTTAATTTTATTTTTCTGTTTTCTTTAATGGTGTGTTCTCACCAGTAACTACAAACTCAGATTTTCTAAAACTCCCATGCTCCACCTAGCGCCATAACTTAAGAACAGCATCTGCTAACAATTTTTGCCAAATAATTCCTCATTTAACAAAAAAAATTACAGATCTTCAACTTAAAAATACTTGGATTCAGTCTGGAGATGGTGGTGCACGTCTTCAATCCCAGCACTCGGGAGGCAGAGGCAGGGGGATCTCTGTGAATTCAAGGACAGTCTGGTCTACAGAGTGAGTCCCAGGACAACCAGGGCTACACAGAGAAATACTGTCTTGAAGAAAAAACAATGAACAACGTAACAAACAAACAAAATGCTTGTGTTTTGTAGGAGGCACAGCTTAGAGAAAGCACTGGAGGAACCTAGGAAGAAAGCTGGAGTGAATGTTGTCGGTCAACCTGGTGATCCTTTGCTGTTCCATGAAGCCAGTCTTCTGGAATCCCCCAATAACCCAAGCACTGTTTAGGCCCTTATCCTGAGCTTAGTCTTTAAGTAAATAGAACCCATCCTTATGAAGAAGGTCCCATGTACTTTGCATCATCGAGCAACAGACTCCATCCTTATGCTTATGAAAATCCTTCCTCCTTAGGCCCTTCCCCTGAGCACTGTCTATTAGTCAATAGAACCAATTCTCGTCGTAAAGGTCATGGGTGCTTTGCTGCTTTCTAGGGAGTTCCTATGTAGCTATATCTAAAGCTTTGCTGTGATAACTGTCATGTGCAGGCTTTCCCCCCAAAGTTTTGCTGTGCTTAATTGTGTAAGAGAAATAAACCATGAGGTCAGACACTGGAAGTTTTGACCCAGCGCCTGCTAAAGGGACTCCAGTTTCCTACTTCACCTCACAAAGATTGTTTCCCTGCATCCCTGCCAGCCGTGATGCTTATAGGGTCCCCAACCACTTGAGTATCCCAAAGCATAGATAAATAGATACATATAAATGACTGGGTAATAACAAAAGACATTTTATTACAAAAAGGTATATAGTAATGTATAGATTTTTTTTTATCATACAAAGCATGCTGTCCACTGCTTTTAACACACTTGGTATACACATAAACATCGAGAAACAGTGTATGTTCCAGATGAGTTCTTAAGTTCATGCACTGTGTGTCCTGCTGTGCTGAGTAAGCTGTGCGCACAGCAATGGCTATAAGTGAAGTGTCTTCTAAGAGAAGTGTTCTGGGGTAAAGTGTGGTTTGAAGGGCTCAGGAGACATTCTGGAATTCCATCAAAGTCTATACTACCTTTTTTTTTTTGTATTTTCTGAGGTCTATGGAGTCTGGGGTTTGAAGCTAAGAGGGAACGCTGTGTGGTCTGAGTTTGGGCTGGCTATGGCAGAAGGCAATAGGATGCAAGAGTCGGGCTGACTTCAGGTTTCAGGAATCAGGGATGAAATTTGTACCTTAAATAGAAATGTGGGTAAGTCTGAACCATTAAATCCAGGACCTGAGGAGTAAACGGAGCCAGAGACAGGGGCTGAGATCCCTAAACAAGTGTGGGCATGCATGGAGCAGATGGCGGGCTCTGATGGGCTGTCTTTAGCCCAGGTCACGTGTAGGAGGGCTTTTGGGTTTGGGAAAAAAGACACGTGGCTAAGACTACGGTTTACACTCTGTGCCTGCGTCATAGTGAAGCAATTTTGGGGCGATGCTCTTTAACGGCCCCATCTCTTTGAGAAGCTGGTCCTGTGTGTGATTTTCCCCCAGAGCTCATCCTTAATCCCTTAGCTTCCTGTCTTCAACAGAGACTCCACTTGGAGGGTACAAATGGGTTCAGGAGCACCACGCAAGGGAGGTAGATGTAAGGGATAGAAGGAAGCACTTTAAATCATGACCTAAGAATGTAAAGGGAACAGACTCTCTCACCTGAGACCTACTCACACGCCATTCACCACTGAACACTACAGTCATTAGACCAGCAGGTCTCAACCTGTGGGTCATGACCCCCTCAGGGCATCTACCGGCCCTTTCACAAGGGTCGAGTATCAGATATTTACATTCTGATTCATAATAGTAGCAAAATTACAGTTATGAAGTAGCAACAAAAATAATTTTATGGTTGGGGGTCACCACATGAAGAACTGGATTAAAGGGTCGAAACATTAGGAAGGTTGAGAGCCACTGCTTTAGACATCTGCCTTCTGGCAACCCTATCATGAAGATCATTTCTGGCCCTGTTCCTCCATTTACAGACCACAGTCCTTCCTTTCCTCCTGATGTCTGTCGGGTTCCATGTTTAAAGGAGGTGATGATATCAGTTAGGGATAGAGGGCAAGCAGGACCAGGGATAAATAAGAGAGGAGATGAGGAACAGGCCCCAGGCTCAAAGACCATGGTCCAAGGCCTCTATAGTCATGAGCAAAGCCCAGAGATCACTCCCTTCTCACCTCAGTCAGTGGTTCCAAACAGTAAGGAAAGCATCACTCGAGACTGAGGAGAGAGTTACACCACCAGTCTGAGACATCGAGTTGTACATCCAAATCACTTCCATTTCAGTAGACCCTCTGATTCAGGGCCAAAGAGAAGGGACCATCTTATCTGACTGTAACTACACAATCACACAATTAGTAGGAACAAACCTCCGCAGCTCACCCATGTGACTCTACTCTATCGCTTCCATTGTGAGTCAAATACAGACTAGGTACCAACTGAGTTCAGAGCCCACGGCTCCAGGATCTAGATGTCGACCCAACAACTTAAGGTTGTAGCTCCCAAGCAAACATAGAGACTTAAAAATAGAAAACTGTTTGAGCAGAAACCGTTATAGGTACTGCCCGTTTGTCACCTATGCAGTTTTGACAATAATTCTAATGAATTGGCATTGGATTATCACTCCTATTAAACAGTGTTTGATACTGTTCCTACCTGCTCCAGACAGCAGCAGGAGTAAGTGTCAAAAGCCGAAAATTAACTATAGTTCATTCTCACAGCGGGGCCAGAGGCGGGGAGTGATACTAATTATGTCAAGGTACAGATTTCTTTCCTCTCTGTCGGGGAGATAGAAAAATATTTAGCTTCTATGTGGGGAACATCTTAGCACTGTATGTGATCATTCAGGAGGTTTTCATTTACATGAGCGCCAGGAGCCCATGGGCATATGGGATATGCAGTGTCCATCTATGTGTGTGTGTGCACATACATGTTTGCAGGTAGAAGAAGGGGAAAGCAAGGCTGGCTGGGAGGTAGGAGGTGAGAAGCCTGATTTTAAAGGTCACCATGGCAGGTGGAAAAGAAATGAGAACAACCGGGGCCGTTGTTCTCACGAGCCTCAGGCAAATTACAAGAGCAGAACCCAAAAGCCATTAAGCATAACAGGGAAAAAATAACTGTTACTACATTCTCCCAGCAAAGAGTACTTAGAGCAGACCTTTGGCATTTGATGGCTTATCAGCTGTCAGCCCAGCAAGCCCCTGGCCACCTGCAAGGGCAGGACACACCAGAACTTGTCATTTTTCTGAGGCTCACAGCTGAGTTCATGGTCACAGTGCAGTCACCCAGGGCCTTCCCTGCCTCCCTCACATTCCAGACAGTGATTTTTTTTTTCTCTCCTACTGACTCTTGTGAAGGGTTTTCAAGTCTACCACTTACGTTTTCAAGTCTACCACTCTGGTCTTTAACAAAGAGGTCACATAATGGATGACTAATAAATTCATGGATTTGCAAAATGGGTTTGGGAAAGAAGACATTTTGAAGGTCAAGGAAATAGGGACTGGTGTCATCCAAAAATACAATTGTTTAAAAACATCTCTGACAAATTAAGAGACACAAGAGCCTTGACTGTTGTCTATAGATGCTGAGAAAGTCTTACCTCCTTTAAGAGAGTGGACATCTTGGATTCTTAACTGTTGTGCCTAAATCAGATATATGCCATGGCAAAACTGTAAGTTATTGGGAAAATTTAAATTCCCTTGAAGTGCTATGTATTATACATGATCATCAGCCTCATGGATTGACACTGATCAAATCTCAATAATACAGTATTGCTCCTGCCTTCATACCCCCATAGGACTGTATAGGTAAAATCCTAAAGCTAGATGTGGATAGAGATCTGGGTTTATAGATAGTGAATCAGGGTTGCCTCAAGCTCTGGCTTTCCATAACGCTGCTATAGTTAGAAGAACTCCTGTTTATACCACGAGAGTGAAGATGGGCTCCACCTCTCAAGCCCTCCTCCACACATGGTATACCTTCTACGGCATTGTAACAAGCTCCATGATGCCTCCGGTTGCTCCTGTACACTTGAATGCTGGTCTTATCTGCCCATTATAACCAAGATGATCACCTCACTATGGAATCTTGACATAGCACTACCTTCTAGCTGCTAAGAGTCCTTGGGATTGATGGTATTCAAGAGGGATACTGAGGCAGACTGTCCTTTTGAGTAAGAGATGTATTAGGAGAGCTGATATCACCTCCTGTAGACACATGATAGGGGCTCTGAGAAGAATTCAGATTTCCCAAAAAGCAAAGTTGGGGTCCCTTCTTATAGATTTCAGAGAAGAAGGTCCCATATCATGTAACTGAAGTGTACCCCATAGTACCCACTCACAGTCAGGTTGATTCCTGGGCAGTAGGGGAGGGGGCAAAGGTTTGGTCCTTTAATGAATGAGCATCCATCATACGGAATGTGTTATCGCTGGTCCCTGATTGCTTGCGGTCTCTGGGATGGGGAAGGGAGGAGTCTAAGTTCCCAGGCAGCTTCTCGGTAGAGTGTCTGCCATTTCCATGTAGCAGCAGGAATGACAGAGTCAACTGGGAGAGAACGAGGCTGCTGCAGGTGAGCGTAAGCTGTGGCAGCCCTAAGCCCAACTTAACACCCCCTGAGCACCATGCCAGGGACTGCAGATCCTTCTGCACCCCTCTGTCTTCCCAACTGTTCTCTCTAACCAGTCTCCTCTGTGGAGCAATCACACACACCTCCTACATCCTCCTCCTCGGCACCTGACTCCTTTCACTTTCTGCTTCTGTTATCACGCTGTACCCTCTTGCCTGAGGGGTCCTCAATGTGCCAGCACTTTAAAAATGTGTATTTCTCTCGAACTGAAGTTTTCCATGAGCACAGTTCTGTCACGTTTCTGTGTTCCTCTCCAAAGCGCCCAGGAGCTCAGTCCCTCCATCCCCTTTGTTCGCCACACTCCGCTGAACCAGCTCTTCCTCTTGTGCCCACGACTGGCTAGACTCAGCCTCTGAGCTGCTAAGCCACGGTCTTCACTCTCCTACAGGAGCTTCAGGCCTTCCCCTTGTTCACCCATCACACGCACTGAAGCCTGGCTCCAGCCTGGAGCAGACCTCCAAATCTGCTTTCCCTGCCCTACACCTCGTGGTCAAGAGTAACTGTAGACTCTAGATGGGGAAGGCATTGGTGGAGTCGGCCGATTCACTGGCCGCCTTTAGTGCCATGTTGTCCTAGTGGTTCTTCATGCCTCTCTGAACCACGGACAAGCTTGACAGCACTGGACTAGCATTCAGTCACCCTGCACCCAGGTCTTTTGTGCTTCTGAAAACTCATGGCTGTATTTGAATGACTTTGTCACATTGCTCATAGTGAAGCTTACAAAGGCTTAGCATCTCCTCAGAGCCCAATGCCACTGCCAACCCTGATATCATCTTGCAGAGTTTTTGGAAAGCTAAAGGCCATTCAGCATGAGTTTCCTTCTATTACCTCCTTTGCCCCTTTAGCTTTTCAGAGTATTTTCATCTCACTTTATGTGTCTTTCTAACATTGAGGTTCATTCTCGCTAAGGCCGGACAACCTTCCCTTAGACCCTTGGTTCATTTCTCTTGCTCCTCTATAACCCTCTCTTCTAACTTGAGTGTCTCCTCTATACATAATCCTTTACAAGCCTTCCCCATCTTTTAAGAAAACACCATCCTCTGTGGTGGTCTTCCAACTACATGTTCTCTTCTTCCCTGGAGAAGGGACGAAATTAGAAAAAACTTTCTGGCTTCTACAGGTGATGGGCAGTGATCCTTGGGCTTTGAGCCTTATTCTTTGGATCAGGTCTCAAAACCAAGCAACACACCCTGACAGTGGGCCTTGGACTGTTTGGACCATGGAAGATGCAACTTAAGGCATCCGGAAGCTGTGAACAATGCCTGTGTGTGCTTGGCACTGTACTTGATAGGACAGGGAAAGAAAGTGGTTCTTTGACTGCTCTATGTCTCTTAGTGTCCTGTCATTTCTATTTGATTCCAGTGTGAACCAGGGCTGGGAGGCAGCTCAATCTGGATAGGTCATGACACCCTTCTCTCTTTCCCTAGCCAACCAACCCATCACTAAGTCCTGACAATACCATGACCTTAGCATCTTCCACCATTTGTATTTGTTATCACTGTTCTTGCTTATGGACAACTTCAGTGCAATAGAAAGAGTTTTTTTTTTTTTTAAAGATTTTATTCATGTATTTTAGAGTGCTCTGTTTCCATGTATGCCTACATGACAGAAGAGGGCATCAGATCCCATTATAAATGGTTATGAGCCACCATGTGGTTGCTGGGAATTGAACCTCTGGAAGAGCAGCCAGTGCTCTTAACCTCTGAACTATCTCACCAGCCCCAGAGTGAAGGTTTTTAAAGTGTTGGCTAGTTGAGAAGCCTCGAGGTAAGAATAGAAGAATTAACAAAGTGATTGATGGGAGATGGGACAATCATTGACTGGTAACGGGGTAAGAGGTAAAGAGAAAACAGGTGCTGAGAAGGTGTAAGAAGGGGATGTGACTGTCACAATAGGGAGACTGGGGGAGAACAAAGGCTAGGAAGGCAGAGGGAGCAGAAGGATACGTAATCCCTCTGCCTCACAGTGAGAGGTGGAAGGTGGTGCTGGGCAACAACACGTGCATAAGTGGTCATCCCAGTTATGATGAGCAGATAGGATGGACACTCAAGAGCATGGGAGCAAGGCTAGGCATCATGGGGGGTTGGTCACAATGCAGCAGAACATGAACCGTGCATTGAGTAGGGCGTGAGTTACGAGGCCCATCTTAGCTCTTGTGGATCCAGGCAGCAGCTCTTCTGCATGCATCAGCTTTATGGAAAGCCAGAGCTGGATGGGATCCTCTACATATGCACCCAGATCCATATCTAGATTTAGCTTTAGACCCAGTCTCCATCGTCCTGTAGTGACACCTATGCAGAAGCGGTACTATACTCTTGAGACTGGTCAATATGTGTCTCCGGTCTTGTCCCTACTCCATTCTGTTGTCTACCTCCAGAACAATCTAGAACACATACCTGCCTGGAGCTCTTCAGTGGCTCCCCTAGCTAAGGCACAAGTCTGAGGTCCTTGGATCTATGGACCTGATCTCCCCTTACTTTCTCCCTCCCTCGCAGGCCCACACAAAGATCCAAGGCTGCAGGAGAACCACAGGATTCCCCATCCTCCCGCCCAGGAGCCCTTGCCACCCTCCACGCTTTGCCCCCTCTCGCGATATCTTCCTTCTTGTCTAGCTTCTCTTTGACCTTCAGGATCCTGTTCAAGGTCCATCATCCTACCAGTTATGATTTCCAAACAAGGCAGAGGAAACCAGAACGATGGAGCTGAGATGATAAGCACCCACTCATTTTTCTGCAATGATGGTCATGTGGCTGTCAGGGACTTGTGAAACCATTGGCTTGGCCAGGTTTACATCCTAGTTCAGCCACTACCTGGAGAAGCTCCTTGATTTTTCTCTCTAATGTCTTCTCTCCAGGCATCCCAAGCCCAGACTGGCCTAGATGCTCTTTCCCAGGGATGGGGTCGGGGACCTCGGGGTTTCTTTCTCCTGATACTTCGGCTCCTATCTCAGTGGTGATCAGTCTTCTTAATGCTGCAATCTTCTAGTTCAGTTCCTCATGCCGTGGTGACCTCCCCCCATAAAATTATTTTCGCTGCTTCTTCATAACCATAATTTTGCTACTGTTATGAATCGTAATGTAAATGTTTTTGGAGATTGAGTTTGCCAAAGGGGTCACGGCCCACAGATTGAGAACCACTGTTTTATCTGATTCTTGTCTGTGTGGCACAAAGACTGTTAGCACTTTATCAGGAACCAGATCTGCTCTGCCTTTGTAGTTCCTCTGCTCAGCTTAGGGCCTGACACCTACACACATAAATGTCTCTACAAAGAATAAATGAATAAATTTGATTCTGAGTAAGAGATAGAAATCAGTATTTTTAATCTTCAGTGCTGTCTTACTATTTATTTTCATGATCTTCTCTGACAAGTTAAAGAGATGGATTTTCACAGATGAAGGGCAAGGGAAAGGTAGTTGTACTGGCTAGGTTCATGTCAACTGGACACAAGCTAGAATCATCTGAGAAGAGGGAACCTCGGCTGAGAAGAGGCTTCCATAGGATTGGACTGTAGGCAAGCATAGAGGGCATTTGCTCAGTTAGTAACCGGTGTGGGAGGGCCCAGCTTGGTGTGAGTGGTGCAACCCCTGAGGTGGTGGTTTGGGTGCTATGAGGAAGCAGGCTGAGCAAGCCATGAGGAGCAAGCCAGTAAGCAGCACTCCTCCATGGCCTCTGCATCAGCTCCAGCCTCCAGGTTCCTGCCCTGTTTGAATTCCTGCCTTTAGTGCCTCTGATGACGAACAGGGATAATGAAGAATAAGTAAAATAAACCCTTTCCTCCCCAAGTTGCCTTGGGTAGTAGTGTTTCATCCGAGCAATAAACATCCCGACTAGGACTGCAGTGTTATGAAGAAGTGGAGGACCCCAAACAGACTATGCACAGATTTCTTTTTTCTACAACTAACATTTATTGACATTTAACACTGTAGCTAGAACCATCTTAACCTTTTATGTGTCGATTCAATCCACCATCAAAATAAGCCCCGCCCTATAGAAGGAACTTCAGAAGAAGAAAAAGTTGAAGAACGTTTCCAGCCAGCCACGAGCTCCTGCCCAAATCTGGCAGAGCTGGCGGTTTGAATCGCCGGCTTGTCCTGCCTGCTGCGTGAACATCACTGCAGAGAAATAAGGGGGCTATTTTCTCAGTCACCCCTGCTCTCACCTCTGTTAGCCTTTTTTCCCTCCACCTTTACTGAAAACCCACAGCTTTAGAGAGTTTGGCTCGCCAGTGGTAAATGACAGCGGAGAGCTTTTCCTGGTGGGTTCAGAAAACATCTATACAGTCAACACCTTAGCCAGTGGCTAAGGGTCATGGCAGAGTGAGTGTCAGTTACTTGGTGTTCCCTTTGGAATTCACTTCCCTACCTCCCAACGAAGGGGCTGTGCAATGTTCTGATACGTATTTGTGAGGCTGTATCTTTTTAAACGGCTGCTCAAAGGAACACAAACTCTGGAGGAATGAAACTGGAGATTATAAAGACTGAAAAGCCTTTGCCACCTACCAGGCTTCTGACATCAAAGAGTTGGCAAAGAGAAAGAGGAATTAGAGCAAGGGCCTGAGCATGCACAGAATCAATATTTTCTGATGGGGTGAAAGTGTTTAAAATGAGAATGTAGAACTGGACAGGCAAGATCAGGCAGTAGTACCATGCTTGGTAAGTCTGGGAGCCGTCTTAGAAGCCATTGGATAAGAAGCTGGGTCTGACCTCAACACTGAAAGGCTGGCTTTCCTTGGGCTTGGTTCACAGGTGTTTGTATTTTGTCTTCATTTTGGAGGAGGCTCATGTACAGAAACTAAAGGAAAGGAGGCTTTTGGTTCCCCTGGCCTTAAGTATAAGTTCCTACTGCCTCAAAAGGAACCAAGTCACAAAAATGCCTGCATCTCTCTGCCCTGTCCCTAGCCACAGACACAGAAATGGCCATGGGAGGGGGGAGCCCATAAGAAAATGTTTGCTTTGCATTATCCTAAGCACAAACTTGTGACAACAGAGAAAATCAGCACAACACAGTCACCTTGAAATTCCATCTCTGGCAAGCCTGGCTTTGGCTTTGGTTTGTAAACAGGTTTCTGCAGAATGCAGGGATACCTCCAGAACTGATTTGCGCTGTTTTATTGTCTTTACATCCACTACTTTGAATGTTCTTTTAATAATACTGGACTGGTGCTTATCTCCATTCTGACCAGATATAAAAAACCAAGTAATTGCTGGGCAGAGGAGGTTTGCTTGCAATTAATTTTTTTTTTCTTAAAGAGAAATTCTGCCACCCTCTGGACAGAAATCAAAGATCTGTTTCTTAGAGATACACACAGAATAGAGTTTTAAAGGCTTGCTCCCATCCCTAAAAATAAACATTAAAAAAAATCTGCCCTTTAAGAGTGGGGGCCAGGGGGCATGGATAGAACCATGTAGAAGGAGCGCTGGTTGCTTTAGATAGCACAGACAAAATATATGAAAAAGCAAACTAGAATAACTCTACAGATTTTTTTAAACTAAAGAGAAAATGGGCTCAGAGTCCATCCAAGGAAAAGTCTCTGACATTTAACATGCTCTTTCCACAGCCTGTTCGTAGAGTCTGTCTGCTCCCTGCTTTCCAATATCCAGGTCAAGACTTCTCACATAATTTCAGCCACGGCTGGTTTGCAGTTACATTTGCATTAAATGTAACTACATTTTTAATGAGTGCTAACTGAACATGAGGACAACGAGATTTCAGCCATTTGAGAAATTAGTCACGGGAATCCAGATCGGCAGTTTTTGAATCCTGCCTACTCATCCACAGGAGATGCTTCAAGATACACAAATGAAACTCGGAAAAACTGCAAGAATGTGCTTGTTACCAATTAAGATGTGGGGTGAATCAAAGTGCAGCCACACCCTCCTCCTAAATCCCCAGAGGAGGACGCCAGACTGGCACCAGTACTGTACCTGGTTTTAGCAACAGGATTCAGATGCTTCTGGTCTTGGAGCACCTTGGCCAGCTGTTTTTGCAGAAACAAAACCTTGCCTTGAGCTCCTTTAATGAATGGGTGGTCCAGGAGATGGGTCACTGAAGGCCGCTTTTCAAAATCTTTAATAAGACACCTGTTTGCAAAAATCAACAAATACAAATGTGTAGCATTTGACATTCCCTGGGAATATAGGAGAGAGGAAGTTTGATGATACACTTGATCATTAACCCCATACAGCTCTTTCCTTTGAAATATATACCAGAAAGTGGAAAAATTCTATTAATTGAATTAGTTAAAACATCAGCAATCTACTTTAGATTGTCATATGTAAATAATAAAAGCTCAATCAATTTTACCTTCTATTTATCATGAAGTATTTAAAACATTGGAAAAACAGACTGCTTAGAAAAATTTCCATCTTATTTTTCATTACAGAAAAGCATTTTCAAGAGAAGGAAGTCTATCTTAGGAGCATATAGGATTAAGATCTATCACTTCAACTAATCTCATAGAGATGTTCTTACTTGGAGGTGTGCGGAGCTTGGGGGCAGGGTTTTTTAGGAGCTTGTAAGGGAAAAAAGGAACCTGCAAGGATGAGAAAAGCCCAGCCGTTGACTCCTAATGTTTTCAGAGAACAGAGAAGCCCCAGAACAGGAAGTGACTAGCACATAGTTCTGAAGAATTTTGATGGAATTATGCAAAGTGGGAACAAAAAGTCCATTCAAAATGGTAAATACCAGGTTCCATTTAAACACCTCTGCAGCAGACTGGCTAGAACCACACCTGAGGAACGGCTTTATCTTTTGGGCTCAATGACCTATCTAAAGAAAACAATGACTCAATACCTGTTGCTGTGTGCTCTGGGCTATGATGGTTTTGACACACAGAAATCGCTAGTGAAATGGAATCTGATGAACACCCCTCCAATTACCTTTGTCCTTTTGTTCTGAGTAGCCGCCTTAAGTCAGAGGGGAAGTTTCAACATCTTTCCATCTCGAGCTAACTCTGGAGACTAGGGATACATACAACAGGCCCTTCTGCCCACTCAGTGTCACCAACAGCTCTGCTTTTCCCCACAGAGGCATGCCAGCAGCAACCCAAAGTCCTCACAAGCAGTAAGTAGTTCAGGACCCTCGGAGCATCTTTGACAGAGCATTGAAGCAGAATCCTCCACAGCAATCCCCAGTTGTCAGATTTACACGAGCTTTAAGCTTTGCAATTTTCACTTCAAAACACTTTCCCATCCATCCCTCACCTTCTAGTCCCGAAGGACTCGGTGACTTCCCTCGGTCAGTCCATTTCAGAATGGCATGGAGGCTGTGAGAGCCAGAGCTGGCAGCTAGGAAAGCCAACTGCACGCAGAACATCTCCAGAAGGATGCCCACGAGACTATAAATACCATCTCCACCTTGCCAGAGGGAGAAATCAATCATTTGACCTTTTATCGGTCCAGGGTGGTTTGTATAGCCTATTGTTTTTCCTAGCAACAATACAAAATCAGTGCACATTTCACAAAAGATGGCTCTTGTCTTCTCATGAGCAGTCGCCACTGGATTCCACGTATATTCATGGGTCTGTGTGACCGTTAAAGGGAAACACTTCTGAGTCACTGCTGAGAAAAGGGGGAACTCAAGAGGGCTGTCTGGTTGGCAATCCAGGCGATGTTCTTCCCTCATGGCTTAAGTGTGGAATGTAAAAAACCCTAAAACAAAACAGCCATGTGTCTCCTGAGGGCTCATGAAGACAGACCTGGATCCTCAGAATGGGGTAGGAGGGTATCCTGGATCTACCCAATGGCTCAACAGTTACTGCTCTTGGAGAGAGGACCCAAGTTCTGACTCCAGCACCCACGTCAAGTGGTTCACCACTGCCTATAACTCCAGCTCCCAGAGATCCAACACCCTCTTCTGGCCTCATCAGGCACCTCACATACATATAAACACACACACACACACACACACACACAAATATTCCTTATGAGGAAGAAAAGGTAAAATAGGGAAGCCTTCCTTCCCAGGTAACTATTACCAATGCTTCACACACAGACACTCGTGGGCAAAGCCAAACACGGACTAAGGGACAACATAAAATAGCTCATGGCACATGAAATGGGCAGTGGGCAGAATGCACCTCCACCTGCCTCCCTGGGACAGAGGCTCAGGTGAGGCCATCAGGAGAGGCCTGCAGACAGAGTTTGGGGGCAGCCTTGGAGAGTCTGTCCCTTCCGGTTAACAGTAGGACATCTGTCCTGCCCCACAATGTTCGCATCTACCCGTGAAGCAGGGCTTCCAGCAAGAGACAAGAGCATCTGCTTGCTGTCCTGGAGAAGGTCTCGCTTTAGATTCCAGAGTGGGTTCGAGAAGGGCAGGGCTGGCGAAGAGAGGGGGACTCGGGTGAGGGAGACGGCAGCAAGGCCATCTAAGAGACGGTGGGCACGACGCCCCGGAAGACGATGAGTTAGTCTTCTCAGTAAGACTGGAGTGGGTGGAACACCACGCCACGGCATCCACAGAGAGAAGCTGAGTGTGCCTGGGAGGAATGCTAAACAGCACGGAGACACATCCAGCTGCACAGGGAGCCTTTTTAGGGGAAGGACAAGAAGACCTTGAGAGCATCGCCTCAATTCACAAACAGCCCTGCATACCTTGTTCGCACGGGGGCAATGCCCAAGTCTGAAAGGGAATTATTATTATATTGACAGACAGAGGCCAAGGCCCTGTCTACTAGATAACAGGGCGTCATCTCATTCCATTTACTCAGCAAACATTTATTACGCCGCACCAGAATTAGATGAAATAAACTAATGCATGAACAGTTATGATATTTATCCTCAAGCACCTACAATAAATTTAATTGGAAAGATGGGAGGACCAGAGAACTACAGGAAACGGTAAAATCTGGTGTTTGCTTTTGTACTTAGGAAAAAAACAAACAACAGAAAAACCCTGGGCAAGGCAGTGTGTGCTTGTCATCTCAGCACTTGGGAGGAGCAGGAAAGAAGATGAGAAGTTCAAGGTCATTTTCAGAATGTTAGTGACTTCCAGGTCAGCCTGGACTCCATGCGATCCTGTCCCAAAAGAACAAAGCAACCAAAAACAGAAATACAGGGTTTCCAAGCCATGAGGATCAAGATTTTCTATTTATGTGGGGGGCGGGCATATGTACATATTCATGTGTGTGTGTTCATGTCTGCACATGGGTGTGTGTGCACATGTGTATGGCAGCCAGAGGTCAACCTTATTGCCTTCCACAATTGTTCTCCATCTTATTTTTTGAGACAGGTCTCTCAGTGAACCCGGAGCTCCCTGACTGAGTAGACAGGCTGGCCAGTGAAAGCTAGGTATCCGTCTTTCTCACCCTACTGCCGCTCCAGCACTGGGTGTTTGCTGTGTGCCCACGCTTATGTGGGTGCTGGGGATTCAAACTTGGGTCCTTGTGTCTTTTGAGGCAGGAACTTTACCAAATGAACCACCTCCTCAAACCTCAATCTTCTTTTCTTTGGGTTTGCTTGCTTGTTTTTAAACAAGAGTCCTTTATGTAAACCAAGCTGACCTCAAAGCTCTCAATCCTCCTGCCTCGGCTTCCAGACTACAAGGACTACAGGCATGCACCATGACACCTGGCCGAGATTTTTCTGCTCTAATCTCATTTTAGAATGTGAAGAACCTAAGGTTATCCTGTTAGTGATGGGGCCCTGGGCCAACTCCCAAAGGAGGGCTCTTTCTACTCTGTAATGTTCAACAAGCTACAGTGTGCCCAACAATACAGTCACGGGGAGCGGGTGTATTGGGAGAGACCTCCATTCATGGAAGACTTCCTGGAGCTGGCAAGACCTGAGCCAGGTTAGGGGGAACTAAAAGGAATTAGATTGATGGGGGAGAGGCAGGAGGCATTCCTAAATGCGGAAACACCAATCAGTGCAGCACGCAGCACCAGCTAAGGAGTGCGATCAGTAACTAGGAAACCATCAGATCACCCACCTTCACTCTTCAAGCTACCACGTTTGAACGCCTAAGGGCAATTATTGTCTTTTGTCCTTTTACCAAATCTAAGGAATATTCATTATTGCTTAAGACTTTGAAGAGTGATGTCCTGCTCTGCTTGCTCAGGGTTTTCAGCTCATCATTTCCAAGCAGAGAGTTAATAGATGAAGATGAAACTGACTATCTTAGGGATAGGAACCCGGACAGCCTCCATGTACTTTTCACAGCAAGAAGAAAAGAAAGTTTTCTGGTAAACAATGTTTGGAGAACACTGGTGATCCTCTAAACCAAGTAAGTTTGAGAGTTTTTTTTGTTTGTTTGTTTTTGTTTTTAATTAAAAATGTTTGAGTGCATTAAAGGTTTTTTTGTTTGTTTGTTTTTTTAATAAGCATTGAGGTTTTTTTTGAAATAATTTTGAGTTAATATTTCCAAGCTTACTTGGCCATAGACATTTTTTAAATTTGTTTTTATTTTATGTTCATTGGTGTTTTGCCTACATGTACATCTGTGTGATGGTGTCAGAAGCCCTGGAGATGGAGTTATAGATAATTGTGAGCTGCCATGTGGGTGCTGGGAATCGAACCAGGATCCTCTGGAAGAGTGGCCAGTGCTCTTATCCACTGAGCCTTCTCTCCAGCCCCATAGACATGTTTTCTTTTTCTCTTTTTCATTTTCTTGCAGTTTGTGGACCATATTCCACAGATTCCATCTTGGAAGTTCTGTTGTAAGCCCTGATTAGTGCTGTAGTTTTAGAATGAGGGACAGAGATGAGTTCTCCCCTTCGAAGACCAAGGCAGGACTCGTGAGTCCCTAACTGCCACTGTACCTGGGGTATCCATAGCTATTATTTCCACAGGAGGAAATCCATCAAACTGGGGGTGTGGTTGGCCCTGGTCAGTTCTTCTCAGAGTCTTTCACTTAAGGAAAAATAAAATTGAACACAGACTGGCTTTAAGGAAACTAAATCCTAGGTAAAATTGTTCACTGATGGGTTCTTTTAATCTCTTTATTTTATTTTTTCTTTTTTAAAAGTTAGATTTAGATGTGGTTTTTCTGTGATGAGGGACTCAAAGTAAAATATGATAAAATCATATTTATATCCTGAACAATAAGAGACCCTGAATTTACAAGGCCACAGTAGACAGTTTGATTATGATAGAAAAACCCATGAGAAGAAAAATAGAGCAAGCTTCAGCCTTGAAGGAAATCCATTCAGTACCTGATTTGAAATTCTAGTACTTTCCATCATATTTTCTTGGCTTAAGATTAATTCTCTGAATTCACTTGTGTTCCCACATTAAACACAGGTTGTTACTGCTATTTGCAGTAAGCCAAAACAGACAAAAAAGCAAGAAGCAATGCTGGGATCTGACACTAGGAAGCCAGGGGTGTGGGGGCTTGAGAGTGTGGGACGTGCGGGAGCCTGAGGGTGTGGGGGGATAGGGGTGTGGAAGTTGGGGGCTTGGGGGGCTGGGGTGTGGGAGTGTGGACTGGGGTATGGGGGCTGGGTATGGGAGTGTGGGGCTGGGGGTTGGGGGCCGGGGTGTGAGAATGTGGGGGACTGGGAGCGTGGGGGCCTGGGGGGCTGGGGTGTGGGAGTATGGAGGACTGGGTATGGGGTGTGGGGTGTGGTGTGGGTGATGCCCTGGAGACGCAGCTGCATCGTCCCTGTAACCTGACATTTCATGACTGAAACCCCAGATGCCTGTGCAGGGGAGCTATTTACCAAGAATCAAGATTTACCCATAAATAAACCCACTTGATATAGAGCCGCTGAAAAAGCAAATACTAAAAATACTAAATGAGCTTGAAAGGAAAAAAACAAAAACCAAACAGGAGGAGAGCAATCTGCTCCCACACAGTGGGGCCGCGCTACATCAAAACCCACGATTTTCATCCATCCCCTCTCATTTCTTTGTCTATATTTCGTCTTTCCTACTGTCCGCTGCCTTCTTAAGGCTTGCTGCTTAGATTAAGTGTCCCCATTGGTACAGGACACCCAAATACTGTTGATCCGAGCAAACATTTCCCTGGCCTGTGACTCACTTTGCTGCCCAGAGCTTCCTATCATCGTCACACAGAAGCCTGACTGGCAGGAGGAGAAAAATCCTCCCGAGGATATGGTAATTATAGGCTGAGCTGCAGCGCCCGTGGTGCTCTGCCTTGGAGGAAAATTTCCATTCCGAAAAACAAGACTGACAAACACAGGCCTTTTCCCAAAGTGACTAATGTCTCCAAGAGGCAGGGGGTGGGGGGTGGGGGGAGGGTGACATTGCTTATATGATTTTAACGAACAACCTCCTTTCTGTGTGCTGAAGTATTTAGCCACATTTCATTTCCCAAAACTTATGCACAGGCTTTCAATGATGTTTTGGGGTCTTACTGTTGAGACCTGGAATTACATGCTAACTTCATGCTTGGGGAGGGGGTGAGTCTTGTAAATGAGATGCACGGCTGCAAACTCAGCCAGGCAGCTGTACAGAAAAGAGTCTGAGTGGGATGGCTTATATGTGCTAAGTGTGAAAGCTTTGAGAAGGCAGGAGGGGTACTTCAGAGTACTCCCCATCAGGGAGGAGAGGGAGCAGTCTCCCTCTGAAGCAAATCTGTAATGAGAACAGAGTCTGTGCCATCAGGAGGCCAGAAGGCCAGATGTGGTGGTTTGAATAGAAATGGCCTCATAGGCTTATATATCTGAATGCTTAGTCATTGGAAAGTGGCACTACTTGAGAAGGATTAGGAGGTATGGTCTTGTTGGAGGAAGTGTATTACTGGGGGTGGGCTTTGAGATTTCAAAAGATTTCTCTTTCTTACTGCTGCCCGAGGATCCAGATGTAGAACTCTCAGCTCCTTCTCCAGCACCATGTCTGCCTGCATGCCGCCATGCTTCCCACCATGATGATAATGAACTAATTCCCTGAAACTGTAAGCAAGTCCCCAGTTAGATGCTTTCTCTCTCTCTCTCTCTCTCTCTCTCTCTCTCTCTCTCTCTCTCTCTCTCTTTTTTTTTTTTTTTTCCAGAGCTGAGGACCGAACCCAGGGCCTTTTGCTTGCTAGGCAAGCACTCTACCACTGAGCTAAATCCCCAACCCCTAGATGCTTTCTCGTATAAGAGTTGCCTTGGTCATGGTGTCTCTTCACCACAACAGAAACCCTGACTAAGACAGCAGAGGACTTTGGGCAGTTGCCAGCTTTCCTGAGGTCCTGGGAGGCAAAGAGGTAGAAAGAGAAACAAGTGAGTCTGACTGGCAGGCAAAGCTGTTAGCACCAACAGACCAAGGTGCGGTCATGGAAGAGAAAAGACAGAACACTGCATTGCCTCAACCCCCAGCCTGAGGTATGAAGAGCTACTCTCCTCCTCTACAGATGACCCAAACAAGGTAAAGAAGTAAGGAGAGAAAACACGCAGGCGGTCTGAAGCAAAACCATCGCATCTGCAGTACACAGGGCAGGATCTACCTCCAGAGAAAGAATACACACTGTGGTTGGAGACAATCCATTCACAGAAGTAGAGACCTCCCAAAGGCAGAGCTGTGGCACGTCGACACATTCCACCCCCAGATGTGGCTGGAGTGAAGCCCGCCAATACAGAGACCCCTTCATCTTCCTCTTTCTGATCCCTTGGAAATTTAAATAATTAGAAAAACCCAGACTAAGAGTTGGCTGGGTTCTTAGTTCAGGAGATGTGCTAACAAAAATTTTAGATTCCCAAGCACTGCTTGTGTAAGGATAGGCTGCTCCCTCCCCGACAGGAGAGAATAGGCAGAATCGCTCTGGGGGGATGGGGGGGGGACAGGTTTCTGAGGAGCAACCCAGAAATGTTAAATGAATGGCCACTAACATCAGGCCAGCCAAGCGACAGGAGGGGGCATGATGAGGGGGAAGCAGAAGTGTGTCCAAGAAAAGGCCACAGAAAAGTTAGCTGAGGGAGGTGGCAGCTTTATTCTGCTGATGGTAGTGCCACCTTCTGTAATGGATGTATTACAAGCGTGCCCTCTGCTGGATACAGCGGCAGCCGAGGAAGATCGCAGAAATGTTTATAAATTTAATGTATTGTTATTATTGTGTGTATGTGCATGCATGCAATGCATGCCTTGAAGCATGTGCCACAGCACATGCATGGAAGTCAGAGGACAGCTTCATGGAGTTGCTTCTCTCTTGAAATATTTATTTGGGTTCCAAGGATTAAACTCAGACTTCCAGGCTCACCCAGCAAGTATCTTTACCCACTGGTCTATCTCCCTAACCCAAATGTCTCAATTTCGGTGCCCTAGGACTAAGGGCATTTGAGGGCAGTAGCTGGTGGTCCTTCACTACTACCATGCTTCCTACCGTCTCAGTTGGGTTCGGACGTAAAGCACTTTGCAATGAAACTGATGATTTTCTTCTCGTGTGTCTGCAGATATGTATGTGTGTCTATGATGTGCATGTGCATGTGCAAAGGTACATGCCTGTGCATGCATGTGGGGGCCAGAAGTCAGTGCCGAGTGTCTTACTCAGTTGTTGTAAACTTATTTTGGGGGGACTAGTTATCTCACTTAACCTGGAACTCCTCTGTTCAACAAGGCCTAGAGGTCCTCTTTGTCTCCATTTCCCCAGCACTGGGATTATGGGAGTGCACCACTGTGTCCCAAATTTATGTAGCTGCTGAGAGTAGGAATTTAAGCCCTCTTGCTTACACAGCAAGCTCTTACTGTCTGAGCCATCTCATGTGACAGAGGCATCAAAAATCCCAAGCCACCGGGCAGTGGAGCACTGGGTCCTGGGACTTCTCTCTCAGGGGACAGTATAGCAGCTGTCATGACTACTGTTCAGCACAGCTAAGGTTGCCTCTTGGGTCTTTGCAATGGCAGGGATTGGCTAGAGATCCTTCAGACTTGACCAGAAAATCAGATGTCAACCATGGCTGTCTTTGGAGGTCTTCACTTAAGGTGAAAATTAAAGTGAGATTTGCTTAATGCAGCCCAGGAAGACTAGAAGCACTGGAGAGGTGGTAGCTGACCCCAGAAGTCACGTGAGTCGAACAAGATAATCCAGGAGCTGCCAAATCTGTGTTTAAGAGACACGGCTCTCACCTCAAAGGAAAGAAAACTATGGTTTGTCCTGGAGCCAAATGGGAGTGACCATGGTCCAGAACACAGATTCACCTTTTTCTAAATACTGTGTTCCAATGTGGTAATAGTTTCATATGTTTCATATGATTTATGAAAAATCATAAATCAAGGTACTGTTGAAATATATTTCGGGAAGTATCATGTAGGTAAGTCTCAACGAAGTGGTGGTAGAGGCCATCTTCCTTAGGCCTCAGATGCTATCCAGTGGCACTAGCTTTGGGGTTGAGGGCACCTAGTGGTCTATTAAGTTAATGCATCTCAAAAGGTTTCACTGCTGGCCACAAGGATGTTAGGTCACACTCAGAAGGAGATGGTAGCTGTTAAAGAACCCAAGACAGCTGGGAGGTGGTGGTGCACGCCTTTGATCCCAGAACTCAGGAGGCAGAGGCAGGCGGATCTCTGAGTGCAAGGCCAGTCTGGTCTACAGACTAAACTTCAGGACAGCCAAACAAGATAATTTATAACTGGGTCCTAGACTGGCAACATTCCCACCTCTCCACAGTCACTGATGAACTAATCAATCAGCCTTTCTAGTCAAAGCCTTCTGGGAACATTTGCCCACATCGACACAGCACTTTCTAAGTAGTCTGTTGATACATTTAAATGATTCATTCAATGACAAAACCCATTATTCTCCCGAGCATGGCATATTTTTAAAAACACTGGGGCAATGATATGCATTAAGTCAGGTACCGAGGACAAATCTAGCACTCGCAGAGGTATGCAGTGATGTATAAGTTTTACTTAGGTTCACTGAGTTCCTGTTTTTATTTATTTATTGGACACAGGATTGTTGTGGAGCGTAAGCAAGGCAATGGTTCCACATTGCTCGCTATATGATAAGCACTCCATAAATGCTAGTTCTGTGGTCAGCCACTGTACCAAGCGGTTGGGGAGGAAGGCAGTTATGGCACACCCGACAAGCAGGAGTGCCACAGATAAGTCTTAGTCTGTCGTGCACCCTGCACTGCTGTGACAATATTTAAAGAAAGCAGATGGAGATGAAAAGAAATTTATTTCTCACAGTCCTAAAGACTGTTAAATCCAAGATCAAGACACAGGAAGGTTCACGTCAGAGACAAATGTTCTCTGCTTCCAACATGGCTTCCCCAAAGGAAGACTGTGTCATGCTCACAAAGCAGAAGGTGATTCACTCATGGGAGAGGAGCCCTCATGACCTGAACCCCCCGAGAGGCCCTACATCTCCACATGACCACATTTGCAGCACCTGAGTTTCAGAGTTGACCATTGGACCATAGCACTAGCTTTTCTTTGTTGTTAAGGTCTGCTGTCTCCTTAATTACCCACCTAACTAAAGTGGGTCCAATATTGTACAAGTCTAACTTGAGGAGTTCAGTCAGATGGGTAATTAATCCATGGCTTTCCATGTGATTCCTACTATTGAGGACAAATTTTCTGTTTGATAGGCGATGTCCTTAAGCAGAATCTGTGGCATTTGGGGGAGAGGGGACTTTTGGGGTTTGACAACTCAGCAAAAGAAAAACCCTCGGTGTTTTTAAGTTCAAGCTTTTGGGTACTCTTGTTTTTGAATGTCTGGGTCATTTCTTTGATTTAAAAATCAATTTCCATTTTGACAAACAGTCATGGTCGGCTTCTTAGCACAGGCTTCCGTGCCCGGGGACATCTGAATTGTTTTCTTTCTCTTGATCCTGCTGGCCACCCTGCCCTGACTTCAATCCATAATTCCCATTTGTATGCATTTTACCTCCGAGGGCAAGGAATAGATAACACTTAGACAGTCCCTAAGACAACTGAACAACCAGCTCCACCCCAATGGCAAGCGCTTGCCTAGGAACACTCAGGATTGGGCGGGGTTTTCCATGAGAAACTTATGTATCTGGGGTAATACCAACTCACACACATGAGTAGCCGAAGGGCTAGGTGAGACCGACATCATGGTTCCTTCATAAACATGCATGCACGTTTACCATGAAAGGCATTACACCAAGTGCTGAGGACAGAGGTGTCTAGGGTCAGACGTTTGCTTTCGTGGGATGTGGAAACAAGTGGCAGAATAGATGGATTAGCAATGGTAGTTCAAGTCTAGGACCTGTCACAACCCCGAAGAAGTAAACAGCTCTAGCTGTGAGGACAAGTGTTTCACATGACAGGTGACGTTCTTAAAGGACAGAGTGGACACTGGGAGGAAGTGCAAGGGAGAGACAGTCAGATGGCGGGCTCAGGAGTCCCCTGTGGAGGCCCAGGGATGTCTTTGCTTTAGGAAACAGACTGACAACATGGCAGAGAATCAGTTGGTGAGAACGGGACTCTCTTTAGGAAGGACATAGTTTGAACGGAGGATGCAGGAGGAGAAAGATGATGGTTGTTGCTATGGAGCGTGAGGATCGGTTGATAATGTAGGAGAAGTAGCCACTAGTGGACTTTTAAGCAAACTTCAATTTGACAGCAGGACCAGCAGCTAGATCTCTGTGAACATAAAAATCTATCTTCTACCTTCACCATCCACTAAAACCCCTCCCAAAGGACCCCCAAGGCCTGGCCATTACCAGTTCCCTAGTCTCATTGCAGCTCTCACTCTTCCCAAGGGATCTGTCCCAGCCACAGCTGATGCTGCTCTGGACCACTGCCACCTTCCTTCTAGATCATTCTCTCTCTTTACAGCTCTCTGGGTCTCTTGACTTCCTTGTTTACTCTCATTCACAGAATTCAAGGTGGCAAGGGTGGAGGAGACTGAAAGACGAAACAGCGACCACAGGATGGCCAGCCTTGACCACAGGATGGCCAGCCTTGACCACAGGATGGCCAGCCTTATTTCTCAGGCATGGCACCTGCTTCTGAGCCATCTCAAAGCTTGACTAGTAGGTCAAGGACACCAGACCAAATAACATACAGGGAACTTGCCACCCAACTTAGCTACAAAGACTCATAATCCCAAACCCAGCAGCAGATCCTGTTAAAAGCCAGTACTGTCAAATGCACACTAAGCACTAAGTAAAAATTAAGTGAAAGAGCCAGGTGGTGGTGGCACACACCTTTAATCCTAGCACTCGGGAGGCAGAGGCACGTGGATCTCTGTGAGTTCAAGGCCAGCCTGGGCTACAGAGTGAGTTCCAGGAAAGGCACAAAGCTACACAGAGATACCCTGTCTTGAAAAAAAAAAAAAAAAAATTAAGTGAAAAAAAAAAACAGCAAAAACTACTCTATAAAATGAACAACTGCTAGTCATTGTCTATAATTTTCTTTCTTATTTATTTGTTTGAGACAGTTCTTACTGTGCAATCCCACCTAACCTGGAATTCCTATGTAGACCAGGCTGGCCTTGAACTCTAGCGATCCCCTTGCTTCTGCCTCCATGCCAGGACACACTAAAAATGACTTCATAGCAACTTTAATGAGGTATAACCCACCAACCATACAGTTTAGCCATTAAAATGTGCCACCCAAAGATCTTTAGTATTTTCATAGTTGGGCGGTCATTACTATAATCAATGTTTGACTTCATCACCTCACAAAGAAACTCTGCATCCATTCTCAGTCTCTTCCTGTTTCCCTCAAATGCCTCCATCCAGCAATAACTAATTTATTTTCCGTCTCCATAAATTTGCCAGATCTGAGCATTTATATAACATGTGGGACTGGCTTCTTCCACTTATCATAGTTTCAGGGTTCTTCAGCATACATTAATATTTCATTCCTTTTATTAAAAATCATCTTCCATTGTGTGAATGCATCACATTTTCTTCATTTATCAATTGATAAGCTTTGGGTAATTCCCACTTTTAAACAATTATAAACTAATGGTGTAAGGAATATTTGTTGTTGTTTATTTGGTTGGTTGCTTGGTTGGCTTTTGAGATAGAAATCCCACTATGAAGCCTAGGCTGGCATCTAATTCACTGTATAGCCTAGGCTAGCCTTCAGTTGTGATCCTCCTACCTCTACCTCCCTAGTAGTGGGAGTACAATCATGTGCTACCATCTGCAGCTTATTAGAAGTATTTACTTATGTGGTTTGTGTGTGGTTACAGGTCTTCTTCTCCTGGGAACGTATGTAGGGGTGGAATTGCTAAATCGGAAGATGGTAACTTTTGAGTTATCTTTGGGGAAACCCCCAGACTGTGTTTCAAAGCAGTCCCTTCACCTTGCCTTCTCCCTAGCTGTGCACACAGTTGATTTTTAAAACTTTATCTTGTTCCAGAAATAATGTAAGGACAAAATATATGCTTAAACATACTAAGATACGTGCAATAAGGCAACATAAAAATAATGTAAGCCAAGGGAAAAATTGATAAAGCAATGGAGAAATTTTGTAAGGAAAATAGGAACAAAAATACCAAATAAATGACTTTATTGAGGATGGACACAAATTTGACTCGAAGCTTCCTAGTAGACAATGTAAAAGGGGAAATGTCTCTTCCATGTATCTTGTAATCTGTGATTTCGAACAGCCCAGCTCCTCCCGTGACTACAGAAAGACATGGACATTGGTGGTGAGACTGAAGAAAATCTCTTTCAGCTTGCTACAGGAATGTGTAATGAGCCTGCAAGGTAGTGGATACAACAGCTGTGCACTGAGCATGGCCACACAGCTCATAAGGCTGTTTCTTACAGCACTCTCCAATCCTGGGGCATGCCTGAAACCATCCAGTAAAAACATTCTCCTGGGTGGCCAATACAGAGCTCCCCATCTTAATCTGGGCCTAACTCTACTAGAGAGTCGGTGAGCCATTCCAGGCTTGGGCCCCCACGTTCCCAATCTGTACAGTGCAATGCTCCGTGGACATCATCAATGGAGTCAAGGAAAGGCGGATGCCAAGACTTATCCTGATCACTGCAAAGAGCAAAAGGAAGATTCCAGAATTTAGCCCATGGGTAGAAGGCAACTCAAAGAGAGGAACGGAACGACTAAGTCCCAAAGGAGAGAGCTGGGGCTGTGGGGGCGGGGGAGGGTGGGGTGACCAGAGCACGACACCACTGAAAAGTGGTCAGAGAACAGTATGACAAACGCAGCCACCAGAGGCTCCGGCCAGCATCTCAGAATTTAATGCCTAGCGGGGGCAGGGAGCTTGGTAAAGAGCGATAATGGCCCACAGCTTCGATGATCCTGGTAACACCAACACCCACACTCCGTGCTCCTCTTTGAATGCTTGCTCTTTTGGTGAAGACGAACGTGGACTAAACACTTCTCTGGCCACTTGCCAACTCCATGGCTCTTATGGATGGCGCAGACATGAAACTGGGGGAAATAAACCAGCCTGGTTTCCATAACAGCCTGGGGCGGGGGAAGGGCCGGCGGTCTCGTCAGATAATAGGTAGTTGTCAATGTTTTATGCAAATCGACATTTTGCAAAGCGATTGGCTGCCTTGCTCAGTGGTCCTGAGAACACAGACCACCACCACCGTGCCTGTCACCTGCTAGCCCTTCAGCTCAACTTCCGAGCCAAAACCTTTTAAAAGGACAATAAACTCTAAGGCCCCACTGGTTCCTGTGGCTGCTCTTTGGAGAAATGGTTCTTCCTCTGGACGCTGCCACCCACAGCAGCCAGGAAGCACTTCTGTGTGTACTCTTACAACAGAAAGAAGTGCCCTCCGACCCCCACCCGCTGGGATGTCAATCCAGCTTGTGTGAGCATCACATTTTTGCAAGAGAAAATATTTTTTTCTTTTTTTAGGCAAGGGACTGAATAAAGACACCACACTGGCTGCCAGGGGAGTCCGGGGAGTCCTTAGCCCTCCTCCATTAGCAGAACAGCTCCATCCATTACTTCAAAGCCTCATCAGAGACCCTAATCCTTTCTGAAAGGAACTCTCTGGCAGCCAAGCCTTTAATTTGCTGAATAATAGGCCCACTGATTAACCCTCACAAGGCGAATCACAGATACTGCAGGCAGTGAGTGTTCCCAGGGGGCTGAGAGAACCAAACTGAAGGGGCTGCTGGAATCGGTTCTTTTTTTCCCCATCCCCCCTGTTGGGGAACAAACCCTGCATGGGTTGTTCAGTGAGCTCTCTGGTCTTCTTTCCCGTGTGCCCAACTTTTGGTCCCCATAGATCCTGTCTATTCCCTTTACCTGTACTGGAGTATGCTCTGAGTTTTAAGCTGTGTGTCTTGATGCCAAGCATAAACAGGCGATATGGAATGATAATGTCACAAAACATACCTGAAATTAGTGACAATGAAGACTCTCTTTAGAGCAGCTACCTGAGCCTTTCTGCTCTAGGCAGACTGCTGTGCTCAGGGGGCAGAAATGGAATAGACTCCACAAGCGTAAGAAACGGAAGATCGCTTCTAATTCAACAAGAGATGCCCAGTGTGGGACAAGGCGGGTGACTTTTTCTGCGGCCGCCTGCAGCTGGAGGTAGACAACTGTGCTCTGTGCTGCCAAGGACAGGTAACAGGTAAGCTGGACCGATGGCTTCCCACTGGTGTGCACCAATAAATCACATCCATATCAGCCTTCCACTAGTCCCATCAGATAATGAAATGAATGATTGGTCAGATGACACAGTGGTCAATTATCACGTGGATGATATAAATTCTATTGTGGCAAGGACATTTATCTCTGTATCGATCTGGCTTTGCAAGCAAGGATCATAAATTACTCCCTTCCATAACTGTATGATAAATATTGTAATAACAGAATGCCACCAACTCCCGTTTTCCCAATAAATTCCCATATGGTTTCAGTTAGAGAAGAAACATGCACAGGGCTTTTTTTCTGCTACCTTTATTAATCTTACTAAAGGCTTACTCTAGTAAAGGCCTTTTTATCTTACTAAAGGCTTCATTATTAGATCACTTTCGGGTTCCCAACAAGTTTGAAAGGAAGGCACAGGGTCCCTCTTGCTCTCTGCTCCCATCTACTTAGAGCCCCATTGACACCATCCCTGACAAGAACTGTACTTTATTACAGTTGATAAACCTGAGTGGAGACATCATCATCACCTAAAGCCCACAGTTTGCCTTAGCGTTCACTCCTGGTGCCATGCATTCTACTGTTGGACAGTTACAATGAGGCTTATTTACTAGCATGGTGCCACTGCAGAGGTTCAAGGGGTCTTTCTGCTTTATAAGCATTATATTAAGGAGACTTTCATCCATTTCAGCAATTGCTGAAATTCCGGTATCCAGATTTTAGCATATGAACATAGGATGCAGTTAGAAAGCTGTTCATGATAATTTGCTACATTCTCTGCATTAAATTACAGTTACTTTGGTACCTAAGTCAAACGGCTTAAAGGAAGCTTGTAACCCCCTCCTGGATTATACATGCAAATTACTTCTCTGTGTCAGGTCTCTTCCCTTAATTTCTAAATTCTGGAAAGCACCGCTCATGCTCCAAAGAGAAGGGAAGAAATATAAGCAGAACTGGCTAACATAGTGCTTATACATACAGTCCACACACACACACACACACACACACACACACACACACACACACACACGGACACGGACACGCACACACACACACACACACACACGATACACACACACACACACACACACACACACAGACACGGATACACAAACTCACATGTGTGCGCGCATATGCACACACACTCAAATACTTGCACACACAAGCACACACATGCACACACACATGCAAACACTTGCATGCATGGACACACACATGCATCTTAAGATGGCGCAGCCAGAAATGCAGTTCTATAAGTAATGCCCTTAATTAGCAGCTCTTGTGGTAAGTTTCTATTTTCTTTTCTTTTCTTTTTGTTGTTGTTTTGTTTTGTTTTTCAAGAAAGGGTTTCTCTGTGTAGCTTTGCGCCTTTCCTGGAGCTCACTTGGTAGCCCAGGCTGGCCTCGAACTCACAGAGATCCACCTGCCTCTGCCTCCTGAGTGCTGGGATTAAAGACATGTGTCACCATTGCCCAGCACAATAAATTTCTTTAAGAATGGTTTTTGAGTTATACAACTCTCAAGGATGGCAGAAATTTAGAACTTGAAACATAGAAGCTCCACAGTGCATCCACTCAACACAAGCAACTGGACAGACCAACGCTCCTCTACATTTTCTTTCTTTTCCTAATTACCAGTTTAATACAGAGTTTTGATTCTACAGCCAACAACAGAGTCAACAAGTACACTTAACATTTCAGCCTAAGCCTGTCCATATACACCACCAAATCTTAGGAGGTAATTGTCATTAGGGAGAACTTCTTAAAGTCATTTTTACAGGCTACTCTAAATTCACCTTGTGCACAGAACTCATTATACATACAGGGCAAAGTCAGAGTTTCATATTTGTGTTTATTTTTCACTTAGCTTGCAAAACTCTCCTCCAGGTGACTATTAAAACCAAAACAATAGCAAGTCACAGGTATAGTATGATCCCAGGCCTTCACCCATGTAAAGTAAAGTTACTCACTTCTGCACGTAAAGTGTCAGCAGTGAGTTACTCAGAGGCTGGACACAGACCACCCCTCAGCCATGATGAGCGTCCCACCTCATGCGCTGCTTCATTATAATGGCGCCATCCTTCCTGAATTGGACCAGCGCCCCCAATTCCTCCAGCCCCATCTTATCAGCCTCTTTTCTCTCAGGAAGGAGTTTTTCCAGAAAAGAGAGGTTTGATTTTGTTGTTTGGTTGGTTGGTCTTTGTTTAGTTGTTGTGAGAAAGAAAACCATTTTCAGGTAGTTTGCCTTAAAACTCAACGATGAGGCATCTCTTTTCACGTGGTCAGTGATAAACTGGCACTCCATCATTTAGCATCCATTGATAGAAGAGCTCTACACTTGACTGAGCTGGGCGAGGTGATGACTATGGTTCAGTTGGTAAGGATGTGCACTGGCATTGCACATGATGTGGAGCAAAAGAAGAAACCAGCTGACATCCACCTGGTGCCTTCACACATGTACAGCATGAGCATGTACACAGGCACACACAGAATAGTTTTTAAAGGGTTAATGTTAGACACACAAACACACACTAGCATCTGAATCCCCAGAGAAGATACTGGAACACCACAGAAACCTGGATTCCAATCGCATCTCTCAAGAAGCTCGGCTTCCCACGTGAGTAGCCAACCACCTGTTTAGCAGCAGTTAGGATCCAGTGAAATCACACAGGCAAAGTACGTTCCACCTTGTCAGACACATAGTACCTGTAAGTGAAGCTTAGTGTAAGGTCTGGGGTGTTGCTCAGTGATTAGAACAGTTGTATGTGTGAGACCCTGGGTCCAATCTTTGGCACCATGCGGGGAAAAGCTTATTGAAAAAAATGATTATTTGTACCTCTTCACGCTTATCGAACAATTTGTTTTAGTTCACACACATCTTTTAGGATTTACTAAACATAAGCAAATTGGTTTTCTTTGGCTAAATTAAGTATATGTGTGTGTGTGTGTGTTGTGTGTTTTATATATATTATATATATGGTGTGTATATGTGTTATATATGTATATATTGTTTTTATTTTTTATATGTATATATTTGTTTGTTATTTTTTGTTTTTGTTGTATGCCACAAAGGATTTTCAAATAGCAGAAAATTTAGTCATAATTAAAAAGAAATGTAGCCAGGCAGTGGTGGCGCATGCCTTTAATCCCAGCACTCAGGAGGCAGAGACAGGTGAATCTCTGTGAGTTTGAGCCCAGCTTGGTCTACAAAGAGAGTTCCAAACAGCCAGAGCTACACAGAGAAACTCTGTCTAAAAAAAAAAAAACCGAAAGATTGAACAACAATAAGCCTATAACAGCTATCACTAAGTGACACTAGTCCATGCCTGCATCCCTAGGGACCAGAGTGACTTATGGGATCCTTCTCAACGCAGCTTGATGGTGACCTCTTGGTCAGCAGTGGGTACAAGGTGACGTCAGTTTGCCATATCTCCCTATGATCATGTGTTCCTCTTGAGGTTTTTGTGACCAAGACATCTTCATTGCCCAGGCCTCCGTCAAGGTCCACAAATCATTAACAATTATAGAAATTCTCCATTTTCACTATTGTGCAGTGTGCTTGAGACAGAGGATTTACCATGAGCCTTAATAATGTATATATACTTAAACAAAAAAAGAAAAGAAAGTGAAAGGAAGGAAGGGAAGAAATGAAAAAGAAAGGCAAAGATTCTATGTGGCACAAGGCTAACACCTTGACATTGACTCCTCGTGGCAGGTAGGGAAACACTGCTATCCTTGCTTGGAATATCAAACCACCTACAGTCCTATCACTAGTCACAGGGTGTATTCATTTCCTGGCGCTGCTATAGGAAGTATCCCAAGCTGGGTGACTTCAACAGCAGACATTCCTTGTCTCACGGGCCTCTATCCTCGCTTGTGATAGCCTATTAGTGAGAGACGGCCTGAGTCCAGGTTGCACATGCTCTCTCTGAGTCTGCTTCTGTGGTGGTTTGGATAAGAATGGCCTACATAGGATCACAGATTTGAACGCTTGCTCACCAGGGAGTGTCACTATTTGAAAGGATTAAGAGGTGTGGCCTTGTTGTGTTAGGATCCTGCTCTCACTCTTCCGGTCTAACGTCTTACATCATCAAGGGGACGCACTGCATACTGTCGCGTGGTCATGCAATCTCCGCCTTAAAAAGCCACACACAGACCCCAACCCTCTCTTTCTGTGTCCTCTCTGCTGTCTTCTCTGCCCCCCTTCCCTCCCCTCCCAGGCCTGGCTCCCCAACCCTCCCCTTCCCTCCATTAAAGCTCTAAAAACTAATACTGGGTTCTGCCATGCCCGTGACTCTTCCGCTGATCCACCAGCATCATTTCATCCTTTCATGTTGTATGAAATCTGTCCCTGGAGTGGGTTTTCAGAAATCCATTTGGGGTTTCAGAAACCCATGCCAAGCACAGTCTCTCTCTCTTTTCCTGCTGCCTGCAGATCTGATGTAGAACTCTCAACTGCTCCAGCACCAGGTCTGCCTGAATGCCACCATGCTCCCCGCCATGATGATAAAATGGACTAAATCTCTAAAACTGTAAGCCAGCCTCAATCAAATACTTTCTTTTAGAAGAGTTGCCATGGTCTTAGTGTCTCTTCACAGCAATAGAACACTGTCCAAGGGTTGGAGAGATGGCTCAAGGGTTGGAAGAGATGGCTGCTCTTCCAGAGATCCTGGGTTCAACTCCCAGCAACCACATGGTGGCTCACAACCATCTATAATGAGATCTGGTGCCTTCTTTTGGCATGCAGGCACACATACAGGCAGAACACTATATACATGATAAATAAATAAATCTTAAAAAAAAAAAAAAAAAAACACTGGCCAAGATATGTAAGTTCTGTTATTCTAGAGTACCCTGACTAATGCAACACCTAAATCTCTCTATTTTATATAGACACCTATTATAATGAGTTAGGACCCATCCTGCCTCAGTATGCATCCATCTTAAGTAATTTCATCTACAAAGGCCTATTTCCATATAAAATCACATTTGAGATACTGAGGGTTAAATCATGTGGATTTGAGGGATACCATTCAAACCACAGCCTGAGAGGCGAAAGCCAGTATTCAGAGCACTGTTCCTGCCTGGTGATGTAAGTTTCCATACTTTCTTAAAGGCAGAATTCCTATTATTTCATTAAAATATCTATTCTTAAATAAAATTATTTTTGAATTCAATCCAAAAATCAAATCATGCTGGTCATAATGGCATACATTGTAATCCTAGAATTTAGGAGGCTGAGTGCTGTGGATATCGCTCTGTATAAATAAAATGCTGATTGGCCAGTAGCCATGCAGGAAGTATAGGCGGGACAAGCAGAGAAGAGAATTCTGGAAACAGGAAGGCTGAGCCAGGAGATGCTGCCAGCCACTGCCATGAGTACCAACATGATATGTAAGATACCTGGTGATATAGCCCGGATGCAGCCAATCGTGAGCAAGCAGTGTATCAGAGTTCTACATAAAGAAATGGGTTAATTTAAGATAGAAGAACTAGATAACAGGAAGCCTGCCACGGGCATACAGTTTATAAGTAATATAAGTCTCTGTGTGTTTTCTCGGTTGGGTCTGAGCGGCTGTAGGACCGGTGGGTGAGAGAGATTTGTCCTGACGGTGGGCCAGGCAGGACTGGAGAAAACTCCAGCTACAGCTGAGGCAGAAGGAATTTGATTTCCATGTTACCTGTGCTATATAACAAGACCTGTCTCAATCACAACAATAACAAAAAAATTCCAACTATTATTTTCCTCACTCATTAACCCAGTATGGCAGCTAAGTATCATGCATTTGATAATGTTAGGAAATTCTGAGTTAAAATACCAAGAAGGTGATAGAAAACACATAAAATGGAATAGGAGGCCTGGCAACTGATTGTATTTAATGCTACTCTTGTAAATTATAAATCCACAACACACACACACACACACACACACACACACACACACGCACACGCACACGCACACGCACACGCACGCATGCACACGCAGCCCTTTCTTCCAGCCAAAGGGCTATGTCTGCTATTTTATCCCATCTAAAAGTCACCAGCAGGCTGGAAAAATGATTGGTCACATGGGCCTGCATTTCCTTTTCTAATTACATTTCTAAGTGACCCAGAGCCAGCTTTTCTTCTGACCTGTTTCCCCCACCGCCTGTGGAAGCCCCACTGTGGAAGGGGCCTTGGGAACAGGAGCAGCCAGGGAACAGAGTAGAAAGGAGGTAGCTGGATGCTATGTAGACACAGGAGAATGTCACAGCTCTTGAAAACCCCAGGAGGAACATCCTCCCTTCCTTCCTCATTCCATCCACGTGTGTGAATGCAGTCATATACGTGCCTGTGTATGTGGAGTCCAGAGGAAAAACGGAGATCACGGAACAATATTTGAGAGTCTTCCACTCTGTTTTGAGGCAGGGTCTCTTGTTTCTGCCTCTGTGGTGTGTACTTTAGGCTGCCTGTCCAGAGATCTTCCAAGGAATTCCTGTCTCTCCATCTCCACCTCCTGGCAGAAGTGTTGCGATCACAAGTGCACACCACCACATCCAGCGTTTTACATGGATTCTAGGCTTGAACTCAGGTTGGCAGGCTTGGGCAGCAGGCACTTTGACCGACTGAGCCACCTCCCAGCCCTCCAGTTTCCTTTCTTGTAGAATACAGGGACTTATAATGAATTCCATTTCCCAGAGGCCTGTGCCTCCAGCAAAAACAAACCTACAATTTGTCTTTCCCCCTCTTTGCCATCTGTGACACTGAAAATTCAGCTGCTCTTCCCTGCTTCACTCTGCGGAGCTGGGCTTCAAGTCCCTGCCTCTCACAAGTCCAGGTCCTGTCAAACCTAACATTCACATAACAGGGACATGTCCCACACTTGTCTGCAGGGCAAGGCCGGGGTCTGGCTCTCAGTTCTCGGTTCTCTTAACTGCTCATGTGTTCATCCCAGGGCTCTGTTGAACATTTTCTGGGTGGTGCCGTTCCAGAGGGGCAGGACACTGGCTTCGAACCCTACCATCCAGTATGATCAGACAGTGACAGGCACTAGGGGGATGTCGGTGACTCCTGTCTCGGAGACGGTGCTATCTGAGCAGGCGGGCTCCAGGTGAGGAGTAGAGGGAAGAGTGTTGGGGACAGAGGAACAGCATTGTGCAGTCTTGAGGGGTGAAAGTTCTGTGTGTTAACGACTAGAGAGCTAGCCACACAGCCACTCCATAATCCCTACCAGTGGCCTGTTTTCCATCTCTTCCAGACCAGCCTGGGTGGAGTTATGACAAGAAGCCCTCCTCAGCTCCAGACCCCCACTTCTGTTATGACACCGCCTTGTGGATTCCACCCATTCTCCTTCCAGACCCCTAGCGGCTGTTAGTAAGAATACTGAGCCTTATCACTTGCTGGCTGCTGGCTCTCTGGAATCATGCACCCTCCCTACCCAGCGACTTGATACCAATGGCTGTCTCTTCATATGCTCTTCCCTTCATTTAGGGATAGTGGCCATGATCTGGACCCACTGCAGCTCAACCCAGAGACTATTTCTTATCTTCCTTTGCAATAAGATGTGGCCATAGGATATAGTCACAGCATTTTTTTAAAAGATTTATTTATTATGTATACAGTATTCTGCCTGCATATTTTGCCTGCAGGCCAGAAGAGGGCATCAGCTCTCATTATAGATGGTTGTGAGCCACCATGTGGTTGCTGGGAATTGAACTCAGGACCTTTGGAAGACCAAGCAGTGCTCTTAACCGCTGAGCCATCTCTCCAGCCCACAGTCACAGCATTAATGATGCAAAAATTCCAGAAAGTTACAAGAGCCATCATGTAATCTAAATTAGACAACTCTTAGAAGTATAACCTTGAAATCATAACTTTATTCTTCTCATGAAGGAGGGAAAAAAATCCCAATTTTTCAAAACCAGGAGTCAGTTTTCAATTATAAGTCTACAGATCAACACCTATGAAGAGGGCAAAGGAGAGTTTATCAGGTTTTAATTTAGAGTATTCCAACCTTTTCTATGAGTTTTTACTAATCTACTAATTCCCTGTAGCTCAAGTGATGCTAATTAAGTCAAGAAGCCACAATTGCTAATCATTGGCTCAATAAATCCAAAATGGAGAGTGTGTCACAGGAGATACTGCTGCTCATTTTAATTAAAGTTACCAACGTGTGAAGTGATGTAAATAAAGGTTATGGTGGACTCACTCTGCTTCTGGAGGAACTAACCGTTTGTATGGTTCCTGGGATGCTAAGGAGACGTAAAAGCCTGAGAATTTTGCGGACTGTAATAAGTCACTAGGTTAGGGTATGTATTATTGTGCATAGTTCGCTGATGTTGTAAAGCCGGGAAGAATTAAGCAGTTTGAAATGCGGAGTGGAGAAAGACAGAGCTGAGAACTGCTGGCTTGAGAGAAATTCAGTTCAAGCAGAGGAAACAGCCAGTAGACATGCAGCGGAAGCAGGAGCTGTAAATCTGGGTCACAGTCTTAAAAGGTTAAATAGGTTTAAACACCCTTCCCCCAGGTCAGTAATAACATTCTAATGGTATTCGGAGCAGCTGCTTCTATCTATCTGAGTGTCTTCTGAAAGCTACTGGAAAAATACCCCAATATTCTGTGACTGGCTGGGAGGGCTCAGGCATGGTGCTCAGTCAAGGAGAGAGACATTCTTGCATGTTAGCCACTGACTGGAGGACCAGAAACACTCCCCCAAACAGGAACTGTTTACAAAATGAGGAGGACCCTTCTGAGTTTCCCTATTAAAAAACCCAAGACAAAGGTTATAAGGAGAGGCTAAGGAGAGCCTTCCCTGAGTCCCCCAGTCTGTCACCAATAGGTCCGTCCCCCTTTTGCTCAGCCCTGCTTTTGTGTTCTTGGTGAAACCAAGGGACACCCAGGCTCCCTGTGTCTTTAGAACTACATTTCTGAAAGTCACATGATTTCTGAAAGTCACATGACGTTTGCATTGAAGACATCTGTCAGGTGAGTGTCCACCTTGCATCTTGGAGGGAGTGAGAAAGAGACAATACTTTTCTTCCCTACGCTGCCACCCCAAAACAGCATTTCATGGGGGTGATCACAGAGCATCCTCACTGGGCTGAGCAGTCAGGATGCTCTTCGTGGATTTGCCCTGAACAAAAGCAAATCCATCTCTCTTGTCTCACTAATCAGCTCAGAGCCACTGACGTCCAGAAACTAACTCCCAATAAAAACCTCACGAGTTTGGGAGACAAAACGGAAGAGCATAGCTCACTAAGACCTTTGGTCAGAAAGGTGCTTTTTACTTCTTAGACCAAAGGCCTTAAATTAGGTTGAACTTAGGGGGGGATGGAGGCATCCCCGGGGGCCAAGGTGGAGTTAGCAAATGAAAATTATTGTTATCTTATCAAAAGGCTATTTCTGCAGGGAGCCTCTTAACACAGGAGAAGGCTGGCAGGTACTTGAACCTGATAGACTTGTTATGCAAATAGCTTTAGCTATAGGGAAAAGGCTGATAATGAAATCGCTGCAAAGCCAGTCGCATATTACAGCAGTGACCAAAAAAAAAAAAATATTCAGGCAGGTCCCAGCATATGGATAAAGAGCAGTGCAGAATTTATGTGAGTACCGTGTTTAATTTATTATAACTAAGCTGTCAGGAGGCATGCTTTGACAAATGTGTAACTAACTCATATGAATGAGTCAATTATCACCAACAACCAAGGTTCAGAACCAACCAGGGTGATGGGGGCTTCCTTTTTTCTCTTTTTAACTGCAAGACAGGTTTGCTAATAGGATTTTAGGCCTTTAAAAAAAAAATGTGCTTTTTTTTTCTCTCTCTCTGCTGTCTCCAAATAAGGTGGCTGGAAACAAACCTGAAAAGCACTAACCCATATCTCAGCAGCCCTGCCCTCTCTACGCTGCTACAGGCAGCAGCCAGATACCTCAGCAATCAGTGGTGTGTCATCCGGGTCTTCTAGTGAGCGGTACCAGCAGCTCTTATGGTTTATATATTAAGTGTGTCCCACAGACTCCTGTGTTTTGAATTCTCTGTCTGCAGCCAATGGCACTTTGTGAGGAGGTTGTGGAGCCTCTTGAAGGTGGGGCCTGCCTGGAGGAACCGGGTCACAGGTGTGTGGACCTCAAGGGTGTTAGCCAGTCCCACCTCTGCCTGAGCAGGTCTCACGGTGAGAACCATGTAGTGAGAAACTGCGGTGAGCTCCCATCATATACGGAGCCCTCTACCAGGTGTCTGCCTCCACGATGGACCAGACACACCCCCCTCTCCAAACCATGAACCCAAACAAACCTTCCTCCTTTAAGTCGCTTCTGGCAGGTATTTTATTGTTCGGCTGGAACCTCCAGCTCACTCCTGCTTGATCTGAAAAGCCCCATTCCTCTCTCTCCAAACCCCACCCTCCCAGAGAATCTCCAACAAAGAAAAGGCACCAAAAAGCTCAGTTCCACATTCTCGGCAGCTGCAGCAGCTCCTCCCCTGAAGCTGCCAGCAGCCCAAGACCCCGCCTGAAGTGGTCAGCTTTTGACCATACTTGGGCAGAAACCCAGCTTGTCGCAGACACATCATCACCCCTCACCTACAGGCTATATAAGCTCCCTGCTTCAGTTCCACCGTGACTTCTCCGATCTCTGGGACTGAAGGACTCACCCGGGAGTTGCTTTGCTCAAACAAACCTGTTCTTTTACTTTTTAAATTTGGCTTGATCTGGCTTACTGAATCCATGGAGAAGCCCATTATCACAATAGAGAAAACCTATTATTTATATTAAGACCCTCAATGATGAATCCACTTTGGTTCAGAGGTCACACAGCAATAGGGTACCAAAAGGCGTTAAAGCTATGGCTCAGTGGTTAGGAGCAATGGCTGCTCTTCCAGAGATCCTGAATTCAATTCCAAGAGCATGTATAGTGGCTCACAGCCATCTATAACTGTCTGCAGTCCAATCGAATCTGATTCCCTCTTCTGATGTGAAAACAAAACATCCACATACATAAAATACACAAATAAATGAGAGAGAGAGAGAGAGACAGAGACAGAGACAGAGAAGGGGAGAGAAAGAGAGAGAGAAAAGAAAGTGAAGTCAGGCAGTGGAGGCACACACCTTTAATCCTATTACTCAGGAGGCAGAGGCAGGCAGACCTGAGTTCAAGGCCAGCCTGGTCTACAGAGTGAGGTCCAGGAAAGGCGAAAAACTACACAGAGAAACCCTATCTCAAAAAACAATAGCAACAACAAAACAAAACAAAAACAAGAAGGTATTTCCAGTCAGATGAAAGAGAGGGCTCAGAGGATGAGAATACACACAGCTCTTGCAAAGGACCAGAGTTTAGCTACCAGAACCCACATCTGGCAGGTCACAACTGCCTGTAACTCCAGCTCCAGGGGATCTGATGCCCTCTTCTGGTCTCCAAGGGCATCTGTACTCGCGCACACACACACACATAATAAAAAAAAATAAAACCCTTTAAAGAAGATATTTCTAGCCTTGTTTTTAGAGAATAGGCAGTTTACTTTCATACAGTACCCTGTGGCTTGTTCTATAAAGGGAACTGAATCAATAATCTGAACGATTCCCCTTTAAAACAATTTCACTAAAACTCTCAGGTATTTTCTTTCCCAACTAGTACCTGCAAAGATGAAAAGCTTATAGTTGGAAAGTATTAATTCCTCATTAATTTTTCTCAGTATGAGACAATAAGTATAAAAGCAAACCAAAGCTCTCTAAATAGACATTTCAAGTGCAAAGTGTGTTGTTGTTTACAGTTAACTGCAGATTTGAACAGGTCTAATGAAATCACATTTGGTCATAGTATATTTGGTAGCTGAGTAATGGCAGGCTAGAGCAGTCATTCTTATCTACAAATTCAAAGGGTGGAACTAGGGATGTAGCACAGTTTTTAAATGTACTTGCCCAGTATGTCCTACACTTACATAAACCAGGCATGGTAGTTCATGGCTATAATCTCAGTACTCAGTAGGTAGAAGCAGAAGGATAAGAAATTCAAGGCCAACACTAGCTATATATCAAGTCTGAGGACAGCCTGAGACAGGTGAAACCCTATGGGGGGGCAGTATTTGGAAATATGGTTTCTATCTCTTTTATTTCTGTTGCTAAGCAATATAGGGGAGAAGGGATTTATTTTAGCTAGCAATTCCAGGAGACAGTCCATCATTGTGGGAAGTTCATGCCAGCAGGAGCTTAAATCATGCAGTCCCATCCTATCCACAACTAAGAGCAGAGAGAAAATGGATACATGCATGATCACTTGCTTGCTTATTTGTGCTTACTTTGATTTCCGAGTTTACACGGTTCAGGACCCCCTGCCTAGGGAATGGTACTGCATACAGTAGGCTAGGTCTTTCCACATCAATTAACTTAGTTAAGACAATCCCCCACAGGCCAATCAAATGTAGACAACCCATCATTGAGACCACCTTCCCAGATGACTCCAGGTTGTGTAAAGTTGGCAGTCAACAATAACCATCACACTATCCTAAGATGTGAAATGTTATGATCAGTGTCCAATGTTTATTACTAAAAAGGAATGTAGAAGGAGAATCCATGGTTGAAGAATCTAAGTGCTATGGAGAAAATAGGATTGGAGGTGTGTGATCAAGAAAACCCTTGGAACCACATGTAATATTTT
The DNA here is from genome assembly GCF_004664715.2 of Peromyscus leucopus. Classification (NCBI taxonomy): domain Eukaryota; kingdom Metazoa; phylum Chordata; class Mammalia; order Rodentia; family Cricetidae; genus Peromyscus; species Peromyscus leucopus. The sequence goes on along the minus strand of NC_051066.1, from coordinate 46,976,578 downwards.
TGCTAATAAGAAAATAAGACAATACATTAAAGAAAGAGAGGATTGCTGGGCCTGGTGGCACAGGCCTATAATGCCAGCTACATGGGAAATGGAGACAGGAAGATTACCAATTCAAGATCTGCCTAGGTTTCAGAGTGAGTTCCAGCCAGCTTGAGTAACTTGATGACTGATAGCTCACGGGTAGAGAACTTTCCTAGTATACCTGAAGTCTTCGGTTTAATCCTCAATAACTAAAGATGGAGAGAAGTGGAGAGAGGAAGGTGTGTGTGTGTGTTCTGGGGGTGGGGTGGGAGGTGATGAAGCATTTCCATATCTCAAATCAACGATAAAGCATGTAATCACCCAATTTCCATTCGTCTTCCTGCCTCATTAGATCCTGTCAGGATTTTCCTGTGTTCTCATTAAGATGTACTTTTTTCTTTGCTCTTAATACATGTATTCTCAAAGATACTGTTTTCTGTGTTTGCTCCCCTGCCCCACCTATCCCCACTTTTCCAGTGTTCCACAGCTTTCAAGGTCTAAAGTAGCTTGGGATGAGTACTCCTGAAAATATCAAAGTTGGAAAACGTAATCAGATTGGAATTGGCCTCGCATGGGATTTGTCAGAAGGAAACGTAAGGAGAAGGAGGAGGAGGAGAAGGAGATATTCTATAGCAAGCATGACTCTAAAAGTTTCCACTTACCATCAACTATGTACCTTATCCTTAAATCCACAGGAACAGCACTGTGCTGTTTAAGACTACAACCATGCTCTTGAGATAAACACACTTAAGTAGAACTTGTGAGTCAAATCACAGCTTTGCGGCATGGTGGAGTGGGAAGGTGTATCTGTGAATATGTAATGGAGTTTTCTAGGCCAGCTTCAGAGAAGGTTGGTCAAGGTTATCGGCACAGCAATGGAATGAAAGGGAAATTCTTTGGATCCAGAGAGATTTCTCTCTGTGTGTGGGGTGCTCTGAAATGTGGTCACAAGCCACTGGAGTGTCTTTGGCTCTTTCGTTTCCTCCACCTCCTCCTGTGGTTCCCAGATTTCAGAAAGTGGTCCTTTCTTGGCTCCCATGTGAGTGCTGCCCGCCTAGCAAGTGCCGGTAGCCAGTCGTTCTGACTTGTGGCAGCCCCCATGCATTCTGCAGTTAGGGCAAAAATGACGAAGTTGGGTGGAGGAGCAAGGATATGCCCTCTAGCCTTGGCTCTGTACCTCACCCTCCAATGCTACTCTCTGAGTTTTCCCTTGGCCCTAAACCTCACAGTCACCTTCCGACACCATGTCTCTTGGTAGTGTTCTCTGAGTTTTCTATCCCGAGGGGCATGGCGCAGGTCCAGGAGGGATTAGGTAAACAAACAATTTTCAGGACCCCAAGCTCTGTTGCATTTGAAATGGAAATGAAATACAAACTCAAGCTCTCATACCAACTCCTTTGGGGTCAAACATGTTTAGAATTCTAAATTTGATCAAATTTCAGACAGCTAGACTGGCGCATTGACTGCACATTATGTAACAAGGCAGAAAGATCTGGGGCAGGACACTACCATCAAATAAGAATATATCTGCATTGAAACACATGAATATTCACATTAAGAAAGATAATGACTATAAATAGCCCCTCATCAGTTCAGGGCACACATTGCCCCCACATCAGTTTACATAAGGTCAAGTTTTGCTGCTGGATGACTCAACTACAAAATAACTTCTATTTTCAGGGCTCTATGGGTTTAATGACTGTGGATGAAGATTGTCGAGCTAGACAGATATTAAGGAGGGTGATCCTGTTTGGTTTGTTACCATGACTCTTTGTGGAAGATAAGACCACACATAGGCATAAATGAGAAAAAAAAATGTGTGTTTTCCTTCCCTATTTATCAGCACTTTGGGTCATTTACTTTCTCCTCCCACAGTCTCTGAAGCTCTTGTTTGGAATACCAGGTGTTGGGGCATCTATTCCCAGTTCTACCTGGTAGTGGCTTCTAATGATTGGTTCTTACTCTATTACTGAGTCTTCACTTGGGGATTTGGGGCCTCCTCATGCTGAATGAGCATCTTAGATGTATTTGGTACCAGTGTGGCCCTCTCCTAGGACTAGGCCCCAAACCTAAGATCTCAGCTCTGAGTCACCCTTTGGTCTCTATGTTGGTTCTACTGTCTTAGTCTCAGTAAATCTGGCCTGGTGGGGCCATCAGGGGCCTCATGCCATGCTGTAGGGTTTTGCTCTTGTTCTCCAAACCTTGTGTGATGGCTAGGACACTTCATCTTGATGCCTTAGGCCAAAGATCCTACTTTGCCCCTCATCATCTTGGAAACTGATGCTTGAGTCCTGCATTGAAAATCCTAGAACAAAGCCCAATGATCTAGCTGCCATACCTGCAAACCCGGCAGTTTTCCGTGTCTCTCTGCTCCCAACGTAGACATCAGTTACAGATGTGCATCGTCTACAGAGCTGGTTTGCAGGTCGTGTGATAATGAGGACTGATAACAGCTGAATCAGCTAGGATCCCTTAGTTTTCAGATTCTGTGGGAGCTCCTGAGGCCATTTACTGGGACAAGCCCTGGGTTATAACACGCTAGTGGGCCCAGCTAGGACCAAGCACATTCCGTAGCTTGGGTTTCAGAAATCATAGATCAAGACCTTGCTGCATACATAGGTAGTTCCCAGAGGAAGAAATACTCACTGTGAAATGAAGTGGTTAAATTCCTCACACCATGCTTCTGGGTGCAGCAAAGTGGGTGGAGGATTTCTGAAAAACAAAAGCAAGGCTTTGCATTAAAATAAACTGAGGTTTGGTAAAGGGCAAAATTATCAGTTAGTGTTTGTTGATGCCCTTCTAAGCAGCGGAGGGGGGGAAAATTGCTCTTTCCCAGGTGGGAAGCATTCACTTGTGGAAACCCACAGAGCCAGCCCCTCCTCCTGTGGTCACTCATTTTCCCAGATTGAAGGGGACTTTGTCCTGACCTCAGCACTAGTGTGAGGCACAAAAAGCAGGGGCATTCTTCAAGAACAGACCCGCTAATGAGCAGCCAGACAAACACACAAACCATTGTATCTGAGAGCAGAGGATTATGGGTGCTGTAAGAAAGCTATAAGCATAATGCCAGGGGGCCTAGAGAAATCGACTTTTAATTATGCAGGGTTTTCAGATCATTATGGTGCCATTTGAATTAATTATATGACGCATCTAAAGCATACTCATGATTGCATCAGTCACATTTTAACTGTTTCCTATGTGCCAACCTCTGCAATAGGCAGAGGAGAAATTGAAAGCCTCCAAACAGTGCCACAGCTTCTATGAGCTTCCCAAAGGGAGGCAGACATGTTCCATGCCTGATCAGCGGAGGTCCATGAGAACAGGGCATAACAGGAAAGTTCCTAGGTAAGCGGCTCACTAGACCACCCCCAGTGAGAAATCAGCAAAGGAGAAAAAGCAGAGCCTTGAATTTATCTACTAGTTCTGAAAAGAGATTCGTCTACACAACAAAAGTGGGGCTCAGGGGTGACTCAGTGGGTAAGGATGCTTGCTATGCAAGCAAGGGGGTCTGCATTTGAATCCCCAGCACCCAAGAAAAGCCAGGCATGCCTACACATGCCTATAATCCAGGCATTGGAAGGGACAGGGTGGAGTCAGGCACATCCTGGGAGCTCACTGAGCAGTGAGCTTAGCTGAACCGGTGAACTTCAGGTTCAGTGAAAGACCTTGTCTCAAAATACAAAGGGGAAAACAATAGAAGAAAACACCAGACATCTTTCTTTGATGTCTACATGAGTGTGCGTGGGCACACGCACCCCTCCTTGGACACACAGTCACGGTCACATGCACAAAGCCCAAGTGAACTGACTGTACTCCTTGCCATTAGTGGGAACAGGGGCTGGTGGGTAAATTGAGTTCAGTAAATAAAAGAACACTTCCACACACTCAAGTCATGACTGTACATTTTGCTTGAGTACTGACTGTTTTCTAAAGCAGAATACTGCTCGGCTTCAAGGGACAGAGGAATGGAAAGCCATAAGAACAGCTAGAGATTAGGGGGAAAAAATGTTTCAGATAATGTAATTGCAATGCATCTCTCAGGATCTATTCTCTTCCCATTTCTTATATCACAGTTTTTATTCTGACATTGCTACCATACCAAAGGCTACAATTTCCTGGGCATCTTGATCCTGGATGTGGCTGCATGACTGACTTCTGACTGATGATGTACAAGTCAAATTGTTCTATGGTGTTTCCAAAGAGTCTACTCAGAGAGAACAGACATGCTACCCTCTTTCTTCTCTGCTTGTGCATCCTATGTGCTGGGGCCTGCTGGTGTAGGAATTTGGGGGCTAGCAGTCCATGATGCAGAATAACCAGCTCTCCTTTGGATAAAACGTATAGGCATTTCAATGTAATGTAAGAAGATAAATCTGATGGAAAATGACAGTTTGGAGTTTACCTGCCTCAATGCCTGAGGTCTGAACCTAAAACTGAACTCCTGTAAAGATAGCCCCATGGTCACAGACAGCACTAAAGCTATGTGAGGTTGACCTCTGACCTCTATATGCACACTCGTGTATGCACTCATGCACACACACAGAGACACCTTCACACATAAACACACACACACACACACACACACACACACACACACACACACACGCGCAAGCAAGAGTTAGAGAGTCAGTGTGAAAGAAACACAGCTCATTCCTGCTTCCTTTGAAGATGGATTGGGTGGGCTGTGAAGCCAGGAACGCAGGCAGACCTTTGTGACATGGGGCTGAGCATCAATTGTTACTCAGAAAAACCAGAGACCCTCAGTTCTATACACACATGGGACTGAATTATGCTTGTAACCTGAGTGATGAGAAAGCAAATTCTCCCCCAAGCCTTGGAAAAGAACGCACCCTGCTGAATGCTTGGTCTTAGCACAGTGGAGTCACATCGGATTTCCAGGCTACAGAACTGTGAGATAATAAATTTGGATTGTTTTAAGTCACGAAGTTCAGGGTAATTTGCTATGACAATAGCAGAGACCTAATATATCAATCAAGCATCACATCCTCTCTACTCTACTTTGGAGTCCCTCTTTCCCATTCCAAACCAGCCATACATCATCTCAGCCCATACTTCCCCAGAAACCTGTGTCCTCCATTTCATCCTCTGCAGTCCAACTGGTATCCAGTGGCTAAAATTGCCTAATAACATACACATTTGACCTTGTATGACCTTGCTCAAATTTCCTTACAGATCTTCACTGCCAGCATGACCAAATCTCAACCCCTTTACATAATATATAGGTTATCTTTCCTACCAATCCCATTTCAATCCATGTTCTCCACTCAGAACCTGTACCTCCCAACAAGTTCTTTCCTTTACTGCCTCAGGACCATTGTACATGGTGGATTGACCCAACTGGTCACCTGGTGGGCTCTTGTTCATTCTTCATGCCTAGCTATCATGCTTAATACAATATTCTATAGTTAAAACATTTGTTTTTATGTTTATAGATGTGTTGCCTGCCTATATGTCTATGTACCACATGTATGCTGCTGCCTCAGAGGCTAGAAGAGAGTACCAGATCCCTCAAGACGAGAGTTACAACCAGTGTGGGTACTGGGAATAGGACCCAGGCCCTCTGGAAGAGCAGCCCATATTCTTAACCACTAAGCTATCTCTGCAGACCCATTATTCTGTAAACTTTTGATGAATAAGTTACTACATGAATAAATACATATATGTTGTAAGTAAGTAATCAATGCAACTTGGCCCCCAAATACATATATATTGTAAGTAAGTAATAGTTCCAGGAATAAATACAACTTGGCCCCCAAAGTGGCACAATACATAGAAAAGCATGAATAGCCCTCTTGGATGAAAGCAGATTCCAAATACATTATTCACAGTAAGCAGGGTGATAGTGAATGAAAGAATGCCAACTTGTGCTGAGCTTGACGATATGATCCGCAGTCTCCACTTCTGAAGTCCACATATCCCCACATACTTGAACACATCTGTGTTTGCTACTTGTCTTATTGCTGCCCCAAATCACCTGACAAAAGCGACTTCAGGAGGGGAGGGCTTATTGGGGCTCACAGCTCGAGGGACCGTCTATTGTGACGGAGACATCACGGTGGCAGGAGTGAGAAGCAGCTGTCCCGAGTCAGGAAGCTTGCTTTCTCCCTTCTATCCGGGACACCAGCCTAGGGAATGATGCTGCCCACATGTGGTGGTGGTGGCAGAGGCGTGCGAGTGTCTTCCTAGTTCAATTAACTTGACCAAGATAATCCCTCAAAGACATGCCTAGAGACTTGCCTCCAACGTGACTTTATGCCCAGTCAATTGGCAATCAGTATACACTACCACAGTATCCAACAATTATAAACCAACAATGACGTAAGTTTCATTGTAGATATAGCTGATGTCAGCACATTATATACATTCCTGTGGTGGCCTGAAGACAGAAGATGAAGGCCAATATGAGTCATACTGAATTCTTGGTCCCCAAAGCTCCAGCTGAATGCTTCACTTTACAGGTCACCTCACCAGCTCCCAAATCTTATAATATCAGAAGTGAGGAAAATATAGCTTCCAAAAAATTTTCAGCTGGGATGGTGGTGTGTTCCTCTAATCCTAGCGCTTAGGATGTTGAGTTTGAGACCGACCTTGGCTACAGTGAGACCCTGTCTGTTCACTTCCACGCTTCGCTTTTTAATTGGGTTGTATTTTATTAGTTATTTTGTATTGAAAAATATTTATACATTATACTTTGATCATGTTTTCCCTGCCCAATTCCTCCTAGGACTTCCCAACCTTCCAACCCACCCATATTAGCTCGCTCTCTCTCTCTCTCTCTCTCTCCAAAAAAAATATCCAAAACAAACAAAAACAAAAACAAGCAAATACCACATGGAAATAAAATAAAAACCGACAAAACATAACCCTTTTTCTCCCTCAAAAGTATCCAGGAAAAGTGGAAGAGTCCAGTTTTAAGTTAAGACATTTCTTCCTTCAACGTTTACATACTCTACAGTTTTCTATTCATGAAAAGTCTATTACTTTGGGAGACAAATTAGGTGAACACGTATGCAAAAAAATGCCAAAAATCAATTAGCAAGCAACCCTCATGAAGGAACAAAATAAAATTATCAATCACAGGGAGCACATTCAGCAAGGGTGTGAAGAGAGGTCTCTCCACGAGGCCAAGCTGTGTCTCTGGGGTCTGTGAATTTTGAGACAGGTACTGAACAGGGGGGGGGGCATACAACAGTTGCAGAGGAGGAGGGTGTTAGGGAAGGAAGGGGGCATAGGAAGGAAGATAAAAAGTATGGCCCCTAGTTGTGGTTAACATCAGTTTTAAATACCTCAGAGTGTGTTCAGAAGGGACTCTTCTTATTTACTCATAAAAGCAATAAAGCAAGGCATTCGCGTGCAATCAAACTGTTGGGAAAGTATTAACTACAGCCTTGGAGATGCCATTCTGATTGCAATTAGTAGAGCCCATTAATGGAGCTCAGTAGTTAGGCATGCGCCTGTATCTGGCCGCTCAGTATCACACTCCAATCTTAGGCAACATGGCTTATTGCCCGAAATTGCATCTTACACACTAAAACTTAGTTATTTTTAAATGTTTCTATTTATTTGTATTACATGATTCCATTTCACTATATTAAAAAAAAAAAGTCCCCCAAGACAGGAATAATAGAGTGAAAAACAAGATTCCCCCATTCCAGTGCTTAATCTAGTTTCCACCCTATAGTTGTATTGTGAGTGTTCTTCCTTCAGACTTTTTATATGCATTTATTACACTTGTTCCTAATATATATGTACTTATGTTTGTGCTGTAAGTACAATATACATTTTATGGTATATTAATCTTCATATTTGTAGTTTGGGGCAGTAGAAATGAGACTACATGCTACATGTAAGTGTCCTGGCTCTTATTTTTTTTTCCATCCTGGAATACAAATTGAACATCATCTCATGTCAACACCGTACCTAAATGATGGTCTACAATGTGGGCATATCGTGTTTTATTTAGTCGTTCACCTGTTGTGAACATGTAGATTGATTCTAGTTTTCTGGCTGTGAGAGAGACAGTTGAGTAGTTTACGGTGCCATGTCACCTGTGATTTCTAACTTGTAAAGGTTTCTTTGGGCTGGCAGATGGCTTAGTTGGTAAAGGTGCTTGCTGTACCAGCCTGATGACCTGGGTTTGATCCTTGGAACCCACACAAAGGTAGAAAGAGAGAACCAATGCCATAAAGTTATCCTCTGATCTCCACACATGTGCTGTCATGCAAACGTGCACACACACACACACACACACACCACACTCACACCACACATACATACACACACACACACACACACACACACACAAATATATTCATTTTTAAAATAAATTGTTTTTGGTGGCCAACATTTCTCACTGGGAAACCCTTCCATCCTACAAAGAAACTTAAATGCCAAGAGAGTTGGCCCTCACTGCCTGGTCTCCTGAGCTGGCCCTCACTGCCTGGTCTCCTGAGCTGGCCCTCACTGCCTGGTCTCACTGCCTGGTCTCCTGAGCTGGCCCTCACTGCCTGGTCTCCTGAGCTGGCCCTCACTGCCTGGTCTCCTGAGCTGGCCCTCACTGCCTGGTCTCCTGAGCTGGCCCTCACTGCCTGGTCTCCTGGAGATGACTCAGGAAGTGGAGGAACCACAGACCCCTGGAACACCAGAGAATACGCTGGGAATGGTAACCTCGACTTGCTCAAGTCCACCAGCGTCAGGCTTTGAACCCTACTACTGGGCTCTTGCCCCAGCGATCTCAACACCCCAACCCACATGGCACAGGCCAAGATCTGTTGAGAACTTCCATGTGCTGTAATTATGCCAGAGGAGAATAAGGTCCAAATTTCAAAGAAATGGTTGAAGGCATTTTTCAAAATCAAGACTAGACGATACAAACACTTTATCTCACAGTAAACTACAGCCTCATCAAGAGTGAGCGATCGCTCTAGGGTAGAAAGATGCCTGGGCTACACCCTGCAACCACTGGACTCTTAATCATCACTCCTCTTACGTAGAGAAAAGCAGGGGAGGAGGATGTTTGCAGAGACCAGCGGCACCAGAGTCACATCACCTATAGGCCACCACTGCCATAGGAAATACAAGTTTTATGGTTAACAGCTTTTGAAACTGAGGAAAGCGATAAAGAGAAAAAACAAGAGAGCATGCTAAAGCTTCAAGCTTGTTTGTTCTTTCACTTTTCTCTCTTCTGCCAGGGAGAGGATGGGAGTTGAGACGAGGTCTTGCTCTGTTGCCTATGCTGGCCTGGAACTCATAGTCATCTTCCAAATGCTGGGACTTCAGGCATGTGTCTTTGTGCTGCCTTGAGTCTAGTAATTGTTATTATCTTTACAGGTTCTCATGTAGCCCAGGCTGACCTCAAGCTCCTGGGCAGCCAAGGATGTCCTTGGGATTTTGATCTTCCTGCTTCCACCTCCTGCTGGGATTGAAACTGGCATGAGACACCACACCCAGTTTCTAGTTCTTAATAATACATTTCACCCTATTCCTTAAGCAATGTCATCCGCAATGTTAGGCTAGCGTCATTAAAATGTCAAGTTACTCCATCAATGCGAATGGCTTGCAATGAGTCCTTCACAGCCACTCAGTCAGGAAGTGACACAGACTTCATTTCCTGGAGCTCTGAGCTCTGTGTGAGTCAGCTTCAAGTCATCTCAGAATCTCGAGCTTATAGCAGCCATGTTACCCAGGTCTATGCTAAAGACAGGGTGTGAGGGTGAGGATGTGGGTTGAGAGGGTCATGGAACTTCATTAATCCTTGGCCACGACCCCAACATTTCAATTCACAAAAGCCACAAGTGACATTCTCCCTAAAACAGATGAACCCCATTTCTCATCCTCTACCACCACTGTACTCTGCCTACACAGCACGCACGTACACAGGACACAGGAGCAGTTCGGTCACGCGTGCACTCTGCAGGCAAAGTTGATGCTTTTCAAAGCAAATGCTGCCTCCATAGACTTGACAGAGGGACAGGTTGACGTGTGGCTTGCTGTCTGAGCCAATGTGGCCATTTGCTGGCATCTGTTCCTTAATGTCCTCCTTCAACAAGAACTCAGCAACACCATCATATCCAACTGTTACTGTCCAGTGTGACAGAGAACTAGACCTTGCCCCAGGGCTGGCCAATGACCTCTCTCCTACGTGGTCTGCTTCACACAGACTGAGAACCAAAAACCTGCTCTTTCCACACATGGTTTTTGTTTAATTGAAATATTAAAATTAAGAGTGTATGTGAGTTTGTGTGTATGTGTATGATGTGTGTGTGTTTATGTGTTTTGTGTGTGTTTATGTATGTGTGTGATGTGTTTTTGTGCATGTGTATGTGTAGGCGTGTGATGTGTGTTTGTGTGTGTGTGTGTGTATGTGTGTGATGCATGTGTTTATGTGTATGATGTGTGTTTGTGTGTATTTTTTTTTTATTTATTTAACTTTATTTTATGTGCATTGGTGTGAAGGTGTCAGATCCCCTGGAACTGGAGTTACAGACAGTTGTGAGCTGCCATGTGGGTGCTGGGAATTGAACCCAGGACCTCTGGAAGAACAGCCAGTGCTTTTAACCCCTGAGCCATCTCTCCAGCCCATGTGTATGTTTGTGTACATGTGTTGATGTGTATATGTGATGTGATATGATGTGTGTGTGTGTGTGTGTGTGTGTGTGTGTGTGTGTGCCGTGACACTTGTGTGTGGAGGTCGGAAGATGGCCTGCAGGAGTCAGTGTTTCTCTTCCACTGTGTAGGGTCCAGGGATCAAACCTGGGTCACGAGGCTTGGCGATGAGGCAAGAGTACCACAGAGCCCTCGCGCCAGCCCTCCTCACACATCTTAAAAATCCACAGTTCTTTAAGAATGGATGACTTTGGGGCTGAGGACAAGGCTTAGTCTCAATAAAGTGCCTGCCACTCAAGAATGAGGATCTGAATTCGGATTCCCATACCTATGTGAAAGCCAGGCACAGTAGCCCATGTCTATACCCTCAGTAGCCCATGTCTAGACCCTCAGTAGCCCATGTCTAGACCCTCAGTAGCCCATGTCTACACCCTCAGTACCCCATGTCTACACCCTCAGTACCCCATGTCTACACCCTCAGTACCCCATGTCTACACCCTCAGTACCCCATGTCTACACCCTCAGTAGCCCATGTCTACACCCTCAGTAGCCCATGTCTACACCCTCAGTAGCCCTTGTTTAGACCCTCAGTAGCCCATGTCTACACCCTCAGTAGCCCATGTCTACACCCTCAGTAGCCCATGTCTAGACCCTCAGTATCCCATGTCTACACCCTCAGTAGCCCATGTCTACACCCTCAGTGCTCCAGGGCCTGGAGACTGGCAGACCACTAGGACTCACCGACCAGCCAGTCCATCTTAACTGCAATTAACATGAGAGAAGTGCCTCAAAAAATAAGGTGGAAAGTGATTGAGGAAGACACCGACCACCAATCTGTGACCTCCATGCACATGATCACACACATGCATACACCCACACAGACACGCTCACACACACACACACACACAGACATGCTCACACACGCACACACACATTCATGACTTTGAAGAAGTGTGGTTCAAATCATGCTCTCTAGGTATTTCCTCATGATGAAATCCTTGATTGTTTATATGGGTTCCTTGTGATTATACACTGTGACGGTGAATTGTTCTGTCACATCTAAGCGTTCTGGAGATAAGCATCACTAAGTATCACTCCCCAGTTAGATTAGCATCTTATGAAAAATTAGCTTTCTATGAAGTAAGCCGAAGGCCCTGTGATACAGCAGAGGATGAAGGCTGGCAAAGCCAGGGCTTCAGCGCGCTGTGATTTCCTGGAGCATGGGGGCCTTCCTCTCGTCGTCGTCATTGTCGTCGTTGTCGTCATCGTCGGAAGACATTTAAGTTGCTTCATGTGAAAATCACTGAGCCCTTGCCTGGGCTGAGAAACAGCTGTGGAACGAGATGAAGCAGCCAGCCAGTCACGTCTCACTCCTTACTGTTGTTGCTGATGGTACTGATTGTGTGACGAACCCTAATTGATCTTAATAATGAAAACCTGGAGCCAGATATGGGGGTAAATGCTGAAGATCCGCAAAGGAGCCGGCCACTAGAGAGACTTCTTACCTCTACCGAATCTTCAGCCTGAAAGGACCGGGCTCTTCTCTCCACCCCACCTCATCACTTCCTCTCTCCACCCAGCCACATCACTTCCTGTTTCCTCCTCCCAAGTGCTGGTATTAAAGGTGTGTGCCACCACTGCCTGGCCTCTAGTGGCCAGCTCTGCACTCTGATCTCCAAGCAAGCATTATTTGTTAGAACACAAACAATTGATCTTGGAGGATGCAGCTTTACTTAGAGGGGTTTTCTCAGATCTCAAGGCAAAGGTCAACAGCCATGGAGCTGATCTGGACCGCTACAGACACCCCGTTGATGCAGAACGCTGGACACTAAGATTGCTACTCTGAGACTTAACATGCAGCAGGATTCTCTGCCTGTCCACTACTCCCCAAACTTACCATGAGCAGAAACCACTCTGAGAGCCCTTGAATCCTTTGGCTTGGGTCCACTCAAAAGTCAGAAACCACACCAGCGGTTTGAACAGAGAGATATTGGTGGAATAGGATCAAACACACAAGACTAACAAGAACTCTAAAGAATACAAAATGAATAGGTGCCAGGAGCAGCTGCTGCCTCTAGCAATTGCTCAGTGCACCCATCCACACCGCAGCTGAGATTCAGACCCCACTGGGAAGGATGTGACAGCGGCCCTTGGTAACGGAAAGTTCTCTTTCGAGCACACACGTGTAGGCTGGCAAGCAGGAGAGGCCGCTGCCTGACGGAGTGTCTTGAGACCCCCCAGGCAGCGACCTTATTGGAGGTGAGTGTTACAGGGTGTTCAAATGTCACAGGGAGCCAAAGGGAGCAGCGTCAAGGGGACGATGAGCCCAGTGACCTTTTCTCATGCGGTGGCCTTCCAACGCCCTCTACTGACGAAGCTGTGCATCTGCCCCACAGCCCAGCAATGCTCACAGAGTGGAGCCCTGAGCTGACAGGCAGAACAGCTTGATTGCTGCTTCAGGAACAAGTGGAGGAGATCAGACAGAGCAGGGGTGCTATGGCACTGGCACCGGATTTAAGGAATTTCAACTTCCGGGTAACAACAGGCAGCTTCAAGCTGCAGAGTGAATCGGCCCCCTCTAAGTCCTGACATTTCATGTTTAAGATGTAATGAAGAGATCATGGAGACCAATCTTCTCCCTTGTAAAAAACCTTAAAAACCTGTCTTGTCACGGGGCATAAAATGTCCTCATTAAGGCTTATTGTTGTCTGTCCTGGAAGCTCTTTACCAGAATGAGGTCTTTCTGGGAGGCGTCCTATCAGAAACCTTTAGTGGTCAAACTGTCCTAGAGGTGGATGGCAGTGAGGAATAAAAAAGCTTGGGGGCCAGCAGAGAGAGAGGACCACAGTATTTCTGTCTTTCTCTGTCTGCCTCTGTTTCTGACTCTCTCTCTCTCTCTCTCTCTCTCTCTCTCTCTCTCTCTCTCTCTCTCTCTCTCTCTGTATTTCTGTGTCTCTGTCTCCCTCTCTCTCTCAGTCTTTCACTGTCTCTCCCCCCTATCTATCTCTGTCTCTCTCCTGTCCCTTGGCCTCTAAGATTTCTTTCATCACAGGAAGGGAACGGAATCAATGAAAATCAAAGTGCGTCAGAATCCTAGCACCAGGATTCTGGCCACAGAAGGGGGCACCCTTTCCCCCTGGGGCCTCGTTTCCTGTCACTGCCACTGTGAATGTTGTTTGTTGGTTGGGAAGAAGCTGATGAGGATGGACAGTGGCTCCGTGTCCTCTTAGCCAACCCCAAGGTTTCCCTGTAAACTGTCTATTTTTATCCCTGCAGTTTTAATACTATTTCTGGATTCTGAACAACGGCAATATTAACTAACATTCCTTGAGAGCTTACTATGCATAAGCATTGTGCTGAGAATCTAGTCTTCACACAAACCCCACAGGGCAAAGAAATAGGTCCTCAGTTTTACAGATAAGGAAATGGAGGCTTTACAAAGTCCAGAAGCTGGTTGACAGTGTGGCCAGTTTTAAACACGGGCGACTCAACTGAACTGAACGGAACACTTACAGCCCAGGGCCAGCCGAGTCCCTCTAACAAGACACCACCAGCAGTTCGTGTCATATTAATCGGTATGGTGGACAGGACACAGGAAGTCGGGTGACCTGTCATCCCAGTTACTTAAGCTTAGTAGTGTTCAGATCACCAAGACATCAGCCTGTAAACCCAAAGAATGCTTTGGGATGCAGGATGATCAGAAATGGGGAGTACGAGCTGAACATGTGTTCATTTGTTGTTGTAGTAGTATATTTTTTCTGTCATCCTGATCCCTCCAAGTCACAGCTGGTGAAACCAAATGGTCATTTTACCACAATCAGACCAACGTCAAGGATCACCAAGCACAATTTGTTCTCTAAGACAAAGCCGCACATCTAATTACAACTCACTGTTAATACATTTGTAATACACAAAAAGAAGCTGACTGCTCTGGCTTTTCCTCCCCAGCAAAGCAAAACCATTCAGATGGCAGATTGCATGTCTAGTCTTTCTTTCTTATTTCCATAAAGTTAGCAATACATCGTAGACAGGAAAAACCAGGGCAAACCTCAGATGAACAGATTGTACCATCAGATCCGGCCACATTGTCTCTAATGGGGAAAATTAGCAGCTGAATGCTAACACCTGTCACCGTGAGCGGACCCTGGCACACACACCAGGTAGGAAGGCTGTGCACTGCCTTGCAGCTATCTGAGCTCAGGTCACCAGAGACAACACACATGCCAAAGCCCACCAAAGTGCAGAAAGGCTCCATTTAAAATCAGCTGGCTGTGGCAAACACCAGAGGAGATCAAACAGCATTCTTTAGGGAGAGCGGGCATTAACAGTGGGCTCTGAAGACGACTTTCTGAGGAATGTGGCACTCTAGCACTATGTAGACTCAGAGAGAGACGCCAATCTAGCAGAACACACTATGCACTTCCTTTCAGAGAAAAAAGACACCAGGCACACACCCAGTGGCTGGTGTTGTAACCTCACTGAGCCAGATTATGGCCTATTGTTCTCACAGGCCTCGAGGTCAGTTGCAATCATCCCAGCTAAATAGATTATGCCACAAGTCCTTGTACTTTGTAAAGGAGGTCCAAGTGAGGAAAGGCACATTTATTTTTCTGACACTATAAATATGTCTTCCCTTTACAAAGGCTTCAGCCATTTTTCTACCTGGTTGCCTAGCAACCCTTTCACGGGACAGACATATTGGAGAGGGATGCTGGAGACATACAGATGAATTTGTATTATTTCACAGATTCCTTTTTAAAAATCAATCTGTTGTGTTCTCCTGTGGCAGGGGTAAGGTAGCATGGAGGGTCAGTGCTAAACTATCATAGTCTGGTTACTCTCCTACCAGGAACACAGGAGGTTAGAGAGCAAATTTCACAACCGTATTCAGCAAACAGAGGAAGACATCCTGTTTATTAATAAAAATGCACAACAGAGCCTCAGGTCCTCAGAAAGACATTGAGTACATAGAGTGCCCACTTAGAGCCCTGTGCTGACGAGGTCTCGGGCAGTCCTGAGGGGAGCCTGCACTTTCACTGAATCCTGGTTGAGGGACATGTGGACTATGCTTCGTTCTTGTCCATCTGGTGGCCTTCCTTTTGCTAAATTACATTGCTCTGCAAGAAGTACTCAGTTCATTCTGGTGTTCATGTTCATTTGTGATGTATGTAGCTAAGTATTCCTACATAATTCTTTAAATTTCCCCCATCCACATTTGTGGTTTGTCCTCTTTTTTCACTTGGAAATTTAAACTTACTTTTTTTTTTCTTAAAGTGGTTGGTAATTCATCTATTTTTAATTTTTATCTATAAAAACTCATGATCTGTACCTTGGCTCTTCTGTTTTTATAATATTCTGCTTCATTAATCTTCATGTCTGTCTTCTTATGTCTTCCCCTTTTGAAAATCTAATTGCTTGGGCTAATTAACTGTCTTTCTTCAACATTAATAAAAGTTTTGAGGCTATGAATTTGCCTCTGATCTCGGCTTTAACTATTTTTTTTGTTATGCAGCATTTTAAAAGTTACCTTTTACTATCTATTTGAATTCTATTGAGACTTTCTTTTCAGCTTGAACTGTTAAAGCCAGTGCAAATATTTTGTACCCAAGTGGTGAGACCTTGTTTTTCTGTTATTTGTTTTTAGTTTTATTGCATTGTAGTCAGAGAGTATTGCCTATATTAGCAATATGTTTGAAATTTGAATGTAGTTTTACACCTTCTGTAGTTTTATAGTGTGTGTTTGTATGTGTTGCATGTGGTGTGTGGTGTGCATATGATGTGTGTATGTGTGGGGGAGGGGTGGAGTGTGTGTGTGTGTGTGTGTGTGTGTGTGTGTGTGTGTGTACACCCAGCATAATTTTGCTTTATAAAGTGCAGTATTTTAAAGAAATTAATAGAAAAAAAAGAAAATATTTAAGGGATCTTTTATTCTAGCCCACATGTCTTCCATTTTCTGTGCCCTTGGCCCTCATTGTGAATTTCAGTGGCCATTTGTCATTGTTTCCCTTTGGCCTGAAAGATAATCTTCAACATTTCTTACAAGGCAGGTCAAGTAACAAAATTTTCCAAGCCTTGCTTATTTGAAACTGAGATTATCTTTCTCTTACTCATTGTTTAAAGGATAGTTTTGCTAGGTATAAAATTCTTGGTGGTCAAATATTTTCAACACTTTGATGACATCATCATACTGCCTTCTGACTCTGATTTTTCATATGAAAACTCACCCATTAATTATATTGGTGTTCCCCTGTACATGACCAGATGTTTTCTCTTGTCAATGTCAAGATATCCTCTAGTTTTGTATTAATATGGTGGTTTGAATAAGAATATCCCCTCATAGGATCATAGATTTGAATGCTTGGACACCAGGGAGTGGCACTATTAGGAGGTGTGGCCCTGTTGGAGGAAACATGTCTTTGGAGGTGGGCTTTGAGATTTCAAAATGCTCAAGCCAGGTCCATTGTCTCTCTCTTCCTACTGCCTGCCTATCTGGATGTAGAACTCTCTGGTAGCTGCCTCTCCAGCACCATGTCTGCCTGCATGCCACCAGGCATTTCATCTATATTAGATGATAATGGACTAAACCTTTGAAACTGTAAGCCAATTAGTGTTTTCCAATTTAGTGTTTTTCTTTATAAGAGTTGCAACAGTCAGTGTGTCTTTTCACACCAATAGAACACTGACTAAGATCCTTTTACTTTTATTGAGCTTTTGTTTGTATAGATTACTGTTTTCACCAATTTTGGGTTGTTTTAACCCATTATTCTTCATATAATACATACCAATAATATGTATATATTACTAACTATTCAATATAAAGTTTGCTGTAACGTAAGGCTTTAGTAGCACTTGGCTATATTATAACTGTTAATAGAGGACTCTGGTGATTGTAAGCAAGTATACTCTAAAATGAGTTTTGTATTACAAACTTGAACCCAGGGATGAGAAATGAACCCCATACATAGTTGACCCTTTCAGCATTTCTCTCAAGTTTCAATATGTTTGCTTCTTCAGTATATTTGTGTCTATCGATTGTTTCTCTAAATGATGCTCTGCTACAGCAGTAGGATCATTAGATAAGAGCCTTGACACGTGATATTTTTATCCTCCTGCTGTAATTTAATCAAAAATACCACCACAATGACTCATATGTTAGAGGCTTAGTCCCCAGCCTGTGTGGGAAGGTGGTGGAAACTTTAGGAGGTGGGAGTCTAAGGAGGTCTTCCAATTACTGGTGATATACCCTTAATGGGGGACAGTGAGACCTAAGACCCCAGCCTCTTCTGTTCTCTCTCTCTCTCTCTCTCTCTCTCTCTCTCTCTCTCTCTCTCTCTCTCTCTCTCTCTCAGCTTCTGACCAAGAAATAAGGAATTTGATCTACCATGTGTTCCCAGTACCATCTGACACCATTGGTCCAAAGCTGCGGGGCCAATCAGACATGAACTGAAGACCCAAACTCCAAGCCAAAGTGGACCTTTTCTTCTTATAATGTGGTTTGTGTTAAATACTTGGTAAAGTGACAGGAAGTTGGCTAATGCAGCTCTTCTCCAGAAGACATGGAGCCTGAGTCTCAACACCTACAGGCACAAGTTGTCATTAAGCCCTAACCCACAGCAACAATTCAACTGCCACACTCTGCCTATTGAACAATAAGCATTTCCTCTGCATTTAAGCAGTGCTGCTCTGCCTTGAAGCCCACTTGTCTGGACCTCTTATCCATGGCCCTAACCTATTCAAACTCAGATTTGTTCAAGCACCTTGCAATGATATAATTTTGTCTGAAAGCACTCATTCTATAGGTCAAGACCAATAACTCCCCCCCACAGCACCTCTGATTTAAATTTCAATTTCCCAGTCCTGGCTCTCTTCCTATGAGCTAATGCCTATAACATCCCCATCGCTGTGAGCCATCTCTTCATGTGTTAACCAATGTCAAAGTGTCTAGGACTAGAATATATAGTCAAATCAGTATGTATCAGTAGAGGGTTCCAGCAAGCAGTGTTCTGATAATTGCTAGTTAACTGTTAAAATTAAAACAAACCCTGGTGAACCCAGCAGAGAGGAGTTTTCAGTCCCATTTAATCAATCTACAGAAAGTCTAAGCAAAGATGAAGATAAACTGTCCAGTCTCCAAAATGAATGCAACTCAAAAGTTTCCCAGTGACAACAAACTAAATTTTTTCCTTTACAAAGCATGATCACAAATGTGTTTGGTTCTAGCCTCAAAATGACCAGGTGATCTATTAATAGACAAGGTGATAATTATGACTTCCATTTCAGAGATGAGGGAGCAAGGCTAAAGGACATAAACGTCACACCCAGTGCCACTTAGTTATCAAGTAAGGAGCTTTGCTTGCAAACTAGTTTTCTTTACTTTTACTTCACTGAGTTTTTCGGAAAATTCCATGATTAGTCATCCCATGAGAAATTCAATGGCCAAACAATTTAAGAAGTGGTGAAGACTTTTATCATGGTCAAGAGCAGAGAAATCTGCTTCCTTTTGTTTCTTACAGGGTTCCCCACACATGTCTGATCACCTTTTATCCAATAACTGTTAATGTACCATAGAATTTTGAGTAGCATTACCATATACCACTCCATTTCCCAAGAAGCACAGAGAAGGCCAATTGAATAAAGATGTTGCTTCTTGGAGGAATCATTTTCTCTTAGGAGTCTCTAGCCCCTCACTAAATATTGTGTCCTGTCTATAAAGAGAGCGGGTCTCTGGTGAGGATGGCTGGTAGACTATTGGGACAAGGATAAGGAACAAATAAAAATGCATGGACATACTCACCATAAAATGTGGACCCTTCCTGACACAGTTCTGAGTCAGTGTTTTCAAAGCACAGTTTACAGCACATCTACATCCAAACCATACAGGAGGTGTGGAGAACATAAACATTCCCAGACTAGGGCTAAATCTAAGGACAGGGACAGAGAATCTGCATTTTAACAAGCTTACTAAGTGATCTGACACAACTCACATTTGAGAGGCACAACTTAAGGTAGCCAACAACAGATGTGAGATACTTTTCCAATGAAATCCAAGTCATAAACTGAAATGGAAATGGCCCAAGATGCATCCAACAGGGGACTATTTGATTCCTTGGTAAATAACCACTTCTCAATGAGACCAGCCTTCCTGGGAAGGCTATTCCATGGTCTATCAGATCTCTTCATTAGGAAACTTCCCTGCTCTTCCATCTAAGTAGCTTTTCTTAATTTGATCCTATTACTTCCATGCTTTATACAAAGTTGAGTACAGCAGTTAGACTCAATAAGCAAAAATGCTATCTATATAAATGCCACTCAAGGCTCATGTTTCTATCTAATTACCCTCAAATGGCCCCATCTCTCTACAAAGCAAAGTCAAGCCAGGTCTCCAAGGCCAGCTATTTCAAGTCTCAAATCTTGATTTGGACAAGGAGTTCCATCTTCAGAGTCAAGAAGGAATCCACTAGTTCTCTCAAACATATGGCATTCTCACAGCTCTTCGACTATATTACAAACTTCAGGACTCAGAGGGCTGTTCAAGATGGAGGCACTTAAGGCAATTAGAATGTGACCATAACTAGAATCCATTATAAATGCTGTGATTTCCTGGCTTTGGGGAAAAGACCATGAACAAGAAGATCACACCAGTGTTATGACGATCAAATGGAACAAGGCAAGACAATGGGAGAGGTGTGGGGGTGCACGTGGGAGAGTTTCTGATGACTATTAAGAGTATTAGAAATTGCAAGAAGCTGCCAACTTGGGTGGCCAACATCCTTGATAGGTCATTAAAAACACAAATACAATCTTATTAAGATTCCCTTCCCAGGAGTAGGTGGGTAGACAAGATGACAACCTCAGATTTTAAAAAGGAATGTTCTTTGAATATTCAGAAGATATAAGTAGGGAAGACTATTTTTTTTTTTTTTTTTTTTTTTTTTTTTTTTTTTTTAAGAGCTGAGGATTGAACCCAGGGCTTTGTGCTTGCTAGGCAAGCGCTCTACCACTGAGCTAAATCCCCAACCGGGAAGACTATTTTTTGAGAACAAACTCTTTGGAAGAATAAATGATCCATTCAGAGATCACTTGAAGAATTCCAGTTGATTTTCCAAGTACCTTGGACAGAGTTCAATAGATTGTCATGCTTAAAATAATAAAAATATTTGGCACTTCAGTCAATACATTATGCGTATGCATGTGATTATACGCTTGAGTATTGGCATCTGCATATCTGGCTGAAGTTCTGAAGATCATGACATTGAAGGAATAATGAATGTGGAATGGTGTGCTGGTTAGGGTTTTTTTGTGGGTGGGGGGTTGGTTTTTCAAGACAGGGTTTCTCTGTGTAACCCTGGCTATCCTCGCTCTATAGACCAGGCTGGCCTTGAACTCACAGAGATCCACCTATCTGGGATTAAAGGTGAGAACCACCACTGCCTGGCTAGTTTTGACTGTCAATTTGACTCAACCTAGAATTGCAGGGGGAAGAATTGTAAAGGATTTGTTTAGATCATATTGGTTTATGAGCATGTCTGGGAGAGATTATCTTGATTGTTAATTGATGTGAGGAGCACAGGGCCATTGTGGGAGGCACCATTCTCTGGTTTAGGGCCCTGGACCATATCGGATCATAAATGAGTAGAACAGGCTAGCTGGATCTTGAGCAAGCGGGCAGCCGGGGTACCTTCATTTTTCTCTGCTCTTGACTGTGGGTGTGATGTGACTAGCTGCTTGAGTTCCCGCCTTGAATTCCATGAAATGATAGCCTGTGACCTGGAACTGTAAGCCAAACAAACCCCTTTCTCCCTGTGTTGCTCTTTGTCGGGAACTTTATCATCCCAGGAACAGAAGCGAAGCTAGGACCCTTACCAAATCATTTCCCCTATGACTACACTGACAATCAACAGCAACCCTGTCCATCAGAACCTGAGTCAGCTTTGGAATCAGTCTGAATGAGCCCAGGCACCTGTCTTTGAGAGGTCACACTTGCATTGATCTACTTAGCTCCTGTGAGATAAAGAATGTACACTTCCACCTTTGTGTCTGGAGCAGGGTTCAGTCACAGAGGCCATGACTGGGAGAGCCTGGGCGTGTCGGCTCTGAAGTCAGTTCCCAGATCCACTGCATGTTTCTGACCCCTAAGCCTTGGCTTCGTCAAATAGTAATGGTGCCTTCACTATAGAAATCCAATGAGCGTTAAAACACGACTCAGGTGAAACATTAAACACAAGG
Source organism: Peromyscus leucopus (assembly GCF_004664715.2). Lineage (NCBI taxonomy): Eukaryota > Metazoa > Chordata > Mammalia > Rodentia > Cricetidae > Peromyscus > Peromyscus leucopus. The sequence continues at coordinate 46,954,705 of NC_051066.1, read as the reverse complement.
TCAGCCATGAAGGAAGTGTTTCGTAAGGGGTGGTAAGAACAACTGTTCCCATTGTTGAAAACTAAATCAAGAGACTCTTTCCAGCCGGGCGGTGGTGGCGCACGCCTTTAATCCCAGCACTCGGGAGGCAGAGGCAGGTGGATCTCTGTGAGTTCGAGGCCAGCCTGGTCTCCAAAGCGAGTTCCAGGAAAGGCGCAAAGCTACACAGAGAAACCCTGTCTCGAAAAAAAAAAAAAAAAAAAAAAAAAAAAAAAAAAAAAAAAGAGAGAGACTCTTTCCCTTCATTACATCTCCAGGTTTTTCCTGACATTGTGTAAAGAATGAGTGAGGAATCAGTCTGCAAAATAAGCGGGTTCCCAGGAATTACAGGTTAGATACTGCTTCTTATTCCGGAGGCTTCAGTCTTCAGAAGCAAGAGAAAAGGCGAATTGCATGCTATTTTGGGAGAAAAAACAGTAACAGAATAAGACAGCAAGAACTGTCAGATGCAAGTGAGCAAGGTAAAAGTTGACAGTCCCCAAAGTAGGAGTCAGGGTCTTAATGACCTAACACTGATGAGGCCCTGCAGAGAATGGCTGGCCATATCAAGTGAGTCTGTGTGGATGGGACGCCGCCATGAAGCACACAATGGGGACAAAGTTGGGTGATGCTGAGTCACACAATGTCAACAGCATTAACGTGTCTTTTATTGGCATCTGATTCCAGGGTGTCAGCCCAGGCATCAGCAGCGGATGCCTTTCTTGTCAACTCATTCTAGGACGCCTGTGGTGGCACTCTGTCCTCGGGCTTAATGTGGCCATTACCATCTTAGTCAGAGCAGTTTAACGACCCACAGGAGACAGTCACAGACAGGACCTGTTGGTAGTCCCTCAGAAAGAAGATGGGGTGGGGGGGAATCATCTGACTATCGCCTGAGATTCCAGCCACGCCATGCCCCCCACCCCCACCCCCCAGCTTCCCTTCTGCTATATGTATTTCCATCCCACTGGCATTAGGAGGCACCAGGGATTATGGGAGGAGAAATATTAGCTTAAGGGGGTATTCTACCTATGAAGTTTTGGGGACCCACCACCCTTGACTGAGGTAGGATGTTTCAGCTATAACTATTTGGGCAGTCAACCATGCTCCCGTAAGTAAACCCAATAAACTTATTGGTTCACAAGTGACATTTGGGAATCCGTTCTTGGATCCGACCTGGAGTGAATAGGTGTTGGTTCACATCGCTTCCAAAAAGCTAATGCGGCAAGTCCCCATCTGTGAGAACTCTCCCAAATCTTAGTTCCCTGTTAGGGCCTGTCCCACCTCCTAGCCATCTCTAGACGGCGAGCTTCAAATGCATAGTTCCTTACTTGGATGCTCACGAGCTCCCTAATACCTAGTTGAGTTGCCTGTAGCAGGAGAGAAAACTCTGTGCCGGCAGCGGACGGGGGTGTGGTTTTGTAGGCATTCTCCTTCCCTACCCATGGTTCGCTGTCTCCAATAAGTTAGAGATCTAATGAGGTGATAGAACAGCCCACAGAAGGGAATGCAGAGAGAATGCCTTGAGTCCAGCCGGAAAGACGGCCCCTGGCTTGGCTGCAAAGGGGGTCCAGGACAGGGGTCTGGGTGAAGAGGGAAAGGCACACACATCCCAAGAGGAATGCAACTTGAACATTTCCCACAGATGTTGGCTCAGCTGGGACTTCCTGACAGCTGCTGGTTGAATGCACTCAGGAGTTAATGAAACTGAGTCTCTTTAACCCCCATCCGGGCAAATAGGAAGGTCAGGCGCCGCTCAAGGTTACGGAGGACTTCTGGGGAGAGGTGCTTGGCAGAATGTGGTCACCCTGCAGGATTCGAAGCTGCACACTAAATAAGGACAGCCAAAGACAAACACCGGGAGGAGAGTGGCCAGCAGCCTGCTATTTTTCTGGAACTGGGGGAAGGGAGCACATCCCCCATCCCCTTACTCAGTAGGTTTCCGGTTGCCTAAACCCCAACCAGACCCTTGTTCTCTTTCCTGGGCCAATAATGAATGGCAGTAATTACCCATGTGGGCTCAGTGTGAGTCACGAGGCAGTTCTGGCTCCCTCTCCTTGCAATTTTGAGCTGTGTGTGTGTGTGTGTGTGTGTGTGTGTGTGTGTGTGTGTGTGTTATCCACCGCTATTGAAGTGTGGAAAATGGATCACAATTACATTCTGGCTGTCTTTTGAAGACTTGATAGACAGCTGGGGGAAAAAAAAATCTGCCTGCAGCTGCCAGGATGAGAGGGTAGCCAAGGGGTGGGCATGGAGAGAGGAAAGAAAAGAGGTCCTGGGGGGAAATCATCAAAATGGCTTCAGTGTCATCCCCAAGGATATTTTTAAAAGACCAGAGCTGCTGACATTAAAACGGAATCTGGGGTCCAGGCAGCTCTGTGTAGGAGCTTCTTTTTACGGACATTCGGGGTGCGAAGACGTGGTCAGTGGCTCCCACAGCAGACAGCTCATACGTGGAGAGAGGCTGCCCTGAGAACAGCTGCAGCTGCAGCTTCCAGGCAAAGGACTCAGCTGCAGTCTCTGCCTCTCTCCTAGGCAATCGTGTTTCCAGGCTAAAACTAGCACTTTTCTCAATGCTTTTAGGGGAGAGGATCTTGAGACCCTCCCACCCCCTTCCTGACTGATGACGGCAGTCCTCTTGTGTACTTACTGAGCACTGCGCGAGCACTCTTAGGTCATACACAGGATCAAGACATCCCGTGTCAGCCATTCCCGTGTACAGGGAGTCCAGACCTTTATTTTAGAGGAAGCCAGGCAATTCTAAACTAAATACAGTGTGCTGTGATGTCTTATCTGCTCATTCCTGTTTGAAATGGCTCATCAAAGCAAGAAGAAGAAAGCAAAATAGGAACCAAAGGTGCTGAAGTTCAATAAGAGATTCACTTTTAATTTATAAAATACTCTGGGATATCTTGCTTCCTATCACCAAAAGCCTCTACAAATTTGGAAAGCACGAATACCAATTACTAGCCATGGAGGAGGGGGAATAGTCACATGTTTATTACTCTTATCTAATACAGATAGATACCTGTTTGTGTGCTGAAACACACAACATTTGCAGGTATGTAGGAGGAAAATCCTCACACTACATAAATCACTCAAGATGTGTGGGTGCAACCAGAACTCAAGCAATCACAGGTCAGAATACTCCCCAAACTGCAGATAGGTGTGGTCTCCCTAGCAAACAGGAGACAATCGTGTAAAAAGACCTCACGTCTCTCAGGAAATGGGCTAACATGGCTTCTGTCTAGGTGCCAAGTAAACAGTCAGGTAAGTCCCTCTTATCCTTAGCTCACTATGAAATTAACATTTCTACTTCCCCAAACAGTTCTTCCAATCAAGGTTTGCTGAAGTGGCACTTGCCTGTCGATTTAGAGCAAGTGTATAGCTTAGATCACAATTTTAATACTTTCTTATTAATCACTAACCAGCAATACCTCCTTCATTAATGGGGTTGGAACCTTTTCCTAGGTTTAAGACAGTGTTTACTCGCATTTGGCCAGGGATTTGTTTGCTCAGTAACATGCTAAACATACAGAGTAAGACCTGACTGAAAGCCGGGGCCTGTACTAAATACCTGGAGTTCCACCTTTGTACTCTGAGTGCTCACCGATGAACCATCTAGGGGGTCCCAGCTGGGCAAGACCAAGAAGGACGTCTGTCACATGTTATCTTCCTACCGCCGTTCCGTGGTACCTGTGTTAGAAGTCTTACTGCTGTGTGAGAAACACTCACCAGAAACACGTTCAAGGAAGGAAGGTTTATTTTGGCCCATGACGTCAAAGAATTCCATCTACAGTCGCTTGAGTTCATGCGTGTGGCAGAAGATGGTAGCAAGAGCATAAAGAACAGGCTATTCATTCACTTCGTGTGGTAGAGAAGAAGCAGAGTGTACACTGCCTCCTGTGACATACATCCTCCAGCGGCACACCACCTCCCAAGGCACCACAGCTCAGGATCAAGCACTTAAGACATGAGTACGGGGGGGGGGGGCAATTAATAGGCAAAGCATGAGATTGTATCAGAGAAGCTTAAGGGATTTGTGGGAAACACAGCAAACCTGAACACTGCCGTCGCTTTAAACCTTTGTGACTGGGATAAAACAAAGAAATATGATTCTTAGGGCACTTGGTTGGGACACAGAGAAGAATGTGTGCAAAGGAATAAGACAGTGTTGGTTACAAAGAAAAATCTTCCAACTGCCGAAGCAGAATTGGAAAATAAGGACAAAGACTCGCACGTCCTGATTCTAAACTTGTTAGAAAAAACAATAGCATTGAAAGTGGATATGGAGCTGCCACAGGGACAGACACATAGATCAGTGAACAGAACTGAGTCGAGAAACAATCCCGTTTATCTAGGTCTGACTGATTTCCAACAAGAGCGCCAAGACAATTCAATTGAGAAAGAACAGTCTCTTCAAATGGTGCTGGGAGCCGGGCGTTGGTGGCGCACGCCTTTAATCCCAGCACTCGGGAAGCAGAGCCAGGCGGATCTCTGTGAGTTCGAGGCCAGCCTGGGCTACCAAGTGAGCTCCAGGAAAGGCGCAAAGCTACACAGAGAAACCCTGTCTCGAAAAAAAAAAAAAAAAAAAAAAAAAAAAACAAATGGTGCTGGGAAAAACCAATGCGCACACGCACCAAGGATAAAGAGACACTCATTTCCTGCACCATATATAAAATTAATTCAAAACTGATCAGCACCTTAAGTATAAGAGCCAAAACCCAGAAAACTCTTAGAAAGAGTTTATGCAGGGCATAAGGTAAAACTGAATGAACCAAAACTACAAATGATATAAAAAAAAATAACTAGACATCACCAAAAGTGAAGGTTTTTTTTTTTTTTAATCCAGAAGGATGCTATGGAGAAAATAATAAGACAACCCACAGCATGGGATAAATCATTAAACTATTCATAAATCATATCTCTGATAAAGGGTTAGTGTCCTGAATATCTTATAGTTCAACAGAAAGCAAGCGTTTAAAATGAGCAAAGGAGGCTGGACGTGATGGTTCCTGACTATGATGTAAGGACCGGGGAAGCAGAGGTGCATGGACCTGCAATTAGAGGCCAGCTTGACATACATGACAAGTCCACAGTGCTCTATAATGAGACTGTCTAAGAGAAAATTCAACACCATTAGTTATTAAAGAAGTGCACATCAAAACCACAGTGAGGGGCCACTTCCAACCGTAGCATGGTGGAAATTTCTCTTAAAAATGGAAAACAGCAACTACTGTAGAAGAACTGAAACTTTTGTACAGTGCTGGCGGGGATGTGAGGGGTACAGCATAGTGAAAGCCGGTTTGGTGATTCCTCAAAAGCTACCCAGAATTCTCCAGTGGTTTCACTCCTCCTAGGTTTACGATCAAAAGACTGAAAACTGTTCCTAACGAATACATATACTCACGTGTTCTCTTTGGCACTAGTCACAACAGTCAAAAGATGGGGTAGCGGATTGGGTAGGAAATGTCCCTCCTGAGCTCATGGATTTGAACACTTGGTTCCCATCGATGGCACCGTTTGGGGAGGTTACAGAATTGTGAGGAGGTAGAACCTTGCTGGAGGAAGTATGTCACTATGGGAGGGCTTTGAGGTTGTATAGCTTTACCCACTTCCTGTTGTCTGTCTGTCTGTCTGTCTGTCTGTCTATCTCTACCTCTCTCCTTCCTGAATGCAGATGAAAACATAACTAGCCAGCTTGCTGCTCCTGTTACCATGCTTTCTCTACCTGATATCAAGTCTTCCCTGCCATGATGGACTCGATCCCTCTAGAATCATAAGCCCAAACAAGTTGTTTTAGGTCATGGCATTTTATCACAGCAGCAGAAAAATAGTGAGAACAGATGGAAACATTCTGAATATCTATCAATGGATGAATGGATTTTACAGTTCATAAATATGGGGAATATTTTTCAGTCATAAAATGATTAACCTACCGTTACGATATGGCTGTACCTCAAAAACGTGGTAAGTGAAGGAAGCCAGGAACAAACAGCCATGTATCACATACTTCCACTTACAGGAAGTAAATGGAAATCTCCAGAGTGGGTGCATTCATGGGGACAGAGTGCAGACTGGAGTGGGAGGTCTGGGGAGTGGTGAGAAATGGGAGCAACTTCTCAACCGGCAGAAGGTGCCTTTTAAGGTGACTAGAAAGAAGTGTTTTAGAACTAGATGGAAACGATGGCTGCACCCCACTGACTGTACTGAACGCCACAGAGTTACTCATTTTAAAGGGGCTTCTTTTATGTTTTCTAAAAAGCATATCAAAATGCATGATAGCTGCAAATTAAAAGAAAAAAATATCTTTAGAAAATATATTCATTCCATAGTGGGGAATGGTCAAGAGGAGAGTTAATACAATGGATCAGGTACTGTTATGAGGATGCATGCCATGGTGGTTTGAATACAAATGGCCCCATAGTCTTGTATATTTGAATGCTTAGGCACCAGAGAGTGGCAATATTTGAAAGGATTAGGAAGTGTGGCCTTGTTGGAGGAACTGTGTTACTGGGCATGGGCTTTGAGGTTTCAAAAGCCCATGCTAAGCACAGTCTCTCTCTCTCTCTCTCTCTCTCTCTCTCTCTCTCTCTCTCTCTCTCTCTCTCTCTCTCTTTCTCTCCAGATCAGGATATAGCTCTTAACTATTCTTCCAGCACCATACCTGTTGCCGTGCTGATAATGGACTAACCCTCTGAAACCAGCCCCAATTAAATGTTCTCCTTTATAAGAGCTGCTGTGGTCATGGCGTCTCTTCACAGCAATAGAACACTAAGACAGATGGTGAGATGGCATCTGCATGCCAGCATATGGGCAATAACCAGCCTCGTGGAGGACTAGCTCTTCACATAAAGCACGTAGTGTTCTTGTCAGAGGAACCCACCCTCACTACATCGACTGTGTGCCCCTTCTAGAGGACTGCTTGGCTTTGGGTTGTCTCTTTCTCCAAAGCTGGAGAACAGAGAAGTGGGAGAGTCCAACCAGGAAAGCCTTAGGAAAGTGTGGTGATCTGAATGAGAATGGTCCCCATAGGCTCATATGTTTGAATGCCTGGTGTCCAGTTGGTGGAACGGTTTGGGAAGGATTAGGAGGTGTGGCCTTGTTGGAGGTGTGTCACTGGGGGCGGGCAGTCTTGACCCATGACATTCCCTCTCTGCCTTCTGCTTGCGGATCAAGATGTGAGTTCTCAGCTGTTCCTGCCACCATGACTTTGCTCCACCATCACGGACTCTAGCCCTCTGAAACTGCATCCCCAATTCAATGTTTTCTTTTTTAAGCTGCCTTGATCATGGTATTTTGTCACGGCGATAGAAAAATAACAGACAGAAGATGAGAAGGGACCTTTACTACAGTATAAAATAAAGATGATATTTCTATCAGATGAAGAAATAAAAGCAGTCCTGGGAGAAGAATGAGAAGTTAAATCTTCATGAGCATGAAACCAGCCCTCAGACTTCAAAGCATGTTGACTCACCTACTCTCCAAATGTAGTCACAGTTGAAGATACCACCTAGGGTCAAGGAAGGGGTAACACCGCCCTTCTACAAAGTCCAGCATGTTCATACATGAATAAATACAGTCCTCGGTGGGAAATGCTGCAATCTAAGCTTCCAAGTGTAGGGAGCCAGGGGTGGGGGAGGGGTGCCTTTGTGCAGAGAAGGGAAAGAGGGCAATTGTCACACTCTCAGCAACATGACTACAGAAATAATCACAGGAGCTGTGGTGTCTTCAATTTGTGCTCCAGGGTATGTGTGTGTGCACACGTACGTGTTTGTGTTTGTGTGTGTGTGTGTGTGTGTGTGTGTGTGTGTGTGTGATGTGTGCCAAAAAGGCTTCCAAAGGGCACTGCCTACAGCAATTACAACCTCTGCTTGCAAGGTTGCTAGTGCTGGGTGTTTACATTTGCTCAGAAGGTTGGGGTAGGTTATTATAGCAGTGTGATCTGAGACAATGGAGATCAATGGAGCAAATAAGACCAGGATAGGAGGTCAGTGCTTTCAGACCGTTGGCCTGGTTATGCACTTAATATATAGGGATTGTGTCTTTCCTGTGAGTTAGAGAAGGCTAGACATGGGGCGTGCAGAAAAGAATGATTTTCTCCTCTCAGCTGAAATCAATCATTCCTTCCATGCACGGATGACAGGAAGCATTTGCCTTTGGCAGGGTGGGAGAACCCGGGCTGAAATGCAATTCCCCAATTTAACAGGGTCACATATATGACCCATGAACTGCAGATTCTCTGTCACGCTGTAACTGTGAGAAAAGCAACTCTGGAAACACCTTTGTCTCACTGAATAGAGCATCTCGATTTTCTTAATTCAAAATACTGCTCACTCCTTCAGGGAACCAAGACTATGGTGAAAGTACGTAAGACATTTTAAGCTAATGGTCAAAAAGAAAACAGAGCATATTATGATCAAACTAAAATAAGAGGCCTGATGAATTTTGAAATGGAAGAAAGATTGTATTTGGGGTAAACATGAAAAAAAAGGTAAAAGAAGTATTTCCTTCATTTGAGTTTGAAAGGAAACACACAAGGTATTTGAAAATAATGTTAATTAAAAAAAACAGTTTTCTATAAGCATATTCGAACATACATAATGTCCATGTGCACGCAGTCAGGACCACCCATGCACTAACAGAAGATCTCAAGCCCCTCTCACACAAACGGACTTGCATCTGTTTCTCCCCTCAATGGCCGTCTGTCCACGTTGTCAGTTTGTACCCACACATGGAATGGCAGACAGGCTAACTCAGGGCTAGAATGACAGAAGTCACCCTGTCTCATGGGGAAATTAACACCCCGACTTTAGGCTCAGTCATCTGAACTACACTCCACAAAGACATTTTGAAAACCACAAGTCAAATTAATAGCCACTCAACAGCTACTGCCTGGTAACCAATAACTTTCAAGAGCTGGGCTGTCTGAATGCAAATCTCCCCACATCCGTACCTATACACACTCTCAGAAGTGGTGTATACACGTTTATGGAGTCCACAGAACAGTGAGCACCATTGCTCTAACTAAGCTCTGTCTGCTATGGAGCATACCAAAATAGTTACTACACACTGCCTCATGCAAATGATTTGACACTCTTCCAACTGAGAGCTGGGTCTCCACTCACCCCTGGAATCTGGCTGAGTCTGCCACTGTTTTGACCAATAGGATCTTGCCATAGTATGTAGAGAATGGCAGCCTCTACTTCCTGTCTCTTGAAATGTCTATCCTTGGGTTTGTTTAATCCAATTCTCCTGCTAGAGAGACCATGTTTATATAGAGAGGTCCAGTGAGTTTAGAGTTCTAGCCATTTGAACCAGGGCACCAAACATGTGGTGAAGCAGCCAATTACAGCAGGTGGCACAGAGTGACCCCAGGTCATATCAAGTAAGATAACAGAATTATCCAGCTGAGCTGTGCCTAAATTCCAGACCCCCAAATCATGAATGTAAATCAATGAAATGTAAAATCCTTATTGTCTAATTCAGCCTGGTTCTGACTGAAGTTGTCATGCAGCAATTGGCATATGGAACCAAATTTATAAGCACTTCAGACTAGGGCCAGTTCAGTGACAGACACAGGGAAAAGACTCCTGAGAAGTCATTAATAGCAGACAGAGAAAATTCTGCATCATTTCCTCCTTATTATCTAAGACTTGGTACTGTTTAGGAATAGGATAGGAAACTAGAGGCATGAGTATTGTACCAAGAGTAGATCATTTTCAATTGCACTCCTAAAGAGCCACACTGTGATTGTCACTGCGTATCCTAAAACCAACAGCTCTCAGGCAATGACTAGGGGAAAACTAGCAGAGAAAGTTTGTTCTTACGTCTGCCTGTTTGAAATGAATTTTCACACTCCCAGGTAAGAAAATGCAATATGGAGACAATGTAATAAAAGTGCAGGATCAGACTCATGTCTACCTGAGATTTCAGTGTGCATGGTGGATATTTAAGTTACTAGGCAAGGAGCTGTTGAGACAACTTAGTGGCTAAGAGCACTGACTGCTAGGCCTGAGTTCCATTTACAGCAGCTACATGGTAGCCCACAACTGTCTATAGCCCCCGTTCTAGGGGATCCAAAGCCCTCTTCTGGCCTCCAGGAACACTGATGTGATGCACAGACATTCACACAGGCAAAAACTCATATCCATAAAAAATAAGCAAATCTAAAAAAAGAAAAGAAAACAAGCAAAACAAAACACAATTCAGCAATGAGAAGTCACGGTTCCTACCCACCTTAGAGGCAGAGCGATAAGCACTGTAATAAAAGCACCAATTCGGCAAGGGGCAAATGAGTTACATTTATAAACGACTTTCTACATACCTTAATATATATTAGCATGTGCATAAGAAAGGCATAAATGTACATGATCACACAAATTCATACATATGCAAGAATTGAAGGAGGGAAACACTGACCAAACTGTAATTAGAGGCTTCATCTAACAGAGAAATTAACAGTATTCTGGGTTGAGCCATCTCTTCCCACCAAGGATCTATCATAGTTGTCCCAGAATAGGAAAACCAATCAAAGCATGAAACGGGATAAAAGGATTAGTGATGAGTGAGCACCATCTTCTCTTTGCAGCTGCATCATAACACCAAAGCCACCTGCACCCTCGCCTCATGAGCACAACCTCCATGTTTCGGCTTTCTTCTGGTAGATGCTCAAGGTCTGAAGGATCAGCTCATGCGTGCGAACTCCCAGGGCACTCTGGGGCAGCGGTTCACATGGCATCATAGAACAAACGAGAATGAACTTCACAGTTCATGAAGTCGTCTTACTCACAAGCATATGGTATAGCCCTTCCAGGAGCGGGGCAGGGGGCGGGGTGGGGGGCAGCAAGCTAAGGCGTGCTTACTCGGGTAAGGTATGTCTTACTCAGACCCTTCAGAACTCTGGGTTGCAGTTAAGGCCACTGTCGCTGTCATCAATGTTTAATCTATGCAATCTAGCTTGCACAGTGCCAGCCTCAGCTAAGGCATTCCAGCCATGCAGGAGACACTGTGAACTGTTTCTGTTTTCAAACTTTTGGTAATCATACTGAGTAAATATTGTATAGATTTAGATGTGACTCTAAAAGCAAGTGCTCTGCGTGCAAGACTTGAAGAAATACATGAGTACATGCAAGACATGAGTCTTCATCATGGAACTTCTCCTTCCGTTGTCCTTAAGCACTGTGCCCATTTATTTTTTTTAAATCAGAGGTCACATGGACCCCATTCCCTATGGCAGTCTTTTGGCTTTGGAGGACTTTGAAAGCTACCGAGGGACACATCCAGCTTGGAGAGACTGGCTGGTGCCTGCCCCAGCACTCGAGTCTTGCTTGAGGGCTTTGGAAAAGTCTCCAAACCCCACAAACCCCAATCTATCTAGAACCTCCCAGGAAGGCTCTCATTTGCCTCCCGCTGCTGGCTCTAATTACCTAACCAGTGCCTGAGAGGGAAATTCCAGCCTCCTGCCTCCGCTTTGCTCTGCGGCAGCTCTGGGATGCCTGTGTCTTAGGGGCTTGCTCATCTTGCATGGACCCTGTGAACAAAAAGACCCTTGTTTTTGGGCCAGTGTGTTCCCACTCCCCCTCTCCAAGTGACTGCACACCATACACTCAGGAAACTATTACTCATGATAACTATCATTTGCTATTGCACATTTACAATTGAAGATTAGTCATTAAAGGGCCTGTTGTTTGCTTCAACTGATGGATGCTGGCATTCTGACTAAGGCATTCTCCTTAAAGGATTCTGCCTCTTCCCACTTCCAGCCATTTGAAACATAAATTGAGTGGAGCAGGAGACTTGGAATTCAGAGAAATTTCTTTAGAGCACATTCCCACCTTCTTTGGTTCCCAGAAATGGCTAACATCACAGCAATTAATTAATAATTTGTAATTTATGGCTAGAACTGTCTTCCTAATTTCAGATAAATCATTTGTTGTAAAAAGAAAATAAAAAAAAAAAGCATGAAATATCAACACTCCCAATTTTGACCTCTGAATATGGTGCTAGGATTCACTTACTGATCTCAGTCTTCCCATTTCAACCACCAAAATATAACTTGCCTGAGTCATTGGTACAGATAACTAAGGGGCCTGTGACTTTTCCAGTTCCACCGAGTGATGGCCACACACTGACAAGAAGATTGGCTTAACATTCAAGGAAATTGTTTCGTTGCCAGCCAGCTAGAGTTTGGTATTCTTTCCTGCTAAAGGATCTCTCCCAAGCTGGGCTGCCTTTTCCACAGGCAGCAGGTACAGATGTAGCCTGTGAAATCAGATGTGCTACGGACAGGCACCCCCATACTTCAACAGCCAACTAGGCAAACCGTCTCTGTAATCTAGCACCTCTTCCTGAGATTTGCTTTTAACATCCATGAGATCTGGTACTTGGAAATCAGTTTCATCTTCGTGCTTAGCTACTTTTGAGATGGGAGGAGGCAAATGTAAAAGCTGCAACTATAAGTCTTACTGAGTGAGTCACTTAAGGTGTAATATGGAGGCTTCCAAGGGCAGACAGATGTCCTGATGTCTGCTTCGCCAGCAGTAGGTGAAGGCATTGACACATTGGAGGCATCTAGAAGAAAGTGACTAACAGGAATTCTCAGTTGCGTGTGGTCTCTGTTTCCTGGGATAGCCCCCTCCTCAAAAGCCCAAATAAGAACTGAAAGGGAAGTATGTTTTCTTACATACACATTACTCCTCAGAGAGACTGCTGTGGGAATAATAAAACAGAAAAGGATAAGGATCTGGAAAAAAGCCCTTCTGTAGATGGAAGGCTAAAAGTAAACCTTCTCTGGCACCATTGGAGGTAAGAGAGGTTGACATGAAGATTTCAAAACAGAGGAGAGACCATGGTGTCTACCCAGGAAAGTCACATGCTGTTTCTACTTACATCTCCTGGCCAGAGCAGCTCAAAGTAGAGTATCTTGTCAAGTATTGTGGAAAAGCAATCTACCCTTTGCCCACAGTAAGGAACCAGAATATGAGCCAACTCTACTCACTATCATATCCATGCTGAGTACCTCAGATAAAACAAGACATGACCATCTTCTTCAAAACCCTAGACAACAACAGAGTATCAAATGCTACACACAGCACTGGGGCAATTCAAGTCACTTCCCTAGAGGAGAAGCTGTACCCACCAGCATCATAAGCATGAACATCTTCTAATGCTCAGCAAAAGCTGCTTAAGGCTTTTGACCTCATCAAAGAGTCTACATAAATGTCCATGTGATCTAGGACAGAACTTGCCCCCTCGATGCCCATGCTCATCTGGGAAAACAGAGGAAAATGGAAGCTAGACTGCTTGATTTCCAACTTTGGCTCTCTCATGTTCTAGTTCTAAAATCTTAGTCAAGTTAATTTCTAAACCAGGCATGGTGGCTCACCTTATATCCCAAACTAAGCAGGATAAGCCATGATCACTGGGGGTTCAAGGCCAGCTTAGGATTTGTCTCAAGAAATAGAAGCAAGGGGATAGAGAGATTTCTCTCATGAGCAAAGAGTTTATACAAGCATGAGGACCTGACTTAGGACCCCCAGCACCACGTAAAAGTCAGACATGGCTACACACACCTGTCCACACACACACACCTATAACCACAGCCTGGGAGAGGCAGGAAGGATGCCAAGAACATCTAGAGAACTTGCTGGTCAGCCAGTCTAGCCAAAATGGCAAGTTCTAGATTCAGTGGGAAACACTGTGTAAAAACAAATAAGACAGAGAAGTGATTCAGAAAGACATCCAAAATCAACATCTCACCTCCACATGTGCCCTCACGCACCCTGGTAGGCAAGAGCACCCCACACTTGTGCACATACATGTACATCATACACACAAAAGAAAAAACAAACTAAGTTACTCTTTGGCCTCAGTTTTCTTCTCTGACAGCTGGGTATATTGATCCCACCCTCCCCGGGTGTTTGAAGACACTGACTACATAGTATCCTATAAAGTACCTGGACTGCAACAAGCACATAGCAAGTATCCACTAAATACTGATTCTTCCTTGTCCTTTCTTTCTGCTGGAAAAAGACATTTACTGGCAGGTTCTTTCAAAGGCCCCAGTCCAAGAGACCACAGTGGGAGTGAGCATCCCCATCAACGGCGGAGTGTGAGTCTTCCACCAAAGATGTTTGCCTCCTCAACAGGCATGTACTTACCACTCTCTCCCTCTCTCAGAACTCCCCCAAACCTCTGGCTCCAGATACAGTCGTGGTACCATCCTTCCCTTCCCCTGTGAACTCACATCCAGGTAGGAAAACACAGACATCAATGAATAACAGTAGAGTGGGTCCAAGCCTGAGAACATTATCCCAGGCACACATCAGGAGGGCCCAAGGTGTCCTCTCCTCAGCACCCATCCACAGCCCCTGTGCCAGGTTCTCTATGCTTCTGATTCTAGCTCTACACTTGCTGGAGAATTTATCTGTCTTGTTAAGATGGAAATAGCCCTGAGGGAAGAACCCCATTATTTTCACTTCCTCCCAGAGATGTGCTCTGGAGAGCATCAGAGTAAGCCACCCTCAAGCTCTCCTCCCTAGTCCTGCCACGAGTCCTAATAGTTCTCCATCGGAGACGCATTGTTAGGATCGTCCTTCGGCCAGCTGGGACCTAATGCTTAATTAATTAATTCTTAATTAATTTGCTAATTAATGAATTAAATGGGAAAAATTCTAGTTACCTTGAAGAACATTTCCAGCAAAACATCCCTGAAGTGTAAGATCATATACATATAAGTAGGTATAGAAATATTCACATACGTAAGCCTTCACTGAAACTGTAACACCCTCCGAAGAGTACCGGAAGGGCACAGTTAACACTATTTCCTGTCCCAAAGATCTTCCCCTCTCCACTTGTTCTTCAGTTTCACAATGGCACCTGTGACAGGCCAGTGTCCCCTAAGAGCGAAGGCCCTTCTCAGCTACTCAGGCCGCTGTGCCCATCAAGAATGGCGATTAACTCGCCTGCAAGCAATTTTAACATTCATCAAATTGATAATGGCAAGAAACAAATTGGAGCTTTTCAGTGTTTTGCTTAAATGTGCTTGCTAATTCCTTATTACTCTCGATATTTCTGGAAACGATTTCTATACATAAACCAAGCAGAAAAGAAAAGTGCTCCTTGCTGCAAAAATAAAAGACCTAGTGCAGGCTGCTCGCCACCCTGGGGATAATCGCAACCGCATTAAAATGCAGCCAGCAGCCCATCTTTCTTCTTTCCCCTCTATAAGTCAGTAAATTAATTCCTTTATAGATATGAACATCAATATTCTATTTTTGTAAAAGTGCCTTTTTCAATTACTTCCTGGGAAAAACAGAGTTACTATGGCAATGTCTGAGTTTTGCACGCTACAGCTTTAGACTACCACTGTTTTATAAACGGGAAGCTATAATTTAGCTCAATTCATTTTAAAAAGGTATAGGGAGAACTCCCACACATTCTCATCGTCTGTGGCAGCAACCTGGTGTGTGTGTGTGTGTGTGTGTGTGTGTGTGTGTGTGTGTGTGTGCAAAGACTCTGTGTCTCATGTCTATAAAATATGGCAGGAGAAGTAGGAAAAGATCTTTTTCTAAGGTGAAGTTTTTTGGTCCCACACTTATTGAAATGCCTCAGCCACAGAGGGTATTAAATGGTGGTCTGATGAAAATGAAGCTGTGCGTCTTCTTGTGACCATCCTCCAAGGCTACTTTCTATTAGTGATCATGCTGAATATATGGTGGAGATGAATTCGTGGCCCACAAGACTCTCAGACCTCTCTGTCACAGGGTATGTCGTGTGGCATTTTTTGATCAAGTCAGCAGCCACCCTTTAAGGTCACAGCACGTCATTTTGTAGTTTCCAATCCCTAGATAAAAAGAATTCCCACAGACTGCTTTCATGTGGAGACATCTAAGCAATTCCTCTCGGAGAGTCCATCTGAACACTCTTAAGTTAGATCGCTGGGTGGGTCTGTACCCCTAACGGCCAGCACAGATAGATGAGTAGCATCAAAAAAAAAAAAAAAAAAATGGATCGCATCTCCAGCTTCTACATGGACAGGCTTTGACAATCTGTTCCTGTTGAAACAGCATCTTTTTTATCATTACCATGTCTTTGGCTAAACTATAGACTGACAATCTTCACCCACACAGGATCCAGCACTCTGCTTATCAGGGTTAAGTGCTTTAGGGCCAAAATTCCACGTGAAAGAAATCCCTCTTGCAAAGACCTTCCACCTCAGAAGTCCTCTTACAAGTGTTGTTAATGTGGAGCCACAAGTGATGTGCAGAATCTTGTCATTCATAATTCTTTCTCTTTCATAATTCATATCTCTTTCAAGCACCCATAAATCCAAAAACTGAACATGGACTAGGCCACAACTTCTTAATACACAATATGAAACTGAATTAGTATAAACTACAGTGAATGACCACAACAAAATACAACTAGAATTCAATTTCCAAAAGGAAATACAGCAAACCATTTGTTTGAAGAACAAGGTTAGCACTATCAGTCAAGGATGAGTATGATACTGGAAACCAGGAACATTAGAGAACAGACTTGCAATAAAAATGAACATTTTCAAAATCAGTTTTTGCAGAAATTCGATAATATGTTATTTCTATGGATATATAGGGCAAAGGAGAACGATTGGGCTCTCTTCGGCTTAAGGTTGAAGTCAACTGTTAGAAGAATCACAAGTCGCTTAAGGAAAGGGGCATGTAGGAAATTTTATTAGGCATAAAAGTTAATGAAGAAGAAACAAAGAAATAACAGGATTGATTGAAGCAAACACCGTTTATTTGAAAAGGTCAGTGGGCTCTGTTTCTAGGCAAAATGAAGGCAATACATTCTGCCTTATCTCCCCTCATCAACATAGCTACAAATTTTGGATGGTTGTATAGAACAATTATTTGAGGACTTTGAAAATACTTGGGATTGCAAAAAAAAAAAAAAAAAAGAATAAAATCCTAAGTAGAACCTAAACAATGATGTGTTTATTTCTTTTTATTCACAACCTCATCCTGGTGTCAAACAGCCTGAACCCAGAAATGGATACTTGTGTGAAGAGAGGAAGTTCTAGAAGGAATCCACAGTTCAGAGGGTGAATTAAGAAACAGGCTTCCAGACTGCCATCGGCACCTGAACTCTCAAGGGCCCGCTCAGAAGAGCTACGTCTAAGGTGAGACAACCCCCCATTGCTTTTCCTCTCTACCTCAACCACTTGCTCCTGGACTGCTTTAGGGCAGTCATAGCAAGTGTGTGGCAAAGCAGAGTAAATGAACTCCCAAAGCACAGACTGGACAACTGGAAAGGGGGCGCTTCGTGAAACCAAAGAGCACCATAGAGGTTACAGAGAGATGAACCTGTGAGACCAGTCCCCCAGAGATTCATAACCTCAAACAGCATTGCCATCAAGACACCAGAAAAGCATTCTCATAAGATAACAATTGAGGCAGAGGCCCAATACCATGGCCTTTTCAGCATAACACAAGATATGAGCATCAGCACTATTAAGCATTAGAACTAATGAGCAGAAACACCATTTACAACAGCAGCAATAAAAATTATCTATCAAATTAATAGTCTTCTAACGTGCAAATTTTTAATGAAAAAGGCAAAAATCTAAACTGAAGGATATAAATAGAGCAAAACTAAAGGAAGGCTGTGACATTCTGATATGTGGAAAGGCTCATATAATAAAGAAGTTTAATTACCTAGTTACCCTGTATGCAATTCCAAACAGACTCACAATAAGATAGAATTTTACACACTGTTCTTAAATTTCATGTGAAAAAGTAAATAGACAAGAACAGCCATAATTTGTAAGAGGAGGATGTGGTGGTGTTGTGTTTCCCGAAATATTGTGCACTATAATAAACTTATCTGGGGTCAGAGACAGAACAGCCACAATATTAAACATAGAGGTTAGGCAGTGGTAGCACATGCCTTTAATCCTAGCATTCCAGAGGCAGAGATCTACCTGGATCTCTGTGTGTTCAAAGATATAGCCAAGCATGGTGACTCACGCCTTTAATCACAGAAAGTGAGCCTTTAATCCCAGGGAGTAATGGCAGAAAGCAGAAAGGTATACAAGGCGTGAGGACCAGAAACTAGTAGCATTTGGCTGGTTAGTGTTTAAGCTTTTGAGCAGCACAGTTCAGCTGAGACCCATTTGAATGAGGACACAGAGGCTTCCAGTCTGAGGAAACAGGGTCAGCTGAGGAACTGGTGAGGTGAGGTGGCTGTGGCTTGTTCTGTTTCTCTGATCTTCCAGCATTCAACCCAATAACTGGCCTCAGGTTTGATTTTATTAATAAGACTCTTTAAGATTCATGCTACAGGAGGAGAAGAAAGAGGAAGAGTATTGACTTTGCCTAGATCTGTCTGGAAAGCCCTGAGGTAGACACAAATGAGAAACAACCCAGATAGCGGTGGAGTGTAGGCAGTGACGGCCACTTGTCCCAGGACTTACCCAGCAAGATCCATGGCTAGTGTAGAAAAACCATTAGCATGCATGTGTTCATTCCTCAAGGCTTAGGATCATCAGTTCTAGAAGGCTCTTCCTCTGCAGAGCTACCAAGAACTCTGACCTTCTGAGGCAACTAAATAAGAGAGCAGCAGAGAGACACAGCCTGTCCTCAGTGTCACTTACCCTCCACTCTGGAAGCTCTGCTCTCCTGTCCTCAAATGTTCACACGCCATAATATGGCTGATTAAAAAGAACTTGCTTTCTATTTCCAGGGATTATTATCTAAGCATAATAATTCAAATTATATAGTATTCACACTGAGACTGTAAAGACAATAAGACTAAATACAAGGTCCAGAAATAGATTTACATATAGACAAGACCCAAATCATATAGAAGATATGACATTATAGATCAGTGGGTTCCAGTTTTCAGTAGTCAAAAAATATTACAATTGGCTTTGCATATTTAAAAGACTTAGATTTCTTCCATGTATCATATATACATATATATGTATGTATGTATGTATGTATTATTCTAAATGAACTAGACCTTCAGTAAGAAAATCAAAACCTTAATGCTTGCAAAAAAATGTTAGCTT
This sequence comes from Peromyscus leucopus, assembly GCF_004664715.2. Taxonomy (NCBI): domain Eukaryota; kingdom Metazoa; phylum Chordata; class Mammalia; order Rodentia; family Cricetidae; genus Peromyscus; species Peromyscus leucopus. The sequence goes on along the minus strand of NC_051066.1, from coordinate 46,935,633 downwards.
TGACATAGATAATGACTTCTACAATAGGAAAAGCAAAATCAAAGACAAAAACTTTGAGGAACTTGACTGTATAAAACTTAAGTGTTTTTGCATAAACACATTAGAAGACAGGATACAGACTAAGAGGAGATGTTTGCCACACAGCAAAAAGTGAAGTCCAGAGTTCAGAAGCTGTCCCTGTACATTAATAAAGCCCCCACCCCAAACCTCTTGGGCATGCAGTTGATGATAACTGATAAGTTATGGTATGGCAGCCATACTTCAGAGTGCACTCTCCAGGGAGTCCTTGAGTGTGTCAGGAGGTTAAGACAGAAGGATCACAACTCTAAGGCCTCACAGGACTACACAGTGAGTTCAAGGCTGGCCTGGGCAACTTAGTATGACCATGTCTCAAAATAAAAATAAGGAAAGGGCTTGAGGCAGGCTGGCTTTAGTTCTCTGTACTTCCAGTGGACACATGCACAAAGTGTATGTCCTCCCAGTAGAAACATACACACAGTATATATATTCCCACTAAACACACACACACACAGTATAGATACTCACAGTAGACATGCATACATCATAGCTGTCCCCATGACACACTCTCCACTCATTCCTAGAAGACTGTTATTTCTAGGTTAGGACAATTGTTCAATTATTTCTTCCCTCATGGACTTAAAGGATAGATAGACGGCACAGAACTTTTTCCACTCAGGACCAGCAAGGAACTGAGGTATAGTCATCACTGTGGTCTTTGTTTCATGGGATTCTTCTCACATTAGAGACTAAAAGCACCATAAGCAGGCAAAGAGTTCACAAGAAATAGCTCAGCTGTGGGTCAAAGTGGGTTCTTGAGAAAACGGAGGGACTGGGATACTGCTACAGCATCGCCCAGACCCACAGTGCTGAATCTTTGAGCATCTCTGCAGTCACTTACTGGCTTCTTCACCCGCCCTGTCAGCACAACTGAACCAGGACAACCCAAGAATCTAAACGCACCATACCATCACGCTTGTGATACTTCATGTAGGACCACCATTGGCCATCACTAGCCCTCTGACATTTGTCTCTGCACAGAATACTGTCCTGAAATTTTCAGTCAACATGATCACTGCTAGAAGGGCTGGAAAGATGCTCAGTGGTAAAAAAAGTACTTGCTGCTCTTGCAGAAGACCAGATTCAATCCCCAGTACCTCACAAAAACTTGTAACTCCAATTCTAGAGGACCCAATATCCTCCTCTGTCCTCCATGGGCACCGGGAACATGCACAGGTAATAAGAAAATCGTCTATAAAATTATTGCCAGTGAGGGGTGGGGCTGTAACTCAATGGTAGAGAGCTTGCCTACCACGCTCAAGGTCCAGTACTGCAAAAACAAACAAATAAACAAAATGAAATAACAAGACTGCCTCATAGCCTTAGGGAAGTTAATTTGAGGAGTGAGCCAGGAAGTGTGACTTAGGAAGGACCAAATAGCTTTTCCCCTGTCCCCCTTCCATTTACTAGGGCTCTGCCCCATGACTGCTGTCCAAAGCAAAAGGAGATATTCTACCAAGAAGGAGCATCGTACAGTTTAAACATCCTGACAAACGCTTTTTCATATGGAGGGTATTTGAAATCATTCTTAATAGCTTCAAAAACCCAAAGCTGTTGCCAAAAATAGATCCATGCTATCTGAATTCCAAAGGGCTGTTGCGTAAGGGAAATGGAATAGAAAGAAGGGATTCTGAGCATAATCCGCTCCTACATCCTGGCTGCATTTAGGACGATGACAGTCTTTAAAATTGCAAGCAGGGAAACCTACTCTGGTTACCTTGGTGATAAACTGCGGGTAAAAATTACACATAATTGCTGCTGACATCACTACTGCCATTTTGTCTCCAAGACTACAGATTGTCTCCCAATAATTGTAATGCTCTGTGTACTGGAAGCCCACTATGCAGGAAAAAAAAAAAAAGCTTAATACTGCAGTTATTCTTTCTAAATCTAGCTGATAAACCAGCCATGGCCTCCCGGGGACTTGGGATAATTACAGAGATAAATGGGCATCGAAAATGCCTCTATCTTAACCTATTCTAGACACACAAACATAATTTGGAAAAGCTAATATATGGAAAAGTTAGTTTGTATCATGACAGATCAGAAAATTTCCTTCTAGGATACATTTCACCTAGAAATGTAGGCAGCAAATTGTAGAATGTTTGCATGTGTATCCTGCGTAGAAAGCAGCTTGTAACTACAGCTAACTGTTGACAGGGGATCCCACGGCTTTTATTTTCTGAAGAATACATTGGGGCAATATTTACTTCACTTTATTTTATTTTTTTTAGTTTATATATTGCTTTTGTGATTGGATGTACAGTGTAGGGAAGAAGAAATTCCTAGTCCCCCAAACCACTATCAGTAAACGGTCAGCCTAAAAGAAATGGTTTTCTAAAATAGACTGCTTGTATAAAGCCTCTCATAAAGGGTTAGGTTTCCCTCCGACCTCCTTTCTTCTGCAAAAGAAACACCCAGTGTGGTCTCTGTGGAGAGTGGCCGCTGCCAGCCATTTTACAGCATGCAAAAATCAAGATTCTAGAAAAAGCAGAAATTGATGTGTTTGAATCTAGTGATTTTCCGTACTGCCTATGAGACTGCCACATGACTTCTGTGGTCAGTGAAAAGCACCATGACATCCCAGCTTCTTGGAGAAGCTGTCTCCCAGCAGAACCCACTCTGAGAACAGGGCCGTGATGATTCATTTAATAGTCCTCATCATCTCTAGAACAGGCTTGGAGGAGCCGCCTGGTAGCTCACATTTCACCTTTCTCACGCTCACTTGGTGAGGGGGTGGGGGAGGTGTCCCGAAGCCCTGATGCCGCAGCCATCTGATGACAAGGCTCCCAGCACTGACCTTGTCATTTTTCCACTAAGGCAAAACAGAGCTGGTGCGCTGTGTCTCCGCTGATTCAGATCCAGTTGGTCTGCCTGACCAACTGGATCTGAATAATAACATTTCGGGTTTGGGTCGCGTTCACCATTTAATCCATACAACAGCCCACACCTGGGGAGGAGTCTCATTGAATAATCTCACCTTTTAGCCTGGACGATACTGAAGCCAGAAGTGAGAATAGCAATCAAAACTTGGGAATAAACTGCAAAGAGAAAACAGCCCCCCAGCCCCACGGAGTCCTGATGCCTTGGCTGCTGGTAACATTTATGTAGGAAATTACAGCTCCCAGTGGGAACAGAGATCTAAGAATTCTGTTTACAAGCAAGGTAAATGGTCACACTGGCCGGGCTTCCTGTTTTACAGTGAAGGATTGAATACAAAGTGTTCCCACCTGCCTCTATGATGGCCGTCATTCCAGGCTCTAATAATGATTTAATGATTCATTTTTGTGCTTCTGATAATTGGTCAGATGTGCCTGACCACAAACGTACAATCTAATTCTAACAGCTAACTGCATAGTTAAGATGGCAGGACTGTTAAGCCCCAGGGCTTGACATATTATATTTAATGTTTCTTTGTCTTGCCGAAGTGGAGATTGGAAGCTCTTGGGTAGTCAGTAAACATACAGCTTTTGCCAAATAGCTCTCTAGGGCGCCATGACACCTGACTTAATACAGTTGGGTTTGATGAAGAAGTGGCCTATAAATAACAAGATCAATCACATTGCTCCAAAGTTCTCTAAACTGACCAATTTATGTGCCACTTCCACGGGCCATGTCGGAAATAATTCCCGTGTGGCTTGACCCCATGTTGGTTCCCAGACAACCCATTGCTGATGTGGCTGTGAGCCCTCTGGGTGGCGGTACAGATAGGTGGGAAATCCACGCTGGTACTCTCTAGGATTCAATTTGTCCAGCATGAGTATCATTTCGTAGAACAAAGCTCACGAGTGAGCTAGGAGTGATCCCTTCTGAGAAATACACGGGCAGCATGGAAAAGTACAGAGCTGCAGAGAGTCAAGCCACTCGTCGGTCGGTCACTGCAGAGGACGGCGGCTCGGATTGAGTGGCGCTTACACACTTCCATCGGGAAAACGAAAAGCATGACGGATGGTGAGCATTTCAAGATCCACACTCCCTGGGATTGCATGCACTGTAACTGTATGCAGAGGCACTCGGGGGGCCTTACTTCTGGTCCATTTTTTCCCTGTGCTATCAAAGCAGAAACACTATTATTGAACATGAAAACATTGTCTGTGTATCCTCTGCGACGCAAAGACAGTTCCTTAGTAAAGAAACACGCTTCGGGGTCAACCCAAAAGAGCAGGAAAGCCACCTGCGCCCTGATAACATGTCTGCACGTTCCAGAGATTCGCCTTTAAGGTAAGTAGGTACGCACTGGGGCTGCTGCCCCTCAGTGGCAAGTTGAGTGGGAATGTAGCTAATTGTCTTGCTTGGGGTTTCTATGGCGGTGATCAATTACCATGACCAATGGGACTTGAAGAGGAGAGGGCTTACTCCCGTGGACTCACCGGCACCACAGTCCCTCACCTAAGGAAGTCAGGGCAGAAACCCGGAGGCAGGAGCTGAAGAAGCGGCCCAGGAGGAGCACTGTGGACTGGCTTGCTCCTCCTGGCTTGCCTGCTTATACCACCCAGGACCACCAGCCCGGGAGTGGCGCTGCCCACAGAAGACTGTGCCCTCCCGTATCAATAATTAAACGAGAAAATGCCAGACAGGCTTGCCCACAGGCCACTCTGAGGGGAGCATTTTCTCAATTGGGGTTCCCTCTTTCCAAATGACTCTACATTGTGTCAAGTTGATGAAAAACTAACCAGGACACCAATGTATGTATTAATTGGCATAAAAAGGTGTTCAAAGGACTCTAGTTTTGTGTCTTTCTAAAATAAATTTTAAAAGAATGAACCCAACTACACGGTGTTTAGGACACAGTTAAAATGCCATATGTCATTGTGGCAGAAATGGCTCCATTAAGCCAAGTTCCGATGTGAAGGTGTGGGAAGAAGCGGCACCCGGAAATGGTGTGTGAAACTCAACGTCCTCAGGCCTCAGGAAGTCAGCGAGGCCTGTTTCTATTAGTCAAGCCTGTGTGTCCCGAAGGTGTTTGATCCTAGCAGCCTTCCTAAGCTGCCTGTTATTGGTTTCCGGCTGTTTCCACATCCTACAAACCAGCACTCAAGTCTGGGAAATGCCCCCTTAGCAGAGCATAGTCAATACTGTTTATAGTCAAACAGCTCATGGTTAGGCACAATGTTCAGTGCTGGCCCTGCAGAAAATGAAGCTTAAGGGTTCAGATTTCTCTTTGAGCACCATCTTTTATCTACTCAGAACTAGAAAGAATGTAGTGGGTAGCCATTCCAGCTTGGATCTGGAAGTTCCAACCCCCATTGAGACTCTGGCAACTGTCATGCCTACGAGGCGGGGCCAGGGGAGGCACCTGGGGACCCAAGAGCTGGATGGGCCAGCGCTCTCTCGGTGCCGGGACACTGAACGGTGAAGGTGGACTGTGCAGAGCTCCGGAGAACACTGCTGGACTGCGTTACACCTTCCCCAGACCCTGCGACCTACCCATTACTTAATTTGTGAGTTACGCCATTAAATATCCTTTTAACTACGTGGAGTGGCCAAAATAATTTCTCCAATAAAAGAAGACAATAATTGGCAACATTCTGAATGATGTCAGTCATAGCAAAAAGCATGCCACGTCCTATAGTCAGCGTCCATACTGTTCCAGTCAGAAGGATAGAAAGGGGATACTAGCGAAAGCTTTGTATTTGAAAGTGTTGAGATTCTTTTATGAAATGAATGTTTGTTTGTGCTGGTTAGTGACGGAGCCATAAGCCTAAGTGACCCTTGACACACATGCTGCCATATTTGGGCTTCTCTCCTCTTTTTTCTAGATCTAGGCCTTGCTTAAGTCTCCATAGCACCAGAACCTCTTCTCAGAATTCAGGTGACCACACTGCAGTTAGGCAGTTAGACAAGAATAGATAGATAATCCCCATAGCAACATTCCCTGCTGGCTGAACAACCCATGATTAAAGTCTCCTGCCTGCTTGCACCCCCGTTTGCCCCTGCCTATATATGCCTTAAGAGGAAAATAAAATTTGGGAGCTTGATCAGACGTCCTGTCTTGCTCTCATTCTTTGTGTCTCTTGTCCCTCATTCGCCAGCCCTCCCTTCACGTCCCTGTTGAAGACCCTGCTGGCCAGGGCAGGTTAGTTTTGCTTTGTTTTTTGCTTTGTTTTTTTTTTTTTTTTTTTTTTTTTTTTTTTTTTTTTTTGTCAACTTGAGCAAAAGCCAGAGACATCTAGGAGGAGGGCACTTCAACTGAGAAAATGCCTGATCAGATTGGCCTGTGGACAATCTGTGGGGCATTTTCGTGATTAATGATTGATGTGAGGAGGCTCAGCCCACAGTGGGCGGTTCCACACCTGGGCAGATGGTCTTGGGGTATATAAAAAAGCAAATGGAGCAAGCCGTGAGGAGCAAGCCAGTGAGCAGCACTCCTCCACGGTCTCTGCTTCAATTCCTCCTCCAGGTTCTTGTCCTGCTTGAGTTCCTGCCCTGACTTCCCTCAAGGACAGGGCTATGATCAGGATATGTGAGCCAAATAAACCCTTTCCTCCCCAAGCTGAATTCAGTCATGGCATTTATTACAGCAATAGAAATCTGACTAAGACAATACCATAAAGAAAAAAATCCTATTTTACTCTGTTTTCTTTTTAATTGATTTCTTTTTTGAGGTGAGTTTATTGAGTCATAATTTAAAACAGTAAAAATCACCTTTTTAAACCCTTTTTAGATACAGAGTTCCGTGAATTTTGACAAACACGTACAGTCATGTGACTGCATCAGAATCAAGACCTAGAACATGCCCATCGCTTCAGTCATTCCCCTGCCTCATTGCAGTCACCTCCCAGGCACACACGCCTTTCGGAGATAATTTGGCTTTTTGTTTGTTTTTAGATAGGGTCTTGCAACATAACCCAAACTGGCTTTGAACATACTACATAGCCAGGCTGGCCTCGAACTTGAACTCTGTTGCTTCAGCTCCCACCCCCCTCCCCCAGTACAGGGATTACCCATGTACCAAGTACCTACCCCACCCCCAGTACAGGGATTACCCAGGTACCAAGTACCTACCACACCCCCAGTACAGGGATTACCCAGGTACCAAGCCCCCACCCCACCCCCAGTACAGGGACTACCCATGTACACCAAGCCACAAAGTTTGCCTTTCAGGTTTTGATTCTACAGAGTAATCCTGGTTGTTCTAGAGACACCATCCTTTGTGTCCGCTAATCACCTGAGTGCCTACTGACCCAACTGAGGATACCAGGTGTCTGTGTTTTCCCTCAGAAAGCCCCAAGGGGTGTGTTGGGCAACACTCTCCTGGTTGTGTTGAAAAGAAACCTGCTTCAAATAGCCTAAGTAAAGGAGTTTTATTGAACAGGGTCTAGTAGCCCAGGCCTGTGAGTCCAGCTGTTGGGGAGGCTGAGGCAGGCAAATTTTAAATTCAGACACTCTCAGGGCTATGGAGTAAGTTCAAAACCATCCTGGGCAACTTCATGAAATAATAAAATAGAAAATAAAAAGCAAGCTGGGGATGAAGATCAATGGCACAGCCCCTGCCTAGCACACATGAGACCACAGGTTCAATTCCCGGTACTGCCAAAAAAATGGTTTTAAAGCATTTTACTTATGAACTCTGAGATACAAGACAAAATCATATTCAAGGAGGCCTCAAGTAAACCAGGCTGCGGGGAGAAAGGGACAGCCAGGGAAGCAGGGTTGTGTCCCTTGATCATTACTGTCTCACTGGTTGCTAAAGCCAAGTACCCTCCCTCTTCCCCTCCCTCCCTCATCATCCAGCCTCTCTCCTCCTTTCTCTACTTATCCATCTTGATTGACATCTCATATGACCACCCAGGTCAGACTTCTTAGCTCACATTGGCTGACAGTTTGTTTCAGTTCAAAAATCTCCAAAGGAAGCATTCGGATTGGCTTAGCACCAAGATCTGTGCTCTCCCCAGCTGCCACTCCCATCCCTATCCCCCCCACCCCCCACCCCCCGTTTAAAGCAGGCCTAGAAAATTGGGGTCAACGGGCAAGACAATTGTTGCAAAAAGGATTGTGTACACCTAAGTGTTTTATCCTGTTTCGGGGATTGATTTCACAGAGGAGGTGGCCTAGGAACTGGGTTTTGAAGGAGAGTCACCAAGGCGACAGTAGCAGGGGTCCAGGGGGGATGTGAGAGGTGTAGTCGCTGACAGCAAGAAGAGGTATATATCCCAGGCTGAGGAGACATTGTATACAGGAAGAACCAAGCAGATGTGTCTTGTGTAGGGGGCTTATTTGGTATGGCTGGAGACTCAAGGACATCTGGGCAGAATCAAAGGACAGATGTGGAGTGTGATGGCCTAGAGGCTATAGAAAGACATCTGGGTTTTGAAAGACCCCCACTCCATTATGAGGACATGGGGCGTTGGGCCGATGAAATGCCCCCCCCCCGTCCCAATAACTTAGCCTAAGAAACGCCATTCTGAAAGAATCAGAAAAACAGGAGTTCACAGCCATAGCCAGCCATCCGGCCTTGAGAGAGAGATAACTATGATAACTATGGCCAGCCATCCGGCCTTGGGAGAGAGATAACTGTGGTCGGCGGCCTTGGGAGAAAAACAGTTGAGTCAAACCAGGATATTTTATGGCTGGCCCCCTGGCCTTGAGGAATAAGCAGCTGGGCTGGAAAAACACCCACTATACCCTGGGCAAGGCCAAGTCAGCCACACACATACGACCCCAAGTTCACCCTGGCCTTCTTTGAAACAACCAATAGGGACCCTGTAACTATGCTTCTCGCTTCTGTAACCGCGCCTCTGCCCCTGGGATCCCATAAAAAGTCCCCCTTGCCCTAGGAAGGGGCGCAAGTCCTCCGAGAGACTTCGCCCCGGGTACCCGTGTATCTAATAAACCCTCTTGCTTTTGCATCTGATCTGTGGTTTTGGTGTGTTCCTTGGGTTTGGGGTCTCTCCTGAAGAAAGATCTCCCCTGGGGGTCTTTCAGTTTCCTCCTACAGACAACCATGGGTCACCCTGGGATTTGAGGAAGAGGATGCTTCCTGTACTGCCTAGTGTTATGTCAACTTAACACAAGCTGGGGTCATCAGAGGGGAGGGAGCCTTCGTGGAGACGCAGTCGTAAGGCATTTTCTCATTTAGCAATCAATGGAGGAGGGCCCAGCCCATGGTGGGTGGTGCCATCCTGGGCTAGTGGTCCTGGGTTTTATGTCAACTTGATACAAGCTAGAATCATCACAACAGAAGAAGCCTTAGTTGAGAAAATGTCTCTGTAAGATCAGGCAACAGGAAAGGCTGTAGGGCATTTTTCTTAATTAGTTATAGATGGAGGAGGGCCCAGCACATTGTGTGTGGGGCCATCCCTGAACTAGCAGTCCTGGGTTCTATAAGAAAGCAGGCTGAGTGAGCCATGGGGAGCAAGCCAGTAAGCAGCACCCCTCCACGTCCTCTGCATTAGCTCCTGCCTCCAGGATCTTGCCTTGTTTGAGATCCTGGCCTGACTTCCTTTGGTGATGAACAGCAGTGTGGAAGTGTAAGCCACATAAACCCTTTCCTCTGAACAGTGTTCTGTCGCAGCAATAGAAACCCTAACTAAGACACTTCACTTGCTAAGATAAAGTACAGCAGGGATCTGAGTTCCAGAGTTCTCAGTCGCCATCTTTGCTTCTAGTTCCTAAAAAGAAACATGCAGAAGGGTTGTTCCTGGCTCAGTAACTCTTAGTTATCAGCTGAGGCTTTGAACTCAACCCCTTGCATGGTTCTTGAGCATGATGGGCCATACTTTAGAGGGACCCATTTGACGCGGCTCCAAGCAGCCTCCAGGCCTTCAAAGGGGGGGCAGTTTTCAGTCCTGGTCCTCCTGATCTCACATCTCAGGTGGTGAGTACGGTGGATCTCAAAAGGAACCTGTATACGCCACCCCACCCCCATTTATAACAAAAGAAAGAGAAGGGGGCCAAATGCTTCCTACCCCTGCCCCTACCGGTTCCCACCTATGTCCATCAGTACGGTGGTCCTCTGCATCCCCTCTGCCAGCCTGCTCTGTGGATGACTGTGGGGGTGGGGGTGGGGGCGATGTGGGCTCCCTGGCACATCCCAATGTTCTACTGGAGATGAGATGAAGTTGGAGCTTCATTAAGGAGACCGAGACTGACGGAGAATGGATGGGGGAGGTTGTCCCTTGAGGGAAAGGGTTGTGGGGGACACTGGTGATGCAGTTGGGGCTGATGGTGGACTGCACTGCGCAGTCCTCTCAATCACAGGGGAAGAAGATGCCCGCAGGGCTTGTTAGAGCCCAGAACACTGGGTCCTACTCCCAGAGTTCTGGTTCAGCACATCAGTAGGGTTTTCAGTTCTTTTGTTGTTGGTCTTGGAGCTGTGTTTGTCTGGTTTTGTTGGTTGGTTAAGTCAGGGTCTCACACCATAGCCCAGGTTGGTCTGGAGCTCACTAGGTAGCCCAGGTTGGCCTAATATTCTTTATCCTCCCGCCTCTGCCTCCCAGGGCTGGGATTACAGCAGTGTGCCGCTGGACTAGGCTGACACATTTGACTTCTAGCCTAGATTCAAATGGTGCAGACTCTCTTGGTGCAGAGGCCAACCTCTGGAAGCCATCGGAACAGCCTGTGAACTATTGGGAAAGCCCCAAATGAAGTTTCTCTTCTGCCTTCACTTAGAAACAGTGACGTCATACATACCTGGGACAGGAGATAAATGTAGGAAACAAAACTACCCGTCCAGGCAGCTGGCACCTGCACGATTTCCAGGCACAGAAAGCTTTCACGTTGCTCTGTACCGAAGCTGGACACCCAGGCTGCTAAGTCACTAAGGCCTCACCTACCTCACATTCTAAGAGTCCATTCAAAGCAACTTGAAGACAAAGCCATTTGAACAAAGTTTATAAATCCCACTGGGCACAGAGCAAAAAACTGGTGATTTTAATTCTCATTATGACTATTAGAAATTGTTAAATTCCTTTGGAAGACTAGACAAGTAGAAATGATGTATTGTGTTTTAGGATAGTATACTTAAGAACATTCTCTCTGTCACCTGTTAGACTCCTCCAATGTGGTCTGTCCCCAGCAGGGTGCCACTCTTAGACACAGGCAGCAGATGGAGGAGGTTAGAAGGGTCTGTGGAGAGGCACTAACTTTGTTAGGCCGCCTCCCTCCATGGTTTGGACCCTTCTGCTGGAGATTTGAAAATATATTCTAGACAGATGACATGCTAACGGAATCATTTCATGGTTCACCGTCCTCTCAGTGTGATTTATCTATATCCGTAGGCACCCGAGGGCCCTATTCAAGAGATTTATGGCCTACCTATATGATTCCATTTTGTCGAAAGGAAATGTGTGCATTGTTGAGAAACAAAGTAATAACATTTATTTTAAGATCATGCCACTTTCCAATTAGAGGCCTTAGCACTCAAACATATTTACCACCTTTGCGCTGCCTGAGCCCCACCCATCCCCTCAGCCCGTTTACAGTCGTAGAAGCAATACCAGAAGGAAGGTGGGCGGAGCCATCCCCACTTCTGAACTGTTAGTAATACAACCAGAGAGAACAGTGCCTGGCCAGGACTGTGGCGCTGCTGACTTGTCGCTCTCTGTGGCCTTGGTCTCCCTGTCTGGGAAATGGGTATAGCATTGCTTTTCTGGGCCTAAGAATTAGCTGAGATAATACTCCGTGTAAGTTCTTTTCTTTCTCTCCCTCAGATTTACAAACCCACCTTTACAAGGCTAAAGGAAGGCCAATGAGCAGAACAAAGCAACCGAACTTCCTGTGGTGGTTTGAGTAAGAATGGCCCCCCTAGGCTCACAGATTGGAATGCTTGGTCCCCAGTTGAGGGAACTGTTTGGAAAGGATGAGGAGGTGTGGCCTTGTTGGAAGAGGTGTGTCCCTGGGGGTCAGCTTTGAGGTTTCAAAAGCCTAATCATTTCCGGTTCTGCTGCAGCACCATGCCTGCCTGCCTGCTGCCATGCTCCCCAATGTGATGACGATGGACTCTAACCCTCTAAAACTGGAAATCCACCCCCAATAAACTCTTTCTTCCATAAGATGTCTTGGCCGTGGTACCTAGCACAGCAAGAGAAATGTAACTACAGTACTTACCAAAGGTCTAGGTTAACGCATTGGCTACCTGGGAGGTGTAGCTTCGTGGTGAATGTTCCCGTTTCCTGGGGCCACAATTCCTTCTCTCACGTGGGGTCTCTGACTCCTATCCTAGATCGCTCTTCCACTACCCTGAAGTAGCTAGAGGAAACAGCAAAGGGTGTCCTTTGATGTGACTCATCCATGCAGGAGGGCGTCACGGACAGGAGTTGGAACTGTGTGTCATACTTAAGCTCACTATGGGCTCCAGATTTGACAGATGAGCAGATTTCCAAGTAAAAACTCTGAATTCTGTTGTCCTGTGTCTCATCACTACCAGTATTCACCAGACTAGCTCTGACTCACTTGCATCTACTGAACAGATGGACTCAAGGCTGAGCAAAATGCGTGTGCTTGTTTACTTTTTTGTGTAATTCTTTTTCTTAACACAAACCACATATAAATATATCCCTGCGGTTAAAAACTTTAAGAGACTCCTGCACAGTAACACATCCTTTATCCCAGCTAGTTCTTCCTCCACTGTCCACTGTTAGACCCCATTGTCACCAAAAAATACCTATGAGGAATGACGTAGGATTGAACATAGCTTTGAGTGGCTTTCCATCAACTTATGACTTGTGGATGAGGCATGTCATGATCCTAGAGGTCTGCAGTCCCCTCTAGATGGCTATTTATGACATTAAGACCTCCTCTCACTGTACTAGGGTCATCCAGCCCATCCCCCAACCCCACCCCTGCCTGACAGACAAGGATGAACAGGACGTGTCACCATGTAGAGCACTGGTCTTGCTGTCACAAGCTGGAGAAAACCAATGAGCCAGAAATGCTGGTTTAAGAGCATGTTAGAACCAGAGGCATTGATTGGCTCTAGGAGACATTCTCCAACAACCACCTTTATCAGACCCACAGACTAGATCGTCTTCATCTTGGTTCAGACGCACCGGCCTCTCCCTGCGCCTTGCTTCCTTGACTTTTAGAATAGCATATCTTCTAGTTCTTGCCTCACCCCGGGGGTCACTCTTTCTCCAACTCCGTTCCTGGTTTCCAGGAGTCCTGCAGCTGTGATACTAAGTGCCGTCTATATTCTCCCGCATTTGGGTCTCCAGTCTAGATGCCTCCACCGAACTCTAGACTCCTGCGTCAGCCGCCTACTTAGTGTTTCCATGTAGCTGACGGATCTTCACCTCCCTGGCTGAGATGGCACCTGCTGCATCTCCTGCTGCCTCTTGCTACCACCCCTCTCTGCCCACAACCACCTCACTGGGCGTCCCTGTTGTCCGGCGACTCAATGGTAAGCAATAGAGTCATCAGCCATGATTCAACTCTATCCCGCCCTCTCTACCCCTCAAGCTGTTCTTCCCTCCGCCCCATCATGAAGAGTCTCTTGCCACGTCTCTGTATCACTCTCTTCAGGCCCCCTTCCTAACTTGCTGTTCTCCACGAGACATCTCCATCTACTTCCACAGAAGTCACTTTGTGCCACTTTTCTGTCGAAAGCACAGTGGCTTCCCATTTCACCCCCAGAAAAAAAAAATCCAAATCATCACAGGGATGCATGAGGCCATTATGCAACACCGTGTCTCCGGCTCTCTGTTTGGAGCTGTCTCCCACCATGCTCCTCAGAACTCCTTGTTATGGCCTCTTTGCTATCCTTACCTCAGGGTCTTCGTACTTCCTTTCCCTGGCTTGTTCTTCCCCTCCATTGAGACTTTTCTCTTTGCCTCATGAGAGAAGTGGTCCCTCAGCTTTTACTACATTAAATTATACTGTGACAAACTCCACCCCATCTGTCACTCCCTGCTCCCCTTGCCTGCTGTCTGTCCTGCAGACAGGCATGCTATTAGTCAGACTTTTCATCACCACAACAAACCCCCAAGAAAAGCAACTTAACCAAGGAAAGATTTATTTTTGGCTCACGTGACCAGAGGTGTCACAGTCCATGGCTTCCTAGCGCCATTGCTTGCAGGCCTGTAGTGAGGCAGACCCTCACAGCAGAAGCATGTGGCAGAGTAAAGAAAAGATCTCCCTCAAAGGCATGCCCCTAGTCACCTGCTTCCTCCAACCAGGCCCCAACTTCAAGCCCGTTGGTGAAGTCAGAGCCCTTTGGTTTGATGCGAGCAATCCCTTCTCCTCAGAGTACCTCCATCCGTGGAATCTAGCCTTCAACACACCAGCCTTGGGGGGTATTCGTATCTGAACCACAACGGGCACTTATCAACACTTCACATGTCATAATAGACTTGTGTATGTGCTGATTGTTTCTCTCCTCCTCTAGAATTTTAGCTCCAGGAGAGCAAGGACTTCGTGTTGCTCACTGTGCGCCTGATACAGTAGTATCATGACCATAGTAAACGCCCAACAAATACTTATCAAATGATTGGATAAATTAGTCCTGGCACCAGTTTACAGTCCATTTGTAAGTAGGTCACCATTCACACACATACTCTTGGAGAACTATAGAGTTTTAATTAGGAAATGCTTGCATTTTGCCAAACTCATTTGGCAAACTTTATTCCCCTGGGGTCATTCTTTCTTTACTTGCAATTTTTTTGCCAGAACATTGATTTTTTTAAAAAAAAAATTCCTTTCCAGTTAGAGAACATAGGATTACCAAGCCAATGAACTATTTCTCTGCGGAGAGATGTATTTAGTTCCAGTAGGGTATTTTTCTTTTCTTTTTCAATAAACACTGAAGTGATAATTTCCAAACTTTGGAAGGAAGGAAGCAAAAGGTAGAGCCAAGAGGACCCAGGCCCATGCTCTGTCAGCAAAGCAAAGACACTGAAGTGACCGGAAGTGGAGGACTCTGCCAGGTCACATGGGCCACCAAGGCAGGCTCAACACCAAGCCGAGCTGGAGGGAAAGAGCTAGCTCCCCGATATTCTTTTCCTAGCCTGGGGGTTGGTACCAGGAGTCAAAATGCATGAGAATAATCAACTCCTCCCTCCCAACGTCTAGCTTCCTCCTCGGCATCCACAGCAGAGGTTCTGAGTCTTTTCAGGTCACAGACTCTTTCAGAATTATGGGCTTTGCTCTCTACAGCTGCCATAACTAAGCAGTAAAAAATACAATGGCTTAGAAAAAACAGAAACATGTCTCACTGATCTGGAGGAGGCCAGAGGCCCAAAGTCGAGTATCCGCAAAGCCGTTTGCCTCCTGAAGCCCTTGAGAAAAATGCCTTCCTGTGCTTCTTCCAACTTCTGATGGCCTGTGTTCCTTGGCTTCAGAGTGACCTTCTTCCTTCTGCATGTGTCCGTGACCACATCCAAATCAACCCCTTTGCATAAGGACACGAGTCCCATTGAGTGAGAGCCCAGCCTAATCACCTCATTCCAGCTTAATTACTTCTATCAAGAGCTTATTTCCAAATAAGTTCACATTCTAAAGTACAGGAGGCTAGAACTTCAACCTATCTAGTTTGGGTTTACGTACCCCAGCTAAGTCCATAGCCACCGCCACTGACAATTCACCAGAACTCTTTTTCTACTTGCCACTACAAGGCCAACTCATGCCACTGGACATTCCCCACCTCTCTTTTCTCAGTTGGCAGTGTAGGGTGGGCATGGGAAAAGCAGGCACAAGTATTTGCAGGGTGGACCCTGGCTTTAAAATACCAACAGTGGTCTGATAGCAGTTGGAGGTAAGGATTTATACTTTAGAATTGTCTGGAGAATATGAAAATAGAATATATGATTATAAATACATTTGTAAAATCAATTATGTATTTATGTGATGCTGCACTTGACCCCCAGAACAATTAAATTCAATTCTCTGGGAGTGATGCCCAGGCAGTGGTGTTTTTTTAAAGCTCACATGACTGAGGACCCTGTTCTGGGTGGTTCGCCATTGCAGTGAACGGTCCTATCCTGCAGTTGGTGGCTCCTGGCATTCTTCTCTAGTGAGCACTTGCAAGTTCTATCAAGGTCACTGAAGAAAATTGTTTGTGCAGGTCCCTCTGTCTCAGGGCACAACGTTCTTGCCCATGAACGGTGCCTGGTTTGGCCCCTTGGAGTAGTGACCATGGAATGGCGGCAAGGCAGGAAGAGAACCAGCCCCAGGCAGCTGGATTCCAGTGGGAAATCCGCTGGAACTCTGCTGGAGTTTTCTCCCATGTGGCAGTAGGAGGGAGCGTGGTGACCCAGAATGAAACACCATTCCAGCTGGCTAGGACAGCCAGCATGAGGACAGACAACTAAGATCTTCAGAATCCCCACCTGTCAAATGGCATACCAATCTCCTTTAAGAGCGTCAGACAGGCCACAGATGGACTCCAACCGATGAGACATTTGCAAATGGTTCAGCGGGCAAGACCACCAATAAAGTCCTCCCCAGGCCTCTGCGTCATGCTCTGTCCAGTATGCTGACATCATTACCAGTAGTTCTCAGTACACTCTTTCTGGGGGTGAGAAGCCACCACTGCCACTTGCCTTTAGCCCATGTTTTTCTCATTTGGCCAAAAAGATATCACAGTAGAGTTTCCCTGGGGCCAAAACGCAGGCGCATTAGATCAAGAACGCTTCTCATTCATACCAGTCCTCCAGTCACACCAGATGGGGACATGAGTCTGATGAGGCTTGCTCATGCTAACCCATGCTAGTTTTAGTGAGCACCGGTTTTCCTTTTTAGAATTCACAAACTCTTCATAGGGGTGGGGAAGCGGGGATCTTAGTCACTAGCTGAGTGTGAAGGTCCGCTTACCAGATGGTAGTCTGAAGCCTCTGCCTTCTTCCTTGTTGAGAAGACCAGGGGCACACTTCTCTTTCAGCACCCCTCTATCCCTGGTCCTGCTCTCCTGTGCTCCTCTAAGTCCCCCGACAGTGGGCAGCGGGTTCGTCTGTGTGTTCTCCTGTGCCTAGCTGTCCTTCTTCCCAGCCAAGAAACCTGAACTCGTCAGGAACAACCAGGCTGTCCTCACAGCCCTCTTACCCAGCTTGGGTTTCTGCTTCCTCTTCCTAATGTTTTTGACCTTCTAGGCTAAGGGAGAGAGAAATAATTCCCTCTGGGAGAAAAAAAAAATGGGTACAAAATGACTCAATTTTGAGTCCTTGACCTTGGATCTGGGACTTCTGATACTGTCCCCTTACCTGAGGATGCAAAAAATAATTCTAGAATCCTGGGGTAAGCTGAACCTTCCAGGGGTCAGGAAAGGCAGCCAAGGCAGAAGGTATAACTCATCAATTAAACATAAGGCCACTGTACACTCGACAAGCAAGCCCCTTCTAAAGATGACAGCATTTCCTTTCAGAGGCGACATGGCGGGAGTTGGGTCCTAGACCACATCTGCTTCCTGATGGGTAGCTCCTGCCACAGTATCCAAGTGTGGGCACAGAGACAAGGGCTGGCCTGTCTCCCGCAGTGTGTCTGTTAACTCCAAAGGGATAGTGATAGTGGATATCAATAGCAAAGACCTTGATACTGAAGTGCTATGTAAGAAGTAAAAATTTATTAAGGATCTGCCTTTGTTCTCTCTTAATTCCTAATGTAATCATCAATCAATTAGCTGAACTTTCAAATGATTGATCTCATGGGTTGCGCTCCATGAATGAGAGCTTTCAATTCCTCAGCTACCATGAAAGAAAATTCCTTTCAGGGTGAGTATTCCCTTGAGGTCTTTGCTTTAGTAACACCCAGCACCAACTGAAAGAACATTTACCGAACATTTATCATTCCGAGCACTTCACACTCTTACACCCTTCACGACTCTATGAGGCTGGTACTATTTCTATCCTCATTTGACAGGGGAGAAAGCTGGACCATGAGACGTGAAGAAACTTGGTCAAATCACGCAGCTGGAGGACAGTGGAGCCGCTGGGACAGACTGGCTGTGGGACACAGCAGTGAATTAATTAGGAAAATGTACCAGTTTTCTACCCTTTCCTGTCACCAATGTGAAAACAATCCCGAGTAGCCTTCTAGAGGATGAGAGACCACACAGAACACAACTAAGTCATTATACCCACAGGCATCCTAGACTAGCCAGCTCCAGCCCAACTCCCAGCAGATCCCAGATGTATGAGGAAGTCTAGCCGTGATCTGTAGAACCCCTGAAAGAACCACAGATTCCTGAGAAACACATTATTTTTGAATTGAGCAAATAATTAGGGGGTGTTTGTTACACAGCCCTAGAAAACTGATACAAGCAGTAGTGCCTTCCTAATAGGCTTTATCGGACTCTAGAACTCTCTGTAAATGGACAGCTTCTGCTGTGAAGATCCTCCAGGCGACCGGTTCATCACTCTTCATCTCTGCCTTGCCCATCCTGCCACTATGCCAATCCATGAAGACATTTGCAACTATTCCTTCCCATGAGTCCCTGCTTTTTCTAGAGTTGAAAAGAAGCCGGGGTTCATGGTCCCTTTAGTACTATTTTGAGCTCTGTTTCCTTGCTGATCCTCTTTGCTCATCTCCATCATTTAGGAGCTAAGTCCGATTTAGCCTAAGTGAACGGTGCCAACATAATGAAGGCAGCGTTAATGAGGGAGAAAACACAGATAACACTGTACGTCAATGCTCTGCGGCTCTGGCCTCTCCTTTTTCCCAGGGTAAGCTTCTTGCTCAGCCTGGGTGGGGACTGGCAGTCCCTGAAGACATGCTCGGGCTCTGCCACCTGATCCCCAAAAGAAATGTTGCGAAACAGCATTCTCCCTGCCTGCCAGGACTCAGAGGAGCAGCAAGCTGTACCTCCACAGGAACTAATGGTCCCAGCTGCTCAGTTCAAATTAGAATAGAATTTGGAAACTGTTTCATAGGGTGGAAGTCTTCCGGGGCATGCCTGCCAGGGCCTCCAGCCACTGGGTTCCCAAGGAAATGGAGTGTTAAATCCTGGGTACCGTGGATGTTCCAGAGGCAGAGGAGGGGCATGCTCCCAAGACATCCTGAAGGATGCTAACTGAAAATGAAATGTGAAATATCATCCAAAAGAAAGACTCATAAAAAAATTGTTTTCTATTGGAGTATATCAAAACTTTATGCCATTAGGTGGTTTATAAGTGCTAAATGATGGTAATTCTCCCGGTACTTCTTGCTTCATGAGTGAAGTTGGGATTGTGAAGGTTCATTGCTTGAAGGGCCAATAATGAAGTGACTTTGGCTGCTGAAGAGAAACCGAATCTCTCCGGGGCAAACCCATCCTCACTGTGCCATTAAACACCCACTACCCCTACTCATTACATTTCGAGAATAAGTGTTTAGTTTTAATTTCTTTCCCTTGTATTTTACAGCCTTAAAAGAAAATGTCTTGTGATGATTCTGTAATAGTAAGGCGATTACTGGTGACCCAGGGATTCCCCACTGCCTCTGCATCCTGCACAGCTGTGCAGTGGATAGGACCTCTGCCTCTACATCCTCTCACAGCTGTGCAATGGATAAAGACCTCTGCCTCTGCATCCTCTCACAGCTGTGCAGTGGATGAAGACCTCTGCCTCTGCATCCTCTCACAGCTGTGCAGTGGGTGAAGACCTCTGCCTCTGCATCCTCTCACAGATATGCAGTGGATGAAGACCTCTGCCTCTGCATCCTCTCACAGCTGTACAGTGGGTGAGGACCACTGCCTCTGCATCCTCTCACAGCTGTGCAGTGGGTGAGGACCACTGCCTCTGCATCCTCTCACAGCTGTGCAGTGGATGAGGACCTCTGCCTCTGCATCCTCTCACAGCTGTGCAGTGGGTGAGGACCACTGCCTCTACATCCTCTCACAGCTGTGCAGTGGGTGAGGACCACTGCCTCTACATCCTCTCACAGCTGTGCAGTGGGTGAGGACCACTGCCTCTGCATCCTCTCACAGCTGTGCAGTGGATAAAGACCTCTGCCTCTGCATCCTCTCACAGCTGTGCAGTGGGTGAGGACCACTGCCTCTGCATCCTCTCACAGCTGTGCAGTGGGTGAAGACCACTGCCTCTGCATCCTCTCACAGCTGTGCAGTGGGTGAGGACCTCTGCCTCTGCATCCTCTCACAGCTGTACAATGGGTGAGGACCACTGCCTCTGCATCCTCTCACAGCTGTACAGTGGGTGAGGACCTCTGCCTCTGCATCCTCTCACAGCTGTGCAAGTGGGTGAGGACCTCTGCCTCTGCATCCTCTCACAGCTGTGCAGTGGGTGAGGACCTCTGCCTCTGCATCCTCTCACAGCTGTGCAGTGGGTGAGGACCTCTGCCTCTGCATCCTCTCACAGCTGTACAGTGGGTGAGGACCTCTGCCTCTGCATCTTCTCACAGCTGTGCAGTGGGTGAAGACCTCTGCCTCTGCACCCTCTCACAGCTGTGCAGTGGGTGAGGACCACTGCCTCTGCATCCTCTCACAGCTGTGCAGTGAGAGAGGACCACTGTGTCCCATATCAGAATGATCTGATTTGTGAGTTTAGAAAGTCAGAATCTAAAGGACTTTATAAAGTCCTTTAGCAAAATGAAAAGCCAGCCTCAGGACTCTCTTTTGAGACAGGAGTCAATTATAGGCCCCAAGACCCTGAGGAAAACCTTCAGATAGTCTTACAACTGATTCCAAGGGTGACCTGCTCAAACTAAACCCCACCACCCACAGTATTCGGGCAATCCAAGAGGATCCAGACACTGGATTCTCAATGTCTGATCTCCCTTTTTTTTCTTTCTACCCAGACTCTGCATGTTTTACTTTTTACCAGTGAATGGGTGAGGGGCAGAAGAAACAGGCACTCCTCAAAGTCAAACCCAGACACGTTCATTTCTGCACCTCATCTAACTGATTTTGCAAGAATAAAGTTAAAGATGCCGAAAGGCAGCGGATGTAGACATTGTGAGGTTCCCAGTGGGCTGAACTCTAAATCCTTTCTGTAATAGCAGCTTAGAAGGTAGAGAATATCCCCGCCCCGCTCCCTATAAGCATAATGTTCTAGCGGAGACTAAGTCCTCAGCCTGGCTGTCAAACTTTATTTAGCCACAAAAATCTAATAACACACCCGAAGTAGAGAGTGCCTGTTATTGTATGGCTTCTTCCCCAATAGATGCTTAAAAGTACTGTTTTCATGAGAAAATGCATTCCAGCTCAGGATGCCAGAAACAGGCTTTGATTTTCCCCAGCACTCAGAGCAAGCTTTCTGACTGAAGAAATAATAGGAAAAACAAAGAAGGGTGGCAGAGGAACGATGCTGGCTACTCCAGAAATAGCCCTGGCCTGGCATATACCAGCTTGCTATGAGTGTGCCATGGACAGAAACTTCTGGATACAGAGATGCTATTCTGAAGCCTCTCTCTGCTCTTATATAACCTGTTCTACAGATTTTCAGTTCAAGTATTTAAGTGCTCTGAATTAGGAAATAAAAGGCAGTTGCTTGAAGGGGAGCTTGAAGAGGGGATGGATTTCTGGGTGAGGGGTCAGAAATTGATGAGTCCTTAGAGATGTCCTGTGTGCACCTATGATGACCTCTGTCTAGTCCTCAGTTCCTTGACTGGCACAATCACTGGTGCTGATGCCATTTCTGACTTTTAGGTTGCTAACATCATCTTAAAATCTGGAATGGGGGCGGGAAGCTGCGCTTAAGCATCTTAAACACTGGACCTGTGCCCTCTCTGTCTCTGTGCACTCTGGGGCCATCACTGCCTGATGTGAGACCAAGGAGGCTTTGACATTTCAGTATGCTAGCAAAATATGTGAGCTGTAGAGTCAGGCTCCTCATATTCACATCATTTTGTCCCCCTATGTGCAGTCCAGGGACCCACTGCAAAAATCTCTGTGGGCTTTCAGTCACCTGACCCAGAAAAGGACTGGCGACATCACCCACCTCCCAGGGTCGCTGTGGGGCTCACATGCAAGGTGGTGAAACACAGAATGCTAGGCCTGCCGCACAGTCTCAGCTGCAAGTTCCTCATCATTTGTCACTCATATTCATTTCTTCTCACCCATTAGCTAAATGTTTGGAATTTTTGCCTCTCAATTAGTTTCCCAGGGAGTTCAGTGACCGGGAAAGCTGGTTAATGTACTGGGTTGGATGGTGACTTGAGTCCATGACCTCATTTGGAATCAGGGTCTCTGCAGCTATGACAAGGGCAGCATAGCTGTTGCCCTGGAGACGTGTTCTTATTGGATTGGGATCCCATGTCCCTGGAAGAGATGGAGAAGAAGACACAGGGCAGAGGGCTATCAAGGAGAAGATGGGAGGCCCCAGGTCCTCCAAAAGCTACCAGAAACCCTTCTCAGGAGGCTCTAGAAGGAGCACGGCTCTGCTGACTGTGCTCCTTGGTCTTGTGGCCTCAAGGACTATGAGAAAATAAGTTTTGATTTTCCAAACCCATCGAATTTCTGGTAACCTAGTGTGGCAGCCCCGGCACCCTCAGTCGATTGGGGTCAGGCAGTTCTGGAACACCTAGCTTTAGTGATGGGAACATGAAGCAAAGATTGTCACAAGCTCTCCCCTTTTAAGAGACTGTGCATTGCAGGAAAAGCTCTCTTTGGGGAACGCAATCACCAGCTCCAGAGATCGGAATGATCAGGCCAGTTTCTAGTGGGACTCGTGGGGGGTTTGTTTTCTTTTCTTTTTCCTTCTTTCTACAGAGAATAAAGTGGAAGCATGAAATCATGAGACACTGAGCAAAGCCGTCCTTCATCGGGCCATGAGTAAATAAATGCACAATGTGCTTCTCAACGCTGGTTGTGGTAACCCACACAGGTCTCTATTTTGCCTTTCTGGACCCATCCGTAGTGGACAAAAGGGATCATTAACTGAAGACTCTGAGCTAAAGAAAGAAACATGGTTACCAAGAGACCAACATAGTTGTACATTTCTCTTAACCCTACTGATTCATGAAATTATAACTATAAAACAGATCCCCTCTAAAGTAAAATATATTTTTTATATATGTAAAATATTCATATTGTGTGTGTGTGTGTGTGTGTGTGTGAGAGAGAGAGAGAGAGAGAGAGAGAGAGAGAGAGAGAGAGAGAGAGAGAGAGAGAGACAGAGAAGGGGGGATCCTTCTAAGTCTTGGAAATTTAATGGCATCTTCAAGAAAGAGACATGTAAGAATGGAATTCACAGATGCGCAGAGAAATGGTTTCATTCTCTTCCTCTCTTCTAACTCCGGGGAAAAAAAATTAGCCACAGACAGCACCAGCAGTCAGGGGTGACTATTTTTTGGAGCAAAGGCGTTAGACAAGATGACACATGCTGACAGGTTCAGCAAATAGTGGATGCTGTGCCAATCAGCAGATAATTTCTGTGTGTTTGCAGCGTGGGAAGAACTGTGAGTCACGGTATTTCAAAGACAGGTCACGATTGCTATTTGTCATCTTGTAACGTGAAGGTCGAGAGAGAGGAGAAGACAGGTGGGGGCTGCATGGGAGCAGATCAAGCACATGAAGGCAGGTCCTGCTGCATGGTTTTGACTGTGCCGGGATCTGTGTAATCGCTGACATCTGAGGCTCGCACCGCGGTATCCAGAAGGTCATTACCTCCTAAGTCCTTTATGACTTCTGAAAGTTACTTCTTCTGTGACTCAGCCAAGCTTTGCTTTTCTTCCCCCACTGGGTCCTTTACTCAGTTTATTTCCAGGAATAAAGTAATTGCAAGGAAGAGGCCAGTAGGGAAATCCAAGGAAGGAAGCCATGCGTTTTCTAGATCCCAGGGTATCATGAAATGGATAATTGTTCAATTGAAGAAAGTTCCAGTACACCGAAAATATATTCAAATGGGGGTGGGGGAGACTGAAGCCAAATAGAGTCAAGAATTTTTGTCATCAATGCTATTTGCAGGGAAGGGAGAGGAAGGGAAGGGCAGGGGGAACCTACCCTCGTGAAAAAAAGTCAACAATTCAACCGGATTTTTAAAATATGCAAATGGGAACTGGGTGAGGTGGCTAGAGATGCTTGCTACCAAGGTTGACAATCTGAGTTCAGTCCCCAGGATCTTCACACATACACACTCTCCCATACCCTCCCAATAAATAAATAAATAAATAAATAGATAGATAGATAAATGCAATTTAAGAATTTTTAAAATGTAAATGCTTAATTTCCTCCTCCATCTAAGAGCTCTTCTGAGGAAATGGTACATTTTAGCACTCAGAATGAGTGTGCACATTCACACAGCCTTCACACAGTCAATCCATAAGCCTTCAAAGAGAACCCTGCGATTCTAACAGGAAAATTCTTAAATAACATGGTGAATACAAACCCATAGAGTTCTCCCAGGGTTTAGGGAAAAAAACAGCTACCCAGTTTAAGCAAAGAGGCTGTATTTTGTTCTTTTCTCTTCTCCCTGCCTAAGCATGCCAAGCCAGCCCATTAGAGCTGTGACAGTAGTGGATGCTGAGATCTGCAGAACTAGATCTGACAATACCTGATCCAGCATCTGAACAGGAAGAAGAAAGGAGAGGGGCAGGAAGTCTCAGAGAGAGAAACAGCCTCAGCCTACACTGGGGCAGAGACCAACTTCTTCCAGTTGCCCTTGTTCCCGGAGCCATTCTGCATCAAGGTAGGGAGAGGGCGTTTAGCCATTTCACTCCAGATCTGAAGGCTTCTCCCAAGACGCAAGAAGGGAATGAGGTGCTAGGAGAGGGGTGATCGGAGAACAGAGGCTGTGGACACAGAAGTTAGCTAGAAGCCATCACCAGAGATGAAGGGTCTCTTGAATCAAATGCATGGACCCTTGTGTACATACACACACACACACACACACACACACACACACACACACACACACACACACACACCTTCTTAGCTGACTTGAATTTATCAGCTTGGGTGATTTTTGAACTTTTGGTATGTACATGAGTGCATACTTTAAAGAAAAAGAAAAGACTAAATATACCCAAGTAGATGATCTCTTCACTAAACACGCTGCTATTTGGGAAACTAGGCTGCTACAGTGAGCAAGCCCTTGTAACGTACCGAGCAGCACAGAGAAATCCTTCCAGACCCGGTTTCTCATTTCCTGACATGTTACCGCTCCCTGTACTGCCATTGACTCCTGCATCCTTACATCCCCTTGGATGCTCACCAGACTATTAATTAAAAAGCCAGAAGCCTCATCGGCTCCACTGGTCATCATCACTTGTTTTTGTGTTTTGGGAATGGCAAGAAGACCAGCCTGACCTGAGTGAGAATCTGTTTTGGGAATGTTAGTTGTTGGTTTGCTCACATCTGGATTAGGTATAAAGCGATAATATTATGATGATGAATGCTGGAGAGCTCCATCTGCATATAAATAGACCTAATCAGTAATGCAAATTGCAATCTCCAGAAATTTCTAAAGGCTGCAGATAGCTGCGCTTTTTGTGTGGGTAAGGAAAGGTCAACACATGTATTGTTACATCAGTTCAATGGCCCAGAGTCTTCCTTTGAAAGAGCCATTTGGAAAATACAGATTACCTATCAATCTGCACCCAGGCTGGGCTGGGCTTCCCATTGTTTGACCTTCCTAACACAGATCAGTTCAATTCCTGTGGAAGAACCATACTCCTTGTACAGACCCAAAAGAACATAGAGAGGAGAAAATATACTTGCATCTAAATCACCTCCAAAGACTCCTCTGAGAGGACTGTCCCACTGAGTTAGAAGTTAGGGGTGAAGTTAGGTGTATGGATAATATGATGCTTTTCAAACAGAAGTCACTGCTGAGCTGAGTGGATACAATAATATGTGTTTTGAGGGGCCCCAAATTTCCCAAATATCAGAGGAAGTATACTTCAAAAGAAAACATCAGTGTCTAGACCGACTATGGAGTCTTAAATCGCATCTGTGCTCCGCTTGTGCAAAGCACAAAAATGACCGTGGGGTGGGGTGGGGGGTTGAATTTAGTGCTGGAAAACTGACAATTGCTCCACGCTCCCGTCATTTCTCAGGGGTGTGATCTTGCAGAAACATCCTCTCCTTGTGTCCCTCTAACCTGTTGTTCTTTCTCTTCTTTTTGAAAAGGAAACATATTTCACAATCATGCTCTCTCAAATTTGGAGAGAAATTGCATACCACCCAGCTTCCCCTCCAAGACGGGTTCCGTGAAGCACTGGTGAGTCAAGAGCGCCATCTGGTGTCCTACCTTGGGATCTTAAAGAGCATCTTCACAGGGTGCATTTCAAAGAGGGGAGGGTCTCCATCTCCCAGCTCAATGGCTGTGATGCCCAAAGACCAGACGTCACAACGAGCGTCATAGGACGAGTCATACTGCTGCTCACAAGCAATGACCTATCAGACAAAAATGAGACACAACGCATCATCCCGCTGTCATCCCAGATGCCGTAAAAAAAAAAAAAAAAAAAAAAAAAAAAAAAAAAAAAACCTTTGGATTCTGCCCCCCTTGTCTGTTCCATTGACTGTGTTAATACTGAATGGTAGCAGTAAAATGTTTGTGTTCTAGACTTGTTTGTGCGTAACTGATTCATCATCTGATATAGCTACTAACTTTTTTCTTTTTCCTTTCTTTTTGAACCAGGGTCTCGCTATATTACTGAGGCTGCTCTCATGCTCTCAGATTCACAAGGCACACCTCTGCATGCCCCTTTCTCCCATGCTCATGTGACAGTCATGACTGACAGGATTGCAGAAGGATTTGTTAACTTTTAAAAATGTGTTGGTCCATGTATTGAACTCTCTCGGTACCAATAGTAGCACAAGGGAGTGTATGGGGAAGGGGCCACTCTGTCTCTGTTCGGCCAGCTTTTTTCTTAAAAAAAAAAAAAAAAAAAGACTTGTTTTGTTATGCAAACTGTGCCTCCCTATCTGCTGCTAAATTCTTAAAAGCAGCTGCTCTAAATACTGCAGAGTCCTCAGGAGTGTAACCCACTGAGCAGGGGTATGTTGGAAGGCCCCTATGACTAACTAAAAGTAAGATCCACTCTGCTCTGTGGTTTCCCTTTTCTAACAACATCTGTGCCCTCCTCAGACCTCAACAACTGTTTGCAGGTGCCCTGCGTTTCCTGGTTTTCCTGGTTTAACAGCAGCCAATCAGAAATGACTGCAGGCTTTGCCCTCGAGTTGGCGATCACAAACCCTCAGAGGATTCATTTTCTATCGGTGTTCTGTGTCTGACAGGAAAGAGCCCCATACACAGACTGGTGACTGTCACCCGAGAGTAGGAGAAAGGACCATGCAGATGGTGAAGAGGGACCCAGGACTCCCCGTTGACCTTGATTCTGCCTCCCTGAGCAGGCAGGAAGCTGATGTGTGGCGGCCAAGGACCACATTTGTGAGCACAGGCTGGCCAGGCTGCTTGCTCCCCTCAGGCCATCGTGTTGTCTTGGCTTTTACTCTGATTGAGACAACTACCTGGGAGTAGGACAAGGGAGAGGTCTGGCCTATGCTCTAGTAGATCCCCTGAGTGCGAGCTGAGGGCAGAATCCAGGAGAGGACACACAGTTATAGTGCTAATGTAGCATCCAGCCATGAGGGTTGGAAATAATCAGATTCTGAATGTAATTCTGAAGGTTGAACCAACTAGAATTGTGAGTGAGCTTGTAAGAAAAAAGACTTGTGGATAACACTGAAGCATTTGACCTGAGCATGTACCAGAGAACAGGGACTTACTGAGGTGAAAAGGATAGAGGAGAACCAGGTTCAGGTCTCAGAACTGAAGCTTCCAAATCTCAGGTGTCAGGGAAGTCTCCCAAAGGAGATATTGATTTTAAACCCTAAGACCCCCAAGACTCCCTACTGGATTTCTGGCCTAGATAATCATAAGAAAAGTACTATGGTCTGTATGTGGCCTGCCTCCCCAGGCACATGTTAGAAATGTAATTCCCAGTACAACAGTGTCAGGAAATGTGACCTTTGGGGAGATGTTCAGTTATGAAACTTGACCCTCTTGAATGGATTCATGGCAATACAAGCCCATGAGAATGGAAGGTTCTCTCACCTTTCACCATATGAAGAGAGTCAGAGACCCTCATGGAACCCTGGCACCTTCATCTTCATATTCTCAGACCTTAGAACTGTGAGGGAATGGATTTTTGTTCTCTGTAGATTGCCCTGCCTTGGCTATTTAGCACAAAGTAAATCAGTGTAATAAAAAAAAATGTATGTTGTGGGGCTGGAGAGATGGCTCAGCAGTTAAGGGCATTGGCTGCTCTGCCAGAGGCCCCAGGTTCAATTCCCAGCACCCACATGGCAGCTCACAACTGTCTGTAACATCCAGTTCCCCTGGATCTCACACAGACACACAAGCAGGCAGAACATCAATGTACATAAAATAAAAATAAAACAAACAAAAGATAGAATAATACAAAGTGTATATTTTTTAAAAATATGTTACTTTGAGCCCCTGTGTTGTAGAATATTATTTTAAGATATGTTACATTTTTTTGTGCTATGGAACATTTGTTTAATGATGCAAAGATGTGCTGCATTCTTTTAAGTTGCATTTGTTTAACTCTATGAAGCTGTGTTACTGTGCCTGTCTAAAACACCTGATTGGTCTAATAAAGAGCTGGCCAATAGCAAGGCAGGAGAAAGGATAGGTGGGGCTGGCAGGCAGAGAGAATAAATAGAAGGAGAAATCTGGGAGGGAGAGAAGAAAGAGCCAGAGAACAAGGAGAGGGGGATGCTAGGGGCCAGCCACTCAGCCACACAGCCAGCCCTGGAGTAAGAGTGAAAGCTAGATTACACAGAAGTAAGAAAAGGAAAAAGCCCAGAGGCAAAAGGCAGATGGGATAATTTTAAGTTAAGAAATGCTGGCAAGAAACAAGCCAAGCTAAGGCTGGACATTTATAAGTAAGAATAAGCCTCCATGTGTGATCTATTTGGAAGCTGGGTGGCAGGCCCCCCAAAGAACAAAGAGCCAAAATAGCCAAAACAACACTACCCCTGGATCTTTATATTGCTTTGGCAGTGACGGAAAACTAAGGAATCTACTGTCTTCTACAGCAGGTCACTGGGAAAATGTTATGAGCTTCCCCTCCTCAGCCTCAGCTCTTACTCTCTGATGCATTCTGTCTCTCTCTACTGGTCTCTGAACTGGAGAACATTCTCCCACGGACCTGTACCACGCGGCTGGCTGCCAGCCCTCCGTCTGAACAGAATGTCTTCTTGCAGGCTCTCCTGTCATGTGTTCAAACTAAAGTTCGGATTGCTCTGAATCTGGAGCCAGAGGCCATTTCCATGTCCCTAGACACCCACTCTCCTCGCCCCAATCAAGTGAGAGCCTGGAGCATTATGAGGGCCCCAGAGAAGACTCCTCAGCACCTCTCTGGAAGGACTTTTTGAAGTGTGGGACAAACATAATTTTAGACCTATCAACCAGCAGACAGTTTGCCAGATTATTCATGACACTGGGATGGGTCTTTTGAGAGAAAGAAAAATAAGCTCTACCCTCCCCCAAGCAGGATCTGGGCCAGTTGAAACATAAAGCGGACCTCTAAATGGCAAGTCGTGGCAATCATCAATGTCCTCAGACGTGTGCATAACTTGTCTGGTAGGGGACGTGTGCTCTAACATCTCAGGATACTAGGGAGAGACTGCTGAGGGAGACGATGGGAAGCGTCTTGCACTAGGCGTCTGCAGCTTCCAGGAAGACACTCAGCTCCCAACCCTCTCAACCCGAACACAAAATGCAATTCCAGAACCACATCCAAGTAGGGGGCTGACGCATGCTGACACTTCCCCAGAGCTGTCATCAAATATTTAAAACCGGTTTCAACCTGTCTTTGCAGACAGACATTGTCTTCATAAACAGAAAAAACACCTCTCGGCCAAATTCTTCATCAGAACTCAGCTCTTTTTAACCAAAGAAACTCTTCCAAGGAAATTTATAGAAAATCACACTGATAAAACAATTCACAAACCATTACTTTGTAGCCATGAGCCACACAAAGTGCTAGGCCCCAAAGAGGGGAAGTCCAACAGTACAGTTTAGTCTTCACAAACAACCCTGAGGGGGGGTGTTCTTAGCTCCTTTTGTAGCTGTTTACTCAACAAGAGTAAATTGTGGGCAGAACTGTGAGGATGATTTTTAATTCATAAAAGGATATTTATTCATTTAGGCTTTTGGAGACCTGATGGATTTAAAAAAAAAAAAAGCAACAACATTCTAAGGATGCCTCCCACCTGAAGGTCAGCACATCTTGTAAATTAATGTCCTATAAACCTAGCCAGAGCATCTCTATGAAGAGGAGAAAATGCAGGACAGTTCCTAGCATTCCCTTTGTCTCAGAGTAAAGCTGAGTTAGTCACGCTGTGACTGTCTCTTGTCTTTGATCCCCTTGCCTCAGGAGAAAGGAACTTCCGGAAAAGGACTTCCAGAATTGAATCTTTGCTAGGAAGCTCTGCCAAGCAGAGAGAGCAGCTGTGGCGGGCAAAGCACGGCCATGAACTAAGTTGACCAACGTCTGGCAGTCCACACTAGAAGTGTGGAGACGGAAGGTGGAGATGAAGCTGACAGAGGTCCAGAATCCCACAAACCCCATCCTCTCGCACACCTCCATTATCACCTCACCGCCCCACGGTGATGGATGCGTGTGTTTCTCTGTCACCTCTAAGTAGAGACATGGTGTCCATGTAAGGAACACAAATGACAGAGAGGTGGAGGAAGGAGAGAACAGACCCGTGAATGAGTCCAAGGGCAAACTGAAGGACTTTCATTTACTGTGGAGACCAGGAGGGACATGTCAATGAACAGTGACACAATGGACCCTGGGTGGCCCGAAGAATGACAATTTCATACACAACATTGAAGAAATCCTTTTGCTAGTTGAAAGTGAGTCTGTGTTTACTCCTACTCAGGTGTAAGTAGTCACTTACGTCTTCAAGATCTTTCTTAGTTTTTCTTCTTCCGTATGTGGATGAAGCCAAGGACTCAGGCAAACTGTGTTCCACCCCTGAGCTGTGTCCCTAGCCCTTGGTTTATTATGGCTATTATTTTTTTTTATTTACATGTGTATGTCTGTGTGTGGGTTTGTGCATGTGAGTACGGTGGCCATGGAGGACAGAAGAGAGCACCAGATGCCCTGGGACAGCAGTCACAGGCAGTTGTGAGCGACCCACTGTGGTGCTGGGAACTGAACCCAGGTCCTCTGCAAGAATGGCAAGTGCTGTTAACCACCGAGCCATCTCCCCAGTGCCCAGCCCTTGTTTCTTTTTTTCCCTTTCCCTTTCTCTCTCTCTCTCTCTCTCTCTCTCTCTCTCTCTCTCTCTCTCTCTCTCTCCACGCATGTCTCACTATGCAGCCCAGACTGGTCCTGAACTCATAATCCAGGACCTGTCTTGATGTATAAAGCGATAGGATTGGGAGAAGAGTCATTTCTACCATCCCTTCCAGCTCTAACAGTCTTTGACTTCATGATTTCTAAGTAAGCGACCTCAGGATAGCACTTGAAAAGGAGGGGTCAACATCCCCATGCAAATTAGCTAGAGAGCAGGGTGTGGGTTATTCTGGGGCAGGCACTCACTCGATGGCTGGAACCTTGAAGGGATGTTATCGCTGATATTTTGTAGAAGGAATTAAGGTCCATGAAAAGAGACCAGTCGCTGTGCTAAGCCCTCCGTTAAGGAAGATGAACTTGAGCCACGGAGACATTGTTTGGCTGCTGGCTAATGGAGCGTGTCCAGGTTCTTACCTCGAAATGCAAACTTGGGGTTCCGCTAGTGGTACTTGGATTGCACTGTTGCTTATTTTAGGAGGAGGGAGAGCACTAACAGGACTATGTTATGAGCAGGATTCCCAGGGCTATCTATGCACTGCAGCCTTAGTGCCCAGCGCCAATCGCTACCCTACACAGAGGTGGCCTTGAGTTTTCCAAATGGCAGTTGTAACCACTTTGGCCTCCCAAACTTTTCTTTCAAGGGGAGACTGGGAATGAGCAGGAGGTCTTCGCAATGGTTTAGGTTAGCACAGGCTAGCCATCCAGCCCATGGAGACAGCTCTGGAGTCTTCCTAGTGGGAAGTGGGATCAGGTTGCAGACTCTTTAAGGCCTCCTAAAGACCTCCTCCCACCCTGTGATGAATGAGTGCCCTCCCTCTGCCTTCAGGAACTTCCAGGGCATGGGGGGGGTGGTGTTCCCTGACTTGATGTCACCGCCACTGGGCCTCACTGTCTCCTTGTCCTCGGAGTAGTCAGCTGAGTTCTAGAAAAGACAGATGACGATTTCCTCTGTGGCCAGCTTTGGGGTGGAGCGGCGCTCTTGGGTCACGGAGACTCTGGCTTCTGACAGAGAGGAAAATGCAATGCTGGCATCTCCATCTTGGCTTTTAAAACCCCTCAGTGAGAGCATCTGACAACATGTTTAATCTCTCTCTGCTCTTCTTTCCGCACAGACTGGGCAGCCCATTTCTCAAGGGCATCCTCCAAAGTATTGTTGAGGGAAATGCTGATCATCCCACCTTTTCATTGGCACTGAAAGCTTACCAGCCCCTAAGAGGGCCATTGGTGCTGAGTGACTTATTTACTTACTCCGTTGACATCTTTTGCATTTTGTCAAATGACTATAGGAAGTATGAATTATTTTTATTCTAAAAACAGCAAGTCCTTCATTT
Source organism: Peromyscus leucopus (assembly GCF_004664715.2). Taxonomy (NCBI): domain Eukaryota; kingdom Metazoa; phylum Chordata; class Mammalia; order Rodentia; family Cricetidae; genus Peromyscus; species Peromyscus leucopus. Next base: position 46,903,081 of record NC_051066.1, on the reverse strand, counting down.
GACCTTTGTCCTGCAAGCACAAAGATGAACGTGTTGGTCTGTATTTCCTTCTTCTGGAAGATCTACCTCAGGGTTCTTCAACGAGGAACCACCAGGTCAAAGGTGGTGTCTTGATTACAAAACCAGATTCCCAAGAGGGTAATCGAAGAGGGATGCGCGGATTCCCGTCTGCCCCCATGTCTACGTGGGTGCAGGGCTGAAAGAGTTCCTCTCTCACTTCCTTGGGGACGCCAGGCCCTGTGCAGGGCCCCATGGCTGCCACTGCCGTTTCAGTCCAGACAAACAGTGGGGCTCACTGATGAGGCTCCCAAGAGAGGAGCGAGAGTTTCTTCTAGAAAGACCTGGGACCTTCTTCTCAGAGCCCGAGGGAATAGCTCTGTTTATCACAGGTCTTTCTATCTGCAGAGAACACCTGGACCACACTGGATGTCCAAAGGCAAGAAACTGTCCGCACAAGAGCTCCAGAGCCCAGGAACCTAGATTTTCTCCAGTAAGATATTTAGCTTAAACTCTTATCAAATAATATCAAGCTGCTGGCCTAAACTCTCCTCAATAACGCCTTCAGGTAGACAGCATTATTTGGTGTTTGTCTCTCCTAAAAACTTGTGAATGTTAAAATCCAATTGGTCTTCTTCAGGTTGTATTTCTCCACTAATATTTCTGAATGTCGTCATTAAAGATTTAATTAGGTTTGCTTTCTGTATTCTGATTTCTCACCTTGCTGGAATCAATCATGCAGTCCAAAATTATAACCAGAGGTCGAGATTAAATTTTCATTCAAGTACACAGGCAAAATGCTGTTATCTCAAGAGCTAAATTCAGCTAAATAAGAGGCAAGGCAAATAGACCTAAAGCGATTGCTCCCTGGCTGACCTTGAGCCCCAAAGTGCGGCGACAGACTGGCAAATACGATGGGCTGAGAGGCAGGAAGGTGAATAGGATCCTTTGCTTTGCTTACACAATCCATGCAGCACAATTGGCAAGGGTTATTGATTAGAAAGCCTTTTAATCATCTCTGCAATCAGAAATCCCAGCGGTAAGTATTCCAGCGGTAAACATTGTTCACCGGTAAACATTGTTCACCGGTTTGAGATACAAACATCTTCCACGGTTACATGCTTAGGTGGCGAGTAAATAAATGAAGGCCCCTCCTCCCTAGAAGGAAATATTACTCAAAGGGAGGGTGTACTAGAGATTTTAGGAGTGTTTTCGGTTGGGTTGTTTGATTTTCGTTTTGTGGACCAGATGAACAGGAATAGATAGCCCTGTTATTCTTTCACAAAGCTCAGGAACCGGACTGAACCTATATTTTATGCATCAAGAAAAATTGCTAGAAATAACTCAAGACTGTTCTTTGAACTTCGGAACAGTATCTAATTTAAATGTGTTATTCAACAAGTCTTTTTTTTTCCCCTTAAACTTGTAATATTCAACCAAAGTCTTTAGAGAAATCAACTCAGGTTCAAATTTAAGATACACACCCCAGGCTTATATAACGTCAACTTCCCACCACAGCTGGTGGAGTGGAGGCTCATTCTAGGTTTGGGGCTATCACACAACTGATATTTGCACCCACATTCTCCAAGACCCTGGGAGCATGCACCCTTCCTTCCTAGTCTGGTAAATCCCCTTCCCAGAGTCAGGGTTGGCACCCACATGCTCCCCTGTGAAAGGTGAACCAGCATGCTAAATTGCACCTGTGTCCTCCGGACCTTAGGGACCCAGTCATCCTGAAGGCCTAGTGCATTGCCTGTACACCCTGATCCAGCAGCCTCCTCCATGCAGACAGATGCAGGAAGACCTTGGGATTCATCAGAAGAGGAAACTGGAGTCTCCTGTAGGCAGTTAGCTGACTTATTCAAAGTCACAGTGTTGGTTCAAAGCCAAGGTGGGTGCAAAACTCCATGGTTCCCAGTATCACCCCAGTCAGGTACATTCTGGGGATTCTTATAATGTGGAGAATGCTGGGCCACCACCATTGACAGTGCATTTTCTTTGAGTAGAGCAGAAGAGAAAGTAGCTCTCCCTTTCCTCTGCCAGTTACAGCCCCTCCTACAAAGAGCGAACTGTGGAGGGTTCTCCAGGTCAGTATCATTACCCTGGGGGAAGAAACAGATTCAGAACAGTGAAGCAACTTGCCCAAGGTCACAGTGGACACAACAGGAAGATGGTGAGGAAAAGCATGCCTTCCTCTTCCAGTATGCATTTGGAAATTAAGAAGAAATGCAAATCAGAGGAAGGAGCAGGATGTTCCTGCTGGGGCGTACCCCTGTCCAGTGCTGCCGCCTCTGGTTTGGCTCCTCACCCAGGCTACGGGCACCATAGGCATCATGACACCCTTGGAAAGGTCACTGTTCCTATGAGAGTGACTCTTCTTGACTTTCTAAAACTGGAAAGAAAATATGGAAGTCCTCGGGGACAGAGGAGAGCTTGGTGCACAGTCGTTGCCCTGTCTGCCTGCTTCCGTATCATCTCGCAGTAAGGCTCTGCGGGAGCCCCTCCTACTGCCAACTGCCTCTCCTGTGGCTCACTTCTGATGATGGCCCAGTGACAGCCCAGCAAGGAAGCAGTGCAGAATTCAGCTCTGACGTATTTTCCTTCCACCCTTGGGACACGGGCTCCCAGGACAAGGAGCCAGCTGGGAGTTGAGACTCTGGGCTCAAGAGAGTTGTATGTCTCTGATGTCCCTCAGCACATACCTCTGCTTCTGAGGACACCGGAATGAGAGAGAATGCATGCCTTGACCCTTCCCACCTCCCCACAGAGGTGGGGAGGACAGCCTGGATGATTCCAAATGCTAACTGGAGGCTGTTGCTTTGACACTTTCTGCTTAGTGGGGTGGAGAGATCAGAAGCATCCACCCTTAGACACAGGGGCTCTGCACATCTGGACCTGAAGCTTGCAGATGGGGTCCTATACTTAGACCCACCAAGAAGAGTGGTGACATCTCACTACCGCCTACAGGGCCGCCCCACACCTCCACATCGACGCATGACTCAACTTCTCCACCCAGCTCTAGCTGAGGGGGAAGCCTTCCCTGGAACCCAGGGAAGTTATGTCTGGACCCAGCCATCAACTTGCCCTTCACCCACCCAAGCTCTTCATGCGTATGTCAGGCCTTAGGAGGCAGAGGCACTTCTCAGAGTGTAGGGAAGGACAGAGATTTCTGCTCTGTTTCCCAAATAAGAAGAGAGGAAATAAATGCTTGGGAAACCAGGAAACAGCAAAGGCAATCTTAGGGATGAGTCCACTGGGGAAGAAACAGAAGTCTCTAAGGGACCCCCAAGCTCTCCAAGCTTGCATTCTCATGGTGATTGTACTGACAAATGGGGTCCTCAAGGATCCCCAGGCTCTTCGAGTGTGTGTGTGTGTGTGTGTGTGTGTGTGTGTGTGTGTGTGTGTGTGTTTGCACAAGGGTGTGGTATCAAGGCCTTGTGCCTGCCTGGCGGGTGCTCTACTACTGAGCCATGCACCCCACCATAACCCTCCCAATATTTCAAAGGAGATCTAAATGACATAGACCAAAACAGACAGGCCACCAACATCACTTCCCCTCACCAAGATTGTGCTGAGGCTCCACCCCCATTATCCAAGGAACATAACAAAAACCATGTAATGTAAAAGCAGAGAGGAATTTTTCCCCACTAAAACCTACAATTTCTCTATGAAGTGGAGGAGGCAGTGGAGGCAGGGACTACCCATGTCAGTCTCTTCTCATAGATGATGAGCACAGGGTTTTGTTGTTGCTGCTGATTTTATTTATTTTGGTTTTTCAAGATAAGGTTTTTCTCGTGTCATCCTGGCTGTCCTGGAACTCACTCTGTAGACCAGGCTGGCCTCAAACTCAGGGATCCACCTGTCTCTGCCTCCCAAGTGCTGGAATTAAAGGTGTGCGCCACCACATGTGGCTTATTGTTGCTTAATTTATAAAGAGCAGAAATTTACAAGTCTGAAGATGAAAGTTCGAGACCAAGTGCCAGCACATTCAGTGCCTGGTAAGAGTCAGGTCCTCACGGGTGGTGTCTTCTTCCCGTCCCCTCCCATGTGACACCATTTTGAAGGCACTCCTGCGGCAGAGACCCCCCCCCACCCCACCCCGACTCTTCCACTATGCTCTTTCAGTTTGTCTTTGTACGCGATCTCTTCTCCCTCCTCACTTTCCTTTCCATCTTCTCCCACTTTACTGGTCAAAAATATTCAGTAAGTTCTCGGCTGAGATGCATTACTGACTAGAGTGTTTGCTTGCTCGAGTATGAGGGCCCCAGGTTCGATCCCCAGCACTCCCAGAAAAGTTAGGTGTAGTGGGAAGTGCCTGTAATCCCAGTGCCTGGGCTGGAGGCCGCAGATCCCTAGGGCTCATAGCCTTGAGGAACAGCGGAAACAGCCACCCAAGCTCAGGGAGAGACCTCTTGCCAAGGTCAAGGTGGAGAGTAATCAGAGAAGATTGCTCTCTTTCCACACATGCCCGAGTTAGTACACACACACCTCACACTCACACACACATGCACACACACACACACACACACACACACCTCACACTCACACACACACACGCACACACACACACACACACGCACACACACACATACGCGCGCACACACACACACACACACACACACACACACTGACGTTTCTCTGTTCATTCCCCAGAACTCACAAAAAGGCAGAAGGAGAGAACTGACTCCACAAAGCTGTCCTCTCCTTGCCACATGTGTGCCAAGACACCTGCACCCCTACACACAATAATAATGATATGAAAACGTTTTAAGCCCCCCCTCCCGACTGAAACCTTTGTGGATGGTTGTCACATTCACAAATGATGTTTTGTGCCTTGAATTTCTGGATAAACTCTTTATTTAGAAAGTTGGTTTCTCTATTGCTCATTTTAGGTTGACACCAAGAAAGATACTTCTTGATAAAAATATTCATCAAGATACACATTTTATTGGGCGCACCAGTGCTCATAATTAACAGATTCTGCAGTATGAAGGATGAAGACTTTGGGGACCCGGTGGCTCAGTGAGTGAGGTAGCAGCTGGGAAAGCGTGGGGACTGAATTCAGATCCTAGCACCACATAAGAAAGCTGCTGAGGTGACATGCATCTGTGACCGGCAGATCTTTGGATCTCACTAGCCAGCCAGTCTACCCAAACTGATGTGCTCTGAGCTCAGTGAGAGACTTTGTCTCAAAAAATAGGGAGGAACAACTGAGAAAAACCCTCACCCAACTTCAACCTCTGACCTCCACAGGTACCCACATGTGTGCACCACACACACACACACACACACACACACACACACACACACAAATGTGTGTGGTGGTGATGAAGACTTTGGAACTGAATATCTCAGTTCAAATTCTAGCAACTGTCCAAGGACAAAGATGGTTACTTCCTGTGACTTATTTACCTCACCAGTGAGAAACATTAGGGTGGAAAGAGCCCTGCCTTCCTTGGTTTGTTCCCGGAATCCTAGATCAGTTAATGTATATGTAGCACACAGTGCCTCATACATGGCAAGCAAATGCCGACTCTTGTTTGGGAACCGAATCTACTAGCAAGAGCTTATTGAATATAAATGGCAATAATGGTGAAATTCTCCCAGAACTGTGACGTTTTATGGCTTCTTCAGCCTTTCAACACAAAAATATCTCATTTGTCGTTTCTAATCCTGGCAGGGCCAAAGGAAATAGCGTTGTCGTATCATTTGGCTAGGAATGGCATAATTAATGAAGTCAAGAGTGGTTGCAAAACGTGCGCTATTTCTGCCTTGGTGTAAGATGGTTGTTATGGCAACCATCCCTGTCAAGGACCCTGGGCAGGGCAAAGAGCGTCGTCACAGCACATCTGTTTCTCCTCTGCTGATTAGCTCTTGTTTGCAACAACACGCAGATGGAGGCATAAAGGAGGAGAAATTATTTTTTTCAGAAAAGAAGCAAATGTTTATTTTACCCATGAATCTGTTTTCCGATACAGAGACCGGCCGCTAGCTGCTTTAGAAGGATGCTGAGTATACTGGGTCCCCGTGGCACAGGATGCTTCTTAAGATGGGCAGAATCGCACCATGAAGCCGGGCTGTACATTGCATGTGGCCTCTTTTAAAACGATGTGTCCTAAACTCCAATTTCAGAGCATCCTTCTGCCACACTTTTGAGTCTTGTTGGGTGAACTGTTCCACTCACCAAACACACATCTCCCACATCCAACATCTCCTATGAACACCCGTAAAACCAAGCAAGTGTGAGAATTCTTCCCATGCATTAGTCGGTCATCTATAAAGTGGAACTTGCATTCTCACCCTGCCTGGAAACCCAAACTGCTTCAGCCCTTCCTAGGTGAGCAGACTGGGACGTGGAGTCTCCTGCACTTGTCCAAGCTTCACTTTTCTCAGTGGTAAAATGGGGGAAAAATAATATCCACCACCAAGAAGGAACTAAACGTCAGTGTGAGTCAGTCTCGGTGACTGACTGAAGGTTTCCTTTCTGCTGTGTCCATGCTTAGCAAGCTCCACATGCCCAAGACTCAGACACTCAGCCGACACTCGGACAGTCGGACAGCCGGACACTCTGCTGGCATGTGGCAGAGGCTAGAGAAGGAAGGAGCTGCTGGTGCTGGCCTAGGGTTCCCTCCTGCCAAGGCTTTGCCACTATAGCCGGTTCAGAGATCAGGGATAGCCTGAGCAGAGACACAGGGTCTCTAAGACTGAGGAAAACCCAAGAGCTCTGGGTGGCAGGCACTTACCACTCGGAATGGAAATACGTTAATATTTTAATAGCTGGCATGGCCATACCTGCACACACCAGCCAAGTATAAGGTGTCACTTTAGCACGGTCTACAGATAACCACAACGAAAATATTAATGACAATGTGGATTCCTTTTCCTGGACTGTTGTCATTTGTAACAACACACACACACACACACACACACACACACACAGACACAGATACACACACACACACACACACACACACACATACACACACACACCCCTCTGGTCTTCTGGTTTTAGCCTTTATCTGAGGCATTGTTTTTAGCATTAGACACAACCGTTTATTGTCTCTTTCCACTCTTCCTGTTACTTCCATTCAGTTCTTCCCAATATGAGATAGCAGGTCTGGTAGACGGTCAACCTCCTCACCTTTGCTAACACAGAATTGGTTCCATCCCCTTCTGCTACCCACAGGACATTACAGTGTGTGTTGGATGGGCTGTATAATGTGGGGTATATAATACTACTGCAGATAACTAGCATGGGTTATACTGGACATTTCTTAATGCAGTGAATTGCAAAAGATAGATTTCAGTCACCCCTGCTCACTACCCACCCTGCATCCACGGGCACTTAGCCAGGCAGAGCACTGGGTTCCTCGTTCTTTCACTGAGGCAGTCACACTAACTGGCATCTCACAGGTGAGTCTGAGTAGCTACAAAATAACATGCAAACACCATGACAATGTAATGGATTAAGAGAAATCATCATCAGGAGGCAGTAGAGGAGAAAAGAAACAATAAAGCAATTGTCTGTGTTCAACACCCAAGTGCACAGCACACACACACACAAAGGCGCCTTAGATATAGGCTAAAATCACAGGCCAGACACCAGAGAGTCATTCATGGTGTGTGTGTGTGTGTCTGTGTGTGTGTGTGTGTGTGTCTGTCTGTCTGTGTGTCTGTCTGTCTGTATCTGTGTCTGTGTATGTGTTGTGTGTGTCTGTGTGTGCATGTGTGTGTGTGTCTGTATCTGTGTATGTGTGTGTGTCTGTGTGTGTGCGCGCACGCACGCGCAGTCACTTTAAACTAACACCTGTGACATTCAGCACTTGGGGGCACCCAAGCAGTCACCCAAGAGCCTTAGGAACTTGAACACTGTTCTACAAAAGCATTGAGTACCTAGGGAGTTGTTAGAGGATGGACTGTATCCTCCAAATGAAAAATGTTGAAGTTCTAACTCCCAGGAACCACAAAGATGAACTTAAGTGAAAGCAGGGCTACTTGGGTGCAACTAGTTAAGATGCAGTCATGCTGGAATGAGGTGGTCCCCTCACCCATGAGACCAGGGCCCACGTGAGAAGACAGTCACATGAAGGCAGAGACATGCTGGAGGAATACCATGGTACCACGAAGGTAGAGACTACTGCCATGCTACTGCAAGCCAAGACACACTGAGGACTGCCAGCTAATCTCCAGCAGAAGACATAAAGGCGGGGCGAGGGATGCTTCAGAGAGAACAAGGCCTTCTACATCTCATTCCCACTTTCTAACCTCCAGACTAAGAGCAGATCCATCTCTATGGGGGCTGTGTTGAGTTACCCGCTCTATGCTGCTGGGTTACAGCAGACCTGTGACAGATGTTCACAGCTGGAGTCAGGGCAGGCTTCCATGGGGTCTTACCACACCCAGTCCTTTCTCTGTGGCTATTGAAGCACCGGAACCACCCCTGCCTCACTGACCATCACGGACATGCCTATACACCCATCACCAAGGCGGCCCCTGGATAATGAAGGCATACAGCTTGCAGCAAACCTAGTCAGGGAGGTTTTGAGAACTGGGGTCTCTGTAGTGATATTGTGTTCCCCAAAATATTGTGCAACCTAATAAACTTATCTGGGGTCAGAGAACAGAACAGCCATTAGATATAGAAGCCAGAAAATAGCGGCACACACGCCTTTAATCCTAGCATTCCAGAGGCAGAGATCCATCTGGATCTCTGTGAGTTCAAAGCCACACTGGAAACAGCCAGGCATGGTGACTCACACCTTTAATCCCAGGAAGTAATGGCAGGAAGCAGAAAGCTATATAAGGTGTGAGGACGAGGAACTAGAGCTTGGTTAAGCTTTTAGGCTTTTGAGCAGCAGTTCAGCTGAGATCCATTCAGATGAGGACTCAGAGACTTCCAGTCTAAGGAAACAGGATCAGCTGAGGAATTGGCAAGGTGAGGTGGCTGTGGCTTGTTCTGCTTCTCTGATCATCCAGCATTCACCCCAATACCTGGCTCTGAGTTTGTTTTTATTAATAAGACCTTTTAAGATTCATGCTACAGGTCTCAGGACTGGGAGTACAACTCAGTGATAGAACACTTGTCTGGCCCCCATAAAATCCTGGGCTCAAGCCCCAGTATCAGGGAGGAAAAAGCGGGGGATCTTGGACTTTGGTGACGTCATTGTGCTGCCAAATCACAAACTCTAGACTCACCAGCCTCTGTTCCCATCATATGAAAACAGGTTTTTATTGTCTAAATTATTTTTCTCATGACAATCTAAAATATACCTTTCATGCTGAGGGTCCTTTTTTTTTAATTTACCTCTTAGGATTATTTTCCCTGTAGCTACAGTATGCTACTTATGTATTTAGTTCATAAGGATTTGTACTGATCTTGACGTTCAGATGGTCCCTTTTCCTACGCTCGGAATTTATTTTCCCAGCAGTATTGTTTCCAAGTGTGAGCATCTTGTAGATTCTCCCCCCCCTCCACACACACACACACACATTGCTGGGTTGATACAGCTTCACCAACATTCTTCTATGTGGGTAGTGCCCGCCGATGGCCGTGAAGAGGGGATGGAGAATGTTGACTAGCTTTTAGCAGCCCGAGTGAATTGTGAGTCTTGACAGCTCGTCAGCATTTGATGGTGGTATGGTCACATTCCATCAGCTACCTGGTTTGCAGGGTAGCCTATTTGAATTAAATATCACAGTTACTCAAGCTGGTGTCTAGAAATGGAAGGGAATAATGGTTTGGTTTCTCAGAAATAAAATAAGATCAAGGATCTTTCCATTGCATTTAAAAAATAAAGTATAGGCCAGCTGCAAGTCTTATCCACTGGCCTTGTTAGGACAGGTGCTGTTGCGTTTAATCTAAATCCACTTCCTCACACAAACTGAAGGGAAAGCATATACAAGCAATATCATATTCAGGCTCCACATGAAGACAATGCTAATTTGAACCATTTCTGATTCTATTTTTCAAACACTGTGTTTGATCCAAAGCACTGTTTACAGTGGAAAGCATAAATACTTACTGCCTGATCTGTCAAATGGGAGGTTGTTCCTGTGGGTATACATGAAGGACCACAGAGCACAGTGAAGCTTGGCTGGAAAAAGTGATACTCCATTTCAAAGACTGGAGTGTGAGGATGATACGAGCTAAAAACTGCAGGCTGGGACCCAGCACTCATCCTAAGAGAACCCTGAATGGGGCCATCAGAAACCTGCTCCTGATGATGTTGTCAAGGTCCCACTTCTGGGAATTCACACTTTTCAGTTCATCCACTGCAGTAGATAGGGGAGACACTGGATTTCCCTGCTGAGAAGGGAGCCATGGCCAGGCAGTCTGGGGAACAGAAGCTCACCATGGGCCTCCTCATTGCCCCTTGCAGAAAGACTCCATACGCTTTCCTCAACCCAACTGAAGCTGGGAAGCCACCACCATCTAACAAATGCACAAAGCCAGGGAAGGGCTCTTTCCATCTTATCCTGTGGTTCTGAGAACCAGTTTGCTGAGATCAGAACCGGAATGCCATCTTCCACATTAGGTTATCCAATGAGCTGAGTGACTTCCATTAGGCTTCCCTTTCAGGACAGATAGAATGAAATCTAAAGAGGAATTCGCCAATTCCGATAGCTTTGGAGCCTCCTGTGAACGCCACTCCATTTATCTTAACCCCCACCGCCAACACATTCATTTATCCAGCAAACATCCTTTGAGCACCTACTCTGGACCAGCAGGGGGTGGAGACTTTAGTCAGAGTCCGCATCCCCACCAAAGCTCCGAGTCCTGGAGTCCTGCCCATCACTGTGCAGAGAGGACAGTGGCTAATGGCAGGCTGAGGGTGTAGCAGCTGCAGTGACAATCTCCTACCTAGACATCAGTAAGAGCCTCAGTGTGGGCCAGGGACGAGGGAGGGAAATCTGTTGCTCACTACTGTTGGAGAATAAGAAGTGAGCTAGGGGAAAGGAATTGAAAATGAACCTGGACAGATAAAAAGAGGTAAGAATATGATACCATCCAAAGAAATTATGATCTCACCCTCCCCGTGGGGTTCACAAATGAAAATGTATTTCTTCATCTTTATTTCAGTGAGTGTATTGCCACAAATACAAATATCTCAGATCATTTAGGTAACTATTTGCCATACAGCTTTAGTGCCCGCATTCCTTTACTGTGAAACTGTGCCCAGCTTACAGAAAGCAACAGTTGAAAGTCAGAGGAGATACTGTTTGCAAAAAGAGATCATGTGAACTGAAACATAGCTAAGGTGGGGGAGAGGAAGGAGACTAGGTCAACACAGGGTATGTGGTAATAGAGATGCCAGATTCAAAGAACCCACAATTGTGTGCCGAGACACAATCCCATGGCAAAACACAAATCACACCTCAAACAATGGCAACTGCTTCATTAAACTGCTGATTTGACCCTTAAGTGGCTTTGTGATTTTTAAATATTTTTTTACAGATAAAATGTTTACATCCAGCTTCATATGTTTGAACCTATTTAAAAAACATGTACAATAAATAAATACTGTCATCTGCCAGCATTTTCTTTTTGTTTAAAACGGGTCTGTTCATTACCCAAATAAAAAATGGAAGGCTATCTGCGGTAGAGCACACTGAAGAAAACTGAGCAGAGATTGGTGTGAGTTACCTGCTGTCTTAGGAGACCACATGGGCTATCATACAGAAGACTGACCATGCAGACAGATTGGAGACAGAAAGCCATCTGGGAGGCGGAGGGGGGACAGTGACCGCCTTTGTCCTCTGACTTAAGGAATCCATTTGCTTTCTCCCAGACAGCGTCTTTCAGGTGAAGGTCGGATTGCTGGGGGAGGAAATGCTGACCTATCAAGCACGCTGCCCGCCCGGGTGACTCACACACGCTTTCCCCAGCTGGAAAGCTCCCCTGCTGCTGCCTGCCTCATCTCTGTATTGAGGCCAGAAATAAATTAGGACCAAATCCTGCTCTGTCACAGAAAGCTAACGACTCACACAAGAGAAGTTGCCATGTATATGATAGAAACAGCCAGGGAGCCGTGCATGCAGCTCTGTAGGCTGCTTGGAGCTAAAAGGAGACTCTCCACCAAGCCACGGATTGTGGAGTGCATGTATCTAGGAAAGGTGGCTGTTTCTAATGTAGGTGAAGGCTAGATGAACATGCCAAGCCAAGACCTTTGTAGGAACTGCCTCTCTTTTCCTAATGGCATGAAGGCTCCCTGTGGGCTGACTGTGACATAATCCTGCTTCTCTGAGACCATCTTATCAGTATCTCTCACCCACAAGGATTTTAGAGTCTTCTAAGGAAAAAGGATTTTCTTCCTGAAAATTGTAGAGAGCATGAGTCTTGCCTAAAAAAAAAAAAAAAAAAAAAAAAAAAAAAAAAAAAAAAAAAAAGGCACAACACCAAGGCACTCAACAAGCACAAAGAACTAGATAGTTCCTGCTTACCTCAGGGGCCATCCAGAATGGGGTCCCAACTGATGTGTTTCTCCGTAGGCGTGTGCTTGTAAGCTGAGCAGAGACACCTGCAGGAAAGGGGGATCAGAGTTCAGCAGTGAGCAGAAGATACTAGATAGAGGTTGGCTGTTTTCCATAAAAGTCTAGATAGTAACTATTTTAGGTGTCATGGTCCCTGTCATAATTAACTGCTGCTATAGTGTGCTAAAGCAGCCACAGAAAACACAGCAATGAGGAAGTGTGGCCATACCTAAATAAAATTTTATTTATGGATGCCGAAATCTGAATCGAGTACAGTTTTCACATGTCATAATCTATTCTTTTGAGGTTTTTAGCAGTCATTAAAAATATAAAAATCAAACTAAGTATGGTAGCACATGTCTGCAATCTCTGGACTTAGGATCCTGCTGAAGTAAGAGTATCAAGAGTTCAAGTCCAGAATGGGCTACATAGTGAGTTTGAGGCTAGTATGAGCTATATAACAAGATCTGATCTCAAACTACAATGACTGGATACGCATATACACATAATTCTTAGGTCATGGGCTACATAGAAATAGAAGGTGGGGCATATTTGTCCCATGTGCTTTGCCAACCCATGAATGGAGTTTTAATCTAAATTCTATCTAAAGCATCAGAACCTGTGTTTCCTAATGAATAAGGTTCCTGTCCATATAGCTGCAAATCTGGAACATAAAGAAAAATATCAACAACTATGATCAACCCAAATTATCTCCCTATTATGTTTCCCAATTATTTCAGACAATTTCTTCAATAAGTGCTTCATTTTATGGAGGAGGAAGATTGGCAAGCATTATCTATAATAGAGCATCAGTGTAGACACAAAAAGATTCCAGGCCTTATCTAGCCTACAAGACTAGAAACTTGGCAAGAAAGCAATGCTTCTCAAATGGAAAAAGAAATTGACAGCATTGCTATCTAAAGCTCACTGTGGAAGACCTGAATTTTAATATTATTCTAGTGTCCTTTGATGACCTCTCTCCTTTGTACCATCAAATACGGTGGAAGTAAATGTAGACTGGATTGGAAGTCCGGAGACCCACCTCCCAAGTCAATTATGCCTTTCACTAGTGGTGTGACTGCCTCATCTTTGAGCCTCAGTGTTCCCATCTTCAAACTAGGATAAGGGTAACAATCACACCTAACTTATAGGTTCTCCTAATACCAAATATGAGAATAATCGTGTCGTGTACTTTATAAATGTGTTTTTTTTATACTAAGCAGAAGTCTAGCACAGCCCTGAAGAAAATGAGAAATGTTGGAACTACTGCAACTGAAGATACGAACTCATGTCTAAATACTGCCTGCTGCTTCTCAATGGCCGGACACACACACACCCCAGGCCCTGGATGATGAGGCTGGTTTCCAGGTTCGCCATTTGCATTCTCCTTATTAAAGAGCCTGGAAGGGCTGCCATCTCCCAGCCCCTACACTTGAGACAAGGACTCTGCTGTGTTGTCCAGGCTGGTCTCAAACTCCCAGACTCAAGTGAGTCTCCCACTTCAGCCTTCCCAGTAGCTGGGACTATACACATGTCCCAGTGCCCCAGGTAATCCCCACTGTGCTAAGTCCTCCATAACAATGCAGTAAACAAACAATTACACCTTTCTGGTTTTAATTTCTAGAAATTTCTTTTAGAGCAACCGGAGGTTCAGGAACTTTTTACTGGGAAGATTAAGAACATTTTCTCTCTCAAAGCTTGCAAAGCTGCTATGTGGATAAATTGGTTTTAAAATCTATCCTCATCCTTCTAGGCTATCCCTCTTCTGGAATATTAAATGCCCTCAGGGCCATGTGAAAACACATTGTACTACAGCACATGGCTACAGTCCTGTCGTTCCTCCTATTGAGAGGATCACAGTCTCAGACAACCCACCTCCTCTACCCTTTTTCTTGGCTTGCCTTTTAAAACACAGGCCAACACACCTAAAGCAACTTCATTTTTAAAATTTATTTATATTTTATGTGTGTCAGTGTTTTGTCTGTCTGTCTGTATGTATGTATGTGCACCACATGCTTGCAGGAGACTGATTAGGCTGGAAGACAGTGCCATGTCCTCTGGAACTGGAATGGCAGACAGCTGTGAGCCTCCAGACAGGTTTCGAGAGCAGCAGATGCTCTAAACAACTGACCGTCTCTCCAGCTCCAACTTCATTTATTCTTATATCACTTCTTCCACACAGATCATTTGCAGACACATCGTTAGACCAAATTATTTCTTATCGGCAAAACAATGAATATTAAAAACCACCATCTTATTTTTACTATGGTGACATTGGTGACGTTTTGAAGTGTTCTAAATGGTTTCTCACTATTTGTAGCTAACCTTGAACTTATTTAGAAGAGCAAACCATTCCTCATGCCAAACACAAAGGAAAACTAAATGACTTGTTGGTTTAGGACTATCAAAACAGAATGTTGGAGAAGAGTCAATATTCTCTGGCCTCAGATGATACTGTCTGCATTTCCTGTTAATGTTTTCAGGTCAGCATGCCTCACGTGTTGAGGCAATAGTCAGAATTTCACATCTCCCAGGCCCAGAGGACCGGTTTACCTTCTGTGCGCTGCAAATAAGTATGCCTAAGGCTAGAGAAAGTCATTTCAAAAACCAAACAGCTTTCTCTTTTCATATGCAAAAGAGAGATGAAAAATGTAAATTACAGACAGTTGCCCTGAGGTGGGAAACTTTCACAGAAAACAAAAAACAAACAAAACCAAAATACCGTTCTCCGTGAAGTTTTTCTTTTGCAATACTTTTATTTTCTTTTTTTAATAAAACTGCTTCGAAAGCTGAAAATAATTAGGAAAGCGCATCTCTGAGGGCGCTCCATCTGGAGAACCCCCTACTCTCCAGCCCATTTGCCTGGAAAGTCCCTGAGCCTGAGAGCAGCAGAGAGGCCCCAGTCTTCAGAGACTGCAATAAATTGTCCCCTTCGGCTAAAGCTGCTGGCGTCAAGAAAAACAAATGCCACAGTCATTACCAAAGTCAACGAGCTTGACCCCTCCTTCCGCTGTCAGGAGGATGTTGTTCCCCTTCACATCTCGGTGGATGATTCGATGGAGGTGCAGATGCTGAAGACCCTGTCCGGTGTCCCAGCATCACCGCAGGACAGAGAGAGAGGAAGAGAGAAATTGGAGCCGTCCGCAGATCAATCCAACAGCCTCATCAAAGTCCACATCGGTCACACCAGCCCCAGATGGAGTTCCCATTGCTAATGTGGCACAAACTGTCCCCTCCACACCACGGACATTCTTACCAAGAGGGCTCCATACAGGATGTAGGAGATCACAGCTTCGTCCAGGCGCTCGCCACGTCTCAGGAGGCCCTTGACAAGTTCGGTGACAGAGCCCCCATTACATAGCTGTGAGAGGAGGTGGGGGGTGTGGGGACAGAGAGGGAGCCAGAGAACCCAAACAAAAAGAAAGGACAAATATATTTAGAAGAAAAGTCTACTGACTATGGACAATGTGGTAAATTTGCAGATCACAAAACTCCAGACTAAAATAATTAGATTGCAAATTTCTATGAGACAACCAAATCCGGTTCTTTGTATGTAAGTAGTCTTTATTCAAAATAATGGTTTATGAGTGAACATGCTGATACCAAAGGCTGACTTTCTAATTGCCAAGCCAAATATAAAAGCACAAGTTATTACTTAGAAATTTGAAAGAGAAAGCATATCTGTAACCATGGTAACTTACTGGCTACTTTTCACTTTATGTGACTATTGTCTGTTTTTTGTTTTTCTTTTTTAAACATGCATTTTGGAGATGAAAAAAAAAATTGAAGAGGCAAGATGAATGCCCTTGATACCAAACAAGAGACAAATCTCAATGATTTCAATGCCTTGCTTGGCACTGCGGGCATCTAAGGCTTGACCAGTAACTCTTCCAAAAGTGTCAGTGTTTGTCAGGCCTGTGGTACGCTTGGCTTTCTCGGGTTCAACTTGAGATTTTAGGGGGCTTTAAACCTCTCTCTCTCTCTCTCTCTCTCTCTCTCTCTCTCTCTCTCTCTCTCCCTCCCTCCCACCCTTCCTCTCTCTGCCTATAATTTAAAGCAGCCTAAGACTCCACCTGCACACACTGTCCTTTATTATGTAGTGTGTATCACCAAAGTATGGGTACAGAGAGCAGACACAGTCTTCCTCTCCCAGCAATGAAAAGGTTTTCAGGGAGAAACTGTACTAACTGTAGAGTCAGTTGGGTTTGCTACAAGTCACCTTAAATCAACACATCTGTAACCGTTAGAAACGGGGCACATGAACACCCTGAAATATCAGGCAGCGTGATGTACATGCATCCTGCCCTTTTCTGGGGAGCAAACCCAGAGCCCTCATCCAATGCCAGCAGCCATTTTGAGCTTATGTAAAAACCCCACTTTAGAGACTTGGGCTCCCTGGAGCTTTGTCTGAAATAAGTAAACTAGTGGGTGGGGGGTGCTCCCTTGCTTGAGTGGACTGGCTCTCTTACATAATGAAGCCGGAGAAGGGCAGATCAGCAGCTAGACGAAAAGAGGCAAGGACGTGTTAGGATCTATTCAGCTCTCGATCTGAACAACTGCAGCATTTAACAAAGGCTGAGCATATGCTTCTGTTTGATATGGTACCATGCCTGCTATACAGTTGGCAGATTCTTATATCGGAACAATCAAATAGCCTGGAGTGAAATACCCACACTTCTAGCCTTTCAGTTGCTTCTAAGTATGTAACTAAAATTCTAATAGGAAACCCTTAAAATTAAGACAAAATTACGATCAGGAATTACTTTGCAGGGACCCCTAAAACAATGAAATGTTTGAAGACTATGATGACTCTTGGGTTTGATACTATATCAAGTGACGTTGAGGTCAGCAGTCTGTCAATATCAAGTTGAATTGACCACTCAACCCCATTGGTTCTCATGTCCCAGATGTTGTATTCTGATTCTGTCTTCCTATAGTTCAGATGCTGAATGACCACCAAAGCTTATCCATTAAAACATTGGCCTCCAGGATGGCATTAGTAGGAGATGCTATGGGCCTTTTGGGTGAAAGGCCTTGTGGGAGGTCTTAGGTCATTGGGGCATACTCCCACACATGTTTCCTGGCCATTAAAGGAGCAGTTTGTTCTACCAGAGTCCCATTGCCATCAGCACCCCAAACCACAGGCTTCCCAGCCATGGACTGGACCCTCTGAACTGAGCCAGCACGTTCTCTTTACAAGTTCATTACAGAGTTATTTTGTCACAGTGATGGAAAAGCTAGCTGCTTGGTCATCCAAAGGGCTCCAACTTCTTTGGTTTCTAGCTGTGTGGTACAGGACCCTAAAAGGACAAGGAACATTCCGTGTTCACCTTTCTGCTCCCAGTGGCTGCCAGGAGACTGTTCACCACCTCCTGCTCCATCATGAGATGACAGTCCCCAGCCTCCAAGCGCTCTTTGCCCAGAAATGGGCACATAAGTCACTGGGTATGCACTAAGGAGGGAGGGTGTGTCCAGGGAGGAAGGAGAACTCTGTTGAGGGAGGATGAGAGCCTGAGAAGTTCTTCCACAGGAGACAGCATGTCAGACGTGAGTCTGAAAGACACACGGGTTTGGGGTAGGGCATGGAAGAGCATCTAGGGGCAGAGGAGCTGGGGACATCCTGTGCAAAGAACCGGGGCATGAAATTAGAGAAGTGGCCTTCGCGCATTTGAAGTCTAAATACTCTGCTCTCGGGACAAAGGGAGGTGGGAGGGAAACAGAGAATGGGCATTGCCATTCTCTACTGTCTCTAGTTCAATACGTAAGGAACGTGTGTGGCTAGAGAGAAGCTTTAGGCAGGAGCTTTCAGTGCTTGGTTTTACATTCTGGAAAGATAATTTTGGCAGTAGATTGGCAGGTGAACTGAGGACATCAGCATCAAACATGGGCTATCAGCAGGAAACATCCGTGGGGGAGGGGCCTTAGTCAGAGTCACCATTGCTGTGATAAAACACCACAACCAAATCAAGTCGGGAACAAAAGGGTTTATTTGGCTCATGCTTCCCCATCACTGTTCACCATCTAAGGAAGTCAGGACAGGAACTCAAACAAGGCAGGATCCCGGAGGCAGTAGCTGATGCAGAGGCCATGGAGGGGAGCTGCTGACTGGCTTGCTTCCCCTGGCTTGCTCAGCCTGCTTTCTTATAGAACCCAGGACCACCAGCCCATGCAGGGGTGGTATTACCCACAATAGGCTGGGCCCTCCGCCACCAATCACTGATTAAGAAAATGCCCTGCAGGCTTGCCTACAGCCTAATCTCATAGAGGTATTTTTCTCAGTTAAGGCTCCCTCCTCTCTCTTGACTCTAGCTTGTGTCAAGTTGACATAACCCAGCCAGCAAAGCTGGTAAAGTTCTGGTCATGCAAGCATGAGGGCTTAGGTCCAGGTTCCCATCACCCATATACAAAACCAGGGAGGCAGTGCATATCTGTGACCCCAGCAGACATGGGGAAGTCAGAGGCAGGTGGATTCCCTAGAGCTTTCTGGCCAGATAATCTTCCTGAACTGGTGAGCTCTGGGTTCATCGAGAGATCCTGTCTCAAAGAATAAGATGGAGAGCTAATTGAGAAAGATATTGACTTCTAACTTCCAAACCTGCGTGCACACACATGCACTGATGTCCACATATACACCACACCCACAAACAACAATCGAGAAGGGAGGCAGGGCCCTAAGTCAAGTCATGAGGTGCTTATGAAACAGAATCAAAGGGAGTTTCTGAGTATCTTGATGTGGAAAGTGGAGGCACAGTCTGCAGATTCAAGGAGAGGAAAGAAAGTGCTGGTGGGGCTCTCTGGTCCTCTGGATGCAAAGCATGAAAGAGCTCCATCCGGACTATGCCTCAGCTGGACTCCCATCTCGGGGGACATGAGCTTTCTCCTAGTGAAGGGGATGCTGAAATCCTACTGAGAGGGCATTTAAGTACTGGGTGTTGACCCAAGCTAATGCAATGCTGGAAATTCCCCCCTGGAGACTCCTGGCAGTCTCTTTCTGAATATGACCAACTGTGTGACAAGGGCCTCTTCAGCATGTGTTACTTGGGGAGCAAACTTGGAACCTTTCTTCATCACTTCCAAACTTAGGAAGGGATTAAAAGTAGCTGTTTGTCAGCTAGATCAAAATTCAGCTGTGAACTAAGAAAAACAAAACAAAACACAAAAAAGATCTTACTCAGCCGGGGCCTTTTGTTCAGTAAATGTCAGAGTTAAGAGTGGTCTGACTCTCCAGAATTCACAGAAATGTACTTAAACTGTTTAAGATACATTCAAGGAAGTTGCCCCGAGAAGTTGATAAGTCCCTGAGCAAGGTTTTAAAAGGAAAAACTGTGGTGACTTAGATATAAAAGGAGAGCAGCTTACACACTGATAATTGTCTAGAGCAAAACAGGCCGAGGCTTTTTAAAGAAAGGCAAAATGAGAAATTATATTCAAATGCATCAAATAAAATAATCTCCTTAGAGTTGTTGAAAGGCACACAAGCCTCCTGCCCAGGCCTGAGGGTTGGCACGTAAGCCCGCCCATCCTTCCCGCCCTCTCTGTCAGCCATCAGATTCAAATACAGAGGTGTGTCTGCTCTCCACAGTCCCGCCCTATGCCCTCAGCATTGGGGAAATGAGGCAGCTGCATGCACCTAGAATTTAATGAGCATTTTGCTCCAAACTAAGAAAAATAGAAGAAAGAATTTACATTCCACGTCTCACTTTTGAAACATCGCTGAATATTGACTCAATCACAGTATGTGCATTCATCAGGACAGTTATAATGTCAAGCAATAAAAGGTTCCTTGCTCAATAAGCCATCAGCTTTCCTCTGTGTTATTAAAGAGTGGTCCAGGCAGCAGTCTCCAGACTTCTGTTCTAGCCTCAGCTCCAATCATCAAGTACCTCCTCTACCAGTGTGTGGATTTGACTCAGTGAGGTGGCAGCTGAGAATTTCTTTCAGTGCCTTGTGATCAGTAGACTGCCAAGGTCTTTCAAGGGTGTGAGGTTCTACAAAGACTAAAAAAACAGTCAAAATTACTTGAGGAGGTACATCATGCCTGCCTTTCTGTCTGCCTCTCGGTAGGTTAGTCCAGTTCAGTTTTCCACTCCAGGTGGGACAGATCATCTTTATTTTCCTGAATACTAGGTCAAGTCTCCAGCTTGCAACTACACAAATGAAAAACCACACCCCTTGGGACTCAGGAGCTCCATTTCCAACAGGGAGCTGTTCACTCCTTGAGAGGTGTTTGGACTGGAGGTTTCCGGCACCCATCTCGGTCTTCCCTGGGGGTGTAAGTGTGGTGGTGGGTGAGCAGGTCCCTCGCACCGGCTGTCTCTTAATTCCCTTACTCTGAACACAGAGAGCATGAGCCTGGAGATGCTGCTCTGCCTTCCAAAGCTCTTCCCTTCTCCTGTCAGAGGTTTGCTGTCCTTCATCTGACCGAAGTGTTCCCTCATTGCACTCTGGACTCTCCAGAGCAGCAACTGCAGTCAGTGTTTAGGGCCAATGCCATCCTGCTAGCCCTTCTCCCCCATCAGCATCCTGCCCAGACCCCCATCCTCAACATGACAGACTTAATTCACGCCACAGTGTCAGTGGGTGAAGGCAGCTTGCTATTTGATGCTTTCTGTGACATTTGGGACTAGACTGGACTTCCAGGGCCTGAGGAAAAGCGAGAGCTCAATAGAGTATATGCTCCCTCAGCCTTCCTCCTCTCCTCCCCCCTCCCTTTCTTCTTCCTCTCTCTTGAGTTAGCTCTGCAGACTCTGAATTTACACTTTGATCTCTAGTAATGTAGGGGAAGAGATTATTATTAAAGACAATTATTTTACTTAATTTAAAAATCAAAGTTTTTTTGCTTTCTTTTGTTTTGCTGTTGATGGTGGTGGTTTTTTGAGACAGGGTTTCTCTGTATAGCTTTGGAGCCTGTCCTGGAGCTCACTCTGTAGCCCAGGCTGGCCTCGAACTCACAGAGATCAGCCTGCCTCTGCCTCCTGAGTGCTGAGGTTAAAGGTGTGCGCCACCACCTCCCGGCTTGATTTTTTTTAATAGCCTTTTAATGGCACTCTATACTATTTTCAGAAGTTGAGCAATTGATTCATGCTGAAATGATTATTTCTATCTGTCCAGGTTTTGCTCTAAAAGAAGACAACAGTGTATCTTAGTACATATTAGATACCATTTCCAAGTACTGGGCTGCTCTCAAAGGTCTAATTCTGTATTACATCTTATTTGGGTTAGAGAAAATGAGGCATGGATTTTTTTTTAATTTAATACTTACTTAAAATAAATGCACACTGTCCAACACACCATGCACAGACATTTCCTCTGCACATCATTCTAATGCTGCAGGTGTCTACCAAGAAGGGAGTCTTCTTTGCTTTCAACTAACAAACTGGTAATGAATTGTAGAGCTGACATTTTCATTTGCTTTTGTTTTCAGAGTGGTGCTGATTTGAGGAGCTTATTGATAACCTTTTTCTACCCTCTAAAACTGGCCCATGAAATGTCTGCTCCCTGACCCTCTCACCACATCCAGCAGGCGAAGAGCAAAGGTAATACCACCTTAATCTCAGTGTAATGGATGAGGAGGACAGTTCTAAACACATCATCATTCTATGGTAAGTCTCCTGAAGCAGACCTTTAAAAGTCACAGGTGGGGCAGACTCACAGGGGCACACTGTGGCCTGCCATCATCCAGCTCTGTGACTGGGCAGGAGGACTGCCTTCCCAGTCAGTGTCCTCAAAGACTGTGTGCTAACAGGCTGCCCACCAGCACATGATGCTGTTGGGAGGCAGTGGCACTTTTAGCAGGTAAGGCTCAGTGGGAGGAAGTTAAATCTTTGGAGCTCTGCCTTTGATGGGGATGTCAGGATGCTGGCCTCTCTTTTTTCCTTCCTGATTTGCTTCCAAGACACTATGAGGAAAACCATTTCTTCTTCAGTTTGTGCCCATCATGATGGACTAATTCTTCACAGGCCCGAAAGCCATAGGCTAGAAACTTCTCTAATCAGGAGCCAAAACTGGCCTTTCCTTTTTTAGGTTGATTTATCTCAGAGCTTTCGTTATAGTAAAGAAAAGCTGACTGACACACATAGTTCAAGCCTGTCATGTAACGGGTCATGGTCATAGTCATGTTATTCCCCTCTCTGGTCCTCTCACTGTCCATGGAATGCCAAGAGGCTGAAACTAAACAAAACAGGGACTTCTGCCACTGTCCTAAATCTAGCCATCCATGTGTTTCTGAGACTTGTGGAGGCACCGGGTACATCCCACTATCCAGCAGCCCGCTATAGACAGCCCATGCTGGGACACAGAAGGTAGCATCCAATGCCACCAGTTTGAGCAAAACCATCAGCAAAATGATAAATGCAAGCATATTGCATGCTGAGGGATAAGTCTCTCGGTGTCTCTGAGTGGCCTCATTACCTGCCCCTGCTCAATGGGAAAAAGCAAGAAGATACTTGGCCTGGGAGCATTAGCACATGGCTCAGGTCACAGCCTGGCTCCTCCTTATTATTCCCAGCTTCCCTGGCTGCCTTGGGTGCACCTGAGGCCCTGTGTTTACCATCCCACCTCATCAGGAAGAACAGTGACTCATACGCAGCCTCCTGCTTGCCCAGTAGCACAAGAAACAGACCCTTGATGAGCCTTGAAGAAGTCCTGAAGGTTTCAGTTCTCTTTGTCTGAACACGGAGATGTTTGGAGTGGGGTGGGATGTACAGAAAAGGGGATGAGTGAAAGGAGAGACCTCTTGGTCACTGTGTTCCCACGATGAAGTTATAGCGAGCAACAGAGCTCTTACAGAGCTGAAGATGAATACAGACTCGGGAAACAAAGCCGTTCCTGAGCAAAGCATCAGTGTTATGCAGCTTTGTGGCAAGATAAAAATCCTAATCTTCTCGGGGTGGGGGTGAACGATAGGTGGTTAATGAAACCTGAAAGATGATGGGAGAATGTACATATGATTTAATATACCAACTAACGTCTCCAAGATGGTTCATAAACATCAAAACCCCTTGCACTGCTAGATTGTGAGGAAGGCAGCTGATGTGACAGAAATATTGAGACCAGCTTCCTGCAGATTATCACGCTTGGGTATAATAATGAATTCTCCATCCACGGTTGCCATGACAACCAGTACATATTGTCCCATTCTCAGGCTTTCCCGGGTCCAAGAAGACTGAGGTGAAGGGAAAGTGGCTCCTGGGCTTCTTTAAGGGGTCCACATGTGACCTCATGCTCCCGTATCATCATTCTGATGACCACAGGCACGGAGGTGTGAGCTAGTTCAGATGGGCAGGGTCCGCAACAAATCAGGGTGGGCCCTGGGAGAATGAAGGGAGTGACCTGTCCTGTTCTCCTTGTTCTCTTCAGTCTCGTGGGGAGTATGATGTAGGCACTCGGTGTTCTGCACCAGGTGACATTCATTGCCATTAATAAAGGGGAGAAGAAGGACAGTTGTGCATACATTATGTTCTCTTTGGGTCCCCTCTGATGTCCCTAGGAATGTCTACTGTCCCCTCCTCCCTGGCACCTTTCACTAGGAATTGCCCCCCCCCCCACACACACACACACTGCAGGAGACTGCCTTCCTGGACTCACTCTCCTCGGAGGGCAGAGATACAGCTGAGGACAACTATGGACAGGCTCCTGGCTGTCCATTTCCCTGAGAACTAGCTAAGGCTGTGATCACAATCTCACTGCTGTTTAATGTCTCCTTGCCCTGTGGCCCTTCCTCACTTCCTCCTTTCTCTCTCAGCTAATCTTTTATGAGGACTCACTAATAAACCTTCCACGGGGCTATACTGTTAGAACACGAATTTCTGTGAAATGTTTCCACTTTATAAAACACAATAGCGTTTTCCAACTGGATTCCTAGATTCACTCTGTGTTAGAAGAAAAGAGGATTACGGTTTTTTGTTTTCTGGGTTTTTTGTTTGTTTGTTTTGTTTGTTTTGTTTTGTTTTGTTTTGTTTTGTTTTGTTTTCTTTTGAGACAGGGTTTCTCTGTGTAGCTTTGGAGCCTTTCCTGGAACTCACTTTGTAGAGTAGGCTGGCCTCAAACTCACAGAGATTCACCTGCCTCTATCTCCCAAGTGCTGGGATTAAAGGTATGCACCACCACCGCCCCGCTGAGGATTGCGTTTTTAAAACCAGGAAAAGAAGAAACCTCACCCACACACCTTGCTGTTCGTATTGCGATGTCTCACATCCGTTCCGGTACTACAGTGTCTCAGATCTGTTCGGGTGTCTGGTGCACAGGAGAGACCTACCCCTCCAATGCACACCTGTAAACAGGCTGGTCAACAAAGCACCTACTCGCCCCCAGCATTCGGCATATGCAACAGGAGTCTCTTACCTCCAGGACCAGCCACAGCTGTCCTCCCACACAATGGTCTACTTTGTAAAACATCCCATAAAACTTCACAACATTGGGATGATTAGGAAGAAACTGCAGAATTTTGTATTCAGCCTCAATCTCCTCATCCATATCCTAAAGGGGTTTAAAAAAAAGGGGGGGGGATGTAATTGGTTTAGACTGGTATGTAAGGAAAGATGCAGAAAGGACTTTGTACTCAAGTCATCAAGTAACAAAGCATGTTGATTATGGGTTTGAGTCTTTTTGAAACATGATCTCACTATGTAGCCCAGGATGACCTCAAACTCACTGTGCATCCCATGTGGACCTCCAATTCAAACCCCCCCCAAGGCCTGTACCTCCCAAGGGCTGGAGTTACAAGTGTGCACCACCATACTAGACTACTATATATTAATGTCACCATTGTCAGATATTAAAAATACCCAAGAGCTATACTGACCCCAATTCCAACCTTTTGGCTATTGTAAGCAATAACATTTCTTTATAATATTTTTCATGAATTATATTATTCTAAATAGCTTTTTATTGAAAAATGAAGAATTTTCAAAGATTGAAGGGGCCCACACAAGATACAACTTCCCTGTGCAGCCCAGCGCAGAGCGTGGTGACCTCGGTGCTTTGAAAGAAAATGTCACCTCAGATGATTGAATATCATGAGGCAGGTTCATTTTGTGACTTACAGGAAGAACAGGAAGTGAAATATAGCATTTTCCCCCAAAAGAACAATGTTTAACAGCCCAAGACACTAAAGCCAAAACAGAAAAAAAAAAAAAAAACAGGCAAGAAACCAAAGTCCAGGGAAGCTTTGTTTTTGTTTTGTTTTATTAGTTTGTTTTCTGTTTTTTTGAGACAGAGTATCTCTATGTAGCCCTGGCTGACCTGGAACTTGCTTTGTAGACCAGGCTGGCCTCTCTGCCTGCCTCTGTGCGCCCCCAACCCTCAACCCACCTCTCCTACCCCCTATTCTCTCATGCCCTCTTGTGCTGGGATTAAAGGCATCCTCCACCATGCCCAGCAAGGCCAGGAAAAATTTTAATTCCAAACCATGTCTTTTCTTTCATAGGCGCTAACAAACCAGGATTCATTTTGAGATTTCCTGACAGCGTTCATGAAAATTATCCCTAACTCGGAAAAAGAAATCACAAACTCAATGTGCCCAAAAGACCAGATGGCGGTTACAAGTCCCTCCATTACTCACACTGACGGGGTCCAGGATCTTCACAGCTGCCAGACTCCCATCTCTCTTGTTGGATACCTTGTAGACCTTGCCATAAGTGCCTTTGCCAATGGTCTCTATGATCTCCCAGGTGTCCATGGGGTCTGGGAGGGATTCCAGTCCAAGCATCATGGGGTTATAGCGAAATAATCCATACAGGTGTTTCCTGTGGAGAAACTGTATCAGGAGCAGTGGATCACAGGATCAAAGGGCCTGAATGGTAGCCTTGTTACTTCTTTTCTGTTTCCTCCTGTGTTTTCAAGGAAGAAAAGAATCAAAGTATCCATAGGAAATGGTAGTAGACGCCGGAGTGGAGAAGTAGCAGGACTCCGACATGTGCTAAAAACACCAGTGTAAAAGACGATTTAGGCACTGTGAGAGAAAGAAGAGGTTAGAAGGGAGGCACCGCCATGTTTGAGCATCTGTCCTGCTAGTGTCCAGAGGTGGCTGCTGTCAAGGAAAGCAGCTGAAAGACGGCAAGTCCAAATGCGTGTCCCCACTTACAGCAAACTTGACCAGGGTTCCCGGGCAGTCGCTGGAAATGAGTCCACACACTCTGTGTGCAAGGTCAAGGTGCACATGCCAGACGCTGGTCTGTGCACAGGACCCACTGACCAGCCGTAGGGTCCTTTAAAGAGGAGCCAAGCCCATGCCCCATCCACACAGCAGTCACCTCACATGCAAATCCCACCAAGCTGCTGCTGACTGGAGCTGCAGGCTCACTGCCTTGGTTCAAGGATGCAGATGTTCGAGTTCAAGTTCAGTAAGGCAAACTCCACATCTGATGCTGTGAGAAAGTCCACTCTGGATCAGGGGCCCTCAGGCTGGGAGGAGTCTTAACCTAGGTTTGCTTCTAGACCCCACAAAAGTGACCCAGGTTCCACCAGCAAGAGCCATGGCACCAAATCCCCGCCCCCAGACTTTAGCCTTGTGGTGAGCGTTCCAGTTTGCACTTCTCTTTTCTAGATAATTCTCCCAAAGGAAAGCCCTGTGACTTGGCACAAGAATTATTTTTTTTTCCTTTTGCCCTGCCTAACTAGGAACATTTCAAAAATATTAAAGCTGAGCTCGGTGACATTATGGAATATATTCCTATATTCCAGAACTCAGGAGGCAAAGGGAGAAGAACCACCATATTGAGTTCAGTCCTGAGCTACATAGTGAGTTCCAGGCCAGTGTCCCTTTCCCTCAGGTAGGTGTGTGTGTGTGTGTGTGTGTGTGTGTGTGTGTGTGTGTGTGTGTGTGTGTGTGTGTGCAGGACAAAGAACTGTCTCTGGATAGAGAGGAGACAGATGTGGCCCATAGGTAAATGGTGGTTTATAAAGGTAAATGAGGAAACCCCTGTGTTAGGATAAGGTGCCTAATTTTAATTGGGCATGTTAATTAGGTGAGCCAAAGGGGGCTTCTGATTGCTGGACTTCAATACTTTGATAGCTGGACTTTGATAGTCAGCCTCAGGAGGAGGAAGTGACCAAATAAGGGAGTAGACCTTGGTGGCTAGCTTTAGGAATGTGATCTAATGGTTTTCAGCAAGGCAGAGGGAATAGGGGAGAAGGGCAAGGCCTGCCAGAGCCATGCCTGCCATGCTCGGGACAGACAGAGTCCCTTCACCCATCATGGAGGATTGAATTCCAGCTTAAACCTTAGACAAAACCAACTCTTCCTTTTGTCCTTCGGGTATTTTGTCATATCACTGAGAAGAGTAACTAAAGCGAAAACCATGACCAAAAACCCACAGGAAACCAAATCCAAGTCCTGTTCTGCGGTGTGCCTGCAGCTGCCCACCCCGCCAAGCCACAAGTCCAGCCCGTAGAGCAAGTCCCTCTCCTCTCAAGGTCTGGAGGAGTCCAACCTCTCCTCCCACCCAGCACTTCAAAAGTCACTCTTCTTCACTATCTGTTCACCTCATTTGGGGTACCTCCACACCTTTTCTGTTGTTAGTTACTAAATATTTCTAAATTACTCGCATTTCCCTCCTGGACATTTTTAAAAGATACTTAGTAGCCATTCCCCAAATGCAGGAAACAGTACCACTCAGCGCATATCAAAGTGAACCAATTATAGTAGAAGCAAAAGAGAATTATTCAAGCCCAGCCAGGTGCCGCTGCTGTCCCTGGGCTCCAGGGCAACAGTGATCTTTCGTGATCTGGCAATCATCCAGGGATAGATGGGAGTTCAAGACTGGAGCAGAATTTCTTTGCTACCATCAGAAGAACTGAAGGAGAATTGGTTATCAAAGGAGTAACTTTGCTGTGATATGACTCGCTGTCCTTTGCTTTGAGACTCCTGTGTTGCTGTTCTTGTCACTATGACACAGAGAGGCTTATGGCTCAGGTGACACAGTCCGTTGTGGCAGAGAAGGTATGGTGGTAGGGACAGGACCAGCTCGGTCCGCAGGAATATAAAGCACTAGGTCACAAGGCAAGCAGTAGACGGGAACCAGATGACTGGGGCTCGGAACACAGTGGGCTGTGACCCTGCCTGTGATCCACTCCCTCCACCTAGGCCCATCTGCTAAAGCCCCACATGTTCCTCCAAAGAGCACCACGGGCTGGTGACCAAGTAGGGGGATGTTCCACATTCAAGCCACTCCAACAGCTCCCAAGCCCCCTGCCCTGACAGCGCTCTCCAGCTAGGCTTCCACATGAGCAAGAAATGAGACAAGCTGGGCTTGGCCAGACAGACAGCCTGAGGAGATGCCTAGACCACAGCCCATCAGCCATTTGTCTTCCACATTTAGAGCACTCTTTTCCCACTTCAATTAACCTAATCTAGGACCTCTCACAGACATGAGCAGGGATTTGTCTCCTAGGTGAGTCAGGACCCTGATAAGTTGCCAATCGGTGTGAAGATCATAGATAACTGATTCCATGTACCGGGTCCTGCACTGAATACAAAGGAGACCGTGGGCTGAGCACCAGCGCTCAGCTCTCTCTGTTGCCTGACTGCAAGTATAATGTGACCGGCTGCCTCACCTCCTGCTGCTGTGGCTGCCATGCCGGGGTGCACTGTACCCACCCACTCTGACCAAAATCAGCCCTCCCTTAAGTGGCTTTGTCAAGTGTTTTTCACAGCAGAAGACAAGTAACTAGTACCTGGCCTTACCATTGTGACAACGACCTCTGTACCCCATTGGCAGAAATGCCTGTGCTGGGCTGAGCTCTGGACTCATCAGCACTCTGAACAAACTGCTAGAACTATCCTGCCACACCCCCCAGCCAGTGGGAGACTCTGCTAGAGCCACAGCTCTTAAGCCTCAGTCTCTCCACCTGCCCCACAGAGTGGCCGCAGCTGCCCCACGTCTTGTTCCCACTTCATTCACAGGACAGCTGCTTGGTGTGGAGGATGACAGGGTGCAGAGAGCGTGGAGAGCGTCGCCAGAGCGCAGCGGGATCCACCTCAGACCCAACAGGGCTTAGAAAACACTTCCCACTTTGTACTTCACTTTGGGCCACGAACCAAGTGAGTTTTGCTCTGACCGGTTATTAATCTCAGACCTGAGTAGAATTCCAGGTCTGGATGATGCTATCAGAGACTGTGGCAGAGAGAGTGTAACAGGTCCCCAGAACTTAGCACAGCCGATGCCATGATAGAGGCAGCGTTCTGACCTTAAGACCCAGCACGAGGGCCCCAACACCTGTCAAAATGGGAACAAAGACCTAACCCATCAACGGCCTAGTCCATAGTTCCAGGAAGGTCCCTAAATGTCCTAACTTCACCCGTTGGCTTCTGTAGCTCTGCCTCTTGCTAACTGAAATGTTGACAGCCAGGATGTGGTTTTTGTGCTTAAAAGACAAAGAGCTGTAAGGCTGCATGATTCAGGCAAATTCCTCATGCAGCAATAAAGAGTTTCTTTTTGGCTTCAAGAGTGTCCATGTAGTGGTCTTGGGTGGGCTTTCCTCCCAACAGGAGAGGACCGTGGAGACCATCAGATCTGTGAGGGATGCTGAGGTGGACACTGAAAAGAAGCTCTGCAGCTCAGGCAGAAGAGGAGGGAGAAGATGCAGAGAGTCATCCTCTGGAGCCCTGTGGGGTGACCAGCCACCCTGTGGGACTGCCTCCGTCTTACCACCGGAAGTTCTGCAGTTTGGGATGATCTCAGAGCAAGCTCAGTTGTCACACTAGCTTCTGGAGCCTTCCGAGGACATGGGCATTAATAACCAGAGCATCGGCAGAAAACCACCTATTGAACTCATCACCTCACCCCCACCACAGCTGAACTCTGGCACCCTCTCTAATATTTTGAAATCTCAACCCTCAGTACCCCAAGACGTGACTCTGGGGAGGCAGAGGTTTTACACAGATAATTAAGGGGGAATGAGATCATAGTGGGGTGTGACGAATGCATTATGACTTGTCTCTGTACAAGACCAGTCAGTAGATTAAGGATCAGATACAATCTCCACCCAGTTTCCAGAACACCAGTACACAGTTAAATTCTCATCTATACCACATTCTGGGAACAAAATTCTCATCCTCCCCCATATCCCTGTGGTATCTGACCCCTTCCTCTACCAGGAATAGCCAAGTCAGTAGCAAGGCAAAGGATCTTCCCTCAGAGAGGCATTTCTGTTCAGAAAGTAAGAGCAATGAAGAGAGTAACTCAGAATGAACACTCTCCTACCTGCCCACAAATCATCAACCTAATGTCTAAGAAACACAGACTTCTCATTACCTAAGCCCCTGTCTAGACAGACGGACATCATTTAGTAAAAGACTTCACTAACAAAATACTTCCCTAACCTTGGAAATTCAAAACAATGTGCGCGCGCACACACACACACACACACACACACACACACACACACACACACACACACTGCGCCAGCTTCCTTTTTTTCCCTCTATAAAACAAACTCCTGAAAGGCAGAACTGTATATCTGGCATTTGAGACAACGCCCCCTACCCTGCCCCCCCCCCACAATTATGGCTTACTATTTTGTAAGATTTTCATTGTGGCATTCATTCATTGTGGTATTTCATATTTTCATACAAATATGTATTGTGCTTTGAGCAGATCTCCTCTTCTCCACTCTGCTTAGTCCCATTTTCCTCACAGACAATTATACTTCCATTTTCATGTCCTATGTACACACGTTATTTTATTTATCTACATAAAATCCAGCGTGACAGTTAATCTTGGTCATCAGCTAGACACACTGGGTCAACTGGAAAATCGTCTCCATCAGATTAGCCTGTGGTCACATTTTTTGGATTGCTAATTGATAGTTGGTGTAGGAGGGCCCAGCCCACTACTGTGGGCATACAGCCCCTAGGCAGCTGGGCCTGGACTGTATACGAAAGATAGCTGAATAGGAGCCTAGCAAGCCAATAAGCAGCATTTCTCCACGGTGGTTTCTGCTTCAAGCTCCTGCCTTGATTTCCTGTCTTGGCTCTCCTCGGTGATGAATCGTTAACCTGTAAGATGAAACAAAGCCTTTCCCTCTCCAAGCTGCTTTTGCTCAGTTTTTCTCACCACAGCCAGAAGTCAAACTAGAGCATGCAGTAAATGAGAAAAATAAAGATATTGGTCTTTTTTTAGTTGCTTCACTTTGTATGGTTATCTCCAGTTGCATCCATTTTCTTTATGCAAACCACATTCCTTTATTCTTTGTAAGTGAAAAATTTTACTGTGTATACACACATTTTCTTTATTCATTCCTTTGTTTTGGACATGAAGATTGGTCTCATAACTTAGCTACTGAACAATGCTGCAAAAACCATCCCTGAGTAAGTGTCTCTGTGACATGTTGACTTAGAGTCCATGGGTAAGTACCCAGGACTGGTGTAGCTGGCTCTCAGGGTAGATCTAGTTTCAGTTTTGTTTTTTAACTTCATACATATTTCCATAGAAGCTGGGTGAGTTTACACTCTTCCCGGTAGTATATGAATTCCCTTTTGTCCACATCCTTGCCAGTCTTTATTGTTTTCCTTTTAAAAATATCTATTACAACTTTATCACAAGGATAAATAAAAATAAAAAGGCTAAAAGTAAATAAAAAAATAACTGACACACACAGAAGTGAAATTAACCAGGCCCAATGTTTAGACATCTTTGTGAAGCTCTCTAGAGCTAGAACAGCCAATCTGAAACAATGGAGCTTCACAGTGGACCTATAAACATTCATTTTCTTTTTCAATGTGTGGGTGGGTGTGGGTGGGTGTAGGCATGGGAATGTGAGAGCAGAGAGCGTCGGATGCCCTGGAACTGGGGTTACAGATGGTTGGGAGTCACCTGACACAGGGGCTGGGCACTGACCTGGGATCCTCTACAGGAGCAGACACAGTGCTCTGGACCACCGAGCCATCATGCCCTGCCATGTTATTTCTTTTCTTCATGGCTGTCATTCCGGCTGGGGGAGATGGAATTTCAGCGTAGTTTTGCATTTATCTGATGACTGGTGAGGTTGAATGGTTTCTTTTTCATGTTCATTGGCCGTTTGTCCTTCTTCTTTGGAGGACTTTAGTTTTCTTAGTTCCGGTATAGTCTAGATATGAATGCTCTGTCGGATGTACAGCCAGCAAAGGATTTTCTTCCATTCTGTAGGCTCTTTATTCAATTCATTGTTCCCTCCACTGGGCGTAGGCTCTTCCATTTCATGAGGTCCCGTTTGTTGGTTGTTGGTCTTACTTCCTGAGCAACTGGAACCCTATACAGAAAGCTTTTCTCTCTTCCTGTATCCTGAAGTGTCCCCCCTTTTCCCCCCAATATTTCAGAGCTTCAGGTCTTACAAGGTCATCGATCCATTTGGAGTTGATTTTTGTGCAGAGTGAGAGATAGGGACCTAGTTTTGTTCCTCTCCATGTGGATACTAGGCTTTCCCAGCACCACTTACTGAAGAAGCTATCTTTTCTCAAACATGTGTTTTTAGTATCTTTCTCAAAAATCAGGTGGCTATAGTTGTCTGGATTTATATTTGCGTCCTTTATTCTAGTCCATTGATCTAAATGTCTGCTTTTGTGCTGGTCCATGCTGGTTTTGGTAATTTGGCTCTGTAGCATAACTTGAAATCCGGTGTGGTGATATCTCCAGCAGTACTCTTGCTCAGAATTTCTTTGGCTATTCAGACACTTTTGTGTTTCCATATGAATTTTAAGATTTTTTTTTCCTACTTTGGTGAAGGGTTGCCTTGGAACTTTGATAAAGATAACATCAGCTCTATAGACTACTTTTGGTAATACAGCCATTTTCTCATGGAGTCTTTTCAGTTTATGAGCATGGGAGGCCATTCCACTTTCTAGTGTGCTCCTCAATCTTGTTCTTCAGTGTTTTCAAGTTTTCATTACAGAAGTCTCTCACTTCCTTGGTTGGGTTTATTCCGCGGTATTTCTTTGTTTTGTTTTGCTTTGGGGGCCATTGCAAGTGTGATTCCTTGATTCAGTTCTCGGCGTGTCTGTTACTAGTATACAGGAAAGTGACTGGTTTCATGTTATTTTATACGCTGCAACTTTGCTGAACATGTGTATCAGATCCAATAGTGTCCAGTAGTGTTTGGAGAGCTTATATAGAGGATGACATCATCTGCAAATGGGGATAATTTGACTTCTTTTCTATTTATTTTCTTTTTATTTCCTTCTCTCCTGTTATTGCTCTAGGTAAGATGTCAAACATTATATTGAAAAGGAGTGGACACCCTTGCCTCCTTCCTGATTTTAGTGAAAATACTGTTTTCCTCATTTAGTATCATATTGACCATAGGTCTGTCATATATCACCTTTATATTTTAAAATAGTTTTTAAGTCCTTGTAGCTTCAGTGCTTTTATCATTATTTTAACATGAATTTTCTCAAAAACGTTTTTGGGGAGGCTGAAGAGATGACTCAGCCGTTAAGAGCACTGGCTGCTCTTCCAGAGGACCCAGGTTCAATTCCCAGCACCCACTTGGCAGCTCACAACTAACTCTAGTCCGAGGGGATCTGGTGCCCTCTCTGGTCTCTGCAGGCACCAGGCACTCAAGCGGTACACAGACATACAGGCAGGCAAAACACCTACAACACAGAAAACAGTGAAGTAAATGCTTTTTAAAACTTTTTTTTAATTTGTTGAGATGATCATGTGATTTCTGTCCTTGAGTCCACTTACATATCATATTACTTATAGATTTGTGTATATTGAACTATCCTTGAGTTTCTGAAATGAAGCCAATTTGGTCACAGTTTATTATATTTTAGACACATTCTTAAATTTCGTGTACAAATATTTTACTGAGAATTTTTGCGTGTATGCTCATAAGGGAGATTGATGGATTGTTTTTCTCATTTGTTTGGTTTTGGTATCAGGGTAATACTGGTTTCATAAAAATAATGTGTAGCATTGCTCCTTTTTTTTTTTTTTTTTTTTTTTTTTTTTTTTTTACATGTGTGAAACAGTTTGGGATTAGTTCTCCTGGTGGCATTCAGCAGTGAATCTGTCTTATCCTGGGATATTTTCAGTCGGTAGATTTTTTTTAATTACTGTTTCAGTCTCATTGGTTGTTAGGAATCTGTTTAAACTATTTATTTTAATTTTGGTAGATTGTATGCAAATTCATTTTTTAAAGTATTTTCTACTATAGTGGGTATAAGTTTTTAAAGTATGTCCTGGTGGCTTTTCTAAATTTTATCATTACCCATTGTAACGTCTCCCTTTGTGTGTGTGTGTGTGGTGAGGGCATGCACAAGAGTGTGCACACATATGTGAAGGCCAGGGGAGGGGGAGGGTAGGTGTCTCACTCCAGTGAAGTAAATGCTTTTTAAAACTTTTATATTTTATAAAATATAAAATATATTTTATTTTATATTTTCCCACATTATTCCCTCCAGACAGGCTCTCTCACTGAGCCAGAAGCTGGCTGGTTCAGCCAGGCTGCCCGGCCAGTGAAATCTGAGGGTCTGCCCATCTCTGTCCCCCAATGCTGGGGTTGCAAACACATGCAGCCATGTCTGGCTTTTGACATGATGCTGGGGGTTCAAATATAGGTCTTCATATGTGCACCGTAAGTGCTGTTATCTCCAGAGCCGTCTCCCCAGCTCCAGTGTCGCCCCTTCATCTCTGATTTTATTAACGAGTCTTCTCTTTTGCTCCTTTAGTTTGGCTAAGGGTTTATCAATCTTAGTTCCCTTCTCAAAGAACCAAGTCTTCCTTTATTTCACTGATTCTTTGTAGCGTATTCTATTGTCTATTTCTATTTCTTTGATTTCTGCCTTGATCTTTATTCTTTCTGGCTGCTGATTCGAGTTTTGGCTTGTTTACAAAGTCCCGAAGGTGCACCATTAAATTGTTGTTAGCTTGAGATTCCTCTGATATTATAGTGTAGGGAGATGCAGCTGTACTTTTCCCTGCTGGTTTTTCTGTATCACAAAGGTTTTAGAATGTTGTGTTTTCTTTTTTCATTCTGTTCCAGGAATTTTTTTTAAATTCCTCCTTGATTTCTTAAATGATACATTCATCATTCAATAGCACATTGTTTAATCTCTATGTTTTTGTCTTTATCCTGCCATTTCTCTGGCTGTTGATTTTTAGTATTATTCTACTGTGATCAGCTAGAATATAAGAAACTATTTCAATTTTCCTGTTAGTTAAGGTTTGATGTGTGTCCTATTGTACAATCTGTTTTCGATAAAGACCCTTTGATGAGGACAGCAGCCTTCCAATAAAATTCTGTTGACAAGAACAAGCACACTGACACCATTGCTCTCTGAGATGAGTGACAAGGAGAGATCTTGAGAGAATAGCTCAGCTCACAAGAGCAGTGACTAGCCCACATCTGAGCATGCCACTGGGGAGAAATATCCCAACCTTCTCCAGGCTAAGAGCCTCACCAGTCTCAGGAAGAGGGAAGTCTACTGCCCCCAACAAGAAGCCTTACCCTTCCAGAGGAACTCATATCCAGAGGGCTCTGTGAGCAAGCTGCACACTGGCTCCTGACTGTAAATGGAGCATACAGCCACAATTGATCTCATCAAGACTGAGCATCTAAAGACTCCCCAGGAGTGATGGTTTCAATGATGTGCTTTTGAAGAATCAGCAATGAAACGTGGTATGGTTTGGCAAACATCCTACCATAGAGATTTGTTCCAGTTCCTTACATTGGGAGCACATAATAAGCAAGCTATATGTTTTAAAGCCTCCTGACAGAGATCATCCTACTCCCTAAGAAGCAGATGGCCAGAAATGTTCAGCCTGAGCCTGCCGAGCTCCAGACGACCAAGTACAGCACCAACAAAGAACAGGACCCTGCCAAGCAACTCTCAGCAGGTACAATCAGCAAGTTCCATGCTGTGAGAAACCCCTATCCCAATGCTTTCAACAAATACACTGCAAATAAAAAAAAAAATTAAAGAGTAAATGCAAAGTTAAAAAAATAAAAGGCTTAAAGTAATTGGTATGAATGTTGTTATTTGATAATTTCATACATGAATATAATATATCCTGATTACCCTCCCCCCATCACACACACACATCCTGTCTTTATCTCCCCCCCAAACATTTCTGAAACAAAGTTTACCCAGTCTAACACAAGCTAGCCTCAAACTTGTGACTCTCCTGCCTCCATTGGCCATGTGCTGGTATTACAGGTGTGTACCAACATGCTTAACTTTGAAATACATTCAAATAATGTAAAATCCAGTGTGGGTTGACACAAAAAGGTAAAAACCTTATAAAACCTGATGGTCTAGGGAAGTACTGTTAATTAACTAGTAGTTGTGATGACTGCCATTGTGCTTTCGTTCATAAAAATGGTCCTTATCCATTAGGAGTATACACTGAAATATCTGTGCATGAAATGAATAGCACAATGTCAGAAAGAGTATAAGAGGGAAAATAAAAGTGGGCACATGTAAAACAATATTGACCACAAGGGACCATTGATAAAGCTGGGTGCATGAGGGTTACACAGTTCTCAGCAGCAGTGGGGAGACAGAGCCCAACACTGTGGCCACAGCCTGAGGATTTGCTCCTCTAGGATCTTGCTGAAGCAAAACTGTATCCTCCATCACACCACGGGGAGGATTTCAGGATGAGTCCAAGTGCAGCAAAGCTTACGGGTTGATTAAGAAGGAATACAAGTCGCACCCACCTCGGCTTGCAGGGCAGGCATCCGAAGACCAAGAGGGAGCTTTAGAGATGACCAGTGCACAGCCAAGACACAGGAGTGAGCTACGCAAGAGAGTCAGATTACCTATGTGTGTGACTTCGTAGCTCACTACTTGACAATGTTTGGAGGATGTTAATTTGTAGCAATGTTTGAAGATTAAGAGTTTTTAGAGATACAGGCCCAGCAGCAGCCTGCAGAGGTAGACGAGCCCGGCAGCAGCGACAAGCAGAGGCAGGGACGCCTCTAACCCCAACACCAAGGGAAGAAGCTATCTTCGTGGGACGGAACCAGAACGAATCTGAACACTCCGTCTGAGGACAACCCAGGGCCCAGCTGCTGATCCTGCGAAACCCAACAACTTGGAGGTGTTGGTGAGACTACCCCGCTCAGCTGAAATCCATCCGGGAGAGGATTCAGATCCCTATAGTTTGAAGTCTGAAGAAACAAGATCAGCTGAGGAGTTGACGAATGAACAAAATGTGACCTGGGATCACAGAAGGCGCTGCCCAGCCACCAAACCAGATCACCAGAATCATAAGTATACACTTCACCAACTGAGATCAGCTGCCCCTGAAGAAACAGCCCAATAGCACCAATTTAACCAAAAACTCCTACTGAACCAAGACTAAAAATTAGAACAAGGGAGGCACTCTCAGACATAGACACCACCTGCACCGATCAGAGGAAGAGATGAGTAGACGCCAGTGCAAAAATACAGGCAACAACATAAAGACCTATATGGCAACATCAGCACTTAGTGATTCTACACCTGCAAGACCTGAACATACTAAGACAGAAGAAACAGAAGAAATCAACCCTAAAAACGACTTTAAGAAGATGAGAGAGGCCCTTAAAGAAGAAATAAAACATTCCTTTAAAAAGGAAGTAAAAAATTCCCTTAAAGAGGAAATGAAAAACTCCATAAAAGAGGAAATAAAAAACTCCCTTAAAGAAATGGAAGAAAAAAACGAACAAAAAATGGGAAGAAATCAAAGAAAGCCAAGAAAAAGCAATTAAACAGATGAAAGAAACATTCCAAGATCTGAAAAATGAATTTGAGACAATAAAGAAAACACATGCTGAGGGAATGCTGGAAATAGAAATCCTGACTAAACGAACAGGAACTACAGAAACAAGCATAACCAACCTATTGCAAGAGATGGAACAGAGAATCTCTGACACTGAAGACACAATAGAGAAAATAGATTCATCAGTCAAAGAAATCACTAAAGACAAAAAAGTCGTAACACAAAACGTCCAGGAAATTTGGGACACCATGAAAAGACCAAACCTAAGAATAATAGGGATAGAAGGAGAAGAATACCAACTCAAAGGCACAGAAAATATATTCAACAAAATCATAGAAGAAAACTTTCCTAACCTAAAGAAAGAAATACCTATGAAGATACAAGAAGCTTACAGAACACTGAATAGGCTGGATCCAAAAAAAAAGTCCCCTCGCTACATAATAATCAAAACACTAAACACACAGAACAAAGAAAAAATATTAAGAGCCGCAAAGGAAAAAGACCAAGTAACATATAAAGGCAAACCCATCAGAATAACAGCAGACTACTCAATAGAGACTATGAAAGCTAGAAGATCATGGACAAATCTCATGCAGACACTAAGAGACCACGGATGCCAACCCAGACTATTATACCCAGCAAAACTCTCAATCACCATAGAGATTACATTACACCACGGAGTAAACAAAATATTCCAGGATAAAACCAGATTTAATCAATACCTGTCCACAAACCCAGCCCTACACAAAGCACTAGAAGGGAAAATCCAACCCAAAGAAGCTAAACACCTCTATGAAAAATCAAGCAATAGATAATCCCACACCAACATATACCAAAGAAGGACAACACAACACAACCACAAAAAATAACAGGAATTAACAATCACTGGTCATTAATATCCATCAATATCAATGGTCTCAACTCACCTATAAAAAGACACAGGCTAACAGAATGGATAAGAAAACAGGACCCATCCATCTGCTGCATACAAGAAACACACCTTAACTTCAAAGACAGACACTACCTCAGAGTAAAGGGCTGGGAAAAGGCTTTCCAAGCAAATGGACCTAAGAAACAAGCTGGTGTAGCTATCCTAATATCTAATAAAATAGACTTCAAACTAAAATCAATCAAAAGAGATCAGGATGGACATTACATATTTATCACGGGAAAAATCCACCAAGATGAAGTCTTGATTCTAAACATTTATGCTCCAAATACAAAAGCACCCACATTCATAAAAAGAAACACTACTAAAGTTTAAAATGCACATCAAACTCCACACATTAGTAGTGGGAGATTTCAACACACCACTCTCACCAAAAGACAGATCTACCAGACTGAAACTTAACAAAGAAATAAAGGACCTAACAGATGTTATGACTCAAATGGACTTAATAGATATCTACAGAACATTCCATCCTAACACAAAAGAATATACCTTCTCAGCACCCCATGGAACCTTCTCAAAAATTGACCACATGCTTGGCCACAAAACAAATCTCAACAGATACAAAAAAATTGGAATAACCTCCTGTATCTTATCAGACCACCATGCCTTAAAGTTAGACCTCAACAACAACAAAAATTATAGAAAACCCACAAACTCATGGAAACTGAATAATGCCCACCTGAAACATCAATGGGTCAAGGAAGAAATAAAGAAAGAAATTAAAGATTTCCTAAAATTCAATGAAAATGAAAGTACAACATAGCCAAACTTATGGGACACTATGAAAGCAGTGCTAAGAGGAAAATTCATAGCTCTAAACGCACACATAAAGAAGATGGAGCAATCCCATACCAATGAATTAACAGCACAACTGAAAGCTCTAGAACAAAAAGAAACAAACTCACCCAGGAGAAATAGACGCCAGGAAATAATCAAATTGAGGGCTGAAATCAACGAAATAGAAAACAAGAGAACAATACAAAAAAATCAATGAAACAAAGAGTTGGTTCTTTGAAAAAATCAACAAGATAGACAAACCCCTAGCCAAATTAACCAAAAGGCAAAGAGAGAGCACCCAAATTCACAAAATCAGAAATGAAAAGGGAGACATAACAACAGATGAGGAAATCCAGAGAATCATCAGATCATACTTCAAAAACCTGTACTCCACAAAAATGGAAAACCAGGAAGAAATGGACAATTTTTCTGGATAAATACCACATACCAAAATTAAATCAAGACCAGACAAACCATTTAAATAGACCAATAACCCCTAAAGAAATAGAAATAGTCATCAAAAGTCTCCCAACCAAAAAAAGCCCAGGACCAGATGGTTTCAGTGCAGAATTCTACCACACTTTCAAAGAAGAACTAATGCCAATACTCTTCAAAGTGTTCCACACAATAGAAACAGAAGGAACACTACCAAACTCTTTTTATGAGGCTACAATTACCCTGATACCCAAACCACACAAAGATGCAACAAAGAAAGAGAACTACAGACCATTCTCCCTCATGAACATTGATGCAAAAATACTCAACAAAATATTGGCAAACCGAATCCAAGAATACATCAAAACAATTATCCATCATGACCAAGCAGGATTCATCCCAGGGATGCAAGGATGGTTCAACATAAGAAAATCAGTCAATGTAATACACCATATAAACAAACTGAAAGAAAAAAACCACATGATCATCTCCTTAGATGCTGAAAAAGCCTTTGACAAAATCCAACACCCTTCATGATAAGGTCTTAGAAAGATCA
Organism: Peromyscus leucopus; assembly: GCF_004664715.2. NCBI lineage: Eukaryota > Metazoa > Chordata > Mammalia > Rodentia > Cricetidae > Peromyscus > Peromyscus leucopus. The sequence goes on along the minus strand of NC_051066.1, from coordinate 46,862,208 downwards.
GGAACACAAGGAACATTTCTAAACATAATAAAAGCAATTTATAGCAAGCCAACAGCAAACATCAAATTAAATGGAGAGAAACTCAAAGCGATACCACTAAATTCAGGAACAAGACAAGGCTGTCCACTCTCCCCATATTTATTCAATATAGTACTAGAAGTTCTAGCTAGAGCAATAAGACAACAAAAGGAGATCAAAGGGATACAAATTGGCAAGGAAGAAGTCAAACTTTCACTATTTGCAGATGATATGATAGTATACGTAAGTGACCCCAAAAACTCTACCAGGGAACTCCTACAGCTGATAAACTCCTTCAGTAAAGTGGCAGGATACAAGATCAACTCAAAGAAATCAGTAGCCCTCCTATACACAAATGATAAAAGGGCTGAGAAAGAAGTCAGAGAAACATCACCTTTTACAATTGCCACAAATAATATAAAATACCTTGGGATAACACTAACTAAACAAGTGAAGGACTTTTTTGATAAGAACTTTAAATTTCTAAAGAAAGAAATTGAAGAAGATATCAGAAAATGGAAGGATCTCCCATGCTAACATGGATAGGTAGGATTAACATAGTAAAAATGGCAATCTTACCAAAAGCAATCTACAGATTCAATGCAATCCCCATCAAAATCCTAACACAATTCTTCACTGACTTGGAAAGAAAAATACTCAACTTCATATGGAAAAACAAAAGACCCAGGATAGCTAAAAGAATCCTATACGATAAAGCAACCTTTGGAGGCATCACCATCCCTGACCTCAAACTCTACTATAGAGCTACAGTAATAAAAACAGCTTGTTACTGGTTTTTGACAAAGAAGCCAAAACTATACAATGGAAAAAAGAAAGTATCTTCAACAAATGGTGCTGGCATAACTGGATGTCAATATGTAAAAGATTACAAATAGATCCATATCTGTCACCATGCACAAAACTCAAGTCCAAGTGGATCAAAGACCTGAACATAAATCCAGTTACACTAACTTAATAGAAAAGAAAGTAGGAAGCACTCTTGAACGCATTGGCACTGGAGACCATTTCCTAAATTAAACACCAACAGCACAGACCCTGAGCACAACAATTAATAAATGGGACCTCTCGAAACTGAGAAGCTTTTGTAGGGCAAAAAGACACAGTCAATAAGACAAAAAGACAGCCAACAGAATGGGAAAAGATCTTCACCAACCCCACATCTGACAGAGGATTGATCTCCACAGTATATAAAGAACTCAAGAAACTAGACATCAAAATACTGAACAGTCCAATTAAAAAATGGGCTAAAGAGCTAAACAGAGAATTCACAAAACAAGAAACACAAATGGCTGAAAGACATTTAAAGAAATGCTCAACATCCTTAATCATCAAAACGACTCTGAGATACCACCTTGCACCTGTCAGAATGGCTACGATCAAAAACACCAATGACAGCCAATGTTGGAGAGGATGTGGAGCAAAGGGAACACTCCTCCACTGTTGGTGGGAATGTAAACTTGTACAACCACTGTGGAAATCAGTATGGCGGTTTCTCAGAAAATTAGGAATCGAACTACCTCAAGACCCAGCCATCCCACTCTTGGGCATATACCAAGGAATGCTGATTCATACCATAAAGATACATGCTCAGCTATGTTCATAGCAGCACTATTGGTAATAGCCAGAACCTGGAAACAACCTAGATGCCCATCAACGGAAGAATGGATGGAAAAAATGTGGTACATATACACAATGGAGTACTACTCAGCAGAGAAAAACAATGAAAGCATGAAATTTGCAGGCAAATGGATGGAACTAGAAAAAATCATCCTGAGTGAGGTAACCCAAACCCAGAAAGACAGTCATGGTATGTACTCACTCATAAGTGGGTTCTAGATATAAAATAAAGAACAATCAGACCACAACCCATAGAACCATGGAGGCTATATATATAGCATGGAGGTCCCTAGGACGACTGTGGCTTATAATAAATTTCGGTTTTACTCAATTATTGAAAAAAAAATAGCCAAATGAATGGAAACACATGAACTATGAACCAAAGGCTGAGGGGCCCCCAGCTGGATCAGGCCCTCTGAATAGGTGTGACAGTTGATTGGCTTGATCAGTTTGGGAGGCAACTAGGCAGTGGGACCGAGTCCTGTGCTCATTGCATGAGTTGGCTGTTTGAAACCTGGAGCTTATGCAGGGACACTTGGCTCAGTCTGGGAGGAAGGGACTGGACCTGCCTGGACTGAGTCTACCAGGTTGATCACAGTCCTCGGGGGAGGATTTGCCCTGGAGGAGGTGGAATGGGGGTGGGCTGGGGGTAAGGGGAGGGGCGTGGAGGGGGAGAATAGGGGAACCCGTGGCTGATATGTAGAACTGAATGGTATTGTAAAATAAAATAAAAAAAGAGTTTTTAGAGTTAGACACACATGAGGAGTATTTGCTCATTTCTCCTCTCTTGACAAACTTTCTTTTGTAAATGAATCATAGGGGTTTTATTGGTGCCTGTTTTTTAGATTCAGGAATGAGAGGAGACTGCTAACCCATTTGAACTTGAAGTCACAGCCCAGACCTTCTGGCCCTAAGCAAGCATGTATGCTATCTATTTCTAACATCCCTGTTGAAACATCCTTAAGAGAATGAATACTGTTCCATAGATGATCTTGGCTTTATTCGTTGTCTCAAAGATTCCGGACTTTCAGGCAGTCAGACTGTAAATGATGTCTCAGGAGGACAAGGCTCTTTCCTTCCCAGGTATCTTTTCTCTTTCTATTTCTATCTTGCCTCCCGAGGATACTACAGGCTTTTCATTTGTCATAAAAAATTAATTTGTGTAATTAGTATATATGAGTGTAGATTCTGGTATTCACACACGTTGAAAACCCCCATCTCCTGCAGCATTTCTTACCAGCACCGTGGGACAGCTCAAAGTTTAAAGTGTAGATGAGTGCTCTACTTACAAAGGAGAAAGTTAAGTTACTCTTAGAAGACCAACAGAGCCTTTCTTACCCTCACTCTGTAGTAAGGAATTGAGAGAGAAGAAAGAGTGTCATGGCATCTACAGTCATATTATCAAAAGTGACCTTCCTCCTCCAATATCACTGGGACACAGCCCTCTCCCAATGGGGCTGCTGTCCCAGCTAAATGCAGAAGTGTAGTTAGGAAAAACTCATTAACGGTTGAATGGCCCATGGAAAATCAATAGTCAGAAGAATGGAGTGACCTTCTTCTGCCTGTGGGCTCCTGTCCTTTCTTCCCAAAGGAAGCAGAAGAACAAACATCTACACTGTGGTGAATGACATCACCACAGAGCAATATCATCACTTTCCTCTTGTCCCTAAGAAGTAACTTCCCATTGTCATGCAGGTGGGTCCACCCACAGCTAGACACATCACAGAAAAGAGCAGAACTGCATATCACCTCACTAGTAGATGCCCCTCAGCAGCCAAGGAGGGGTGCAGAGGAAGATAAATGGTCCAAAGGAAACCTTGATTTTAGCGGTAAAGGAGTCCAAGAAACAAATTCCACATAGTGCCCTTAAAACTGATGTGTTTGAAGAAGAAAGAAAGAGAGAGAGAGAGAGAAAGAAAGAAAGAAAGAAAGGAAAGAAAGGAAAGAAAGAAAAGAAAGAAAGAAAAGAAAAAGAAAGAAAGGAAAGAAAGAAAGAAAGAAAGAAAGAAAGAAAGAAAGAAAGAAAGAAAGAAAGAAAGAAAGAAAGAAAGAAAACTAACCCAGAGGAAAAGGTGCCCCTGATGGAGGTCCTGCTCATTCACCTGGACCCTCTCAAAGACCTGACACTACTCTCCCATGCTGGATCAAAAGCAGCAAAAGAGACCTAATGCTTCCCAGATCATAGTGAGTGCTTAACAGACTCATTCAGATGTGTGACCAATTCCTCCACATGCTGCTGCATCCTTCCTATCACCTCTCAGGTTAATCAAAAACCAAAACTTGAGAGATGGTTGGAGAGATGGCTCAGCAGTTAAGAGCACCTGCTGCTCTTGCAGAGGACCCAGGCTCAGTTCCCAGCACCCACATGATAGCTCAACATCTCTAACTCCAAGGGATCTGACACCCTCTTCTGGCCTCAGTGGACACCAGACATGCACGTGGTACGTAGGCACAAATGCAGGCGAAACATTCAGATATATAAAATAAAAACAAATAAATCCTTAAAGATAAAACTAAGTTGCTCATAGATAATATTCCATCTCCCCATCTTTCAACAACAGGTTAGCTAAAATATCACTTATGCATTCAGTGAGTAGGTATTAATTGCCAGTTGTATTCAGTTATAAAATGCTCTACAAGAAACTTACAGAGGAAGAGGAGGAGGAGGAGAAGAGGAAGAGGAGGGGAAGGGGGAGGAAGGACAGAGAGAGGTAGGAGGAGGAGAAGAAGAGGAATGAGTCTGTTTGTTTAGCATACTTTCATGACTCCTGGAGCAAGCTGACAAATAAGAGCTCGGGCTCTCCTTTCCCTGGAACCAGACCAATGTGCACTAGCAACACAAACCTCGAGTGCAGCAGACAGCACAAGAGGCAGCTGCAGTTGCCACACAGAAGAGGATGTCCTCTTGGAAAGTAGATCCACCCACTGCCTCTTCTTCCAGAATGGGGGTTTTGAGACAGTGAAGAGACAACTCTCCCTTGTTAGAGAGACAGAGAGAGAGAGAGAATGAGTTAGTAGTGGGGAAATGAGTCAGGAAATCAGTGCACAGAAGAACCACCACTTGTCTGAGTCTGTTAAGTACTCAGTGGGGCCTGGAACAGGATGGGCTCATCTACTCTCTTCACCTAGTACGGGGGTTAGCTCCCAGACCTTTGAGAGGCCCAGGTAAAGGAGCAAGGACAGGAGTTTATTAAAACCCCTTCACCTGTATGGCCCAATCTGAGGCTCCTAAGGAGATGAGTAGGTCCCAGTCTAACCAAGGAACATTACCAAAGCCATGTCCACTGGATAAAGTCGAGGTTTTGACACCAGCTGTATAAAGTGAGGACATGACCACTCCAAGGTATGGTGGAGAAGAAGGGTTTTTTGGGGGGTGTTGGATTTTGGGGGTTTTTTAGATATGAAGGAAAGGACAGCCAGAGGTAACAAAGACTATTGGGGTCCTTCCCTGGATAGTCCTCTCCCAGGGTCCATGGAAGAATCTACAACCAGCTGATAATCTAATCTTAGATAATATGAAATAAATCTACATACACGAAACTCTTTAGTCCATACACTTTATTCTTCTGAGTCAGTTCTCTCTCTACACAGCGTTTATTCTGCTCTCTTATTTAGCTCCTTTCTCGCCTGATTTCTCTCTACATTTTTCTGCTGTTCCCTCTAAGTGCTATCTTAATTCCTTCATCTAGTTCTGCCCATCTAGGTTCTCATCCTTCTAGTTCTTTCCCATATCCTCCTTTCTCATCTTGTTCTTCCCAACCTGGCTCTTCCTCATCTTCCATCTCATTCTTCTAGTTCTCTCTTCTAGTCCTCCAATCTAGTTCTCCTCAAGTCTCTGAGGTTTACAGTTATATACCCATGCAATAGCAATGCTCTGGCTAAGGCAGGGTCATCAGGCTTGAATTCCCTCGGGATCAAAAGGAGGGGCAACAAGATCCCCACAAAAGAGCAGTAGCTGTCAGCCATCAATCGCAACCCAAAAGGGAAGTGACTAATGAATCAACTGAGGGCTAAATTTGGTCAATAGATCTGAGAAAGGGGATTTATGTGCTCAAACTATGTTCTTAGAAGTGGTTAGGTAAAATGCTAGGAGTTTAAATAAAAATAAAACTGCCTTATTTTCCTTTAGCTCCTTATCTGTCCAACCTACCTTGGCTCCTGTTGTTTTCTGGCAGGGTGGGAAGTGCACTCAGTGGCTAGGCAACCTGAGTCACAACTAGATGTAGCTAGAAATTATTAAAGGGAAATCTGGAACTAGAGATAAGGTTTGAAAAAGGAGAAAATTAAACTTAATTAGCACATCTGCCTGCTCTGGGTAATAATCAGCATAAATCTTTACCTTCTCTGACAGATGGTCTGTTCTTATAAAGTCTGGGAAGTTTCTCAGATAAGATACTTTCGACCAGAGATGTTCTGGCTGGATGTTGCTAATGACGATAATTACAGGGAGGCTTGAAACTGGGTTTCTGGCTGTGTTATTGCTGTCAGCACAGAAGGCTGTCTAAATATTCTATTAGCAGAGGAAGAATTGTGTGCAATGAATGATCAATACACACTGTTCTTTGGGAAAAGCATTGAATGGAAAAGCTATGATAGCATGTAAGAAATTTCATTGCAGAAAAATGACTAACATCCAAGAGCTAATATCACCAAGACTCCTTGGGCCTTGGCTTTACCTCAGGAAGGCCCTTGGCTTCTTCCAGATATTAGCTTGTCATAATAGCAGAAATCCTACTTCATATTTTTGCAGTTGTCAGCACAGAGGCATCTGGAAGAGTCCAGAGCAGGAAGAGAAAGCAGTAGACTAAACATGACCAGTGGACTGAATCAATCCAAGAGAGGAGAGAGCAAGTAAGAGAAGAGTTCCAGGAGAACCAAGACAGCACATGGCCAAAATGACAGGGTTGTGCAGGAATGAGAAGCTGGGGAAGGGAAGCCTATGAGCTGGAGAAGTTTAGGGTAGGATGGGATGAAAAGAGCTGAGAGGAGCAGGATGCCAGCATGGACTCTGTGACAGATATTGTGGATGCTGAAAGAGCCTGAAGAGCAGCATGCTCTTTGGTACATTAATAGGCACCACAGTGAGCCATTTGTCCCAAGTTTCCTTTGGATCTGATATCCACCAAGCAGGAAGACCTAGCATAGCACTCGGACAACATTTCAAAAGGAAGAGCCATTGATCAACAGCAACCACGATGGCCCTAGTGCTATGTAGTTGTGGGACTGAGGGGGCATGAGTAAGTTTTGTGAACAGACATTTCCTGGGGAAATTATTGAATGAGAAGGCATTCTAATTCTTCAAGTATCTAAGACACACACACACACACGCACACACACACACACACACACACACACACACACACACTTTAAAACTGAAACCAGAAGTAGACAGGCAAAACAGATCAGTGAGTACAGGTGCTTGCCAAGCCTGACAGCCAGAGTTCAATGCCTAGGACCCCCATGGTAGGAGAGAATTGATTCTAGAAAATTGTCCTCCACACATGCACCTTGTCATGTGCACATACACACATGCAGACAAAGTAAATAAATGTTTCAAAATTTTGTAATGAAATTGAGATTCAATTATCCTATTTGAAATTATTAAGTTTGCAAAGCAAAATAGTAGAACTAGCAATAAGGAGAAACACATACCTGTCAATATGTCCAGTTTATGTCAGTAAGTAGACAATAGGTAAAGGACAGAGGCTAGATCTACTATATAAAATTATTAAAGAAGTCTCTAAGAGATCAGCAAATAGGTTATAAAACTTGGACTTTATCATCATAAGGGAATCACACTCTGTACACACAACAAAAACAGGACAGTCCACAAGACAGGAGTTGGCACAAGTTACAGGGAAGGAAACTGACAAAGCATTAAAACTGGAAAACATAATATAGTGTAGAAAGTACCAAGACTGGCAGCTAGGGCCACGTAGTTCAGTGGTAGAACACGTAGGCCCTTGGTTTAATTCTTGTCTTCTCCCCACCCCAAAAGCTTTAAGGTTAAAAATCTAGGATTGTTTAAAAAATGGTAAAAGCCAGCCATAAACCAGGTAAGTCTACTAAAAAACAAAATCATGGTATTGATCTAAACAGAATAATTCATCATATAAACTGCAAAGAAAAAAAAAGCATATTCAACTATTTCAATAGATACAGACGGGCACTTAAAACTACAAATCCAGCTAGTGAGACGGCTCAGCGCATAAAGGGGCTTGCTATATAAACCCAATGACCTGAGTTCCATTCCCAAACCCACCTAAAGGTAAAAGAAGAGAATTAACTCCACAAAATTGACCTCTGACCTCCATACATGAACACTCAATCCATCATACACACACACACACACACACACACACACACACACACACACACACACACACACAAACAAAACACAAACAAGAAATAAAATTAGTTTAGAAATTGAGACAAGAGCTGGGTATTGGTGGCACACGCCTTTAATCCCAGCGTTTTCGAGGCAAAAGCTTGTAGATCTCTGTGAGTTCAAGGCCAGACTGGTCCACAAAGTGAGTTCCAGGGCAGCTACGGCTGTTACACCGAGAAACCTTGTCTAAAAAAATAAAAATTAAAAAAAAGAAATCCAGACAAAATACTGGAATAGGATAATAAGTAGCATTTCAAATCAACCAAAAATAAATCAAAATAGTATTTAAAAACATAGAAAAAAAACTTTTAAAAATATTATCTGATAACACTGAACATCCACTCATGAAAAGGAAATAACTTAGAAAATGAGAAACAGATTTTTCCTCCCTTAATGTAATAAATAAATAATATCTAAAGAAATACAAATATAGTCAGGACAAAAATAATTTAAATAATAAAACTCTTACACAGGAGAAATAAAAGGAAATCTCTTTAACCTGATACAGACATTTAGAAATGCCTAAAATCATGCTTAATGGTTAAGAAAAAAAAGTGAATGTTTGCCTTTAGGATCAGTAACAAAGCAAACATGTCTCTTCTCATCCTGTCTGTTGAGTACTGTGTAGACCCAAAGCAATAAGACAAGAAGAGAAATTAAAAGCCTCCAGAATGAACAGGGGTAAGTAAAATGGACTTTGCTTGCAGATGAGGGGATTATTAGCATTAAAACCCTAATGGAATTTCTTTGGAAACTATGAAATCTAAATGAGGAATGTGTTGAAATTAAGGGCACATGGCCAGTTTTTAAAACTCAATTGTTTTTCTACACACTAGAAGGAAAACTTTTCAATAAACAGTACTAAAAAAATTATACCGAAATATGAAAACATGTCCTTACATAACACATAAGCATTAAATTAAGTTAATTATGGAATAAATGCAAAAGCTAAAACAGTATAATTTCTAGTAGGTCACTGTATAAGGGTGTTTACTGTAACATTGTTTCCAATAAAGAAATGAGATACAACCCAAATCATCTGTTATAATTATTACATGAAGTGAATACCATCTAGCACCTTGTTTGTTTGTGATGGGATCTTTCGATATAAGTCAGGCTAGCCTTCAAATTGCAATCCTCCTGCCTCCACCAAACAAACCCTGCTGTAATTCCAACTGTCTGACACCACCCTAAAAAGCTTTTTTTCCCCCATTTCTTAAACTATACAGGGGATGATAACTGTTGTATAAATAGTGTTTGTATTTATAGCCAACTTAAGTGTATGCTTCTGAGTTTGTGCCTCTGCAAATCTGTATAATTTAGAATAAATATATTTATAGGGTATAATAATTTTACATGGCTTTTTTTGGGGGAGGTTGGGGGGGAAGGGACTGAAAAGTTAGGAGGAAAGGCTCATCATCAAGTCCAGGAACTCATGCATGCTAAGCACACATTCTTCCCCTGAGCCATATCCCCAGCTTAGACAAAAACTCTTAAACTTTAGCTAGTGACACCAGGAATAAGAGACATTAGAAAAAGGAGGAAAATGATATAACAGTTTTAAAATCTGTCTTTCTTTAAAAGTCATTTTTTTCCTGCAATGCACATATTTACTCTATTTTAAAGGGTAAATTAAGGAAAAGCAAATTAAAGGAGGAGCAAATAAGTAATGTCTGGAAAAGAGAGTCTTCCTGCCTCAGGTGTGTGGTGAGATCTGGGAGGATCAGGAACCACAGGACTCAATAGAAGACCTCCCTGAGAAGAGAAGGGACAGAGAAGCAGGAACCCGAACAGACCCCACCTGAGACAGAGGGGACAGGCAAGTTCTCTAGGAATTCCGAATTAGGCCTCTCAGGGTCTCCCACCTTAGACCCTTAGATCCCATAGGCTCGGTCTCTAGACCCCAGGACACCTCCTAGGGCAATCTTCTCGGAAGCACCCCCCACTCCCAACACACACACACAAACCAACGTGAGAGTCTCACAAGCTGGCTTTTTCCTTACTATCCCGGGTAGCCTGGCCTCAACCCTTGCAAAAATACCTTCATTTAGTCCCTAATGGAAGTGCAGCCTTACCTGCGCCAGCATCAAACCAAAGCAACTTGCAGCCTGTGCCCTGGACCTCCTAGGGTTGGTCAAGCATATCCAGGGGGATATAAATAGAAACCTGTCCAGCAACATTCTGTACTCTGGAGGAAGATACCATTTCTGAATATGCTATTCAGAAGCCTCTTCTAGATGGTAGAGTTGGATATACACAAGCCACAAATGAAAGAATGCTTCCAAACCTGCAGAGTTTTTAGGAAGAGGAAAGTTTTAAAAGCCAGAGGGAGCCTATACATTATATATTACCGTATATAATCATATATCACATCTATAATAATATATATTAAATATAGCGAACATCCAGAGATATACACAGTAAGAACACACATCCCTGGCAACCGTGAACACAGGAGGGAATTTCTGGCCTAAACACAAGCCAGCACCATGTTGTCAGAGTAGGAGCTGCTATCACAACTTGTCTGCACACAGATAGCCAGGACCAACTTGAGTACTGCTCAAATGCCTTCACTTCTGCCCTCCTTTTCCCGCTGGCAATGACCTCATGATGGCCCCACTAGTTAGATACTCTTTTCCAGTACTTACTACATGGTCTGACATTTAATTGTCCACACATTGGTCTTCACCAGCGAGTTCCCTGAACATAGAGGCCATCCCTTAGTACGCTTTTCTGACCTATAGGCAAATAAATACCCATTCAACTAGTGCTGAATAGATGTTCCATACTGGAATAAAAACCTGTGAAGTTGATGGTGCACTGTAGGTGGACTTTTCTGTACTGCCAGAGACTTATTATTCATTATAAGTACACAGAACACAGAGACTTATTATTCATTATAAATGCTCGGCCGATAGCTCAGGCTTGTTTTTAGCTAGCTCTTATAACTTACTAACCCATTTCTATTCATCTATGTGCTACCCCAGGCTCGTTTACCTCATCTATGTCCTTCCTATCCTGTTTGCTCTTCATCTCATGGAACTCCTCTGACTCCACCCTACTCCCCAGCATTCTCTCTGCCCCCCAAATTATGCCTACCCATCATCCAATCAGCTTTTTATTAACAGTGAGAGCAGCACATCTTCACGTGTACATAAGGATTATTCCACAGCAGTGCACACCTGGAATCTTAGGGTTCAGGAGGTTGAGACAGGAGGATCTGAACTACAAGGTCATCTTGGCTATGTAGGGCATTTAAGACCAGCCAGGCTTACATGAAATACCATGCTGGCTAGTTTTTATTTCAATTTGACACAAGCTAGAGTCATCTGAGAAGAGGGTACCTCAACTAAGAAAATGCCTCCATATGATCAGGCTGTAGGTAAGCCTATAGGGCGTTTCCTTAATTAGTGATTGATGAGGGAGGGCCCAGTCCATTGTGGGCAGAGCCATCTCTGTGCTAGTGGTAATGGGTTCTATAAGAAAGCAGACTGAGCAAACCATAAGGAAAAAGGTGGTAAGCAATACTCTTCCATGGGCTCTGCATCAGCCCTTACCTCCAGGATCCTGACCTATTTGAGTTCTTGCCTTCCCTCAGTGGGCTACAGTCTATGACATGTAAGCCAAATGAACACTTTCCTCTCCAAGCTGCTTTTGGTCATGGTGTTTGCTCACAGCAACAGAAGCCCACACTAAGACAGACCCTGTCTCAAATAAACACATAAATACCAATTAAGTTTTTCTAATTGAAAAGAAAAAGTTGTTGGGCTAGATAGCTGGCCCACTGGTTACGAGCACTTACTGCTCTTGTAGAGGGCCTGATCCATTCCTAGCACCCACATCAAGCAGCTCACAACCACCTGTAATTCCAGCTCCAGGGAATCTGATGCTCACTCCTGACCAGGGCACCTGCCTTCACATGCTCCTACCCACACATAGACAAATACATATACACACAATTTAAAAAAAATTGAAAGTCTTTGTAAAAAGTATGGTTTCATAGATTATTGATAAATAAGACTATTACAACATTTATTAAATCCTACAATTCAAATACAATCTTTCTTAATGTAAATATCTTTACTGTTAGACATGGTGGCACACTCATTTAAACCCAGCGTTCAGGAAGCAGAGGAAGGCTGATCTCTATGAATTCAAGGCCAGTCTAATCATAATAATTTCCAGGCCAGCCAGGGCTACATTGTGAGACCTTGCCATAGATAGATAGATAGATAGATAGATAGATAGATAGATAGATAGACCTCTATGAGCACACACATGTGCACACATATGTGCACATATGGATCCTTGTTTGTTTCACAGGGTGTGTGTGGGACCTGATTCCTAATACAGCAAAGGTTTTTAATAGCCAGACAACTGAATGTACTTACCCAATCCTTGTCGTCTACTACAATATTAGCCACTTTTCAGTGGGTCTATCATTCTAAAGCACCCCCTTCCTTTGTGTCTTTACATCCTACTTCCCTGGGTTCTCTTATGCATTCCCGTCTCCTGTCCCAACTCCATCCTCCTTAAGAGTAAACAGTCAGGCAAAGCCCTGGCTTTCTTCTTCCACTGGATCGCCACACACGTCATCATCACCTAAGACTTTATCGCTCATCGTAGTATGTATGTGGCTTCTTCTCTCTATAGCACTAGTTCATTTCTTCATCTCCAACCCAAGGTCATAATTACTCCATTCTTATCTTTCCTTAGCTGTAGTTACTATCAGTGAACTACAGTCCAACGAAGTGTTAAATGGAACGTTCTGAATCAACTCACAAGCTTTAAGTTGCATGACATTCTTAGTAACACAATGAACTCTCTTGTCATCCCATCCTATCTAACCTGACATATAGATCATCCTTCTACCCACTGTAGCCACACTGTGTACAGTATCAGCCCATTAGTTACTTAGTTACTGAGGTACTGTAGTATTTGTGTTTGAATAAACCTTACGTTATAACTACGTCACATTGCCTGACATTTATCTTACCTACAATCTGTCTTAACTAGGGCTACTATTGCTGGGATGAAACACCATGACCAAAACAACTTGGGGAGGAAAGGGTTTATTTGGCTTACACTTCCACATCAGTGTTCATCACTGAAGGAAGTCAGGACAGGAACTCAAACAGGGCAGGAACCTGGAGGCAGGAGCTGATGCGGAGGCCATGAAGGAGTGATGCTTACTGGCTTGTTCCTCATGACTTGCTCAACCTGATTTCTTATAGAACCCAAGACTACCAGCCCAGGGGTAGCACCACCCACAATGGGTTGGGCCCTCCCTCATCAATCACTTGTTAAGAAAATGCCCTATAGGATTGTCTATAGCCTGATCTTATGAAGGCATTTTCTTAATTGAGGTTTGTCTGTGGCCAGAGGAACCACAGGTGGCATTTGACTTCGGGAATTAGCCCACCAGCATGCAAGGCACTGATGGGTGAATCTCCATAGGCAAAGCCCTGAGGGCTTTGGCCCCAGAATGTCTCTTGCTATTGCTGTGTCTTTGCATGTTTGCTGAGGCCATTTTTCTCTGGTATCTAGCATGGTGTGAATGGAGGTGGGGAGATCCCCACTGCCTCTAATGTAGTGTGATTATCTCATGGAAATATCCTGTTCTACTGGGCATTTTTACCTGTGGATTATTATGAAGATGATTTTCTCTAAAGCTGTACTGTTTAACTAAAGCAATGATTGTATACAATAATAGTCTTAGTTTAAATAAGATTTTGATAATTGAGGGTCTTTAATAAATGTAATAAGGGATTATGATAGAGGTTAGCTTAGTGAGAAAACTAATATAGGTAAAAGCAAGATAGAGTGTTGCCCCCACGCCTGATAAAGCAGGGGCAGCAGAGGATAGAAAATAAGAACAAGGAGATGTCACACAGCTAGTTTCTCTTGAGGAGCCATATAGACCATGGCTTAGGTTAGTGATCAAAGAAAACAACTGAGTCCCAGAAGCCCAGCTAGCTTAAGTTCTTTTAATGTTGGGAAATGTGTTCACAGGTTTCAGTGTGCATCACAGCTAAAACAAAGCTTTAAATAATGGCTTAAGGTTGGGTTAAGACATTTTTGTTAATAGCTTTGAGATTTAAGAAAACAGAACTTGAGAAACAATTTAAAGTTTAGAAAGGCACATAGTTGAGTGAGGGACTCGTTAAGGTCAGGAAACAAGAACAATTGTAGCCTGGCTATTGCTGGCTGATGTACCTTTCTTGCTAGGATGGGTTGGTGATCAAGGGTGATTATTAATTCCTTGTACCCATTTCTGCCCTCAGCTTCCTGATATAAAAAAGAAAAGAATTGTACATGAGTGGGTGTGCACCTGAAGATTTAAAGTAGAGCTAACTGATTATTTTTTCATATATATAGAAGTTTGGATTTGTGATTCTTTTAAGACTTCTTATAAGATTACCTTTTGAGGGAAGTAATAAAATAATTGATCCTTTCTTTATAGCCTCAAAATGCAGGCCGCCAGTAAAAGAACTGGCTGAGAAAAATTCCCTGCTTACACTCTGTTAATCTATAACAAGTTGCTTGGGTATGAATGTACGTGGGTTATTGGGACAACTTGTTTTTCATCTGTAATATGTAAAATGTTTGATCACGTAAGGGATATGAAAAACATGCTGTTTTTTACTTGTATTCATTGTAATCATTCACTTGAAAAACAGTGTGTAGCCACATTGTTAATTTTTATATTGCTTGAAAGATTCTACTGGGGTACATAAGCTGTAAGGGAAAAATAAAGACACGAGAGACAGAAACAACCAGGGAAGAGGTAGAAGGAAAGTTAGGAGGAAGACATCAAGACAGACAGAAGGAAACCATCAGAAGAATGAAGATACATCCCGAATTCAGGTACCTGTCATCACTGCCACTTAGACCACCGTAGGTCGCATCAGAAAAAGATGACCCTGAGGCAAAGGAATGTAATCCTTTGCAAGGTGCATGGCTTGGTAAGCAGAGCCTGGCTGACTCTGGACCCCATCACCTCAGCTGCCCCTCCGTCAGCTTCTCTTCCTGCCCCTCCCCCCCATCTCATTTTCACACAGCTATAACGGGGTGTTTGTGAACAGTCCATAAAATTACTTCTGCTTTTACAACAGGGCCCAACCATCTCCCGCCACCCACACAGGCCCTTCTGATCCGCTGCTCTCTCCCTCTGAACCCCTCATGCACTTGACCCTTCTTCAGCCTTTCTTGTATCTGGTTCACCAGGCGGAGTGCTACAGCCTGCAGCCAATACACCCTCTTGCAATCCCTTTGGCCCCAATCTCTGTTCCTCCCCTTCTGGTCAGGGCCTCCTGGCAGCCCCATTTAACTCGTCTTCAGAGGAAGCTTCCAGAACCGTTGTATTTAGTGTGGATTCTGAGGTGTGAGACTGCAGGTGTGGGCTGGCGCTGCAGTCCTGTCTCAATGCCTCCTCAGAAATACAAGGTTAGCACAGACGTGAGGAGGAGGAAGACCGCCTACGTGGCAGGAGAGGGTGGAGAGGTCCCTAAATGAACGAGCAGAGCTTCCTGCAGGGCTGAGCTGCCCAGGACCTCAACAGTGTGGGCTTGTCTTGTCTTTTCAATAGTTGACTCCTAACCTAGACCTCTGGTTGGACAGAAGGCCAAACTTTTGGGAGGAGGGGACAGGGGATGGCATGCCTGACTCCCTCTGACAAGGAGCCAATGAGGCTAGAAGAGGCCACAGTCTCAACAGCATGGTTCCATGTCCGCACTGCTTCTGGAGGGCTAATGACCACGCAGACTGTCTCTAGAGCGGGGAAATGAACCTTTCCTTCCCTAGGGAGCACTGAGACCAGGACAGCCTGGAGCAGCAGGCATCTAGAGCCTGGCAACTCTCTAAGGTCTCTCCCCCTTGACCACCCTCCCCCCACCTACGAAGGGTGAGGTGGCTGTGAACTGGCCTCTCAAAGTTTGTGGCTGGCAATCCTTGCTGAGTTGGTCAAACCTGGGGCTGTTGACCTTGAACCTCCTGGGGAGACACCCAGGGTTAGAGCCACTGAGGCCTGGGGTGACTGACCTGAGTTTCCTTGTCTGGTGGTCAATGAATTTGAGATATTAAACATCAACAAATATTGAGAGAAAGAAAGATTTGTGGCATAATGGAATTTACTTAATATTGTTCCAGTTGCTACCTAATTCACAGGCCAGTCACGATGCTGCAGTCACTAAGGAACAATACGTAGCCACAGCCATGACAATGATTAACTAAATGATCAGATTTTTCACTTCCTTACCAAAGCCTGGGGAAATCTGAGCTGTGGCTGCCTTGAACCTCTCTGAGCGAAATACATTTAAAAGCAACTGCAAATTACTGATGACTAATGCCCTTCAATTTGGCCTCAAGCTGAGAGATTGTGTGCAGAAATAAAGTGGTTTATAATCCCACAGGCCTGCTCTATTATAGACTGCAGGAGACAAATCAAGTGGCTGTGAACTGGGCTGCCTGTGTGTGTGTGGTGCACACGTGTGCTCTGTGTGTGCTGTGTCCGTGATGTAGGTGGGGATCATGAACCTTACAGTGTGTGGATGTGAGGGTGTGTGTGTCCGTGTGAGAATCAGTACTCAAAGAGGGTGTTTCCTCTATTTGGTGGGAGTCCAACAGCCCAGGCAGGAGCAGAGCTGGTTCTGAGGACCCAAAATCAGTGGTGGCAGCCAGGGGCCCAAGGCCAAAGCCTGTCACCGCCCTCAATTGCCTTTCAGCCAGGGCGGCCACATCTGCCCTTTGCAGAAAAGCAATCTCAAGCAAGCCCAGAAGAAAGCTGGAAGGAAAATACCAGCGGCTCACACGGGTGACCTGTTTCCTGAATCCAGCTTTTGTGCGGCTTTCATTTCTCCCGAGAACCGCAGACCTTTTCACAAAGCACAGCGGGCTGCGTTGATGGGAATGTGGGGCGCACGTCACAACAGGGCTTTCCTTAAAGACACTTTGCGTTCTGTGTAAATGCTACGCCATCCGTGGGCAGGTGCTTGTGGAGAGACCAGAAGAGAGCATCAGACCCCTTGACGTGAGCCACCTGCCAGAGCTCCAGTCCTCCGGAAGTGCAGGAAGTGCTGGGCCATCTCTCCAGCCCCAGAGGAAAGCGCTTTCTTCCCATCCAGGTTTCAAGTGGGTTAGCCTCAGGTAACTATTATGGGAGGGGCTGGCAAATCCCTCAAATCCTGGCTGACTTCACTCTACTCTTATTCAAGACTAACTTGATGCTGACTGGTGTCCAGTGAACTTGATCTATGTGCGTCTCCTATCAGCACACCAGGCCCAATGACAGCCACTCTTGAGGACTCCCTGTCCATGTCCTTTGATAACTATGATTCTTTATGGCCTGACTTCAGGCTGCAAAGGCCCTTCCTTCCAAACCCTGCCCAACCAAAACAAATCATCTCTCTGAGTGCTCGCCTCAGTCGCTTCCGGTACAGTAGCCAGGCTCACCCTTTAGAGGACAGGACAGACACCATGGTTTCCTGGGGTTAGTTTCTGAAGCTGGAGAAGCATGCTGTAGCCTTCAGGGCCACACCCTGGGTTGTGTGCTGAGGACTGAGGTAAGGAAAGAGAAGGGAAGCCAGGAAAAGAAAGTCAAGGAATCTTCCCATTCGATCAGCACAAGAAAGTCAAGGAATCTTTTGTTTTAGCTCACATCAGAGTTATCTGTCAGCCCGAAGTAGAAGCTAAAGATAGCCAAACAATGCTGTGTCCGCTGAACCCACATATTGACAGGAAGCATCAGATCAGGCCAGGATCAAGACTCCAATTAGAGAACTTCCTGGAGCAGGTGAATCTAGATGCGGTTTTGGCGGAAGTAAGGGAAAGGTTAGTGCTCCCACAGTAGGAGGAAAGTCGGGTCCAGCACAGCACGTGAGGATGCAGAAACCAGGCCGTGGTTATGAGAGCATATATCTTGCTGCTGTTGGTCAGGAATGACCTTTTGCCTTTCCATAAACTGCCTTGGGGATCTTACAGGGAATGTCAGAGCTGGAGAGATGGCTCAGTGGTTAAGAACACTTGCTGCTCTACTAGAGGACCCAGGCTTGAGTCCCAGCACCCACGAGGCAACTTCAGTTCCAGAGGACTCAGTGCCCTTTTCTGGCCTCCACAGACACTAGACACACACCACACACACACACACACACACACACACACACACACACGCTATATAGACACGCATGCAGTCAAAACACCCATATACATAAAATAAAAAGTGTAAAAAGAAAGAGATGTGTTCCCCATCTCTGTAGTGGCTACCATACACACAATCGTCACTCACAGACTCAGACTCTCATCAGTGGGATGAACATACTCGCCATCCCACCTACTTGATGGGTGGATGAGCTAATGAATATGAGCAGGATGTTAAACAGACCAGTCTGGTTCCAGAAGAAGGAGCATAAGGGCTCTGAAAGATGGTGCTGAATTAGTGTACAACAGTCTCAATTAGGACAGAACTTTCCAACGGCGTGTAGGGAGATCTCTCAGAAGTGATGAGAGTGATACCAGTGGATGGATGCTGGGAATTTGCTTTGAGAATAATTGTTCTAGCAGTTATTGGGGGGAGGGCAGAACAGAAGAGCACAGGGCCCCACTTCAGCGGGGAGTTACAGCCTGTGAAACGACACAGAGGGTCACGGAAAGCCTTCTCAGGCTGAGGGCAAAACACCAGGTGCCCCTGCAAAGGAGTGTACCTGGTACTGACTGTACCAGGACTTGTCCCTGCCCTTCCCGAGGGTGTGGGCCTGGCAGTACATCCTTTCTCCTCACCCCTCACCTTAATCTTGACAGTACTGCTTAGCTCAGAGGGGCCTTTGGAGACGGGGGCATAATCCTGAATGAGGCTAGCAGTCTGTTCTGCTCCACATTAAGTTGAGAACTGAGTTATCTCACATTCCCAGTGTGAGAGCAGCAGCAGCCTGACAGCCATATCCCTAGTTTCTCATCTCTAAGACCAAGCCAGATAGAGTCTATTAATCTTAGATTTACTTGGGCTACTAACTCTGATGGAGCTAAAAATAAAAGCATCCTAAAGATGTGTGTATGTGTGTGTGCGTGTGCGCACGCACTAACAACAACAGCAACAACAACAATCCAGAAGCAGAAGAACACTACACATAGCTTTTAAAATGTCCAAAACACCACACACTTAGCATCATACCAACAGAGACCTGTCATGCCTATCACATGCCCCCCACACCCAACCAGACCCTGTGCTAGGTATGGGACCACATAAAATTAAAATAAATAAATAAATAAATGATGAAATACATGAATGAGTGGGTGTGGTTTTATTCCACAAAACAGATAATTAGTGACCTGAAAAAAGTGTGCATAAGAGTCATTGTTTTCCTAGTAGACAAAATAGACTTTTTTCATCACACTGATTCACAATCACATATGCCCACATGTATGCACAAGAGCATCCCACCCACAAAAAAATGGAAAGGGAAGAACATTTTTAAATGAACATCCACATCCACTTATGAGATACCAGCTACTTAGTGGCTAAAAAAATCTGTAGCGGTAAACAAAAGCGTTAACATTTGGCTTTCTTCCTCTGGGTAATTTTCCCCCAGAACATCCTATTACATTTTGCTCTAAACAGATGCATTTCAGACAGAACCAAATCATCCATTTTCTGCTCTATTTTTTTATACCCACATTTTCATTTCATGGATGTTATCCCTCAATTCCAAATGACTTTCTAAGTCAAATGAGAATTTAACCAAAGTCACCAACTAATCGTTTAAAAAACAAACAAATAAATAAATCTTGGTGGTGAAAAGAGGACCACTGGGTATTAAATCTGTCCTGAATGGAAACCATCCAGGCACTGTATCCAGTGAGAGATTAAAAACTGTATGAATCAGACACATTATACCCACATGTGTGTATGCACAGTACTAGGCACATGAAACAACACACCCACCCCACCCATCCTCCCACCCCCCCCTCCACCTCCCACCCACCTCCACCCACCCCACCCCCGTGCTCAAAAGGACCTAGAGAAAGAAGGGCTGGAGGGCGAGAGACAAGCTGAAGGCTGTGGCTTTGCTGTGGTTCCTGTCCCCCTAAGGTAGCTTCTATACCTCTTGCTACAAGGAAGAACAGCTCCCATCATCTTGAATACTTAAAACTATGTGATATTGTCCTACCAGTTCCTTAATCATACTTTGAATGAGACCATGTCAAAACACTTTTAAAATTAGTGTTTTAAATGAATCCTTCTAACACACCCTCTAATCGAAGTACATTGTGACTTATTCTGTCAACAAATGCGCGTGGTGGTGTCTAGGAAGCGACATCACCCGGCTCTTGACATAAGTGTTGAAAACAAAGACATACAGGGTGTTGTGAGCATCTGGGACAAAAGCCCCCCTGGTGGTTATCCCATTGGGGTACACACTGAAGCCTTCTGGGGCAGATTTTAGCATCCTGATCCCCAGGTCCCACCCTTGGTGACTCAAGTGTAGTCTGGGTTATAACACTGAGTACCTTCAGGTTTTTTGTTTGTTTAGGGTTTTTTGTTTTGTTTTATTTTTTGAGACAGAGTTTCAAGACAGCCTCAGCTGTCCTAGTACTAGCTCTGTAGACCAGGCTGGCCTCAGACTCACAGAGATTCCCCTGCCTCTGCCTCCAGAGTGCTGTGATTGCATGCACCACCACCACCCAGCTGAACCTTTGGGTTTTAAAGCCTCCTAGCTAAAGGACAGAGTCTGAGGATCCATCCTGGTGTGTTCCTCAGCCCTGGCCAGCAGGAGAGGTCCCTGCAGGGCTTGTTAAACAGACTTTAGGCTACACAGTCCTGACATTCCCTGAGGATGACATCCCCTCATACTGTACATCTATAAGGAGCTATCAGGAGATGCTGGACCACACCATGAGAATCAGTGCTCCAGGGATGGGGGAGAGAGGGAGGATGATCTGTGCTCTGTGGAGGGGAACACCATTGAAAGGCCCAAAGAGGAGACAGTATATGGGCAAACAACTTCCTGGAGCCAAAAGACTTCCTGTAGGGCCAGTTTAGCTGTATAATGGAGGTGAACGTCTACCTGGTTCTGACCTCTGTAGTTCTCAGTGACTGGAGAAATGGCCCCTCCAGGGAAAGAGGCCGACCCTTCCCGCCCTTCTTGCCTGTCTTACTTTTTACTTTGCAATAGGCTTCACTAAACTGCCCAGGCTGTCCTTGAGCTCACTCTATGGTCTAGGTGTGCCTTGAACACACAAGCTTCCTGCCTCAATCTCCCGAGTAGCTGGGATTGCAGGTGTGGTTTAAAACCGTTCTTTCCAGAGGAATCCACACAGCAGTGATGCCCCATTGGTTGACCCTTAACTCTCTGATTTTTCAAAATTTGGGTTGGTTTATTTTTGAAAGACAGATAACACACTACATTTCATGATCCATTTGCAAATTCCACCTCTTCCAGTTCTTATACAACTCCTGGAGTGAGAGCTGAGAGTGTCACTGTGTGGGTCCAGACCACCACAGTGATGGAAGAGAAAAAGAGAAAGAGGGAAGGAGGAAGGGGGAAGAGGAGGATAGGAGGGAAGGAAGGAGAGAGGAAGGAAGAGAAGAAGGAAGGAAGGAAGGAAGGAAGGAAGGAAGGAAGGAAGGAAGGAAGGAAGGAAGGAAGGAAGGAAGGAAGTCCATGTGCCTCCACTGTGTGCTCTGACCCAAGTCGAGTCAGCTAACCCCTATGAACAGTTTGCAGGACAGCAACACTTTACGTTCACCTTCCCCTACCTAGTGATTTCAAGTAAAGCCTGACGGCTGGAAACGTGAATTGAACATGCGGAAGGGTTCTGAAACTCGTTTGGAAAAAGACACGGAATGGCTAGACGATGATCAAAAGAAATAAAAACGTTTAAATATCTGAAGACTGTTTCTCGTGGATGAGCCGTCTTCAGCCACCGGCTCTGCTATCCTTCTCTTTCTCACATGGGCGCTAAGCACCTCAGACTTGTCGCCAGGGGCTCCCATCAGCACCGATTCAAAGACCCGTCATCTAGGGAGGATGGGCTAATTAGCTTCTTAATTCTCCTAAGCACCTCTGGCCTTCTCTAACTGCCCCTCCCGTCCCACCACAGGGAGGCTTCCATCTCCCAGTCCTTTCCGGTCAGAAAAGGCTAAGCGTGAGGACACGCACGTCTGCACAGCCCACACCTGCTATTTTTCAACCCAGAGAGGTTTCCTTGGCAACCATCCACATCACTGCCTGCACCCCTCCTGCTCAGTAAGCCCTGGTGTTAGCAAAGAACAAGACCTCTTTATCGGGATCTGGGATCTGGAACGTTCCATTTTACAAGGCCCACCCCCTTGCCGGAATATTTCTCCGGGCAGACTGGGGATTGCGCCTAAGCACCAACTGTTCCTAACCCAGCGCCTGGCAAGAGTTCCCAAAACATGTTTGCTGGGTGAACGGATGGGTTTTAGCAAGCTCCTTTTAGCAAGACTCATAAGCACTTCGGGTATTTAAAAAACAAACTTGACAAAACAGTTTGCAAACAGCCATATGGTGGTACCTCAGAAGAGATGTGAAAAATGTGAGCATTCTGTGAACATTCTACTTCCTCCGATTCCATTTAAAGACTCAGCAGTGTCGTTGGGAGGGATGCCTAAGAACCGAATACTGTCTCACACCGGTTTTCGAGCGACAATTGGAAAGGTTATGTACTGCCCAAAGTCGCCCAGCCAAAAAAAATAAAATTAAATAACAGAAGCTAGGAAATTCAGTCAAAGGCTCTGCTCACTGCATGTGTGTGAGCCCCAGTTCACCTGGGCCTCATCTGCCTAGAGAAGAGGACCACTCTTTCAAACCATCCTACAGGTGTAGCTGCACACCAGATTGGGCAGTCTTTCCTAATTCCCATGAAAGCACTGGACAAGGCACATCCTTTGTATCTTATATTCCCTCAAAACCAAATGTAGCAACACCCTTAAAGATGGCAGGTGCTACATCAATACACAGTAGCCTGACTGCATGAAGATGCGGCTAATAGATATTAAGAAATGATTTGAAGGGAGGGAAAGTTTCCGTAGAATTGTGATTCACTCATTTGGGATCAAATATCACTTTAGCATTTCAGGAGAATTCAGATAATGTTCCTTCCTCTCGTTTACTAGGAAAAAGAAGTTCAAATAGGTCGCATAAACTTCTAGAACAGGAAGAGTACTCTTGGCCAAGTCAGGGGTAAATTGAGTTTTGTGTTAGCGTAGACCCCAAATAACACTTCAGCATCCTATAGGACCAGCTGTTAGGTCTCCAATGAGAAAGTCTAGCTGGACAGTGGTGGAGCACACCTTTAACCCCAGCACTTGGAGGCAGAGGCAGACAGATCTCTGTGAGTTCGAGGCCAGCCTGGTCTATAGAATGAGTTCCAGGACAGTCAGGGCTACACAAGGAAACTCTGTCTGAAAACCCCCCACCAAAAAAAAAGTCTAATGATAAATGAGCAGCTTTGCAATTTAATTGAGACTTGAATTCCTGCAGGACCCTTACACTGCACCAGAGGATTTTACATATGTTAGTATCAAGATTTCCCCCTAACTTTCAAAATTAACTCTAATAGAAGAGAAATAAATCAAGCTTTTATAAGATCTAATAGATGTCCGGGTGTTCTTTCCCCAGCAGAAGTTCTAATCCTTTTTTGGAGAAAAGATTAATGATCAAAGTAACTTAGTCTAAGATTGAAACTCCTCATTTATATTAAATTTATATTGTGCGCCATGCATACCAACTCCAGAGGGGTAATTCTCTGTATTGAATTATTTATAATCTCTTGTAATAAGATACCTGATAAACTTTTAAATATTTATGCATCAACTTAACTCAAAGATGGTAAGTAAACCAATACTGGCAATCTTGGGGGCCCTGCAGAATTTGTGTCTCTTTGTCTACCTGCATATACGCTTGCTCACTAAAATGATTGTGTCTGCGTGGTCATGTGACACGTTGTGAATCAAAATGACCATAAAGGAAAAATGAATAATGGTGGCTATTGAATGATGAATACGTGTAATAAATTTTGTGGCTTAAGATGACAAATCAGATAATGTCCACTGTGGTAGAGAGAGCAATAAATTATCCAATTATTTGGTTAGTCTATGAATTTTAATATAACCAACCTTGTTAGTGCCATTTCTCTAGAAAAATCTGCGTAGAGTTTGATTTCTCCTGCCCTGCTAAAGGTTCTTGTGGTACAAATACACATTACCTACCATGTACTCCTCCTAACAATGGGTTGCATTGTGACGTTTTCACACAAGCACATCATGTACTTCCCTCACATTCCTCCCATCTACAAATATTGTCTTAACTTGGCACTGGCCATAAGGACTCCCAATTAAGACACAGCTATCAAAAAAGAAAATGAAGTTTGCTTTAGATGGGTTAATGATGATCTCTTCCATTGGTTTCTATTGCTGCTGCACATCAAAACAAATTTCACGCCTTAAAACAATGCCAACTCACTCCCATATGGGTCTGAAGGGCAGTGGATCTGAGTGGGCCATGTTCCTCCTGGAGGTTCAGGTGAGAATCTGTCTGCCTTTCCAGTGAGGTGGTATTGTGTTCCTCAAAATATTGTGGACCATAATAAACTTATCTGGGGTCAGAGACAGAACAGCCACAATATTAAACATAGAGGATAGGCAGTGGTAGCTCACGCCTTTAATCCTAGCATTCCAGAGGCAGAAATCCATGTGTTCAAGGATACAGCCAAGCATGGTGACTCACACCTTTAATCCCAGGGAGTGGTGGTAGAAAGCAGAAAGGTATATAAGGCGTGAGGACTAGAAACTAGAGGCATTTGGCTGGTTAAGCATTTAGCTGGTTAAGCTTTCAGGTTTCTAGCAGCAGTTCAGCTGAGACCTATTCTGGATGAGGACTCAGAGGCCTCCAGTCTGGGGAAACAAGACCAGCTGAGGATCAGGCGAGGTGAGGTAGCTGTGGCTTGTTCTGGTTCTCTGATCTTCCGGTTCACCCCAATACCTGGCTGAGGTTTGATCTTATTAATAAGAACTTTTTAAGATTCCTGCTACATTCCAGCCTTCCTCAGCTCATGGCTCCTCCATCCTCAAAGCCAGCAGTTCTCTGGCTGCACCTTTAACTGTGGCGTCCTCCTCTTCCTCACACCGTGAGATGACAGTAAACCCTCCAGTGTAGCGTCCTTGTCCTTCATCTAACCACACCAGCATCGCTGTTTGCCATATCTGGTGGCATATTTACAGATAGGATAGAGGCATTTGGTAGTCATCATTCTCTCCACTACACATTTCAAATCTACGGTTGGCATGTAGTGTTGACCCTTATCCAGGAGGCGCTGTGGAGAAACTTATTTGGGGAGTGAGGGAGACCACTACTTGAGTCTTGGCTTTGGCCACTTGCTGGCTGCGGGAAGCTGATCCAAAGACGCAAACTCTCTGAGTTTTTAGTCTGTAAATTGGAGCCCATGGTTATAAAGATGAAAGAAAGGATGAGCATAAGACACCTGGCTCCCAGTCCACTGTAGGTTTCGAAGGCACGTGAGTGCCCCGCCTGCTCTGCCTGCACATTTAAAGGTACAGCAGCCTGTAACTAACCAACTACATTATGATTGTTACTATATTGGCATGAGATTGGTTACTGATAAAGTAAATGAAGAAAATATAGTTGAACAGTAGATCAGTGCATTTGTTGGACAACACCTTTAAATGTTTGAAAGACTTCAGCAGTTTAAATGGCAACCTGATAAAACAGTGGAAAAGAAATAGATTTCTTTCATTTAGTATATTTTGATATTGATTCTCATTGTTGCGTGTGTGTGTGTGTGTGTGTGTGTGTGTGTGTGTGTGTGTGTAAAGAGGAGAAAGAATGTGTGTGACTGTGTGGGGGGGAGTATGTGTGTGAGTCTATGCGTGTGTGAAAGTATATGTGTGTGCGTGAAAGAGCGTATGTGTGTGAGTGTCTCACTCAGCACATTTTATAAGCAGATCTGCTGTAGCTTGCTCACCCTCCGTTGCTTCCCATTAGGAACTATGACGGCTGCCCCGAGTCTTGTACAAAGCTATGTCGTGTGCAGGAGGGAACGCTTTCCTGTTTTGTAGGTAAATGCCCAGGGACAGAATTTCTGGTTAGGCTCTTCTTGTGTTGCAGTTAAACTTTATACTTCTTCCCCCTAAGTTTGAAGCACTTAAAAATCTAATATGCAAGTCAAATGTAGAGCCGAGCAGTAGTTGGGGGAGACCATGGGGGTCTAATTCACGCTGTCAGCCCCACACAGAGGCCTTTGCTCTAGCCACTCAGACTGCTTTCTCCTTGTCCTGTTGTTTCCCAGGCTGACTGCTCTCCTGAAGGTCCTCTCCTTGCCTGGATACGGACTTAACCAAACAGGGCATCTGCCACCTACGTGTGCACACCAGCCTGTACCCAGTGTGCACACCACCCTCCACCCTGTGTGCACACCACCCTGTACCCCATGTGTGTGCACACCACCCTGTACACCATGTGTGTGCACACCACCCTGTACCCCATGTGTGCACACCACCCTGTACCCATGTGTGTGCACACCACCCTGTACCCCGTGTGTGCACACCACCCTCCACCCTGTGTGCACACCACCCAGTACCCCATGTGTGCACACCACCCTGTACCCCGTGTGTGCACACCACTCTGTACCCATGTGTGTGCACACCACCCTCCACCCCGTGTGTGTGCACACCACCCTGTACCCATGTGTGTGCACACCACCCTGTACCCCATGTGTGTGCACACCACCCTGTACCCATGTGTGTGCACACCACCCTGTACCCCATGTGTGTGCACACCACCCTCCACCCCGTGTGTGCACACCACCCACCCGTGTGTGCACACCACCCTGTATCCCATGTGTGTGCACACCACCCTCCACCCCGTGTGTGCACACCACCCTGTACCCCATGTGTGTGCACACCACCCTGTACCCCGTGTGTGCACACCACCCTGTACCCCATGTGTGTGCACACCACCCTCCACCCCGTGTGTGCACACCACCCTGTATCCCATGTGTGTGCACACCACCCTGTACCCCGTGTGTGCACACCACCCTGTACTCATGTGTGTGCACACCACCCTCCACCCCGTGTGTGCACACCACCCTGTATCCCATGTGTGTGCACACCACCCTGTACCCCATGTGTGTGCACACCACCCTCCAGTGTGTGCACACCACCCTGTTGTGTGCACACCACCCTGTACCCCATGTGTGTGCACACCACCCTGTACCCCGTGTGTGCACACCACCCTGTACCCATGTGTGTGCACACCACCCTGTACCCATGTGTGTGCACACCACCCTGTACCCCATGTGTGTGCACACCACCCTGTACCCCATGTGTGTGCACACCACCCTGTACCCCATGTGTGTGCACACCACCCTGTACCCCATGTGTGTGCACACCACCCTGTACCCCATGTGTGTGCACACCACCCTGTACCCCATGTGTGTGCACACCCTGTACCCCATGTGTGTGCACACCACCCTGTACCCCATGTGTGTGCACACCACCCTGTACCCCTGTCCACCCCCTGTGTGTGCACACCACCCTGTACCCCATGTGTGTGCACACCACCCTGTACCCCATGTGTGTGCACACCACCCTGTACCCCATGTGTGTGCACACCACCCTGTACCCCATGTGTGTGCACACCACCCTACCCATGTGTACACCACCTACGTGTGTGCACACCACCCTGTAACCCCATGTGTGTGCACACCACCCTCCACCCCGTGTGCCACCACCCCCCCTGTGTCACATCACCCTCCACCCCGTGTGTGCACACCACCCTCCACCCCGTGTGTGCACACCACCCTGTACCCCGTGTGTGCACACCACCCTGTACCCCATGTGTGTGCACACCACCCTGTACCCCATGTGTGCACACCACCCTGTACCCCATGTGTGTGCACACCACCCTGTACCCCATGTGTGTGCACACCACCCTGTACCCCATGTGTGTGCACACCACCCTCCACCCCGTGTGTGCACACTACCCCTACCCATGTGTGCACACCACCCTCCCAGGCACCTGCTCCTGACCCACTCCTTTACAGCCCGCCAGGGCTCAGAACTGGACTGGGATTTCCTCTTCCCTTTGGTCTGGGTGCTCGTGTGGGATGGCTAATCCACCAGAACCCATCACTTCTGTCCCAGTGGTGTTACCTCCTTCTGCCCACGAGGCCTCTAGGCTTGCTGTTGGGCAGGCTATGTTAATCGGCTTCTAGAAAACACTCCTAGCAAATCGTCTAGCAGGGATCCCAGCCAAGAGAGCAAATTTTCAAAGAGCTATAAGTAGAATTAAAGGCTCGAAGAAGGCTGGGAACCATAAAAAGGCCATTGACCTTGCTGGTATGGCCTGACAGTGGCTGACGCAGAAGCCAGCCTGTAGAGATGATAAATAGAAAGCACACACACACACACACACACACACACACACACACACACACACATCTTGTCAAAGACAAAAAGGGAAAATTAAGATGCTGGAGAATGAGTTATATGACCAACTGAAATTACAAAACTTCAGAGTCGTTTTCCATCAAAGGATAAAGACACCGATCAGGGAGCCAAAGTCTAAGGTACAATATCATTTTTCTCTCATTGATGAAATATTTATATGCATTGACTTCACTTTTCAAAAGCTTTAATGAGTAAGTGAGGTATGTATGAATGAGCTGCTTCTGCTTGGACTGGGGCAATGACGCATGTGCATGTTAATATATGTGAATCATTTTAAAATTGTAAGCTTTGGAGGACTTTTCTGACCCCTTCTGATTGAATCCAACTGGCATAAAAACAAGTAATTGGAGTATTAAGAATCAATTAACAGTGAGCTGGCTGATTGTCATTACACCTTTAATTAGCAGTATTGGCTTCGGGAGCACCGGGTCTTGGTTTGCAGCTAGAAATGAATGGACTGAGCATCCACCAGCTGACATTTGGAGAACCTTGGTACACCATGACTTTTTCCAGACACTAATTAAGATTTGTATCTTCCACCATAGTAACGCTGCAAAGGCCTTTGTGGTGGAGACAGGTTTTCCCGCCGCCGCCTTTGTTTCTGATTATTTCATTTCCTGTCTAGGTTCCGTTATAAACATCCAGGGAGGCAGCTGGGAGAGGTTCTTCTGTGGATTCCTTCCACCGACTTGTGTTAAAGGACCACTTCACGCAGATCATTGAGCCAAGTGGAAGGACCAGAGGAAGGAGGAGAGGAATGCTTAGATAATAATGTGTGTACCCTGTAGTTGGGAAGTCCGGGCTGAAAGGGAGATGCAGATACATCCCTGTGCTACACTACGGTAGGAGTGACCATGGGATAGACATAACGTCAACCAGAGCACAAGACGGGGTGGTTCTTGCTGACTTTTTTATGTTGACTGTCACAACCATTCAGCAGGTCTTCCTGAGACCACACTTTTGTCCTGGAATTCCGTGAGCAGCCTGGGGACCTGTGTGAAGAAGACAGTTCAACCAGGGATGAGGGCTCCCATGCCAACTCAGAGAGAGGAAGGGAGTCCAGAGTCACAGAGAGTGATGTGGTCTCTCACACCACTCTCTCAGCTGTCACTCACACGCGTGGGTCCTGCTCTTGTTAAACACACATCAGAAGCACTTTGAAAACGTTTTAAAAGCCCTTCCCAGGCCCTGCTCTGAGCCAAGTAGAGTGGTACACTAGTAGTCCCAGTCATTCAGGAGCTGAGACAAGGAGGATCACCTTAGCCAAGGAGGATAAGACTAGTCTGGGCAATATAACCAAAAAATATAATAACAAAAACAACAGTAATAATTAACCCAGACTCCACTCGAAGAGATTTTTGTCTAAAGTATCCCTGATACCATTTTGACACTAGGGCTCTCCAGACCACATCTGGAGAAATACAGCCCAATGTTTCCAACCTCACACCTGGGGACACTGAAATGCAGAATAGTTTCCCCAGAACCTGGGCAGTGGGTAAAGACAGCAAACACTTACGTGACGCTTGTTAAAAGCCAAGTACACTTCCAGATGATGGACACATGCAAACAGGTGTGATCCGTTCAGTCCTCTCAAAAGTGGATGTGACTGTTGTCTTGTTTTATACCTGAGGACCTGAACTAAGTTTCTCCAGGTCACACACTGACCTTGAACTCAGACTTCTTGAGACTAGTGCCCACCATAGTTACTACCTCACAGCGTCACGTGTGCATCTGAATCCAGGTGATTGCTACCCAAACAACGGTTCTTCCCAAAGAATGCTGTGTTGAAGGCTGTAACTCTCCAGTCAGAACTGGGGGGCCCTCTGCTGTTTCTGGGGAACCTGAGTGATCTTTCTGGAAAGAGCTAGCATATTTCAGACTTCCCTCGGCACTACTTCCTCTTAACTGAACTCTCCACTTTGCTTAGGGCACCGTGAGAGAGAAGCCCCACCTCAGCACCGAGATTAGGCTTAGCTTTAGCCCACACATCCTTTGAGGGATTACAATGATGCTTTTATTAGCAATTCGGGGGAGACAAGGAAATCGACACCATATATACCAGTAACTGAATGGGCCATGGACATGGGCGATCCCAGCACTACTCTCCCTGTTCGCCTCATTGCTGAACTTTCGAGTTTTCTCTTTTTGAACTGATTTGGATATGAGTTTCAGGAAACCAGAAGTTCCAGATCGTTATGAAGAAATTGGGGGGGGGGGGGATGTCGAGTCAATAGGAGTCATTTCAAAAAACAAAACCTTGGTCCACAGCTTCAACTACTGCCATCTGCAGGAGAGAATAATCTCCATGAAACGTTTCTTTATAGCTCCAGCAGGCTGTAATGCTGATTAAACCAAAGACTTTATTTCTGAGTCCCCTCACTAAAAATAGAAATACGAAAGCCTTCCTGACCTCCTTAGCCACTCATTCCTTGGTGCTTTGTTCTCAGTGGTAATAGTTGCAGTTCTCAGCCTGGATCCACTTGCCAGCTTCCTGGCTGTCAGAAATCTCATTTCAGGTCCCTGCTGCTTTCTTTCCCAAGAGGTTTCCAAGCTCCAGTTCTCTGCCTGCTTCCGGCTGCACAGCCTTATCAGAGCCTGGATCCTTGTTCAGCAAACCTGTGCTCCACCAGCGTGATGTGCCTTTCACAGACTCACTTCCGCCCGATGTCGTGGAGATAGACAGGTAGTGCAGGCCCTGGGCCAGGGCCATGTGTCCCAAGAACCCAAGCTCACTTGTCCTCGAAACAACTGCTGGTCTCTGGGTCAGGGATGATTAAGCACAGTTTGGGGAATAGTGTGCCTTGGAACGTTGTCGCCGGAACATGGTAGAACAGCCACAGCAACAAAAAAGCAGCCGTCCCGTGCAAAGTGACCTGCGATATGAGGAATCTGCTGGTGTTACCCAAGGTTGCTGTCGATGTCTTTGTCAGAGAATTTCCCTTCTATTTCTAGTTTTCTGTCTGTTTTGTTTTAATTATGAATGGATATTGTGGAGTTTTTTCAAAGTGATTCTTCTGCATCGACAGATGGCCAGGTGCTCTTCTTTGGACCGTTCACCAGGCAGAATACAGCCGCTGAGCTTCACACACTGAACGAGTCCTGCTACATTCCCAAGTTCCCCATGCTGTGAGCTAGTCTTTTCTCAGACTGCCTGATGGAACATGCTGGGTCTTCTGCTGGGAATTCTGTGTTCATGGACATGAGAACATTGTCTGTAGGGTTGGGTTTTTTGGGTTTGTTTTTTTGTTTTTTGTTTTTTGTTTTTAATGTTATCTTTATCCAGTTTGGGTTCCTAGGTAAAGCTGGCCTCATAAAATGAGTTTCATTTCTGTTTTCTGAAAGACCCTGTATAGGATTGGTTTCTCTAATATTCGATGTGTTTAATGAAATAAAAACTTAGGAAGGATTTTTATTTTGGTTTCTGTTCCTTTTGACAACTGTTATCATTATTTTCATGTGCATTCCTGTTTTCCCTGCGTGTATGTCTATAAATCGTAGTGGATGCCTGGTGCCTGAGGAGGCCAGAAGAAAGAATTGGATTCCCCAGAACTGGAGTGAAGGACAGTTGTGAGCCACCATGTGGGTGCTGGGAATCAAACCCGGCTCCTCTGGAAGAGCAACCAACGATCTTAACCACTGAGCCACCTCTCCAGTGCCTACTTTTACAGTTGCAAGACTATTCTGTTTCTCTGATTAATCTTGGATTAGTTTTAGTAATCCCTAGTTTTTTGAGGAACTGGTGTGTTTCATCTAGGATAACAAATGTCTGTCCATAAGAAACCAGTGCTTCTGGAGAGGGAGGGCATATGAGCTTACCCCTAGCTGAGGAATCACTAACAGTTGATGGCTTCTGGGGAAGGGACAACATCTTAGTTAGGGTTTCATTGCTGTGAAGAGACACCATGACCATGGCATCCCTTATAAAGAAAACATATAATTGGGGTGGCTTGCTTCCAGTTCCAGAGGTTCAGTCCATTATCATCACCACAGGGAGCATGGCAGACACAGTGCTGGAGTAGCTGAGAGTTCTGCATGTTGCAGGCAACAGGAAGTCAACTAACAGCCACACTGAGGGAAGCTTGAGCAAAAGAGACCTCAAAGTCCACCCCCACAGTGACACACTTCCTCCAACAAGGCCACACCTCCTAATAGTGCCTCTCCCTACGAGGTTATGGGGGCCAATTACATTCAAACTACCATAATCACTTTCTTTAAGGGTGTGGACCCTGGTCAACCACTCCAGTGGATGGTCAATCACACTCCAGTGGATGGCACCACACCCATAAATATATGGACAGCACAAATTTAACTCAGTGGATGATTAAAAAAAAAAAACAAAAAAACACAGAGTTGGAGTTGGGAGGGATGGCAGGTGGATCTCAGAGGAGTTAAGAGGAGGAGTGGGGAGTGGATATGACCAAAATACATTGTTTGGATGTATGAAATTCAAATAATTTAAAAAGTAAAGAAACCAATGCCTCAAAGAAATGAATTCAGCCAGAAAATTTACATTTTTTTCTGTTGAATTTTTGGTTAGGTCACAATCCCAGACAATGTCCCAAATGCAACCTGTGAGACCCAAAGGTAGAAAACATAGCTAAGCCATGCCAGGTTCCTAACATATAGAACTCCAAGACTGTGAGCGCATGCTGTCCTGAGCCAGTTTGTGTGATAATCTACTCTGGGACATAGGAAAGGAACACTCTTTTCCCACCTTCATGTCATGACAAAAACTGAGTGTCTCAGAGACAGTACATGCCACCGGCCACTTGACCCTTCATAATCACTGGTAAGTTTCCGTTGGTCTAGCTAGGGTTTGTTTTGTTTTCTTTTGTTCTGTTTTGTCGTTATTATTGTTCTGGGTTAGAACTTTTTGTTTAATCCATTGGAAGATCTAAATTTTTTTTGTTGATATTACCTGGAGTTAGTTTTCTTTTCCTACCTCCTTTTGAATTTTCACACGTTTTTCATTATTTCTTAAATTTCTTTACTTTGTGTTCTTGTTGTAGCTGTTCATATAGAGTTTTTAGTAACTGCCCTAGGGAATACACTGAACCAATATTCCTGAATCAATATGGGCTGGAAAGATGTCTCAGTGATTAAGAGCACTGGTTGCTCTTCCAGAGGACCTGGCTTTGGTTCCCAGCATGCACATGGACTCTGTGACTCTGGTTCCAGGGGATCTGATGCCCTCTTCTGGTTCCTGTAAGCACTGCATGCAAGTGGTACACAAAAATACATGCAGGCAAAACACCCAATCACATAAAATAAAAATAAATTAATCTTTTTTTTAAATTTAAAGTGATTTATTTTTATTTTATGTATATTGGTGTTTTGCCTGTGTGAAGATGTTAGATCCCCTGGAAATGGAGTTACAGACAATTGTGAGCTGCCATGTAGGTCCTGGGAACTGAACCTGTGTCTTCTAGAAGAGCAGCCAGTGCTCTCAACAAGTGAGCCACCTCTCCAGTGCCCTGAATAAATCTTTTTAAATATCTAAATGTACTACTACTGGTTTTAAAGACACAGACTAACACCAGCCCATTAAGAATGAGTGATTTTGCTACCCCACTTTTTTCAATAAACAGGGCCAAAAATAAACAGAGAAACACAAGAATTAAATGACATCACACATCAAATGGACTTAGTAAATACCAACAGAATATTCTACCCAAACACCAAAGAGTGTACATTTTACTTGGCAGTACATGAAAGCTTGTCTACAACAGATCACATCCTGGGTCACAAAACAAAGCTTTAACAGTTCAGAAGACTGAAATCACTTCGTTTGTCCTAACTGAACACAATGCCTTTAAAGTCTAAATTTACGGCAAACAAATCTCTGGTAAAACACACAAACCCGTGGAGATTCAGTCATCGCTGAATGATGAATGGGTCAAAGAAGAAATCAAGAAAGAAAACATCTCCTGGAACCCAGTGAAAATGAAACACGACGCAGCACAACCTCTGTGACACATTGAAAGCAGTCCTGCGAGGGAGACGTACAGCTCACCGTGTGTAGCTGACCGCACCATACCACTGGAAGTCACTTGGAGCAAGGTTAACATGGTAACTCGGGTCCCGGTCAGCTGAGTGCACCAGAGATGAACTAGTACTACAGGCCCACAAAGCAGACAGCAAGCCACCTCTCTATTCCTCTCCCCATTCTCTTCTAGATTAAGCAGAATGGCAGCCATGACCTCCGGCTTCTGCCCCCACTCTGGCTAAGGCTCTCTCCCCATCCTGGGCCCTTGGTACTGTTCTCTTTATAAAGATGCCAGGATGGCTTGCAATCTCAACATGAACAGTCACTGAAACAGCGAAGGTGAGTGAGCAGAGCTGTGCATGTGTGCAGCCAGAGCGGTGACCCCTCCACTCTTCCTTAGCCACACACAGGCCGCATCCTGCAGACTGCCCTGGAGAATTGCTTTACAGGCTGTGGTCACGGGAACCTTAGTCGGGTCCATTCAGATGCACCTACAGGTAGTCAGGGGCCAGGGCGGGCATGTTCTCCCACTGTCCAGAGTGTTGATACCCACAATTCTGACCCTAAGTGTTAAGGGAGATTGTGTTCCATGTTCCCATATTGCTTTTCCCTGTCTCAGCCAGAACAAAAGCTTTAGTTTTGACCCCTACCCTCCAGTGTGCTTTGCTTCAAAAGTTCAATATCCATCGAAAATCTTGACCAAGTATCATGACCTCAAAGGGCAACACAAAACAAACAGTGGTATTTTTGTAGACATTTTATCTCATTTTGCTTTGTTTGGGCATTTTTTTTTCTTATTGGTCTTTTGCCTGTATATTTTGGTTTCTGTGGTTTTGTTTGTTTGAGGTGGGAGTTGTGTGTGTTTCTTGTTTTTTACTTGTTTTTGTTTTAAAGAAAAAAGTCAAGGAATTGAGTGGGTGGGGAGGTAGGGAGGATCTGGGAGGGATCAGAGCAAGAGGAAAGCATGATCAGAATATATTGTATGAAGCAATTTTTTTAATACCTGGGATGCATATGCATGGCTCTCCCTTCACTACCTCGTGGTTTTGTATGCTGGGACGAATCAGAGCAGAGCTTGCCAGAGAACAGGGTTGGACTGTGTCTCACCCTTCCAGAATCCTGCGACAAATTCCTTTCTGTCTTGTTAACCCCCAAATAAATTCCTTTGATCATTAAGCAGGCTCCGTGGATTGCTGGCGATATAATCCCAATAGTCAGGGCAGCACATGGTTGCACACGCCTCTAATCCCACCACTCAGCAGACAGAGGCAGACTGATATCTGAAAGTTCAGTGACAGCCTGGGCTATGTAGAGAGCTCCAGACCAGCTAGGACCACATAGTGAGATCCTGTCTCAACATATGTAGACACATAAAGGTCAATATAACATGTGCGCAGCGTGTGAGCAGGGGAGTGCCGCCAGAAGGCCTGTTCCTTCTCTTTGCCCTACAGTTTAGCAAACAGCTTTGCAGCCATTTTGCCATTTCTTATGAAGATCCCAGAAAGGCGGGGGAAATAGATATCATCACTGACGCTCCTGGGGCTATCGACACCGACGCCCAGAGAAGGCCGATCACTTGCCCAGGTTCCTATACCTGGTTGAGAAGCGGCCAGAGCAGCGTCTACATGCCTTCGGGTTTCTGAACTATTTCACTCCTTTTTTCTCATGAGGGTGAAAAGTCTCTGATGTCCAAGGTCAGCACAGTGGAAGCTAGAGGGATAAGACTCCATCATTTCCAAAAGCGATGGTACAGTCTAGAGCCCAAAGCTCCATGCTGCGCATGGATCTTTGTTTAAATTAGGAAGCTGATTATAACTATCCCCCCCCAAAACACAGTTTTCTTTCTCTCATTTTCTTTTTCTCTGTGACTGAACCACATCTACTTATTTAATCTACAAAACTCTGTCTACCCATCAGATAGCCTTAGGCTAGAAAAAACAAAGAAAAAAAATCACAATTAAAGCATTAATAGAGTTTTCAGAGCTAGCAGAAATAATGATAGAAAGCATAGGCATCAAATCTATAAATTAAGCATAAAATTACATTAAGAAATAAGTTCCTGCTAGTATCCAATCAAGGTGGCCAGCAGACTGCAGAGACAATCTAATACGCAGCCGATCGTCTAATAAACAAATGGCCGTCATCAACACCGGCATGCAATCTCTGCACGGGGGGCAGTACAGACCTCACGAGTAATCCTTACCCGTTTTATCAAATCTATATTGAATGAGACGAAGGAAGGACCAAGTAGGAAGGAAGGCTGGAGAGGTAACTTTGGCCCCCAAAGCATCCAAAGGTCAGTCATTTCTGAATTCGCTGTCTGGGGCTCTAGTTTCTCAAATGAGCCCAAGAGGCTGATGTGAGCACCATGGGCACACAGGGACGGTAGCAGGGACACACAGGGTCACCCATCACTATTAACCCACTGTCCCCACGGGGCAAGCCATTCACAAACAGTGCTGTTCCAGGAATGGTAACAGGATCATAGATGGAGCAGCGTACATACGTAGAGAAGTCAGCAGACTGCTCACACTTGAGGGCATGTTCTAGCTGGTACATCAGCTGCTCGAGGAGTTCCCGAGTTGGAAATTTCAGGCTTTTGAAATATTTATTTTAACATTTTTTTAAAAAATCCATTTAAGAGCTTCTCTTAAAAAAACAAAAACAAAAAAACAAAACAAAAAAAAAAAAACTAAAGTCCTTTCACTGGACCAAAATAAAGGTTACTCCCTCCCGAGATTATTCTCAAGCTGCCCAGTGAGTAAAGTCACTACTCTGTAAGCAAAAGCCATGCCTCGGCCCCTCAAGCAACCGTCACTACTGCAGCCCTTCACTATTGATGATTTCTTATCCCGAATAAAATAAAAGAGGAAGAGAAGATTCATTCAGCAAAAAATCCTCTACGGACATCAGCGGGCTATAATAGAGACTTGACAGCTAGAAAAGAGATTTAGAGAAAGCATATGGATGTGGATTCTCGTCACTAATGTCTCAGAGTGCCGAGCCACGGAGAGAATTTCGGGAAACTCCTTTATCCAGGGGAGCCACAGCTGACTTGACTCTTCCTGCTAGAAGCAGCACAGCGTTTTACTAGCTGGCTAACCCGCGGGTGGCTGGCTGCCTCACCGCTGGCCCCTCTGCCTCGCCTGGCTGAACACCAAGATTGTGTGGAGTGGGGAGAGAAGAAGGTCCCCCTACCCACCCACCCACCATCCCCTACCCACCCCCCACCATCCCAGCCCACCACCCCCCGCCCCCCCCCACCCTCCACAGGCAGCCACCACCTCCAGAGAGATCCATCAGCCTTTCTCCTAGAAAGAAACAGGGTATCAGAGGGAGAAGGGAACTTTCCGTACACTCCACACTGGCTGTTACAGATACGTTTAACACGAGACCAGATGTTAATATTTAGTGTTCCCACAGAATACACATTTGCTTTAAAAAAAAAAAAATCAGATTTATTTTTGTGTGGAGACAACCACTTCTGGACCTTTCTTCTTAACGTTATTTCTAATAAAAGATTCTTAGAGCTTAAAACAAGAGACATATATATTAGGTCCGGTCTAAATTGTATCCTTTTAGTTATAACATTTTATTTAATGTCAAGTGGAATGAATTTTAATGGAAGTCATTTGGAAAATGGGACGTTGTCTCCTTCAGAATTGCCTTCCCTTCCACACAGAACCTTGTCTGATTAACTGCTCGCTCCAGGAGCACATAGAAAATCCCACCTTGTCTGTGCCACTGTCCTGACAAACCACGGAGAACAAGCCTCCATCCCCCAGGGAATTCAGTCCACGCTGCACGAGCTTGTACCTTTCCCTGTAAGATGACTAAGACCATGTTTTTGTTTCCATTTTTAAGAATTATATATACATATATGTATGAAATATGTATTCACTTAAAAAAATTCAAAAGTATTGACATTGATGAAGGAGGAAAAACTCCTGTGTAGTCTCCTCACTGCAGTTAAAACAGAGTGGTGTGGAGAGCAAGGAACACATCCTTCCAGAACCTTCTCAATGAATGTCCACACAGTTAACATTCTAGGATGCAAAGTTCACTGTTGGAGGGAAAAAGATGAAAGAAACAGAGAGGAGTGTAACATGGTTGGGACAAGTCGGTGGGGTGTCCTTACATCATCTTAAGGGCTCCTTCCCCACTGATGGCCGCTCAGTCGACACCTGTTTAAGGACCCCCCCCTGTTCTATGGCTCTTCAGTACACTGTCCTAGATGCACCTGAGCCTGCGGTAACCTCTTGCCCATTGGCACAAGGCCACTGAACATGACATCGGATTTACTAACAGTAAAAGGAAGAAAGAGAGGGCCAGGCGAGGCGGGAGAGAACTGGAAAAGGCGTCATTGTTTTCCGGTTTCAAAATAAGGGGTTAGGAACACCAGAATCACGTCTATTGTGGAATTTTAGTGCCACAGTTGATGTATCTGTGTATTCCCTTTTCCTCGGTCTGGGATTACCTTCTCATAGCCTCTGTCTTTTTTACATAAAAGTGTATTTGGCAAAAAGACAAAGAAGATGCCTATTCGCGATCTGTCGAAAGATTCTGGCCAAGCCCATGACCAGAGCTGTGGGAAAATAGACTGGGGGTCGTCAAATGTTCAGGGCAAGAGTTTTTGGCTAGGAAGTACTAGTGAGTAATAAGTCAGAGAAATACCCACAGGCATGGACTTGTCCCCACAAAGCCACAGTGGCTTTTGCATCAGTGGACAATCAGTGTGTTTCATTCTAGTCAAAAGGGCAGAGCAAAGTCTTCAGTGATACCCAGTTGGATGATTGGTTAAATGTCATCTAAGCACAAATTAGAAATGCTGGCATGGGGAACCTTCACTATGGAACTGTCCTGTTCCCCTTAACTGACGTGGGAAGACCCACCCCAAATGTGGGTGGCAGCTCCCCATAGCAGCCCAGATGGTTTTTTTAAAGGACACTCACAGAAGGAAGATTGTCTCTTGCCTGCTTGGCCTTCCCTTCTGCTGAGGAGCTGATCTACCGGACTGCTGCTGTTGCTGCTGCTGCTGATGATGATGAAGACTCCTTCACTGACATCAGACCTCTATCGCTAAGAATCAGCAGCTCTCCAAGCATCCTTAAGGATTTTAGAATCAGATGTAAACTGTTGAGACACCCAGCCTCAAGGACCAAGCAACCAGCAGGTTCTCGGCCACTCATGGGCAGTTCGGCTGTTGTTTACATATTTTAATTATTTTACCAACTAGTGGATTTCCATAAAGTGTCTTTTCATATTTCCTTAGATTTGATTAACCCAACCTCTACCTTGTCATCTCCACAATTCCTCTGACACCACTTAAACCTTTAGCCCCAAGTAAAGCCCCCCCCCCTTATTCCACATTACTGGTTTTACTTCCCCCTCTAACTGAATTTTTATGGTCTTACCCAGTGCTGGCCCCTGCCTGCCACAACACTGGCCTGCTAACAAGATATACCCACTGGTGCAAGGGTGGTGTGAAGGTTATGGGGGTAACCAATTGCTTCCTGATTAAACATGAGGCCTGAGCCACAGAAGGGATTCTGTGCCCGGGATTGTAAACCTGGCCAAAAGCCTGTAACTAGGCAGACCAGGGTCCTGAGGGCAGACCTTACCGCTGTTATGCTAAATGGCCATGCTCTCAGACTGTGTTCTAAATACACACATTTATACCCATGGATTTGGGCTGCTCTCAACTTTGGACAGAAAGCTTCCTTTTTAAGTGAGTAGTGGTTAACATAGAGACTCATAACCGGTCAAAGTACTAAATAGAAATAACTCTCAGTGCTCACCTATATCAACCACTTCCAAGTCTCAGGGAACTTGGCACA
Organism: Peromyscus leucopus; assembly: GCF_004664715.2. Lineage (NCBI taxonomy): Eukaryota > Metazoa > Chordata > Mammalia > Rodentia > Cricetidae > Peromyscus > Peromyscus leucopus. The sequence continues at coordinate 46,821,859 of NC_051066.1, read as the reverse complement.
AGAGGACGGGAAAAGAATTGGAAGAGCCGGCAGACAGGGCGGAGAGCTGGGAAATGCTGATGTCTGCACAAGAAGACATGGTTATCATCCACATCAACTCACAGCAGCAGTGGTTACCGGCCCAAGATCAAGCCAGTCGAAATTCCAGCATGGCTGGAGGAAGAGGACCTGAGACCCCACGGCTATCAAAGGAGCTGATGGCAGTTGGTGGCTGCTGAGGGAGGCACGGTCACTCTGATGGCCACGCGGCCATGTGCATAAGGGCAGCTTTAATGGGACCCAGGGAGTTATTAATAACAACAAAGAAAGGGGCCGTGGCGCTGGAAGAGAGATGGGGGATATACAAGAGGGAGGTAGCGGTAGAATGGACGTGGTAAACATACATTGTATAACGGTATGTAACTTTCAAAGACTAAAAAGCATTATCTTTTAAAAAGCTTCCTGACTTCATGGCATGGAGACTGCTCTTGCTCACCTCATTTCTTCTGGGGATTGACAGACAAGTAAAGGCAGACTTGGCCAGCTCTGTTGCCAAGCATAATGACGTAATGCCATGCTAGAGCAGCGATTATAATAAGAATGAGACCCAGCCGGGCGGTGGTGGCCCACGCCTTTAATCCCAGCACTCGGGAGGCAGAGGCAGGTGGATCTCTGTGAGTTCGAGGCCAGCCTGGGCTACCAAGTGAGTTCCAGGAAAGGCACAAAGCTACACAGAGAAACCCTGTCTCGAAAAACCAAAAAAAAAAAAAAAAAAAAAAAAAAAAAAAAAAAAGAATGAGACCCACCGGCCTCTCTTCTCCTCCACTGTCCTAACCTAGTGATCTCACCATCACCACCCTAACAACCCATGTGACCTTCCATAAGCTTGTTGTTCCTCAGTATTGAGGAAGTGGGGGAGGAGGGATGGGTCCCCAGAAAAGAGATAAGACCTCCTTCCTTTCCTCGCTTCCCACCACGTGAGATATGTCGTGGGACTGATTGCAGGCCAAAACTTTGGACTACAGAGAAAAGCTCTGCGTTACCTCGTCTGAGCCCCCAAAGGAGAATTTGTGCACCCAGGTTCCCAGCACACTACTTACAGGCAGGAAGGTCACAAACAGCCTTGGAGAGGAGAAACTTTGAAATTCCCGAGTCCACAGCAGCAGCAGGCACATGGAGGAGCTGAGCCACTAGGGGACACATCTATCGTCCAGCACTTATGAGACAGAAGTCAAAGGATGAGAAGTTTGAGGCTAGCCTGGGCTATGTAGTGGGTTCCTTGCTAGCCTGAGCCACATAGCAAGATCCTGTCTCAACAAGATCCAATAGAAAAGGGATGGGAATGTTGGTGTCATGAAAAGTACCTGCCTCGTATCCACAAGGCCCTGGGTTCGATCCCCAATGTCTCACTCTTCCCCACTACACACACACACACACACACACACACACACACACACACACATCACACACATACACACACAGACAAAGACAGAGACAGAGAGACAGAGAGAGAGAGACAGAGACAGAAAGAGGGAGGAAGAGAAAGAACTTAACCAACTCTTTTGCCCAGGGATTTAGTTAAATGGCAAATAATTTTACATGCTTAGTACTCACTTGGAATTGCACTAAAATTCTCAGCTGTTTTTTTTTTTTTTACAAGAACACCTCAAAAAAAGGTGGGATACACAGTGAAAATTTTTCAATCATATTTAAACCAAATCTACTGAACCTCACTAATTTTAACTCTGTACCACAGCTGACATGATTTTGGTCACAGACTAGTGCATGTGCGTGTGTGTGTGTGTGTGTGTGTGTGTGTGTGTGTGTGTGTGTAAATTCTTCAGGACGAAAACAAGTAAAGCATAGTAAAAAGCCTCCTGTGCCCTCTGCATGTCCAGCTGGCCTCAGCCTGGTTATCCCAAGTAGAAAAAGGAGCGTGAGCAATCCTTCCTTACCCTGTTTTGTCTTCGGTGTGTTCACTGTTCACCTCCAAGGCTGCTGTAGAGGACAAGCGAAAGCAGAATCGTGACAGACACCTGACACCAGAGGCCCTTGACTGGTGTCACCCCACCGGGGTCGCCTGGGACACCAGGGTCGGGGCATTAGTTTTCACTCAGTTCCTGACCAAAGCAGGAAGGGCCTTACCTGCCATTGTCCAAGCAGCCCAGAGACGGGACTAGCCTCGGGGGAGCCCTGCTCCTAAGAACAAAGATGAGAGATGAATAATGAATAAGTCACCAGAACTTGGAGCGGCTGGGAAGCAGGAGGCCCCGGTGGAAACGGGAAAGAATGCTAGGTGGGAAAACCGTCCTTTCTTCCTGGGGGGCTCAGAGAGAGGGGGTCCATGCTCTGCTGAAACTGAAGCTCTGCATCCCAACACCAACTTTGGGTGGGGACCAGGCCTCAGAGCCCCAAACATTCCAAGGGACCGCTTGGACCCGCTTGACCTGCTAGGGGATGTGGAGGTTTCATCAATGTCCCTCCCTGACCTATGGCTTAGTTCCTGGCAAAGGCTGTGTTCAAAGCCGTTTATTGTTGTAAGCACAATTATTCAACAAACCCTGAGGGGTGACCATACGTCCTTCACGTAACATATTTATGAAGCCCTTCTCCGAGCTGTCATCAGGACTAAGTGGGGGGGGGAAGGCCCAGAATGTCTCCAGACAGTGAGTCTGGGGTGGCTAAGGCCCTGTATCTGGGGCCTGCCCATGCCTTGTCAGCCCAGGTTTTGCCTGTGAGCACAAACCCACCCCAGTAGTTCATGTCCAGCCTTCGTCTTATATGTCCAAAGCCGGATTCCAAGCCTGTTCCCCTCGTGGCCCTGTGTGTCTCGACTAAGGGCAACTCTGGGTTTCACGGGCTCAGTTCTTTCTTGAAATCGTGCTTTTGTGCTAAGAGTCTTTTTGGAAACAGAACTCATACAGTGATTCCAACACAGGGAGTTTCCTATTCCTTACAAAGCATAGGCTGTCTGGAAGACAAATGGGGGGACTCCAAGGTGATCATAGAGGTGGCCACTGGAAAAGGTAGCTTCTGTTCAGGGCTGGGTGAACCAAGGACAGGGGCTTGCTCTCCAACCCAGGCTGGTGCTATGTGGTCCAGGATGACCTTGAATTTGTGGCTAATCCTCTTGCTTAGCCTCCCAAGGGCTGGGATTACAGGAATAAGCCGCTATGCCTGGCAAGTCCAATATTACTATTATTTTAATCCAATATACTTAAGGCAGGTACCAGAGAGCTGGACTGAGCTCTGAGGATAACTACAGCCAGCAGGTGCTGGCCCTTTAGGTGCCCTTTGAGGCAGGTCCTGGAAGTACGGAGAGAGCTGGAGCCAGCAGTGTGGCTGACATTATCTCATTAACATGCTTTGTTAGCATATACTATGAGGCCTACTCATATCCCGTTTTGCTGTAGAAGTCATGATCACTATATTCTCAGTCTTGGTCCTTAGTGGCACAGAGCTGCTCAGTCTCCTCTTTCTTTGTAATTTTGCCTGTTTCGTTTTCCAGGACCTGGTGTTCTTTTGGTCCCCATGCTGGGGCTGTCGCTCTATTTCCTTTGTGGCCTGTTCTTTCCCTCTTGTCTTCTGTGACATCTCCATGGAGTTCCATCCTAAGCCCAAACCAGTGCTCACTGTACCGGAGGAAGTCCAGGAAATGGAGGGCGTAATCATCACTGTTAATCTTGACCACCAACTTGGTTAGATAGAGAAGCAGAGTTCCGTTTTGTTTGTGTTCTCAAAGATGAACTTGGGGGAAAGACCTGCCCTGAATGTGGACAGCACCATCTGGTGGAAGGGTTCTGGGCGGACTGGAAGGAGGAAGCCGAGCAGTGTGGCATCTCTCTCCGGCTGCCATGATGTGAGTAAACTGCTTGCTTGACTCTGCCACAGCCCTGTACTGTGGTGGCCCGAAACTTCTGAGACTGTGAACCCCAACAGATCCTTCTCTTCTTAAGTTGCTTCCAGCAGGTGTGTGGTCGCACTAACAAAAAGTCTAACATACCAATCAGAACAAAACCATAATCTGTCTAGCAGCCTTGGGATTGGCTCAAATGCTTCAAATTCTATTTCTAGAGTTTTCTTTCTCATTTGAAAAGTACCAAATGCATTCAGTCACCTGTTTGTAACCTGCATGGATTCCAGGTGGCAAGTTGGCCCTTGTGGCTCTGGATAATTTCTGCATGAATCATATTGATGCTATTTTCAAAGGTCTGTGTGAAATCTCAGATTATAGCTCTCAAGACAGGAAACATAATTTGTAACAAGAATAGACTGATTTAAACCCAAACACACCTGTGCTCCAGCTGAAGCCTGTCCCCCAAGTCATGCATGTTGGATAAGTAAGTCTCCGGGTACTTGCAAGCTTCATCTTGAAACTTTAGAATTAGTTGCAGTTCTATGAGGCAAAAGGCTTTCTGAACAAATATATCCCAAGTTCCACAACAAAGTAAAATGACTTTTGTTGGGGAATATTATTTAAGGTGTGTTACTTTTGTTTATGTTGCATTTGTTTAACTCTGTGAAGCTCTGCTACTGTGCCTGTCTAAAATACCTGATGGTCTAATAAAGATCTGAGTGGTAAGGCAGGAGAAAGGATAGGCGGGGCTGGCAGACAGAGAGAATTGATAGAAGGAGAAATCTGGGAGAAGAGGTAAAAAGAAGTGGCGAGAAAAGAAGGAGGACTCCAGGGGTCAGCCACCCAGCTACACAGTAAGCCACAGAGTAAGAGGAAGATTTACAGAAGTAAGAGAACAGGAAAAGCCCAGAGGCAAAAGGTAGACAGGATAATTTAAGTTAAGGAAAGTTAGCAAAAAGCAAGCCAAGCTAAGGCTGGGCATTTATAAGTAAGAATAAGCCTCCTTGTGTGATTTATTTGGGAGCTGGGTGGCGGGCCCCCCAAAAGAGCAAAAACAACCAACAACATGTGGCTGGGCGGTGGTGGCGCACGACTTTAATCCCAGCACTCAGGAGGCAGAGGCAGGTGGATCTCTGTGAGTTCGAGGCCAGCCTGGGCTACCAAGTGAGCTCCAGGAAAGACGCAAAGCTATGCAGAGAAACCCTGTCTCGAAAAACCAAAAAAAATAAATAAATAAATAACAGACCATAACTTCTAGTCTAGGAATTCAGAGTTAAAATATATATACAACTTGTCCCATCTAGAACAGACTTAAGTCCACAGGGATCATTTAACTCTATATTAAATAGGCCAGAAAGTTGGTTGGGAGTCCTTGGGACCATTGCAATTATTGTTTTGAATGAAAAAAAGAAATAAAAAGGAAAGAAAAGGACATGACTGCTCCTAGGAAGGGTGGAGGAGAAGGGTTATTGTAGATAAAAAGGAGATCATAGGTAGAGGCAGGGGCATCTGGAAGAGTCCAGAGTGGGCATGACCAGACTGAGCTGTGCCATGGTGGGCGGGGCCGGGGACACCCCAGGTGCAGCAGTCAGCCAACGGTACAAAAGGGGCAGGTAGCCAAAATGTCTGGGTTATACAGGAAAAGAGCCTCTAGAGGAAGGGCAGCCCAGCCCCTGGACTGGAGAGTTCAGAGAAGGCAGTATGCCAGCCATAGCCTGTAACAGGTAGGGACTGAGGGATGCTGGGAGGACCTGGAGGCTGCAGGTCCGCTTTGACAGGTTAAATAGGCACCTTAGCCATCCGTCCCGGGTTTAAAACGCAACAGTTTCTATCCTTTTTTTTTTCTCCTCCCCCCCTATCTATTTGCTATCCTGTGTATCTGCGAGTTTAGACTCTTTCTTAGTTTCATGTGAAGTTCATATGAATGAGTTCTGGGTGTGGTGTGTTTCACATGCGGTAAGCTGCAGCTGTTCTGTTCTGGTGATGAGCCGGCTCTGAGGGAGAAGGCCGCAACTCCTGTCGCATCCGCACTGGCTTCTTGGATGTTTTACTGTTCTTGCTTTGTTTTTCTCCATGTTTCTGTGACTTGGTGACTCTCGTCATATTCGACACCAGTTAGGCGCTCTCCCCACCCCCACCCCGTGCTTCACTCTTTCATCCAGCAACACGTGAACGCATACGCTGCTGCTAGTCACTTGGATCAGCTGACCTAGTTTAGAAAAAGAAAGATTCCTGGGTGACGGTAACAGAAGGCAGAAAGGCCTCTCACAAAAGGCAGAAAGATTCCCTCACAAAACTAGATAGATAGATAGATAGATAGATAGATAGATAGATAGATAGATAGATAGACAGAGAGAGGCAGATAGATATAGATAGATAGATAGATAGATAGATAGATAGATAGATAGATAGATGATAATGATGATGATGATGATGAAGATAGATAGATGATAGATGGATGGATGGATGGATGGATGGATGGATGGATGGAGAGAGAGATAGATAGATAGATAGATAGATAGATAGATAGATAGATAGATAGATAGATAAAAAATTTTAAATGTTTTTTTCCTTACAAAAAATATGGAACATGAAACTTTTCCCTACCCCAGAGAAAACCCTGCTCCACAGGCTTGGTTTGAAGTGGGCTCATTGCCCATGGGACTCCGGGGTGCCAGCTGTCAGACTCTGTGCTGAAGAAAGGGCTCAAAAGATGAGCTCCTTCCTCCGTGTCCTCTCCCCTCAGCTGCCCATTTCTCTACACCAGGAGAAACTCCCCTGATCAACATTCAGTACCGTCTTGGGGAACATTATCAAAGGGTGAGTGAGATTCCAGCAATTTAGTTCCTTAAACAGCAGAAATCCCAACTGTTCCCAGGAGCCTGAGCACTGAGTCAGAAAGAGTCCTGATGCTTCAGTGCCTTCCCAGCCCCTGGCATCGAACTGCCAAGACCCTGGCTTCCCCTGGTAGCAGGGACTTGCTCCTGTGGGCACAGGGTGGACTCCTGTCTGCAGACTCTGCTCCTTGGACAGGCTGGTCTGTGAACAACTCTCCACTCTTTCTCACTGGGTCCCTCGGGCTCATCTGACCTAATTCCGCAAGCTCAAGGCAGAGGACGGTATCCAGCCACTGCATGGTCTGTGTCCTACGTCAGCTACAAATCCCACTGTCGTTATGAAACACCACCTTGAGCAGCCCCTCACTTCCCAAGCTTGTGCTCATGTCTAATAAATGACCAACTTGTATTTCTTTGTTTTCCTTTCCCTATAACAAAAGTAAAATTACCTTTTCCCAGTAGATTCTGTATTTGTAAATACCACTATTATATATATATGTGTGTGTATGTATGCCAGGATATTAAGCGTTTTCCTTATTCACCATCAGGACAGAACTACATTTCCTTTTATTACTGGAGAGTTTCATCCTCTCTTCCTCCCTGGCTCTGTGTCTGGGTCTCTAGACACAGAGACGGCTACTCAAGAAGTAGCCACTGGTCCAAAGGATGGATGGACTGACAGATAGACAGACAGATGGAAACATGTCTATGTCGCTATCTTCCAGGCACCTCCTCAACAATGTATAGAATCCTTGCAATGTTTTCTGGCATTTATTCAGGACCTGTCAATCAAAGGACATATCTTAAGCCTAGCTAGGGGTCAGTACAACAGAGTGAATTAATGAAGATTCTGTTATTTGTTTTTGGGTTTCACCAAAGCGCTGGAGGAAACCCTGGTGACCTGGGCAGAACTTCTCAGTGACTGGTTGGACGGGTTCGTTCCCAGCACAGTGTTCCCAGCACAGCTCAGTTCTGTCAGACTCCTTGCCTTCTGCTAGGTTCTGAAATGGCTGTGCACAGTTTGGAGTCTGTACAGAAGATCACATGGCTCCCTTGGGGTTCAGAAAGAAAGCTGGTGATTGCTCTCCATCATGAGGCTGTGGGGGGTTCTGTGGGATCATTTTAAACTGAATCACCACACATTGTTATTTTTTGTATTGTTATTATTATTTTCAAGGGGAAAAAGCACCCAGAGCACTCACTAGACAATGGAGACACTGTAGGACACCTTAACTAAGTAATCAAAATTAACTACATTTCTATGGGGCAGATGCTATCCTATGGCTCCGGATGTGATGCCCTAGATAAAATACCAATCACCAGCCGTGAAAGGACAACAGTTAACACAGGGGGAACATGCTATTCAAACAAAATAGCAGTTCTGTGAGGAGTGTTTGCTGATGTCTCCCTGTTCCAGGTACTTGTCTAGAACACAAAGTGAGGAGACAGAAGCTTTGCCCTGCTCCATAAGACCTCACAGGCAGTCAGGGCTCGAAGGCCCTGCACTGTGCTTCTCAATCCATGCCAGAAGAGCAGCTCCTTACAAATGAAGCATCCAACTCCAAACACCAGGCCCACCAAATCCAAATCTCTGGGTTCAGATTTAGCAGCTGGTTAGTGAATTCCAGCCTGAGGGGACACCGGACACCACATCATCCTGCAGTTCTCTTGACAGCCAGCCTGCCTCCATCACTCCCAGTACAATCCCGTTTCCTTTCCAAGATCCACATTTGCTTCAGCCCAGTGAATCCCAGCTCTGCCACCAAATCACTGTGTGTTGGGGAAAAGCTATTGCCCTTCTTTGGGCCCCTGTGGCTTTATCTATTATTCTTGGATCATAATTCATATCTCATGGTGTTAGTATCAAGCCCTTTCCATCTTTCTGCCATCGAGGGTCATAAGTAACAGACCTAAGACTTGCCATTTGAAAAACAACAACACATTTATAACCAGTCATTCTGTTCACAAGTTCATCTGTTGATCTCAGTGTGAACATTCAGTTAATAGAAAATACTCCAGACACAGCAGGAGTTCTTCATAAACATTTCTCACAGGGTGGTCAGTTTAAAGAGTCTCTGGACATTTTGGATGGCTTTTTGCCTTTGGCCTGAAAAATCAGATTAACCACTGGCGTGGCTTGGCTAGTGGGATCTTTTGTGAACTCTCTCCCTAAATGGGAAATCTTGAACTTTCTACAAAATCTCAGTCTCATTTTGCTGCAGATTCTTAATATTTCTAAATAGATGCTGGCCTTTGGGCTTTTGTAGTCAAATAATCCAAATCAAAGCAAGATCTTCTATGGGAAAGGGAACAAGGTATGTTGTGGGAATCTACCGGAGAAACTCTTAGAATCAGTTTGGGATGGCCACAAACTAAGAGTGCGGCAAACTCTGTCTGTGAGCCTGAACATGTGGTGTGGTGTGTTAGCCCATTTCGGCAGAAGTACCTTATTGAGTGACCTCAGTGGTGACGAGGACCACTGCCTGCCCCCCAAAATTGAATGGCACACTTAGAGACAGGGTCAGGCAGAGCCTGATCCTCATGACTGGGGAGGGGAGTCAACGGCACCGGAGGCCAATTGCCTGCCCTGCATCAACCTGAGAGAAGGCAAGTGGCTGAGGAGGCAAGAGTCCTCTGAGACAAAAGACACTTTATTCCCAGACATTTCCTTCCATTTCTGTACAGCAAATAGCAGTCACCCCAGGATCTGGACCCTCAGAGCTCCTAGCTCTACAGTGTGTGGGACAGCAAGCGCATGCTGCCCACAGCAGCTGCTGCCTCTCCCAAATGATCACAAGGGAGCAAGAGTCCCAGCTTCCATGTGAAGCCATTCCAGTGGTTAATAGCCCTTCAGTTTAGGAAGGTTCTTCCTTAAATTTAATCAACTCTCTCATTGCAAGACTCATCAACTCCTGTTCTATTCTCCGTGGAGATGGAAAAACAAGTTAGTGCGAAATTTTGAACCCTTCATTGACTCACAGTGTTGGAGTCAAAAGAGGTGGCAGATATTATTATTATTTGTCATTATATTCCACCCAGGAGGATGCTTGCCCAGAGATGCGCCTGTACTCAATGGGCTTTAGTGTCCACTGCCGGCAAAACACTGGAGGGAAAAGCAGGAGGCAGTTGACTTAAGTAGCCTCCCGCGTGTGCATTTTCCACACTACTGTGTCTCCACAACTGGAAGGTGTTCCTGGAAGCATCCTCCTAGCCTTCTCTGCTAGCAGAATGAGCTGAGTAATGTGTTTATCTCACCTCACCTAACTTAGAAAAATCATCAGCCCTCTCAAAAAGCCTGTTTCACAGATATTGGGTCATCTGGCCCCGCCTTTTCCTATCCTTACCCACCAATGGCATCATGAGTGACATAAATTATTCTCATGACAGGGGCTTCCATTTGGAGAGTGGTGGCCTTAGGGTCAGAGAGCAGGATAACCAGACCATATCCACACAGAGTCTGTCATTGGTTTCCTTCTCCATCCTACCCCATCCTCCCTGTCCATCAACATAGGTACTTAGAGAATTTCCTCAAGATTACCCTCAGATATGAACCTAGTCTTCTAAACTGTGTAGTTTTTGTTAGACACAAATTTTAAATGTCCATAAATGGTTTCTACTGTAGATCTTACCCATTTTCTTCTCTCACCCTGCATGTTTTGAGGTTACCCCTTGCCCTGTGTACGTTCCCCTCCTCATGGGCTTTTTGACAGCTGCATGGGCCTCCTCAGTGTGCAGTTACTGCTTGATTTATAAACATTTCCCTCTTATGATGAGTAGCAAGGGAACACCTTGGAGAACATGCAGAAAGTGTCTCTGGAGTACATTCCCTCGGTGGAGATGGCACCGTTGTAAAACACTAGTGTCACAACCCCAAGACACAAGAATGAATGCTAAAATCCCAAATGGACAAGTTCCCTAAGCCCTGAAATCCCCCAGGCCACAATCTTGAAAGATTTAAATCCTAAATGTGGAACTAACGCCTGGAAGCAAAACCCCTCCAGCCGCAAATGCTGTTTTCACAAATGGCAACATCAGAGGAGCAAAGAAATCAGTTCTGAGCAAGTGACATGTGACACACCAATGCTGGAAATCTCCACTGGCATTTCCTGGACTCCTTCCAGCAGAATCCTAGGACCTCTTAATGAATCCAAGCGGCATTTGCCTGGAACAGAGAGGAGTTACTGACTGGTTCCAAATACGTCTGTCCCTTGTCAGACAAGAAGACATTCATGAGAAAGTGTGCTGTTCCGATACCTGCACTGTTTACACCAAACCTACATGTGAGCATTACGGGATGGGGTACACACACCCCTAACAACAGAGCCCATGTCAAATCAGAAGAACTTTCAAATGAGCAGCGCCTCAAAGAAAATGGATGTATTCTTGGAGGGGAGCCATGACCTAAAAGAAGACAGGAGCTGTTCATCTCCAAGCAAGGCTTTAAATTACAACCGGCAGCTGTGGAAGTTTTAGTCTGCTCTCAGGGTCTAGACCTGTGCTGCTGCTGTTCACCCGTCCCTATAATGTACATTTCATCTGTCAAATAATTTGTTTTTGTATCTTCCTTCGTACCATTTTATTCCTACTTAAATTAGCATCTTAATAAAAATAACTGTCGATGTTGTTTTTCATCTTTGAATCATTATGATACTGGAGGAATAAATTATATAAAGACTTTTAGAGAGTTCTAATTCACTTTTTTTCAAAGTTGGCTACACAGAGGTACCATATCATTGTGTATGTCTATAAAAATGTTGGGCCTGTCTGGGGATGTTAGCTCATTGGTAGGATGTTAACCCAGCTTGCCAAAGGCTCTGTCTGTATTCAGTTCCCAGCACCACTAAAAACATGTTGACACTTCCTCACAAATGAAAAAAAAAGTCCCTGTTTTTCTTTTTGGAACATCTGTACTTGTGAAAGTTAAGATTTTTCTAGATCTTGGCCCTGTGGCCATTACATATGCTGGGATGACCCATGGTAGTCCAAAGATGTGAATTGTCCAACACAATATTTCTTACGACTATGGTCTTAAAGTTGTGTAAATGTAATTGCCAACCACAATGACATATCCCTGTACACATTTCACTTTTTATTTAACTTGTGAAATAGTTCTTCTGCCGTGGTGGTGTGAGTGAGAATGCTCTCATAGGCTCATGGAGTTGATACTTGGTGCTCAGTTAGTGGAACTGTTTGGGAAGGATCAGGAGGTCTGAACTTGTTGGAGGAGGTGTGTTCCTGGGGGCAGGTTTGAGATTTTAAAACCCCACACCACTCCCAGCCTGTTCTCTCTCTCTCTCTCTCTCTCTCTCTCTCTCTCTCTCTCTCTCTCTCTCTCTCTCTCTCTCTCTCTCATGCTTATGGACCAAAATGTGGGTTCTCTGCTATTGTTCCAGGACCAAGACTACCAATCTGCACATGCCATGCTCTCTGCCATTATGAGTCCATTATCATAGACTCAAATTCTCTGGACCCATGAACTGCAAATGAAATGCTTTCTTTTGTAAGTTGCCTTGGTCATGGTGTCTCATCACAGCAATAGAAAAGTAGCTGAGAGATCTGCTTATAACTTCTGTACCTGTGTGATTATCATTAACATGGTTGGATGCTCCAGTTGTGAAACATTTATGCTACTGTGACATGCTTTCTAGAATAGCCTTGGAGTCTCAGATCTTTGTTCCTTATATATTAAGATGACAAATCACATTTTGATTTTAACATTATACCATTATCATATTATTTGGGGTATAAACCCAACTTCATCATAATGTGTTACAGAAGATCTCTAGTACATACATTTTCACAGAATCTAAAATGCCCCACATGCAACCACTAACCCTGACACTAGGGAAGCAGAGACAAGGAGGAGCCTGAGAGTTTGCTGGCCAGTCTAGTGATCTCCATGTTCAGTGAAAGACCATGTCTTAAAAATAAGGTAAAGATCAGAGAAGATGTCCACATCAATCTCTGGCCTTCATGTGCAACACACAGTATGAACACAGAGACATGTACAAATACATACACCACACACAACGATATAGCCATCATTATTTCAGATGAGTTTCTTGGAAGCTGTTTATACTATGTCTTAGCTTGGCTGTGGAGGAGGGGGAAAGGGTTTAGTTGTCTTACTTATCCAGATCAATTTGTCATCAAGGGAAACTAAGGCAGAAACCTAGAAGCAGAAACTGAAGCAGAGACCATAGAGCAGTGATTCTCAACCTTCCTAAAGCTGTGACCCTTTAGTACAGTTCCTCATGCTGTGGTGACCCCCAACCATAAGATTATTTTCATTGCTACTTCATAACTGTCATTTTGCTACTCTTATGACTCACAATGTAAACATCTGATGTGCAGGATGTCTGATGTGTGACCCCTGTGAAGGGGTCATTCAGCCATTGTCAGAGAGGAACACTGCTTACTGGAACGTGGCTCGCTGAATTTACGTTTTTATACACTCCAGGACTATCTGTCCAGGGATGGTACCGTGACCCACAGTGAACTGGTGGTCCCTTCTGTATCAGTCATCAATCAAGAGAAGGCCACTCACTGGGGTTGGAGAGATGGCTCAGAGGTTAAGAGCACTGACTGCTCTTCCAGAGGTCCTGAGTTGAATTCCCAGCAACCACATGGTGGCTCACAACCATCTGTAATGAGATCTGGCGCCCTCTTCTGGCCTGCAGGCATACATAATAAATAAATAAATCTTAAAAAAAAAAAAAAAAAGATAAGGCCACACAGGCTTGCCTACAGGCCAGTCTACCAGGCATTTACTTTCTCATTGAGGTTCCACTTCTCAATAGACTCTACCTTGAATCAATTTGACATAGATGATAGATAGATAGATAGATAGATAGATAGATAGATAGATAGATAGATAGATAACCAACACACACCAGCTTTCTCTTTTATCTATTTAACCTGACGGCCTTTGGCCTTTCATTAGGATTCAGACTGTCTGCAACTGATGTAATCACTCTAAGGATTACCATAAATCCATACCTTCTTACATACTTTCATTTTTCTCTACTACCTATATTGCTTTTTAACTCCCTTATATATTTTGTATCTATTATTCCATTTCCCACTGGTTTGGAAGGTTTACATTTTTTCTATTCTATTTCAAAAAGAGTTTTTGTTTTGTTTTGTTCTCCAGAAACCAAGTCTCGAAGTTATAATGCACTTTTCACTTTGCATGAATGGAATACCCCACACATGCACTGAAGTTCGAAGTCACAGAGCTAAGATTACAACTACTAACTCCAGCACTGAAGAACTTAAGAATTGCCCATCTTCCAGGTTCAAACCACTACTATTTTTTCATTATGCAAATATTTTCATAATAATATTTTATCACCTTATTGTAGAGAATGTCAGCTGTCGCATCAATCTTTTTCTCACACACACACACCGTGTGTTTGTTCTCTCTCTCTCTCTCTCTCTCTCTCTCTCCTCTCTCTCTCTCTGTGTGTGTGTGTGTGTGTGTGCGTTCAATATTTCAAAGGATCCAGCTTCTCTGGACCTAGCAGCATCTTACACACATTCAGCCCATTCTCACAGCAGCCTTGAGGCAACGCATCATCTATCTCATCATGTAGAGGAGGAAATGGAGTTCTGTGACTTTAACCAGTGTTCCCAAGACCACACAGCCAGTGAAGTGGCAGGCTGGACTTGAACCCAGGTCCTGTTTCTAGTACTTAGATTTTTCTCACCATAACACTGGCAGAATCTGTCAAAAATGCATGATAGAAAAACTGTAAAACATATGAGTACTTTAAGAATATATGGCTTTTTAGATGTAACTCACACAACAGAAAATTCCTCATCTTAAAAGTATAAAATTAAGTGGTTTTTCTGAGGTTCACAGGACTTTCACAACCATCATCACTAAGTCTAGAAAACTTTCATCTCCCCTGAAGAAAGCATTGTCACCCCTGGCAGTCACTCCCATTTCTTCCTTCCCAGATATCAGAAAATGGAAGGATCTCCCATGCTCATGGATAGGTAGGATTTACATAGTAAAAATGGCAATCTTACCAAAAGCAATCTACAGATTCAATGCAATCCCCATCAAAATCCCAACACAATTCTTCACAGACTTGGAAAGAAAAATACTCAACTTCATATGGAAAAACAAAAGACCCAGGATAGCTAAAAGAATCCTATACGATAAAGCAACCCTTGGAGGCATCACCATCCCTGACCTCAAACTCTACTATAGAGCTATAGTAATAAAAACAGCTTGGTACTGGTATAAAAACCGACATACGAACCAATGGAATCGAATTGAAGACCCTGACATTAATCCATGCACATGTGAACACCTGGTTTTTGACAAAGGAGCCAAAACTATACAATGGAAAAAAGAAAGTATCTTCAACAAATGGTGCTGGCATAACTGGATGTCAATATGTAAAAGATTACAAATAGATCCATATCTGTCACCATGCACAAAACTCAAGTCCAAGTGGATCAAAGACCTAAACATAAATCCAGTTACACTACACTTAATAGAAAAGAAAGTAGGAAGCACTCTTGAATGCTTTGGCACCGGAGACCATTTCCTAAATAAAACACCAACAGCACAGACCCTGAGCACAACAATTAATAAATGGGACCTCTCGAAACTGAGAAGCTTTTGCAGGGCAAAAGACACAGTCAATAAGACAAAAAGACAGCCAACAGAATGGGAAAAGATCTTCACCAACCCCACATCTGACAGAAGATTGATCTCCACAATATATAAAATCATCCTGAGTGAGGTAACCCAAACCCAGAAAGCCAGTCATGGTATGTACTCACTCATAAGTGAATTCTAGATATAAAATAAAAAACAATCATACCACAACCCATAGAACCATGGAGGCTATATATATATATATATATATATAGCATGGAGGTCCCTAGGACGACTGTGGCTTATAATAAATTTCGGTTTTACTCAATTATTGAAAAAAAAAGCCAAATGAATGGAAACACATGAACTATGAACCAAAGGCTGAGGGGCCCCCAGCTGGATCAGGCCCTCTGAATAGGTGAGACAGTTGATTGCTTGATCAGTTTGGGAGGCATCCAGGCAGTGGGACCAAGTCCTGTGCTCATTGCATGAGTTGGCTGTTTGAAACCTGGAGCTTATGCAGGGACACTTGGCTCAGTCTGGGAGGAAGGGACTGGACCTGCCTGGACTGAGTCTACCAGGTTGATCACAGTCCTCGGGGAGGCTTTGCCCTGGAGGAGGTGGGAATGGGGGGTGGGCTGGGGGTAAGGGGAGGGAGTGGGAGGGGGGAGAATAGGGGAACCTGTGGCTGATATGTAGAACTGAATGGTATTGTAAAATAAAATTAAATATATATAAAAGATTTAGGTTTTGATAAAGTTTACCTTTTCCCAGTAAAGATGGTTTTGTTTTGTTTTGTTTTGTTTTGTTTTGTTTTTTAGTTTAGGTGTAGTAGTATCTAGGAAAGCATTGCCTCATCCAAGGTCACAAAGATTCATGACTAATTTACTAAAGCTTGTCTCATTCAGAGCTACTATAAGAATTTGGAGGATTTCAACTATGTTTAACTTGGTCGGCTTATATTCTATTGTTTACAAATACACATACATACACTGAAATGGCATATAATACATTTTCATACTGTGGTGTGGTAATTGTTCAGTTAGCTGTATTTCCCATAGACTTGTTCTCATTTCTTGCTAAAACTTAACCTCCTATCAGTTCCATTTTCTATCTGCTTGGAGAGCTGCCTTCAGATTTTCCTCATTGTACTTCACATCTTTGTCTTCATTCTTGAGTACTTGCCATGAAGATCCTCAGTTCAAAAGTTCTTTCAACACTGTATTTCCCTGCAGTCTTCTTATGTTTTGTGTTATTGGGGGACAGGAGTTTTTAGGTGACCCGTCCCTTTCCACAGAGCAGCCTGGTTGTTCTGAATTTTCATTCTGGTGCGTCTAAGCATAGCTCCTTTTTATTGCTCCTGCTTGGGACCTACTGGGTTTTGTGAGTTTATGGCCCACGCCACTCATCATCACTCCAGGAAAGCCTTCCTCCCTGATGACCTCAGCCACCACAACTGCCTTGCCCCACTTCCTGGGACCCTAGTTACAAGTGTGTGACAGCTTCTCGTGGCTCTGTGGCTCCTACTTTTTAATTAATTTTCTATCTTCTGTGCCCTCTTCTGGATAGTCCCTTCTAAGTTATGATCCAGAGAAGTTTTTCCTTAGCCACTTCGCATCAGGTATTAAACACATCCTCCAAGTTCCAAATTTTGGTTATATGACTGCTCCTTTGTTCTTTCTCAAATAAAAAATAAAATAAAGTCACAATTGTCCAATAGCTTCAACATCTTGAGTTCATGTGATCTGTTATTTTCCTATGGATGCTGGCTTATTATGTTTATTGTCTCGTTGGATCCCTTCACTCTGTTTGAAACCCTTTCAGGGCTAGGGAGTAGTTCAATGGTGGAGGACTGTATGTAAAGTCCTAGGTTTGAGCCCCAGTACCATTAAACAAAACAACCAAACAGTTAATAAACAACTCAAGAATTTAGAAGATGTCATCACTCTCCAGCCCCTTTGTTCTTGGGCTACAATATAATTGGCACCTTGGCTCCATTGGGCATTATTATTATTATTATTATTATTATTATTATTATTATGACTAGTATTACTATTGCTTGTACTGGGAATTTAGTCATCCCTGCCCTTTCATTTCCAGTCAGTAATTCTCCTGATAAGATAAACTTCAGCCTAGTTAGGCCTCACTAGCCACTGAAATTCCATGAGACTGTGGTTGATCTATTGTGCACCCCAATAAACTTATCTTGGGGTCAGAGAACAGAACAGCCACTATATTAAACATAGGTTTAGGCAGTGGTAGCACATGCCTTTAATCCTCGCATTCCAGAGGCAGAGATCCATCTGGATCTCTGTAATCTCTGTGAGTTCAGAGCCACACTGGAAACAGTCAGACATGGTGACACACACCTTTAATCCCAGGAAGTGATGGCAGGAAGCAGAAAGGTGTATAAGGCGTGCGGACCAGGAACTAGAGCCTTTTAAGCTTTTAGCTTTTAGCAGCAGTTCAGCTGAAATCCATTCGGATGAGGACACAGAGGTTTTCAGTCTGAGGTAACAAGATCAGCTGAGGAACAGGATCAGCTGAGGAACTGGCAAGGTGAGGTGGCTGTGGCTTGTTCTGCTTCTCTGATCTTTCAGCATTCACCCCAATACCACACTCCTGAGTTTTTTATTAATAAGACCCTTTAAGATTCATGCTACAAGACTTTATTATATGCCATGCCAGGGACTTGAGTCTGCCAGGAAAGCTCTCTACCCCTGTGCCACACTACCAACCCCCTCTCGGGCCTTTTGGCTGACATTTTTCATGTTGACAACTACTTTTCTATGATCTTGATATGTGGAGGTCAGCATGACTTTAAATAAAATCCGAGGGTTTTTATTGTTCATTCCATCAGTTTTGTCTTGCCTTTTGCATTTGAGAAGCCTAACCCCAGTTAATTTTATCTTCATTGGCCTGTGGGCCCTGAAAGTTTACAGTCAGAAAATTTTCAAGCTCGGCGTTGAAACTGACAGCTGTGGTGGTTTGAATGAGAACGGCCCCCACGTGCTCAGGTGTTTGAATTCCCAGTGGGTGGAACTGTTCAGGAAGAACAAGGAGGTGTGTTTGAGGGAGGAGGTCTTTCGCTGGCGATGGGCTTTATGGTTTCAAAAGCCCAAGCCATTTCCCAGTTAGTCCTCTAATTATGGATAAGGGTGTATATGGTGGTATTTTATTTGCACTGAAATGTGATTTTAATTGTATGTTAATAAATAAAGTTGCCTGGGGGTCAGAGCTATTAGAGCCATAGCAAGAGCATGACGGCGGTGGCACATGCCTTTAATCCCAGCGCTTGGTAGACAGAGCTAGATAGAGCTCTGTGTGTTCAGGGATACAGCCAGCATTGGAGACACAAGCCTTTAAGACCTGGAGGGCAGTCACGTGTTTGGGTTTACAACCAATGAGAAGGCAGAACAGAAAGACTATATCAAGACAAACACACAGGAAGTAGGTCTCTTTTGGAGAGGTAGGCCCACCACAGGAAGAAGGGTAAGGTTTTAGCTCTGAGCTCTGACCTCTTGGCTTTCTTCTTTACATTGGTTCTGTGTTTCTTATTTAATAAGACAGTTGGTCACATCTACAGGTGTAAGTTCTCAGCTCCAGCTCCAGTGCCATGCTAGCCGGCCCGCTATGCTCCCTGGCTGGTCATGGACAAACTCTGAAACTGTAAGCAAGTCTCTACTAGATGCTTTCATTTATACGCTGCCTTGGTCACAGTGTTCACAACAGTAACTAAAGTGAGTGTTGAGAGTCTCTCTTCCAGGTATTCAAGTATGTTCTTTTAATACAAACTCAGGCTTTCTTTCATTCCAGCAATATAGACCCTTTTGTCCTACTTTTTTTCCCCATCATCCAGGCCCTAATGAACCTGAGACCCATGTGGACCTATACAGTTTGTGCCACTGCCTGATGCCTTGGTGATGTCCTTGGGCTTGGCTGCCTCAGGGTGCCATGCTGATGTGTGACATGTGTAACCATCTGAGGTCATGTCGAGGTTCTTGATATGCAGCCACTGAGGGCCATGAGTGGGTCAATGGTCCTGATACAGCCAAGGGCTGTGTTGATGTCTATAGCTTGTGATTACCACCAAAGTCCATGCAGATGTCCACGGTCTGGTCTGCCTCTGGAAGCCATGCTAAGATCTGTATGTTCAGGAGAGGTGGGCCTGCCCCTGGCTGGCTGACAGTGCAGGGTGGAGGGAACTGGATGCTACTCTCAGTGGCAGCTACCTGGTAGCTCTGATGGTGCAGTGGACCCACCCCTCACTGGTGGTGAGGACGCAGGAGAGCTGGCTCAGGCTGCCGCAGAGCTCTCCTCGGTTGATGATTTCTGGTGTGAAAGACTCATCCTCCCTTAGGGGGCTGGTCACTAGGAATCTGACCATGCTCCAAATATATGGACAACACAAAATGGACTTTTTTTTCCTGGGGGGAGGGTCACGGGGATCGGGGCAACATGGGACGACTGGGAGGTGAGCGCATAAGGTGAGATTCCCAAATAATCAATTTTTAAAAAACTTAAATTTTTTTTTAGAAAAAAGGAAAAAGAAAAAGAACAGTCATCTGAGAGATAACCAAACATGACAAAATAAAAGATGAAGTTGGCCACGGCAACCCAACAGGAGGAAAATAGCCCTAAGATTAGGCACAAGAGTTAGAGACCCACTCACTCACTTTTGCCCTGGTTTTTTGTTGGTTTGGTTTGGTTTGTTTTTTTGAGACAGGGTTTTTCTGTAGCTCTAGCTGTCCTGGGACTAGCTATGTAGACTAGGCTGGCCTTGAACTCACAGAGATCTGTTTGCCTGTGCTTCCGAGTGCTGGGATTAAAGACATTCGCCACCATCACCTTTAAATTTCCCTTTTTAAATGTTTAGAATTGAAGAGTTGCATGGTCAATATAAGATCTTCTATATATCCTTAGTTCTCCTTCCCCTGCTCATAACTCCATGTCCATGGCACAATTAGTAAAATCAGCTGGCAATATCTCAACACTAGTTAAACAGTCCTTACTTGAATTTTTGCCAATTTCCTTAGTATCCATTTCTGGAGTTTTAGTCACGATTTCTCATTGTATTCAGGTATTTTTCCTTAGTTCTTTCCAGCTGTAGCACTCTAAGAACTAGTACTGACAGTCAGCCTTATGGAACAAACTTCAATTAGAGGCTGATGGTTCTTCAATTAGAGGGTCGGAAAAAAGTTATGATGAAAAAAACTATTTTTATGTGTTCATACACTTGTGGGTGTGTGGAGGCCACTCCCGACCTTACTCTTACATTTTATTCTGTCTGTCTGTCTGTCTGTCTCTCTCTCTCTCTGTTTCTCTCTCTCACACACACACACACAGACCGGGCGCAGGGAGAGAGAATTTGGAAAGTGAGGTATGCCATGGAGACTGAGCCATCTCACTGGCTCCTCCACCCAATTTTGAGACAGGCTCTCTCTGAACCTAGAGCTGACCATTTCAGCTAGTCTGACTACCTACTAAGACCTCAAACCTCCTGTCTCTGCCCCCAGGGCTGGGATTACTAGCATGTGCTGTTGTACCTGGTTTTGATTGTGGGTGCTGGGGAGCTGAACACAGGTCTTCATTTGCATGGAAAGCTTTTTACTTATTGAGCCCCTTATGTGTTATTATCAAATCACATTAAGGGGATCAGGAAATCAAAATGCTTTATTCTTGGCTAAAATGCTGTCTACTTTGACTCTTCTGCAGTCTCTGTCTTCCTCTTTCCCTTTGTACTAAGCACAAAGGAGGGGAAGTAGGTTTTGATACACAAATGGTCAGATACTATGCAAACAGGTTAAGTCCTGGTTATGCTTGAGAGCGCTAGAAAATTATTTTCTATTCCTCCATAGTATTCTCAAACTTCATTGCTTTTTGGTTACAGTAGTTAAGTTCTGGCTTCTACCCATGCCAACTCACCACAGGCATCAATCACTTCCTTTGTCACAGAAATCCAACAATACCCTTCGGGCTTCTGTCCTAACCTTTCGCCAGCACTTGATGCTTGCAAATAACTTCCTTTTCTCAGGTATTCTTCCTTCCAGGATTCCACACACCAGCTTTCTTTCCTTATCTACTCTCCTCTTCAGCCCCACCCTTTAAATGAAAACACTATTAGGGTATTATCTAGGCCATCCTCTCTCCAGATGAGGTCCATGATAGAAGCTTCAGGGACAACTCGTATAGATTTCCCCTTCTAGCTCTGCATCTTCTAATGTTAACACAGAGCACCTCAACTTCAAACATCATTCACCAACAGCTGTATGTGACCAATAGAACCAAGTCTCACATTCAGTGCCCAAATCTGTGTACATCATCCAATTTGAGCCCCCTCCAGCTGCTTCCTAATTCTTCAAAGACTGCCAACAATGACTGAAACACAAGTGGTTTTTCTGTCATTTTCCCAGTACAAAACATCTTCATCTCTCCTGTGGCTTCTGAACCATGCTCCAGCTCTTCCTTACACCAAGGACCAGCAGATAAATTATAGAAGGACAAACTGTTGCTTGTCCAGTCTGGTCCTGTCTAGTCTCTTCTGATTCTGCCCACATCCCTGTCTCCATCACATGTCCACTTGCTGAGTGCTGCACCTCACCTATACAGGAAGCAGCCAGTCTCCCACTCTAGATTTGTTTACACAGTACAGCCACTGACTCATAAAAACGATCATACTATTTGTCTAAAGCCCTAAGAACAGCTTGCTACTCTGATAAAAATAGCAAACCATCAGAATGGCTTACAAACCACTCCTGCAGTTTGTTCTACCTTCCTCTCAAAACCACCTACGCTCAGGGTCAGGATGGTTCTTCTCAGGCCCATAGCTGCAGGAATTCTTCCAACTCTGAATCTTTGAAGTAAGTCCGATACTTGTTTGAAATGATTCCTCACACTCCCATAATGTCATGTGGTATTTAGTGGTCATCTACATCCCTAGTGCCCAGAAGCCTATTCATATGTCCCTATTCTGATTGAGAGTGCAGTTTCCATTCTGCCCCAACCCCCCTCCCACACATATCTTTAACCTTTATCAAACACAAAACTATGAGTGACCATCTGACTGTAACATGAATCTTAAAATGTCTTATTAATAAAAACAAATCCAAAGCCAGATATTGGGATGAATGCTGAAAGATCAGAGAGACAGAACATGCCACATCCAACCTCTCAGCCAATCCTGTTTCCAAGAATCCTTGAACTGGCCGGGCGGTGGTGGCACACGCCTTTAATCCCAGCACTCGGGAGGCAGAGGCAGGCGGATCTCTGTGAGTTCGAGGCCAGCCTGGGCTACCAAGTGAGTTCCAGGAAAGGCGCAAAGCTACACAAGAGAAACCCTGTCTCGAAAAACCAAAAAAAAAAAAAAAAAAGAATCCTTGAACTGGAAGCCTCTGAATCCTCACCCGAATGGATCTCAGATGAACTACTGCTAAAAGTCTAAAAGCTTAAAAAAGCCTCTAGTTCCTGGTCCTCATGCCTTATATACCTTTCTGCCATCACTCCCTGGGATTAAAGGCTCGTGTCACCATGCCTGGCTGTTTCCAGCGCGGCTTTGAACTCACAGATCCAGACAGATCTCTGCCTCCAGAATGCTAGAATTAAATAAAGGTTTGTGTGCCACCATTTTTTGGCCTCTATGTCTAATCCAGTGTCTGTTCTGTTCTCTGACCCCAGATAAGTTTATTAGGGTGCACAATATATTGGGGAACACGGTATCACAATCTGACTCCTTTCCCATTGTATTTCCAACATTTATCACACTGCATAGTAAGAATCCAATAAGTATGTATTAAATAAATGAACATTATTTGTGTGTGTGTGTGTGTGTGTGTGTGTGTGTGTGTGTATGTACCATTTTTCAAGACAGAGTTTATCTATGTAACAGCTCTGGCTGTCCTGGAACTTGCTTTGTAGCCCAGGCTGGCCTCGAGCTCACAGAGATCCCCCTGCCTCTGCCTCCTGAGTGCTGGGATTAAAGGTGTGTTTCACCACTGCCCAGCAATAAATGAACTTTAAACATTTCAGCACTAAAGCTATTTTTACATTTCCAAAGAAAACTGAAAGTTCCCATTCAGTCTAATCTCAGTGGGTAAAGGTGCTTGTCCAGAACCTGATGACTGAGTTTGATCCCTGGAACGCACATAAGGCAGAGAAACCAAGTCTACAAAGTTGTCCTTTGACCTCTCTATGCATGCTGTTACACCTGCCCCAACACACAGAAACATCCTACACATGTGTGAACAAATATATTCTTTTTTTAATCTGGCCCTTAACTCATATTGTGACTTCATGACATCCCTCAATCCATGCCTGATTAACAAGGAGTCTTAAAGTGTTGTGAACAGAAAAGTGATCACACTGCTCGCATTCTGCCCATTCCAGCTCATCGCTGTTGAGTTAAAGAGTGCTTAATATAATCCAGCGAGACAATAAAGCCTGAGTAAGGGACTGTGTCAACAGAGGGGTGGGGCCAGTCCTCATTCATCCCCTTCCCACAGCTAAAGCTATCAAGTATATCACAAGATGCTTCTTGGTGATTTGATTCTAGTGGTTAAAATCAGGGGTTTGGTTTTTTTGATGCTTTATTTTGTTGTTTTCCAACATGACTTCAAAAAAGTCAACAGAAGGAATTTGAGAATGAGCAGTTACAATCCCAAAGGTGATAGATATGGAGGGTCTTGGTTTAGTAACATCCCCTTCAGTGCTTACGGTCAGCATCTTGTATAGATTATAGAAATCAACAAATATCAGAATTATAAAACCAAATTACTACCTGGTGAACTTACGAGACAGGTGCACTGAAGAGAACTGTCAGTTCATGTAGGACTACAGACCATTCCCAACAAATGCCCTTAGGAAGCAATTTCCAGGCCTAGGCAGGAACTCCCAGAGGAAAGCAGGGATGAGGGCAGTGTGCCTCAGGTCTACAAATGCATCTTTCTTCCATTCCCCTGAACACAAACACTTACCAAAGGTGTGGTTATGAGAACATACAAAAGAAACAGGACCTGTCCTGCAGGAGGAAGCAAGAGGACACACAGGCTGTTGCTGACCTTTTGCAAGGCAGTTTCTAATTATATCATCACTCACATGTGTCACTGTTAATATCATTGAAAAATAACAAACGTTCAACATTTTAAGGATCTTGCACAAAGCAAATGACAATAGGTTTTATTAACATATCTTACAACGTCACTTATTCCTAGTTTTGTAATTTCTGCTTAATTATAAAGGTTGATTTCGCTTCTACAGTAATGTACTGTATTTAAATGATCATTCATACAAGATCACATCAGTACATGTTTTTGAATAATATACACACATCACTCTAACTTGGACCTGTTATTTTAAAAGTAGGTTTATAAATGGGACTTATAAAAGTTGAAGGAAATGGAAGTTCTAATTTAGCAGCATGCATGTATGTATTCAAGTACAACTTTCAACCAAGTGCTTTTTCAAAATTTACTGGTGACTAATTCACCAATATCAAAATAAACACTATCAAATATCCAAATTTTAAAGTTAAGGCTAATATTTTCACTTCACATCCATATGCACAACCAAAACATTCCATTTAAATATGTAGTGATCAAAGTCGGAATACATTATACCATGTATATATAGCATCAGAGTTCCAAACTGTAGAATTATTCAAGTTCATGAATCCTGCAACAGTATTTACTAGAGATGTAATTAGCATTTTGCTCCTCAACCACACTTACAAATGGTCTGATATTCATAATGATGGATGCAAAAAAGGTAACAGGCTGAACTTAAAACACAATATTGTTTCAAAGAGCAGTTGTCGGGGGACAGTGATTCACCTGAACAAATCATTCTAGTTTTACAGAAAATTATCTTACTACTGGAAATGTATATAAAAATAGCGAGCCATTTCCTCCACATCTAAAGCGCTCCAGGTAATCTTCTGACACTCAGAACTCCTCTAAGTGTGGACTCTTCTGCTTCCCTTACTCTAACGCAACGCCATCCCATCCTTTCATGTTAACTTTCATATTCTGTAATGCCATGTCATTCCAAAAGTTTACAACATAGCTCTGATGTTACTTTTATATTTTCTCATTCAATGTTTCTTTCTTTCTTTATTTTTTTTCTGTTTTTTTGAGACAGGGTTTCTCTGTGTAACAGTCCTGGCTGTCCTGGAACTCACTTTGTAGACCAGGCTAGCCATGAACTCACAGAGATCCACCTGCCTCTGCCTCCCAAGTGCTGGGATTAAAGGTGTACATCACCACCATTTTACTTTTACAAGTAAAAATATAATTTTATATAACAAGCCATAGTAATCCAAAGTACCAGGAATTGCATGATAGTACTATATGTGTGAAATAACCATCAAATTATTGAATCACCTGTAAAAATTCTCAGAACCAATTGAACGTGCCTTTCTGTCCTCTTCCTTCCTCTTACCGAGTGTACTGTAGCTCAGTCATTCCCATTCTGAACTACAAACCCCTCCCTAACACATAAGCCGATCTTCACAGCAGTTTCTGAAAGCAGAAGCATGACTCATTCACAAGGGTCAGCACTCTCTAAGCCTTTCCCCTCTTAGGAACCCACACAGAAAGAGCAGTGATTATACTGCATGAGCATAGTACAGACCAGTGCTTCAGTTGGTAGGAAAGTTCCAGAAATTAAAGTTCATCTGTTGGGATGAATGAGCATTTTCAATCTGATCATAGAAATACAAGCTTGGTTGGCAATAAAAGGTGGGCATGCACAGAATCAAAACTCTGCCATGTATACATTCTTAACCCTTTTGATTTTATTGTACAATCTAGTTGTCACTAACAACTTTAAGAATTCATTCAATTGAAGGGGCAAATTGATTTTTGAGTGTGTATGGTGCTTAAGATGAAACTCCGGTTTTGTGAACGTTAGCTGTGGACCACTGAGTGACCCCTCAGTCCACAAATGTTTATTTTAAGAACCCCCAACCACACATATGCCCCCCCCCAGTGCACTGCACTATCCTGACAGCAGCTACCTATTTTACAGCTACTTCAATGATTTACCCGGGGAAAGCGTTTATGAAATTCCTGAGAATGAATTAAGTTTTCAGCAAAGCCTTAAACTTTTAACAGATTCCTCATAAGAAAAAATCTTAAAGTTCTACTATTAGACCAATTTTTACTATACAATATTTCACATAAATCATGTTTTACATTTTTTCTAATTACATACAGCAAAAATCTCAAATCAATACAAGGGTGACAAAGAAAAAGATGCATTATGTTTAGCAGATGCAAATGAAAACACAGAAAGAGCAGTAAAACTTCAAATAAATCACATCCCCTCTATCAGTGAACAGCCGATAAGGGCATTATAGGGAAAATCATTTCTGAATGATTTCTGTGGACAAGTTGTGCTTTTTTATTAATTGTGCACTTAAAAAAATGACCACTAAAGAATGATTTAACTTATTTGTTGTCCAGATACTTGAGAAAAATTATTATACCATTAATGTGGTTACCAAGCACCTAATTTTGGAAAGGCTTCATAATGTTTTCTTTTTCATCCCTCAGCAAAGACATCACCCCCCCAATTAAAGCTTATTACTGATAAATCAATGTCAATGAAGATGGTAATATATGCGGTGCTGAGGCGTGTGTCACAGCCCGTTGTAGTGTGGACCCCATCTTTTATTGATGTGGTCAAAGGTGTGCGAAACCCACTGCTGCTCGAGCACTCGGTAGCGCTCCTCACAGATGTAGAGAGGTTTGCCTCGCCTGCAACACAAACAAAGGACACCAGCATTAAAGGTCATACACTCCAGCCTGGTCTCCACACACATTTCTTCTTTAAGACACCTCGGCAAAGACAGCTATGATTTTATTTTATGTGGTCTGTATTTTGGATAGGAAAACTATCTCAAAGCCAGAAATAACTATTTAAATTAATGATTGTCAGACTTTGTAATATTTGAACAGTTATAATTGCAAAACCAGGTATGGCACACTGGTTTCAACACTGGCGCTTCAGGACAACACCTGACACACCCAAGCAGGGCTAACCTAAGGTCCCGGTCCTCTTCTCCATGAGCATCCAAATAGACGGAACCCCAGAGGCAGAAGCGGTGGCCTCGGATGATGATAATCACTGATGCATTGATTAAAAGGAAAATTCCGGTTCCGGCACCACAATTCTGAGAATGCTTTAAAAAATAAAAAAAAAATGTAACAATGCACTTTAAGTCAAATGGCCTTTATAGAAAAATCAAGAACATCTTAATTAATAGTTAATAATATAAAACTATTTAATTTTACAGAAAGAGTTCATCTATTTAAACCCATAACCCCAGCCCCAACAGCTCGTTAACACGTTAGGAAGAATCTCGAGGAGCGCTGTGTGGGAAGCAGCTTGAGCTCGCCTAGCTCAGAGGCTAGCACTCTTGGGGCATCAGAGAAGGCTGTTTCCCAGTGCCTTGAAAAGTGGGCAAGAGGAAGGGAACTGCAATTGTACTTAGGAAAGGTTTGGTGTCTTAAATACAGACAGCCTGCGTTCTACCTCTGAACGGACTACTGAACTCACAGACGGGAGGAAGATGAAATGCGGTTTCACTGGACCCCATCATCCCCAAGGCTGGCCTTCCCACCCACCATGTGCTTACCAGCACACATTCACAGTAACTCTGCTGCTTGCAGCACAGGCCTTTCAGGCACACAAACGTGCCACACACCAGGCACACAGCTGGGTCTTTGGGAACCTTGGTGCAGACACTGCAGGTTTTTCTGTGGTAGTACTGAAAAATGGTGTTGTAATTCTCAGGCAACTGTAACAGGTGTGGTAATTTCCATCTGGACTCTTGGATAAGCAAAGCCTAAAACATTCAAAAAATATAGTCATCAGTCCCATGTATATAGGATTCTAAAATTACACATTCAATTTTAAAAGGATTTTATTTTAGGAAGGAAAATCCGCCTTCAAGAATGTGATTTATTTATTAAAAATCTTTCTTTTCCCATTTTACAAACAATAAAAATGGTCCTTTAACAATTATTATTCTTTATTTCCATATAGATTTCAATTGTAAAAGATGTAAGATTTTATAGTAAGTAACCTAAAACATGTTATTTTTAAGAGAAAAAAAGTATTAGTATTTCTGAACATGCATGAAAATATATCTGTAAACATGCAAAAGTGTTCATTAAAATAGTTAAACATTTTCTGACACCAGGTCTTAACCTGTCACACATAAACAATTCTTAAGCTTTTCTTTATCAGAAGTCAGAACTGTAAGTCATTATTCCTATTTTAATGCTTTACATGAATTCTCCTCCTAGCACAGGCAACGTTCATATACTTTAGGCTGTCAAGGTTATTTGTATCTGTAAGTGCTAGCTAATAACTCTTTGAATAAACTTCCTATTTATGTAGGAAAAAAAACTCTCAGTGTTAAAGCTTCCTGCAGGGCAAACTTTATTTACGATTTGCAGTTGTAAAAAGGTACTGGTAATATTTTTTCTAGATGTTACTACATTCACAGTTCAGTTCCATATGTTTATTAGGTGACTAATTTCTATAACACACTTACAGAAATTGAGAAGTTCAAAGAAAAAAAAGATCTTAATGTATCATTAAGATTCATTAAAGAGCTGGGCAGTGGTGGTGTAGGCCTTTAATCCCAGTCCTTGGGAGGCAGAGGAAGGTGGATCTCAATGAGTTCCAGGACAGCCTGGTCTACATAGAGAAACCCTGTTTCAAAAAAGCAAGCAAAGATACATTAAAGAAACAAATGTGATAACAGAAGCTGAGTTGAGCGGCACTTGGGGATTCAGAGCTCATCACACTTGAGGCCCTGGGTTGAATCTTGTCCATAAACACAGCAATGATGAGACGCAGCACTAGAGATGGAGGGGGTTAGGACTATAGAGAGGGACCAGCAGATTCAACAGAAGGATAGTAGGGCTGCCTGAGACAGAAGTGGCCCCAATGGGCCAATTTAAAGGCATTTTAAAGTCTGCACCACACTCAAACTCTTTTGTGCCAAATCTGAGCAAGGTAGCAGATGAGTGGTTATAATAACAATGGAAACACAAGCAAAACCATAAAGGCCCTTGACCACCAAGTGGGGCAGTCTTCCTAGATATGCAGACAGCACCTCCATGAACAGAAGCAGGAACGTGCTCCATGACAACGAGAAGATGCTGAGCATTCGCATCTAAGAAAGTCATATACATGGACTCTTGCACTAGTTACTTTCCGACTTTTACTATCAGAAGAAGAGTCTAGGGTCTCTTCACATCTAAATAATTTCTGGTGTCTTATCACCTTACTTTATCTACAAAGGACAACAGAACTGCCCTGTGGAATAATATTTTCATGTATCACTCCATTCTCAGTAACAGTAATTCCTTTATTTTAAAAAAAGGCTGTATGTACAGAAACCATGGCGAAAGCAGCGCCCCCTGCTGCCTCCTTCTCCACTCTCAAGTCACTGCTCAATGTCTTCTTCACAAACCCCTTTGACCAACCCAGCTGGAAGCATAAACCCACACTTAGAAGTTAGACATGATCTTTTAGCTTTCAGTCCAAATACTTTTAAACATGAGACAACAGTTTTACAACTAAAAACATAATTTATTAACTTTAATTTTTTTATCTTTCAACACTACTGTGACAGTTGCTTAAATGATTTTTAATCAAAATCTACTGGCTTAAGCTAAAAGTAACAACTAATACACCTTTGTAACTGACATATTTCTGCTTTTTTACTACTTATGAGTCAATGATTTTTTCAACTTTATCAGTTTAAACCTGCTACCACAGACGCCCTGAAATGTGAACATTCCCATTAGTCTCTAAGCTGTGAGCACATTGCCACCACAGCAAGTGGTTTACTCTTTCTACATACCTTTCCTTGTTCTGCATGCCTCTCCGTAAACGACCTTATCTCAGAACACCACTGAGTTATGATGTCAAATGCTGCAACTGGCCAGTCCAGACATGAAGCACTGATGAACGGGTGATCTGTTTGGTAAAAAGTTGGTAGAAGTCCCAGACAGCTGGCAAGAACTGAAAATTCTTCTTCTTCCTTTTAAATAGGAAACAGAAAAATCTCAAGATATTTTAACTGTCATCTTCACCAAGAACTTTGGGACAGTAGGAAACTTTCTCAACTGAAAATAAGTGAAGGAAGCAGAAATATCAAAGAGGAGATAAGGTTTCTCTTTATATTTTAATTCAAGGATCCTTCAAATATTTTTTCCTTAAAATTTAATTCCTAAACATCTTGACATCTGCTTCTTTGATAGAGGTGTCACGTATCTGATGAATAGTTTAGAGAAGTTAGCAACTTTATAAAAGCTCTTTAGAAAACAAAAGAGCTATTTGGGGTTTGAAAAGCATATACATTGAGCTGGGTACAGTGGGTACACTGCAATCCAACACTCGGAGGCAGAAAGCAGGAAAGTTCACAGTTGAAGAAAGAGAGTTTGAAGGCAGCTTGGACTATAAACAATGAGACTCTGCCTCAAAAACCGAGGGCTGGGCTGGAGCTGAGTGGTAGAGTGCTTGCAAGGCTCTGCATATGGTCACAGCCGAAGGAATAGGGCTGTGAGGGGTCTGGTTACCAATGTAGATAAAGAACAACAAAAATCATAGAATTCTTAATACACATAAAACAAAGTTTGTTTTTTGTTTTTGTTGTTTTTTAATGTGTGTGCGCGCGTGCGTTGTATATATGGTGTATTTTTTTAATCCATAGAATATTGTATATATGGTGTGTGTTTTTTTTAATCCATAGAATGATCTGTCAGATCTGAAGCTCTGTTCACTAATAAAATTAGAGAAATGAGAATGAATAACTTATATATTCTTTAGGTTTGCTTGTTTTTCTTCCTTTTTTGAAACAGGCTCACACTACATCACGTTGGCTAGCCTCGATTCTCCAAACCAGATTGACTTCAAAAGTTTTATTTTCTTTCTGAGACAATGTCTCGAGCATCCCAGGCTCATCTCATATTCCCTAAGTAGTTAAGACCTTAAACTTCTGGTCTTCTTGCCTCTAACTCCTAAGTACTGGGATTAAACGCCATGTCCAGTGCCAGGGACTGAACACAGGCTCTGTGCATGCTAAGCACGAACTCTCCAACTGAGGCACAACACCAGCCTTCTTAAGCTTACTTTTAAAGATGTCTGTTAGTCTTCTAAGCACAAACAGAGATTCTCCAGACCCTCTTTATTTACTGAAGACTGTGTTGGAGGCTAACAAATCCCCTCTCTCTTATATGCTGGGTCAATTCCTATTCCTCCCAAAGCTTATCTTCCCAGAGATGGAACTAAGGACACTTCAAAGCACCCAGCTTCACTGGGTAAACAAACCGACCCTTCCATACCTTGCAGATGCTTCAATCCTGCATATATGTTTTTACTAATAACATTAAAAGTAACTTTGCCTCCCGACATGACTAGGTCCACCTGTGCTTGGCACAAAGTGAACTTTTATAACTGAGCTAATTTTATGTATTTAGTATATCATTCCAAACTCTACCACAAAGAAACTAAGCTGAAAAAAATCATACTGATATGCAGGCTGAAACTATAGAGCTTCCATTTTAACTACACAAAGAAATGACTTTTAAAAATCTGCTTTACTGAAGTATAACTTGCATGCCATGAAATACACTCATTCTAGGTGTGGTTTGGTGAATTTCATATGCACCCACTATAGTATAAATCTTGAACAGTTCCATCACTTCTAACAGTCCTTCCTGTCCCTATACAGTTCATCCTAGCCTGTATTCTTGGCAACCAAGCAACCACTGATATGCTTTCTACCATCACAGCTTTGGCTTTAAATTTTTTCATATAAAGACAGGGACTCACTATGTAGTCCTGGCTGGCCCCGAACTCGCTATGTAGAGCAAGCTTGTCTTGAACTCACAAAGATCTGCATGCCTATGCTTCCCAAGTACTAGGGTTAAAGGAGTGAGCCATTACATCTAGCTCAGGCTGGCCTAGAATGCATGATCCTCTTGTGTGGTAATATTGTGTTCCCCAAAATATTGTGCACCCTAATAAACTTATCTGGGGTCAGAGAACAGATCAGCCACTAGATAGACACAGAGGCCAGAAAATGGTGGCATACATGCCTTTAATCCTAGCATTCCAGAGGCAGAGATCCGTCTGGATCTCTGTGAGTTCAAAGCCACACTGGAAACAGCTAGGCATGGTAACAAGAGCCTTTAATCCCAGGAAGTGATGGCAGGAAGCAGAAAGGTATATAAGGCATGAGGACCAGGAACTAGAGCCTGGTTAAGCTTTTAGGCTTTTGAGCAGCAGTTCAGCTGAGACTCATTTGGATGAGGATTCAGAGGCTTCCAATCTGAGGAAACAGGATCAGCTGAGGAACTGGCGAGGTGAGGTGGCTGTGGCTTGTTCTGCTTCTCTGATCTTCCAGCATTCACCCCAATACCTGGCTTCAGGTTTGATTTTATGAATAAGAACTGTTAAGATTCGTGTTACAGTCTTGCCTTTACCTTTTGGCATATCCTACCAGTACATGTCACGACAACCAGCTATTCCTTTTCATTGCTCAGTCCACTATATAGACATACTAAATTTCATGAGTGTATTACTAGATGACTGAACTATTTTTTCACTATCATGGATCAGGTTGTCTTAAGTATGCTTTTAAGTCTTCATGCAACTAACTATATGCCTTCATTTATTTTGGTGGACATCTAGGAACAGAACAGGTGAGCTGCAAAGCAAGCATATGCCTAATTCTTAAGAGAAACTAAGACATCTTTTCCAAACTGGATGTACCATTCTACATCCCTACCAGCAGTGAATGACAACCTGGCTAACCCCAATCCTCGGCAGTACTTGACTATCACTTGGGGTGTTAACTTGGTGCCATCCCTTGCCTTAGCTTGTGCTTCTTGAAGGAGTAATGCATCGAACACTTTCCTTCGACTTCTTGGTCATTCATAGATAATCTTTTCACAAAATGTTTAATATTTTTGCTCAGTTTTCTATTGATTTTTTAACTTTATTACTGAGTTTCAAGATTTTTGATGTATGCTGGATACAAGTGCTTCATCATATAGAGTTTTAAAACTCTGAGATATAGCCTGTAACTCCAACAATGGCCATGGCATGCTCAGAAGGGCAGCAGCAGCACCACTGGCACTCTAACTCTATGACAGCTTACATCCCCTGTTGTAATGAAATTCCTTCCTAATTTCATTTGTATTTATACTCATTTATCTCTATCTTGAGACTGGGTCTTTCTAGGTAGCCCTGACTGGCCTGGAACTCTTTATGTAGAACAGACTGACCAAGAATTCAGAGATTTACCTGCCCCCTGCCTCCCGAGAGCTAAGAATAAAGGCATGCAATGCACTGCCACACCTGGCTTAAGTTCATTTTTAGATTAATTATTCCTAAAGCATAGAAATAAAATGAATTTTAGTACACTTTTCTTATATCCTGAAACTTTGTTAAACTTATTCATTAGCTCTAGTAATTTTTAAAAATTACTTCTTGGGCTGGAGATATGGCTCAGCAGTCAAGAGCACTGGCTTTCATTTCTTACTCTTTCATACACCTAATTCAGCCTGTTTCTTTCTCTCTTGGTCTACCTATGCATCTGGTGCTCTAGAATAGGTAGCTACACAAGTGCCACACCAGTTCCAGAGCTTCTGCCTCAGGCACCTTCCAAGTTATGAGAGGACGCCCCGCTCATAAAACCAGATGGAAGCAGAAGCACTGAGCCGTGAGCACAGAAACGGGCCGGCTCCTAGCCTGGAAGTGTGCAGGGAGAACTGCTAAGGGAGATGCTAACTTTCCTTGGGCAATCTTCATGCTTAAAAATGATGCTGTTTATAAAATGAAGCTTTCTATAAAGTTGAGATTTTTTTAAAGCCAAAAATCTAAAAAGAAGAAGAAGAAGAAGAAGAAGAAGAAGAAGAAGAAGAAGAAGAAGAAGAAGAAGAAGAAGAAGAAGAAGAAGAAGAAGAAGAAGAAGGAAAGAAAGAAGGAAACAAAGGAAATGCCTCATGGTTGAATGTTTTATATATGATCAACATCTCCTTAACTCTAAGGAGATGATACTGGTAACAAATACATAGTTTCCCTTGGAGCACTTGATAAAAACCAAACTATCATATTCAACTTCTTAGGACAGAAGGAACAAAACAGTTATCTATGTCTGATATAATTCAGGCTTCAAGGGCCACAAATAGAGTGACTTGTAATTTCCTCATCCCACTCTTGAGCTGGCAGCCCGGCTCAGGTCAGGACCGAGTCAGTGCCCATGCTCTGGGTTTACTCACCTTTCGGTTTCCTGCCCTCTTTCTCCCTTGCCTGTTCTTTTGACCCACAGCTCTGTGAACTAGGTTAAACCAGCAGTAACCCCGGCATCCAATTTTTAACACAATTGGCTATAAAGCATTTATAAAGCAAACATTTCATTGCCATAAAAACGTAAATCTTGCCACAGCGTCTAACAGTCTCTCTTCTGAACAATGTAACCTTTAAAAGAGTATTAAAAATATCAGCAGAGCGGACACTATTCTTATTCAAGTATTAGGCCTAAATTTATACTAAATTGATCTAAAACTGCTCAACCATCCAAAATTAGTAATGTTTTCAGAAAAAAAATAAGTGGTTGCTAATAAACACAAAACAGCAATATTAGGGACATCTAGTCTTTGAGCTATACTGACATATGCTCATAGCACAGTTCTGCACATTAAGAGACATCAGTATTCCACTATGCATCAGTGTGATTTAGAAGTTAGCCTACTGTAACAGGGCCCCCTACCCTCTAACCCAAATTATACCTGGCAACTTGGTAGATCTTCCCCGAAGAGGTGGTGCTGAAGAAGGCTGCTGATCCTAAGGAAAGGTAAACAGAAGGCCTGGACATATTTTTCCATGGACTCAGGAGACCAAGCCATAGGACTAACCTAAAGTTAAAAGAGGAAAATGCAAGAATTCATTCTGCAATAGATGCAGCTTTTCAAAAGTTCCTTCTTAGTGGCAACAAAATCTAACCTAACACAGACATACCATTGAGCACTCCTGGGATCCTTCTTCACAATATAACTTCCCTTTAGACAGTTCGCTGATAACAAAGCTCAGCAGCACTTCGTAAGACTTTTCTGCATCACATGTATTCTGGGAAACAAATTAAAATATCAACTTTATATTGGGCACTAAAACAAAAGTTCAGTGGAAATAATCCCCTTTAATGTAGTAAAATTACAATTGTATTTTTTTTCTCAAATGTGTGAATTTCATTTCTCCTAAATCCATGTTAACTACTGTATTCACAAATTTGAGTAAGTGGATAAAATATCCCAAGTATGTCTTTAAAAGACAGAATGTAATGTAATGTTTATATATATAAAATCCAAAAACACTTCCACTCCTGAGAGTTCCTCCTGAAGAGGAGTTCCCTAAACTATGCAACACTGACTTAGAGAGATCCTCCACAAGCAACAAACAACAAATCTGAACTATATAAAAAATGTCTGCAATCTGAAGAGTCAAATAAACGTATATATAAACAGCCTCCTGACAGTGGTACAAATCTTTTCATATGTAATAAAAAAAGAAGGGCCACAATGTCTACAAATTCCCTAAAGAGGTTTTTTTAAAAGTTTAGTGTGAAAATCTAACCGTGATATAATATTTATCCTACAATATGTAAATAACTGCATTAAATAATGACATATAAATGAAGATTAATAACCATTTACATTTTTATAAGAAAGGGAAAAGTTATAAATTAAACTTTTCAATAGCCAGGCATAGTGCTGTACACCTTTAATCTCAGCACTCAGGAGGCAGAGGCAGGCAGATCTCTGTGAGTTCAAGGCCAGCCTGGTCTACAGAATGAGTTCCAGGACAGCCAAGGTTGTTACCCAGAGAAATCCTGTCTCGAAAAACAAACAAAAAAATTTTCAATAATAATTTTATATCAAAGAAATGTATCTCTTACTATATATTAAAGAATAATATAAATATATAAATTATAATAATGTGTAAATCAGAAGAAGTATTTTTCTATGATGTCATTTTCCTTATTAACTATACTTTTAAAATATAAAGAATAACTGAATAAACACCAAGAAATATAAGTTTGTTCTGAACTCTGTTATTTTTTATTAATTAAATTTTAAATTAATTAATTTGCATCCATGCATGCATGCAATACATACTGTCCACTCTCATCTCCCACCTCCCTACATTCAAACTTTCCCTCCAGGGATCAAATTCAGGGGTCAGAGCATGCTAGCAAGCACTCTACCACTGAGCTACACTTCCAGTGCCATCCCGAATATTGATGGCATTCACAGCCTGGAGAACAGAATCTGTTATTGGTGATACTTGGTTCTTTTACCCTCACTGTTTCATCCATGTTATTGCATTCTTTTCACCTAGACTGTGAATTCCAAAATGTCCATAACTATACTTTCTATTTTCCACAAATTCTTCTTCATAAAGAAACTTCCAACAATAGGTGCTGGCTGATGAATGGAATTTTTCTTGATAATTTTGGAGCACTGGACCTTAGAACTTGTCCGAACATGCTTTTTTTTTTAATAACCAAATTTTTATTTAAAGATTTCTTTTATGCTTCCTATTATACCTAGTCATGTATATTATGCCCTAACTATAAACTACAAAACACTCCTGATTTTACAACTGCTAAAACAGTGTGGCCTGACTCATTCTTGCCCAATTAACAGAATGATTAATTATTTCCCAAATATGATCACTATATATTACACATAATTTACACAAATAAATACCTTACCAAATATCAAAACAGTAAAATATTATATTATTAAAATATGATTTAATCAAATTACCTCTTAAATATTTAGGCAGAACTCACTTAATCCAAAAGTTTTATATCTCTCTCTCTTTTCCTCTCTCTGTGAGAGAGAGCATGGATCTGATATTTGTTAATAAAGAGATTTCTAGTATATGAGCCAGCTTGAAAGCTTCCTAAATTTTTTTTTCTTTAATGTCATTCTTTTTTTTTTTTTTAAAGATTTATTTATTATGTATACAGGATATATGACTGCAGGCCAGAAGAGGACACCAGATCTCATTACAGATGGATGTGAGCCACCATGTGGTTGCTGGGAATTGAACTCAGGACCTCTGGAAGAGTAACCAGTGTTCTTAACCTCTGAGCCATCTCTCCAGCCCCGAAAGCTTCCTAAATTTAATATACCCTTTCAAATTAAGTATTTCTAGAATATTACAAAAGAAAAGTTTTAAAGAATAACTTTATATTCAGATCACTGAAGTAAGTTACTGAGTGACAGTAAGTTTTAAGAACATTATCAAATGCATTTAAAGTATTTCGCACTCAGAAAGCTCTACATCACACTAGAAAGTTCACATGATGTAATGCTTGCTGGTTTGCACTGACAATTCTTACTGGAGCAGCACTGGAAATTTGAGAATTTTACACTGTATTTAATTTACATAATTTTCACTCTCCCTCTTCCTCATCTAACTTTTTCCATGTACCCCTACTCGTTCTCAAATTCACAACCTCTTCTTTAATTTCTGGGTTCACTTAGTATTGTGCGTATGTACATGTATTTAGGGCTGACCACTTGAGATTAGATAACCTATGGAGGATATTTTCAACAAACAACAAAAATTATTCAAAGGTCTACATTAAGGAATTCTGCTATAAAGATTCTTTTTCTTGTTTGTTTTGAGAGCACTCCAGGCTGGCCCAGGCTCCTTATATGAACCAGGCTGGCCCATACTGGCTTGAACTTGTAATCCTGCTGCCTCCAATTTCCCCTTGCTAGGAATACTGGCAGGTGCCTTTAATAAATCCTACAGTCCAGCATGTTAAGAAAGCTGAGGCTCAGACAGTTTTCAATTCTTTGTCCTCAAAGGCAGTCTGACATACTACTTCAGTTTGATGGTCAACTGACCAATATCCCAAATTAAAGCACAATGCACTTTATGGTATACGATGTCAAATTTTAGTGCACATTAGTGATTTGGGAGTGAACTAGTAGAAAAGTGAAAGTCACATTCAATATATTTCATGCACTTATAAGTGGATGTAGCTCTTTTGAAACAAGATACAATTTAAACTGGCACATTTTTAAAATAACTTCTCTAGGTTTAAGGCTTACTACAAAATCAAGATAAAACTGTTAAATTTAAGTTGATGGAGGCCAAATTTAGAGACACAGAAAGCCCAACAGTACAGTGTCCTCGCTAGATTTTTGTCAGCTTGACACAAGATAAAGTCATCTGAGAGGAAGGAACCTCAACTGAGAAAATGCCTCCATAAGATCAGGCTGCAGGCAGGCAAGCCTGTAATGCATGTTCTTGATTAGTGATTGATAGGGAGGGTCCAGTCAATTGTGGGTGGAGACAGCCCTGTCCTGGTCCTGGGTTCTAAGAAAAATAAAACATAACAAAGCAGGCTTAGCAACGCCATGAGGAGCAAGCCAGCACGCAGCACCCTTCACGGCCTCCCCACCAGCTCCTGCCTCCTGTTCCCATTGGCTCCCTTCAGTGGACTGTGACTCGGGACACATACACCAAATCAATACTTCTTCTCCAAGTTGCTTTTGGTCATTACATTTTATCATAGCAATAGTAACCCTTTAAGACATGCAATCAAACATTTTCTTTTTTTTTTCTTTCTTTTTTGCCCCATAGGTGTTCCATTTCTACATAAAACAATTTTTAATTGATTTTTGTCTCTCAAACAATCACTCTTGGACTAGGCTGCAGCTAGCTGAGTGGTAGAGCATTCAGGAGGCCTGAAACCCCCAGCACCACAAAAGCAAAACAAAAAAATACACACACACACACACACACACACACACACACACACACACACACACACACGAAATATATACTCTCATGATCTTGCATCCCCAACTACTAAGTGAAATGGAATTCAGGGAAGACAACCTTTCTAAGAGCTCCAGCGTGTTTCCAGGCCGACCGATCTTCCTCACTGCCCTTGACTGAAAGTGCTGCCAGCGCTTGTGTGTACAGCAGGGTGAAGAGGACCTTCACAATGCAGGTGAAGTGCTCTGCAACAGGAAGGCAACACACTGTTGGTTTGCAATGCAGACATTTTGAACCCAAGAAAATTTCACATGTATATACCTTTCCCTGCATGTCTAATTTTTCAGC
Source organism: Peromyscus leucopus (assembly GCF_004664715.2). Classification (NCBI taxonomy): domain Eukaryota; kingdom Metazoa; phylum Chordata; class Mammalia; order Rodentia; family Cricetidae; genus Peromyscus; species Peromyscus leucopus. The sequence goes on along the minus strand of NC_051066.1, from coordinate 46,782,402 downwards.
CTTTGTGTGGTTAATAAAATGAAATTATAATGTGCTGTATTTCTTCTATTGTTTTTATTGTTGCTGTGACCAAAATTCCTGATATAAATACCTTAAAGGACGAAAGATCTACTGTAGCCTAAGTCAGGATGACAGGAGAGCACACTGTTGGACTCTCAGCAGCTTTCCCCGGCTTCTCTTTTCCCATTGGCACCCAGCCTGTGGGATACTACCACCCACACTCAGGACTGCTTTCTCCTCCCAAGAAACACCTGCACAGACGCAGCCAAATTGTAACTCCCTAATCTCCTACAGACAGGCTCTCACTATGTCTGCTAGGCAGTTCTTAAAATTCAATCAAATTGGCAGCCCAAATCACCCATCACACTTCCCAACAAATCCCAAAATTAAGAAAGCACCTCTACTATGAAATTACGAAATACATCTCTACAGGCTGTATCACTGAGAAGCAGTGTCTTCTAGAAGGTGCTCTCCTCTGGGCCTGGTAGAGCAGAGCTGTGATCCCAGCTACTCGAGAGTTTGAGACAAAAGGATTGCAAGTTCCAGGCCTGCCCTGCCTGTCGAGTGAGCCCAAGGTCAGCCTGAGCAATTAATGACCTTGCCTTAAGAAAAAGAAAAAAGATGGACCTGGGGCAGCAGATCAGTCAGTAAGGTTCTTGGTACACAAACATGAGGTCCTGAGTTACATCCTCTACATCCATTCTAAGCCAGGCACATCTGTCCACCAACACTGGGTTGTAGAGGGAGATCAGAGTTCAATAACCAGCCAGTGTAGCCAAATTTAGGGAGACACTCAGCAGCCAATAAAGAGATCTTAACCGGGAAGCCATTCAGACACTACTTAAGTACAATTTCTTCTCATAGTAAACTTTTTTTAAAATTAAAAAGTAAGCCACCAAGAGAAGTAACACTTACTATAAACAGTATTTTAGCCTTTTGTTATAGAAAAGTCTTATTTCAACGGGTATGACGCACACCCTTGATCCCAGCATTTGGGAGGCAGAGGCAGGTAGATCTCTGAGTTCAAGGCCAGCTTGGTCTACAGAGCAAGTTCCAGAACAACCAGGGCTATATAGACCCTGTCTTGAAAGACAGACAAAAACCAAAAGAAAGAAGAAAAGAAAAGGAAGAAAAAAGTCTTATTTCCAAATTTTTAGTCATTTTTTAAAAAATCCTTAACCCGACAGTTTTTAAACAACTGTAGCTCAAGTTTTCACACTCATTTGCATAAATAACTTCATAATTATCAATTGATGAAATATTGCTACATTGGAAATCAACATCTTTCAGGGACTTTAAACAAGGAAACACTGTTCAGAGATGAATACAGACCAAACAAGTAAAGCCCTTCAAATGTAATTCCCAAAATTGAGGAGGAGGAGGAGGAGGAGGAGGAGAAAAAAGGATTGTCATGTACTCTTAAGTAAATGTTTCTAAAACAGAAAAATCACCATGAAAACTCAAGCTGAACAAAAGATGAGTCCCTACTTAAAATGCTTCTGAAGCAAACAGACTCCTGCTAATGGTGCGGACTTCAGCCATCACAGTGGTGTCCCATCTTGGGAGCAGGGCCTGGGGAGGCTGACAGTGATACAGTGCTGACAGAGCAGGCACAAGCCTGGGGTTCAAGAGCAGCAGAAGACATCCACTAAGGAGAAAAGGTCTGCTCCTACTATTTACCTAAGAGATAAGGAGATGCTAAGGCAGAACTCTGAACCTGGGACTTAAAAAGTGAGTTTTTCCTTAAAGTTACACATCATTTACATTTTTAACCTCCTATTCTTGACTGCTGAAAGTGATCAAACAAGAATAAGCTGCCATACCCAACCATTACACTATTTCAGAGGAAATGTCATAACTCAGGAAACTAACATATTAAATAAGTATTATGCTAAATGTTGCCTGTATTTCCTATTTCTTCATAAAGATGAAATCTTAGAATAATTCAGAGGGTGTTGACATTAACTGGGAAGTGACTGACTCTAGAATGATACCAGCAAAGTCTGACTGAACCACATTTGCTTTCCTGGGTAAGACAGGAAACCACACTGAGAACTGGAAAACCTGAGTATTCACTGGGCTGAATATTTATTCAAACCACATACTTGAATATTTAGTGATGTGACTATTCTCTTCTGTACTTTATATGCATTTTCCAGGGAATCTACAACCCTCTGGAAACCTATCCAGTATATACACTGATCTAATGGATTACCTGAAGGTACAATGCTTTGTGCAGGTGGTAAGGAAAATAGTACTTGAAGAATTACAAAAGCTCTTTTCTCACACACTGTTTTAGAGTTAAAATATTACAAAAGGCTCTAAGTTTCATTTTAGGATGGGGTAAATATATAATGCAAAGGTCCTAATATAATTAAATATAAGACTCCCTGTGTGATTTATTTGGGAGCTGGGTGGTAGGCTCCCCAAAAGAACAAAAACAAACAACAACAGGGATATACAACCCTGGAGGAACTCAGCCTACAAAAAACACAGTGACAACATGAGTGTCAATGGAGGGAAAAAGAAATGGCTGTCTAAAAGAAAGGCTGGAACATGGGGAGTGAGCAGGTGAAGAAAGGAGAAAAAAAGCCAACATTTCAAGGTGTTCACCACGTGCCTGTCCTGTAAACACAGTAACTACCCTCCCTGTCCACCACCACCTTCACCAATTCTCTGCTTTGTTTTCTCACCTCTCACAACTTACTCCACTATAATCTGTTGCTTCTATAACTGAAAACACAATCTCTTACTTCTAGTCTTTATTATAGAACTATTTCTTTGTCTATGGCCAGAAATCTCAGTAGAATTCTTCAATATCCTTTTAAACTGGGTAAGAACTATGGAACTGCTCAGAAAATGTATGTATACACAACCGAACTTTTCCAGACAGTTTTAGAAGATTCATAGTTTCATCGAAGTCCACAATAAAGTCTAGAACCACAGATTTAAAAGCTCTCGTCTAAAGAAGCTATGAAAGGTCCAGTGTAGTGGTGCATGCCTTTAATCCCAGTACTTGGGAGTCAGAGGCAAGCAGATCTGTGAGTTCAAGGCTAGCCTGGTCTACACGGTGAGTTTCAGGAAAGCTGGGGCTATGTAGAGAGATCTTGTCTCAACATTCCCCAGGAGAAGAAGCTTTCAAAGATTTATGGGGTCACATCAACTTGATGTGAGTCAATATAAAGAATATAACACACTACATAATGCCACTGTTGCTCAGGTTTTGTTGTTGTTTTAAATACTTCTTGACAGCTTTTAGAAATAGTATTATGGCTTAGAGCTTAAGCATCCCCCAAAGTTTAATATGCAAAGAATTGGTTGCCAGCCTGTGGGGGTAGTGGGAGGTGGCAGAAAGGGTGTCCCCCTTGGAAGGGATCAGGACTCTCTCCCACCCTGACCTCCATCCCCTCTCTGATGTGTGCTACCTTGCAACAGGCCCAAAAGCAGGGCACCCTGGTCAAGCAACAGTGGATTCTGAAACTATGAGCCATGATAACCTTTCTTAAAGTTGATTGTCTGTCCCAGTGCTTTGCCACAAACAAGGAAAGCTGGCTAACCCAGATAAATAAGACAAATTATTATGAAATCTTAAAGCCCAACTTTTGAGAGCAATTTAAGTACAGGTAAATTTAATGACTGTTAGATATTCATCTATCTGGTTCCCCAAGAGCAAAGTCCACATTTTATTCATCTTCGCATTTCTAGTATCCAGTAAAGCAGTGTTTCAACATGGCACATAGTAGGTGTTCACTAAACATTTCTTGGGCCTCTGGAGTGGCTAAGTGGACAAAGGTGCTTTCTACCAAGACTGATGACTGAGTTTCATCTCCAGCTCCCACTGCAGAAGGAAGAGAACTGATTCTTGTAGGCTCTCCTCTACTCTGTAGCTTACCCAGTGCACACGTGAGCACACAGAATCACAACATAACCCTTTAAAATATTTCTTGAGCAAGCAATGACTTCACGACTTAGTACTTAACCAGCATTTGCTTATTAAATATGTCCACAAAACTACTTTTAGGAATGATTTAGGGAACACTTACTAACATAATTTTTTTGTTTGTTTTGTTTGAGACAAGGTTCCTCTGTGTAGCCTGGCTGTCCTGAAACTTCCTCTGTAGACCAGGCTGGCCTCAAACTCACAGAGATCCGCCTGCCTCTGCCTCCCGAGTGCTGGGATTAAAGGCATGCGCCACCACCGCCCAGCTAGGCCATCACATTTTAACAGATCTATAATTAATTCCTTGTGTATGTAGATCAGGTGGAGACACTAAAGCTAACACTGCTTTGTTTTTCAAAGTTTCTTTTATAGGAATATTTCAATTTCTTTTAAAAAAATATTCAGAGTGCTTTCCTCACACATTTGATTTCTTATTCATAAAAAAGAATAAAGAATAAACTCATAAGACAAAAAAAAGGCACCTTTATTTCTCTCTCACACTTCTTGACTGTGATTAAAATATGCTACTAATAAAATGCTATTTATCATAAAAAATTTTCTTTCTTTTATTTTTTTTTAAAGAAAGAAAGGTATTTACGTAGTTCACAGTTTGAGGAAGAGTTCCTCCTAGCAAGGCAGCAGAAGCACAGGTACTTTGTCTCACTCCATCTGCAGTGAAGGACAGTGGAGGTAGGCAGAGCCAAGTGCCCAGTGGTGCTGAGCTTGCTCTCTCTGTTACATTCAGCTGGAGTCCAGTCCACACAAGGGTTGGTCCCAACTGCTTAGTCAAGGCTTTTCTGCATCATTCTCAGTCATTCTAACAACCTGGGTGTCCTTTTTTCCCCTATAATCTCCAGAATACCCCAAATGTAATCTGACAGTCTGAATTTTAAAGAACTACCTTTGCGTAAGGGTTGTGGCATCATTAAGATCTGGATGAGCAGAAGGGATGTCACATCATGATAAAGGATTGGAACTTCAGGCTGCTGTTCTTCATTCCCCAGCCTAAAAGAAAATTTTCATGGTCACATTCTAGTGTAGTACATATCTTTCTAATTCATTTCATATCTAACACATATGTCTACAAAACAGAAATAAAAAATAAGAAAGAAATCTTAACAGAAGTATTCAAAAGCCATACTTTGTTTCACTAATAATTTGATCATTTTAGTAATGCATACATTTCCTTTTTCTAATTTGAAAACACTACACAAGAATTTTATTAAGCCTTACCAAATAAACCTCTCAGCTGCATTAACGTGACACTGAGTCTTTTGGATCACTGTACAGAAACTAAGCAAGGCATTGAACAGAACACAAGAAACCCAGACAGAAGAGGCAGGTCAGACACCATCACAACCAGCTGAAGGGAAGTGCTCACCTTACAAGGAAGCAGGGCACAGATCAGAAATCTGCTCTGCTTAATAGTCTCATGAAAAACTGTTGAAACTTTATTCCTGACACAAATTCTAACAAAAGCCATAACATTTGTAGTTTCAGCACAGGATAACCAAAGCAGAACATCTTACACACTACAAAAGAGAATGTATCGACCTAGAGATGCACAGTGCTATGAAAACACAGACCTCAAAGCAGAGCTCACACTAAAGAATGCCCTTTTGGGAGGGAGGGAGGAGGGAGGGAGGGAGGGAGGGAGGGAGGGAGGGAGGGAGAGAGAGGGAAGGGTGTCTGTCTATCTGTCTGCCTGTCTGGAATTGAACTCAGTGCTCATACATATCTAAGAAACTATACTCTATCTATAGCCTTAATACTACAGAGTTAATTCTTTTTATTATAGGTTTAAATTTTAATAAAACAGTAAAGCTCAAACTTCCAAAACTGACTAAATTCTGAAGCTATATTTCTGTCTAGGCTTGAACTATGCTGCTTAAGCCTATGATTAGGCTCTGTTACTCAGCAAAGTACTCAGTAAGTGCTGGTTCCTACTATGTGCCAGGCACTGGACAAACAGCTGGATAAGTCAGTTCATGCTCCTATGAATTTTATGAAAGACAGCTCTTTGAATTTCTCTATTCCCGACAAATATCTCTTCATATACCATACTTGTCTTCCTCTCTAAGTCCATGGCTCCTATTATGTGGTCTCCCCAGTTTGCTATGCTCCTTGACCCCAACTTCATAAAACTCAAACCTGGGAAGGAAGGAGGGAGAGCACCATTTCATTACCAAATCTCTCATGGAAATAATTTTCCACATGATCAATAATGATCTCTTATAAAGTTGAGTGGACATTCTAAGTCCTCATCTCATTGACCTTTACTTTAGACACACTTGAATACAACTACCTGCAATTATTTTTATCTTTCCTGATAGTGCAGATAAAAATTAATTCCAAGTTGTATGTACATATATTTATATAATATATTAAACATTATATATAATCCCATGAGAAGACTCTAAGAAAAAATATAGATAAATACAATAAATCTTAAGACTGGGAACAGACTACTGGTTATTAAAGTAATCAACAGATCTTGGATGGAATGGGGATTTAAAAGTATAAAAGCATTTAAAAAAGATAAAGACCATTAATTTGTACCATAAAAATTTCAATTTTCTAAATGCTGAGCAAAGTAATTATAAAGTCAAAAGGTAAATATACTTTTGGGAAATTTTTCAATAACTATGAAGAAAAAAATAACATAAACCAGACCCTGACATGTACCTTTCAGCCCAACTGTGACAAAATAAAATTCAATGTTAAACCATAAAGAATTATTCAGATACTTTAAAAAATAAGTGGATACTAGATGTAAAGCAAAGGATAATCAGACTACAACCCACAGTTCCAGAGAAGCTAGGAACCAAGGAGGACCCTAAGAGGGACGTAGGAATCACCTTGGGTAGGGGAAACAGAGCGCTTCATGAGTAAACTGGGGATGGGGGGGGCGATAGAGGGTAGGAAATGGGGATGAGAACATGAGGGAAAGGGATGGTCGAGCTGGGGAGGGATGGACTGGGAGAGCAATGAAGGAGATATCTTGATAGAGGGAGATATCATGGGGTAAGGGAGAAACCTGTTGCTAGGGAAATTCCCAGAAATCCACAAGGATGACTGTAGCACGAATCTTAAAAGTTCCTATTAATAAAATCAAACCTGAGCCAAGTATTGGGGTGAACGCTGGAAGATCAGGGAGACAGAACAGGCCACAGCCACCTCACCTCACCAGTTCCTCAGCTGATCCTGTTTCCTCAGACTGGAAGCCTCTGAGTCCTCATCCAGAATGAATCTCAGCTGAACTGCTGCTCCAAAGCCCGAAACCTTAACCAGCTAAAAGCTTCTAGTTTCTGGTCCTCACGCCTTATATATCTTTCTGCTTTCTGCCTCTCTCCCTGGGATTAAAGGCTCACTTTCTGGGATTAAAGGCGTGCGTCACCATGCCTGGCTGTTTCCAGTGTGGCCATGAACTCACAGAGATCCAGAGGGATTTCTGCCTCTGGAATGCTAGGATTAAAGGCGTGAGTGCCACCATTTTCTAGCCTTTGTATCTAGTGGCTGTTCTGTCTCTGACCCAAGATAAGTTTATTAGGGTACATAATATTTTGGGGAACACAATACCACCACAGATGACCCCCAGATTAGACTACTAGCAATAGTGGAGGGGGTGCCTGAACTGGCCTACCCTGGTAATCAGATTGGTGAATACCCTGTCATCATAAAGCCTTCATCCAGTAACTGGTGGAAGCAGATGCAGAGATCCACAGCCAAGCACCAGGCTGAGCTCTAGGAGTCCAGTCAAAGAGAGGGAAGAGGGATTATATGAGCAAGGGGGCGGGGATTGTCAAGATTATAATGGAGAAATCTACAGAGACAAATGAACCAAGCTCATAGGAACTCATGAACTTTAGACTGACAGCTGTGGAACCTGCATGGGACCAGACTAGGACCCTCTGCATACAGGAGACAATTGTGCAGCTGAGTCTGTTTGAGGGGCCCCTGGCAGTGGGATCAGGATCTATCCCTGGTGCATGAGCTGGCTTTCTGGATCCCATTACCTATGGTCGGACACCTTGCTCACCCTTGAGGTGGGGAGGGACTTGGTCCTGCCTCAACTGAATGTGTCAGGGTTTGCTGTCCCTCCATGGGAGAACTTACCCTTTTAGAGGAGGGGATGAGGGGTGGGGGGTGGGGTTATTAGGTGGGGGTGTGGGGAGCAGGAGAAGGGATAAGAGGGGGATCTGTGGTTGGTATGTAAAGTGAATTTAAAAAATTTAAATAAAAAAAGAGAAGCAAGCCTTTAATCCCAGCACTCGGGAGGCAGAGCCAGGCGGATCTCTGTGAGTTCGAGGCCAGCCTGGGCTACCAAGTGAGCTCCAGGAAAGGCGCAAAGCTACACAGAGAAACCCTGTCTCAAAAAAAAAAAAAAAAAAGAGAAGCAAAACAAACAAACAAAAAGCAAAAAGAGGCAGAGGCAGGTGGGTCTCTGAGTTCGAGGCCAGCCTGGTCTACAGAGTGAGTTCCAGGACAGTCAGGGCCACACAGGAAAACCCTATCTCAAAAAAACCAACCAAACAATAAAAAACAAGACACCAACAGAAAAAATGAACAGGGATCCTGAATACACAATTCACAAAGACCATATAACCAGGCAAAATAGTACATGCCTTATAATCCTAGTACTCAGTGGCTACCACAGGAGATCTATTAGTTCAAGGACAGCCTTGGCTACACTGCACTTATATTATCCTTTCAAAATATAAAAGAAGGACTGGAAAGATAGTTCAGTAGAGAGCTACTACTGCTCTTGCAGAGGATCCAGGTTTGGTTCCCTCACCAGAGAAGCTTCTTCTTACAGGAGATGGTGACTGATACAGACACCAGCACCTTATCAAGGTGCAGAGAACAAATGACTGGTGTGCCCACCTCTGAATTGTACAGCTCTACCACATTCCCTCTCTCTAAGGCTCAGGGATCATCATGGAAGAGGGGCAGAGAGAATGTAAGTAAGAGAAAGAGGCAGTGGAGTCACGACAGCACCACTGGCCAGAAACTCAGCGGCTGCAACTCTGTGTACAAGACCCGAAGATCAAGCCAACCATAATCCCGAAGTGGAGAGAGGAGTTCATCAAGTCCCACCCCCAGCCGAGGAGTTGTTGGTAACTGATGGCTACTGGGGCAGGGAGATCAGTTCTCTTCAGAGATGCAGGCCTTGAGAAGCTGCAACATGTCCAGCAGATGGTCTTATACACATGCACATACAGGCATCAATAAGGGAGGGGGATTGTATGAAGTTGGGAGGGAAAAAAGTCATAGGGGAGAAATTAGAATGAGAGAGAAAGAGGGATTCATTTTTTTTTTTTTATCCAAAATGTCATACTCGATGAAATTCTCAAACAACAAAAAAAATTTTATCCCAGGATTTTTAGGAAGTCATTTAAACCTAAACTCTAAAGGAGAGCCTGCTGGGGGAGAGAGCTGAGGTGGCAAAACTCGCCCGTGGAAAGAACACAAGTGCAGTGGTGTGTGCTCGTAATTCCAGCCCTGGGAAGGCACAAAAGACAGGTCCCCGGGGCTAACCAGCCACCCGCACGGCCCAGGCCAGCGAGAGACCTTGTCTGAACAAAACAAATCCTACACGGAAGGTACCTGAGGAATAATACCTGAGTTTGTTCTCTGGTCTCCATAGGCATGCACATATATCTGCACACGCATGCTTCACACACACACACACACACGCTTCACAGACACATGCTTCACACACACACACATGCACGCACGCAAATAACACCATTACTTCTATGAATGATAACAGAAAATACATAAAATACTGCTAACAGAAATAATTTTCCCATTAAAAAAGTCAGTGATTATAAAAAAGGCAATAATTTCTATTAGAAGTATAAAATAAAATTATATATTTAAAAATCTACCAAATTAGACAGAGAAGTTTATGTTGGAAAGGTTATGGTGAGAAAATAAATATTTCAATTTTAAAAATAAAAAATATACAAAATATAGATGATGTACTATACAACAAACTTTGTTACAATCTAATGACCTAGTGAACCATAAAAATGAAAGTAAATATGGGGATAGGGTGTGTCAATCAGACTTTCCTGAAGATACCCAAATGTCCTAGTATGGAAAGGGAGTCACGGAGTAATTAAAGCTAAGTCCTAGTTCTGCTCTTATGGGCAGTGTGCCCCTAACTAGGACTAACTTTTCTAAGCCTCAAAGTTCTTATGTGCCAAAGTTGGAGAGTTAATAGTGATGATTAAGCAAAGTGCCTGCTGTAAAGTAAGTACTGAGAAGTGTTTGCAGCACTGCTACTACCCTAAGGCTCCCTAAATTCTGGGGCTTGAAAAGGAGCACCGCCCAGCATTATTACGGACAGTAAAGTCCTACTTATATCTTTAACCTTCTAGCACACCAACGTTAGACCTAGAGAAGTTCTGTTGGCTGAGCAGCCTTTAGGCTGAGAAAGCTAAAGCATTCTCAGATTTCATTTGTATTTACTGCTCATTTGTCCTTGAGTTTCCAAGTCTGGCTAAAAGAAGAAAAGTACAACTAAATGCAGAAAGCCTGATTTTTCTTACTATAATGTGCAAAATACTCATAGCTTGCTAAGCTTGTCTAAAAACATTAAATACAAACATATACAAAGTTTTGCTATGTTTGAGACTCTCTCTCTCTCTCTCTCTCTCTCTCTCTCTCTCTCTCTCTCTCACACACACACACACACACACACACACACACACACACACACACACACAGATATGTTGCCTCAAAGCATTTTACTACATGATACTTTGTAGATACAAAGAATAAACTAACTCCAAAGGGGAGAAGCTTGGAAATTACTCTCATAGCTAAATGAAGTCATAGGACAAATCATGACTCCTGATATTACACACTAAGAACCCATCAGTGTGGTGATTTTACAAAAAGTTTATAATCTGAATCTGATCGCTGGGAAATATTAGACAAAAACAAATTTAAAAAACAACCTATAAAATAACTAGCCTTAGCTCTTTTTTAAAGAGACAGGTCAATGTCATTAAATAAAAAGAAACATTCAGAATCAATGTCAAATTACAAAAAATTAAAGAGACAAAATCAGATGCTAGCATGATCTTGGAATCTGTAATTTTCTTTTGCTACATGCATTATCAAAGCAACTAGTAAATCTGAACAGAATTTGTATGAGGTAGTAGTCAATATTGTTTTTACTATCCAATTAACTCAGGACACTATCAGAAAGAATATGCTCCCGGCTGCTCCGTAAGCTCATAAGCTCGTTTGCCATAAACTCACTGTCTAGAGAGACATGTGGGGTCTGGTTTACTTCCTTTTTTCCACGAGAAAACATTAGTCTTTTAGTTTTTTCATCCCCCTCAACCTTCATTACACAGATGGAAACATAGTCTCCATCTTTTCTCCTGGTTGTTCTCTTTGGACTCTGTGACAATAACAAAAGCACCTTACCCCTTCTTCCTTTTTAAATTTTTTTTTTTTTTTTTTTTTTTGGTTTTTTGAGACAGGGTTTCTCTGTGTAGCTTTGCGCCTTTCCTGGAACTCACTTGGTAGCCCAGGCTGGCCTCGAACTCACAGAGATCCACCTGGCTCTGCCTCCCGAGTGCTGGGATTAAAGGCGTGCGCCACCACCGCCCGGCTCCTTTATAAATTTTAAGTCCATTTAAATTTGTTACTATGTAAAGGTAAATGATATTTTACAGCAGTATAAAAAAAATAAAATTCTGTGAAATACCGATAACATATACTAGAATAAATTGCAAACAGATCGAAACCCTTAATGTAAAAAATAAAACCATGTAAGTACTAGAAGAAAGTGTGGGCAAACTGTGTTATAACAATAGAATGGGAGAAAACCTGTTGACTCAAAATGAAAAATAAATTGCTAATTTTAAAACTTTAACAAAAAATAAGCCAGGTAAAAAGACATCTGAGAATCTGGTGACATATATTTTCTACTCACAACACAAAGGCCTAGCACCCATACTACATAAGCATAACAGGAAATTAGAAGAAGTTAACAGATAAGAGGCTTCACAACAAGTAGTTCATGTGGATAGATGCAGAAGACAGACAGAGCTAAATTTTCTTTATTATTGAGGTTTTACTTGGGGGGGGTTGTTTATTTATTTGTTTGTTTGTTTATTGGTTTTTCCAGATAGGGTTTCTCTGTGTAGCCCTAGCTATCCTCAAACTCAGAGATCCGCCTGGTTCTGCCTCCTAAGTGCTGAGATTAAAGGTGTGTGTCACCACCGCCTGGCTAGAAAATGTCTTTAGATATTGAGGAAAAAGATGAACTGAACTATCCATGCAGCTGATGGCATAGTGAAACAAGACTGTTATGAAGTTTGTTTTTTAACTACTTTTGTACTATACACTCCTGATGACACACATTCTAAGAACAAAGGGGTGTCTGGTGGTGGTTTACGCTGACTGTCCACTTGACAGGACCCAGATCACTGAGGAAACCAAGCTCTAGATGTGTCTGTAAGAATGTTTCTAGTCTGGGTTAAATGGGGTGGAAAGACCCACCTTCAATGTGCATGGCACCTTTCCATGGTCCTAGACATGAAAGGGAAAGTAGATCACCAATAGGCTGATTGCTGACTGTGCATGTACTTCAGCTCCCGCCCACTCCTGTCTGCCACGACAGGCTGTGCCTGTAAACTAAGAGCTGAAATAAACCCTTTCCTCCTTTTGTCCAGTATTCTATCATAGCAGTGAAGAAAGTAACTAATTCACCTGTCTAGCAGTAATAGTGATATTTAAAATCAACAACTGCAGTTATGCAAATGAGCAGTAACATTAACATCAAGAATAAAGTTTTTTTGCCAAACAAAAAAGATAAAAATGACAAAATGTTATGACTTAAAAATTTTGCAATATTACAATATGCCTGAATTAGAAATACCAGTAAGAACTCAAGAACTTTTTATCCTTAAAAAAAAAGACAGGGCTGGAGAGATGGTTCAATGGTCAAGAGTACCGGCTGTTCTTCCAGACGACCTAGGTTTGGTTCCCAGGACCCACATCAGGCACTCACTACCCTCCCCTAACTCCCACCTATAGGAACCCAACACTCTCTTCTGACCTCTATGGCTTCCACATACTCAGCTTACATTCACTCGAACCCACATACATATACAAAATAAATCTTAGGGAGGGAGGAGGGAAGAAAAGGTGGATGGGTAGACAGACAGACTAGCAGCTAAGGAGGCAAGTGGGCAGAAATGGCCTGTAAACAATACCCCAGTAGCTGTGCTAGGCCCCTGAGGACCCAGACCATGTTTTCTAAATATCATTAAAGAGAATTACACAGAGAAATGGCAGGTTCCAGGTATAAAGTGTTCAAAATGAACACTACCAGAAAACAAAAGATACTATAAAAGACTTGAAAATATGTCAAAAGTGCAAAGTCAACCCAGAAGGAGTCTCTCTTCGCTAAAAGGAACACTGTGCACTGAAAATAATGACTGAAATGAAACACATGAAATGTATACAAATACCCTAATATAAAATAACAAGCAAATGCACTTCCTAGTCATCAAAGAGAGCTGCCAGAGCACCAACTCCTAACTTTCAAAGTTGATAAACTAGGAAAGAATCAAGCATTCACCCTGTCAAACTGCACTTCAGAGCCAACAAAGAGTCCATACAAGAAAGAAAGGTCTTTATAGAAACAATCCGGCAGAGGGGCAGTTAAACCATCAGATGAAGACTAACGTGAAACTTTACAAAGAAGAGTGAAAGGCTGAATGAACGCACTGATCAACTTTAACATAAAACAGCAATCAATCTTTCTGTACCTCTCATTGAATGTTTCACTGTTGGCATAAAAGCCAACAGAATTCTTCTAAAGATTGTCTCACTTGGTAGAAACTTTTGTGCAATTTTTACAGAAAGTATAATGGTGAGTTGTTTTAAATTTTTATTATACACTTAATGTTTCATAAGGAAATGTATTCATATAGAAATTTAATACCATTTTTAAATTTAACGACTATTTTTCTAAGAAGGATTTTAGCTGATTTTAATCTTTCAATAATACTTACTGTGAATTCATATCTTCTACTAACTGGGTGAGTTTTTTCCAGGGATTATACTCAGAATCAATGGTATAAAGCCGCATGTGCAAGGCTAATATGTGGAACAGCTGATCTGAATAAATTGGGGGGAAAAAAACTAATGAGAAAGTTGATACAATTCTTCCAGAACAAAATGTTCTCAAAAGTTCTAGTAACTTTTCTTCCAGTTACTTTTAATAAGGAAACATGATCCTTTTATTTTGATTAGTCATTATAATTAATCAAGTTCACCCTGTATTTGCTTAGGTGTTCATTGCTGTAACAAAAGACCATTACCAAAGCACCTTGGGAAAGAAAGAGTTTATGTCCACTTACAACTCTCAGGTAACACTCCATCAATGAGAATAGTCAAGGCATGAACCTGGAAGCAGGAACTGAAGCAGAAGCCATAGAAGAATACTGCTTACTGGCTTGCTCTCTGTGGTTTGCTTGGTCTGTTTTCATACAGCATCTAGGACCACCTCCCCAGGAATGGCATTGCCTCCAATGAGCTGGGCCCGTGACATCAATCATTAATCAAGAAAATGCCCTACAGAATTAACTACTGGCAAAGCTTACAAAGGAAATTTCTCACTAAGATCCCCTCTTCCCCGATGTCTAGGTTTATGTCAGGTTGACAAAAACCATCCAGTACAGCCAAGATCAGCCATCACAAGCTGCAACTACTTCACTCCCTTCTGCACGCTCTAAACAGAGCTCAAATGATTCCTAATAGGATCCAGATCGCCCTTCTGCTCAACCTTCTCCATCTTCTTCTCCACTCAGAAGTGGTCTCCATCTCATGCCGCAGTTATGCCCATTTGTACTTCTCAGTATTGCGGTCGTTTCCTAACTGAACTCTGCTCCCTTCAACTCCCGGCCTGGGTATTATAGACAACAACATCCTTAGCAGTTCAGATATCAGTGAAGTTCTTCTTTAGCAAATCTCCCCGCCCCCAGGTCTTTATACTTTGAGTAACTAAACTATTTTAAGTTGTCTACACATTTTAACTTGCTTGTTAGAAATAGCATGCACAGATGGAAGTTATTTATTGTAGATCATAAATTATATCTAAATTATTAGAACTTTCCCAAATGAAAGTGTCAGAAAAAGTGGTTACCTTCTTGACTAAAGTTTAGGCTAATTTTGTGTTCCATTCTTGTTTTATGGTGCTGGTGTGGTACAGGGTCTTGAATATGCCAGGCAACTGCTCTACCACTTGAGCTATATTCCTACTGTCTGGTTTTTACCCTCTCTGAAGTCATGGAATCCACCTGAGATGCAAACTGTGGCTTCTCAACTACAGTAATAAGGAGAAAGTCTCAGCTCCAGGTACAGAAGAGTGTTCATTTCCCTGCTGAGAGAGAACTGTCTCTCACTTGATGCTCCATTATTAATAACTACTTCAACAATTTCTACTTCTAACAAGGAAAAACCTAAAACCCTATAATGTCACCAGAATCTATGAAGTTTCATATCTACTTTCAAATCATTTTAATAAAGAGGTGAGCAGAATAAACATTAGTAACAACTTTCTTTTAATAAAAAGTTATGCACTATTTTTTACATTTGCTTGGTCCTACATCTATTGAAGGCATATAGATACAAAGTTCTTCTTTGCCTAATTTACAACAGAAATTCTCTCATTTATCTTTCAAAGCCTTGTTGAAATGTCATATCCACTAAAATGTGGTTCCACCACACCGAAATGATCCCCACCCTTCAAATTCCTGAACAATAGTCACAGGCAACAACCTGTCTTCCAGTCAACGATGAGGAACTAGTCTCAACTGCTGGAGATAGTGCCCTAGGTGTCTGGCGTCCCTGGTGGATGAGGAGGCCTAGAGGTCTGACTTAGGAATCGGGAGAAACAGTACACAAGGAGCTGCTATGGCCATCTGTAGACGACACTCTTCAGGATCAAGGGAGAGCAACCAGAAAAGTGATAAGAAACAGAGATAACAACTGGAAGCCAAAGAAGAACTTGGGAAAATGCCCCTAGAGTTTTATTCACTCTTGTCAAAACTACGGATAAATTCATCAATTCTAAGCCTCTGAGTAAATGTAAATGTCTCAGAAGAAAAATGTGCAAAAACCCTGAAATTCCTTTCCTGAAAACCCTCTAGAACAACAGTTTCTAGAATAGTGCCAAACTATTAACGTATGTAACTGTACTATGTACTAACTCAAACATATTATAAACTATACTTTCTTCATCTCAACAATTCCCATTTAAAACATATTACTACAGCACAGTGCACACAGAGGGTTTAACTGCATACATTAGAGGTCATTAAACAATTAATACAAAAATAACTTCCCAAATCTTTGATTCTAGAAATCAAATGATAGTCCAAAATAAAATACCCATATTATAAACATTAAATATTGTTAAATAACTTTGTCAAAATTTCATGTTTATATTTTTATGGGACAAAAGTTAAGGTACTTTGCTTTTAAATCCATCCTAATAGATAGCTTTTCAAAATACTACATTACATATATTATGTTTAAAAGCTGGTATGTATTGCTATTAAATATTATTTTAATACTTAACAAAATAAATTAATTTTTCAATGTACTATGTATTTTAAACAAGTTTTATTTCCTATGCTAGTACCTTAGGTAACATTTCAACTCTAGCAATTTGGGGCTAATAATGAATATTGTGACATTAAGTAATATTACTCCTAGTATTCACATCAATTCTCTAATCAATGAGTAAACAGTCATGAAAAGTCATGTTCATGAAAAACCTAGTCTAGGTTGCAAATTACACTTAAGTATATCTTTACAAATGGTGTTGAAGAAGTATGTCTATAATAAAAAGCATATACATAAAGGAAATAAGTATTTTATTTTCAATAAATAAATAAATAACATTATTTTAATACGTTAATATAAAACAAAACATAGCACATTATCTTCATTAATTATCAGCGACAATAGGAATCTATAAACATAATTATCTTTATAAAGCTATATTTTAATCAACTCAATGTAAAATTTCTTTCAAAAACTTAAATTTTTTTATTTGTGAGAATAATATTTTAAGTTTGAACTAATGTAAACCTGACCAATTAGACATTTATATTGTTGACCTATGGTAATATAGGAAAGGCTAATCCCTGTTGTTCTTCTAAAGATAGCAGCCTTCCAAACATTTGAAAATTGAACTTAACTGAACAGACTTTGTTGGCCTATCTAGGGTTTCAAAACTGACCTAAACAGAGATCTTCTACAATGTAACCCTGCCCGGTACTTACTCACACCTGACCTAAACAGAGATCTTCTACAGTGTAACCCTGCCCGGTACTTACTCACACCTGACCTAAACAGAGATCCTCTACAATGTAACCCTGCCCGGTACTTACTCACACCTGACCTAAACAGAGATCCTCTACAATGTAACCCTGCACAGTACTTACTCACACCTGACCTAAACAGAGATCCTCTACAATGTAACCCTGCACAGTACTTACTCACACCTGACCTAAACAGAGATCCTCTACAATGTAACCCTGCCCGGTACTTACTCAAACAAGATCTTTTACCAGCTGTGCTTGCCCCGCCCGAGCACAGGCTGCCTCCTCGATGAATCAGTTCGAGTTCCAAATTGGTTCTGTAAGCAAAGCATTAAAATCCATCTCAGTCACAGGCTAGGGAGATTCCTTCTGCTTTATTGACATACCTCAATCAAGCTAAACAATAAAATTCTTCAACTTTATTACTTGCAAAATCATACATACAGCTTATGCAGTAATGACTTTTTTCTTATATTTAGAAATTAAAAGTAGCAATTTATCCATCTTTACTTAGAGGTTTAAATTTATACCTGCAAAAAAAATTACACATACAACTATGTAATTGTTGCAAAGTCTTAGCCCTTGGCAAATACTACAAACTAGGCCTTAACAACAACAATCCTGTAATGTACTTCATCAGCCTATCTATAAATTACATGAAAAAATATGTACATTAACTGCCATCCACCAGGTAGATAATTACTGTCATTAAAAGACATACCGATTTTTCTATCAAAGAAATAGTTCTCATTCATTGGAGATTAGATGGTATCTGGAAATCAGTATCATGGAACAAAACCAACACTGAAGTGACTATGATCAACACATAATTAATTAATCGTGGTCTCTTTTAAGGATTTCTATAATTACAGTTTTATTAAAATGCATTATGCAGCTATTGAGAGTGGTAAGGATAAGTATTGCTCACAAACATCTGAAATTACAAGGTATTTAGCATTTACTAGCCTACAAAATAGCAACTATTAGTAAACTGATATTTCAAAAAGCAAACCTATGTAGAACTGAAATATTTACTCAAAAAGAGTAATAGTAGAAAGATTTTACCAAAATAAAAAATTAAATTTTGAGTTATAACTTTAATTGTGCTTATTTCAATTGTGTGTATTTCAATAGTACTTATCACCTTAAATACCTATCTTCAACAAAATTGAATTAACTAGTTTGTATCCAAAGTATGCAATGTCACCCACCTATCTCCCACCTCCACCCTGCCGTAAAGAGAGGCGAGGCTTCAAGCTTACTCTACTGTGAACTTAAGAAAGACTATATCCTATTTTATTTAAAAACAAAACATATAAACTGGTTTTGGCTATATTTTGAAATGATATTTTCACATATAACTTATAAATACAAATTTTAAAATATTCCTATTCTGGAGTCAGTACATTTGCCACCCATTTCTAAAGAACAGTTAATCTTCTCAGGGTGGGAAGGTGCACTTTAACCCTGATAATGGTCCTGCTCAGAGCTCCGTCTGGTTGCTGCTGATAAGGGCATCTGTGTGACAAGGGAATTTTCCACCCTTCAGGCGATTTGCAATGCTCACTGAACTTCTAAAAACCTACCAGCAAGGAAGCAGGGACAAGGATTTCATATTAGTGGACAGAAAGCGAGCGCGGAGACCAGCATGTGTTCCTTCATCAAGGGAATATAAATGAGATCAATACATTTTGTTTTCACAAATCTTCTGTTGCCTAATCTGTAGAAAAAAATTAATGGCTATATTCTCTTATAAAAACTATGATTTCCTAGATAGTACTTTTTAAAGTACCAACCAAACACACGAACAAATCTTACAAATGAATGTCAACTTTCATCTCACTATTTCCAAAAATGGTCACTAAGTTATAAAACAATTCTGTTTATTGGATCACCAAATATACTTTAAAGGATAACAAATAAGTTATTATGAATTTTATTCTAAAGGAAATAAACCTATTAAGTCTGACATTATTTTAAAATATGACTGGAAGATTTCCTATACAACATTTCTATTTCATTTTTTAAAACTATCTATACAAAGGGTTAATATATAATATCCAGAATTTAAAAAAAAAACCAGTCACAAACCCTAACCATCAACATTTCCTTGCTTCCTTTATACCCAAACTGGTCCTTTAAGACTCACTAGAGTAAGCCATCCAGGTGGCCATGTACCCTCTGTCAACTACAGCTCACTGTTGAAAACCACAGCAATCTGCTTTTCTTTCCTGAATGGCTAATACAAAAATAAAGGTATTTTGGGAGTGAATTTTCTATGCTTTTTATCCTTGGAGAAAAGTAGATTCTATCTTCTGCACTTTCTACCACAAATATACCCAAGTGAATTTGGCAGCAGAGAAAACCTCTGCATTTCAAAGACCGACAAGACTGCCGAAAGCTGTCACTGGCCACTTCCACACACTGTGATTACAAAGTCCTTGAACTGCAAATCAGCTCCTTGACCAAAGTTTTCTGCTCCTGTTATGTTCCCCTTCTTACTGTTATTTTTAGAGCAATAATCTGAAAAACTGTACACGCACGCGCGCACAGACAGACACACACACACACACACACACACACACACACACACACACACACACACACACACACACAATGAAACCAAACCGAGATAATAGACAGGGCAAAGGTTTTAGAAAACAGCAGAGCAAAGGCTTTGAACCTGCCACTTTATTGTCTGAGCGGGTTACTCAGTTTTTCTCCAGGATTGGGAGGCATACTTTCATCCATAGCATGGCCTACATTGAAGCTGCAGATCTAGGAAGCCTTTCTGAGACAGGAAATAAATATTTCATATACTTAGTTTCAATTTGTTTATATTACCTGTACTGGCTAGTCTTAATGTCAACTTGTCATACAAACTAGAAAATGCTTCCATCTGTAGGGCACTTTCTTAATTAGTGATTGATGGGGGAGGACCCACCCCATTGTGGGTGGAACAATCCTTGTACTTGTGGTCCTGGGTTCCATAGGAAAGCAGGCTCAGCAAGCCACAGGAAGCAAACCAGGAAGCACCCTCCATGGCCTCTGCATCAGTTCCTGCCTCCAGGTTCCTGCCCTGTTTAAGATCCTGTCCTGACTTCCTTTGGTGATGAACGGCAATGTGGAAGGGTAAGCTGAATAATCCCTTTCCTCCTCAACTTGCTTTTTGGTTATGGT
The DNA here is from genome assembly GCF_004664715.2 of Peromyscus leucopus. Lineage (NCBI taxonomy): Eukaryota > Metazoa > Chordata > Mammalia > Rodentia > Cricetidae > Peromyscus > Peromyscus leucopus. Next base: position 46,761,918 of record NC_051066.1, on the reverse strand, counting down.
GTTTTGTTGCATCAATAGAAACCCTAACTAAGACATTCCCTTTGGAAGTTCTATAGCATTCTGCCTATATAACATTTTTTAAGAACCTATTTTATTCTTCTTTTAATACAGTGTTTCTTAATTTTAGCTCTCCAACTAAACTGTAAATTCCTGAAGAACAGGGACCATGTCTTAGTGTCTAAATCCCCAATGATACTTATCAGCATGCTTTAGTAAAACAATAAAAGCCATTGGAAGAGTGGTGAGATGGCGCAGTGGTAAGGGCTTGCCTTGCACGCACGCGGACTGGAGTTAAGCTCGCCTATACCTGCATCAAGGCCAACAGATTGAGCAGACCACCTGAAAGCCCAGCACTTAGGAGGGGAAGAGAGAGGATCCCAGGGGCAAGCTGCTAGCCAAGTGCCTAAATAGAAAGCTCCAGGGCCAGTAAGACTGGCCTCAAAGGGGAAGAGTGACTGAAGAAACTCCAAATCAACTGCAGGCCTCACACACACATACACACACACACACACACACACACACACCACCTTCTATTTTTTGATTTGTAGTTGATCTCCTTTTGCTGACCCTTACAATTCCTCAGTGCAACAACAACTAAAGGAGAGCAGAGTGTTTACAAGGGGGAATTACCCTAAAAAGAGACTTATAACATAAAAACAAAAAACTCAAAGGGTTCAGTTTGACACAGGATATTGGTTTATGCCCAAAGTGTCAGCTACTCAAGAAACTCAGATGGACTGCTTAAGCACCATAGTCAGAGTCTACTTAGAAAAACAAAAGGCCTATCACTTGGCATTTTAGAAAGAATTCCTCTTATTTTCAATATAATTACTTTTAAAGGTCTAGAATTACAATACAGTATTTGAAGATAGACATATTCACTCTACTAACTACCAATCCACTCATGATTGAAAGATATCTGTTCATCTTCAACTCAAATGGTCCTATTTCTTCTTTCTACCATTTCCATTTTTCTTACAATATAGACACCAAGAGCCATAGACCAATAGCTCTAAACTATTTGTGACTTAGATACAAAAGTCCTTTGGGGGAAAATCAATTACTAAAAATCATGTCTTTCTTAGTTTCAATAATGAAATAATGAGTTATTCTTGAAGGATACCTTCTTACCCATTATAATCATTCCATAATCTAATTTTATGACTAATATTTGCAATAGAATGAAAATTTCAAAAACAAATTGAAATTTGAATAAAGCAGGTACAGTTAATTTGAGAATTAATTTTCAAAAACATATTACAATAATTTCTCCTGTTCCCTCAGGGAAAAAAAAAATCTTCCAAAGGGTCCTTATACAAATCAAATTAAAAACAAAGAATTGTGCCCTCTACTTCAGAAGATTGAGTTCTACAGCTATCCTAAGGGATGCTCTCTTCCCAAATAGCAGAACTGTTAACACTACCTAAAGAACAGATAAAATTACTTACACAGCTAGAAATTCAACTCAGAAACTAGAATTGTGTTATTAAAATGCCAAATATATCTTCAAGTTCTGAGAATCACAATTAATTGAAAAATTAAGTAATTCAAAGTAAGTTTACTGCAACTTATTTCATAAATATTTAGTTTCAGAAATACTTTTTCCTGAAAGGTAGGCACTGAAATACTTAGCAGAATTTAAATACTTAAATAAAATAATGAACTAATTTGCATGTTAGACTAGGTAAAGACCTAGTATCAAATCTTGACATTACCGAATATCAAAAAAAGCCTTTCCCCTTCAACTCCCATTTGAATCTCGAGTCACCCGGCCTTCGCTTGTCCCACTGCAGTGACCAAGTGCGCAGGCTCACTGGGAGAGACGGCAACGCCCTGGTGATGCTGACCATCAGACCATCGCTGTCTCACTCTTTCAGTTTATTACCAGGGTTCAGAGAAGGACGGGGATGGCAGAAGGATTTTCTTGTCTCTCTACCTACACCTTTAGTATCTGATACCTGTCCTTGCTTCTCTATAAAATAGAAAACCACGATTAGTCCATTTCATATTATTCGGCCTTTTTTCTTTCTTCTTTCTTTCTTTCTTTTTTTTTTTTTTTTTTTTTTTTTTTTTTTGTTTTTTTGTTTTGTTTTGTTTTTCGAGACAGGGTTTCCCTGTGTAGCTTTGCACCTTTCCTGGAGCTCACTCTGTAGCCCAGGCCAGCCTCGAACTCACAGAGATCCACCTGCCTCTGCCTCCTAGGTGCTGGGATTAAAGGCATTCGGCCTTTTTTCATAAGTTACTTATATTTTAAGGCGAGAAACAAGGATCTAAATTTTAATCCAATTTACCATACTATAGGAAAATTCCATCTTTGGAATTGCATTCCATTGCACAATTTAGTGTACAAAGAAAATCAATCATTTGGATAAATTCCATGTCAGAATCCCAGGATTTTCCAATAATGCCAACTCTAGTAAAAGTGAAGGTATAATACACAAGTGACGAGAGAGAGAGAGAGAGAGAGAGAGAGAGAGAGAGAGAGAGAGAGAGAGAGAGAGAGAGGAGGTGTAGGTAGAATAGTTAGCTGATCTGCATTCAATTGAATTTCTATAATATTATTACATTTTATTCAGAAGATAAGCATGATCCTAGATCCTTAGTAAAGTTAAATATATTTAGTTTTTACAAGTATATTTAGCTGTACGTATTCAATAATCAGTAACTCCAAGAAACAAAATAATTATTGTATACCTTAACCACCATCATGACAAAAAAAAAAAAAACACAGCCTAGGAACACAGACTAGGAAGTCATTTTCTAATCCAGCAGATCCTTCTATATATCAACCTGGGTCAGCATTTATATTTTCAGACTCAAGAGTAAGGTTCCTTATCTTGAGCTCTAACTTGCTTGCTGCAATCTTCTAAGTCTCGATCTGTTTTTCCTGGGTTTTTAAAGGTTACATATACTCTTTCATTTACTGTTTTGTTACAGTGCTATAGGAGTGGGGCAAAGAGATTAGAAAACATAACACAACCTACGAAAGCTGAACACAAGACAGGAAAAGAGATGACTATTGAAAAACAAAACCACTGCATCTCGACTCAAATGATGTGACTTCCAGGTCTTGACTGCAGTAAGCTGGTGCATGGCTTTGAGTCACACCATCTCTAAATCTTACTGACTACAATACTATTTGAACAAAATAAGAAGTATGACTGCAAAGACATCCAAGGCTCTACATTATCGTGTTGAAGACTGTGTTTGCAGGTGCCTAGCCATATGGACCTGCTTCCTCCCTATTCACTTCTTTTGTGGCTCTCCATTTTTGCACGTTTTCCAAAATTCCTGCTTCAGTGTGTTTACTGGTGATGGTCCACTTACTCAACAACTAGACTAATGCTCCCTAATTCAAAGGTGAGAAGCACTTGTTGCTTCCCTGAGCCTTCCGGCAAGCTTGGAGCAACTGCCGCCTTCCTGCTTTCTCTTCTTTCTCTGGTTTTCTAGATAAGCTGTTATTTCCTAACTACTATAAGGGCCAACAAAGAACTAAGTCTACTCTCGAAGCTGTAGTTTCTGTAATGAAGGAATATAACATTATGGTTTAAGTGTTGGCATCAGCACTTGCCAGGATTTTATCATACATAATGTGTCATACTTTGAGGGACTTATCTGTCCCAAATAAATTCTATAATGTTCAATAGCATCCAAACTGTGCATCAAAGTCATTTTAAAAATAACTTGAGGAAATAACCTCCTGGGAAGTTATAAAACTAGTTATACTTTTGTTTTGTTTTGTTGGTTTTTTGAGACAAGGTTTCTCTGTGTAGTTTTGCACCTTTCCTGGAACTCCCTCTATAGTCCAGGCTGGCCTCGAACTCACAGAGATCCACCTGCCTCTGCCTCCCGAGTAACTAGTTATACTTTTAACCAATATTAAAGATATATATCCTTTTTTAAAACAAATATAAACAGTAACAGATAAAACAAAGATTTACTAAACAATAAAGAACAACTAATATTACAGAAATATTAACATATATTACACATACCTACCTAGCAACAGAGTACATAAAGAGAAAATCATTGTCTGGTGAGCCCGGGGTCTTGCTGTAGTCTCTGTATTTCTTCTGAGTGGTATTTTTTATATCTTTCATTACAGATTCCATTTCTTTACTTAAGTTTGTTTCTGACTATACAAAAAAAGTGAACATACATGTAAAGTTTATATTCATTTTCTTTAATAATAGCTTAAAACTAAAATATTTATGATATGAACACACTAGGAAATTAGCATAAGTCAAAGGAGATATAATAATGAACAATTTTGCACAATTTAGTATGCAAAGAAAATGAATCAAAAATTAATCTGTCTTACAATTGTTTATTAATATTCTGGATGAAGTTGATAAATACCCAATTATGATAAACTTAATTATGAATTATTATGAATTAGCCACACAAACTACATTTTCATGGAATGAGTATATAACACTAAATAATATTTCAGAACCATTTCAGGTTTACAAAAAGCCTGACTTTATTTAAGATTAGTTTCCAGGCAAATTTTAAATACATAAAATTCACACACACACACACACACACCCCCTAAATTCTAAAGATAGTCTTCCTTTGATAAAGTAAATGCCAAGAGATGAATCTGAGTGGTTTAATGCACAAATTTTTGTTCCAAAAGCTCAATGTCTTTAGTTGAGGGGCTGGAAATATATAGCTCAGTGATAGAGCACTTGCCTAGCACATGAGAGGTCGGCCTTAAGTTCAATTCCCAGCACTACAAAAACATAAGGTGGCAGGCATGGCTTTCATAGTAGGCACAGCTGTCCCTTCTTTAGAGACCATAACAGAATTCTACAATATAGGTAAATCATTTTAAGTACTTAAATCACATAAATTCCATTGGTGAGAATTAAAAAACAGACTCACTTATGCCAAATTCACATTATAGTAGACTAATTTATAGTGAATTGTCACATAGTATTTTCTAACATACACACAGAGTAAATAAAGATGTGTGTAAATACATTCTTAATTTTATTACATCCATTTATTTGGTGTGTGTACACGTGTACATCTGAGTGGGCTTATGCATACTATGGCACATGGGTAGAGGCCAGAGGACAAATTGGGGTAGTCAATTCTCTCTTTCCACCATGTAGGTCCTTAGGGATTAAACTCAGATTATCAAGATTAATCTTAATGTAACTAAAGAATATATTTTCAAATGATTACATTGTATTCAACACTTATGTGCTATATTATATTTGTACATAGAGACAAAGAGAGAGTTGCATATCACACAATCATACAGAATGGGCCACATATATCATAGTTGTCCCTTAAAATTATAGTACCTAGAGACATCAGAGCCATTTGATTTGTATGAATGCACTCTAATGTCCACACAATGGCAAAATTATCTATTGATGCCATTTTCCAAATGTATCTACTGATAAATAAGCAATGTAACATATATACTTTTTGTTTGGCTTTGTTTTTAAACATTTCAACATCTTTAAAAAGCCATTTAAGCTTGTGCTGGCCAGTTTTATGTCAACTTGATACAAGCTAGAATAATCAGAACAGAAGAAGCCTTAGTTGAGAAAATGTCTCCCTAAGATCAGGCAACAGGAAAGGTTGTAGGGCATTTTTCTTAATTAGTTATAGATGGAGGAGGGCCCAGCACATTGTGTGTGGGGCCATCCCTGAGTTAGTGGTCCTGGGTTCTATAAGAAAGCAGGCTGAGCAAGCCATGGGGAGCAAGCCAGTGAGCAACACCCCTCCATGGCCTCTGCATCAGCTCCTGCCTCCAGGTTCCTTCTCTGTTGGAGTTCCTGTCCTGACTTCCTTCAGTGATGAACACTGATGTGGAAGTGTGAGCCAAATAAACCCTTCCCTCCCCAAGTTGTTTTTGGCTGTGGTGTTTCGTCACAGTAATGACAAACCTTAAGTTCACAATTTGGAAGACAATCTTAATACATTAAATTACAATTTTTGACTAAGGAAAAGTATAGTGTCTGATAATTTCTTCTGTTATTTTCATTCTGTTTTTAATAAGCACAAGCAGAAATCAAAAACCTCTAAAAATCAATCTAAATCTACTAAATATATAAAGGCCAGAGTAATTTAGGGAAAAAAAAGAAAGGAGTGTAGGTAGCAGGGAAGAGATGGGAATAGAGGGAGGGAGGGAGGGAGGAGGGAGGGAGGGAGGGAGGGAGGGAGGGAGGGAGGGAGGGAGGAAGGGAGCTGAAAAGCACACTAAGTGAGTAAGTTAGCCAGGATATTTCTGCCTTACACTGATGCTTACTGGGAAAGCTCCCGGCCGTCCCTGCAGCTCCTCCACTTCCTTTATGAGATCTTGCGTGCTTTTGTTACTAGGACGTTGCCAAAGGTTATTTTCCACATTGCTTCCAGGATAACATGGAAGAACACTGTTAGCAAACTGTCTACAGAGGGGACATGTGAATTCTCCTTTGTCCACTGAGAAGCCCTGAAGAACCTGGTCATTCTGAAAGATGAAATAAACATGTAGATGTCTGATGCACACATTTGCAGTAAACAAAAATTACACTACCAGATTTTACAGTAAACTAACATACATATCATACAAAGAAGAACATCTCTAAAATGTCACAAGGAAATGAAATCTCTGGTTTAGTTGTCAAAGGTTACCAAAGCATTGGGGGGGGGGGTTGAAATAGGGTTTTTCCATGTAACAGTCCTGGCTGTCTCAGAACTCTCTCTGTAGACCAAACTGGCCTCAGACTCTCAGAGATCCACCTGCCTCTGCCTCCTGGGTGCTGGGACTAAAGGTGTGGACCAACACCACCTGGCTTGAAGCACTTCTTATAATACAGCATTATGTCATAATCACATATAAGACACTATCCTCTTTCCTAAGTAATGCTACATTTTTTTCTCTATATACAAAACTTTAATATCTTTCTTTGAAGAAGCTATATAAAGTCTCAATGGTTTACATGAACCACAAAGCCATTTATACTCTGATTTCTAATTAGTTCTTCAGAAATATAGATGTAGATATAATGACTCAAAAGTATCTTATCTTAGTTCATGAAATGTTCTGGTAAACTGCAGATGTCACTACGATCCTGCGCATACCCTAAACCAGTTAGCACTCCTTGTCCACCACATGTACAATGGTGGTTAATTTGACTGTCGACCTGACAGAGCTAGAATCACCTAGCAGACAGGCCTCTCGCATGCTTCTGATGGAGTGCTGACAGTGACTCAACTGAGGGGGAGAGTCCCCACTGAGCAGAAGCGGCACCACTCCAGAGACTAGGGTTCTGCGCTGAGGACAAAGGAGAAAACAAGCAGCGCACCAGCGTTCATCTCTCTGCTTTCTGACTGTGGCTCAGTGTGGTCAGTACCTTCTGTTCCTGCACCATGCCTGCCCTGCCAGGCTAGACTACACTCTCCAACTGTGAGCCCAAGACTCCTGCCTGCCTGCCTTGCTTCCCTCTATTGCTCTATTGTCAGGTATATCATCACACAATGAGAAAGTAACTAACATACATCATAAATTCTCTGAAGAAAGGATGGCTTGTTTTATTTATTGTTGTATCCCCAAGTTCATCACAGAATCTACAATACTCTAGAATCTTAATAGTTGTTGAAATGCGTAATATGCTTAAGAAGTATTAGCTTATTAATTCTGACAACAGACAGGCTCAGATCATGGAGGATGAATGGCATTCAGAGAAAAAAGAAGCTTCCTTCTATCAAGAGGAAAACAAGAAAGTATTGGTAAACCACTGACACAGCACGTGTCATCAGATTTACATTTCAGGAAGAGAGTGGACAACTTAGAGTAAGGAAATCAATACTGAAAGCAATCACAAAAGTCAAATCAAAAGAGGGCAGACACGTGCCGGGCAGTGGTGGCAGGTACACCTTTAATCCCAGCACTTGGAGGCAGAAGCAGGTAGATCTCTGTGAATTCAAGGCCAACCTCATCTACATAGAGTTCCAGGACAGCCTAGGGCAACACAGAGAAACCCTGTCTCAAAAAACAAAACAAAACAAACAAACAAAAAAGGGAGGCTTACACAAAATATCAGTGGGAACAGTGAAGGCAGAATTAATGCCAAGTGATACTCAAGAACATCCAGTAGAATCCTGGCTAGTGACTGAACATGAGCCATGAAGAATAGAAAGGAGAGAAATGCTTCTGAATGAAAGATCTATAAAAACAGGAAATTTACTTCTACAGTAGAAATATTTTGAAGAAGCTGAACTGAAAGGCTAAAATAGACTTCAGCTGAATGCAAGGTCAAGGGAAGGATTCTGAATGAAGCAGACCTGGATATCTTTATACACTGAGAAGGGACAGGAGAGACAGCAAGGCTATGTAAAGAAAAAGATGTCACCTGCAAACAGTCATGGCTTCTGCAGTGCTGGAGACAAAGGACTCCTAGAGTACAGACAGGGAAGCTAGTCCTTAACAGAAGCAGAAAAGAAAGGACAGGCTAGAATACAGACACTTACTAGGGAACTGTACTTTAACTGGAAGGGGTATGTGTGATGGAGACACACTGATTTCTTGGTGACATAAGAAGAAACAGAATCTGATGAGTGAAGTTCTTAGGACTTAGGTGAAGTATCTGGATGGAGGAAGGCAGACTTGAAAGAGCTGCTGAGGCAAACAGGAAAGAAACCTGATGAAAGCAGGGATACAAATGATATGGCATTTAAGGACATAAACATAATCTCAGTCACCGACAGAGGAAATCCTAAATTTGGATAATAGTTCACCTTGTTTTATGATTTTCTACAGTCTTCTGGTTCACTTCTATGTCAAATCAAAGGAAGCTGACTAACGCTTGGGAATAAAGACAGACTAGGCTCAGGACAAGACAGTGAGGTTAGGAAAGAGCTAATGAACTAGGATGCAGAAGTTAAAAGTACTGCTCACAGGGGAAAGAAGACAGGGTGATCATGTAAAAAGATGACCCATAAGGCAGTGGAGCTTAGCACTTCAGAGCAATGACAGCCAAGACTAATGGGAGTCGTGGGAGTTAGCTGCTAAAGGATAAAAAATCACAATCCCTCAGACTCAAGAGGGGAACTGGGAATGTGTATGGTGTAAAACAAAATTAATGTCTGGAAAGATAACAGATTCCTTTAATTGTTTTTTCTCATCAACTTACCCGTAATGATTCCATATAGGATTTATGACAATCTATGTGTAACGTGTGGCCACAAGTTTGTACATAAACACCTCCTTCCCAGCCAATTGATACTGCCAAAAGGCAAGAACTCTTCAAAGAGAAAAAAAAAGAACAAAAGAAAGTTAACTTTAAAGAATTATTAACATAAAAATGAATTATTAACATACTGAAATACATCCAACCAAAACTGGATGTTTTCATGCATAGCCTAATACACTTTATGATATAAATTAATATATGACTAGACAGTCCTAAAGCAAGATCTCTAAAATTAGAATACTGTAAGTTTTAGTTTCCAAATATCTATGCTTACTATAAAAGAGAATAAACATCACAGACAGTATTTTTTCTATCTAATAACATACAGGCTCTCAATATTATAGTTCAGGGGCTGGGAAAATGGCTCAATTCATAAAGTGCCTTCCATAAAAACACAAGGACTTGAGTTTAGACTCAGTATCCATGTCAAAGGTAGGTTCATCAGTACATGCCTTACTTACACTGGGAAGATAGTTACAGGCAGATAGATCCCTGGAGCTCAACAGAATAGAAGAGCTCAGGTTCAATGAGAAACTCTATCTCAAAACATAAGGTAGAGAGTGACTAAGGAAGGCACTCAACATCAACCTGCACACATACACACATTCACATACAAAAACAGTATGGTGAGGACGAACTACACTGATGTTGATCATTTTATATGTTCTGCATAGCACTAACCTCTCCATTTCTAACATTAACAGTTTCTTTTTTGGAATGCAGATCTCCCTCTAACTGCCTTAATGTCAATCTCTCTTAAGTTTCCATCCCCTGTTTTTCTTACACTTCTTTGTTTACCCGCCCCTTCAATATCTGCATTCCTCTCTTATTTTTATCATTTGGTCTGCCAAACAGCATTTGGAACTAAGTCTGAATTCATCCCAAACAGCATTTGGAACTAAGTCTGAATTCATCCCAAACAGCATTTGGAACTAAGTCTGAATTCATCCCAAACAGCATTTGGGACTAAGTCTGAATTCATCCCAAACAGCATTTGGGACGAAGTCTGAATCCATCCCAAACAGCATTTGGGACGAAGTCTGAATCCATCCTGTAAGATTTGTATTAAGACAGGCAGAGTCATATGAGGCATAAGGGACAACATGGTGACAGTCACATGATCAAATATTTGACAGCTGTCATAAAAATGTTTCCACATGCTTAAAAGATAGTGTAAATCTTTCCATTTTTTAAAGTTGAAAAGAAATTTATACATCATAACACAAGGTAACCTAAATGTTCTTTAAATCCAATGTTCCAATAGTAAATCAAAATTCTTCCTGAGAACACAGAAGTTGAAAATACTACAAAGGAGCTGGTAAGATGCTCAGCAGGCAAAGTATTTGCCATGCAAGTGTGAGGACCAGAGTTCAATCTCCAGAACCCACAGTGGAAAGAAGACAACTGACTCCCCCAAAGTCTGACCTCCTCACAAGTGATGGAATGTACACACACATATGCATACAGACATTTTAAAAACCACAAAGACAAGACTGCACAGTATAAACTGCCTCCCTAGACACAGTGTGCAGAAGCATAAACCAAACACTCACAGCAGGTAAGCAAGGCTCTACTGTTTCAAATCAGAAAAACAAAACAGGAGGCCTACTCATCTCTGTTTTATGTTTTTGGAGACCCTTAAAATAGAAACAGATTTGAGGCCAGATCACTCAGTCAGCGAGCAGTCAGTTAACAAGTACAATGTTCTCTTCGGCACAGCATTAGAAAGACGACGACGGGAGTAATCTGAACTCTTAGTGACAGGAGCTAGGTGTTTTGTTTATCAAGTACTTTTGAGACAGGGTCTCATGTAGCCCAGTCTGTTCTTGACTCACTATGTGGCCCAGGATGACCTTAACCTCTTTATCCTCATACCTCCACCTTCAAAGTGCTAGAGTTACAGGTATGCCCCCAGCCCCTGGCCTGTGGTTAGCTTAAAAACAGGAGATAATAGTAACTCTTACGTAACAGAGGTCTCCTTTGAGTTTGCTAGAGTCAAAAGCACAGGAAAACTGTCATGAGAAAATATTTTAGAGAGATTTTAACTCTATTTAGAGATATTTAACTCAATGTCCACTCATTGCTGTGCTAAGTGCTTACCACTTGTCTTCCTAAGTCAGTATTGGTGAAAACTCATACAGTAACAGTGCTGTCTCTTTTTATAAGACAAGAATAAACCACTATTAAGGTCATTAAGTTATAAGCAATAGAGGCCAAAATCCAAAGGTAACTAGCCCCAAGGCTCAGGTTCCTGCCTCCATTGTGTCACACTGGCGATGGGTTTCCACAGTGAACATATGCACTATTTTACAAGAATCAATCTCGGTACCTAAATTCTGTAACATGTGCAGCTTAATTCTATGATCCGTATCAAAGACAAGTAAGTTATTCTTCTACCCACGAAGTCTGTTCTAACCAAAATTCCTGTCCTCTACTTTAAAGTCTTTCAGTAAGAAATCCAGGAAGCATCTATACCCCAGAGATCAAGGGCTACCTAACCCTGAGGGAGGATATAAAACCTGATTTTCAAAGGCACATAGTGCAGGGAACACACCATAAGCCTACTATGTAAGTACACACACAAAAAAAAAAATCATGCTATCTATCAGAAGAAAAATCTAATAGTCACTAACATAGGAACACAACAGTCCAGTCAGTTCAGAGCCTTTTATTTAACAACAAACAAACAAAACACTTTATCTTGAAATTCCTTATTTTGGCTTAGAAAGATACCCAATCAACTTCTTTTATTAGATCTCTTCTCCATAATTATCAAATTGTGTTCTATTTTGTTGTTGTTGTTGTTGTTGTTGTTGTTTTTGAGACAGGGTTTCTCTGTGTAGTTTTAGTGCCTGTCCTGGATCTCACTCTGTAGACCAGGCTGGCCTCGAACTCTCAGAGATCCACCTGGCTCTGCCTCCCGAGTGCTGGGATTAAAGGCGTGCGTCACCATCGCCTGGCCTGTGTTCTATTTTGATTGAATTACAAAAAACTTTTCAGGACTGATATGGCTCAGCAAGCATTGAAGGCCACAGTTCAGATCCCCACACAAAAGCCAGACAGGTTACTAGCACCAACTGAGCACCACGTGTATGCCTGGTGTCTGCAGACGTCAGAGGAGCATGTCAGATCTTCTGGCATTGGAATTATATGCAGTTGTAAGCTACTATGTGGATCTAGCAATAAACCTGGGTCCTCTGGAAAAGCAGCCAGTGCTCTTAACTGCTGAACCATTTCTCTAGCCCTGAAATAAGTGTTTTCAAGAAAAATTGTTGGTAAGATTATGCTAAGATCTTTTTTGTGTGCATTGTTTTGAATATTTATTTTTATTTATGTGCATGTGTCTATGAATGTGTGTGTGCCTCATGTGTACAGATAGCCATGGAGACCAGAAGAAGGGTACTGGATTTTTGGAGCTGGAATCAGAGGCCACCTGATTTGTGTGCTGGGAACTAAATTCAGGTCTAGCAAGCACTCATAACCCCTGAGTCATCCATCTTTCCAACACTCTGTTTTGTAAAATTTTGTTGCCACCTTATTAGATGCATTTTTGTTATAATACTTTGCATTTTATTTGAACCACTTTAAAGTAAATACACAAAGGTGAATGTCAAAACCAAACAGAACGTTTTTTTTTTTTTTGCATGTGTGATGTGTGGTGTTTGTGTCTAGCTAATCAGCTTCCCTGAAGGCTCTTGCCTCTTCAGAGCAATAGAAAAATAACTAATACACTCATAAACACGAAACAAAATAAATCTTTTAAAAAACTTCTTAAGGGGAGAATAGACTCCAACGTTGTCCTCTGACCTCTACAAACACATCACGGTCTGCATGCCTTACCACACACACATCATATGTGCTCTTAAACACACTAATAATACAGATATCAATAAAACATATAAACATAATACTTTTAAAATAACCATAAATTGCTGGGCGGTGGTGGCGCATGCCTTTAATCCCAGCACTCGGGAGGCAGAGGCAGGCGTATCTCTGTGAGTTCGAGGCCAGCCTGGGCTACCAAGTGAGCTCCAGGAAAGGCGCAAAGCTACGCAGAGAAACCCTGTCTCAAAAAACCAAAAAAACAAAAAAAAAACCCCATAAATTCACTTTTGAAACTCTGAAAATAAATAGAGCCATGATCCTCCATTATCTTATCCAAATTGCATTCTAAGGCCTGCTATGAGATGTCCTAATTAGGCACCCTAAATATTATAAGGTTCATTTCACATTTATGTTGACTACCCCACAGGGCTACAGTAGAAAGGACCATTTGAACCCTTCACAGGTAAGGAAATTGAGGGTTAGTATGTTTGGCCACACACACATAGCTCAGAAATGGCATGACCAGAGCAAAGCCCATTTGTTTCTGGACTATGACTCATTCTCTGTAGACCAGGCTGACCTCGAGATCCACCTGGCTCTGCCTCCCAGAGCTGGAATTAAAGGTGTGTGCCACCACTGCCCATGGACTCATTTTAATGTACACAATGCCTCCCTGACTAGAGCACTGAGTTCCTCCTGACGCCCTGAGAAACTCCACTTCCATGGACTGTGGGAGCAAACTGCTGTCAGTTACTGTTGGCTGTAAGGAAGCAAGCAGTGTGTCTTGCATCTGTGCTACTGACATCGCACATCTCAATCAACAGATTTGCAGCCAAGAAAGATCTATTTGGAAAGCAATCAAAACAATAATCTATAGTTAACTAAAAACAAAGCTTTACCTTATAAGTATTTTAAACTGTTGTATGTTTATCAAATTCAGAATTTATTAGGTTCAATCTACAAAAGGACGGGGATCTTATTTGATAATCTCCTCAAAAAAATATCAAACTTGATACAGCAATTTTACTTTTTTTCTTTCAGTGCTGGAGATAGACGCCATGGCCTCACACATGGTAAGAAAGTGCTTTAGTGATCTTCAAAAGAAGTTAATAATGCTGCTGCTGTTAAGTTGACCGAGTGCAAGAGCTTGCAGTTGTAAAGAGGCTGGAAAACAATCGACCAAGCTCACAGGAAGCGAGAGAAGACAGTCTCTCTGGTACATTTTAAAAGTACCACATGGAAATTCTATTGGGCATCTTTACACAAAAGTAAAAGTGGTAAAAAAATCTGCATAAAATATTCATACACTATGTAAATTATTTTAAGAGTTAATACTATTTTATTAAAGTAAATTATGTAGACTTCACAATAAGCAACATTTAAAATGCACATCACAGTTTTTCGAGATAGGGTTTTTCTGAGTAGTCCTGGCTGTCCTGGAACTCTGAACTGTAGACCAGGCTGGCCTCGAACTCAGAGAGCCACCTGCCTGTACCTCCCAAGTACTGGCATTAAAGGTGTGTGCCACTACTGCCAGGCTGCATGATATTTTTATTAACAGATTTCTATTGTGTCACTACCCACGTATCAATTATTGTTATTATTTTTCTACCAAACTTCATGGTTTGAAGTCAGAATGCCATTTTAATAGAAGAAAATAATATAAAATTCTGGAGGCAAATCATCATCAATATTGCCATCAAAATTACTATACAAGGGGCTAGAGAGATGGCACAGGTGCTAAGAGAAGTTGTTGCTCTTATAGAGGGCCCAGGTTCAGTTCCCAGCACCCAAATGGTATCTCACAACCATCCACAACTCCAGATCTGATGCCCTCTTATGACCTCCAAAGGCACCAGGCACACACAGTGCACTTACATTACATGCAGGTGAAACAGATGTACACATAAAACATAAATAAATAAAACATAAATAAATAAATAAATAAATAAATAAATAAATAAATAAATAAAAAAATAAATAAATAAATAAATAAACGCATGCTATCCAAGTGCTGGGGATATAAATCAGTGGTAGAACTCTTGCTAGGCTGGCGTAAGACCCTAGGTTCAATCCCTAGCACGATTTTAAAAAAATTGAAATAGTTTTATAATTAAAATACTTACATCTTTAAAATAACGCTGCAATAAAGAAAGCCTCACATCATGAACTGCTGCACATGTGTCCCAGGGGTAAATCTGTTCCTCCTCAGTGATTGGTAACTTTTTTGGCTCAGCATTGTCCCGGCACTGCCCTAAAACTAAGTAACAATAGAGACGAAAGTTCATTAAATAACACAACGATCTAAAATAACAACCCAGGTTATTCACAACAACCAATAGTAAATTCAAAATTTTTCAAACATTTTTAAATATCAAAAATTAAAATTCTACTTAAATATCAAGCATTAATGTTTAAATCTCTTATTAAAATATTCTGAAGACTTTAATTTAAAAAAAAAGAGTCATTGCCAAGTCTGGTGACGCACACCTTTAATCCCAGCACTCAGGAGGCAGAGGCAGGCAGATCTCTGTGAGTTCGAGGCCAGCCTGGTCTACATAGTAAGTGAGTTCCAGGATAGCCAGGACTACGTAAAGAGACCCTGTCTCAACAAAACAAAACAAAAAGATAGTGTTTTAGTTGTCAAGTTTATAAATAAGGGCCCAAATATAATAGCATTTATTTAAAATAATATTTAGGTGTCGTGGCACATTCCTTTAATCTCAGCACTTGAGAGGTAGAGGCAGCAGGATCTCTGTGAGTTCAAGGTTGAGCTACAAAGTGAGACCTTGTCACAATAAAAAAAAATGAAATATGAGTGTGAATGCATGGTGGATGATTTCCTAAATCTGTCACTTTCAAAAACAAAAACTGTTTCTAGTTTTGAGAAACAGTGACTTTCCCATATTAACCTACCTCATTTTTAAACATGCTACTAAAAGGAAGCAGAGCTGCTTGGAGAAAGCAATGACCCAAGGTTGGGAAAAGGCATGGGGTAAGACTGAATTACATGTGACAAAGAGACATGTGCCATCACTGAGGAGATAACCTATAAGAACCTAGGGAAGTTTGGACAGGCCAAATTAAAGAATTTAGCATCAGAGAGAATGATGCCAGTATCAGATGTTACACTCACAACTCAGTCAAGAAACACCCAGCAAAAGATAAAAGGCCAATGGGGCAAAGTCTCAACGTGTCACCTTCTGGTTACCTACCACCTAGTGATAGGCATCACCTAGGATGGAGCGCCCCTAAAGCAATGCCATCAGAAAGAACATGCTGTGTAATACCCTTCTCCAAAATGTTTACTCTGAAGCCAGGGGTGGTGGCGCACGCCTTTAATCCCAGCACTCGGGAGGCAGAGCCAGGCGGATCTCTGTGAGTTCGAGGCCAGCCTGGGCTACCAAGTGAGTTCCAGGAAAAGGCGCAAAGCTACACAGAGAAACCCTGTCTTGGGAAAAAAAAAAAAAATGTTTACTCTGAACCTCACAGTAAGAAAACAATCACACAAATCCACATGTTCTGTCTATGAAACAGCTGATCTGGAGAAAGGCTCTGAGAGACTGTTTTAAATTAATGAAGACACAAATGGACACTAGAGAGAAGAAATACATGCTATACAAGATACTACTGGTTCCTACCACAAAGAAATGATGGTTAAGTGAGGTGAAAGGTATATCAGTTAGCTGTACATACTCACTCTATAATATATGCATGTATCAAAACATCACAACTATTAGTCACATAAACAAAAAGCAAAAAATTCAGATATTGGGAGAATTTGAATATAGACATAATATATAATATTAATTTTAAATTTACTGAGTATGATAGTAGTGTTGTTATTATATAAGAGAATGTCCCTGATTTTCTTCTGGAAAAGGATGTTTACGCTCACATGTCTATGCATGCATGTGCTTTCTGGGGGGTACAAAGTATCAACTGTGGCAATATGGAAACTACTAGTAGCAGGTAAAAGCTATTCAATTTTCTATAGACAGAAAACACTGAGAAAAAATTTGAGAAGACAGACATAAATATGACAGAAGGAGGGAAAAACTAATGCCACAATTTAAGTATAAAACATCAAAAACCAAAAGGACTACAAACACAGATGAGAACATCACACAGTGCACACACTTTCCAAAACACTACAGCACCACAGTGTGTGTGTTTGTTTTCAATGTGTCATTGAAATAAGAATGGCATTTTTTTTAAATGCATTTGCATGAGAAAGCTGCTTCTGAGGATGGGAATCTAGGGTCTATCAGGGTGCAGCTGAGTTTTGGAAAGACTTAAAGTCACTGTGGAAATAAAGCAAAGAATCAAGAGGATTCTCACAGCTGAAACAGCACAATGTACAATCCTCTTAACACACTCCCAAATTCACTCGCTAGAATTTTGACGAAGGCTTGGGAATACTAACCTCACATGGTACTTTTGAAAATGTTTCTTCTTCTGTATTTTTTTGGACAAGTTTTCAGATGGCTTGGCATTAATTCTTTTAATATTCAACAAAATTCACTACCCTGTACTTTGTTGACAGGGTTTTGATCTTGCTGCCTCCACATCTCCTGAGTACTGAGATTACAGGGATGCACCATCACCTCCTGTTTATAAATTCAACTCAGAGTTCTGTGCAGGTAAGCATGTATTCTACCAATCAAGCTGCACCCTGAGTTCAAACCTTTTGTCTTCAATCTACTTGTATCTTTAAGTCTAAAGTGAATTTCTTTTTTAAAAAAATTATTTTTACATTAAGTGCATTGGTGTTTTGCCTGCATATACGTCTGGGTAAGAGTGTAGGATCCCCTGGAACTGAAATTACAGACAGTTGTGAGCTGCCATGTGGTTGCTGGAAATTGAACTCAGTACCTCTGAAAGAGCAGCCAGTGCTCTTAACCACTGAGCCATCTCCCCAGTCCTAAAGTGAATTTCTTATCCATAGCATACAGTATGGTCACATTTTAAATCTGTCAATCTCCACCTTCTAACTAGAAAATTAAATTCATTGTATTTCAAGTGATTACTAACAAAGAACTTGATTCTGCAATTATGCTGTTTGTTTTCTGTTTGTTTCTTAATTCATTCATTACTGCTCTCTTCCACAACTAAGTTTTCTAGTGTGGGATTTTGAGTCCTTTCCCATTTCTTGTAATGTGGATTTGTTATTATTATTTTGCTGAGGAGGTTGTTTTGTGGTTACCTGGACGATAGAGTTAACATCTTCACTTTGCAATAGTGACTTTTGAATTAATATCCACTTAGTTTCGATAACATATCAACCTCTTTCCCATTCCAGCCTCCACCTTTGCCTCTGCGTTTGTGTAAATGCCTACACTTTTTGTGTGAGAAACACTAACACTGGGTTTAAAATCTAGATATACAGTTCTTTTCAGACTCATTTCTTCATCTGTCCTGTTGCAGAAGGACTAAACCAATCAAGAACTGTCTAGGAACTATTACTACTTCAAAATACCTCAGAATGGGAAAGGAAGGACAATGTTCAGACCAATTCTTCAAATTTTTAGAATATTTTAAAAGACAGATTGGCAAACAGCATTCTGCATGCTGTGTCAAGAACTACTTCTGCATACTATTTTAAGAACTCAAAAAACCAAAGCACAACTGGCAGGACATGCCGTATGTAATTAGAATATTTAAACAAGCAATGATAGACTTCAGAGGTTTACAGATTTTAGAAAAGTTAAATTAACAAAAAAACTGAACTGTAATATTAGCTTTCATTTAATACACACAGTTGTCTGTTATAGATGCCATTATCTAAAATGTTTCTGTCAAGTTTCTTTGAATTCACCTGATGATGCTTGTAACAGTACAACCAGTCCTGTAGGTCTGTCTTCAGAGGAAGGACCACTCTGTCCACAAATAACACAGTCATACACAGCCTCAGAAACTTGCGGTTCTGCTGCGGTAATTTCCATAGGAATATCATTCTCAGGAGAATCTGGAAGAGAAAGCTATAGTTCTTAGAAGAAAAGTCCCTTTTCAATAAACCCTCCCCCCAAAGATCTACTTCAAATACTTAAGTCAAATACTAACAAAGTTGTATCATAATATAACTACTTATTCAAGTAAAATGTTAGCTCTAAGACCAAAACTGTGAAGTTGATAAAAAAAAAAAAATGTTGAGCAATATATGATTCAATATTTTGATGTTGTACAAATTATGGGTAGAAATTGATACTAAAAAAAAAATGGAAACAAAAACATCTATGTAAGGGACTGGAGAGATGGCTCAGCAATTAAGAGTACTGGCTGTCCTTCCAGAGGACCTGAGTTCCCAGCAACCACACGGTGGCTCACAATCACCTATAATGGGATCTGATGCCCTTTTCTGCCACAAAAGCATACATGTAGATAGAGCACTCATATGCATACATTAAAAGTCTTTTTAAAAATCTGTGTAAGAGAACATTTTAATTACATTTTAAGGAACAAATAGATCATTTGTTTTAATTTACTTTGAGGTTCTGAAGAGAAGAAATTTACAAGATAGCAATTCTTTAAAAATTGGTAGTAATATATATACTAGGGGATAATACAGGAAAATTTGCTTCCTAATTCTCTGTTTCAGTAATATCTCTCAAGTAATAGTCATCAATGTTTATATATGGAAATCACTGTATATTCTTATATATTAATAAATGGTACAGAAAATAAGTGATCTGTTAATATATCATTAACAAAAAAAAATAAAGACATACCAGCTGACACAGAAGGATAAGTATTAGGTATTTTTTCATATGTACAGAAAACAACAAATTTAGAAGATGATATTCTAAAAACAGAGGAAGTGTAATAGGAAAAGGAAGGGGGGAAAGGAAAGCATAAATATATTTTTAAAAGACTATTCATAGATCTACTATCATATAGGAAAATGGTATTTCTTCTCATTATAAAAATCCTAAAGCCAATATGAACTGAATTAAAAGGTAAGCATGATTTTTAGAAATACTAATGTGATGGCACAAAGAGACACCCAAAAGTGTTTTAAAGAATCATTATAAGGATCCTAGGGTAACTTCAGAGAAGAGCATCAAAATAAATAACCAAATACTTACTGACAGACCTGACACATGTGAGGGACAGATTCACAAAGGACAAAGCGGGCTCTTCTCACCACTGCCTTTGTTAACCACAAAGTGGCTAGGATAACGATCTGAGCCGAGGCCCGTGAGATGGCTCAATGGGTAAGAAGCCTGACAACCCAAGTTCCTCCCCAGAAGCCCATGGTGGAGGTAGAGAACTGACTCCACACAGTTGTCCTACGACCTCCACATCAACTGTGACCGCGGCTGATCTGTACCCATGTGCACACACCATAATTAAACAGTTACTCTGATCACTCCATTACTCTACTATTTAAATAAAAATTGTATATTATCTGTACTATTTAGAGCTGCTGAAAGTTTAAACCAAATTATCTCTATAAATAATAACTAATTGTGAGAAGTTCAAACTAAACTTTTGACTTACCAACATCCATTGCAGTTTCCATAAAACTTTTCTGTCGTGAGGCAAACTCTGCAAGCAATTTCTGCTGCCTTTCTCTAGCCTTCTGTCGCCTAAGAGAAATAAAATTTGAAGTACATGGTTTGTTCAACACTGATCTACAGCCTGTCAGGAGTATACGACGAACAAATGGCCACACAATCAAGAACAACCTGTTTCATATATTACATATTAAATATCATGTAAGATTTGAATGGCCCTAAAACAATTCTATCCCTTCCAAAAGACTTCAAACCCACTGTTTGCATTAAGTTAAAAAAAAAGGGGGGGGGGGCAGTATCTAGAGTATGAAAGAATAAATGAAATTGATAGAAAATCCTAAACATTCTACCAGGGAACTCTGACAGCTGATAAACACTTTCAGCAAAGTTGCTGGATACAAGATTAACTCAAAAAAAAAAAAAATCAATAACTTTCCTATATAAATGACAAACAGACTGAGAAAGAAATCAGAGAAACACCACCTCTCACAATAGCCTCAAATAATATAAAATATCTTGGGATAACTCTAACCAAGTAAGTGAAGTTCTTGTATAACAAGAACTTCAAGTCTTTGAAGAAAGAAATTGAAGAAGCTATCAGAAGACGGAAAGATCTCCCATGCTCATGGACCAGTAGGATTAACATTGTAAAAATGGTCATCCTACCAAAAGCAATCTACAGAGTCAATGTAATTCCCATCAAAATTCCAACACAATTCTTTACAGACCTTGAAAGGACAATTCTCAACTTTATATGGAAAAACAAAACACTCAGAATAGCTAAAACAATCTTGAACAATACAAAAATTGCAGGCTATCCCACCATCCCTTAGTACATCAAGTTGTACTACAGAGTTACAGTAATACAAATTGCATGGTACTGGTATAAAAACAGACATGTTGATCAATAGAATTGAATTGAAGACCCAAACAGAAATCTACATACCTATGGACACCTGAGTTTTGATAAAGAAGCCAGAAATACACACAGGAAAAAAGACAGCATGATGCTGATCAAATTGGACATCTGCATGTAGAAGAATGTGAATAAATCTGTATTTATCACCCTGCATAAAACTCAAGTCCAAGTGGATCGAAGACCTTAAAAGAAAACCAAATATGCTGAACCTGATAGAAAAGGAAGTGAGGAATAGTCTTGACTGCATTGGCACAGGAGACAACTTTCTGAGCAGAGCACCAATAGCGAAAGCACTAAGATCAACCATAAATAAATGGGACCTCAAGAAAGGAAACTGAAAAGTTTCTGTAAGGCAAAGGACATCACCAATTGAACAAAACAGCAGCATACTAAAAGGAAAAAAATTTTTACCAACTTCACATCTGATAGACGACTAATTTCCAAAATATATAAAGAACTCAAGAAACTAAGTATCCAAAAAACAAGTAACCCAATTAAAAAGAGTAGTACAGATCTAAAATAGAATTTTCATTAGAAGAAACTCGAATGGATGAGACACACATAAAGAAATGTTCAACATTCTTAGCCATCAGGGAAATGCAAATCAAAACAACTCTGAGATTCCATCTTACACTAGTCAGAAAGGCTAAGATCAATCACACAAGTGACAGCTCATGCTGAAGAGGATATGGAACAAGTGAAACACTCCATTGATGGTGGGAGTGCAAACTTGTACAGCCACTATGGAAATCAAAAATTCAGAAAGTCCCTCAGAAAGTTGGGAATCAATCTACCTCAAGACCCAGCTATACCACTTTTGGGCATATACCCAAAAGACAGGCTGGGTGGTGATGGTGCACACCTTTAATCCCAGCACTCAGAAGGTAGAGCCAGGCAGATCTCGGAGTTCAAGGCCAGCCTGGTCTACAGATCGAGATCCAGGACAGGCAGGCACCAAAACAACACAGAGAAATCCTGTCTCGAAAAACGGGGGAAAAAAGGGCAAAGGACACTCCATCCTACCACAAGGACACTTGTTTAACCATGTTCACAGCAGTTGTATTCATAATAGCAAGAAACTGCAAACAACTTAGATGTTCCTCAACCACAAAACAGATAAGGAAAATATGGTACATTTACACAATGGAGTATTACTCAGCTATTTAAAAAAAAAAAAAATGACATCACAAAATTTGCAATCAAATGGATGGAACTAGAAAAAAAAAAAATCAACCTGAGTAAAGTAATTCAGAACCAGAAAGATGAATATGGTATGGACTCTCTTATAAGTGGATATTAGCCTAATTAATAACCAAGCTATAATCCATAGATCTAGAAAGGTTATGTAAAGAGGAGTCTAGAAAGGGACACAGAAAACTCCCTGGGATAGAGAAATAGAATAGATTTCATGAGTGCTCTGCGGATGGAAGCAGGAAGTGGAGAGCAGAGTGGGGGGGCGAGATTGGAGAGAAATGCTGGAATTGGGTGGTGCGGAAACAGTGCAGAGGAAACTTCCTTGAATCTATGAAGGTGATCCTAATGACTCCTAGTAATGGGGGATTCAGTCTCCACTGGCCATCTCAAGGCTTCCTTCCAGTGGTGCAACTAGGGTGCATTCAATTGAAGTGTTGGCCAAAAGGGTCCCATGAAAATCCCCAAACAACTCAGGCTATTGCTAAGATTACTTTGTGCAAAGTAAAAGACTGAGTCATGAAGTTAGCAAAGAACAGAAACATCCTAAATCCAAGAATAATTATTTCTGGTTGCAAGCAATAAAAAATAAATAAAGTAGGACTGTACATATGAATACAAAAATAAAAGTTAACTTGTAACGACATGGGCTTCCCCTGATTGTATTATAGAAACAATACTACTACCATAAAACTGTACTTCTACTAAGGAAGGTTAAAATAATAATTTTATCAAGGAGGATGAGGAAGAAAAAGGTTAAAATGGTAAGTTGTTTATTGGGCAAGACAAACAATTGTTTAAGTTTGTGTGAGCATAAACAGAAACTGATCAAAATTTGTGATACAAAGCTCACAGTAATACAATATACTGCACACTTCCAATATCAATTTACCGCTAAGCACTATGAAGTCCCATATTATGGTAAACTGAGACCACGCATAGTCATTTCCATGGAAATCTAAAAGCAGTTTTCTGTTGATCTGAAATGAAGCAAAGATATAATATATGGCCCTCAAAAGATGAACTGCTCAAGGGGCGAGTAGGCATCCTGTGACAGCTGGCTACCAGTTTTGAAACCCTACACAAAACCCCCAAAAAAAAAAAAAAAAAAAAAAAAAAGAAACTGCTCACAGCAGTTTTGAAATCCCTCAACCACACCCCCATCCAATCAGTAGAGGTAATCAAGAGCACCTACAGAGAAAGGACTACGGCACTGGAAAAGTTACACAGTTTTGTCAATGTTAAAAAGATTTCTGTTTACTGTGTAGATAATTTAAGAGCTACATTAGAAAATTTGCTTTGTTGTTTTATATCTACATCTCTTTTGCATTGTTTTTTGAGTCAAATATTTAATTTGAACCAAATATTTATTTTTGAGCCAAAAATTTAACCCAAATATTATCTGGGTTAATCATTTATCTTATTCATCAAACTTAATTCTCAATAACATTGATCATTTCAAAAAAATAAATCCACCCACCCACTGAACATGAAGGGAGACCCCGTATTTTTCACTGAAGAATAAAATATATAAAAGTCCAGAATTACTCTAACACATCAGCTTAAAACTGTAAGTAAAAGAATGAACTCAAGGCTAGAGAGATGGCTGAACGGTTAAGAGCACTGGCTGTTCTTCCAGAGGACCCAGGTTCAATTCCCAGCACCCACATGGCAGCTCACAACTGTCTGTAACTCCAGTTCCAGAGGATCAGACAACCCTCACACAGACACACATGTATGCAAAACACCAACGCACATTTTAAAAAAAATAATAAACTCATAGTTTTGAATACATAAGGACAAGCAAAAAAAAAAAAAAAGTCTTCTCTTTCTTCAGCCCCTAATGCAAAAAAAAAGACTCACACATAAATTTTTCCAGTTCTATTCACTAAGAGGACCTGAAAATAACTATATTTCATTAGAAAAAGTACAAGGATTATAATTTCTAAATCCCATTCTCTAGTAAAAGTAACAGAACTCCATGAGAAATGGCTAGCTTCCCATGTGCAAGATGAGCCTGGAAGATCTCTCTGCCTACAAAGAGGAGTATGTTCAACGAGTGATAAGAACTGCTCAAAAGGGATAAAGATCTTAGCATTAAGGAACTCTTAGTGGCTAAACTTGGAATCACCAGAATGAATATAAACTCATAAAATAAAACAAGACCTTCATGAGTCCATGACTACTGAAAATAAATGAATAGTGCCTTCAAAGGTGATAAATAGGAAATTACAGAACCTCAAAGTATCACTCTACTACAAATGATATATTAATCACAAAAAGGAGTAAAGTAAACAGACAGTGCAGAAGTCTGGCAGGCAACCCTCTAGCCAACAGTCAATTGCAAACACCACTAACAAAACCAGCGGAAACCAAGTGACCTGGTAGAAGCAGCAACATCTCACCAATCTTCCTGCCAGGTGACAGACAAGCCCATAGTGAGGCACAGTCTACAATGATACATACCACTGTCCTAACCCTTCAGAGGTTCCAAGGTCAGGAAAATAATGGAAAGATGGAGAAACTGTTCCACTTTGAAAGAGACCAAAAAGATACAACTAAATTCAATGAGCAATTGTAGACTGGATGTTTCTTTGATGAGAAACTTTAAACTGTTTAAACATGAGATCATACTTAAATACAAGGTTAACTCCTGAATCTTGTAGTTCTTTCTGCTGTGATTATATAAGAAAAGGCTTTTTACCTCTAGGAACTACACACTAAAGAACCTTCAGCAAGTTCCTGGTACTGTCCTTAAACCATTTCTTTACATTTAAGATTACTTTAAAATAAAAGCTCATAAAAATTTAAGTGTATCCTCAAAGAAGAAATGTTGTCACTAAGGGATATAAATAAAATTATTGTGTGGATGCTCAAAGCACTCCAAGAGTAATGCAGAAATGTTTTGATAGACAGTAACTTTGGTCAATCTATGTGTGGTCTCTTTAATCACTACTAGGTAAGCTCTCAAGTTTCAGGATGCTTCTTTCTAACGTCACTCTACATCTCACTTCTAAGCATATACACCTAGAGTATGTGTGCCAATAAAGTAACAGTCCAAGTAATAAATCTGTATCTCAAACATAAGAGCATCTCTGGTATAACTAAAATCAAAATGCATTTCTCAGATGCAGGAGAGATGGGCCAGTAACTAAGAGCATTTGTTGCTCCTGCAGAGGATCTGGGTTTGGTTCCCAACCACCATGTGGCAGCTCACAACCATCTGTAACTCCTGTTTCAGGGGATCCAACATGCTCTTCTGGCCTCCACAGGTAGCAGGCACACACATGGTACACAGTCATACATACACCCATGCACATAAAATAATTGAATTTTGTTTTAATGTGTTTATCAGCTTTCTGTGAACCAGCTTTAAAACAATCTGTACTATTGCTTTCTAAATTAGGCACACGTCAATAGGGGCCATTAACAAACGATAGGTTCTGGTAGATTCAGTACATTTCAGAATTATCCCAGAGGCTGAGGACCCTGAAGTAGCAATTATTACAACTGTCTAAGACCTCCATTTGTACCTTGTTTTCTTTCTATGGAATCAGTCAGTTATAGAAATGAAGTCAGGTTTTTTTTTACAGGTAAGAATGGCCCAATATTAAGTTTATAAACTGTCTGTCTTGGTCA
Organism: Peromyscus leucopus; assembly: GCF_004664715.2. Lineage (NCBI taxonomy): Eukaryota > Metazoa > Chordata > Mammalia > Rodentia > Cricetidae > Peromyscus > Peromyscus leucopus. The sequence continues at coordinate 46,735,633 of NC_051066.1, read as the reverse complement.
TGAAACTTAATCCAAAACAGAAGAGACCAGAAACACAGCGGGATTCAAACTCATCTCAATCCCTTAGCTGTCCACTGTAGAGTTAGTTCCAAATGGTCATCAATAACACCACTGATGAAAGGAGTCTCCTTTGCTTTGCTTTTTTTTTTCCCTGTGTATGCGTGTGTTGTATGTGGTATATAGTAATCCTTTTTTAATTTTTATTTTCACATTTTTGTAGTGCTGGGGCTTAAGCTCAACACCTCCTGGATGTTAGGCATGAGTCCTACCACTGAGCCATATCCCCAGTTCTTACAGCATTATTAATTAAAACGACTTTTGTAGAAATAGTATCTAAACTATGTCTTCTAGTAGCATATCTATTATTAGCAATAATTACAAAATACTCCTAAGCAAATAAATGATTGATTCACTGTATGTTTGCCTTTTTAAAAAAGAACAGCCTATTATATAATCAGGAGGACAGGCCTCCAATTTAAAGAGATTAGCAGAAATATGTCTCATTTCATTTTCAATTTTCCACTTTAAATGCCCTTTAAATTACACATTAGTTCTTTATAATTGCTATTGGTAAAGTACAATACCATGAGAAAGAAATAGAAATGCTTCTAATTATTAATCTATTTTATCCCTTTGTGGGTCTTTTGTGGTTTGTTTGTGGTTTTGTTTTTGGTGTGTACACATGCATGCAGGTGTGAGTGGTAGCAATGGGGACTTGCTTTATCATTTCCACCTTGTTTGCTTGACACAGGGTCGCTCACTGAACCAGAAGTTCGTTGTCTCAGCTAGATACCCTGGGCAGTGAGCTCCGAGGGGGCCACAGGCAGGCACAGCCATGCCCAGCTTTTTCTGCTGGTGCTGGGCACTCAGCTCTCATGCTTGCATAGTAAGTGCACATACCCAACGGCCACCCCCAGCCCTATGTACATTACTAATGTATACTGTCTCTAAACACAATTTTTCTTGCACTAGAGATGAAGTTCAACCATATATGTGACTAAAATGGCTTCTCGTACAGTTATCACAGGATGAGCTCCTTCAAAACTAGCAAATCACATGGGACTGCCAAACTTATCTGAACTCATAACACCAAACGATCTTGATACAGGTTTGCCTTTCTGGCCTCTTACATCTTCTTTAATGCCACTTTTACTAGTTAGTTTTAATTATCAACTTTACACAGTCTAGAGTCACCTGAGAAGGGGGCCTCTGTTGAAAGATTGCCCAGATCACACTGGCCTACTGCCGTGTTTGTGGGGAATTGCCTTGATTGTTAGCTGATGTAGGTGGGTCCAGCACACTGAGGCTACCACAATTCCCTGGGAATGTAGCCTTGGGCTGTACATATAAGAGAGCCAGCTAAGCAAGAACCTGTGAGTGAGCAATAAGGAGCAGTCCTCCATGGTTTCTGTAATTTCAAAACCAGGGGATCGGATACCCTGAGAACCTCTTCTGATTTCCATATGCAGCAAGCATATATGTCCTGCAGGCAAAATATTTACACATAAAATGAATAAATCTAATTTAAAAATTTTAACTTTAAAAAATTAGGAAACAGCCGGGCTGTGGGTGGTGGTGCACACCTTTAATCCCAGCACTCAGGAGGCAGAGGCAAGTGGATCTGAGTTCGAGGCCAGTTTGGTCTACAGAGTGAGTTCCAGAATAGGCAGAGCTACACAGAGAAACCCTGTCTCAGGGGGGAAAAAAATAGGAAACAAATGTTGGCAAAAGAAAAATTTAAGAAACATTGCTTTCTCTAATAATTGACAATCATATAAATAAACACAAGTACCAAAAATTCAAATAGCTGGATTTCTGTTTTAAGAAATACTTAAGGGCTAGTGAGATGGGTCAGCAGGAAAGACACTTGCAACTAAGCCTGAGGACCTAAGTTCAATCCCCAGGACCCACAAGATGGAAAAAGAGAATAGACTTCCAAAGGTTGTCCTCTGACCTTACATGTATGTTGACATGTACATATGCATGCATGCACACACACAAAAAAAAATGTTTTTTTTTAAAGATATCTAAAATACTTCTATTTTTATTCAAATTTGTTAGAGCTTTTTTAGCAGCAAGAAAATTCTGAGGGTACCACACAGCAATAATGGTATTAGTAATGTTTCTGAAGAAACTTCCGACTTTCAACAGTAACTTAACACTGGGACCAGCACACTCATCTTTTTACTCCCCAAAGAATTCAGCATACCACACACACAAGCACTGGTTATGTTCGATCATTTACCTTACAAAGTAAGTAGCTATGATTGTTGTAACTGAAATAACCAGGTCATTATCCCTGAATGACCGAAAAACAGAAAAACACAAATTGTCAACTGTACCATACATATCGAAAGGACTACACACAAAACTACCTTTCCTCCTTGTCCAGAGTTTTCTTCTCTGCCGAGGTGACTTTTCTGGGTGGCACAGGAGGGGTCACTTTCCTGCAGATCTCTTCAATGATGCGTTGGTTCATTCTGCTTTGCACTGCAGCTTTTAGCAAAATTCTTTCCACTGCAGTTATACCATCCCCATGACTGTATTTAGGAATTTCTGGTTGTATTAAAACTTCTATGTCATCGAGCCACGGAGGATAGTAAGAGTTTTGTTTTCCTGAGAGTTTGTGGTGAAGTTTGATTAGCAAAGACAATATGCTTTCCTTAATCTCCAGAATGGCTGTGGTTAGCTGGGGAGTGGAACCAGGAGCTGACCATTTACTGGGGGTTTTGGGCCGGACTGCCTGATTTGCTTCACTGCTGTTTCGATTGATGATCTCCTGAAATTTCTTTCTGCGCTCTGCTACTAAGCTGAAAACTTGAGCTGTACCAGAATTCTACCAATAAAGATAAGAAAAACAGAAAAATCAACAAGTTACTCAATACCAATTCTAAAATCTATTACTGTATTTTTTCAAAGGAAATGCTTAAAGTTTCATCCAAAACTCTCTCCAGCAGAGAAACCTGTTTCTTTTACTTCTTTCTCAAAGAGATACAGCACCACTTTACAGGGACAGGGACAAGGGAAAGGAGTTCACCATAGTCACCTCTCTGTAACCGCCTGAGCCTACGTTCCACAAAAACAAAGCTTATGTCATACTTGCAGCCATATTACATGTATAAACTAAGCTTCTCCATTTTAAGGGAAGTTACTGTATTATACACCACTCATCAAGAAACTACATGTACTCTTTATTAACTTCTGAAAGTCTGCTTTAACATTTAAAAAAAAGTTCATCTTTCTTTTTCTTTTTTCTTTTTTTTTGTTTTTTCGAGACAGGGTTTCTCTGTGTTGCCCAGGCTGTCCTCGAACTCACAGCGATCCACTTGGCTCTGCCTCCTTAGTGCTGGGACTAAAAGCATGTGCCATCTCTGCCTGGCTTTCTTCATTTTTTTAAAGACAATAAATCTATAGTAAAAATTAATTTCACTTTTAAGGGACTTCAAAGGTTTTAAAATTACAAACACTTCAAGTTATAAAACTGAAATGTAAGGATAAAAGAATATATTAATTTGCTTCAAACTGCGTATCACTGTATATTATTTAAATAGACATTTTTAGTCAAGTGTTCTTCTCAATAATTTGTCTCCTAAACAGTCTTTTTGCTAAAGGAAACACATCAGGCCTCTTAGAAATCATCTTTTAATTAAGATATCAATCAGTTTAATGAATTCCATTCATTTTTCTAAAATGAGTATAAAAAATTATGCTTTTGTAAGCTAAATTATAGTATACAGTGTTTTTTTTTTAATATACAAGATTTTTAAAGTACTCTGTAACATTGGAAGCAAAAGAACCTCAGATAGAGGTTCTAAGTTTTAATTAAAGCCCTTTACAGTGTTCACAACAAAAGCATGTTGTCAAAAGCAAGAATATTCTAACAAACAGACTTGACTACAAAAACCATCTAATCCAGTTCTCTTTCTCTCTCCACTCACATGATACTTAGTTTATAGGAAATAAAACTACTTAATTATTTGGCATGTCATTTTAGTACTCTTCCTGTTTAAGGTCTTACTTATGTATATGTGTACTTTGGCCACATGCATGTCTGTGCATCACATGCATGCCTGGTGCTTGGGACCGGAGTTACAGGCCGATGTGAGCAGCCATATGGGTGCTGGGAATTGAACCCAGGTCCCTTGGAAGATATGTCAGTGCTCTTAACTGCTGAGCCTTCTCTCCAGATCCACTTCTCATTTTATATTTAAAGATTAATTAAGCATCATGCAAAGAGCTGCTTTTCACAATGAGTCTCAAAACACAATATATAGAATACAAGTATTTATGAGCCTGTTTCATCACTTAATTGCCACAAAAGCAAAAAAAAAAAAAAAAATTAATGGGCATGCTGAAAGCAATTACATCTGTTTTGGTTTAGGAAACAGTGTAGTCATTTTTAAGATGTTAGTAAAACAACTGCAACGCTAAATGTAAGCAGGTCCAAACGGACCACCTGTAACTGGTCCAGAATACTTTTAGCACTAATAAGAAAAATTTGCTAGTAACCACTCAGCATTTTTTTATCAAAAACATAAATTTTAAATTAAATATAAATAACTTTATTAAAAGAAAAAAAAACATAAATTCAAGAAATGTTTTAAATTTATTCATATTAATCATACACATACACACACAAATACTTCAGTGGTTTCTTTTTTCCTCATTTCCAATTAGTGAGGTTGCTAGTTAATACAAATATCATACACATCTACCTCTCTTTGAAGAACTCTAGGCCGTCGGGAACTCTAGCAGGTTGAAGGAAAAAGACTGGTTAAGACCACAACACTTAGACATATCAGGGAATAAATGACAACTTAAAGCTCCCCTAACCACGTTTTCTTCTGAATGCCATAGGTCATCTAAGCAATATGGCAGCATAATGGAAACCTTTCCCTCTCCATTTCCCTCACTTTTACACTTACTTGTAAAGCGCCCAATCCATCAGAGCTCGTGCCAGCAAGTGAGTCCCTTTTCAACTCAGGAGCAGTCTCTGGGACTCTCACTCTAACGTAATTGATAAAGTGTCGCATGTTTGATACCAAGTTACTTCCAGGGAACCAACTGTCATGGCAACGTTCTGGTCCACCCATTGACACCTAAGACATAGATAAATGAATGAATAAATGAATGCATGAATACATGCATGCACACCAGAAGCTTGTCACTTCAAGTCTGAGATACAATGAAGTTCTAACGCAGTGACTGCTTATTCATAATTAGTGTTCTCACCAAAATTACATCAACAGCTCTATTTAATGTTAGTCATCTGAATGACAAATCTTCACTTTCAATAGTTCCACATGAAATGTAATTTCATGTAAAGGAAAGCTTCAAAGGACCATATGTATTTTAAGAATAAAGCCTTTTTTAGGCCAGAGAGTTGGCCCAGCAGGTACACTATCTGCCAAGCCTGGCAACCTGAGTTCAATCCCCAGGTCCCATAAGTAGAAGAAAAAAACCAACTCCTGCAAGCTGTCGCCCACCTGCTCGAGTACATCATGGTGCACACCCACACTACATAAATAAACAGTACCTTCCTGTCAGTTCTTCAAAGCTAAGAATTGAGAATACAAAACTAGAGGCTGAACAGAGAGTTCAGTGGTTAAGAGCACCATCTGCTCCCCAGAAAACTTAGGTTCAATTCCCAGCACTCCTTAGCAGCTCAAGACCATCTGTAACTTCATTCTGGGGAATGTGATACCCTCTGCTGGCCTGACAGTCACTGCATGTAAGTGATGCACAGATAAACACCCATATACATAAAAAATAAAATAATTTTAGCCTGGCAGTGGCAGCTCACGCCTTTAATCCTAGCAGAGGCAGGCAGATCTCTGTGAGTTCAAGACCAGCCTGGTCTACAAAGGGAGTTCCAGCACAGCCAGGGCTGTTACACAGAGAAACCCTGTCTCGAAAAAACAAAACAAAACAAAACTCACATTATTCTTGCAAATAACTGCCTGAAGACAGACAGGGGTTGCTTCCTCTTAAACGTTCTAAGACAGAGGCAGTACTTACCTCTTCCTCAGAATCATCCTCAGCAGAGTTTTCAAGACCTAATTCAATCAGATATAATACCATGCATAGCACATGTTCAGACAGATTTTGATGATCCATCAGAATCTTTAAAAAAAAAAGAATTAATTTTTTCACAATATATATTGTAATTAAAGATACAAAAACATTATTATGAACAAAACCATTATCAGATATATAAATGCAAATCTTAGTGAAAATACAAACTAAACAAAACTAGGTTTCCTTTGAAGATTATACAGAACTCTTGTTAGATTTATTTTTAATTATGTGTATGGGGTGCGTGTGCAGGTAACTGCAGACATTATCATAATCAGACAATCTCATAATTCCCCAAATCTGGAGTTACAGGTGGTTATGAGCTGCATAATGCGGGTGTTGGAAACTGAACTCGGGTCCTCTGCAAAAGCACATGTGCTCTTAACCACTGAGCCATCTTTCTAGCCCCTATAAAGGAATAGTATGTAATATCTAGAAGTAGCAGTTTGATGACTTCCTAAAGAGTACCACATTTAACAGTCCACAAAAGTCACTAATGTAAATATAGCAGTATTTACTAAAATAATTTACCAAGAATATTTTACATCCTAATCTCCTGATACATTCCTGAAGACAAGGATGCCAAATACATGAGTTAGCTAACCAGGATCACTTATTTAAATGCAACTGCAGTTGGCTAACAGATAGAACACAATATGAAATATTAGCATGGATTCTGTCTTTAAAGTTCCGGGTCTCTAAATATTGAGTATGACTATATAAATATGTAACCCAATGTATGGTTGACATGATAAGAATGGAAAAAGGGAAATGCAATGAACCTGACCTTATACATAGATCATACAACTCTAGCCTTATCTTATACAGGATTTCAGGGCTGTAACAGACCAGTGATTGGGAGATACCTAAACTACTACAGGAACAAGATGGAACAGCAGCTGTCATTTGTCCTCATTATAAATAGGCGTGTGACACATGAGGGAAGGGACAGAAGAAAGGATTCAACAAGACAGGGGCCCTGTGAGCTGAAAACGATGGTCAGCTAAGCTGAGCCTCACAGGAACAGTCCAATTCTTTGTAACTAAAGAATGCATACGTTTACTGACTGACTTCCTACTATGTGGCAGCTAGGAGGGTGTCTCCATTTTCTCTTGTAAAACCTCACTCTTAGTCTGTTTACACCCCCACTTGACCTGCAGCAACAATCTTTGGTCTTAATGTTCCCATGTCTAAAGGCAAAAAACAAGTCCAGAATTATCTGATGTTGGCTTCCCTTAGCATCTGCCATTTGCTTAGAACAGTGCCTAGCAGCTGGTGTCTAACAAACAGTAGGTGCCAAGAGTATGAAGACTAGAAAGAGCCACGGAGGAGCCTGAAGGCAGGAGCTGCTAAGGTCACCCTTTCTGACCCATCACATCATGGAGGAAAACCAATGCTCACATCAGACTCAGTTGTCTAAACAGCACAACACACAGCTCTCAGCCGCCCAGGCCAACGCCTGCCATTTCTGTCTCCTCTCAATAATAACTTAGCATTACTATCTAAATCCAAAGAAATTTTGAATTGAAATCCAGTGGTATTAGATATTCAATTGAGAAAAATAAAAGCTAAAGATCCTGGAGACAAAACGGAAGCCCTTTCCTGGAAGTGTCATCACACATGGCAAGGAGTGATGGTGGCTTGCTGCAAGACCTTCTGCAAAGCTGGCTTGGCAGTGCCTGACAACTGCAGTGCATCAGAAAAGCTATTCTAGCAAATCAAAACGACTCTGAGATACCACCTTACACCTGTCAGAATGGCTACGATCAAAAACACCAATGACAACCAATGTTGGAGAGGATGTGGAGCAAAGGGAACACTCCTCCACTGTTGGTGGGAATGTAAACTTGTACAACCACTGTGGAAATCAGTATGGCGGTTTCTCAGAAAATTAGGAATCGAACTAACTCAAGACCTAGCCATCCCACTCTTGGGCATATACCCAAGGAATGCTGATTCATACCATAAAGATACATGCTCAGCTATGTTCACAGCAGCACTATTAGTAATAGCCAGAATCTGGAAACAACCTAGATGCCCGTCAACGGAAGAATGGATGAAAAAATGTGGTACATATACACAATGGAGTACTACTCAGCAGAGAAAAACAAGGAAAGCATGAAATTTGCAGGCAAATGGATGGAACTAGAAAAAATCATCCTGAGTGAGGTAACTCAAACCCAGAAGGACAGTCATGGTATGTACTCACTCATAGGTGGATTCTAGATATAAAATAAAGAACAATCAGACCACAACCCATAGAACCATGAAGGCTATATATATAGCATGGAGGTCCCTAGGACACTGTGGCTTATAATAAATTTCGGTTTTACTCAATTATTGAAAAAAAATAGCCAAATGAATGGAAACACATGAACTATGAACCAAAGGCTGAGGGGCCCCCAGCTGGATCAGGCCCTCTGAATACGTGAGACAGTTGATTGGCTTGATCAGTTTGGGAGGCAACTAGGCAGTGGGACCAAGTCCTGTGCTCATTGCATGAGTTGGCTGTTTGAAACCTGGAGCTTATGCAGGGACACTTGGCTCAGTCTGGGAGGAAGGGACTGGACCTGCCTGGACTGAGTCTACCAGGTTGATCGCAGCCCTCGGGGGAGTATTTGCCCTGGAGGAGGTGGAAATGGGGGGTGGGCTGGGGGTAAGGGGAGGGCGTGGGAGGGGGGAGAATAGGGGAACCCGTGGCTGATATGTAGAACTGAATGGTATTGTAAAATAAAATAAATAAAATTTTTTTTAAAAAAAGCTCTTCTAAACAAATTTGGAATTTCAAAAAATTCGTCATAAGAGTCTTGAAACAACCAAAACCCTGATCCTTCATCTCTGATTTAAAAAAACAAAAACAAAAACAAAAAAAATCCACTCTGCTATATTAAGCAAATTTTTAAAATTGAAAAAGAGTAACTTGAAAGAGATTTTCAGTAAGGCTTCCTTCATTTATCATGAATTCTTAATTATTATTGGAAACAGTACTCAGGTCATCATTTGAACTAGTTATCTAACCTCTAAAACTCCATTCTTGCATTAAAAACTGGGAATAACACAGAACTTCCTGACACACTAAATATCTGTGGTATCAACTCAGTAACAGAGGTAGCCTGCCCTGGGGAACCCAACAAACACTCAACACAAACTGTTTGCCAATATAAAAGCATAGTCTACGTATTTTAATGGAAAAAGGGCACTTTAAATCATTTTTTCTGAATAATCCTTTTGATTTTTGAAGGCACTGATCTAAAATCTTAGCCAAAAATAACTTCTAACTTTTATAAGTAAAATGAAAAAAATGGCCATGGGTGATACTGGAAAGACATGTATAGAAATCTAAAAGCACTGTTTCATTTTGCAGCAAACACTAGCCCTAAAAGTTCCACTTAACTAATTAATGCATGCTTTCTTAAAACATTAAAAATTATCTGTACACAGTCAACGGAGATCTATATACATAATATGCTTAGGTTTCTTTTTTTAATTTTTCAAATGAAGGAAAAAATATACATTTTCTTTATTTCTAATTATATAACACCTATGCCTATAATTTTATAAATGCTTATTTATTTAAGCAATATTCTTAATTGATTATCAGGTATGATTATCTGATCTTTTATCTCTTATACAGTTTAAATCATTAAAAAATCCCAGATTTTAATGTGTAAATATATATATGTGTGTGTGTGTGTGTATACAAACATACATACCCATATATTCTCTGTGTGTGTCTCTCTCTCTGTCTCTCTCTGTCTGTCTCTGTCTCTGTCTCTCTCTCCATAGTATATTTAATGCAACTTTTAGAATACAATGAGATAAATCAGTTTTGTGACAGAACACCCCCAAAATGAAACTAATTATGGGTAACAGAAAATGGAAGATGTTCCAAGTTTCTAAAGAACCCACATACACATTCTTCTTTGTCAAGTTCTCTCCAAGAGGTAAAAGGCAGAGAAAACCACTCTGAAGTAAGGTCACTGGCTCCCACAGCACTGTTTGTCATGCCAGAGGCTCACTCAGTCTACTACATAATTCCTATAGCTACAATACTTCTCATTCTAGAGAAGCTATAACCAATACTACAGTCTGAAGAGGAAGGAAACAAACATTTTCCACAGAGAAGTATAACTACTTCATACTTTTTCAATTTGGAATTCAAATACATGTAATCATAACTTATCCTCACACATTAAAAAAATTCATAAACACACGTTGCTTTATAAGTGGTGCTTTCAAATAAATATTATCATTTAGCATTTTGACTTGAAAATTATGAAAATAAATTACAATCTAAGTCATTCTAATTAAACTACTACTATACCTTGTAAAGCAGAGTGAATAGCACAATGTGTAAGGTTTTACAGTGCAGAAGTCTCATGAGACCTTTATAGCTGGGGTGGAGTGATGTCCTTTTCTTATAAGGAGGCCAGGGATTGCCAGGGAATTTTCCACTCTGTTTTAAACTGTAGGAAAAAAAACAAAATCAAAAATACATGATAGACTCAAATTTAAACTACTGTATAAACTGATTTATAGGCATCAATTTCTGTCACATTTTCTAAACATTACTAACTGATATAAATGTTTTTAAATGCCAGACATTTATTCACTATACAATGAACATTATTTTTTCCTTTCCTATTGGATAAAAATTAGTTTTAAAAAAAAGCTAGTCTAAAAACTAGAAAGATGAATTTAAAAATACTTTTAAAAAAGACCACAGTAAAATATTCAGCAAAGTAATTTCCTCTTCTAACACTTGACAAAATCAGTAATCCGAAAGCATTCCCACTACTAACAACGGGAAAGCACATGAGAAGAAGCACAGTCTTCTGATCCCATACTGAGCCCTAAAAGAGAAAGTGTACTAGAGGTGTCGGGAGGAACAGGATTACCAATAGTCACCAATACTGTGGTGATAGTCTTGAAGTCTTTGAGGGCTACTGAGATGGCTTACGAGGTAAAGGCACTTGTCATCAAAGTCTAATGACCAAAGTTCAATCTGCTGACCTCAGATAGTAGAAGAAGAAAACTGAGTCCTACAAGTTGTCCTCTGACATCCTCACCAGGGGCAACAGGTGTGCCTGTGTATGCACATGCACACACACTAAACAAATGCAGTCTTGGAGCAGACTGGAAATTCCCAGACATGGAAAAAAGATTCCCTCTATTGCTGAGATCTAGAAAGTGTCCCATCTAAATGAGGAGAATAACTCTCAAGAAGAAGTAAGTTTATCTGTATCTGAACAGAAGAGCAGGAAGACAGTAATTACAATCCTTTACAAAAATAATCACAAGCTCAAAGCACAATAAGCAAAATTCGAGAAAATTACATAGAAAAGTTTATAGACCCACGTTGCTCAGAGCTCAAGGGGAAAAGAAGGAAGAGTCTTAACAAAACTATTAAAAAGCCCAGGTCTATAACACACGACAATTAGGTGAACTTAATACATTTATACAAACTGCGCTCAGAAGATTTATAAAAAGTTGTCAAATAATGCAGGATGCCCTGTTCAGCCCTCAGGACCACATAGAGCCGGGCACAGAGAAGCACACTTGTTCCCCAGGAACTTGTGGGATGGAGGCAGGAGGATCAGAAGGTCAAGATCATCCTCAGCTTATGGTGAGTTTGAAGCTAGCTTAAGCTATCTGAAACCTATAGAAAGGAAAAGAAAGAGAAGGAAGAAAGAAAAGAAAGAAAGAAAGAAAGAAAGAAAGAAGAGAGAAAGAAAGAAAGAAAGAAAGAAAGGAAAGAAAGAAAGAAAGAAAGGAAAGAAAGAAGAAAGAAAGAAAGAAAGAAAGAAAGAAAGAAAGAAGAAGAAGAAAGAAGAAAGAAAGAAAGAAAGAAAGAAAGAAAGAAAGAAAGAAAGAAAGAAAGAAGAAAGAAAGAAAGAAAAAAGAAAGAAAGAAAGAAAGAAAGAAAGAAAGAAAAGAAAGAAAGAAAGAAAAGAAAGAAAGAAAGAAAGAAAGAAAAGAAAGAAAGAAAGAAAGAAAGAAAAGAAAGAAAGAAAGAAAGAAAGAAAGAAAGAAAGAAAGAAAGAAAGAAAGAAAGAAAAGAAAGAAAGAAAGAAAGAAAGAAAGAAAGAAAGAAAGAAGAAAGAAAGAAAGAAAGAAAAAGAAAGAAAGAAAGAAAGAAAGAAAAAGAAAGAAAGAAAGAAAGAAAAGAAAGAAAGAAAGAAAGAAAGAAAGAAAGAAAGAAAGAAAGAAAGAAAGAGAAAGAAAGAAAGAAAGAAAGAAAGAAAGAAAGAAAGAAAGAAAGAAAGAAAGAAAGAAAGAAAGAAAGAAAGAAAGAAAGAAAGAAAGAAAGAAAGAGGGAGGGAGGGAGGGAGGGAGGGAGGGAGGGAGGGAGGGAGGGAGGGAGGGAGGGAGGGAGGGAGAGAGAGAGAAAGAAAGATGGATGGAAGGAAGGAAGGGAGGGAGGGAGGGAGGGAGGGAGGGAGGGAGGGAGGGAGGAGAGAGAGAGAGAGAGAAAGAAAGATGGATGGATGGAAGGAAGGGAGGGAGGAAGGAAGGAAGGAAGGAAGAAAGAAAGAAATGGAGGTGGAGGGAGCAAGAGGTCTGGTGGGTAGAAGCACACAAGCACCTAGCATGTACCAGCCTGCGCCCACATTCAGACTAAACTAATTTAAGGAACAGGGCTAAATAAGAAATAATGTCTTTTCTTCAAGCATAATGAACTGAGTTTGAATACCCAGCACCCATAAAAGCCAGACATGGCTGTGTCTGCCTGTAACCAAAGCACTGGGGGTGGAAAAGGGGGGATCCTCAGGGCTCCTTATCAAGCTCCAGCCTAGCTGAAACCAAGAGCTTCCAGTTCAGTGAGAGACCAGTTCAGTTTTAAGGTAGTAAGACAAGTAGTGATTAAGAATTTAAATTTTAAAAAAGCTAAACATTACACAGCAAATTTCAAAAATTACCAAGCCAACAAATAGACTATAATCACTTGTCATACAATAAATAAAACTAAAACTAACTTAAATATAAAATCCAAAACTACACACATGCAGACATTTTTAAATATTGTTAAATTAAAAAATCAAAGGTTTGTTAAAAATCTTAACAGAAAATATTTAGAATTTAAAGTATAAATAATATAAACTAAAAAAAAAAAAAAGTGAGCTGAAACCAAACAATACTTGGGAAGAAAACTTACGGTCTTAGCGCATATTTTTTAAAAATCAAAACTAAATATACAAGAAAGGATAACAAAGAAAAGCCAAACCAGCTGAAAAGAGATGATGATAAAAGGAAAAAGAATGAAATAGAAAAAATGGAAAGAAAAGAAACAAGAAAATCAAAAGTTAGTTCTGAGTCCTGATGTGGGATAATGCTTTTGTACACTGGTTTAATAAAATGCTGATTGGCCAGTAGCCAGGCAGGAAGTACAGGTGGGATAAGCAGACAAGGAGAATTCTGGGAAGAGAAAGGCTAAGTGAGGAGATGCCAGCCTGCCACCAGGGAGCAGCATGTAGTGGCACACAGGTAAAGCCACAGAACATGTGGCGACATACAGATTAACAGAAATGGGCTGAGTTTAAGTGTAAGAGCTAGTCAATAGTAAGCCTGAGCTAATAGCCGAGCAATTTTAATTAATATAAGCCTCTGTGTGTTTATTTGGGTCCGAGCAGCTGCAGGACCAGTGGGTGAGAGAGATTTGTTCTGACCGCACACCGGGTGTGACACAGAAAATGGCGCCTAACGTAGGGCGCAAACCCACAACCCAGGGATTAAGAGTCCCATGCTTTACTGACTGAGCTGGCTGAGCTCTTATTGCCTTGCTGTTCTCCTCTCATTGGCTCTTAGCCCAGCTACCTCACTTCCTTGTCACTGCCTGTCTGTACAGACCTCTAGGTCTCTATGGTTGGTACTGGGATTAAAGGCATGTGTCACCACGCTTGGCTCTGTTCCCTAGTGTGGGCTTGAACACACAGAGACCCTGCCTGCTAAGTGATAGGATTAAGGGCATATGCTATCACTGCCTGACTTTTGTGTTTACTTAAACTGACTTTCTATTTCCTTTGATCACCAGGCAAACTTTACTTATTAATATACAAATAAAATATCACCACAGGGTTCAGTTATGGCTCAGCAGGTAAAGCCACTTATTGTCAAATCTGAAGACCAGAGTGCATTCCCAGACCCCAGGTGAAGGCAGAAGAAAAAAAAAAACAACTACACAAGGTTGTTTTCTGACTTCCATACATGCAAATGTGACCCCTACACACACAAGAAATAAATTTCAAAAGTTTGCAAAAACGTGGACCACTATCTCACAGCACACATAAAAGTTAACACAAACCAGATCAAAGACTCAATGTAAAAGTCAAAACTATAAAATTCTTAGAGGAAAGCATAGGTTTAAATCTCTTTTAAAAAAGGGTTTATTATGTATACAGTATTCTGTTTGCATGTATGCCTGCATGCCAAAAGAGGGCACCAGATCTCATTATGGATGGTTGTGAGCCACTATGTAGTTCCTGGGAACTGAACTGAGTTCTCTGGAAGAGCAGCCAGTGCTCTTAATCGCTGAGCCATCTCTCCAGCTCAGGTTTAAATCTTTGTAACCTTGGATCAAGCAAGAGTCATGACATTAAAAGAAAGCCTCAGGAGCAAAAGAAAAAAACAAAAACCTCTCAACTAAGTGGAAACTCAATTTACAGGAGACTAAGAAGTAACTGTAAATCATGTATCTGCTACGTCTAGTATCAAAAATATATAGAGAATCCTTAGGAGTCAACAAAAGGGGACTGGAAAGATGGTCCATAGTTAAGAGTGAGTGCTGCTCTTGTGGAGAGTTTGTTTTCTAGCACCCATGTCCAGTGGCTTACAACTGCCTGAGCTCCAGAGGATGTGACATCCTCTTCTGGCCTCCAAGGGCATCTGCACTCAAGTGCACTGGCTGCTCTTGCAGATAACCTGGGTTCAATTCCCAGCACCCACATGGCAGCTTACCAGGAGATCCAGCACCTTCTTCTGGCATTCACAGAATCCAGGCATACATGAAGTACACTTACATACATGCAGGCAAACACTCATGCACATACACATACAATAAAAATAAATAAATCTGCCAGGCGGTGGTGGCGCATGCCTTTAATCCCAGCACTCGGGAGGCAGAGGCAGGCGGATCTCTGTGAGTTCGAGGCCAGCCTGGGCTACCAAGTGAGTTCCAGGAAAGGCGCAAAGCTACACAAGAGAAACCCTGTCTCGAAAAACAAACAAACAAACAAATAAATAAATAAACAGATAAATCTTTTTAAAAGCTAAACAAAACAATTCTTAAAGTCTATCCAAAAAGTCTATTTAAAAATGAGACAATAAGAGCTGGAGAGAGGGCCCAGAAGTTAATGAGACCAGAGTTTGTTTCCTAGCACCCACATCAGGTGTTCAGAACCACCTGTAACTCCAGCCCTAGGGGACTCAACATCTCTCAAGTGCACATACCCCCACACATCCACATAACTAAAAGCAAAATAATTTTGTGAAGAAGAGACTGACAAGATAGCTCAGTAAGTAAAAGCACTACCACACAGGTCTAGTGACCTGAGTTGCATCCCTGTAACCCATATAAAGATGGAAAGAGAGACCAACTTACAAAGTTGTCCTCTGATCTCCACACTTCATGGTATGCACACATCTCCACAGACATCAGACACACATATATAATAAATTTTTAATTAGCAATTTTAAATACACAATGACACTACTACTATCTGCTATATCAATAATAACAGGCAAGACAGTAAAAGCTAAAATAAATAAGGATGGACTTTTCCCCTCACCACTGCAAAAGAATTCTGCTGGAAGGATTCCTCTCTACTGAGGATAAAACACCAAGCACAGTAAAAGGTATAAAGACAGAATATTAAAGTTATGATTTGAATTTGATTCAAAGCCACTAAGTCTTGTGTCATAGTTTGGGTTTTTATTGCTATGAAAAGACACCATGACCACAGCAACTCTTATAGATGAAAACATTTCATTGAGGAGGCTCGCTTACAATTTCAGAGGTTCAGTCCATTATCATCAAGGCAGGGATGGTGGTGACATGCAGATAGATATGGTGCTGGAGCTGGGAGTGCTACATTTTGACTCAAAGGCAACAGGAAGTTGACTGAATATCACAGAGGGAAGCTTGAGCAAAAAAACCTCAAAGCCCGCCCTCACGATGACACACTTCCTCCAAGGCCACACCTCCTAATAGTGCCATTCACTTTGAGCACCATTTTCTTTCAAACCACCACACCTTGTCTCCCTCCCATTGGCTCACAAACTAAAGAGAGCAAGGCCATTACCTTTGGGGCAATATTGAAGCAACTTCTTGGAGAAGGCTAACCTAAACAACCAGACATAAGGCTTCTTAACAAACCTACCTACAACACAGTCTGTAAAAACTCTTATTCACACACATCCAGAATCATCAGAACCTGAGGAATGCCCATGACCTGAAAGCTAGAGATGGAATAATAGGTAACATATCTCAGGGGTAAGAAATACTTGGGGAGAGGGGAGATGGGGATTAAAATAAACATCATTAACACAGCATCAAAATGAGTCGTACTATGAGCGTGTGCACAGGAGGGCTCTATGGGTAAAGCACATGTTGGATAAACATGAGAACCCACATACAAGCCAGGAGTGCTGGGACATTCTTGGAACTCCAGTGCTAGGGGGCAGAGACAGGCAGATCCCAGGGGTTAATATTCTGTCCCCTCCCACTTGAAATCCCACCTCTTGGGGCTGCCCTGCATCCTGAAGTAAAGGAAAAATTCCTCCCCTTCCCCCCACTCCATTCCCACAAAGTGTGCACCTCCGCTTTCTCTCCTTCTCTTTCTTCCTTGTCTCTCTCTTTCCTATCTTTCTCTTCACTTCTCCATTATAATAAACTCTCCACGTGGCTGCAGTGCCTGGGTGTGAGTGACTTCCCACGTGTCGCCGCCCCTGCTGCGTCTGCCCAGCATGTTTTCCCTCACACGGGGGATATCCTGGCCAGGCCAGCTGAGGGTTGCCTACTTGTGCAAATTCATACCAGGAGGGGCTCACTGGGCAACAAAACAGTCAGCTCTAAGTTCAGTGAGAGATCCTATCTCAAAAAACAAGCTGGAGAAATGACTAAGGAAAACAACTTCATGTCAACCTCTGACCTCCAGATATGCCTACATGGGTGAGCACATCTACACACTCACATGGAGGGTGGGAACAGGAACTAAAAAGGCAAATGGAGGAATGTGGAAAGACAAAGAATAAAATAGGAAAGGAAAAAATAATTGTTTAAAAAAGCTTTGGAAATATGATTTTATTTGATTGTACAAAGTAGTACCTTAGACCTAAACAGCTAATGACAGAACATTGATTAGAAGACACATTATTCCTCCAAAGTTCTAAGTCAGTTTGTGCCAACACGTTTCTCTGCACTTGTAACCATGACACCAGAGTCAAGATAATCAGGTTGTAGAGATCAGGTGTCAGCAGCAATTCTAACAGTCTTTAGGTAAAGCCAAACTCCCTGGAAGACAAGACTATGACTAGTTGAGAACTTTTGCTCTAAAAAAAGAAATAAACTGCTCAGAATTATATGAAAAGTTGGCCTGATGATGTATTCCTTTAACCCCAGCACTCTGGAGGTAAGGATCTCTGATTTTTAGGTCAACTTGTTCTACATAGTAAGACCCTGTCTCAAAAAAAAAAGAAAAAGTACAGAGATAACTATTTTCCTATCACAGTACCCAGCATGTGACAATAGATACATAGTAGAAAATAAAATTTCTCCCTTCCAAATTGTTTGTGAAATAATTTTTAAAAATTTATTTATTCTTATTTTATGTCCACTGGTGTCTTGTCTGCATGTACATCTGTATTAGAGTGTCAGTTCCACTGGAACTGGAGTTACAGACAGTTGTGAGCTGCCATATGGGTGCTGGGATTGAACCCAGGTCCTCTGGAAGAACATCCAGTGCTTTTAACTACTGAGCCATCTTTCTAGCCCCAATGTGAAAATTAATAATCTATAATTAATAGATCTTTCAAAGCTTTATATTTTTTTCAGCCCAATCATAGTATTAATTCCTATTAGTTACAAAGTAATAGAAGCTATTAAATTTATTTATATACTTACTTCTTATATATTCAAAATGACTAACAACCATAACCACTCAAAAAGTCATAAAAAAAAAAAAACTTAAAACAACAGTACTTATCAAGTCAACTTGTAGATTTTTCCAAGCAAATGTTTCCTCTCATCAATTTTGCATCTTTCAATTTCTTTTTTTTTTTTTTTTTTTTTTGGTTTTTTTTTTTTTTTTTGAGACAGGGTTCTCTGTATAACAGTCCTGGCTATCATGGAACTTGCTCTGTAGATCAGGCTGTCGTGAAACTTACTGAGGTTTGCCTGCCTCTGCCTCCCAAGTGCTGGGATTAAAGGCATGCACCACTCACCACCCACCACCACCACCACCACCACCACCCGGTTTACCTTTCAATTTCTTTCTTTCTGTTTTGATTTGGTTTGCTTGTTCATTGAGACAGAATCCCATATAGTCCTGGCTGTCCTTGAACTGGCTATGTAGACAAGGCTGGCCTTAAACTCACAGAGACCTGCCTTCCTCAGACTCCTGAGTGATAGGATTAAGGTTGTGTGCAATCGTGCCTGGCATGTTCCAATTTTTCAACATGAACTATTCAATTTTACTTATCCAACAAATACTTACTAGATGAATGTCTACTAGGAGACAGTATTGAGCTGCCATAGATCCTGAGATATGTAAGAAATATAGAAGCAAAAACATCTTCCCTCAAGGAGCTAAGTAAATAAATGCCCACGAGCAAACAAATTGGAACAAAAGGATGTAAAATATGCAAAAGGAGGTGGCCAAGTAAACAGAGACAGGAAAACCTCAAATTTTCTCCTCCAAGATTCTAGAGAAAGGCAGAAAGATGATGGCTGAGTTAAGTTTGGTTTTTACTGTTTCAGGGAATTTTGTTTTGTTTGGGTTAAGTTTGTTTTTTTCAAGTATTGCCTATGATGGAGGCTAAAGTGAACATTTTTTTTTTTTTTTTTTTTTTTTTTTTGAGACAGGGTTTCTCTGCGTAGCTTTGCGCTTTCTGAGCTCACTTGGTAGCCCAGGCTGGCCTCGAACTCACAGAGATCCGCCTGGCTCTGCCTCCCGAGTGCTGGGATTATTATCTAGTAAAAATCTTGGCAAAAGGAAAGTTTCAATTACACCTAACATCTATATTATACACTAACAGTTATTTGAATATTATCTGAATAAAGACTTTCTCAAGACCAATTTTTTTTTTTCAAGATAGAGTTTCTCTGTGTAGTCCTGGAACTTGCTCTGTAGACCAGGCTGGCCTCAAACTTGGAGAGATCCACCTGGCTCTGCCTCCTGAGCGCTGGGATTAAAAGCATGCACCACCACCACACAGCCAATTTTTTTTTCTGTAATCAATGTTTTATAATATTTTTGCATATAAATAAGTAAAATTCACTTTGCTTTGACTAGTTACTCAACTGTCAAGCACGGCAATATTTTCATACTTTCTGTAGATAGCCACTATCTCCAATGTCACACTATTTTATTTTTATACCTGTGTCTCCTCTACTGGTTCAAAGTAGAGCAACACAAAATCAAACTTCAAATTTGATTGATCAAATAGTAACTAGGTTTTTCTTTTTTAACTTAGGAATCATGTTTTATAAAAAGTTACTTAATTAAGTAAACATCAAATTTTGTTTGTTGTTTTATTTTGGGGGACAAGCTCTCACTGTACAGCCCAGGCTGGCCTTGAACTCAAGATCCTTCTGGAGTGCTGGTATTACAGGCATGACTTACAACGTCCAGCTTTATAGCTAATTTTTATAAGGACTTTGAGAAAATAAATCTCAGCTAAACTGTTTTTTAAGAATCTTCAGATGATATTTTCTCTTAAATACATTTTAATGAGGCATTTTATGTGTTACAATTGAAACTTTTCTATAGAAACACAAATTATTCCATAATAATATTAATCAACTTATCAGACTTACAATGCTGTGTATCTGTCCATTGCGGACTGCACATCTCTGCGGTAAACTGTTCGAAGAATGACCATGACCGGGTCAAACTCCTGATCCCAGACTTCAGCTATTAGACAAAAGGAAGCAGAAACAGAAAGTTGACTTCTTAAGAATAAACCAAACTGAAATTACTTATTATATTCATTGAGAACATTTTAAATTCAAAATTGGAAGTTAAACTTAATTAATTTGTCTTAACAAGAGCTTGAAGCTGTGATTACTTTTACTAAGTTAAAAGCCATAATTTAAACCTTAGGAATGTCCTCTTGGGTTCTACAAGCCTCAGCAAGCAAAAGGTTTATAATGTAACAATGCCCCACTATAAAGTTTAGATCATTGTTGTTGGATTTAAGTATTTTTTTTCTTATTTTCTTGGTAAGGTGTATATTAGAAACAGTAAATACCTTTAAAATGATTCAACTATAAAATTATGCAAACTAAATTAAAAATGTACCCATCAGCTGATTTGCAAGGTCACTTTATAAATTGTGGTTTTCTACCCCTCAACTAAAAATTAATCATGGTTCTCCTTCCCTTCTGTACAATTAAGAGTCACTATCCTATGTACTGTGTATACAATTGGTGATGCATAGGATGGTTCTAAGTATTAAGTGTATATATACCATTTTCTTTTAATACTTATATCATTATTTTCAACATGTAATTTTCAGATTTAATATGTAACTATAAGATACAAATAAAACTCATCACCTTATTAATAATCATGTTAGGATAAAGTAATGTTAAAAAAAAGAACTCACTGGGGGGGAAAACAGTAAAATCTTAAGAATGTAATCTTACAGATGATTTTAGATGAGACAAATGTCTAAAAGGTAGCCTAAAAAGCTAGATAGCTCTTCCAGAGGGCCTGGGGTTCAATTCCTAACATCCACATGATTACTCACAGAAACTTATAACTCTAGTTCCAGAAGATTTTATGCCCTCTTCTGACTTCTGAGGGTACCTGGCACACATATATGGTACACATATATACATGGCAGGCAAACACTCATAAAATTGTTATAAAAATTAAAAAATATGTCACAAGCCAGGCAGTGGTAGCACATGTCTTTAATCCCAGCACTTGGGAGGCAGAGGCAGGTGGATCTCTATGAGTTCTAAGCCAGCCTGGTCTATAGTGTGAGTTCCAAGACTGTCAGAGCTACACAAAGAAACCTTGTCTTAAAAAAACAAAAAAATGAAAATAAATAAATAATAATAACAATAATAATAAAATGTCACATGTGGTGGCTCACACCTTTAATCATAGCATTCATGAGGCAGAGGCAGATGACCTATGTGGGTTCGAGGCCAATGAAGTCTACATAGGAAGTTCCAGGACAAGGTTACATAATGAGATCCTGCCTCAAAAAAATAACTGGTCAGCCATGAAATAACATATACAAGTAACACTGGGTAGACTAAGGAATTTGTATTTATATATTTAGAGAGAGAGAGAAAAAAAAACAATCAAGAACAAGAGGCTATGAATTTGAGTGAGAGCAAAAAAAGAGGAAACATGAAAGAGGTTGAAAAGAGGAAAAAGAAAGGGAGAAATTATGTAATTATATTTAATTTCAAAATGCTTTAAATTGGAAATGAATAAAATACTACAATATGACCTGAGAATGATTTTAGAAGCGGTCTCTTACACTAAGTTAAACGATTTTGTTACTCTCATTCTCTCTAGCAAAATCCTTAACATTTGCAAACACAGAGCTTAAGCTTATCTCACTTTCTACCAAAGGAAACTGCTGAGTATAGTCCCCAGTCTGCCTTGAATTTGAATGTGCATAACAACCATCCAAAGAGCCTGTTTATCGAACAGTTCCCAGATTTTACCCAGAAAGAATCTGATGAGAGCAGAGAGGGAATGAGGCATGAGGTGAGTATTTGGAGCCATGCCTACAGGTGAGCCTGGTATAGTCTGTCAATCATCGCATCAGACAGGAACTCCACTCCATTCCTAAGTTCATCTAGATTTCGGAAACAGTGTGTTCTTTCCATAATAAAGACACACTCTGCTTTCCCTTTAGTGGAATCATATTCCACCCAGACACTGGATTATTCCTTCTACTTATGAATACCCCAGGAAATAACACGTAAGGCTTTTCTTCTGTCCTTTGCTAACTGTAGTACATGCTATATGTAACTTCAAAATGCATACTAGACTTTCATTTAGAAAATAATGTTTAGGGCTGGAGAAATGGCTCAGAGGTTAAGAGCACTGGCTGCTCTTCCAGAGGACCCAGGTTCAATTCCCAGCACCCCCATGGCAGCTCACAACTGTCTGTAACTCCAGTTCCAGGGCATCTAACACTCTCACGCCAATGCAATAAAATAAAGTTAAATAAATTATTAAATAAAAAAAAAAAATGTTGAAGAGGTCAAGGAGCACAAACTTCAACCTCTTCAAATTTTTACTGTGAAAACTAAAATTTTTTCTTATTAAGACCCCTCTGTCAATCAAAATTTCACCAATTTCTCACTCTTGTCAATCAAATCATCTATAAATGTAGGAGAAAAACATTAGAAAGCCAATCACTTAAGGAAAAGGCTTCCATGAATTTAAACATATTACGCTGTAAATGCCATCAGCATCCTAGACAGACTTTAAACTGTCTCAGGTTAAAAATTAGATAGTGAGCATTGTGGGAAACGCCTTTAATCCCAGCACACGGGAGACAGAGTAAGTAGATCTCTGTGAGTGTGGGGCCAGTCTGGGGGGCACAGAAATGTCCAGTCAGCCAAGGTTACATAGTAAGACTTTGTCTTTAAAAAAAATTCAACAAAATAAATGAATAAATGATGAAACTGTTTCGAATCGAATTAAGAAAGATGCCTTTTTCTTTTATAATTTATGGTTCATTCATGGTTAGTGGTCACTTACAGAATGAACTAGAGTTCCTAGTTAAAGCTGTTTTTGTAATTTAGTTATTTTAGAAGGTCATAATGTAACAGAAATACTTTCTGTTGTTGTTTGAGACACAGTCTCTTAATTATGTAGCCCTGGTTATCCTGGAACTAGTTACATAGACTAGGCTGGCCTAGAACTCAGAGATCCACCAGCCTGCCTCTGCCTCCTAAATAGAAGTAATAGCACTGTTTACTAGGAAAAACATAAATTTATAAGAAATTTGGCAGAAGAACACCAGAACTGGATTACTACAAGACAAAGGTTTTTAGGATAAGGTTAGCAGAGCACTTGTTTTAGAGGACAGGACCTGAGTCTCATCCAAAAACACACAGGAAAAGACATGGGGGCATGCACTTAGAATCCCAGAGCCGAGAGGTGGAGTCAGGCAAATCTCTGTGGCTGTTTGGCCAACAATTTGCCTATTAAACAAGCTCTAGTTTTAATGAAAGAACTGTTGCAAAGAACAAGGTGGATAGCATCTGAGGAATGAACAATACATTCAAAGGTGACTTCTGGCTCCGGGATCTGCATACCCACACAAACACGCATGCACACTAAATAAATAAATACACAGATAAGCATTTTCTTTCAGTGTACACATGAAAGTATACATTTACATTTGTTAAACATACCTTTGGGAGTATACATGCCCTGTTGCATAGAACCTCCAGGTTCAAAAACAGGAGCCTTAAAATCAGCTACAGCAGATAAAACTGATTCAAAGCTGTAACTTCCAGGAATAATGCCACTTTTTGGGTTGGGATTTTCTGGGATATGATGTATGTGTCAAGAAAAAAACAATATTAACCACTAGAACAAGCTTCAAAGTCTGCAAATTACTCATTTCTAATTCATTTTACCAAAATAGAAAATGACTGGCAGTAATGTATAAAGTTGGCCACAAGAGGGCCACATAATAAGTCAGTATTAACTTTATTGAGTTGTCTTTTTCAATCATTTAAATCTAGAATCCAGTTAAAAAACTATATGATGAAGTAGTCCTAAGTATACTCCCCCCCAAAAAAAAAATTGTCAAACTCCATTAAATGAGAGGAAAACAATTTTAATTATCTCCATTTTCATCAATGCATAGCTGCACTCTTCAAAAACCCAGTAAGAGCGGGGCAGTGGTGGCACACACATATTTAATCCCAGCACTTGGAGACAGAGGCAGGCAGATCTCTATGAGTTTGAGGCCAGCCTGGTCTACAGAGTGAGTTCCAGGACAGTCAGAGCTGTTACACAGAGAAACCCTGTCTACCACTGAATGAATAATCAGTTCTATACCAAGGACCATGCTTCCAGTAGGTAGAGGGTAATCCATAAACTTGAAAATTCTTTAAGACTCAATTCTAACAAAAATCTTTAGAATGTTTAAAAGCCCAGTAGTGGTAATTTTAAGGACTCTCTCTAAGCTCTATGAATTCCAGGTTGGCTACATAAGAAGACATAGGTACCATTTACAAAATGTCCACCTTCCACTCCCTAATGTTGTTTGAGAGGATCAGGTCCTATGTGTCCAGAACTATCAGTCCTGAGGTCAACCTAAAGTCTAAGAAAATCTTTCCAAGCGGCAGTAAAGGTGACAAAAATGCATACCACCTGCCCTGAACATATCCTTCAGCAAACAACTGAGATTTTTCTTTTTCTGCATATTTTCAAATCTAAGGGGGAAAAAAATCCTTAAAAATTGAGATATTTTTAATCCATAACAGTAATTTCTACTATGAGCACAAAATTGCATCTTTAAAGGATATGAGGTCAAGCAAAGAGCTATGCGTCCTGTCATTCATACACAGCTGGGCTACCATTTCTGCCCTGAGAATCTCATCATCAGACATTCCTAAAATTATTAAAAACAGAATTAGTCAATATGGAGATGGATTATAAAGAATTCACCACATATTTTATTATGATGTTCTACAAAATGTGAAATGTCTTAAGTTAAAGAGTAAAAACTACAAGGCCCAAATTGAACTGCAGTTTCACTACCTTAATACTGTAGTTCCTATAAGCAAAAAATTTTTTAAAGATTATTCTAAACCATGTATTAATTGTACATGTCCAGATTTTAAAGGTATGTTTAAATATATGCACATCCTTTTTCTTCCTCCATAAACCAGACACTAACAGGAATAGGGAAAGAGAAAGAAAAAGCAGGTAACATCCCGATTTATGGTTTACCTAAGTGTAAACGAAGACTCAGAAGAATCACAAGGAAGGTGAGTGCGCCCTCCAGCATCGACCGCTCATGCTCCACATCAAGTACTGTATTGTGGTGCTGTGAAGCCATGGTCAGTAAGTCCACCACCTTAAACCTATAAGAATAGTGCAAATACATTTTTAGAGAATAGAAGAAAATTAAGTTAAATCCCAGATATTTTCTCATATATATCTTATGCTTACCTTTCAAAGACCGACGATATAAAGTAATCTGGGTCAAGTCGAGAAGCACAGACCTTTAAAAACATGAGGAAAGCTTTTCAGTTTTGCTTCTTATACTAGTCATGTTTTTAAATTTTCTGTATCTTCTTCTATAAACTGCAAGCCACACAAACCCAGAAAAAGCACCAAGGACTAGTAAAAGATATTAAGGATAGCTGGGGATATTAAATTCCTAAACAATAGAAAATTCATTTAGGAGCACAGCCCCACGCAAGCATCCGCCTACTTCATCTAACTCACATAAAAATGCAGTATTTCCCGAGCCCACAATGAATCTAGGGCTTCATGCAGCACAAGTAGGTACAGCCTTATGCAGCAAAGTCTGCCAGAACCATTTCAATTCCTTCCTCCATTCTATCTTGCCTTTTCAACAGAAACCCTCAAAACAGTGTTTGCCTGGGCTTTCTGCCTGCTGCCTCCTGACTACATCAAGACACACATTGAGGCATTTCTAAAGTACAACATCTGGCTATCGAGCTGACTCACCTGTAATAAGTAAATATCGGGATCAATCATGGAGTTGCAGAAATGAGACTGGACATAGGTCATGGCTTGTCCTTTGATTTGCAGACCATTTCTTACCCACATGTTGCTGTGGATTTCAGCAAGACTAGCCTAATAAAAAGTGAATTAGAAAATAGGTCATCTAAATTTAATAAAATTATATTGTATTAAGTAATCATTTCAAATATTTTCACTTAATCATAGTATGAGCTTAGCATTCTGTCCAACATTATTCAGTTTAAATAAACCTTTTGTGTTTGTTTGGTTTTGTTTGCTTTTGTTTTTAGGACAGGGTCTCACTATATAGCCCAGGCTGACCATAAATTCACTATGCTCCTCAGGTTGGCCTCTGTTCCACTATGTAGGTTTATTTTTAAATATCCAAACTAATGACTGTATTTTATACAGCTCTCATCTTTGAAGTTTAAAAACGAGCTAGTTTTTCACTATAGATACATTTATAATAACTGCACTGAAATCTTTTTGAGAAATCAGTGCTTATTTTTCTTTCAACCTCTGCCATGCAAATATATATATATATATATATATATATATATATATATATATATATACATAATGCTTAAAGACATAAGCATAAAACAAATCTAATTGGTCAAAGTTGATGAATATACTATACATTTAAGTTCAACCTAACTCAACTTTCAACCTAAAAAAAATCTTGTAAGTAACTGGAACTAAAATCGAAAATTAGATTAGAACTTACTCTATTAGAATTTAATTCTTCATGTCCAGCATCAACTAAAGCTAAAGGAGGATGAGAAAACCAAGCCATCCCATTCAAGCTGTTTTAGAAGCCTGAATACATACTTGAATTTGGAGTGGGTGAACCATTAGTTTCATTAACATCTCCTGATCCGGTAAAAGAGAATCCAAGTCTAATTCTTGACATTTCACAGCCTAGAAATCCATGATCAAAAAGTTAGTAATTCAATATTCTCCCCGAAATTATAAATAACATCCAGAAAAGAATCCGTCAGTGGCAGGCTCACCTTACTTAGAAACATAGCATAATAACGGTGTAGTGGCAGGTGAAAGGTGACTTGGTTAGGAGCTGGCTGGAGTAAACAAAATGCACAGATCAATGCTTTACACAGGTTCCAAGGTTTCAAACATTGTAAACATTGTCCTACCTAGATTAATTCCTACACTGTTTTTTAATCAACACTTAAAATCTTAGAAGCATAGCTTTGAAAAGAACAACATCTCAACAGGAGCTTCTGAAGTTCCAAATACCAAACTAGAATCAGCTCTTTGGTGTTAAAATGTACTTTGAACTCCTCGTTACAGATGCAGCTATAAAACACAGACAGACATATCTGTTTCCTGTCTACACTCCTACTGCTAGGTTAACCCTGGAAAGAAAGGGACGCCCCACACCCATTCTTGCTTTCTAAACACTTTCCTCACTAGAAATCATCAGACAGCCTTACAAATACTGACTCCGGGAAAGGAATAGGGAAACTATATATACAAGGGACATAAGCATGCATGTACTCAGAAATGATGGAGAAGCAAAACACAGAAATCAACTTGAAGGGGCTCTCACTGGCATCAAATTCAATACACCCACCCGAGACCATCTGAACATCAAACAGAATAGAGCATACTGAGAAAAACAGAAACTATGAACCCCCATCATATAAGTCAGTGAACTGAAAACTGAATAAGAACACAGAAATATTTGCAGCTTCAAGGTATGTCCTCACAAAAATATCTTACTAATTACAGTGAGAAAAAGAACAACTTTATGCTGAAGAAGCCCAGCAGGCACCCTACTAAGCAAGTAATCAAAGCGAACAAACACTGGGACAAACATGTCACAGACCATCAGAGTAGATACAATGAAAGCCTCCAACCATCTTTCTGTGATATTCCTGGAAAATATATATAACCTGAATTTAATCAGGAGGCAAACCTAAACTGAGCAACACTCTACAAGATAACTAACCTACACCTTTCAAAATGCCACTGTCTGGAGAGAAACAAACACTGAGAAAAGTGTTCCAGAAAGCGATCTGAGACAAGGTAACAAAATTCCCCAGGTGACTGAACCCCATCATTCTGCAAAGAAGAGCATCAATGAGAGCTGTAGAGAGAGTCAGTAGAGTGTACTGGAGGACTGCATTCCAGCCCCCTAGAGCTCAATGTAAAAAGCCAGGTATCCTGTTATAATCCCAACACTGAGAAAAGAGAGAAAGGCAGATCCTAGGGCCAGTCAATCAGGTTGGCCTACTTGGTGAGCTATAAACAATAAGAGATCTTGTCTCAAAAATAAGATGGACAGCTCCTAAGGAATGACACTCAAAGTTGACTGTGACATCCCCAGGCAATTGAGTGACTTGCATGTACATATGTATGTACACACACACACAAAAAAAAAACACACACACCCCAAAAATAAAAGAATATATCAGTGAGCAACTACTAAGACATAAATGACTTCTAAGAATTAGATGCTTAGAATACATGAATGATTATAAAGTTGCATTTTGTTTATATAAGTGAATATTCTAACTTATGGTAAATGCATATTAAAGTTTTGGGTAGAAATGGGAATAGAATCAGTAACTCAGAGATTCCTGAAAAAAAAAAAAGTTCTTTATATTCCTAACTTTTCAGTAAATTTTCTGTTAAAATATTTTTCAGAAAATGAAACCCCTAACTTTGTACACTAAACTAATGAAGAAGAGAGGAGAGGAGGAGGAGGAGGAGGAGGAGGAGGAGGAGGAGGAGGAGGAGGAGGAGGAGGAGAAGAAGAAGAAGAAGAAGAAGAAGAAGAAGAAGAAGAAGAAGAAGAAGAAGAAGAAGAATTATTCACCACCCTTACACACATACACAACAGGGGTCCTACCTGCCCAAGGTTCAGAGCTTAAATTGGGGGTTGGGCAGTTGGGGAGCACTGTCTAGTCTTTCTTTCTTCTGTTTCTGCATTCTAATAGAAGGAGTGACTTCTTCAGTGCCAACAGAGTGTGCCCTGTGCCAGCTCTGTTCATTATTAAGAAAACACACCTTGGTTCCAGCTCATTCTTCCATTCTCTATCAAGAACACTGCTCAAATAATAAAGTTGGAATATACTTTTCATTAATTTCTTCTGCCCCATTCACATTTATGCCAACACTTTTACTTCTTCAACTGAAGCTAATTTTCACTCCTGAGAAATGACACATACACACTTAAAATGGAAAAAGTATGCCTCTGTCCTCTAAGGAGACAAGCAAATACAATTAAGGTTCTCTGCAATTTCCTAAATGCCAAAGAACTAGCCATCCCTTTTCCACCTGTTCTGTGAAGTCTTTATGAAACCAATTCTTCTACTCTTATCCCATTAAAAAGGTACTCATAATTTTCAATGTTAAATGAAACCTAACACTTTTTCCTTAAATGCTATTATATATGCCAAAAAAACATCCATACCTAGACAGGTTAGAGATGTAGTTCAGTAGTATAGCACTTGTTTAGCATACACAAAGCCCTAGGCTCAATCCCCAACACAACCAATTTTTAAGCATATACAATAAATACATAAACTTACCTCATCTACAAAGTTAATAGCATCAAACCAATCTTGAAGAGCTTCAAGGCAGTACCTTACAACATTTCGGGTATACTCTTGAGTTTCCTTTAAAACAAAAAAAAAGTTACAAAAATTTCATAGTACATAAACATAGATAGTTTGAACATTAAATTACATGTAGTAAAAATTATAAGCATTGCATATATAATGGTAAAATGTATATATTTTCAAGATAACCTATATTTTGTTTCAAGAAACCATTCCTTCATAAAATAAAAGTAGCAACCAATGACAAATATTAAAATTACAGAATACAATGTGCTTCCTTCTATTTATTCTTTAAAGTGAAGCAAAGTTGGCAAATGCTTTAAATAAATTAAATGCAGACTCTATTTCAATGGCTCCCCAAAATACTATAAATTCATTACTATTATTACTATTATTCACCAAATACAGAGTCTCCTTGGGGATGATGAAAAAGTACTGGTGATGGTTAAAAATCACTGTCACTGAATTGCTCACCTGAAAATGGTGAAAGAGCAATTTTTAATGGATATACACAATAAAAAGGAGGACAGAACATGCACATGCTATAATTAGCCTGTAATATCTTGGCTTAGAAAGAAAAATGGTGTGAGCCATTTGCAGTATGAGAACTGTGAAAAGCAATTACAATGTTTTATAATAAAATGGATCCACTCAGTTAAGTTTTAAGTTAAATGAAAATGTAACTCTAAAACAGGCTCTTACCAAAAAGAGAAATATATATGCTAGGACTGGAATAAAAATTTCTTCCCTCCTTTCCTCCATAAGTATGTATAGTTCCCAGGAGATAATGAGAGGTCAGAACTGGAAAGTAAATGGTTCCTTTGGTGGATAATGACAATGTTCTAGAATTAGTGTAATGTGGTTGCACAACTTTGAAAATACACTATCAACCACTGAATTGTATAATTTAAAATGGTTAGAATAGCAAAATTTATCTAAATTAAGACAATTACAAAATGTCCTTCAGGAAACAACGTATAACATAAAGGTGCATGACGCATCGAAGTCAAAGAGCTTACCCTCATCAGCTACCTATATAAACGGCCCATGCCTTTAAAACCACCAGGCGAATCTCACACTCCTTCTTTCCTTCTTTCCTTCTTTCCTTCCTTCCTTCCTGCCTGCCTTCCTGCCTTCCTGCCTTCCTGCCTTCCTGTCTTCCTGCCTTCCTCCCTCTCCTGAGACAGAGTCGCATGTGTTCCAGGCTGGCCTTCAGCTCCTGCACCTCTGCATTACCACACCGCACTTCCCATTCAGTCTTCATTTCTCCTTTACCTTGCTCTGCTCCACGTCCTGTCACTTCTTCATGACATTATCATATAGGTCCTCGCCTATTTTGCTGCCACCATCCAGTCCAAACATCACTTATCTGGTCACCTTGCCAACAGTCTCACTCTGTCCCAATCTATCCTGTATAAGATTTATCTTTATAAAAATATTATCTTACACATTCTGCTCCCCATCTCTCACTAAAAAAAATTTAATGACACACAAGTTAATAATAAATAACCTGTCTTAAACAAACTAATGTGGAAGTTAATTCATGTATAAAGAAACCTTGAAGGTCCAGAAGACAGTTCAGTAGGTAGAGGCAACTGCCACCAAGCCTGACCGAGTTCATCCCCAAGGACTCAAATGGTGGGAGAAGAAAACTGACTCCTGAACTTCATACCCACACTGTGATACACTCAGACACATACAACACCCCTCCAACAATCAATCAATCATTCAGTCAATCAATAAACACATAAAGTATGAAGCAAGTTTTTTGTTAAGAAAAAGAAACTCTGAAAACCAAATATGCCATTTTCAGAGTTTGGACAGACTGTTCCATGAGTGAGTACAAGTCTCAACAACAAACTTAGACTTACCACAGAACTTAGCCAAAGGTACCGAGAATGCTTTTAAAGATGACCTATTAATTCCACTTCTAAACACAGTGTATTTTAACATAGTGTTCAGATAATCTCTTCTCATTCTCCCACCTACATTCCCCACCCTAGTATACATACTGGCAATTCATCATTTTATAACCTGCCATGAGTTACTTAAATTTTGTCTGAGTTTCTCCATTAATGGGCATAACACTACCTACCTCCCAGAAGTCATGAAGATACAAATGAAATTATGCGTATAAAATGCTCTATGTCTGTTTAGCACTAGGCCTCATTAGCACGTAGCTGTATGCGCCAAGAATCAAGGACTCATTGAGTCTGCAGTAACCAAATTTGCCACTAGATGAAAGCAATTATATACAAAGACAATAAATCATATGAGCCATTACTTTATAATACTCAATCCTTTCCTTTTAGATTTTATAATGGAGAATGTAGATACAAAATAGATGCTTAACTTTAAATAGTACTGCTTCTTCTACTTTCCATTTCTAAAACTGTCAGGACTGCTAAAAACAGCTCTGGCCATTCTCACTGAAAAATAAATAATAGCAATTTGGTAAGAGCACTGATTCTGAAAACTTCTTTTTCCAAAGCTCCCTCAACTATCAGTTTCCAGAGACCATCATTCTTCTCCTCACTTCTAGAAGTGCGTTTTAAGAATCATAAGTGAAATATCCAAGAAATTGGCTTAACAAAACATCTTAATTTATCTATTCCTAGTTGTGGTATGCGTGCACACACGCTAAACAAGAGTTCTACCACCATGCTACACTCTGTTATACTTAGTCTTTAACATATAAATCTGATCCCAAACTGTTTTTAAAATCTTCACAGATGTCTCTTTAATTAAACCTAAGATTCTTCAATGTATCTATAAGAACCTGAATTGAAATCTGATCCCTCTCTCTCCAGTGAATCCTATCTACTCTAGTACTAGACACAAATTCCCTATACAAGCAAACACTTTCACAGGAGATGGTTTACTCCCATCTACCTCCCCCATGGCCACCACTAACCCACCTTCTTTTATTCTTCACACAGCTGGTTCCTTCATATTCTTTTTTCAGAAAGGCCTTCTCTGGTTTTCAGATTTAACATCTCTCCCACAAAAACAGTGTTACTTTGCCATAGAGTATAGTAACAAAGTAAGTCCATATGTTTACACTGTGTCCGCAAGAATAAGAACCATGTCTATCTGGTTCAATACCAAAATACCTAACATGTAGACAGTGTCTAACATAGACCAGCATTTAACAAACCTTTTGAGTAAACTAGCAAACAAAGAGTTCTTAAATAAATGCTGCAGCTGAGATTAAACAAGGAACTATGAACACACAGGGAATGCTATTTGATGACAGGACATTAATTAAGCCATCAGCTTGAGTCTTACAGACTTTTTCAAAAGTTAACTCTAATAGTTATTCACTCTAGCTAGAACTGCTACTCAGATTCAACTGTATATCAAATCAATCAAAATCTCTAACAATAAGGCTTAAACGTGTATTTTTTTTTTACTTCCCAGATAACTTCAATTGCATATCAAATCAATCAAAATCTGTCCTTTTTTTTTTTTTCTTTTTTACTTCCCAGATAACTTTCCATGCAAGAAAAGCACTGGAAACAAGAAAAGACAATGAGGCAGTGTTGGAGGCACAGAGGTCCTTGTACTCACAGAGAAGCACTAAGAGAACCAGGGATGTTAATCATGCAGGGATGTCTCCTCACTGGAGGAGATAAAATCAAATGCCTGCGTTCCATCCAGAAAGCTGAGAGTGGATTCTGTTAACAACCTGGTGATCCTTTTGCTATCTGTGGAGGCAGACCTCACACTAATTCCCCAGAATGGTTATCCAGACTCTTCCCTCCCTAGACCATTACCCATCCTTAGGGGAGATGTCCAATGTTCTTCATGGCCTGCTGACCTCTATGCTGTCAGTCGGAGACCACATGAGAGCCTAGGCCTTCTAGCTATAGAACCATCCTCATGGTCACATGCACTTTGTAAAGAGTTCCTAGGTAGTCACACCTTAAGCTTTATTGTGCTCCTGGAACTGGACTGATTGGACTCATTGCTGCTGGGAAACCTTTTGTTTTTAATTTAAAACAAAGTGTCCTGTTTTAAATATGCTGACAATGAACCACTTGGTAGACTTCCTGAAGTCTGATCCAGGTTGAGGAAGTCCATTTGCACTGGGTTTTCATTCTCTCTTTGTGGGGTTTGTTTCCCTATATGACACCTGCAGGGACCCCCTCAAGAAAGCATATACTGCAAATGGGAGAGTGGGGGCTAGCCTGAACCAAAGCTTGGAAACTAAAAAAAGGAACAGTCATAGATCATGGCATGGAGATGGTATAAGAGGACTAATTATACATATAAGTTAAGGCAAACTGTAGAGATACTTAAATCATTGAAGATACCATTAAATGGCATGAAAAACACAAAGTGAAATGCAGCACAACAAGGAGATGTTTTGAAAGCTGTCATGGTGGTACACATCTGTAGCCCATCACTTGGGAGGCTGAGGCAAGAATATCATGAGTTTGAGACTCAACAGTGAGAATGTATGTCAAAAATAAAAACAAAATCTAATGAAGCGGGTAATCGAGGTTTGTCTTAGGTTTTTTTGTTTGTTTGTTTTTTGTTTTTTAAAGATTTAATTTATTTATTATGTATACAGTGTTCTGTTTGCATGTATGCCTGCAGGCCAGAAGAGGGCGCCAGATCTCATTAGAGATGGTTGTGAGCCACCATGTGGTTGCTGGGAATTGAACTCAGAACCTCTGTAAGAGCAGCCAGATGCTCTTAACCACTGAGCCACCTCTCCAGCCTTTGTCTTAGTTTTTAAAACATGTAAGACCCTGGATTTTTTTAAACACACGTAAGTCCCTACCACTAAACATATACATACTCATTCATTCGTAATCTTGTCTCTCTCCCTCCCTCTCTCCCTCCCTCCCTCTCTCTCTCACATGCACACAGACACGATTATTAGAGATTTGAGACATTTTACATGCCTATAAAATCAACATGACCTTTTGAAATTTGAAATTAGACCACACTAAATTGTGAGGCACCGCATTTAGAGAATAGGTAAATCCACAGGAGAAAACAGACTCAAAAAACCACGGAAAGGAACACAGATACTTAGAGGATAGATGATGGAAAGAAACCTCATTACCACCTGTGAGGAAAAGCTTACCCTGCTGTCCCTTTTTTGTTTCATTTTCTTGTGTCACATTTGTAAAATGACTTAAGATACACACACACACACACACACACACACACACAAAGACACAAATCTCAAACAGATTTTCATGGGTTGACCTAGTCACCCTGTATAAAGAGAACGAGCAGAGACTAAAACAATGGGCTTCGAAATATTCCCACTGTAAGATCTCAGCTATGCCAGGAGTGGTGGCACACACATATTTAATCCCAGCACTCAGGAGGCACAGGCAGGCAGATCTCTGTGAGTTCCAGGCCAGCCCAGGCTACAGAGCAAGCTCCTGGCTAGTCAAAACTATGTAGTGAGACCTGAAGAATTTTTTACTGACACAGGCTAATGGGTGAAGCTTCATGGGGTTTTATATCAAAATTTTCATAAAATCTTTCATTTAGTAGATTTAGAGGATTCTTTCTGATTTCTAAAGACCCATCAAACTAATGATTTGATATATAACAACACTTGCAAGTTGTATAAAAATTATTTGTGCTTAGCATCTTCAAATTACAAGTTTTCAGCCAGTCATGATAGCATGCCCCTGTAATGCCAACACCCAGAGAGCTGAAGCCAAGGGACTAAAAAGTCAAGACCGCTGGAAGACAAACTGAGTTGAAGGCCAGCCTGGGCTGTAGAACAAAACTCTGTGTCAAACTATGAACTTTTTTTGAAGACCATCTTTATCTTTTGAAAGACACAAGGTGTTAGACAACCAGCAACAGTTAATATGAAACAATAATGCTAAAGGTGAAATATTATGAAGTTCTGACAATTGTTCAAAACAGGGGCAGCTGAGGAGGTCTGATGATATAAATGAATTATATTGTTTCAGGTAAGCTTCCACAAAGGTGAATTCAAACTGAAACAACTAAACACTGCACATTACATATGATATTTTCAGGTGTGTTTTCTTTCTTAAGTCATTATTTTGAAAATGCAGAATTCATAAGACTGCTTCGCACTTACCCTAACTTTACAGTGTGATAAGAGTCCCCACATCGGCTGTGCACAGGCCTCAAGCTCGGCAGCGAAAGCAGCATAGTAGGTCTGAGACTCAAACTCCACGTGCTCGTTGAGTTCTCGCTTGTTCAAGTTCATGCCTTGTAGAAAAGAAAGCATACGCAACTTTATCAAACAGACACAGGATGTAAAGTAAAATCAAACATTTCCCTATGCTCAACACCTTTGAATCAAGTAGCACCAACTACACAGAACATATATAAATAAGTTTACAATGAAATACAGGAACAGCAGGTCCTTTTTTTTAGAATTTTTTAACAAACTAACATTCCTAAGAAACATTTTGTAAATGTCACAAACAGAACTGAATTTCTTTAATAAGAAAATCAAAAACAATTTTAATTGCTGACAATTATTGTTCAAATTATTATGAACATGTTACAAATATGAGAAAACAGATTTCAAGTTTCTAATGTTTTAATGTACTACCAGAAAATTGGAATCGTTTCTTAATAAATCCTGCTATGTTACTGTGAATAAATATTAAACTTCTTACAAATAATAATTAATTCAAATAATGAGACATCTGATTTATAATCTCAATGGTGTGCTATTATTTTTAATTAGTATTTAATAGTTGCATTAGGTATCTTTTGAACCAAAAAAAGTTAAATTCATACCTTGAAAGAAAGAAACAAAATTCATCCATGTAACTAACAAGCCATGATCCTCCAAAAATCTCTTCGCCACACTTTGATGAGAAAGAATATTAATAAAATCACTAACAAGAGGCCAGTAAGTGTTATTCTTCAGTAAGGCTTCTCCACAGTTCACCACAACATGTAAACTATTTTCTTCATCTAAAAAGTCCAAAAATTACTTTTTTAAAAACAAATTCCCTAATTACACAGAATATTATTATACACTTTAGAATCAGAAACACTTCAATCCTAACCCCAATATACCTTTTAAAATCTGTATGGTTCTAGACATGTTGTTTAGACTTAAAATAAGGGAGGGAGTGTATCTCAAAGGCAGTCAACGAAATGTTAACATAAAGCACTGAGCACACTGTGACAGGACTCCATACTAAATGTCCTCCTCATTGCTGATACTGGGCTAGCTATGTGCTTAGAAAACCTCATTTTCTGGATTCTAATAATGTATTTTCTGTTTCAACCAAAAACATCATCACTAGGTTAATTTCATTCTAACTTAGCATTCAAGTCTGCTCATTTCAAGTGAGACGTATTAATTGCTATCTTCTAGTCAAAGAATTTATGTAAATGCAATTTTTTACCAAACAGTATTATCTCAGAAATAAACACCGAAACCTCTTTAAGATCTCCCAAAAATCCTCCAAGTTTAAATTATCGTTGAATGGAAGGAATTAGGCTGTATAACAATTTTTGTCATTAATACCAGTTTTTAGTAACTAATCCTTTTAACTAACATACTGGACTAAGGAACCTCCATTCCCACTATGAAACACACAATATTCACACCAAATGCTCAATACCAGTACTATTTGCTAGTACACAATGAGGTACAGTTACCAAAAGTCCACTTTTTTCTGTTCATGCTAATGTTCTTTTTATCATAATTATAGATTCAAACAAAAAGTATATGAAATATTGAAATATGAATTCATATTAGGAAGTATTATAGAAACTAGATCATATGATTTGAGATTCAATAAGAATAAATGCATGGGATACAGAAGTTTAAAAAACATCTCAGGGATAGTGCTGGAGAAACATCTCAGGGATAGTGCCAGAGAGATGACTGTGTGGTTAAGAGCACTGGCTGTTCTTCTAGAAGACCTGAGTTCAATTCCTAATACCCACACGGTAGTAGCTCACAACCATCTACAGTAGGATCTGATGCCATCTTCTAGCATAAAGTCATACATGTAGATAGAACACTCATATACATTAAATAAATAAATAAATCTTAAGGAAAAAACCAACAACCTCAGGGCAGAAAAAAAAGATTGTTTCACTGAGATATGCTAATTTTTCTTTAAACAGACTGAAAATAAAATTTACAGATGCAGTATATATGAGATGAAATTCAATGAAGAAAACCACATTCTAAAAACATTTTGCCCACAAAATTCAAAGACTGGAGAATGGGAACCAATGAGATGACGCAGCAGATCAAGATGCTTGTCCTGGCTACCTGAGTTCCATCCCTGGAATCCATGGAAAGGTAGAAAGAGAGAATTGATTCTACAAAGTTGCCTTCTGACCTCCACATGCACCAGAACTAATGCACTCATTCACATCCACAATAATAGGTTTTTTATTAAGGACTAGAAAATAAAAAGGCTTTTCTATATTTAAAGTTAAAATACAATGTATCACTTTTAAATGATTCTTCACTTTATCAGACTTTACATCTAACCATGTATTTGCCAAATTCATCAGTAAGGAGGGCTGCTACTGAACTTTTTTATGTTAGATTTATATTTTAGTTCATGGAATTATTTTTTTTTTTTTTTTTTTTTTTTTTTTTTTTTTTTTTTTTTTTTTTTTTTTTTTTATATTTTAGCATGGTGTACGAATTTTGTGATCTATTAAGTCACCCCCTGTACCCTACTTTTGAGTTATATCATAAAACCAGGAACCATTACAAGTCAAGTTTGCCTGTTCTCCCTGATTCCCAATGAATGAAAAAAGGGGAAACTAACTCCATTAGGGAAGAAGAATTGCCTACATTCAAAATTCTGAAGATTCCCACCTCCAATTTAAAAAATAAAAACTCTTGCCAATGAAAACTGATGAGACAGTGTTCCAGCATGTTGGGAATAACAAAATAAAAAGCTAAATAAAATTTAGAATTGCTGGCCTATTTAACTGAAACTAGAAAATGAATAAGCACAAACAATAATTTTTAAAAGAACACATTTTTTTTCTAACAGTGCTTTAAATATAACTGTTCTTGTGAAAAAACACCTTGTCATCTTTAGAAAAGTAAAGCAATTACAATTTCTTTTTTTATCCAAGCTGGTACTTTCCTGACTAAAGATGTAAAGAGCAATGATTCAGGATTAAATGAAATGCACTCATCAAGAAATAATTGTTGGAGCTGGAGATGGCTCAGTGGTTAAGAGTACTCACTGGTTGCCTCTTCCAAGAGGACCCAGGTTCATTCCCAGTACCTACATGGCAGCAACAACTGTCTGTAACTCCAGTTCCAGGGGATCCAACACCCTCACACAGACATGCAGGCAAAACACCAATGCACATAAAATAAAAATAAATCTAGAGCTGGAGAGATGGCTCAGCAGTTAAGAACACTACTGACTCCTCTTCCAGAGGACCCGGGTTCAATTCCCAGCACCCACATGGCAGCTCTCAAATGTCTGTAACTCCAGTTCCAAGGATCTGACACCTTCACACGGACATGAATGTAGGCAAAACACCAATGAACATAAAATAAATAAATCTTAAAAAAAAAAAAAAGAACAACAAAGAAATACTTGTTGCCAGGTAGTGGTAGTGCACACTCAGGAGACAGAGCAGGTAGATCCCTGAGTTTGAAGCCAGATTGGTCTACAGAGTGAGTTCCAGGAGAGCCAGGACTACACAAACAAAAAACCACTTTGTTGAGCATTTATGGTGAGTATTCTACTGATCTTGGAGAATAAAATGCTAAAATAAATTCTCCCCGCACCCCAACACACACCTAGGAAGACAGTGTGATAAGGCTATAAAAAGAGAAGTACAGGGAGTCTTATGAACAAATGCAGATGATTTAAATTCAAGAACACTCTCTTGACTGAGTAGCATTTAAACTAAGAGCTACTCTACGAAACATGAATTAGGATTCAGTAGACAAACTAGGGAGAGAGAATAAACGATATTCTTGAAGTTAGGGGAAAGTTACAATCACTTGGACAGAACGTAGAGGAAGAACGGTATACAGAGGCAATGGTATAAACTTTCAATGGTTGGGTTAACAGGAGAAGTCAGTAAAGTCACTGGGGTGGAGTGAAGGGTAAGAGAAAGAATGTGGTCAGCTGTGCAGCACCGAGAGTCTAAAGGCAGCCACAGACAGCAAGAGTCTGGCCTGTGGTAATAGTGAGCACAGAGATGGAGAGAGACAGACCAAATGTTTGCTGTAAGAGTAAAGAGTAAACCAGAAGTCAAGATAACCTGTAGGCTTGAGGGCCGGGCAATTCTGTCAGTGTATCAAGACACATATTCACATGTCCATGTACATACATATATACTCACATGGGATAATGGAAAAGGACATAAGCTTGGTGGGGATTTTCCTATGCACATTACATACTGGAGACAATGCAAACAACCAAAGCATATGTACTGTGGGATGGTCTGTATGTCAAATCTGTTGCTCTGATTGGTCAATAAATAAAACACTGATGGCCAGGCAGGAAGTATAGGTGGGACTAACAGAGAGGAGAATTAAGGGAACAGGAAGGGAAAAGGAGTCACTGCCAGCTGCGGCCATGACAAGCAGCATGTGAAGATGCCAGTAAGCCACAAACCACGTGGCAAGGTATAGATTTATGGAAATGGATTAATTTAAGCTATAAAAACAGTTAGCAAGAAGCCTGCCACAGCCATACAGTTTGTAAGCAATATAAGTCTCTGTGTTTACTTGGTTGGGTCTGAGTGGCTGTGGGACTGGCGGGTGACAAAGATTTGTCCTGACTGTGGGCCAGGCGGGAAAACTCTAGCTACACATATATGTTCCAATATGTAGTCAGATTTGCAAGATCAATCAGTGGTTATCAGTACCTGCAGACATTTCTATAGATAGCTATATGCTGCACAGTTATAAGTTCTGTTTTACACAAACTGTTCCATAAGGCAAATTAAAAAATTTCAGAGACATGAAAAATGAGTTACAGTAGAAATTTAAAAGTATACAAAATAAATGTGTATATAACATAGTAAACATATAAGATAGGGATCTTGGACCACTAGAAGGCTTTTTCCTTTTATTCTTTAGCTACTGCTGTGGCATTGTGAATTCCCATTGTATTGTCTTTAATATTTAACCATAAAGAAATTTTTAAATGTTATCTAGAGGCTAAGAATTTGGCTCAGTGGTAAAACATATGTCTGACACAGAAAGGTCCTGGATTTAATCTCAAGTACTGTAAGAAACTAAATAAAGAAGAATAGTGTCTAGTAACAATTCATATAAAAGCTAAACAGAAGCTATTTGAAATAGTTAAAAATTTTAAAAACAAATCTTGTAGTATCTGTAGCTACTCAATGAAGTTTAGGCACATTCTAATACTGTTAACATAAAAATGTACAAATTTTATGGTACTTTTGGAAAAGCAAAAATATGCATTATGAAATGGTATGTTATTATCGAAGGTGATTTTAAAAATCATTGCAAAGCATTCAAGGTTGCTAAATTCTGTAGCTTCAGAATTTGGCTGGGGTAATGTAATTGATGTGACATACTTAACCTGCAGGCACATGAGTCACACAGTTTTTGTGAAGAACAGTTTCAATACGATATATTGAAAAAACAAATGGGAGACAAACTCACATATCCTTTTCCTGAATACTCCTCTTTAAAAGCCAAATGCAAACTACACAGAAGAACAGCTGAATCAGTTAGTCAAGAAAATAGACTTTATGGGCTAAGATAAAGATAAAGAGATAGTTCGGGTGGCCAAGAACCCCTGTTTCTGCCAGTATGAAGACGTGAATTTGAATATCCAGCACCCACGGAAAAAGCTGAGCATGACTGCACATGTCTGTCACCTCAGCACTCACCATCCTCTCAGATCTCTGCATGCACAGGCACACTTGTATACACTAAAATGGGTACACAACATTCATATATACATATATATATATATGTGTGTGTGTACATATATACATATATATGTGTATATATATATATATGTTTCTAAATTCTAAGTTTTCTACTTTATGAATCTAAGCACCACTTTGTTTTGTTTTTTTTGTAAATTTTTATTAAGTATAATTCTGTAGAGAATGCCACTGATACAGATGAAAGATGATGGATGCTCTCTCAAAAAGGGAAAAAGAAACTATGAATTATGCAGCTAACACTCAAAGGCCATGCTACATAAAGTAAAAATCCATAACAGTTTTTTAATTTTCTTCTAAAAAGCAAAAGAAGTATATTGTTTAACATCAATAGTATAATGTTTAGTGCTCACTTCGGCAGCACATATACTAAAATTGGAATGATACAGAGAAGATTAGCATGGATCCTGAACAAGGATGACACGCAAATTCGTGAAGTGTTCCATATTTTTAAAAACTATAGTATGCTGTTCAATCATACACTAGCGCTTTCTCTGTACCTACAATAGGAGGGAAGAGTCACACCGTGAGTTAAGGAGCTATTGGGGTGGTATGGAAGAGGTTCAGCTGGTGAAGTGCTTGCTACAAAAACATGCAGCCTGAAAAGATCCCAGTACCCATGTGAAAAGTCAGGTGTAGCCATGCAGGAGGAGGGCAAGAGGTGGAGCTGGGCACAGCTGGCTCCCTGGAGCTCACAGGCCAGCAAGTCAAACCAATCTGTGAGCAGAAAGCCATATAGCATTGACCTCTGGAGGGCCACCATAAAACCCACTGGTGTTTACACGAGTTCTGAGGATCTTAACGCTCGCCCTCATGCTACCTTCTGTGGCAAGAGCTTTAACCACTGAGCCACCTCCCCTGCCCACTTCTTTGAAGGTTTAGCTCTGAGGGTCAATAAGTGAAGACCCAGGTTTCCAGTGTGGCCCTGCCTGTGTACTGGCACAGAACGAAAGCTCTGACATCAGGAGACATGAAATCCTTCTTCGCACTGTCACCTGTCACCTGCTGAATTCAACAGTAAATGACTTAAGTTCTTATCCCGAAAATAAAGGTACTGAGTGGGGCGTGGTGGCGCATGCCTCCCAGCACTTGGGAGGCAGAGGCAGGCAGATCTCTGTGAGTTCGAGTCCAGCCTGGTCTACAGAGTGAGTTCCAGGACAGCCAGGGCTACACAGAAAAACTTGGTCTCAAAAAAAAATTTTTTTTTAATTGATTAATTAATTAAAATATAAAAAATACAGCAAAATGTTAACAGAAGTTACTTGGGAATGGCTAAACTAGGAATGATTTTAACTTTTTCTCTACACAACTACAAACTGTCAAATACTTATTTTCTAAACATGCATTATTTTTACAGTATTTTTTAAGTTATCTTTAAGGATACAAAGTATTTTTAAAACTTGTTACATAAAAGTTACTACCAACGAACAAATGACTATTATTCTGAGTTTACCTTGCAGCTCACTTTTAATAAGGCAACTCTCCATCATGTATAAGAGCACAGTGACCATAATGTCCAGGAGCTGGCACTCTTCTGTCACCTGTCTAGCGAGCTCCTCATTGCTGAACAACTGGACACTAATGTGCACAATCCTGTTAGACATTGTGTCTGACTCGTGACTCTTCTTCAGTGTTTTCATAATAAAAGCATAATGCTGAACAAAAGTTTTTGTAAAAGCAACCTGTAAAAATTTTAAATAGCAAAAAAAAAAATCAGTTTAACTCCAAATTTAAACTACTGTTAGTATTCTACATTGCATATTATAATCAGCTTTTTTTTTTTTTTTTTTTTTTTATTAATATGTATCTAGCAGAAACAAATTATTAAATTTGAAATGTATTAATAATCAATTAAAGCATATCTTTAATTGACATTCTACTATAATCAGCTTTTAAAGCTATTAGTAGCTTATGATGCTATGCAAGGTAAATGAAAAGGTAATTAAATAATGATAATTTTAAGTCGTATTATACCTTTTTTGGAACATTAGTAAAATACTTGGATAGTTTTAAAAAGTTAATTAAAAATGTTAACCTATTTAAGTTTTAAAACAATTACAAACTAGCTAAAGAATATAAAATTTTACTTGCTTAAAATTACATTAATGTTTTGAAAAAGTATCTTTAGCCAGGAGGTGGTAGCACACACCTTTAGTCCGAGCACTCAAGGCTAGCCTGGTCTAGAGTGAGTTCAAAGGCAGACCACACAGTTCTGTGAGAACCACAGTAGTAAAATCTGAAGTCCTGGCGGGAAACCCCCACAGCAACATTACTGGAAATAGTTGCCCCCACCTGCTCTGAAAGCTGACCAGCAGTCTGAGCAAACGCTGTGCAGTATAAATAATTACAATTGGCACAATCTCCTTTCGATGTCACAGGTACATTTCCTGTTGCACTTTTTAGTGTGTATAAAGACATACAAAATAGTGCTACTTGAGAGTGTCTCTCCTAATGTACACAGGGCCATTGCATGCTTTACTGTTTTCATATATTGGGCTATGTCCTTTTGCCATAACCATATACTGCTCAGAGATGGGTCCACATCCTTTGGAACTAGAAACTATAGCTCCCTACACTTGTATTTGAGTTAATAACTATTCTCCCATTAGCAATGTAACCAGCAGCTACTAACCTGTGCTAACTCCATGATCTAAACTCAATCACTCCATTACAAGTTCTCACAGAACCTTGTCATTATTCTTCAGAGGACTTGACACTTTACATACTACTTGCTTCTCGAATTATTTTATTATTGTTCCTTTCCCATCATTCCCTTCACACCTAGTTTCACTTGTTTGGAACCCAAAACTCACTTGTTTAGTAATATAACTCTGGTAGTTTCTAGCTAAGGCTTTAGATTTTATTGTAGAGCTCACAGAACAAAGATAATTTTTCAAAAATTTGGTGTGTAATTGTGAGCAAGTAAAATTTTATAGTCTTAAACCATAGTATTTATAATTGTTTTAAATTTTAAATTCAAAAATGGCAATGCTTTGGAATTCTGCTGAGTA
This sequence comes from Peromyscus leucopus, assembly GCF_004664715.2. NCBI lineage: Eukaryota > Metazoa > Chordata > Mammalia > Rodentia > Cricetidae > Peromyscus > Peromyscus leucopus. The sequence goes on along the minus strand of NC_051066.1, from coordinate 46,691,128 downwards.
ATGCTACTTTGAGGGAAAGCTGGATTCTGTGTACTCTGAGCAGACTTGAACAAGCAACAGAATAACTGATGCCCTTTCATGGTATATCCTTGTACTTACATTATAATGAGCCTCAGCTCAGAAATGCAACAAAAGAAAACAATGTAAGGACAAAAAACAATGAAAGCAAAGTTCCAAAAGGAAGCAATAGGTACCTTATACTCTTGATCTGGAAGCATGTTGAGTAAGAAAGTTACCATCTTCTGGGGAAACTCATACTTTATTGTCCAAAACAATAGTTCTTCTAAAAAACTTTTATGTTTCAAAACATCCATTATGGATTGATCTGCATAAGAAAGAGAAAATGTATCATTAATTCAGTTGCTCATCTCATTTAAACCTTACCACGCAATCCAACAGCCCATCCAACACACCTGAAAGAACCTATAATTCAGATACCCTCTCACTGGGATGCTAACACTGTTACCAACTCCCATAGCGCACAAACAACAAAACATTTAACCTGAAAATTTTAATATAAAGCAGTTACTCAAAAATTAATTATTACTATTTTTGTTGTTGTTGTTTGGTTTGGTTGGGTTTCTCTGTGTAGCCCTGGCTGTCCTGGAACTCACTCTGTAGCCCAGGCTGGCCTCGAACTCAGAGATTCACCTGCCTCTGCCTCCTGAGTGTTGGGATTACAGGTGTAGGCCACCATGCCCAGTAGTACTACTTGTTCTTAAACATAGCCATCTAGCTAAAATTTCTACTGCTTCCAAGTTTAGACTTGACATCACTAACCAAAAATGTGAAATGCTACAAAATCTGAAATGTTTTGAGCACATAACTAGAAAACTTTATGAAAATTTTTCAATGTTTTTCAAAATTTAAAAAGCATTGTAGCAATAGTAGCACAGGCCTTTAATTCCAGCACTCAGGAGGCAGAGAGGCAGGTGGCTCTCAGTGAGTTCAAGGCCAGTTTGAGTAGCACACAGACCACAAGGACAGCCGAGGCTGCACAATGAGACCCTGTCTCAAATGACCAAAAACAAAAACAAAAAACAAAAAAAAAAAAAAAAAAAAAAACAAAAAAAAAAAAACTCTAAAACTGGAGCTAAAGAGGGCTTAGCAGCTAAGAGTACTGGCTGCCTTTTCAGAGACCCAGGATCGATTCCCAACACACATATAGTGACTCACAATCATCCACGACTCCAGTTCCAAGGGGTCCTATGCCTTCTTCTAGCCTGGCAAGCACTGGGCACACACATAGTGCACAGGCATAAGTATAGCCCAAATATCCACACATGGAAAATAATCATAAAATCAGAAACCGGTCCCAAGTGTTTTGGATAAGACATTCTAGAACTGCCATTCTTAACAAGAATAATATCATGGTACAAATTTAAAACAATCTGAAGTTAAAACTAAATATTACTGAAAACATCAAATTCAAAGTTATCTACATTTTAAATTTATGTTAATTTAAATAAACCCAGAGTCTTGGGTCTCACTATGTAGTTGACATTCCTAAAATTTAAGTGTTTTGTTTGTTTTTAAGCATTTTTAAGGAAAAAAGAGAATATAACCAGGTATAGTGGCACACACCTGTCATCCCAGTAAAATTTAGGAGGCTAAGTCAAGGAGATTGTGGGGTCAAGGTCAACATGGACACACAGTGAGTTTCAAGGCCAGTCTAGATGATGTAGTGAAGCCCTATCTAGGCAAACTATTAATACCTTTGGTGCCACTGCTTAGCTTTACCCTCTTTCTCTTGCCCAAGCCTTGACTCCCGTCCTGGTCCTCCTGGAAGAAACAAAGTCAACATTATCCATAGCCATGCTCATAAATGTATGTTTTATATAAATGTAACAAATATATTCTTACATACTACTGACTAACATAACTCACTTCTATGTAACAATTTTATTGAAATCACACTAAAATATCTTTATTATTAAATATAACCATCCATATGGAGAAAGACTCTTGAGCATTCCAAAATGCTAAAATAAAAATGTTTGTAAAAAGCTTACACACATAACATTAAGGCACAAAGAAGCTAGAGAAACAGGGGAATTTCCATAGGAAGGGAGGAAAGGAAGGGAGACCAAAGCAAATCGAGGAAAGACTTCATAGAGAATGACACAAAATGAGCTCAAAATTCAAATTAGAGGCCACAGATGCAGTGGACAGAGTCACCAAGACTGACAAATTGACTTTAATCTCCAAAACCTAATCCAGTAATTTGACTTCTGATCTCCACAGACACGCCCTGGCATGTGCACCACCTTACACACAAACACACAAAACAACTATATAAATAAATAGAAAATATAAAAAATTTTAAAGAAATCAAATTCCAATACTGAGGAATTTGTTCAGTTGGTAGAGTAATTGCCTACCATGAACAAAACTCTGAATTCAATCCCTACCACTGCATAAATTAGCCTTGGTGACACTAAGATCAGCCCTTGGGAGGTTATCTTTGGCAACAAATCAAATTCAGGGCCTAGGATACATGAGACCTTATCTCAAAACTAAAAACAAAAGAGAGGCTGTGTGATGGTGGCACATGCCTTTAATCCTAGCACTCTGGAGGCAGAGGTAGGCAGAACTCTCTGAGTTCAATGCCAGCCTGGTCTTCAAAGTGAGTTACAGGACAGTCAGGGCTACACAGTAAAACCCTGTCTCAAAAAACCAAAAGAGAGAGAGAGAGAAGAAAGGAATGGAGGGAGGGAGGGAGGGAGGGAGAAAATTGAGTGGTTCAAGTGTTTGCCATATAGGAGGCCCAAGGTTCAGATACCCAGAACTCAACATAAATGCCAGATGGATGTGTAGCCTCTCTGTAACCCCAGCTTTCTGGAGTAGGAGACAGAATTCTTCAGAGCAAGCTGACTGCTAAGATTAACAGTATGGGTAATCCCTGGTTTAACAGGGAGATCCTGAAAAAGGTAGGAAAATGATGGAAGGTGATTCCAACATCAAACTCAAGCACAGGTACATGCACACACATACACCCACACACATGCAAACACACACACACTATACTAGTTTGTTTTGCCAACTTGACATAAACTAGAATCATCTAGGAAGGAGCACCAATTAATGAATTGCCTCTATCAGACTGGCCTGTGGGCCACTATGCACGATATTTTCTTACTGAAAATAAATACTGATGTGGGAGTGCCCAGCCCACTGTGGACAGTGCCAAGCCTGGACAGGTAGTCCTGCACTGGAAACAAACAGCAGCTAAGCAACTCCTGTGGAGCAAAGCTGGGAAGCAGCACTCCTCCACGGTCTCTGCTACAGTTCCTGCCTCCAGTTTCTGCTTGAATTTCTGTTCTGACTTCCCTTAATGGCTGACTATGATCAGAATGTTTAAGCCAAATAAACCATTTCCTCTCCTACTTTTCTGGTAATTATGTTTAACACAGGAATAAAAAGCAAACCAGGACATATGCATAGCAAACATACAAAAAGGGAAAAGGGAAGGATTGAATTCCAAAAAAATAAGCCTAACATATTAGAAGCTGGAATTGACATTGTAAAAATAATAATATGCTTTGGAAAAACACTAAAAAATACAAGCAACTTCTGCTCACTTATGATGCATACACTTGTGAAAAACTTTACTTTACAAATGAAATGGATTAATTAGGGAGAACACTAAGGGACAAGTCCCTCACAACCTATTCAACGTCAGAGCTAAAGAAGTACATAAACAATAATTGATACCTGGGGATTTCATTTGTATGCCAGGAAAATATCATGGGATGGTTTAGACTGTCTCAGAAGATGCTAAGACTGTACCATAGAATAAGACAACTAACTAGTACAGACAGTGCAGACCCCTGTGTCCAAGGAAGAGTAACAGAGGCCAGAGCTCTGTGAAAGCAAGACTGAGAGAGAGAGAGAGAGAGACAGAGAGAGAGACAGAGAGACAGAGAGACAGAGAGAGAGAGAGAACAAGGAAAAGCTGCAGGTGTGCCTCTTGGAGAGGGGTCCTGAGTGCAAGTAGTTAATACTGTTAATCAATCTTCCTAAAATACAGCTGGAAAGGAGGTTCCTGCTCCCTTCATTATGAACTAAGGGACGTTTTTCTCTCTAACTAAAGGTTATGATTCACCACTCCTAAGTCGGGGAATACAGGAAATACCGCAAAGGAATCAACAACTTTACACTGTACTGACACCTTCTAACAGAACTGCTTCATAGTTTTCAGATGTAAACTTCCTATAAAGAGGTTACCCATGAGCAAGTGACAGAGTGTTATGAAGTTCCCCACACTTCCTGGCCGTGTAGTCCTAAAGGACAAGCAGAATTAGGAAGAAAAGGTCATTCAGAAAGAGAACATGAGGGCGGTACATAATTCACTAGCAGAGCTCTTGCACAGCCTGGGAAAGGCCTAGGTTCTATCTAAACACAAGAAAAGGAGAGGATGCGAAAAGACAACCTAGGGTCAAAACACAGACAAAAATCTGGAAACAGGGCTTCTCACTGAATGGGACTTACCAACATGGCAGATATCACACACAGCTAGGAAGGGAGACTGCCATCTGAGCTTGTGGGGAAATGAGCACTCCTACAAACTGATGGTTGATAGCATTACAGTAGTACACTCTTCCTAAATGCAGTTTGACAATGCACAAGTCAGTAGTCTTTAAAATGCATTTATAAAATTTCAAATCTAATAATATTTCCAAAGAAATAAGGAGACAAACAAGAACCATATCTATCACTTCATCACTGTGCTTTTTCTCTTCTTTATTACTGTGTGAGATAGAGAGAGAAGAGAAACAGAGAAAGACAGAGAGACAGAGACAGAAAGGAATGGATACACATGTGAATGCAGGCATATGCACACAGTAACTTGTGTGCGGCAGTCAGGCGGACAACTTTTAGGAGTTAGTTCTCTTCTCCAATCTTGCTGAAGCAGATTTCTCATTGCTGAGCCAGACTACAGGCTAGCTGACCTGTAAGCTTCCAGATCATTCTGTCTCTGCCTCCCATTTCAATATAGGAGTGCTGGGATTACAAATAGGTATCATGACATCCAGCTTTTTTTTAACATTTGCGTGTGTGTGTGTGTGTGTGTGTGTGTGTGTGTGTGTGTGTGTGTAAGAGAGAGAGAGAGAGAGAGAGAGAGAGAGAGAGAGAGAGAGAGAGAGAGAGAGAGAGAGAATGAGAATATAATTTGGAAGAGTCAAGGTCTTTGGGGGAACTTGAGTTTAAGATTTTTTTTCTGTTTAATTTTATTGTACAGGTGTTTTGTCTGAATGTATTTCTGTGCACGTGTGCAATGGGAAGAGGGCATCAAACCCCCGAGATTGGAGTTCCATAGGGTTGTTGGCTGCCATGTGGGTACTGGGAACCAACCAGGTCCTCTGGAAGAGCAGAGCAGCTAGTGCTTTGTTTGTTTGTTTGGTTGGTTGGTTGGTTTTTCCAGATGTGTAACAGGTTCCTACGTGTAACAGTCATGGCCTGGAACTCACAGAGATTCGCCTGCCTCTGCCTCCAGAGTGCTGGGATTAAAGGCGTGCGCCACCACCACCTGGCAGATGGTCATAATTTTATGGGATAAAAGAGTTTTATTTCATTTGTACCTCAAAGTCACAGAAACTAATGATCTGGTTATGGTACACATAGACACTGCTTATGACCCTCAGTCTAGCTAAGGTTCCCTTGGGAAGTTATCTGTATGCTGGAATGGTGATGCCTACCTGTAATCCCAGTACTCAGAAGGCCATGGCAGAAGCGTCAAAGACTTAAAGCAGCCTGGGTTACAAAACAAATCCTGACTGAAAAAAGGAAAATGCCTTACCCTACAACACACTCTCTTCCTTCTCAGAAACATCTAATTATAATTAGTCCCACTCACATATTAGACTGATGATGATTTTCTATTAAACTGGATTATCTGATAGTCACAAATTTTAAATATATATATACTAAATTTTAAAGTATTTCATAAAAATTATATAGATGTGTTCTTGATTTTATTTTTGTTCCATATAGCATAAACATTTTCTCTTATTTCAGATGAGCTATACAAGAAAGGGATAAGAAGTAATATTATAAAAAATGTCATGTATATAAATAGCACTGCTGAGTACACAGTGTTCTGTTACTCTGGAGACAACAGAGACAAGTACCTAACACACTGACATGATCAAAATTAAGTGGATTGTAATACACACACACACACACACACACACACACACACACACACACACACACTCATTCAAATAAAACTCCAAAATAGAAACAAATCTTGCTACTATTGCAGTTGTCAGTTTTCAGAAGTCTCTATTGTCCTCCTTGATTCACAAAGATATGTGTAGTCTATTTCTTATCTTATCTATATGTATGTAGGTATGCCACACATGTGTGTGGGTGCTCTCGAGGCCAAAAGAGGGCATCAGATTCAGAACCACTGGAGCTAGAATTACAGGTGGATGTGGGAACCAAACTCAGATCCTCGGGAAGAACAATGCTTTTAACCATTCAGCCATTTCTCAAGCCTGTTTCTTCATCCTAAAACTGAAAGTTAAATTAAATATCTCTTCCAATTTGAAATTCTACTTTTGTCGATTTGGACTTGAGGTCTATTTCTGTACACGTTGGGAATCAACCCCAAGGGGGAGTGCATGTTGAACAGCTGCCCTACTAGTTAGCTACAGACCGCGTCGTTGAAATACTTTTTAATTGCTATAACTACCTTGATTTAGGGTAATTAAAATGAAACTGTCCTTTTGTCTTTTACTTATAATTTGTTAGATTACCAGACTGAAATAATGAAAGGGCTGACTTGCTAATCTGTGAGCCTATAGGGTAAAAGTATAGAAATTCCAATCATCAAGCCTCATTAAATTTCAATATGAACACTGAAGCAAATTTGCTATGGCACTTGAGGTTGCCAGACACTAAAAATATAAGAGAAAAAGAAAAGGAAGGAGGTGGGGGCAGGTTTTAAAAGCCTTAATGAAATTTTCAAATGGCAAAAGTGACTCATTCAAGAGGCTTTCCATCTAGGCACTACACTCTAGCTCATCCTTTCATCAATTTCCTCCTTTATTTGCATAGTCTATTCTTTCCTGAGTTATTAATTTTAATCATTCTAGTAATATGTGCAAAAAATGTTTTGAAAAAAGTACAATACAAATTTAAAGTATGCCATTAGTTTTCTTGAGTGGGTGGAAATGCCTCTTTTTCTCTCTAAATGAATCACAATACAACTCAACACATTTTGTGCTTATAAAGTAGCTCCCAGTGATATTTTTTTCATGCAAGCCAATGATCCTAATACAATATTTCCCATTAAAAAATAAGAAACAAAAGCAGAAATAAAATAGAACAGGCAAGTTCAAAAGACTAGCATAAGATTAATAACATTATAACTTGGCTCTTCATTAAATTTAAAAACCTTTTGTTCTTTAAGCTATAAAGAATACTAGCAATTTCTTTTTTTGTTTGTTTGTTTGTTTGTTTGTTTGTTTGTTTTTCAAGACAGGCTTTCTCTGTGTAGCTTTGCGCCTTTCCTGGGACTCACTTGGTAGCCCAGGCTGGCCTCGAACTCAGAGATCGGCCTGCCTCTGCCTCCCGAGTGCTGGGATTAAAGGTGTGCGCCACCACCGCCTGGCTAGCAATTTCTAATACATTCCTTTTCACTTAAGAAAGGTAAAAAATCAACTCTCTAAGCCAGGTGTGGTGGTTCATGCCTATAATTCCAGCAACATGGGAGGCTGAAGCAAGGGGCATGCTGTGAGTCCAGCCAATCTGCACTACATAGTAAATCTAAGCCAGCCTGACCTACAAAATAAGATTCTGTCAGTCATGGTGGTGTATACCTTTAATCCTAGCATTCAAGAGGCAGGGACAGGCAGATCTCTGCCATGCCCAGTATATATAGAGAGTTTCAGGACAGGCAGGGATACCCAGAGTGACCCTGTGTACTGGACAGTTTATGTCAACTTGACACAAACTGAAGTTATTGGAGAGGAGGGAACATCAATTAAGAAAATGTCTCCATAAAAAGTGGGCTGCAAGCAAGCCTGTAAGGCATTTTTTTCCTTATTAATGATTGATGGAGAGGGTTAAGTCTATTGTGAGTAGTGTCATGCCTGGGTTGGCCGAGCAAGCCAGCAAGCAGCACCCCTCCATGGCCTCTGCATCAGATCCTGCCTCCAGGTTTCTACACTGTTTGAGTTCTTCTAACTTCCTTTGATGATGAACAGTGATAAGGAAGTATAAGTCAAATAAGCCCTTTCCTCTCTCTCCCTAGTCCTGGGATTAAAGACACATGCCACCACCACCCAGCTCCAAATCTGCTTTTTAGTCATGGTGTTTCATCACAGCAAGAGAAATCCTAACTAAGATACCTTGTCCCAAAAAAGGGGGCTGGGCATGGTGGGACATGTGTGCCATGTCAGGAGGCAGACACAGGCAGCTCTCTCTGAGTTCAAAGTTAGTCTGGTCTACACAGAAAGTTACAGGCCAGCCAGGACTACAGGGTGAGACCTGTCTTTTAAAAAAAAAGGGGGGGGGAGATAGAGGGATAGAGAGATGGCAACTATTTACAAGTGCTTGTTGCTCTTGCAGAGGACTGGAGTTCAGTTTCTAGTATCCCCAAGGATGTGAGGCTCATAACTACCTATAACTACAAGTCTAGAGTATCAACAGCTTCTTCTGTCCTTCATGAGTACCCACACACACATGCTCATATGTACACATATAAACAGTACTTTGAAGTGCCTTTCCAAAATATTTTCCAATCTTAAATACAAGCTTTCATTCTCTTGATGTATAATAACAGTCATTATACATAAAACTTTCTTATTAAAACTCTACAATAGTCATTACTAGCTACAATATTTCATATTCACAGTGTTTGTCAAAGGATAGGTACCAACTACTGGATGCTATTTAACTATAATTCCTAGTCATTATCGAATATTAAGAGAACTCAAGAAAAAGAATGGCTAATGGCACATCATGATTATGGAACTTACAAAACATGTGTATAAATTCCTTAACATTTTTCTCATCTAGAGGTAGGATCTTATTTCTCTCCTTCAGTTGAATGTGGGTGGGCCCATCCTAGCAACTTACCTGTACCTAACAGTATGCAGTAAAAGAAACCCTAACTTCCAACTAGTTCTCATTGTTAAGTCAGCCACCATTAAAGTCCAACTTGAGATTGCCTTGACCGGATCCAGATGTAAGCACTCTGATCAACAACCAGAGCTCCTTCTGGACAGTCAGCATCAGCTGAGCCCTGTGACTAAACCATCTTAATTTCCATGTCAGTTTGACCTTCAGATAACTTTAGCTCTGGCCAACAAACTAGCTGCAACTACAAGAAATAACCCAAGACAGAACTATCTAGCTGCCAGTTCCAAATTTCTAAGCCATAAAATGCAAGCAAATTAAAATGGTTATTTTTAGGCCATAAAATTTTCAGACAAATTTGCTCCATAGCAATAACAACTACTCCTACAGCAACAACAATAGTTTCTACAGTAGTGATAGAAATGAACAATGGCCTATTAACTTCATAGCAATACCAGAGCAAGCAGATTAACAGACTTGGCATCTAATTTCAACTCCACCACTGACTGCATAAAATTCACTATCCTGAGTGAATCAGTTAATTCTCAGCAATTCAGTTTCATGAACCTTCAGGTCCTTTTAGCTAGAGCATTAATAATTTTTTTTTTTTGAGCATTCATAATTTTAGAACCTTTATTTGCCTCCTCTTTCTCATTTTTTGTTTTTGCTATATCACATGACTTTCATACTAAGTCAATATTTCAAAATAAAATAAAATCACAAAACAAAGACAATGGGTATGTGGAGTGTGTATATATATATCAATAAAACACAAATAAATATAATTTTATATAAAAATTTATCATCTTCAAATAGTAATTTCCCTGAAATAATCACTAAGATCTTTCTGTGACTAGCTCTAGTGGTAGCCTTTATACTTTTTCTTTTCTTTGTTTGCTTTTTGTTTTTGTTTTTCAAGACAGGGTTTCTCTGTGTAGCCCTGGCTGTTCTGGAACTCACTCTATAGATGAGGCTGGCCTTGAACGCAGAGATCCACCTGCCTCTGCCTCTTGAGTGCTGGGATTAGAGGCGTGTGCCACCATCCAGCTTGCCTTTATACTTTTTACTTTAAATATTTACATGTGACTTTTATAATCAAAAATAGATATAACTTATTAAAATGTGTGTGTGTGTGTGTGTGTGTGTGTGTGTGTGTGTGTGTATGCCCTGTTACTGAGCAATTCCATCTTAGAGAACTATTGTATACCTGCAAAACAAGAAAAAGAAATGGAAGCAGTGACATAATCAGAATCAGAAATCAAGAACGTGATTGCACAATATGTACTTTTTCCATTATTTTCAATATTACACCACCAATGAAAATAACATACAAAGATAGATTTGCATAGTTTATTACTGAGCAAACAAAATCAGGTCACAAAGGAGTGACACACTTTTTATTGACGTTCTCACTAACAGTAGTGTTATTTAGCTGTACAGAAATGGCTCTGTCAAAGCATGAACACTATTAAATGACAGTGTTAGAGGAGGACTGGAGTTAGGGGGTACACGCGAGAACTTTCATCTGAATTGCCAGTGAAACACCAAAATGTATTTGCATAGTACTTAAACAATTCAAAGCTGAAGGGTAAATTCATTTCCTTTAAATCATGCTTTAGTAACTATTTCTCAGGAAAGATAAGCTAAAATTTCTGTAGTATGACTTATATATTTTAACCCCTCTACACATAAGACTAAAGAATAGGAAACATTTATGAGACCCAAATTTATGGGCTAGGGATGTTGCCTAAGAGGTAGGCTTGCCTGTAGCATGCCTGAAGAGATCAATCAGTTCATTGCCCAGTTCCCAAGAAAACCAAGTGCGGTAATACATGCCTGCAATCCCAGTATTTGGAAAGTAGAGATAGGACGGTGGGCTGGAGAGATGGCTCAGAGGTTAAGAGCACTGACTGCTCTTCCAGAGGTCCTGAGTTCAATTCCCAGCAACCACATGGTGGCTCACTACCATCTGTAATAAGATCTGGCACCCTCTTCTGTATACATAATAAATAAATAAATCTTTAAAAAAAAGATGGTAACTTCTACATTACTGTTAAAAAAAAAAAAAAAAAAGGAAAGTAGAGATAGGAAAATTAAAACTTCAAGGTTATCCCTAGCTACATAAGTTCAAGGCTAGCCTATACTTCATGAGACCCTGTCTCAAGAGAAAGAGGGAAAAAAGAAAAGGGTGGAAAGAAAATAGGTATAAATTTGTGGCAGGCACATTAAAGTGATTTTATATATATTATCCCAATTAATTCTAACATTAAAATTATCACTATTTTATTTGTAAGAAAACTAATGTTGAAAAATAAAATAAGCGGCGTGTGGCGCACGCCTTTAATCCAGCACTCGGAGCAGAGCACGATCTCTGTGAGTTCGAGCCAGCCTGGTCTCAAAGCGAGTTCAGGAAAGCGCAAAGCTACACAGAGAAACCCTGTCTCGAAAAAAAAAAAAAAAAAAAAAAAAAAAAAAAAAAAAAAAAAAAAATAATCTGGCATATAAGGCTATAATGAGCCAAGATTTAAACACAGATCTGCCTGACTCTGAAGTCCAAGTTCTTTTTAGGATGAATTGTATGCCACCCTTGAGAACATGAAAAATTAACTGTATAGTAAAAGGAAACAAAGTGGTATTCCTAAAAATTCTCATAAAGAAAACGTTGTGTAGATATCCATTCAGTCTGCTTTCAGCTATACAATTTTAAACATTACTGGTTATTGCCATTGTTCTTGTAATGTGATGGTAAGACCTTATTGCTTAAGACACTACACGCTTGGGTCAAAGACTCAAGTCATAGAGCTATCAGGCTGATACCAAGCTGGAAGTTTCACTCCTATTGTCATCATACTAGAAGGTGCTATGCATCCTACAACAGTCTTACACAGCTCTGAATTGGGGGAGCTACAACAACAAGTGGCCTGGCAGATATGCCAGGTAGAAATGTTATGGGAGTAACCAACCACTTTCTGATTGGAGTTAAAGCCTGTTCTATAAGATGGAACTCATGCCTGGTACCTAGTCCAAATCCATGTCTGGCTAGATCACTGGCCCTAGAAGAGAACCTAATACTATTATTCTACTAAATGGACCTAATAAACTGGGCAGTGGTGGCACACGCCTTTAATCCCAGCACTGGGGGGTTGGGTGGGGGGAGAAGTAGGCAAATCTCTGAGTTCAATGCCAGCCATTGAACTGTGAGTTCTAGGACAGCCAGGGGTACACAGAGAAACTTTGTCTCAAAAAACAAAAACAAAAAGAGACAATAATAAACTAACCCCTATGTTCTTATCTTTATACCTATGATTAGTACATCTTTCAACCCTCATCAGAAAAGCTTCTTATGATGATTAATTTAGAGACACACAATTGCCCAACATGTAGAAGATAAGAGATTATGGTGTGCTCAGTTCTAAATGGGGCAGATATGTTACACACACACACACACACACAGGCTGAGGAACCATCATGGAAGAAAGAGTGGATGTCTGCAGTGAAACAATGTTTGCCAGATGAGACAATTCTGTTGCAAACATGAACTCCTAGTGGCTGTAACTGCATGGACAAGACCTCCATATGATCAAGAGAGCTAAAACTCCAGGATAGACAGGGAGGGGCTCATGAAGTCCCCATACAAACACTTTGTGTCCCCCACCACCACCTGAGGATCATCTACCAGCAACTGACAGCTGCTGGGGAGAGGGAGAACCCTTTCTCTTCAGGGATGCAGCCCTGAGGGACCAGAGCATGTCTAGTAGATGTCTTACACCCAGACATACCCCAGCAGCACTAAATGGCCTCTGAGTCTAAGAAGGAGTACATCAAGGTGGGAGGAAATGGTAGTGACTAGGGAAAGAAGTGCAGAAAGGGAAGGAGATGGGCTTGCTCAAAGCACATCACGAACGTAGGAAATTCTCTAACAGTGAAAATTAAACTAGTTCGGAAGCAAGTAAATTAATACATATAGAAGTTGATGAAATTCTAAGAGGAATGACTCCAAGAGGCCTTGAAAGACAGAGCCAGGCAATAATACACGAAGAGCCATAATTCAAATCCTCTGCTACAACTGCAGAAATTACTCTGGAAGTAATTTCTCTCTCAAAGGATGTCATTCTAGCATCCAACCAGAAGACACTATGCTGTTGCAACTGAAATTCTAAGAGTTTAAACAGAAGTTACTTCTTTCCTCATTAGAGGAATAAACACCTCTTTCAAAAGCTGTCTTTCTCCATAGCCAGAAATCAAATTCAATTCAGGAAAATAAAGTAGAATTGTCAGAAGTAGGGGAGAGAGGGGACAAGAGCTGGTAGAAGGAAAGAGGGAAACTATGAGCAAAGTATAATGATATATACATTTGTAAAAATATCATAATGAAAGCCATTTTGGGTTCATTAACTAGAAAAAAAATACAGTTTTTTTCTTTACTTTTTTTTTTTTAACTCAGAATGGCCTCAACTCACAATCTTCCTGCTTTAATCTTGTCAATACTAGAAACAGACATATGTTACCATGCTGGCTTCAGGGCTTGGTTTTTTTTCGTGTGTGTGTGTGTGTGTGTGTGTGTGTGTGTGTGTGTGTGTGTGTGTATACTGGGTACTAAAGATGAAACTTGGAGCCTTCCAAATGTTGGGCAAGTAGTCTACTCCTAAGCACCACCTCCAGTCCCCTTTTGTTTTGTCTTGTCTTGCTACTATTTGAGACAAGGTGGTAAGTAACCCAGACTAGCCTCAAGTTCATATAACCCAGGCCAGTCTCAAACTTGAGATGTAGCTGAGGATGACTTTAAACTGATCCTCCTGCCTCTACCTTCCAAGTGATGGGATCACAGGCATGAGCTAGCACACCACGTTTTATAATTCTGCCTCCCATGTGCTAGGATTACAGTGATGCACTGCCTTGTCCAGCTCCTTAACTAAATGTTTTAAGGTGTTTTTCTATATATAAAGAATAACAATCTATTATAGCCCTTGTCCTGTCACAAAGTACCTGTGATCTAGATACACAGAAGCTACTCTTGAGCTCCAGTATGTATGGAGATGCATAAGGAACTTATACTAGATAACAACCATAAACCTTTTTTTCCCCATAAATCCTACCTTGATTTTATGTTAATTCTGAATTAGAGGAGTGGGATGTATACATGCATGTGCAGGTGTGTGCTAATGCCTGTACTTGCAAAGGCCAGAATCAAAATTGGGTACATACCTCCCTCTATCATTTTCTATCATATTTTGGGGGTAAGGGGCTCTCACTGAACCTGGAGCTCTACATTTTGCCTAGGCTGGTGGACCAGCAAGGCCCCCACCCCTATCTCCAACTCCTAGATCCAGGGTTTCCAGTGTAAGTTCATGCCTGGCTTTCTTCATGACTGCACAGCAAACATTTTACCTATTGAGAAGTTCCCCCACCCCAAACCATGAATCTTTATCGCTCTAAAACATTTAAAATTTCATTTCTAAAAAAGTTTTAAAATTTCAATCTCACCTCATCTGAGGACTCTGCCTGGCCCAGTGCTCCTGGAGCGCCTGCAAAACCTTCAGATGGAAGAAAAAAACAGTTGTCCATCGTAATAGTTACATACCAATGTACTTGAAAATTATTTTGAGACATGCAACAATCAGAACTTTCTATCAGTGAAGACATCCCATCTAAAAGTTACCTTGCAGAGTTCAACTTTAAAGGTTGATACTCCAACAGAAAAATTCCAGTGAAAACCTAAATTTAATAATTACAAATGGTGTTTCTGAAGGAGCTTGCTTTTTAGGTCTAAGCCCTGACTAAAACACTGTGGTAAAGTCTGAAGCTACACTTCTCATACACTTGAACCACAACACAAAAAACTGAACAACTTGTATTTAAGGAAAGTGAACAAGTGAGGTTTCTTCACTGTCCAACCATGCCCCCACCCCTTCCTCTGTGAGGAAAGGAAAGGCCAATCTATTCTTTCTTGATTCCAATATAAAGAATGACACTGTTAAAGCTCAAAATAAATTTGTTCAATCACAAGGGAAGTTTGAGGGGCATTACACTGTAATAAAGTAACATCACTATGATTCAAATTAAATATTTAAACACACCTTGAACTACCAGAGTGCTAGTACCAGCAGCTGGCTCCTGCATCCCATATACGAGCTTATCCTCAGGATATGTGAGTCCAGAGCTCTTCAAAGCTATAAGGTACTTCTCATGACTTTTCTTTGCACAAGCATTTTCTCCAAGACCTAATATTTAAAACAAAGTTAGAGTCAGAAGAAAACATTGCATTCAAAATTTAAATATAGTCATCCCGTGAACACACATAAGTAAATATTCTAATGGAAGAAGAAACTATAATAAACATAAAATTTGTTTCATATAATATTTTGTGATTATGCTTGGCATTAACAATCCCAGAATGAACAGCAGTTTATAACAGGACTGAAATCTATTAAGCATCTAAATACATGAGAAAGCTATAGACAAGGCATGCTAAAGCATGATCTAATCTTCCAGAAACCTGAAAATCAGTGTTAAAGAAAGGCAAGAGAAAATGCTGTAGATGGGCTGGAGAGAAATGGTTCAGTGGTTATGAGCACTGACTGCTCTTTTAGAGGACCCAGGTTCTATTCCCAACACTCACATGGCAGCTCACAACTGTCTCCGGGGATCTGACACCTTCACACCAATGCATATAAAGTTAAATATTACCCAAAAAAAAAAAAAAATGCTGTAGATGACAATTACTAAGCAGACATCCGCAGGTGACCTGAGCATCTGTAGTCTTAGGACATCAAGCACGTAAGATTTATCCAGAGAAGAGCACTCAGAAAGGCTTTCCAGAGAAGCTTCAATAGAAATTTTCAAATATTACAAATGAAATTACATTTGATTCTTGTTTTTTTTAAATCATCTTATCACATTTAAGAAATTAAAATTATAATTTATAACCAAGCAGTGGTGGCACATGCCTTTAATCCCAGCACCTGGGAGGCAGAGGCAGGTGGATCTCTGAATTCGAGATTAGCCTGATCTACAGAGCAAGTTCCAGGACAGCCAAGGCTACAGAGAAAAACCCTGTCTTGGGGAGAAAAAAGAAGAACCATTTCTAGTTTAAGGAAATAACAGATGTCCAAGCAAAATCCCGCCCCCACCCCTTTTTTTAAGACAGGGTTCTCACTATGTTGCCCAGGCTACCCTCAAACTTGAAATCCTCCTGCCTCAACCTCTCAAGTAACTGAGATTATAGTTTTGAACCACCACATCCAATTAAAAGTATGATCTTCACCTATCTTCAATTTCATCACCAAGCTCAAACAGAAGCCACCATCATCATTCCCTGAAACTCTGCCTGAGCTGCCTTTCATATTCTTTCCAATTAATTCTTGGCCAAAAGCGGGTAAGATCATCTTACTCTTGAGGTTAAAGCATTTGAATGATATAGTGGCTTGAATGAAAAACATCCCTGGTAGGCTCAAGCATTTGAACACTTGCTCCCCAGATGGCTGCACTGTTTATGAAAGTTTATAACAGGGGTGGGCTTTGTGAGGTCAGCTCCGTCCCACTTTCAGTTCACACTCTGGTTCGTATTGGTGGCTAAAGACACCATCTCTCAGGCTCTTGCTCCAGCTCCCTGCTGCCACAATACAATAACACTACCCAGCCATTATGGGCTCTCCCTCTAAAATCAAAGTCAAAATAAACTCTTACTTCCATGAATCACTTTTGGTCTCAGTATTTTATCAGTATTTATCAGAGCAACAGAAAAATAACTAATACACAGAACTTGCCAATATATTCAGAATAAAATATAAAATTGCACATACCTGTGAGCATTTGGATGTACTCTGATGTGAGCCTTATTTGAGTCACTATCCCCCTAAATTTCTTATCAATACCCTGGGCTTTTTAGTCCCTCCAAAGAATTAAGTTCATCCTTATTCATAAAGTCTCACATGGTAAGTCTCTTTACCTGGTATCTGGAGGTATGTAGGTATTATTTTCTTTGTGTCTATCCTAGCTGGGGTTTATTAAGTACCCTGTATCTTCTAATCAATATTTTTCATGCAATTTGAGGAAATTCAGTTAAAATCTTCAAATATTTCTGGTCTCAAATAACACATGTGCTAAATCAGTGGTTCTCAACCTTCCTAATGCTGTGACTCTTTAATAAAAGTTCCTCATGTTGTGGTAACTCCCAACCATAAAATTATTTCTTTGCTACTTCATAATTGTAATTTTGCTACTGTTATGAATCATATTGTAAATATCTGTTTTCTGTTGGTCTTGGGCGACCCTATGAAAGGGTTGTTTGACATCCAAAGGGGTCTCGACCCACAAGTTAAGAACCACTGTGCTAGATTATTGTATTCTGAGAAGTTCCAGAGACTAATACATTTTGTTCAGCCATTTCTTGCTGTTTACCAGGTTGGTGGATCTGCTATTATGTCTTCCACATGGGCTCTTCTACCCTTTCCAATCTGTTATTTAATTACTGACTCAAGTTTTCAATTCCATCATTGTACTTTACAGTAATTTTCAGTTATACAAATTCACTTTGGCTCTTTTTGTTTACATTTCTTTGTTAAGATTCACTCACTGATACCGATTTTCCTTTAATTCTTTAGACACATTTTCCTTTTATTTTTTGGACAAATGTATACTAGTTGTTTTCATGTCTTTATTAAATGCAGCATCTATCCCATCATCTTGGTCAACTTACAAGGGCTTTTCACCTCTTGATTCTAGCATACAGTTTCTTATTTCCTGGCATGCCCAATTTGTTTTTATTACGTACTAGGTAGTCTACCAACACAATATAGAAGATTCTCGATCCTCAGAGTACTAAATTTTGTTCTATAACACAGTTCAACCACAAGCTGAATACTTTGAGCCAGTACAGAAGGAAAAAAAAATCATAAAGGCTTTGTTTTACACTTCCTATGTGGCACCTCTAGGAAAAGGTCAATGTGCTGAAAGGACCTCTACCTTGAGAGGAACCACCTCAGAGTCTGTCTTCTATGCAGGTACAGTTGGGTGATGAGGCTCTTTCTAAATTGTGTGTGTGTGTGTGTGTGTGTGTGTGTGTGTGTGTGTTACATGTGAGTGCAGGTACTTTGTGCACGGCATGGCATACATGTGGAGATCAAAGGAAAACTTAGGAAATTGGTTCTCTTCTTTCACTGTGGATTCTGGGGTTGTCAGGCTAGTGCAGCAAGTTCTTCAACTTGCTGAGTCATCTGTACCGTCTAGATTATGAGCTTTTTTAAGGTGGGGAGGGGGTGTTTGTTTGTGTGTGTATGTGAGAGAGAGAGAGAGGAGGAGAGAGAGAGACAGAGAGAGAGAGACAGAGACAGAGACAGAGAAATGAGGGTTTGTACACAAGTGCAGTGCTATCAGAGTCAAATGTCAGATGCCCCTGGAGCTGGAGTTACCACCAGCTGTAAGCAGCCCGAATACAAATGTTAGGAGCCAAATTCGGGTCCCTTGGAAAAGCAGTCCCCACTCAACTCCTAAGCTATATCTATCCTCTGATCGTAGCTTCCTTTATGTTTTTTTTTCCGCTTTTGATGATAAGTTTTCTCAAGACTAGCCTACAGTTGACATTACTTACTCAAGGTCTGATCTTCTGGTAACTCAGAACCAGATGATTATAGCAATAGAAAGGTCTCTTTCAGGTGGTTGAACTAAAACCTCAAAGTTACCTAACATTGCTTGCCTACAGATGTTTATTCTATTTTTAACCCATAATAGCTAATCCCCAACAAATCCTAAATGGGGGTAAGAGATGGCTCAGCAGTTAAGAGCATTTGTTCTTGCAGAGGACCCAGGTTCAATTCCCAGCACCCACATATCAATTCAAAGCCATATGTAACTCTAGTTCCAGGGGATCTGACAACCTCCATAGGCATCAGACATGCATGTGGTGCATATACACACATGCAAGCAAAACACTCACACATATAAAATAAATAAATCTGAAAACAGAAAACAAACAAAACCTTAGGTAGTCTCATACTGGATATTCACTGGTTGTTCAAAGGTCTGCCCACTACTCCTTGGTATTCTGCCCCAAAATTCCAGTTTCCACCATCTTCAGCAGACCACTATGATGATCTGTGCGGTTTTTTTAAACTCAGCAGGATCACCTTGACCTGCTTCAGGGCCATTGTATACAGTCAGGAAGTCTCCCAGAACCATCATGAGACTCATCTCACACCATTCCTTTTCCCAAGAGTCTACAGTGTATACTACTCTTCTACTTCCAAACAGCAGCCTCATCTTTTGTTCTATTGTGGTTGATTATGACAAACACTACAACATCTACCTGGAATCTAACCCCTTTATCACCCAATTCCATGGCCCTCTAGCTCACAACTTCTGCTGTTAGATTTTACTTTGAATAAATACTGCCTTCTTAGTGAAGTACTAGCATCTCCCAACCCCAACACCTGGGAATCGGGTATTCTAGTCTGGTTAGATGTCTCAGCAGGTAAAAGCACTTGCCAGTGACCAGCAACCTGAGCTGAACTCCTTTAAGTTTCATCAGACCTAATGAAGAGACTGGATGCTGCAACAGAAATTAGTTGAGAAGTTTTTAAAAGGCCATGTAATTTTTCTGAAGTTCAGTTTCCTCATCTTTAAGTTTTCTTAATAATTTCAAGCTTTAGAATTCTATGAAAAATATTAACTTCATTTTTATTTTCTAAAGATGCTACTTTTATTTCAATGAATAAGTAAATTGTACATTTCTCCTAACTTTTCACTTACCAGAAGTCAGATCTTTGTAGTTTTGTTGGTTTGTTAACACCTGAGTAAGAACAGACCTCATTGCTCCTCCCATTTTAGTCAGGTCTTCTAAAAAGGAAATTTGAGGCTCCAAAAGCTGTAGGACTTTGTTAAGATCTTTTTCTGATGGTATATCAGCTGCTAAAAAAAAAAATGTATTTATAACATATGTTTTATATGTGTATATAAATGCATATATATACATAATTATATAATGAAGAATAATTTAAAATATTTTGTTCAGAACAATAACATTTTATTCTTTCACAATTTTAGTGGTTTTGATGATATTTTATAGCCAAGAAAGTCACTATATTTAAGAACTCTGCTAGACTGCTAGATGCACACCTTTAATCCCAGCATTCAGGAGGCAGAGGCAGGCAGATCTCTGTGAGTTCAAGGCCAGCCTGAAAATTCCAGGCCAGCCAGAGTTACATGGTTACCTGAGACCCTGTTTCAAAAAATAAAGAATTCCATTAGAAAACTAGCATCTGCCCAGCACCCACCCTACAACTGACTCACTCTGGAAATCAGTCATTTGAAAAAAGATGATAAAAAGAGATGATTAGTGACACAGTAAGAATTTAATTTGTGGGGCTGGCAAGATAGCAATGTAGATAACACTTGCCTCTAAACCAGACTTCAATGCCCAGAAACATATATGGGGTCCCCGGACCTCACCAAGAGTTCTGTGATGAGTGCACACTCAAAGAGGAATGGAAATAGAGATTATAAAAACTAAAAATATGTTTTTTAAAAAAAAAACCTCCTTGGCCAGTACATGAGAAAAATATTAAAGATGAAAGGAAAAGCAATGTTTTAAAACCTCACAGCAGCAGTTCTCAACCTTCCTAATGCTGAGATCCTTTAATGCAACGTCTCAGGTTGTGGTGACACCAATCAAAAAATTATTTCATTGCTACTTCATAACTGTAATTTCACTAGTTACAAACTGTAATATAAATATCTGATGTGCAGGATGGCTGATATTCAACCCCTGTGAAAGAGTTTCTCACTCCACAAAGGTGTTGCGCCCCACAGGTTGAGAACCTCTGCCCTAAAGACTAAAAGAAAGACAAAGATGTCAAGTTTAGTAATGACTGGTTAAAAGAATACCCATGAGAGAGCTAAGGAGGGTCTGCGTGCCCCAGAAAGGAGAGATATACTCAGCACCCAAGCCCTCACTTTCTCAGTTGGATTCAAGTGCTGTGAGCTATGACGAATGTGTGCCTCCTCCCCAGTGACTCACACAGTAACACAGGAGATCTGTAATTGATGTTGTTTTAGTTTCCAGGGGCTCTGGCAACATCTAATAATAGGCTACACATTTAGGGTAGAGAAAAGAACCCAAAACATCTGTGAATTCACTAGATTTCTGTGAATCCACAAGCTTCCATGACCTCGAATTTTAGTGTGGTCACACACAAACACAGATTGGGGGTTTTGTTTGTTTAGTTTTTTTTCTTTTTTTGATTGTTGGCCTAAGTAAGAAATTAATGCTGAGCAAAAGAAGAAAACTTAATGAATGCACATTCATGGAATTCATCCTTAGACAAAAATGCTTTCACTAGTTTCTTCATATTTTCAGATTAAAAAAAAAAAAAAAAGCCAGGTGTGGTAGGTAGCACATGCCTTTAGTCCCAACAGGATGAAGGCAGAGGCAAGCAATCTCCAAGTTCAAGACCAGCCTGGTCTACATAAAGAGCCAGGTCAGCCAAAGCTACATAGTGAGACCCAGTGTCTAAATAATTAATTACACAGAGCAGATAACAATAGTATATAATAACAATCACAGCTATGCCTCTACTTATAATACCTACCTTTTTAACCACTGAATGTTACTGCAGGAAAAATCAATAACACACTTTTGTATGAAATAGTCATTAAATTAATTGTAAATTTTAAGAGTCTCATAAAAAAGATGTTTTATTACTTTTTAAAAATAGAATGCCTGCAATATAAAATGCAAATTTCCAAAAAGCTTAGCAAATTCATGAGAAATAATACAGAAAACAAGTTTCTTCATCCTAAAGAGACAGCAGTCTGGGACTAAATCTAAGTAACAGTTTTCTTTTTAGAAAGATACATGTCCTGAGAGAAGTACTTCATAAATGATTCTATGTTGTTGTTTAAAACACAGTTAAGAAAGTGTAATAGCTTGCTCACAACAGAGTCTCAGGAATGTTGAAGACATTATAAGATGGCTGTGGTGATGGACCTGTAATCCCACCACTCAGGAAACAGAGGCAAGAGGAGCACCACACAGTGAGTTTCAGGTCTACACAGTTTCAGGTCTACAAAGCGAGTTTCAGGCCAACCAGGAATACAAAGCAAGACCTTGCCCCAAAAAGCAAAAAATTAAATAAAATAAAATCAAAAGGTCTATTATTCTTTCACAATTTAAGAATGAGAATAGAAGATAAAAATGTTTGTCATATCCTAGTTTCAAATTGAATATAAAATTTATATATTAAATTGCTGAAAACATAAAAATAATATAAAAGCTGGTACCACAGGATAAAAAAATCACTATCATTAGAAAGGCAGAAGACATAAAAAGCTAATAAATTTGTTCTATACTACTACCATCTCTAATTCATAACATCTTACAATGAACTCTAATACATGCCTTAATCAACCCTTTAAAGGACATTTTTCAAGATTATGACAAAATCTTAATACAATAAGTGTAACTTGAGTGTTTTTCCTCTTTTTTAGTACTAACTTATGCACACTTAGCACTGATACACTAATATAAAAGCAAACAATTTAAGTCTATCGTAAGTTGTTATATAAAATATCTCAGGGAGGAAAACAATAGCAATTTATTATCTAAAAATCTGTTAAATTCAAACATTTCTCGACTATATAATTTTGCTCAATCATAATATAATTAATTGCAAATCACTCCTTATTTAGAGGCAAAAAGTACCAAACTATGCCTCCTACAATGTATCTATAAAGTTGTACATATCAGTATTTTTCTATATTTCATAGTCATTACTTGAATGTTAAGCAAAGAAACATAAAACACAGCAGAAAGCAGTGCAGAAAGGGGATAAATGTAATGTATAAAAGATGCCATCATGAAAGCCCATTATTTTGTATGCCATTATTAATTTCTTATTTTTTAAGTATTAAAAATGTTAAATAAATCTGGGCAATGGTAGCACACACCTTTAATCCCAGCACTCAGGAGGCAGAGGCAGACAGATCTCTCTGAGTTCGAGGCCAGCCTGATCTACAGAGCAAGTTCCAGGACAGCCAGGGTGGTTACATAGAGAAACCCTGTCTCAAAAAAACAACAACAAAAACGTTAAATAAAAACAAGTGTTATCTTGGACTGGAGAGATGGCTTGTGGTTAGAAGCATGCACTACTCTGACAAAGGACCTGAGTTCAGTTCTCAGCACCCACATCTGAAGGCTTACAGCTTCCTATAACTCAAACTTTAGATCTGACACCTGCACTCATATGCACTAACACACTAACAGACAACACACACATATACATATAGTCAAAAATATAAAACTTTCAGTGATAGCTTTAAATTTTCACTTTATGATTAGTGCCAAAATTCTATGATGTGATCATTTAAGAGTATTACAATAAACATATTAAAACATACCTGGTTCATTATAGCCTTCTCTTAAGTACTGAATAAGACAAAAAATAAATCTTGGAAGAACAAATTCAGACATCATCAGTAAGTCTTTGGGGACACAGGGAATATTTGAACTTGATTTAATCTGATGTCTTCTGCAAAACCTGTAATGGGGGAAAAAAGGAACTAAGAAAAGGAGAGAAAAAAATGTCTAACCAGGCAAAAATGTATTATTTCTACTTATAATATTCATAAAGAAAATACAAGCAAATACTAAAGCCAGAACAATCCTTCTTTGTGATTTTTAAAGCACCAAGTTAAAAGAATATAGCTTTAGTATGCCTTTAAACTAAAAGTGGTACCCAGAGTCTTTTTCTGAGAAAGACCGTAATAGCCATATCCTAAACAGAACACAAAAAGAAAATAACCATAGTTTTACATTTATGACTGCAATATATCACTTCCAAGTGCTATTTTATTATTTCTATCCTTTATAAATCTGTAAGTACACACTCGGGAGACAGAGGCAGAAGCAGATGGATCTCTGTGAATTTGAGGCCAGCCTGGTCTACAAATCGAGTTCTAGGACAGCTAAGGCTGTTACACAGAGAAACCTTGTCTCAAATAAATAAAAAAATAAATAATAAGATAAGCCTGTAAGTACAACTTGATGTTATCTGAAGCAATTACATTTTCTAATCCGACCTCAATGAGTTAATCAATGACATAAGTAATTGAAGTTTATTTTAAAAGTTTATACATTCAAGTGTATATATTCTTGTTAACCTTCATTATACATTATTGGAAAAAAATCACTGGTACATTTGAGCAACAAAGGCAAATATTCACAATCCAAATTGTCACAAATAATTTATTTTGCTTCCAAACACAAAATTACTTATTAAACACATAAAAAATGTCCAAAAATAAACTTAATAGGAAGAATACAAAAGCTATTTTGGCTAAAAAAAAAAAAATGAATGATCTGAATACTGACAGCAAACCGCATACTTAAGTGAAAAAATGATTTTATTTCATAAAACACAGAAATTCTTCTAAACTTAAATGTCATTAAATTCATTAAATTTAAAGTGCAATGGAATGGGCTGTTGCACAAAGAAACCCTATCTCAAAAAAAAAAATCTAGTTGCCATTGATAATTAATAAACATAAAAGCTGATCAGGAAAAGCTTCATCAGGAAAAAATACCACACCTGTTCATTTGTCAGTGATACAACAGGAAAAATGTTTATAATTCATAACTAGCCAAAGGGCTACCTAAATACAACCCTGTGTTTTAGCCCCAGAATGGCACACTGCCCCATCTTAGACTTGGACTCAGTACAGCTTACCATTCCAACATTAAGGATGAACTTCTCTAAACTCTTTCTAATCTTGTACACAATCCTTTACCTTCTAAGATTTTTTTTTTAAATTTTTTTTCAAATTTATGTGCTTGTGTGTATCCACATTGGGGGTGTGGGGAGTGTGTGGTGGAGGAGGCCTGTACCAGATCCTCTGCAGTTAGACTAAGAGGTGGTTGTGAGCCGTCAGGTGTTACATGCTAGGAATCAAATTGGGCCTTCTGGAAGAACAGCAAGCATTCCTTTTGGTTTGTTTGGTTCGGTTGGTTTTAGTTTTTTGTGGTGGTGTTTTTTGAGACAGGGTTTCTCTGCAGTCCTGGCTGTCCTGGAACTCGCTCTGTAGACCAGGCTGGCCTCGAACTCACAGAGATCCACCTGCCTCTGCCTCCCAAGCACTCTGAACTGCTGAGCCATCTCTCCAGACATTCTTCTTTTAAATCTTTTGAAAAAATTTACTTTCAAATTTACTTTCAAACTAACTATATTTGAGTTCATTTTAAATTAGAATTAAGATGTGAGATAAATATTTTGTGACACTTCCTAAGAGCACAGTGACACTTCCTAAAGAGGACAGTGATACATGAATACCCATATTGTAGGGGTTTGTTGTTTTGTTTTGGGTGTGGGCTTATTGTGAGGTTTTTTTAGGGAAGGTCTCAAGGCTCAGACTGGCTTCAAAATCCCTAAACTAACTGAAGTTGCCTTAAAACTCCCTAATCTTGGGCTGGAGAGATGGCTCAGAGGTTAAGAGCACTGGCTGTTCTTCCAGAAGTCCTGAGTTCAATTCCCAGCAACCACATGGTGGCTTACAACCATCTGTAATGAGATCTGGCACCCTCTTCTGGCCTGAAGGGATATATGCAAGCAGAAGCAGAACACTGTATACATAATAAATAAATATTAAAAAAAAAAAAAAAAAAAAAAAAACTCCTAATCTTCCTACCTCCACCTTCCATTGCTGGGATTACAGGTACATATCACCTCACATGGTCCCAGAAACTCTCATACACTACACAGACATTTTATAAACTCTCTCCTTTGTTTATAAATTAGGTAACCAGAAAAAAAAAATGCAAGATTTACTAACATAGGAATTCATAACTTATAT
Source organism: Peromyscus leucopus (assembly GCF_004664715.2). Classification (NCBI taxonomy): domain Eukaryota; kingdom Metazoa; phylum Chordata; class Mammalia; order Rodentia; family Cricetidae; genus Peromyscus; species Peromyscus leucopus. The sequence continues at coordinate 46,665,202 of NC_051066.1, read as the reverse complement.
TAAGATCCCAACTCACTATTACTGCAAGCTTGAGGTATAGTTCATGCTCAGCATGTGTAGGACCCTGGTTAGATTCCCAGTACCAAAGTAAGGAGGGAGGAAGTCCATATACACAAATATATCACATGTATGCATGCAACTTTAAACATAAGCAATCGACCACTTCCTGTTTTCTCAATAAGAAAGAGTAACACTATTTGCAGCGTTAAAGTCCCACTGTGTAGAAATCTAACCCTCTTTTACTTTAGAGTAAATTAGAAAATGAGTAATTGAGCAGATATTAAAACTGAAATTAGCCAGGCGGTGGTGGCGCACGCCTTTAATCCCAGCACTCAGAGGCAGAGGCAGGCGGATCTCTGTGAGTTCGAGGCCAGCCTGGGCTACACAGTGAGTTCCAGGAAAGGCGCAAAACTACATAGAGAAACCCTGTCTCGAAAAACCAAAAAAAAAAAAAAACTGAAATTATCAAAATTATGACAATATACTTATAATTTCAGAAATAGAGTTCCTACCTTATAGCTTTTCCTACTATTTACAATATGTTTGCCAGTGTGTATTCAGGGAATTTTATGACAACAATTCCTAATCAATTTTGTCTTTTTTACTCTCTTTCTTCCCTTCCCATATACTATACCCAGAATTAAATGTCTGCAGATTTAAAAAAAAAAAAAAGAAGTCTTAAGTCCCTTTATAAGGAAGAATGGGGGTGTCTGCACATCATAAGAAACTGTATATCTTTGGAACTGTCTGACCAAAATCCTGTTTGTAGCTTAGAGCAAACTCTGACTAATAATAAGTCACTGCTAGTCAAAAGGGGGAAGGCAGGCCACAAACTCATGTGCCACCACCTAGCTCTTCTCCACGAACCCTGTTAACTATCCCTGGACTCCTTACTGCAGCTAAACCAGCATCATCTTCCCAAGCACTCATAAGTAACTCTTTCCTCTCAACTTCCAGCATGAAATGTACATGGTTAAGTGACTGCTACATTTAGACTAGTATATGATTTTTAAAAAATATCATAGTAAAACCAAGAGTATATTATTTGTATTCATTCTTTCATTACACTTGGGTTTAGATGAGATCTTAAATTAACATGTATCCACATGTTTCCTAAAATTTTTACTTCTTTAGGAAAGAAAAGTAATTTTTAAGTTCACAAAAACCTGTAGCTATAGGACAAAATCTAACCATGTTTTTGTTGTTATTGTTGGTGTGTGTGTGACACGCTAGTTTCCAATGCCACTATAATGAACGAATATTCAATGGAGAGGTGGGAAAGATGGAGGAACAGAGCGGTGAGTGAGCAGTGGAGCGAGGGGGAACTAGAGACGCAATGCGGTGACAGGTATGAAAGGCTGCAGTGGACGGGGGAACACGTCATTGCTGAGGAAGTCCAAAAAGCCTGGAGCTTGCACAGATTCAGGCCCCAAAAATACTGCCCAGCTGCATGATCCACCTAGTTCTGAGCAACAACAGGAAGTCAGTTCATTTTCTGGACTGGACCTCCTTGAAAGACCTCTGTGGTCTGTCCTGCTCCTGGAGGCCATGTTGCTATCCATAGTCCACTGCCCCAGACCTTGTTGAAGCCCCAGGCTCATGTGGATGTCTGTGGTCTGGGCTGCCACTAGAGGCCATGCTGACAGCCAACTCCAGGAGGCCATATTAGTGTCTGTGCTCCACATTGCCACAGGAGGCCATGTTGATGTCTGTGGTCCATGCTGCCATTGAGGGCCATATTTGGGTCCATTCTCCCACTGCAGCCTGGGGGCTGTGTTAATGTCTGTGGCCCGTGTACCACCAATATCAGTGGTCTGTGCTGCCACCCAAAGCCATGTTGATGTATGTGGGCCGTGCCACTGCCTGATGCCATGTTGATGTGAATGGCCTGTGGAGCCACCTGAGACCATGTTGATGGCCGTGGTCTGAGCTGCTGCCAGTGATCCTCCTGAAGCAGAGGATCACATTGATGTCCATAGTCTGTATTGCCACAGGAGAACATGCTGAGATCCGTGGCACATGCTGACACCAGAGACCATGTGGCTGTCCATGGGCTATCCCAAAATCCATGTACAAGTCAATGATCTGTGCTCCCACTGACTGTAAAGGGCAAAGTAGCTACTTTTGCCATGGTATTGATGATTTCAGATTCATAGCTGAGAAAGAGGAGCATAGAAGGCTTCTTCTGTGACAGTCATTACCCCTATCTCCACCCCACCCCACCCCCCACAAAAAAAAAACAGCCTAGACAGAAAGTCATTGATGAAAACTCTTACAAATTTTGAGCAGTGCAGTGGTGGTGCACACCTTTAATCCCAGCACTCAGAGGCAGAGCCAGGTGGATCTCCATGAGTTCAAGGCCAGCTTGGGCTACAGAGTGAGTTCCAAGAAAGGCACAAAGCTACACAGAGAAACCCTGTCTCGAAAAAAGCCAAAAAAAAAAATTTTTTTTTTTTAAATAAGGATGCTGAAGCATAGCTCTCTACAATTAATAGCTTCTGGCTGGGGTGTGGACAGGGAAGGGCTCAGTGTTCTTTAAGGGGCTGGCCACTGGGAGTTTGACTATGCTCCAGGGTATATGAGCAACACAAATTGGACCTTTTGGGGGAGGGTTTTCTACTTTTGGGGTGGGAGGAAGGTCATAAGGGTAGGGGAGCAGACCCAAGGGAACTGGGAAGGTAGTGGGACCACAGTGCATGGTGTGAAATTCCCAAATAATCAATAAAAATATTACATTGGAAAAAAGATAACAAGACAGTTGGGATATTAACTTCTGCTCAAGATAAATTAGACACTAAATTAACTCCTTCATTTAAAACAACCAAAATCTAAAGTATAAAGCAGTATTTTTCAACACACTAGACATCAAAGAAAGACAATAATCTCTAATAGACAGGAAACAAAGTGAGGTCTACCAATGTCAGCTTACTTTTCTTAGTAGAGTTTGCAGGGTATAACACAAAGGAGAATCAAAATGGTCCAGGATGATTTCCTGTTGGGAAGACAGAACTTAGTCTAGGAAGATGAATGCAGCTATACTTTGCAGGACAACCATCAAAGAGAAAAAACTCAGACAAATTGTCAACTGAATGCATAGAAAATACGCCTGAGTCTTTGAGTACTAAACAAACAGCACATAAATGTAAGAAAATTACCCAAGGCCAGGAATAAACACCTTTGAAAGCATAGTACACACTTGTGGTGGTATTGTGTTCCCCAAAATATTGTACAACCTAATAAATTTATCTAGGGTCAGAGAACAGAACAGCCACAATATTGGACATAGAGGATAGGCAGTGGTAGCACACATCTTTAATCCTAGCATTCCAGAGGTAGAAATCCCTCTGAATCTCTGTGTGTTCAAGGATTCAGGCAAGCATGGTGACTCACGCCTTTAATCCCAGGGAGTGATGGCAGAAAGCAGAAAGATATATAAGGCATGAGGACCAGAAACTAGAAGCATTTGGCTCATTAAGCTTTTAGGCTTTCAAGCAGCAGTTCAGCTGAGATTCATTTTGGATGAGGACTCAGAGACTTCCAGTCTGAGGAAACAGGATCAGCTGAGGAACTGGAGAGGTGAGGTAGCTGTGGCTTGTTCTGCTTCTCTGATCTTCCAGCATTCAACCCAATAACTAGCACCAGGTTTGATTTTATCAATAAGAACTTTTAAGGTTCGTGCTACACACACACTCACAAGTACTTGGATCAAGAATGGTATCTGTTCTCATAATCACACTGGAAGTTACAAAATTCAAAAAGTCAGATGTGGTGGAACAAGCCTTTAATCTCAGCACTCAAGAGACAGAGGCCAGCCTGATCTACAAAGTGAGTTCCAGAACTGCCAAGGTTACACAGTTGAGACCTTGTCTAAAAATAAAAATAAATAAATGAATAGAAATTCAGACAAGAAGTAATTTTTAAGGCAAGTACTTTCCCACTTAACTACATCCTCAGCCAAAATTACATTGATTCATGAGGCATTATGTCAATGACTCAAAAGCATCTTTCCTCAGAAGATAAAAATCAGACCCTCTTAACAAATCATAAAAGACCCAAAAGAAAATAACTTTATACAAAAAATAGTTAAAAATACTCAAAAGAGGGGCTGGAGAGACAGCTCAGAGGTTAAGAGCGCTGGCCGCTCTTCCCAAGGTCCTGAGTTCAATTCCCAGCAACCACATGGTGGCTCACAACCATCTGTAATTTGATCTGGCGCCCTCTTCTGGTGTGTAAGCAGAATACTGTATACATAATAAATAAATAAATAAATCTTTAAAAAAATAAAAATAAAAAATTAAAAAAAAAAATACTCAAAAGAACACTATCTGAACAATCTATAGGGCGACCAACAAGATACAACAACGGCAGGCACCGAGCGCACAAACAGAGATGGAAGGAACCAAAACTACGAGAATCATCGATCGCAATGGACTCAGAACACCCATGGAAGAATCAGGCAAAAATCGCTAAAAGCCCAAAGGAAAAGCAGACGAGTCAGGAAAATGGCCCAGTGGGTAAAGTCCTTGCTAAGCAAGCATGAGGTCCTGAATTCAGATCCCTAGCACTCACAGAAAAGCGAGGCAAAGTAGCACCCATTTGGCACCCCAGCAATGGCAGAGGGGAAACAGGCAAACTAAGGCCTCAGTGCCAGAAAGTCTAGCCCAGACAAGCTCCAGGTTCAACAAGAGACCCAGTCTCAACAACAGGTGAAGAGAAAGGCACCCAGCATCTACCTCTGGCTTCAACACCTACCTGCATGCTAGTACATCCATCAGTGTGTGCACATTAACACATTCATAGATTAGAAGTAAGGGGTACCATCCACAGTTGCAGGATAGACCAGACATCCTCAATTACAAAGGATCCACAAATTCCATCTAGTCTGATATATCTGGAATCAATTATTCCACCAAAATTCCTGGCTTCAACCAATTAGTTCAGTCCTTGGTTTCCTTTTCTCCTAGGACACTTAAATTCCTTTGCTACTGGCTAGTCAGGGAAGATTTTAGCATTCTTTTATCTCCTTATCAAATGACCTACACTAAAGCTCTTTCTTTTGGCAAACACCTATACCACAGTATAGGCACTGGGCACCAATCCCTTGTTCCATATCATAGTATAGTAAAAATTATAGCTCATAAACTAGCAAAGGAAATATATAGTTAACCCCCCCAAAAAAAAAATCAAGCTGGGCATAGGAACTGACTTCTGTAAGCACTTGGTAGGCTGAGGCAGGAGGACAGTCATAAGCCAGCCTAGGCTACATAAAGTTCCAGGCCAGCCTGGGCTACTGAGTGAGTTCTCATCTCTCTCTCCTCTCTCTCTCTCTCTCTCTCTCTCTCTCTCTCTCTCTCTCTCTCTCTCTCTCTCTCTCTCCTCCTCCTCTCTCCTCCTCCTCCTCCTCCTTCCTCCCTCCCTCCCTCCGCCCCCCCCCTCTCTCCAAAGAACAGACATGATAATTAGAAAACAAGACAACAGACTTAAATATGACTACAGCTCCAGTGTTCTTAGTATGTAAGATCCAGGTATCACTATCAGAGTTTTAGACTGAGTTAAAAAGCAAGACCCAATGAAAGCAGCTTCTTCATTTTTCTTCATTATATGTGTATGTATATGGGGAGGGCATACCTGTGCCGTGGAGCATGTATGGAGGTCAGAAGACAACTCTCAGGAGTTGTTTCTCTCCTTGTACCATGTGGGTCTCAAGGATTGAACTCAGGTCACGTGGGTTTGCAAGCTTTGATATTTGCTCAGTACTTCCTCAGTAATTAGAACAAGTAGTCAGAAAATTATTAAAAATTTAAGAGTTACATATGTAACTCAATGACAGAATGCTTGCAAAGCATTCATTGAGCCATTGAACATTAAAAAGTCCTCTCAGAATCTCGAAGACCTGGGCACCACTACAAACCAACTACTACAAAACACCAGACCCTTTCCAAATGCACAAGGAACAAGACTGAGCAGTATATTCTATTAATGTATGACAATAACAGAATTAGATCAAAACTTACTAGTAAATATTACCTAAACTCCCAAAAACTTCTACATAACCCAAGAATCAAAGAAGAAATCTGAATAACAGAGAATATTAACTGAATAAAAAGTAAAAATACACTAAAAATGTGAGATGCCTCTAAACCTATTTTTAGACTCTAAAATTTAGAGAAATGCCTAACATTAAAGCTTTTTAGTGGGGGCTGGAGAGAGAGCTGGCTCAGCAGTTAAGAGCACTGGCTGTTCTTCCAGAGGATCTGAGTTCAATTCCCAGCACCCACATGATGGCTCACAGCCATCTGTAATGGGATCTGATGCTCTCTTCTGGCGTGCATGAAGACAGGTCACACATATACATAAAAGAAAAAAAAAAAGCCTAGTAACCGAAAGCACAAGGTGGGCTGAGGAGATGGCCGAGCAGTAAAGTGCTGCTGTGCAAGCACCAGGACTGGGAACTCCCGGAAGAGCTGGGCACAGTGGGGCCTGCCTGTAACTCCAGCAGGGGAGGAGGGACAAGCAGACCTGAAGCTCACGGCCGCCTAGCCAAACTGACAAGCTTCAGGTGCAGTGAGAGACCCTCTCTCAAAAACCAAAAGTGGAGGGGCAGCAAGTAAAAGTGACTGCTGCCATCCATGCCTGATGAACTGAGTTCCTTCCCTGAGGACCACATGGTGCAAGGAGAGAACAACTCCCTCCCACGAGCTGTTCTGACCTCCACATATGCACACATACATATCAACAAAATTTTAAGTGAAAAAAATGTAGCACGTGATAAAGGCACCTGATGATAACTTCTAGCTTCAACATGCAAGAAGCGCACACATGCCTGTGCACATGCACCTGCAGACACACGTGCAAACATCCATTGATAAGTACATACACCACACACACACATCACACATACATCACACACAAAAACAAAAGCCAGCGGGGGGAGGGCCCCCCCCCCCGCGGCGGCGGCGGCGGCGGCGCACGCCTTTAATCCCAGCACTCGGGAGGCAGAGCCAGGCGGATCTCTGTGAGTTCGAGGCCAGCCTGGGCTACCAAGTGAGCTCCAGGAAAGGCACAAAGCTACGTAGAGAAACCCTGTCTCGAAGAAAAAAAAAAGCCAGAAAAGACCAATTAGTGATCTATACTGTTAGGAGAAAATTAAAACAAAAATATGAAAGAATATAAGAAACAGATACTAATGAATTTCTAGGGATGGGGAAAAAGAAGAAAAAAAATCAATAAAACCAAAAGCTGGTCTGTCTTCAGTGGCAGGGAGGAAACATAGCTCTATGCAGCCCACAGCAGCCTGAGTTCTTTACAGAGAACTCTCTACTCAGGGGCATCCAGAACTGTTGGGTTTGACACAGAAACTAATTACAGGACCAGCAAATATGAAGCAGAGTTGGGGTTTATTAAAACAGAAAGTCAATCAAGGAAAGAATAAGACTCAACTGACAGCACAGGTATAGGCTTCTCAGAGAGGAGATGTAATTTATTAAAAAGACACTATATTAAAAAAGACATTTTAATATGGTTTTTAAGTAGAGGGATTAAGCACAGAGACTTTCCAGGAAAGAATAAGACACAGCCAGATGTGGCCTGTCAATCAAGAGACTTGTAATTGTATCTTAGCATTAGCTTTATATACAATTTTGGCAACTTTTTGTTTGTTTTTTGTTTTTCAAGACATGTTTCTCTGTGTAGCCCTGGCTGTCCTGGAACTCACTCTATAGACCAGACTGGCCTCGAATTCAGAGACTCTCCTGCCTCTGCCTCCCTTGAATACTGAGACTGAAGACCTGTGCCACCACTGTCTATTTTGGTAACTTTCATGTTGCATGGCTAAAAAAGTTTTTCTTTTCTCTTCCTTTCTGATAGAAGCTTACAGGGTGGCTCTGGAAGCACCCTGAATGAGGTTAAATGCAGTAAGGTGCAAACAGGAGCCACAGACTCAACAAGAAAGCTGGGCATGGATCTTTATGCAAAGGGAATCCTGAAGGGAATTCTGGGGAAAGGCCCCCAGCAAGGCTGACGTCAAAGACTTCTCGAGTCTAAGCTAACAAGAGGCTCCATCCAGAACTCAGGTAAGGGTCCTTCCCCTTTCCTTGTCACAGTGCTCCTTGCTTCAAGTCCTCCCACTGACCACAGCCTGAGAAAGCCACACACTAGACCTCAGCCCTAAAAACCTGTACGAATGTGGCAGACTGGAGGTCAACAGCAAACTCCAGAGAAACAGAAAAAAGGGGGCTGGGGGGGCTTTAGCTGTCTTACTAAAGCAGCTCCAGAGCAGGCATGACAGTCATGTCCAGGCCTCTCAATGGTGAGTACAAAGGCATGTGTTTATCTTCCTATTTTTGCTCTATTCAAACTGTCTCACAGTTGAAAATAGTTATCAAGTATTGTAATGATAAGAGAAAAAATAATTACAACTAAGAGGACTTCCAAATTGCTGCTGTACTTAAATTTCATAACCATGAAGATGCCACAAAGTACTCTACCAGCTGAAGTAGGAAATCATGTCCATACTTCTTTGAGGAAATTAGTAAGGAAAAATGGACAAGGAATACAGAAAGGGAACTGAAGTTATCTTCAGCTTTTCTTCCTCCAAGCTATTACATCACGAAAGGTGTTTTGTTCCTTTGAATTGGTAACTTCACAGTTAGATGACTATTTCATTAGAGAAAATTCCAAGTTCATAGGGAAGAAATCTAACAAGCAATCCATACAAATGTATGCAATATATAATTTAAGACATTAGCTCTCGGGCAGTGGTGGTGCACGCCTTTAATCCCAGCGCTCAGGAGGCAGAGGCAGAGGCAGAGGCAGGTGGATCTCTGTGAGTTCGAGGCCAGCCTGGGTTACACAGTGAGTTCCAGGAAAGGCGCAAAGCTACACAGAGAAACCCTGTGGGGGGGGGGGGACAACCTATAAACTAAGGCTAAATAGAAACTCTCAACTAATAAAGTCCAACCCTGCACCACAGCTTCACATTTATGCTATACAAATGTTGCCTTATGTGCGCCTTCCATTTGCTGTGGAATTAAGACTCACATTGAGCTTCTTCAAGGATAGGAATGTAAAAGGTCCACTAAAGATAATGGAGAGAGGAGCCCACAGCACAAGGGAAACACAGAAATAATGGCATGTAGGCAGATATAGGACTGAGGCGGGCAGGACAATGGTACCTTATGGACTAGGGTATGATGTGATGAAGGCCCTAGACTCTGATGGTAACAGACAATGGGAAGGACCAAGTAGACACAAAACAAAAGAACAAGACTTGGTACCAAGTCTTGGTACAAGAGGGCAGCATAAGAAAAAGGAAAAATCAAGGACACTAAGCAGACACTGATAGATAACTCGGCAGTATTAATTTATCTGGTTTTCCCAGGACATAGGACAAAAGTCACAAAGTCATGCAACAATAGTTCATGAAAAGTATGATACCCAATGACACTAATAAACTAGCCACAAACTAGTTCTGTACCTCAAGAGAGAGGTTTCCTACAGCATCATCAAAAAGAAGGCAGGCTGGGATGCTTAGTCCACAGGAAGGTATGTACCACCATTGCTTCAACAGGTTAACTGAGAAAAAGAGGAGCCCTGGCTAAGCTGGTACAAGTTCCCAGGACCAATGGTAACAGCATGATAACATCTGCCATCAATGGAAAGGCAATATCTCAGGTAAAAAATCCACAGCTTGCTGGAAAAGCCACAGTGCCAAGCTGGGAAAGGGAAAAGGCTATATAGAACCTAGCTCTAGTGTGGGTTAAATGTACACTGCTGAGTTTTCTGTATGGAATAAAAATGCCTGCAAAAAAATCAAAACTAAAATGTTACGCATGTTACATGGGCAAGGATGGAAAGAAACCAACTCATACAATAGGGAGAGTGTAACTTAATTTCTCTGAATAGATCAAAGATTAAGTGTCCATTTTAACTGAGATGTAGTCTCTGAGAGTTTATCTTTATACATATGTGTGTGTACACACACAAACTATATGGCTATACTGCCTACAACAGCCCCATGAAAATGCAGTGGAATACTAAGTAACTATAAAACAGAAATAGGTGAGAGTGTAATCCACATCTTTAAATCCAGCACTCAGGAGGCAGGGGCAGGCAGAACCCTATGAGTTCAAGGCCAACTTGGTCAACACAGTCAAAACCTGTCTCAAAAAGGGAAGGGAGGATGTTAGAGAGAAGCTCAGAGGTTAAGAGCACTGACTGCTCTTCCAGTGGATCCAGTCAATTCCCAGCACCCACATGGTGACTCAAAACCATCTGTAACTCTAGTTCCTGGAGTCCCAAAGCCCTCTTCTAGCACCAGGCATGCATGTGGTTCTAGGACATACATTCAAGCAAAACACTCACAACACAGAAAACAAAAGAGAAAGAAAAAGTGTTGTTTAAAAGAAAGTGAGCCGGGCGGTGCACTCCTTTAATCTCAGCACTTGGGAGGCAGAGACAGGTGGATCTCTGTGAGTTGGAGGCCAGCCTGGTCTACAGAGCGAGATCCAGGACAGGCACCAAAGCTACACAGAGAAACCCTGTCTTGAAACACCAAAACAATAAATAAATGAATAAAAAATAAAGTGCACTATGTGCTAATATGAGACACTGTCCAATATCGTTGAGGGAAATAATGAAAAGAAAGACTGTTAACCAGATACTCATTGCCTCCACTTCAGCACTGTCACAAACCAAACTACCGAAATAGTTTCAATGAAACAGCTAGAAGTACTGATCCATTGTGCTAACATCTTTTAAGTGCATAATTAAGGTCAAATGAAAATGAAAGAAATCCCTCATTGAGGAACATATGAAAAAAGGAACCTTGACCTTTTACTCTATCCACACATTTCTATGTTATACCCCATATGGACTACTTTTGACATTTTAAAGGTGGGGGGAAGACTTTCCTAAGCACTCTGAAAACAGGTGCTATGAACCTGTTAATCAATGACATTTCCTGATAATAAAACAATGTAATCTTAGGGCAACTTTTCAGATGTAGCCCAACTTGACATTTAGGGAGCATCTGTTAAATGCATCTACGCTGGTCTCTAGGGTGCCTTTTTTAAGGACCTTAGAATCTGAGAGAAAGTAAGCAAAGTGGCAAAAAAAAAAATCTATAATACATGATAATACATTAAAAATAGTCAAACTACATCAAAATTTGAGAAATATTTAAAATCCCAGTTCTATTTAGTTTCCCATCATAGCCTTAAAACCAGCCAGTCAGAAATTATTTTAGATTTTTCATCACACTGTTTTTTCTTGTTTTTAAGTTCAACCACCCATCAACCATTTCTGGCAACAATTACATTCATTCAATAGTGACTCTTGTGCATGTGGGAAACATAGCTTCAATCTCCAGCCCTACAGACAAAAACATAGTTATACATTGTTTTTCTTTTCAAGATTTATTTTTATTTTTGTGTGTATGTGTTTTGCTGCATCTATGTGCACCACATGTGTGCAGTATCCCCAGAGGCTAGAAGAGGATGCTGGGTCCCCTAGAACTAGAGTAACAGTGTTACTCCAGGTTCTCTGCAAGAGCAGTAAGTACTCTTAACCATGGAGCCATCTCCCCAGCCCAGTTATACATGGTTATAATACATCATTCCCATATCCTTTGTGATATCATCTCACAAATGAGTCCTCAATTATTTCCTTTCTTTGTTTCCTGTATCTGCTAATACTACTACTACACTGACAATATCAATGTTACTAAATAAAAAATAATTGAAGCCAGGAGTGGTGGCACATGCTTTTAATTTCAGCACTCAGGAGGCAGAGGCAGGCAGATTATCCCTGTGAGTTCAAGGCCAGTCTGGTCTACACAGTGAGGTTCAGGACAGCCAGAGCTAAATAAAGAGACCCTGTCTCAAAACAACAACAAAAAGAAAGAAAAAAAAAATGAATCTCTTCCATATTTCTGTAATTGCAAATTTGTAAATGAAATGCTAATATTGTTGTGATGGACCATCTCCAATCATACAACATGCTACCACAACAGTCAGACATGTGAAAAGGATTAAGGCACGGCAAGATTTCTTCTTTTATTGAGTACACAGGTACAAAGATAAAGTATAGCTCTGGGATAGAGCATATTCCTCATTACAACTCCCCGTTTCAATCCCCAACACTGCAATTAATCAATACAGTAGTAAGAACACGGGGAAGGTGGGCTCTTTCTAAGATTTCCTGAGCAGTGCAATGGGACTAACACGCTTTTATACTAATGAAAAGAGCAACTTCAAAATATATGAATTCTCAATTTTCTAGCAACATGCAGGGACTGCTGGCCACACCAGGGTAACACAGCTCTGTCCACCTGGAACACTGCAATAACTCGTTGATTTCTAGTTGTAAAATAATTCCAGAAGCTGCACCTGAGCCTACATTCCTGGCCATCATCATCTCTCTCTCTAGAGGGAGCCAAGTAGGTATTCAGCCCAGAACTAGTCTATCTTAAACCACTAAGTTGTGAAAATTTCAGAATAATCATATGGTTCTAATACTGTTTTAGTCTTGTCCATGAAACTGGACATGGCAACTCCTGGAACATACAGGCAACAGTTATGTTTTTCTGAGAGAAGAATTAAATCAGTAAATGCTAGGTGTCAATTCAGATACAACTGCTACCATGGGCAAAATAAACTCCTGAAATCCCAATAAAAATACATGGACTTGGGCTGGAGAGATGGCTCAGTGGTTAAGAGCACTGGTTGTTCTTCGAGAGGTCCTGAGTTCAATTCCAGCAACCACATGGTGGCTCACAGCCATCTGTAATGAGATCTAGTGCCCTCTTCTGGTCTGCAACTGTATACAAAAATACATGGACTTATTTATCTACAGCATGGATGCCCTAAATCTGTGTGTTTGGTTTGGTTTGGTTTAGTTTTTTTGGGGGGGGGGATTGTTTGGGATTTTTGTTTTGTTTTGAGACAGGGTTTTTCTGTGTAGCCTGGCTGTTTCTCTATAGATCAGGCTGGCCTCAAACTCACAGAGATCCACCTGCCTCTGCCTCCAAAGTGTTAAGATTAAAGGCGCAGGTCATCACCGCCACCACCGCCACCACCGCCACCACCACCGGCTGTGTTTGTATTCTATAAATAAATAAATAAATAAATAAATAAATAAATAAATAGATCATTGGAAGCTGGGCATGATGACTCACACCTGTAATGCCAGCATTTGGAGGAATGAGGCAGGAAGACAATTCACAACCAGCTGGGATTAGATATCTAGACTGATCCTGTCTCAAGAGAGAGAGAGAGATTGAGTCCTCAGCATGGTGGCTCACACCTATAATCACACTTGAGAGACAGAGAGGCAAGAGGGTCACTGAGAGTTCAAAACCAGCCTGGTCAATACAGCAAGTTCCAGGACCCTATCTCAAACAAAACAGAAAATGTTACTAATATTATTTCCACTTCCAGAATGAAGCATCATAATTTTAAAATGTCAGGTTTGCATTTCATCCAGAACAACCTGAAAATTGCCGCTTTGTTCCAAATTTCAGGCAAGAACCAACATTATTTCCTTCATTATTACTTCCCCTGAATGCTAACCTAGAACAAGAAGTAAAAACATCTCAGTGTTTGTAAAAGCTAGCTCAAAGTCCTCCATCACTTGATGTCCCTCTTTTAAAAGGGAGGATGATGAGCCAGTAGGCTGGCTCAGTATAAGAAGAACTTGTCACACAAATCTGACTACCTATATTTAATCCCCAGATCCCACAACTCAAAGTCATCTTCTGAAATCTGCATGTGTGCTCTGTATGTGTTATTAATAAAAATTGATTTAAAAAAATTGGAGGTTAAAAAATGACATTTAAAATCAAAAAGACAAAACAGTACTGAACAGAAAAACCAGTAAGAGGAGTATTTAGAGGTCAGATGTGGAAGTGCACCTTCTTAGCATGCACAACACCCAGATAAATCCTCAAAACCAAACAAATTAAAGAATACTGTTTAATATAGGTGGTAGGGAGAAGTGACTAAGAGGTCACGATCTATAGCCAGCAGGCCTAACCTATACCTGAGGGCTCTTTAGCAAGTTTTAAAAATCTGTGCCCTGTTTTCCTCTCCAATTCAATGGGAATAAAACCAGTGAGTATCTCGAAATTGTTAAGGATTAAATGAGTTAAATTATGTAAAGCAGTTAAAACCCAAAGTTTTAGTAACACTGTTAAAGAGGCTACTAGAAAATAGGCCATTCCGACATTAGCTATAACAAGCCTTGGGAAGGCCAATTTTAAAATCCCACCTTTGTAAATTTAGCCCACTGATAGTCTTAATAGAGTGAGGGAAGACTGGCAGGCCAAGGTTTTTATTTTGTACTAGGAATCTTCATGCCCATCAAATGGCATTATTAAATCAAGGGTAGCAAATTCATGGACACTGTGTAGTAGTTTTCACACAATGGGATCGGGAAACTGATTGACTGACATGAAAAGACATCAAAGTGAAAAACGACAAGATGTAGAACAATGTTACCTTTTGGGTGAAAGAAGACTGCATGAGTAGAAAACATTATTGCTGCTTGCTTTGCGGAGAGAAACTAACAGCGGTGAGAAGGGACTGGCAGATGAGAGACCAAAAGGAGGGAAACTTCAAACCATCTCTTTATTATGTTTTGGCTTTTATATTCAATAATATATAAATATTAAAATGCTAAAAGTGAAGCAAAAAAAAAAAATTCCAGGTCTAATTGCTAGCCCTGACTATTATTTGCAAGCTCTTACTATCTCCTTTAAATCCTTTTTCTTAATCCTGCTCAGAAACCTCTTCTCTGGCCACTAACTTCTTGACTATTTAAGGAATTTATCACTAACGACTGGAGTGTACGTGGGTTAAGGCATAGGTACCAACACCAGGTGCACTGCACATATCAAAAAAAACGCCTGTGTTTGCCAAAGATGCATATGTTGAATGTCTCCTTCAGACGGATGCTCTCCTATTAATGATTAAGGTGTCCTTAATTAGAGAAAGCTAGTCCTCCTCCTCCGGGTGTGAGGGGTATTCTGTCGCTGACTGCTCTCGATGTCACTTGTCACGCCGGCACACCAAATACTCTCCTGACAGCTCAACAGTCCCTTTTTATGCAAGCCCCTCCCCTTCCCTTCTCCCTCCATCCCCATCAGCTCCGGAGCTCCGTCCTTCCCACAGACGGACACACAGACAGTACAGCTTCCCCACCCCCTAAGGGCTTCCCTGAAGTCCAAGACCATCTCCCTGGCCCTCCCTCATCCTCCCGTGACCCAATTCAGATCCTGAACCACTCCCTCCCAGTCAATCGGAATCACTTCTAAGGCTCTTCTCCAGAATCATCAGGCAGGCAGCTGTAACAGCCTTTCCCAACAAGCACACAACTGACACAGTTCCACGCCAGATTCCCCCCCAAGTATCCGCTCCTCTTCCCTGCCCTCTCGCCCCACGCACTGACCCCTTGTTCCCCGTCACTCGCCCACCCTGACCTCCTCGAAAAATCCCCAGCCTGGTTCCCCGCACATGCTCTCCACCCCTCCCCACCCCCTTTCCCACCAGTGACAGCTCAGTCACCTCCAGCCCCTTGGGTCGGCGTCCTCCCCGAAGCCTCCCCCGAGACAGATGAGGGTCAGCTCCCCGAGTCCCCCCTACGGCCTCCCCCGACCCCGGGTCGCCTCACCGGAGCTCTCTACTCACCCACTCTCCCGCATCACGTTGCTGTCCCCGCAGTCGCAGGCGCCCCCGGCCTGGCTGCGGAACATGTTGAAGTCGTGTCCGGTGTGGTCGCCCTGGTGAAAGCACTCCGCGCACAGCGACATGCAGGGGGAGATGCCGCACGTCCGGCAGCGGTAGGCCACGAAGTTGGCCGTCCAGACCAGGCCGCAGAGCGCCGCGGGGTCGTAGGCCCGCACGGCCGCGCAGAACTCCTCGTAGCCGCCGCCGCCGGCCAGAAGGCACTTACACCACTCCAGGGCATCCTCCTCGGCCGCGCCTGGGCCGCCGCCGCCGGCCGCCTCCCCGCCGCCCGCAGCCCCCGCCAGCGGCCGCTCCGCGTTCAGCACCCGCTCCAGCAGCGCCTGCAGCTCCTCGGCGCCCGCACGGTTGTCCGGCCGGCTGAGAGCGGCCTTCAGATGCGCCGCGGTGGCCGCCTTGTCTAGGGCCGGCCCCTGCTCGGGCTCCTCCGGCTGGGGCGGCTGCGAGCCCCCGACGGCCGCCGCAGCCGCCGCCGCCGCCGCCGCCGCCATGATGAGAGCTCAGAATTTGGAGAGTCCAGGGCCCGCGGCTCCTCCCGGGAGGGTGGGGGACTGACTGCTGCGATGGCTCGGCCCGCCCAACTCTCGCGATACGCGGCCGCCGCAGAGCACCTCCGCGCGCTCCCCGCCTCCCCCCCCCCCCGCGCGCGCACGCCCTCCGGACATGCCCCGCCCCTCGCCGGGCTCCGCCCCCCTCGCTGGGGCCCAGGCTCTGTTCTTGAATTCCCTCTCAACCTGTTGGCTCCCCAACTTTCACAACTTGACAACTAACTTACGCAGGCACTCGGCCCAAAGACAAGCTTTAGTAAGAGTAGGGTTTTTTCTTTTTTTTCTTTTTTTCTCTTACCCCAAACTCTTTAGTGGAGAGAAAAACCAAGCTCCCTAAATTGTCTCTTAAACCCGCCAACATCACGATTTCTCACTGCCCGGAGCGGACAGAGACAGACAGAAACCAACCGCTGGACCTGGTCACTGTATCAAGAGGGTTTGGGTTAGTTTTGTGTGGTTGCTTATTTGTTTGTTTTAAGGCAAGATTTCCTGTGGCCCCGACTGGCCTCAAGCATTCTATATAATTTAGGATGACCTTGAACTCCGTCTCCCAGTGTTGGGTTTACCACTCTGCCTGGTTTATAGAGTACCAGGGATTGAACCCAGAGCTTCGTGCATGCTAGGTAAACACTATACCAAGTGAGCCACATCCCCAGCTCTCGCTTAATTTAGTGGGGTAGAGGAGTTGCTGGAGAGATGACTCGGTGATTAAGAGCACTGTCTGCTCTTTCAGATGACCCCGGTTTGATTCCCAGCACCCAGAGAGCAGCTCACAACTATCTTTAACTCCAATTTCAGGGAACCCAAAGACCTCTTCTGGCCTCTGTGGGCACCAGGCATGCACAGAAATACATGCAGGCAAAACACCCATACATAAAAAAAAAAAAAAAAAAAAAAAAAAAAAAAAAAAAAAAAAAAAAGTTTTAAATGGAAGATAAAAGGTTATGATGTATTTGATAACTATCTTGAGCAGAAAATTCTCATCCCCACCGCGTTACTGTGAATTGGTCGTTTTCCTGTAGCCTTAGGGGTTGGAATGGGTTGTTTGTTCCGAAACACTGTGTAACCAAGGCTACCTTCAAACCAGAGCCTCCTGCCCTAGTGCCAGGATTGCCAGCTTCTTCCTCTACTCCAGCTGGTAAACTTCTTGAGGGCAAAGAACCAGTCTCTACTTCTGCTGGGAAGCACTCAAGCGTCTGTCTGATTATCGTTAAATGGGAAATCATTCCAATAAGCAACACTCCTAGAATTTCTAGTGTGTACTTTAATGCTATGTTCTTTTAACCTGCTCGATAAGCCTGTTAAGTAGCAGTAGAGGAAACAAATTTTTAAGTAATTCATATGCCCAAAAACACACGGCAGGCAGCAGATCTGTTCGATTCCCAGTACTAGCCTCAGACGTCCCAGGGAGCAACTGGTAGCAACCTGGCAGACATTTGGGAAACTAATTTGTTGCTGTTGTAGGGTATTCACAGAAAAGACTGCTTGGACATGGGTTTAAGCCAACAGAAGGTCTTTATTAGCTGGCTGGTGACTACACTGGCTGTTTGGGATCCCAGTATAGCACTGAGTTTTTGTCAGGAGCACAAAAAAACATGTTCTGGGTTGACATACTTCAATTAACAAGAGCAGCTAGCCAGAGCAGAACCACAGAGGCCAAAAAAGAAAACCAAGGCTAGTGCAGTTAGAGACATTCCCATAACTATGGACTGTGATGGATGAGGTCTTTGTTTTCACTTTGGCAGGTGGTGCTGTCTACGTGCTGAATTTTACAGCCTGAGTGGCACTTCCGCCATGGAGTGCTAAGGTCTGGGGTCCTGTTAACTGCGTGAACAAGGCAGGCTAGAAATCCTTGGGCTTTGAGAGCTGCAGATACAGACACTTTGCTGGAATTTTTTGAAGGGCCCTGGGGGGGGGGGGGCATGCAGTGATATTAAATGATAGCAAATGAACAAAAAAATCCTGAGAACTACATTTGTACCTTCCAAATGTCTTGAGGAACAGTCTGCAGAGGAGTTAATGTAGGCCAAACCCTAAATGCACTGTCATGCTTATTTCCCAAAAATATCCTAAAACATGAGCTGAGAAACTTACTAAAAATGCTCTTGTTTCAATGTTCCACAGATGGGAGAAACTGCAGGAGGTAACGCGGGCGGGCAGGCAGGCGGGCGGGCGGCAAGGTCTTAGAGGACTCAGTTGTTCCCAAAGAAAACAAACCCTGTCCGTGGTGGCAACGAAGAGAAGTCAGGAAGCTCAGAAGTTCAAGGTCATCCTCAGCCACGTAGGGAAGTCCAGGCCACCCTGGGCTACCACCGGAGGACCTGTCTGAAACTAGATCAAAAGATGAAGCCAGACGGGAAGGTACCAGATGCTCCAGACACTTGAGGCAGGAGCACTACGTGGGCCTTGCCAGTTCCCACGGTGGCAGCAGCCAGCCTCAGTGCCCGGGAAATCATGTCATCAGCTGTCAACATGCCCACCCCTTAAAAGTGCCCACCAGGCACAGCGCCCTCTCTGGCCTTTCTTGTCTCTTACCCTCTTCCTCTCTTCTCTTGCTCCTCTTGCTTTGCTGTCTGTCTGTCTGTCTGCCTGCCTGCCTGCCTGCCTGCCTCTCTCATGCCCCCACTCCCAGAAGGCCTTTCGCTTTTTCACACGCACTAACTCTCTTGTGAGTGGCATGTTCCCTTCATGGCACACCTTGGCAGGGCCCACTGAAAGGTACCCGCTTCGCTTTTTTTTTTTTTTTTTTTTTCTTTCTTTCTTATCCTTTCAGGCCTTAGGAGTTTGAGGCTAGCCTAGGCAACATAGTAAAACCCCAAGAAACAAAAAAAAAAAAAAAAAAAAAAAATTTAAAACAAAAATTTAGGCAGCAATTAATATTGAAAGAGAAAACTGACAAAATAATTTTTACAGATATGGCAAATAAGGTTAATATTTACTAATAAAAAAATACACTGGAGCTGAGAGTGGTACAAGCCTATAATTCCAGCACTAGGTTTTGGTTTGTTGGTGGTTGTTTTTGTGTGGTTTCTCTGTTTTGAGACAAGGTTGTGGCTGACCTGAAACCCAGAGGGATGTGGCTGCCTCTGCCTCCCCACATGCTAGGATCAGAGGCATGCACCACCACACCTGGCTTCATCCCAGCATTTGGGAGTAGAGGCAGAAAGACCAGGACTTCAAAATCATCCTCTCCTACACAATCAAGTTCAAGGCCAGCTTCAGCTACAAGATAACCTGTCTCACCAAAAAAAAAAAAAAAAAATTTCAGAAAATGAGGAAAAGACAAGAGAAGAGCTGTTTTAATGGCTATGTGATGAGTATTACTGCTGCATGTAAAACAGGTAAAATAACGATGACCTCTGTGCCGGGCAGTGATGGTGCATGCCTTTAATCCCAGCACTCAGGAGACAGTGGCAGGTGGATCTCTGAGTTTGAGGCCAGACTGGTTTACAGAATGAGTTCCAGGACAGCCAGGGCTACACAGAGAAACCCTTTAGAAACAAACAAACAAAAAAAAAAAAAAAAAAAAAAAAAACAAAAAAAAAAAAACAATGACCTCTGTAGGTTAAGGCTTAATGTGAGATCATCTAGCTGAATAACTTGCCATGTGGCAGGCACAATGGTTCCTATGGTATGATTTCAAAAATTGCCATTAGATTTGGTGAATGTACCATGCACACTGGGAAGAGATGACCTGCATTTGGAGTCCAAACAGAAACTGAGAAGATAATATTGTTGTGATCATCCTGCTCCATGACTATCTCCTTGCCTTTTGCTGCGAGAGAGACACAGGCCACTAAGTAGGGTGGTCACTTATTCCCCAGGATTCCGAGTGGACCTGGCAGAAAAGAAATGCTTCAGCTTTGTAGAGGGTCCAGCATGGAACTGGGGTGAAGAGAAGTCTGTGGGCAGAGGCTGCATTGGAGACATAGGAGCTGATGTACTCAGATCACAGACACGGGTGCCTACAGACAGCTCTTCTTCCTCCACTGTGTGAAAGGTTGGATATAATTATAGTGGCTTTTTTATTGTTTTATTAAAGAAAGCTTAAGAGTCAGATATTAAGATATAAACCTGATAGATCCACAGAGCAACAGAGAAAATGATCAGCTGCCCTTCTCTCCACCTTCCCAAATAAGGGCCCAGGAATCTACCCAAGCCCCTCCTTCTTCCTGTCTGTGTCTCTCTGTCTTCATCTGAGTTCCCCAGAAAACTCTATGGTTTATTCAGGCCAGCTGAATGTGAAATCCACCCACTAAATCAAGGTTTAATTCCATTGGCAGTCTCAGAGCAATACAAACAAATCTCCAGCAACATTTCCCACTTTTTGTCTTAATAAAAAGGAAAAGTTTTAACTCTAACATAGTAAAAATATATACAATAGAAATAATTATCAAGTAAGAATTATATTCACAATGTCCAGTCCATTTGTTAATAGGCAAATTCAGAGAAAATACACCATTATCTACCCTCTCTTGGTGAGGACAAAGTTTTGTACCTAATTCACTTTCTATCATAATTTGTATTACCAACCTAGAAATATCTTTTTAGACCTAAAAACATTTTCTTAGATGAACAATTTAAGCTTTTGTGTCTCTCAACCTTATACATTTTACATCTCTTTTATGCATTTCTTTTCTGAATTTGTAACAAGGAAAACTATAACTAAAACTATCTAGTCTTTGACCCCATCAGAGATCTGAAAAGGATATAATGATACTTGAGTAAATGGGAAGTGTAGAGCAAATAACTTCCAAAACAATAGAAAGAGACATCTGGCTACCTGGACAGTCACCCAAGGTTCCACTGCAGTGTTGGGGCATCCATCTTTGGCCTAGAGGCCTACAATATCTGACAGACTTTTCTGTGAAGCAGAAATTTTGAAGGACTGTCTTACATTGTCTTGGCAAAGTTTGGCAGTCACCTTCTTTTGAGTTCGGCTTGTCCAATTTGGACAGCATACTACAGCAGTCAAGGCAAGGGCAGTTTCTTGCCCAGTGGCTAACTTTGCACAATAAAAGCAAACTCCAAATGAGGTTCATTGATACCCATCATCCTTTTTTGAAGTAAATTGGAGCTACCAGGAGCAGACTTGATTTGCTGTCATGAAAAGCCTTATGCTATTAAAGCATCTTAAATGCCATATTCTGTAGGTCTCTGAAATATTTAAAGATGATCTATCTATCTAAAATATATCTCTGTAAAACATACCAAACATGGTCACAAATTTGATTGCTATAGATGACTAACTTCTCACTTGTATTTCTTAATTATCCTAAATAGTTTTTAATAATGATTTTTAAGGACTAGAACTTTACATTACATTGTTAAATGAACTGCATATGTACAATACTTTAAACAAGAGTAAAAACATATAAAAAGTATAACAAAAATAACCTTAAATTTGTATCAATATACTAAAAATACCTTAAACAAGAGTAGAAACATATATACAGTATAACAAAAATAACCTTAAATTTGTATCAATATATAAAAATCTATACCAATGTAAATTACTTGAAACTAGATTTTTTATAGTTTCAAATATTTCAAAACTATTTGAAATTTATTATAGTTTAAAAGTAGACTCAATAAGATATCCTTTTTCCTGTAATTCCTATAGTCCTCCTTTTTTTCTTTTCAGAATGAGATCCCTGAATCTAATCTCCTTTGCTTAATTTGTTCCCTGACCATGACCAATAACAACTTTCAATCAACTTCCCTAAATGATGACAAACATCCGTAATCTACCAACTGACCAAAAACCACTCACCTCACCTCTTGGGAATATGGGCTCTGTGTTCTTAAAATTACTTTCTGCAGTATGGGGACAATGGCATCTTTAGGAGACTCTGAGAAAATTGAGATAATAGTCAAATCCTGGGAGAGCTGGCTGTTGTCCAGTCTCGCTGTGATGGGAATGTGCAGGGCTTATCTGAAGTCCTAGATGGAGTAGTCTATGAGGCTGGACCATCTTAGCTAACGGCTTTGAAGTTGTCCTGAGAAGTTTGTAGTCCAAAGCTGATTTTTGGGTGGTGTTTGTCAGCTTAGTGGCATTATCACAGTCCAGGTAGATTTGTCATTGCAGGGCCCCATCATCCTGGAGACCTCAAAGGTCACTGCCAGGAATGGTCACAGTTCAGTGCAGAAAATGTAAACATTTTAAACGTCCTATGCAGCAGATCTCAGAGAGGTTAAGGACCACAATTTGTTAAGAACAACTGGGGTATACAAACTTAGTTCCAAGTTATCTGTTTCAGATTCAAGTCTGAAATGAAGTACAGGAAGCTAGATGAAGCCTATTTCTAGAATTTGTATTCTATATGACCATTAATATCATGACAGAAAGTTTAAATATAAATAATAATCTGATAGAGTTTGAGATAATATTTATACCTTAAGAAAAGTTTTAAAGAGTCAAAATCAAACCAAAGGATTAAGAGATTATTGGCAATATAATAGCCCCTTAATTTTAGCTTTTCTTCTGTCCCATACCAAGTGGCTTTTCTAACATGAGACAGAGATTTTGGATTTTTCTTTAACAAGCATGCTTGGGTTAGAGAAGGAGAGAGCCACACTCCAACTCCAAAGCCAGCTTTAATTTTTAATTGAATTGGAACTACAAAAAGACCATTTGCATTATATGTTTGTAGAGAACAGAAGAAATAAACATTAGGGAAGATTTATGAAATTTTATCCCGTTGGAAATGTGCTATACCATTAGGCCAATTTATTCTTTTTCAATTTATTTCTTTTTTGGGACATTTTCTCTAGATGATTTGTTCTCCTTCTTCAGATGCCTCATTTGTCCAGTGGTCTTCAGATTCCTTAGTTGGATGCTTTTCTTCTGCTGGAAACACAAAAACAAAATCCTGTCCCAATTCTAACTTTGGGGAGTTTCCTTTTTTGGCAGGTTATATCTGATCAAATGAAAGGCATTTGTTAGTCTTATGAGTTAATTTAGATTGAATGGCCACAATGTTTGATAAATCACCTCTCCTAATCAAGAGGTCTCTCCTGTTTGAATCTAATCTTTTTTTTTTAAAAAAGATTTATTTATTTATTATGTATACAGCATGTATGCCTGCAGGCCAGAAGAGGGCACCAGATCTCATTACAGATGGTTGTGAGCCACCATGTGGGTGCTGGGAATTGAACTCAGGACCTCTGGAAGAGCAGCCAGTGCTCTTAGCCTCTGAGCCATCTCTCCAGCCCCATTGAATCTAATCTTTATCAATTTTGATGGTATCCATAGCTTTTCTTCTCCTGTGGAAACAAAAGCAAAACCTCTTCCCCAATGTAACACATATCCTGGTTTCCATTCTGTGGTCAACACATCTTTGAAGTATACAGGCTGACTTAATTCAGCAGTTTTTCTACTATCCAATGTCTCTCTGCAGCTGTGGTTCCTTTCTCAATAGCATTCAAAAAATCTAAAGCTAATAGAATATTGTGCAATCTATTTCTAGGGTCTTTATTACTCTTTCTGTTTATTAAGCATATCTTTTAAAGTGTGGTTGGATCTTTCTATTACTGTTTGTTCTGTAGGATTGTATGGTATACCTGTAATATGCTTTATATTGTAATATGCAAAAAAAAAATGTTTCATTTTGGCCGGGCGGTGGTGGCGCACGCCTTTAATCCCAGCACTCGGGAGGCAGAGCCAGGCGGATCGCTGTGAGTTCGAGGCCAGCCTGGGCTACCGAGTGAGCTCCAGGAAAGGCGCAAAACTACACAGAGAAACCCTGTCTCGAAAAACCAAAAAAAAAAAAAGTTTCATTTTACCAAAGACATATGCTGGAGTGTTGTCAGTCTTATTTTGTAGAAGTATACCCATGATGACCATAACTTCTAATAATGGTGTAATTACAGAATCAATCTTTTCAGAACTCAAAGCAGTTGCCCATTGAAATCCTGAATAGGTATCTGTGGTATGGTGCACATACTTTAATTTTTAGAACTCCACAAAATAAAACACATCTATTTGCAAAATTTCCTTTTTTATTTATTTTTTTTAAGTACCCTTTGGGTTACTTCCTGCAGGTAGTGGAGTTTGGCTATATAAAGAACCAGTAAGATATTTTCTTATAATGTCCTTAGCTTGTTGCCAAGTGACAGAAAAACCTTTCTTTGAATCTTTGCCACTAACATTGTGTTTCTTATGAAATTCTGAGGCTTCTAGCATATTTCCTACCAATAGATGATCAATTTCATCATTACCTTATGCTAGAGGGCCTGGTAGGCCCATATTGGATCTGATATGTATTATATATGGGATGATATCTACTTCTGATTATTTCTTGTAATTGAATACATAACAGTTTATTCTAAATCATCTGGAATAAGTTTAGCAGTCTCAATATATAAAACAACTCTTTCTGCATATTGAGAGTCAATAACTATATTAAGAGTTTCTGGAAAATGTAGTAATACCATGAGAATAGCATATAATTCTGACTTTACTTTACTTGGATTTACTGACTTATAACCTGCCTTTCCTGATTTATTTGCATCAGTATAGAATGGAGGTGGATCCAGAAATTGGTGTTCCTCATATCATGTATAAGCTGAAGTCTCTTGCTTTGAGAATATTTGTAACACAAATCTTAAACGGTCTTATTTATAGAAAACCCGGAGCCAGATATTGAGGTGAAAGCTGAAAGATCAGAAAAGCAGAACAGAAATTGTGGTACCTTTTACTAATGCTGAAATTGCCTCATTATGGGCAGAAAATGAAGGTTGGCAAAGAGCTTGCAGTAATTTTTTGGGGCGAGAGATTAGCAAGAAATATCTGTGATGATATATTGTGTACCCTAATAAACTTGCTTGGGGATCAGAGGACAGATCCAGCCACTAGATTAGACATAGAGGTCAGGCAGTGGTGGCACACTTAATCCTATCACTAGGGATGCAGAGATCCATGTGGATCCCTGTGAGTTCAAGGCCACAGTGGGAGCAGAGCCAGGCGTGGTGGCACACGCCTTTAATCCCAGGACTTGAGATCTCATGTCTTTGATTGGGAAGGACACACACCTTTAATCTCAGGAAGTAAAATGACTGGACACAGAAAGGTATGTAAGGTGTGAGGAGACAGGGAATAGAGGGAAGGGGGGGGAGTGGAGATTGCACTACTTCATGGTGAGAAAGGCAGGAAAGAGAAGAAAGAAGGGGGAGGAGTGTCTCTCTTAAAGGGTTTTAAGATGATGTCAGGGCACTGGGCGGGTCCCCAAGGGGCGGGCCTGGATGCCAACACTTGTGATTCTTCAATATGTTGAGCATTGAGCTGTTGCTGTACCAGCTGTTGTAATACCTGTAATTTTTCTGATGTCAAAGGCGATTTTTCCACTGAGACAGGTCTGCCAGGTAACCATTTTTTTTTTTAAAGATTTATTTATTTATTATGTATACAGCATGTATGACTGCAGGCCAGAAGAGGGCACCAGATCTCATTACAGATGGTTGTGAGCCACCATGTGGTTGCTGGGAATTGAACTCAGGACCTCTGGAAGAGCAGTCAGTGCTCTTAACCTCTGAGCCATCTCTCCAGCCCCAGGTAACCATTTTAAAGGTAGGGCTGTTGGTACCTTTGAAAGACCAACAGCCGCTGTGTCTTACTCATGTACAACCTGAATGGTCATTTATGTATGATAACTGGATAAACTAAGTTTGGTTTTCTAATAACTTTGGACCCCTCCTCTTCAGTTTCAACATGCCATGGTATGGCAGGTTCTGCTCTAAATTCCTCTGTCTGTGTGTGAATACTTTTCTTAGTTTCATAGGTACATTTTTTCTAGGGCTTGTATCTTATCAGTCAATTTTTCATATTTGGCACAGATATCAAACCACTTTTTAAAGAATAAAATATGAATTGTCAAATTGATAATAGTTATAATCAACATTATATCAATCCCGCTATATCGGTTATTCCTTCATTTATTTTTTTCCAATTTTAAACCATGCATTGTGGAACCATATGGTGTCTTAACTCCCTGCATCATAATATTCCCTTTTAATGCGGGAAAGATCTTTTTTTAAATAAAATCCAAGTCTCTCCTTCAGAATTCTCTGGTGTCTCACCTGATCTGATGACTTTCCAGTTTGTCTACAGCAGCAACTATGGCAAAGGCAGAGCTGGGCAGGGGGTCGGGGGTAGGGGTGCCCAGATAGCCAGCCAGCCAGACTAGCATGGTGGGCACTGGGGTTTCAGTCGGCTGCCACTGTGCCGCATGGGCCAGGCTGAGATCTCCTGCAACTCCTCACCTGTGGCTGGGGACTGAGGGTATACGGCAGTGGCAGCAGCAGTGGCAGCGGCAGCGGCAGCAGAAACCCAAGCGGGTACAAGAGGATGTCAAGGTGGCATGGGGATGAGGTCCAGGGCCACCTGCAACTCTGGGGAGTGGGAGTGAGCTGCCTGAGAAGCAGACACAGGGAGACATGCAGGAGAAACTCGGGTGACAAGCAAGAGGCCACAGGAGCCCTGTGATGGGCTTCTCCTGGCCCCAGCCTCCCCTAGGCCTACGTTTCAGCAGTCTCAATTTCTGTTTAGGCCAATCACGTTTAGGATGACCTAATCCCCTCCTTATAAAAGGAGCCTGAGAGCCTCTCTAAGGGTCCTCACCATTTTGTTGTGTGGCTGACCCTTGCATGCAGGAACTCTTTCGAGAAATAAATGCTCTTGTTTTTGCATACGTGAGTGGTGGTCTTTTGTGGGGTGATCTGCAGACCTGTGGGAGACTAGTTCCTGCTTTTATTTACCCCAGAGACTCTTGAGAAATGAAGGATAAGAAATTTAGGTAGAGCCGGGTGTTGGTGGCATGCGTCTTTAATCCCAGCACTCGGGGCAGAGCCAGGCAGATCTCTGTGAGTTCGAGGCCAGCCTGGTCTACAGAGCAAGATCTAGGACAGGCACCAAAACTACACAGAGAAACCCTGTCTCGAAAAAAAAAAAAAAAAAAAAGAAAAAAAGAAAAAGAAAAGAAACGAAACTTAGAAATAGAGGGGGAAAGAAACAGAGAGACGTGCAGGATAGCATCAGGTAGGCCTGGATCCTTATCCACTGGCCCAGAACTTTATTCCAAAGGTCTATTTATAAGAATGCTAATAGGTGGAGCAAAAGACCTCCCCCTTGCTAGTTAGACCCTTGCAAATACCTGGTCCCCAGGCCTGTGATCCAATCAACTTACCATGCAATCCTGCTGGGTACAGCCACTAGGAAACCTAGTGGGCTCCAACACAGACCCCAACAGCAAGGAGCCCCCCAAATGACAGAGCCAGCCACAAGCAGTGACTTCAGTGGGTAGCTGCCTCATGATCTTCTGCCCCACACTGGACACCAGATGAAGCATTTACTTATATTGTTCAATTGTCAAATAAAACTCAGGAGTCAGATACTGAGATAAAAACCAGATTGATTAGAGAAGTGGCAGAGAAGAGATCAGTGACCTCCTCTCTCTCTCCTTCCCATATTCAAAAGGGTCTGTGAATCTTTCTAGCCTCACTCTAGTACTTCCTGAGTCTCTCTATATGTATTCTGGGTCCTCCAAAACCTCTATGGCTAATTCCAGTCAGCCAGTTGCTAACTCCATCCCTTGATTAAAAGTTTAACTTTATTGTCAGTCTCAGAGTGTCAATGCGAACAAATATCCCGCAACATGTCATTCTCATTGTAGGCTTAAAATAGGGTTTTCTTCCTCTTGCATAGGGAAGAACTCTAATAAATGCAAATCTTGTGTTAAGAGCCTTTTTATTAATTTTGGAAGAAACTGTGTTTATCTTTCAGTTATAACTTTCCTCTTTTCTGTGTTGTTTTATTTTCATTTCAAAGGCAACTTGGTAACATCACAAGGCTATAGCTCCACGGTAGAATCCTTGCCTAGCATGCTTGAGGCCCTGGATCCTGTCAAGGAGTGGGAAGTGATAAGAGTACTTTACACCTGGAATCATAACTCATGTTTATAATCCCAGCAGCTGGGACACTGAAGCAGGAAGATCACAATTTCTGGACTAGCCTAGGCTACAGAGACCCTGTCTCAGAGAGAGAAAGAGACACAAACACACATGGGGAGTGTGGGGGTGGGGAAGTGTAGTAGTACACAACTGTGATCCCAGCACTTGGGAGTTTGAGACAATAGGATCATCACAGAAAAGGCCAGCTTAGAGTACACAATGAGATCATGTCTCAAAAATTAAAAAAAAAAAAAAAAGAGAAGAAGAAGAAGAAGGAGCTAGAGAGATGGCTCAGTGGTTAAGAACACTTGCTCACTTGCTGCTCTTCCAGAGGACACAGGTTCAATTCCTAACCCCAACATGGCAGCTCACAAGACCCGTGGAACGTGAGTTCCAAGGGTTCTGATGCCCTCTTCTGGCGTCTTTGTGCACTGCATGCATGTGATGTATATGCATACATGAAAGCAAAACATACGTGTAAATAAAAATGAAATCTTTTCTAAAGATGTATTTTATTATTGATGTGTGAGAGAGGGAGAGGGAGAGGGGGGGAGGGGGAGAGAGAGGGAGAAGGAGAGAGAGACTGATTGAAACTCAGCCAGCAGAGGCCAGATATATGAGATTCCCCGGCACTGACGTTACAGGTGATTGTGAAGTACAGTCAGTTGTGATTCGGTGTTTGGAACGGAATTCTGATCCTCTGCAATGGCAGCTGAGCTGCTGAGCCATCTCGCCAGCCTCCGACAATAGTTTTCTTGAGACAGCATCTCATTTTGTTGCCCAAGCTATCTTGAACCCATTATCCTTGCTCAGCCTCCAGATGCTGAACTACAGATGTATGTGTGCCACACTGCCTCGCTCATGGTCCAGCTTAACTAAGAGAGACTAGCAGTTGGAAGATTGTTTAGTGAAATATTAGCATTTCATAGTGTTAAGATGAATCTTTGATAATCTCCCTCCTTTCTCATTTTTCTCCTTGTCTACCCCAACACATATGAAAGTGTTAAGATTTTGTGTCATTTGAAGAGTTTATGAATAACATAGTTACAAAGATTTACCTGTAATTCTTTGTGTATAAATAAGTTTTAACTTCTCTTAGTCACAAGGCTGTATGATAAATTTATGTTTGACTTCATAAGAAACTGCAAGGCATGGTGGCACATCCCTGTAACTCCGCCATTTAGGAGGCCGAGGCAGGAGAATGGATAGTTCAAAGTCAACCTGGACTACAGAGTGAGATAACAAAGGAACAAGAAAGTACCAAAGAAGTAGGAGCATTTTACATTCTACAGTGACGCAGGGCATCTCCTGACTTCTCAAAAACCATTTTTTTTTGGGGGGGGTTGTTTTTTGAGACATGTAAGTAACTCACTCTGGTTTGGGATCCCATAATTAGCCAAGGGTGACCCCAAGCTCCAATTGCTCCTGCTCCCACCTCACTAAATCTGAGGTTACAGGCATGCACGGCCCTGTGGGACTCTCACTGACTTTAGTTATTGTGTATCTAATTCTTCCTTTTTTTGTGGTGATATATTGTGTACTCTAATAAAATTTGCTTGAAGATCAGAGAGACAAAGGAACAAGCCACTGCCACATCTTACCTCTAGGACTCCTCAGCCTGAAAAGGCCTTCAGTTCCTGTCTCCTCAGGCCTTATATACCTTTCTCTGCCCAGCCATCACATCCTTCTTAGTGCTGGAATGTGTGTGCTGGGTGGTGGTGGCACACATCTTTAATCCCAGCACTCGGGAGGCTGAGCCAGGCGGATCTCTGTGAGTTCCAGGCCAGCCTGGTCTACAGAGTGAGATCCAAGACAGGCACCAAAACTACACAGAGAAACCCTGTCTCTGGTGGCAGGGGTTAGGGGGTGGGGGTTGGGGTTGGGGGTAGGAAGGTGTGTGTGCTTCCCAAGCAAAGGAATGAGAGAGATATCAAGGGCTGGGATTAAAGGCGAGTGATTCCCAAATACTGGGATTAAAGGTGTGCGCCACCACTGCCTGGTTCTGTTTCTCTCCTAGACTGAGTCAATCTCATGTAGTCCAGGGTGACTTTGAACTCACAGAGATCCAGACAAAAATCTGCCTCCCAGTGCTGAGGATTAAAGGTGTGTGCTACCACACCTGGCATCTATGTTTAATCTAGTTGCTGGTTCTGTTCTCTGATCTTCAGGCAAATTTTATTAGGGTACACAATATATCACCACTTTTGTTTTGTTTTGTTTTGGTTTTTCGAGACAGGGTTGTTGCTTGGCTGTCCTGGAACTCACTCTGTAGACCAGGCTGGCCTCGAACTCAGAGATCCACCTGTCTCTACCTCCGAGTACTGGGATTAGAGGTGTGGGCCAGCAGTTATTGTGTATCTTCTTATTGCCATTCTAAGGGTAGGCATCTTGTTGTAGTTTATTTTGTACTTCTTTAATAACTAGCTGGGCATATTTCATGTGTTTAATGTATATTTATGTATTTATCTTCTTTCATAAAATACTAATTGATTTTTTTTGGTCATTTTGAAATCTGAGTATAAATTTTTTTAAAAAATGTTAATCCCGCCGGGTAGTGGTGGCACACGACTTTAATCCCAGCACTCGGGAGGCAGAGCCAGGTCTGTGAGTTCAAGGCCAGGATGGACTACCAAGTGAGTTCCAGGAAAAGAGGCAAAGATACACAGAGAAACCCTGTCTCAAAAAACCAAAGGGGGAAAAAAAAGTTAATCCCATTTTTGGTCCATTTTGAAATCTTGGGTATTTAAGTTTCTGTTGCAATCTATATCACACTTGCACAAGTCTACAAGCTTGAAAATAAAATTTGCCTGTTTTTGTTTTGTTGTGTG
The DNA here is from genome assembly GCF_004664715.2 of Peromyscus leucopus. NCBI lineage: Eukaryota > Metazoa > Chordata > Mammalia > Rodentia > Cricetidae > Peromyscus > Peromyscus leucopus. Next base: position 46,634,140 of record NC_051066.1, on the reverse strand, counting down.
TGTAGGATGTTGTTGCTGTTTGTTTGAGACAGAGTCCTGGGTAGCTCAGGTTAGTAGCCTCAAGCTCATTTCATAGCCAAGATGATCTTGAATTTCTGCTCCTCTTGCCTCCACTTCCTGTGATGGAATTATAAGGGTGAACCACCATAACCAACTCTAAACCTGAGTATTTTTCTTTCATGTGACTGATGATTATATTGAATGGTTCTCTGATTTTGAGATCATGACCAGAACAGGTAAGACACCTGGGAAATACCCGGATCTCTGTACATGTACTGCTATGTCCCTGCAACCGAAAAGGGCAGGTGACATTTAAACATTCTTATTTTTGCTGCTCCAGTGCTGAGGAGATGGATGGTAAGTGTTAGGATTTTGTAGAAATGCATGAATGGGTGGAGACTCCTGAAGAATGTTGAAAGGCTGCATTTGTCAGCAGGCATCATCGTGCCTGAGCAGGGTAAAAGCCCTTGTTTTTTCTCCACAGGAATGTGGTCCTATAGAGAAACCAGCACACATCTGTGCGAGTCCAGCTCCCACCTTTTGAAGGGTTCTTGAGTGGAGGAGAGAGGAATGAGGAAATAGATAGAGAGACCTAGCCGATGAGGAGAAAGACAGAAACACAGAATAGCTTCTGGAGGGCCTGGGTCAATACCCAACAATCTCGTCCATCATTGAAAAGGGCTTTTTATAATATGCCAAGGGGAGAGGGGAAAGACCTCCCCCTTGCAAGATCAAAGCACACTGTACAGCCAAATGTAGACCCCTCCAAACACCTGGTTAACACACCCGTGACCAAATCATCTCCTTATGTAACCCTGCTGGGTAAAGCAAGTCCAGATTTTCTGACCTTGAGTAAGGTCTCACTAGATAGCCTCTGTGAGCTCCCACACATATCTCACACAAACTGGTCAGTACATGCTTTCATTCAGACTCTGATCAGTGTGTGCTGGTGGACACACCATTTCTACACAGTTAGCAGTTAAAAGTGTTCCTAGATTTTATTTGTCATTTTTTTTGGGGGGGTTGGTTTGTTTGTTGTTGATTTGTTTTATTGAGACAGGGTCTCACTATGTAGCTCTTGGCTGGCCTGAAACCTACTATATAGCCAGGCTAGCCTTAGATTCATAGAGATTGACCTGCCTCTACCTTCCAAATGCTGGGATTAAGGGTGTGGGCCACAACACCCAGCTGGGTTTTCCAAAATAATTTTTATTTACTTTTTAATGTTATGTGTTTGGGTGTTTTATCTACATGAATGTCTGTGCATTATGTGTATTCAATACCCTCAGAGGCCAGATGAGGGCACCGAATCCCCTGGAATTGGATTGTTAGCCTCCGTGTGAGTGCTGGGACCCGAACCCAAGTCCTCTGGAAGAGCAAGTTCTCTTAACTGCTGAGCCATCTCTCCAGCCCCTTATTTGGTTTATAATTTGATGATCCATTAGGAGAAATATTGAACAAACTTTAAATTATGTATTACTGTTAACTGATGGTTGTGAAATGTTTTACTCACAATATACAAGGCTGGGGCATGAATGAATTATGTTCAGAGTGTTTCTAACACTAGGTAATGGGTTGAAAGCAGTCTGGCTTTCTGTCGATTGCTCTTCTACAGCACTGTAACTCTTGGCTGTCCTTTACCAGGTGTTACTAATTTATTTTGCCATATATCTGGCTCTCTGGAATTAAGCTAGAATTCTGAAGAGATCGCTTATGATGATCTCTTTCAGGATTTATATTTTTTGTACACAGATTGTATAACCTAAGGTGATGATTTCCAAAAACCAGGGATAGGAGTGCGGACACTGGTGTGTGGATGTCAGATCCCCTGGAAATGGAGTTACAGACAGTTCTGAGCTGCCAGGTGGGTGCTGGGTATTGAACCTGGGTCCTCTGGGAGAGCAACCAGTGCTCTTAACTGCTGAGCCATCTCTCCAGTCTGCTAGCCAGTTCTTAAAGTAAGGTCAGCAGACCTTAGTGGAACCCCAAGGTACTTTCAAGGAGTCCACAAATATCAAGATTATTTTCATAGTAATGTTAAGACGTGCATTTTTTTTAGAAAACTTTTTAGCTTGTATTTCTTTAAGCTTTAGATACTCTAAACTTTAGAGTCTAAAAAGATGCTATCAGTTGTTCTTGAATTTTTCAAATGTTTGTTTTTGGTTTCTCCAAGAACATGGTGAACTGTGTAGAGAAGAAATTGTATATCTGAAGGAGATGCTGGAGCTGTACAGATGCTGGAGTGGTTAAGAGCACAGGCCGCCCTTCCAAAGGATCCAGGTTCAATTCCCAGTGCTCACATGGTGGCTTACAACTCCAGCTCCAGGGAATCTAATGCCCGCTTCTGATCTCTGCAGGCACCAGGCATGCACATGGTTCAGAGACATACATGCAGGCAAAACACCCATACACATAAAAATAATATGAATATTTTTTTAAAAAGGAGATGCAATTACCACTGGAACAGTGTTTATTCCACAGAAGTAATCACACAGTTTTACTAACCCACCAACTAAAGCCTGGGTGTAGTGGCTAACACTTGTAATCTCACGACATGGGAAGCAGAGGAAGGAGGATTGTCATACATTTGAGGTCAGCTTGGTCTACATAGCTACTTCCAGGCCAGTCACAGCTACATAGCAGGACCCCCTTCTTAAAAAAAAAAAAAAAAAAAAAAAACGGAAACAAACAAACAAAATAGTACCTGCCCATAAGGTTTAACCCCTTTTATCAATGCTCTGTATAGATCAAATGATCTTGCTTCTACGTTTTTTTTTTTTTTTTTTTTTTTTGTTTTTTTTTTTTTTTAAGTTTTAACAATAGAAAAGCAGCTTTCTGGACTAGGGGGATGGCTCAGAGGGTAAAGGCAATTGCCAACAAGCCTAAGGCCCTGAGTTCAATCCCCAGAACCAACAAGGTGGAAAAAGAGAACTAACTCCTGTGGGTTGTCTTCTGACCTTTGCATAGTGAATATGTGTGTGGAGGTCAGCACTCATGTATGCACACACACACACACACACACACACACACACACACACACACAGAGTAAGTAAATACATTTTAAACTGAAAAGGGAAAACAGCATTCTCTATAATTAACTCCTTACTATTATAATGTACATTTTATTGCCAATAATCCACCAGACATTTATCTCCCTTTGTTCTATTGTAATCGATCACTACCCTAGCCTCATTCTCAGCATTATTATCTCTTGGAATTAATCTATGTGTCAATGTCACGTTTTAACCCATTTTTGCACGTTACTAAAAAGATACACAGAATCATGTCTGTGGTGCTGAGAATCAAACCCAGAATCCTGTGTATGCTAGAAAGTACTGTATTACTGATCTACACCCCAACCCTCTATATATAATTTTATATTTATATATGAATATACAATTATCTAAAATAGATTCCATTTGATTTTTAAAATAGAAAAAAGTTAGCAGTGGTGGTAGTGCACACCTTTAATCCCAGCACTCGGGAGGCAGAGGCAGGCGGATCTCTGTGAGTTTAAGGCCAGCCTGGTCTACAGAGCGAGATCCAGGACAGCCAGGCTATACAGAGAAACCCTGTCTCAAAGAAACGAACAAACAAAAAACAAAACAAGACAAAAAAGGACACAAAGAAGTTGACTTCAGTCTCTGTGGACTGAAGTCTGTGGTTGTTGTACATCTAGCTAGTTTCAACCACCCTTTCCTGTCAAAAGTTAACACCATCACCAACTAACATTTTCAAGACATTTCTTACAAGAAAAAGAGCTTAATGTACCTGCTCAATGTGCTAAAGATTTTATATATAGTAACTCATTCTTATAATAACTGTGAAATGTACGTTTCATAGAAAATAATCTTAGATATATTCTCAACTTCATCAGCCTTTTACTGTTCTTTTTTTAAGTTGTGTTCTTTCTTTTTTTTTTTTTTTTTTTCGAGACAGGGTTTCTCTGTGTAGCTTTGCGCCTTTCCTGGAGCTCACTTGGTAGCCCAGGCTGGCGTCGAACTCACAGAGATCAGGCTGGCCTCGAACTCACAGAGATCCGCCTGGCTCTGCCTCCTGAGTGCTGGGATTAAAGGCGTGCGCCACCACCGCCCGGCCTGTGTTCTTTCTTTTAATCATGAAAAGAGATGTCATCACACCATTTAAGGGCAATCTTGCATTTACATATTAGATCCTGACTCCTCAAGATTGTAACTGTGCCAGGCATGGTGGCACACACCTTTAATTCCAGCACTCTGAGGCAGAGGCAGGCAATTCTCTATCTATAAATGGAGTTCAAGGACAGCTAGGGACTCAGAATGAGACCTTATCTCAATAAATAAAAATAAGTAAATATAAAAAAGAACAAAATAAAAAGATTGTAATTGCATCCAATATTTTCTCTCCTTCTTTTTAAGATTTTTAAAAATGTGTATGGGGAGTTTCCCTGCTTGTGTCCGTGCACCATATACATGCAGTGCCTTCAGAGTCCAGAGGAGGGCATCAGATCCCCTGCATCGAAAGTTACAAACAGTTGGGAGCCACCATGGGGGTGTTGGGAATTGAACAGGTCCTCTGGAAGAGTGGTCTTAACCATTGGGCCTTTTTTACTCCAGCCTTCTTTATTTTTAAATTTAATTTCATTTATTATTTCCTCTGTGGGGAGAGTGAGTCCGATCTCTCCTTTCATCGTGGGTTCCAGGGATTTAGCTAAGGTTGCCTGCTGAGCCATCTTGCCAGCTTTTATATCTATCTATCTATCTATCTATCTATCTATCTATCTATCTAACTACTATCTATCTATCTATCTATTTAAGACAGGGTCTATACATAACCCTTGACTGGCCTGGAACTCTCTGCATGCACCAGACTGGCTTCACAAAGATTCACCTGTCATTGTCTCTTCAGCATAGCCTAGTAGTGTATGGCACCACCACCTCCATTCCTGCATTATTTATTTATTTATATTTATTTATTTATTTATTTATTTATTTATTTATTTATTTATTTATTTATTTATTTATTTATTTATGAGACAGGGTTTCTCTGTGTAGTCTCTGTGTAGCTTTGCGCCTTTCCTGGAACTCACTTTGGAGATCAGGCTGGCCTCGAACTCACAGAGATCTGCCTAGCTCTGCCTCCCAAGTGCTGGGATTACAGGCGTGAGCCACCACCACCACCCGGCTTTTTCAAGACAGGGTTTCTCAGTGTAGTCTTAGCTTTTCTTGGCTGTCCTAGAACTCGCTCTGTAGACCAGGCTGACCTCAAACTCACAGAGATCTGCTTGCCTCTGCCTCCTGAGTGCTGGGATTTAAAGGTGTGCGCCAACACTGCCCAGCTGTCTCATAGACAGTAGTGATAATGATAATTATGATGGTGATGATGATGATGGGTTTAGGAATGCAGATCAGTAGTAGATAGCTTGCCAAACATGCACAAAGTCCTGGGTTCAAATAAATAAAATACAACTAATAATGGCAACAATAAAGCCTTACTAAGCATCAATCACTTTCATTCTTCTTTTCATAGTTATAATCGTTAGCATTTAGGCATCTGTACTGGCCTGCCCTTAGGGTCCTGACAAGATATATCTTCAGCTAGAGCCACTAAGAGCACCTGTTCTGAGCATTCGCTGTTTCCTTACAAAAAGTGGGCCTTAACTCACTCACTCACTTCCTTTGCTCTTGTCCCCGGGGATCAGTCTCTGCCTCCCTTCTCTGCCTCCTTCTCTCCCCCTCTCCTCAATAAACCTCCCACGTGGGCCCTGTTGTATAGTGTGACTCCTTGCCACTTTTAAAAGAGAACAATAATTATTTTTAAAATTTGCTGTTATGTGCCTACTTCATTTTCCCCATAATCCACAACTTCTGCCCCCCGGTTTAACAAGTCCTATCATGTTTCCCTCACTTGATACCACAACTATGTTATTTGTTTATTGTGTAGCCCTGGCTGGCCTGGAACTCTATGTAAATCAGGCTGTCCTCGAACTCAGGGATCCTCCTGAGTCCTAGGACTAAAATGCATGCTACCCATGCTGACGTACTCCTTCTTTTAACTCTCTTTTGACTTTTCTTTGCTTCTGGCTTCACTGACATCACTGTTAAGAAACACCATGCCAGGCCGGGCAGCGGTGGCGCACGCCTTTAAATCCCAGCACTCAGGAGGTAGAGGCAGGCGGATCTCTATGAGTTCGAGGTCAGCCTGGTCTACAGAGCGAGATCCAGAACAGCCAGGACTGTTATACAGAGAAATTCTGTCTCGGAAAAAAAAGAAAAGAAAGAGAGGAGAGAGGGAGAGAGGGGAGAGAGGGAGAGAGAGAGAGAGAGAGAGAGAGAGAGAGAGAGAGAGAGAGAGAGAGAGAGAGAGAGAGAGAGAGAGAGAGAGAATGAATAAAGAAAGGGGGAAAGAAAGAAAAAAGGAAAGAAAAGAAAAAGAAACACGATGCTTCAGGGACAGGGACCCGACGTTAAGGCCGAGCATTCGAATGGAGAAGGTCGCCAAAGTGGGTGTAGATCGCTACTTTCTGAGACTTGAGAGCAACACAGAGATGGGGTCACACTGGCCTTCAACCCTTTTCCCCAAGCTTTGGACGGCTACCGGTGCTCGAGACAAAGCTGGCGTTCCGAGGGGAGGTCGAGGCTGGTTCGCGACCGCCCACGAAGGCCGCTTCTTCCGATGGCTCGCAGGCGGAACCCCGGCGCCGGGCCGAGGTTGCCGCTCGGCGTCGGCAGAGTGTGCGCGTGCGCGGTGGTGGCGCTTCCGGCGCTGCGGGAGGGCCCGCGCGGACGTCTAGGGGTGCGACAGGCGTTCTTGCAGCCCTGCGCTGCCCGAGCGGCGCGGCGATCCTCGGCAGGTCTCCGGGATTGATTCCCTCGCTGAATCCTAAATCGTCTGCCCGCCCCCGGCCTGCGCCCCTGGAGAGGTCCGCTTAGGTAGATTTCCCTGCAGGTCCTGTGCTGTGAAGCCCTCGGAGCCCAAACTTTAAAATAAAAACAATGAAGAAGTTAAAGCTTAAGGAACTAGAGAGTCGCCTGCAGGAAGTGGACGGATTCGAAAAACCCAAGTTACTTCTAGAACAGTATCCCACCAGGCCGCACATTGCAGGTAGGGCAATGTGCCCTCGTCTGGGGTTATTCCTGCCCAATTCGTGATGAAAATAAGTAGTGATTTGGATCTAACGATGTTCTAGAGAAGTAGGTTTTTGACATTACAACGTACAGACCCGCCCAACTCTACCACGCTATCTTTTTACTGTTTTTCTGAGTGTCACATAGCTTTTTATTTTTATTTATTTATGTTTCTTTCATCACGCTGTAAACGATTAGGATCAAGGAATTTTGTTAGTCTTGTTCATACCTGAATTTTCAGTGTCTACAGAGTCTTGGTACCAGTTAGGAGCTCACTAAATATTTGCTTAATATGGATAAATTACTTACTGACGTCAAGAACAAGGATTCCTGTGTTGTGTCTCTCTGTCTTGTAGACACAGAAACCACAGTTACATGCTTATGTAAAGTTGAGGGTGCCTTTTGATTTTAACAAATTGCCTCTTGCTTGATGCCAAAGATAGATACTGAAAATGTAGGAGAGAACACAGCAGAATCCATTCATATGTGACACTTGTTACAGAGTAGCAGGGAAGAAAACCAAATTCCTTTGGAAATACCTGCAAGGGGAAAATCTTTCAATTCCAAAATAGTTGTTCATAAGCTGCCAATAAAACTCATGGAGAATACATGTGTTTAACTCTAAAATATTGTCATAGCTGCAACCAAAGATTTGCATTAAACTGTGTTCAGATTAAGACCAGTTTTCTCTGTTCTGTATTAGTGTGCATTTGTGTGTCTGCGTGTGTGGAGGGCAGAAGTCAACACTGGGTGTTTTCTTCAGTTGCTCTCCATAGGTTTTTTTGAGTCAGGGTCTTACTGTACTTAGAGCTTACCCCTTCGCCTAAAAGGCTGACCAGCAAGCCTCAGAGACCATCCTGTCTTGTTCCCCTTAGTGCTGGCCTTTTACATGATTGTTGGGGATCTGAACTCAGGTTCTAATGCGTGCAGGGTAAGAACAGTACAGAATGAGCCAGCCACCTACCAAGCAAGTCCCTGGCTTTCTCAGTGTACCTTCTTACAGCCTTCTGGTTATAGGGTTTTGTCATGAAATCTAATTTTTAAAAAATAAAAATTAGAGGCCAGGTATGGTGGAAGATACCTTTAATCCCAGCATTTGGGAGTCAGAAGCAGGTAGATAGATCTTTGTGAATTCAAGTCCATCCTGGACTACATAGCCAGGCCAGCCAGGCCAGTGATTTTGTCTCAAAACAAATAAATACATGAATAAATAAGTAAATATATCAGTTCTTGAGCAGGGTGGTGGTGGCACACGCCTTTAATCCCAGCACTGGGAGGTAGACGCAGGCAGATCTCTGTGAGTTCAAGGCCAGCCAGGTCTATAGATCAAGATTCAAAGACAGGCACCAAAACTACATAAAGGAAACCCTGTCTTGAAAAACCAAAAAAAAAAAAAAAAAAAGTTCTTTCACACCTAGTTTGTAGTGTGCTCGTAAGAGTTTCAAAGTACCTGCAACAGTAATCAAATATTCCATAGTTGGTTTTTTTTTTTTTTAAGATTTATTTATTTATTATGTACACAGAAGAGGGCATCAGATCTCATTACAGATGGTTGTGAGCCACCATGTGGTTGCTGGGAATTGAACTCAGGACCTCTGGAAGAGCAGCCGGTGCTCTTAACCTCTGAGCCATCTCTCCAGCCCCCCATAGTTGGTTTTTAAAAAATTTTTATTAACTATTTTATAACTTTTTCCTGCATGTATCTATGGGTACCACTTATGTGATTGGTGCCTATAGAAGTCAGAGATTATGAACCAATGTGTGGGTGCTGGGAATGGAACCTAGTACTCCTAACCAATGAGCCAACTCTTCAGCCCTATGGATTCTTTTTTTTTTTTTTTTGGTTGGTGTTTTAGATTTTGTTTTTTCCAGACAGAGTTTCTTTGTTTTCTTTGAGGGAAAGCCAGGCATGGTGGTGAGCCTCCCCCCCCCCCCTTTTTTTTTTTTTTTTTGGCTTTTCGAGACAGGGTTTCTCTGTAGCTTTGGAGCCTGTCCTGGACTAGCTCTGTAGACCAGGCTGGTCTTGAACTCACAAAGATCCACCTGCCTCTGCCTCCCGAGTGCTGGGATTACAGGCGTGTGCCACCACCGCCTGGCGAGTTTCTTTGTTTTTAAATTATTTATTTTCATTTTATGTGCATTTGTGTTTAGCATGCGTATATGTCTGTGTGAGGGTGTCAGATTCTGGAGTTACAGACAGTTGTAAGCCACCATGTGGGTGCGGTGGATTGAACACGGGTCCTCTGGAAGAGCTAGCAGTCCTTCTTGAGTTCTGATATACACAAGGAAAAATTGATGGTGTTATTCATGTTTAATATACTGTATTTTTGAGAGTCTTATATTTAATAACTTTATGTAATCTCAGCTATTTCTGCCCTGATCACTGTTCTATTATCAGGTCTCTGTTATAGGTTATGAATATGTGCATCTATTGATATTACATCTAAGTTTGGATGAAGAGATGACTCAGCAGTTAGGAACATTAGCTACTCTTCTAGAGGACCTGGGTTCAATTCAGCACCCACATGGCAGCTCACAACTGTCTGTAACTCTAATCCCAGGAGGTATCCAGTATCTTCTGGCCTCTGTGTGTACCAGACACATGGTACACATCCATGTAGGCAAAACAACAAATTAAAAAAAACAGCATCTCTAAGTCTATATTGTGGATGTAGAAGTTTGTGATACCCATATTCTGGTGATAAACATACTACAAATAAGTTCTGTGCCCTTTATTTATTGGGGGTTGCACAAGTCTTGGTCCTCATTAGGATCCGAGGAGAACTTCTGGCAGTTGGTTATTTACTTCCATCCACCATATCTGTCTTGGAGATTGAACTTGGGTTGTTCGGCTTTGAATCCAGTACTTTTGCCCACTGAGCGCCATGTTGCCAGCCTCAGATCAGTAAAATTTCAAAATAGTTTTGGAGACATAATACAGGGTCACTGAACTTATATTTTGACCAAGAATGGTAGACTTATTTAATCGTTCATAAACTTAGTCTTTCATCAACACATCTCAGCATCAAAGGAAAACTGCATCTATGTATCTGTGTCGAGCAGATGTTCTGAAATGTTTCCAGTCTTGGCATTACTAGCAGAAACTTGACACAGTCCTATAGTATTTGGGAACCACTGGTGTATTTACCTTCCTTTCTGGCCCCTCTTCCTAAATACCAAGTTATTACATTGCATCTTTAAAAAATAAACTGGAAAACAAATAATCTGGAGTTATATGCTGGGGGAGGACATTATTTTAGAGCCACTTGTATTAGACATTAGTAATACATTTGCTAGCTTATTGACTAATATTCTATTTGATTTTTACTGTTTTTAGCATGCATGCTCTATACAATCCATAATACATATGATGACATTGAAAATAAAGTGGTTGCAGATCTAGGATGTGGTTGTGGAGTACTTAGCATCGGGGCCGCCATGTTAGGAGCAGGGTAAGTGATCCTTTTTTGCTATTTGGATATGGTGCGGCTTCAGTAAATGTATATAGGATCTGCAGCACTGTAATCATAGGACTCTCTGGGTAGGGTGAGAACTTGATACTGAGTACATTCTGAGTAGGCTGAAGATCAAAACTTTACTTTTAAGAAAGAAATCAAGCCAGGCAGAGGGGCAGGTCTTTAATCCCAGCACTTGGGAAGCAGAGCCAGACAGATCTCTGTGCATTTGAGGCCAGCCTGGTCTACAGAGCGAGTTCCAGAACATCCAGGACTACACAGAGAAACTCTGTTTTAAAAAACAAAACAAACAAAAGAAAAACAAAAAAAACTTTGTTAATTGGGTTGAAAACTGCATGGTAAAATAACTAGGAACTTTTTTACTAGGAACTTGTAAGTTGTCTTTTTTATTTTATATTTATAGGTTGTGTGTTGGATTTGACATAGATGAAGATGCATTGGAAATATTTAATAGGAACGTGGAAGAATTTGAATTAACAAATGTTGATATGATCCAGTGTGATGTGCACTCATTATCAAACAGAATGTCCAAATTATTTGATACAGTAATTATGAATCCTCCCTTTGGAACCAAAAATAACAAAGGTTAGTAATAAAAATGCAGTAAATCCACATATTTATAGAGCAGTGACCTAGGTTAAGTGATTTTATTACTACTGTTTATTAGCCAATCACTTTTCTACTTATTAAAATTCGTATTTGATTGGAAACTTTAATCTTTATTTTCATAGATTTGTGTTCATGTATCTTATCATTTCTGATTAATAACTGGAATGATCTGATTCATCCCCATGCTTATGAAACTTTGAAAACATATTCTTTTAGAAACTGGATTTTTGTTTTTGTTTGTGGGAACTAAAGTACTAAAACGGGGATCTCACACATGCTGAACATATGCTACCCATCACTAAGCCAGATACTCTCAGCTTCTAAAACTTGTTATTAATGCCTTTGAGTTTCAAAATATGCCCATAGGGATTTACTGTGGTTGTATGTGTACTGTGGGCAAGATAGGAAGTCAGCGAGAAAAAGAAAAAAACATGCAGTTTAAGCCACCACACCACTAAGATTACTGTGACTACTTTGAATTCTTCATCATTCCTCTAAGTCACTTAGAATATTAAAATTTACATTAGTCCTATTTTTTTCTAACCAAACAGCCTAATTTTGGTTTTATTAGATTTTATTTTAAAGACTTACTTGAGACAGAGTCTTACTATGTAGTTCTGGCTTTCCTGGAACTGTGTAGACCTGACTGGCTTCAAATTCCCTCCTCTGCCTTCTGGGTTCTAGAATTAAAAGTATGTGCCGACACACCCAGCTTAGATTTATTTTTATTTTACTTCTGTATATAGGTGTTTTGCCTGAATGTCTTTGCACCGTATGTGTGCAGTACCCAAAAAGGCAAAGACATTGGCTCCCTGGAACTGTTAGACAGTTACGGGCCACCTCGTGGATGCCTGCTGTAGGGTGTCTTTTTGTACGAAGTGACTATATGCTGTTCCCATTGGTTAGTAATTAAAGCAGCATTGGCCTATGGCAGGGCAGGATGGAGCCAGGCAGGAAAATCAAAAAGAGATAATGCGAGAAGAAAGGAGATTAGGGGAAGATGCCGAACTGCTGTCCAAGGAGCAACAAGTAATGGGACGCAGGTAAAGTCACAGAACACATGGCGATACAGATAAATAGGTTAAGATGAAAGAACTAGCTAGCAAGAAGCCTGTCATAGGCCATCCAGTTGGTAATTAATATAAGCCTCTGAGTGATTATTTTATAAACAGCTACAGAACCGTGGGGCCATGTAGGACCAGAGAAACTTCTGCTACATTTGCTGTGAATCAAACTTGGGTCCTCTGGAAGAGCAGCCAGTGCTTTTAAGCACTGAGCCATCTCTCCAGCCCTGCTAGCCCATAGCCTTTTTGTTTAAGGTTTTTAGAATTATTTTGTCTATGAGGGTTTAGCCTATGTTTGTGTGTAGCTTTGTGTGTCTGAGGAAGTCAGAAGATGTCAGTTACTTGTAAACTGGGATCTGGAATTATGGATGGTTGTGGGCTCCCATGTGGATGCTCTAAAAGAGCAAACTAGCTCTTAACTGCTGAGCTGAGCTCCAGCCACTGTTCTGTCAGAATATTTTATTGGTGCCGTATTTGAAGTAGAAACTTTGGAGTTTGGAAAAAATGCTACTTAATTCCTACTCATTTAATCTACTCTGATAAGAAATACATAATATAAATAGGAATTTTCTTTTTTCTCTCCACAGGGACAGATATGGCTTTTCTGAAGACTGCTTTGGAAATGGCAAGAACAGCAGTATATTCTTTACACAAATCCTCAACTAGAGAAGTAAGCTTAAATCATAATCTTGTTATTTTTAACCAGGAAGTGGTAGCACACACCTTTAATCACAGCACTTGATGGGCAGAGGCAGGTGGATCTCAAGAGTTTGAGGATAGCCTGGTCTACACAGCAAGTTTCAGGACAGCCAGGGCTACAGAGAAACCCTATCTTGAAAAACCAACATATATGCTTGTGTGTATATATATTTTAAAATTCATATTTTCTTTTTATTTACTGGTTTATTTTCAAATATGTATGTGAGCATGCATGTGCCAGGGCACACATGTGGAAGTCAGAGATCAACCCCCAGGAATCAGTTCTCTTCACCTTGAGGATCTTGGATCCATCAGGCTTGGCAGCAAGCGACTTTTACCCACTGAACCATCTCACTGGCCCAAGGGTTGAATTTTTTTGTTTTGATTTTTGGAGACAAGGGTTTCTCTGTGAAACAATCCTAACTGTCCTGAAACTCTCTTTGTAGACCAGGCTACAGAGATTCGCCTGGCTCTGCCTCCCAAATGCTGGGATTAAAGGCGTGCACCACCACTGCCTGGCTTCCCAATGGTCGATTTTTAAAAACATGGCCTAAAGCAAAATAGGTCTGAGTTCAGAAACCACCTATCCTAGGCTGGTGAGATGGCTCAGTGGGCAGCGGCCTGGCTTGCTTGCCAAGGAAGACTACCCAAATGTGATCTCTAGAGCCACGTGTGCTGTAGAATATTCAGACACATGCCACACAAGATGCTAGAGAAAAAGACCTCCATTATTGTTTCTGCCAGCATATAGCACCTATAATACCAGGTACAAGATGTAATTCAGGACACTGACCCCGCGTACCCTGGACTAACACATAAACACTGCATCCTAGCTGTGATCCTGGCCAAGGCACTTCAGCTTCAGTACCAGCATCTATACTATATGACCCTATATTCTTGGGAAGTAAGAACAAGCTGTACTTTGTACACTCTTCTGGATTAAATAAGTTAATATTTATGAAACACTTAGGTCCATATGTGGCACATTTATGAAATACTTACATCTGTGTCTGACATATTTAATTTGCTAGTTGTTATCTACTATTCTTACCTGAAATTGCATATATACAGATGTTTTAATTTTATGTGTGTTTTGCCTGTATGTCTGTGCACAACATGTGTGCCTTGTGCCCACAGACGAGTAGAATGCATCAGATCCCCTCAACTGGAGTTACAGATAGTTGTGATCTGCCAAGTGTGCTGGGAATTGAACCCAGGTCTTCTGAAGAACAGCAAGTGCTGTTAATTGCGGAGCCCTCTTTCCACCCTCCTTGTCTTCACCCACGCTTGTCTAAAAAGAACAAATGAGAAAGAAACAAAGAACCACCTGACCTCTACATGCCATGTACATATATACATGTACACACATGCACCCACAGCAAAAAGAAATCCAGGTCAACGGAGTACATTTGGGGTACATGGTAATCTAATAGCCCCTGCACAGGCGTAACACTACTTGTTGGTACATGCCTATAACCCCAGCAGTTGGGAGATGGATGCAGGAGGATGATAAATTTCAGATCATCTTTAATTATAAAAGGGTAGGCTTAGCCGGGCGGTGGTGGTGGTGGTGGTGGTGGTGGTGGTGGTGGTGCACGCCTTTAATCCCAACACTTGGGAGGCAGAGCCAGGCGGATCTTTGTAAGTTCGAGGCCAGCCTGGTCTACAGAGCAAGATCCGGGAAAGGCACAAAAGCTACACAGAGAAACCCTATCTCGAAAAATCAAAACAAACAAACAAACAAACAAACAAAAAAAAAAAGCCTAGGCTTGTACACACCAGACCATCTCACCGAGCCCTAGCCCTAGATTTAAGGCGTCCCATCACAGCATAAAGTTGGTGGTACAACCCCTATAATTCCAGCATTCAAGAAGTAAAGACAGGAAGGAGTATGAGCTCAAGGTCCTCTGCTTCATGAGGAGTTTCAAGGCAAACCGGGATACATGAGACCCTGTCTCAAAAAATTTAAGTAGGTCAATAAAAGACTCAGCCAACAAAGGTGCTTGCCAGTAAGCCTGTCAACCTAAGTTCAATCCCTGCATTATTCGTTTTCTTTTGCTATCATAAGATATACTGACAAAAAGCAACCTAGAGGAGAAAGGGTTTATTTTAGCTCACAATTCCAGGTTTTAGTTTATCCTAGCAGGAAGTCAAGGCAGGAACTTCAAGCATTAGAGACAGGAGCAGGAGAAAAGAACGAATGCCTGCTTGTCAGTGTCCAGCTTGTTCTCTACACTTAAACAATTCAGGATCCAAACTCAGGGAATGGCTGCCCAGACAGGCTTGGGCTCTCTTCTCACTTTGACATAAAACAATCCTCCTGGGGGCAGGAAAGACAGCTCTTGTTAAGAGCTCTTGTTGCTTTTGCAGAGGACCCAGGTTCAATTCCCAGCACCCCATATGAGGCTCTCAACCATCCTTAACTCCAGTACTAGGGAATTTGATGCTTTTTTCTGACATAGAGCACAGACACACATAGGCAAAACAGACTAAAATGACTAAAAACAAAGAATATTACCCACAGGCAAACAATCTAGATAATCCCTGACATCTCTTCCGAGGGATTCTAGAGCATGTCAAACTGACAATTAAAATCAACCCTCATCGGGCTGGAGAGGGTGACTCAGTTGTTAAAGAATACTTGCTGCATTTGCAGAGAATATGAGTCAGCTCACAAGTCTGTACTCCAGATTCAGGAGATCTAATGCCTCTGGCCTTTGAATATACCTGTACTCAATGTTCATATGTCCACACACACCCACACCCCTAAAAATGGTAGAGGGCCTAGAGAGATGGCTTCATGGTTAATAAATAGCACTGCTTGCTTTTGCAAAGAACCTGGGTTCAATTCCTAGTACCCACATGATGATTCCAGTCACTCCAGTCCCAGGAGATGCAATGCTGTCTTCTGGCCTCTGAGGGCACCAGGCACATGTGGTACAAGACAAATCTTAAAAATAAATATAATTTAGTTACTTCCATCTTTGCTGTTTGGTATTGCCATTCCCCCCATGGGGGGTGGGGGGGAAGTTATAAGCATTATTTTGTCAGATTTAATTAAGCTTTTCACTTAGGGAAAAAATATTTCCTTTAGAAAAGTAACCAATTTAAGTGATTGATCTGGTGAGTATTGTATACACTGGGAAGGAAGAATGAGTTTTCTTCAAATATTAAGACAGTCCTTTACTGTTCATTAAAAGTACTTGACTTGCTGTTCATAGATTTGATGTAACTGATGAAAACAAATTTTTAAAAAGTAGATTGTGCCTCAATCTTTTTTTTTTTTTTCCTCGAGACAGGGTTTCTCTGTGTAGTTTTGGAGCCTGTCCTGGATCTCACCCTGTAGCCCAGGCTGGCCTCGAACTCACAGAGAGCTGCCTGGCTCTGCCTCCCGAGTGCTGGGATTAAAGGTATGCACCACCACCGCCCAGCCTTTTTTTTTTTTTTTTTAAACCTCATGCAGCATGGGGAGAATTTTTGCTCCTTTGCTCATAGACATAACAGAGTAGTGGAAGAGATAAGCCTGGGACAGCTTTCGGTGTTAATCCCACTTACCCCACTCATTCTTACATCTCTACCACAGCAAACCATATGCTGTGATAGAATCTCACCAGCCTTAGCATTCAATGCAGTGTCACAACCCATTCCTCACAAATTTGTCAAGGGTCCTAAGATCCCACGAAATTATAATACCATCATTTGTTAAAGTCTATATCCTACAGAAGTCCAACATGGTTTTTGTGTGTTTTAAGTAACTATCTAAAGCCTTGTGTTATGTAGCTGTGTGGAGGGAGGAGGGAGGGGAGGAGGGAGGACCAACAGCTATGTGTGCAGAGGCCAGAAGAGAATGCTCCGCTCTCCTTTAACACTTCCCTCTACCCCTTTCAAGCGAGCTCTCCAAGAAAAAACCTAGAAGCCAGCCAACCCCAGCAATCTTGTCTGTCCCCTTGTAAATAGTTAGAGGCATTTGTGGGAACTAGGGTCTTAACTCCAGTCTTCACCATTACACAGCAAATGCACCTAACCACTGAGCATCTCTCTAGCCCCTAAACTTCTGATCTTCAGTGGAAGGAAATACACCCAGAACTCATTTGGGGCGGCGGGGGGGGGGGGGGGGGGGGGGGGGGGGGACGGGGGACGGGGGACAATGACACACATATTAATAGACAAAAAGTTTTAATATTTGAAATTTTTGAACCTAAACTATTGGGGAAAGTATTTTATCAATTTGATGACAATTACAAATGACACATTACTACCAATATGGCCCAAATGTATGTGATACCAAATTTCAACATCTGTCTCACCTTTCTGGAGTACTATACATAGATGTGAGGAGGTTCAAGAATTTAGACTTATAGCTAGTGTTTCTGGTACTGTGTAGGAGCACTGTTTAGAACACTTGATTCTGATTAAATCACATCGTTCAACAGATGAGGAAAATGAGATAGGTCCAGAATGAATAATTTAGCCAGGGCTGCTATAACTAGGTACTAAGTAGAAGGACTGCACTTCCAAAGACTTGGCTCCACACCATGCTTTTCTCTACCATCCTGCCACTGAATGGCCTGTGGACATAGAACTGTTACTCCCTAATGAAATAAAGCTACACTGTGTTACAGATTTTTGATGGATATTTCAGTTTTCAATTACGTAATTTGGTTCAGATGCTAAACAGTAAGATCACTTTATTCCTAGCTTTTTTTTTGGGGGAGGGGGGGGTTGGCTCGAGACAGGGTGTAAGCTTTGCGCCTGTCCTGGATCTCACTCTAGACCAGGCTGGCCTCGAACTTGCAGAGATCCGCCTGCCTCTGCCTCCCGAGTGCTGGGATTAAAGGCATGCGCCACCACCGCCCGGCTTTTTTTTTTTAAAGATTTATTTATTATGTATTCAGAAGAGGGTGCCAGATCTCATTGCAGATGGTTGTGAGCCACCATGTGGGTGCTGGGAATTGAACTCAGAACCTCTGGAAGAGCATTCAGTGCTCTTAACCTCTGAGCCATCTCTCCAGCCCTTTTAGAATAGGATTTTTTGTTTGTTTTTTTCAAAACAGGGTTTCTCTGTGTAGCTTTGCGCCTTTCCTGGAACTCGCTTTGGAGACTAGGCTGGCCTTGAACTCAGAGATCCGCCTACCTCTGCCTCCCAAGTGCTGGGATTATAGGCGTGTGCCACCACCGCCCCTTATTCCTGGTTTTTAAAAGTGTGCATATAATTAAAATTTCTGAGTCTAATTTTATTGAAAATTTTAAAATTTTAATCTCAAACATTAGCAGATCATATCTTAATATCAACTCATGAAAATATTATTTGTCTTTAGCATATTCAAAAGAAAGCTGCAGAATGGAAAATCAAAATAGAAATTATTGCAGGTAAGCTTTATCTCAATCCTAATTATTATTTTTTTTTCCAAGACAGGGTTTCACTCTGTACATCAGGTTGTCCTGGAACTCTTGAGATCCACCAGCCTCTGCCTCCCAAATGCTGGGATTTAAAGGCATTAGCCACCATCACCCAGGTACAAGCCTAATTATTTAAAAGGCCAAATACTATGGAATGTTATCCAGTTCCGTAGTAGGTTGGAAATGCACTAAACTCAGGGTAAACATTAACCAAGGTTTACCTGTGTCATCTCTATTTTTGCATTTTCTAAACAAACAAACAAACAAACAAAACAATGGTATTAGGTTGTCCAGGCCCTGACGAGTAAAAACATGGGCCTGGACATGGTAGGACTGCTGTGAAATCCACTATTTGAAAATGCCAGCGATTGCCCAGCGGTGGTGGCACATACCTTTAATCCTAGTACTCAGGAGGCAGAGGCAGGCAGATCTCTGTGAGTTTGAGGCCAGCCTGGTCTACAGAGTTAGTTCTAGGATAGCCAAGACTACACAAGGAAAAGAAAATGCCAGTGATTTATGACTGATAAATCACTGAACACCACCAACCTTTCCTTTTCTGATGGGAGACAGAATATAAACATCCACACTGGAATAAGAGATGCCTTTTTTCCCCCTTTTTACAACGTTGACCAAGTTTGCCAACATCACAACAGGAAAACTATTAGAAAAGTCACCAAGTAATTTTGAGAAGCTTAAAATAAAGACTGGGGTATGGTACTGTGCTTGCTTAGCATGCACAAGAGAAAACAGGGGAAATGTGCAATAAAAGGAGCATTTTTATTTTTCTGGAGGCATGATTTCTCTGTGTATCTCTGGCTGTCCTAAAACTCACTATGTAGACTAGGCCTTGAACCTGCCGCTGCTTCCCAGTCCTGGGATTAAAGGCACATGCCACCGTGCCTAGCCATGAGTTTACCATGAATTGGTCCTATGGTGTTAAAGCATCTACCTAGATTGTTCATAAAGACCTGTCTGTCTTCCTGTCATATTAGGTGTTATCGTCCCTTACGTAAACAGAGCTCTTTATAATAGTCCCAATGGTATACTAATCCAGACCTTTGTTACTCCACAAGTGGTCTTCACACCATCAGCTTTAACAACCTCAGAGCCTATACAGAATTAGTTGGCAGCTAAATGAGATTCCTAGATGACCTCATCACACATTATAGAGAGCTATGACCTGTATGTAGGGTTAGACTCTATAGAACATATCACTGTAGTGAATATATAGTCAATAGTGAAAGTATAGAGAATTTATGTTATAAATTAGAAAGCAATGTGAGAACTGGGCTCTCATTTTGTTAGTGGAAAAAATAACTAGGACTAAGCATTATTAAAATGTGGACAAGAAATTTCTGAAGCATGAATACCATAATATTGTCTGCTATAGATACATAATATTTTCATAGGACTCGCTCCCCACTTGTTAATTCTTTTAACTATTCTCCATAACCTTAAATTGTGGTGTAAGTGATCAAAACAGCAGGAACACCATGCACAACTTGACACGTAAGTATCTGAGAGAGAATATGTCCAAGTGATGACTATAAAATGTTATGCGTATCAGCATTTAACACTTTAAAGGTGAATGTTTGGCTTGTATTTTTACAGAGCTTCGATATGACCTGCCAGCATTATACAACTTTCATAAAAAGAAATCAGTAAGTTCCCAATTGTGGCCTGTGTACATTCAGTATTCAAAAGCTTTGCAATAACTCTTTCCACTCTTAGCAAGTTGCATGGGTAAATAGAAAGCCAGACTGAGAATTTAGACAAGTTAACTGTGGAAAGAGCCCATACTCAAAGCAGTCAATATTCTAGTTGAAGTTCTTTGTGAAGTTTTAAGAGCAAAAAAAGAAAAAAAATAATAAACGGTTGGCTATTTTTATACAGCATATATTTTACAAGTTTGTACTAATACATTCTCATATTACAAAGGCAATTTCCTTTTCATATTTGAATCATCCAAACACAAACAGAACTATACATTTTAAAAAACTTTCATTTGGATAACAACAAAAAGACAAACAAAATTTTTTTCCTTTTATACAGGTGGACATTGAAGTGGACCTAATTCGCTTTTCTTTTTAAAAGCTTCCGAAGACAAAAAGCAGCTTAAAATCTAACTAAGATGAATAAAAATGTTGTTACTAAACTACTTGTCTCTAGCACCATTCTCTCTTTTCTTATGTTTTGATGCAGGTTCTTCTCTGTCTCTTCCGTCTCTCCCTCTTTTCATTGGTCCTATACAATCACAAATAATTTGTTAAATTCAATGTAACCACTGCTGTATTAATATTGACTACAATTACTAATAATAGCTTACTTAAAAAAATTAGCAACTTCCCTTCAGAGAAAAAGGCTTCTTCTTTCTCATTGAGTACAGACTTCCAACTAGCCTCTCACTTGTCAAACAGCATAAATGCACAAAACAATGTCCCATCAAGTACATATGTCACTCCCAGAAGCCTTGAGAAAGACTTACCTGGACCGCGTCGATGGTCATCATCATCAAATCTGGGTCTCCTTCCCTGAAAGTGTCCTCTCCCTTTGGGTGCCCCAGCATAGGCAGGTCTGTTTCCCTTCCCCTTTCCTTTATTGAATCTGCGGCCTATAGAAACAAGATTGAGAACTTAGTCAAAAACATCACAAAGATTTTTCTCAAGCAAAGATGAGGCAAAACAACCAACTACTAATGAAAAATTAGAATAATGACCTCCTCCTTTTGACTTCCATTTGTTTAGGGATTCTTGCTGATCCTCCATGATTTTTTTCATTGCTTCTTTTTCCACATGTCCTTCTAGTACTTTCCAAGTCACCTTTCTGTTTCTCAATTGTAGGTTACCATTATGCGCACTTCTGGCTTTCTCAAGTGCTTCCTTAGCTTTCTCTTTAAAGAGAATTATTCCCTACACAAAGAGAAAAATAATGTTTGCTCTTCAGTCTGTAGTCAAATTATCTACAATTTCTTTACTCAAAGCTATTCCCCAACCTAGCACATCTGTTATTACTATTTTCAATGCATCTTACTGAATATTAGGAAGGAATGCTTTGAAAGTAAACTCCAGTCAACGACACCAAGTTATTTATACTATTATTATTATTTTTTTGGTTCATCATGCCTTTTCATGACATGTGCCTCCTACAAATCTTGTTACAAAGTTAGCACATTACCCATCTGTCTTGGGAAAAAAAGGACTTAAAGACAAAAGTAAATGACTAAGTAGGAACCATTTTAATCAACATGCTTTATAATACTTTCTTATTAAATATTTTTTTAAAAAAGACCATTCCTAGTACTTTTTTCTTCTAACAGATAACATTCTTTAGACTTTAAACTGATTGCTAATAAGGACAAAGATATTCACAAACCTCTTTTGCTCCTCTGACAAAGTCAATCCATTTTATTTCACCGTGATTTGAGAAAAGGATGTGTAAATCTTCTCTACAGGTCTGGTCATCCAAGTCACCTGAAAACTTCAGTAAGCATCCCATCTTTCCTTCTAGAGATCTCTATAAAAATAATACAAGACCATCAAAAGGTTTCCTTAAAGGCAAGCTCACCAAAATGGCTCACACCATTCTATATCTACTAAGGAAAACACAGATGTCAGTGCTATTTTAATGTAATATAACAGTGTATTTTTCTTTGCCATCCTATTTTGCAATGGCTTTATTTAGTTTCTTCTAAAGGTGATAGTTTAATATAACTATCTGCTAATAATATTGTGTAGCACTAACGCAATGACAGTGGTAGAATCACTTACACACATTCTCTAAGAAGTCCTTACACAAGGCTAGAGTCCTTACACATGGTGTACCTGGTGTGGGTACCATGGGGACTGAGGGTCCACTCCCACACCACACATGCGTACACAGTCAAGTTCTCATAACTTAAAAACTCATTCTAGGGGGCTAGAGAGGGAGCATGGGAGTTAAGAGCACTTCCCACGGCCGGGCGGTGGTGGTGCACACCTTTAGTCCCAGCACTCAGGAGGCAGAGCCAGGGGGATCTCTGTGAGTTTGAGGCCAGCCTGGTCTATAGGGATGAGATCCAGGACAGGCACCAAAACTACAGAGAAACTCATCTCGAAAAAAACCATAGAAAAAAACAAAAAAGCACTTCCCACCCCTCCAGTCCACCCAGTTACCAGCTCAGATGGCTCACAATCACCTTAACTCTAGGTCCAGGGGACCTGGCACTGTTTTCTACCCACCCCAGGAACTTGTATACATATGGCAAACATTCTCACATACACACACAAATAAAAAAAAAGTATTCTCAGAGGAGGAGCCAGGAATTGCACTTCTTGTTCTTTCAAAGACTTGAGTTCAGTTCCTAGCAACATTATGCCACTCATTTTGAGGATTGGACACCCTCTTCTAGCATCCGAGGGTACCTAACACACATACAAAATAAAAAAAAAAAAAATTATAACACACACACACACACACACACACACACACACACACACACACACACACACACACGGTTCACTGGGGCTCGCAGAGACTGAACCAACAACCAGGGAGCCTGCATGGACTGACCTAGGCCCTCTGCATATATGTTACAATTGTGTAGCTTGGTCCTCTTGTGGAGGAAGGACTCCTAACAGTGGGAACAGAGGCTGTCTTCTGATTCTTTTACGGCCTTTTGGGACCCTACTCCTCATACTGGGTCTCTTTGACTAACCAGAATACATGGGGAGGTGCTTGGTCTTACTGCAACTTGATATGCTGTTTTACTGATACTCATGGGAGACTCGCCCTTTCTAAAACAGAAGAGGAGGAGTTGATTGGGGGAGTGGGAACAGAGGGGAGATGGGGGAGGGGTTGGGAGAAGAGGGAGAGGAAACTGCAGATGTAAAATAAATTATTTTAAAAAATAGAAAAAATATATTTAAACAAGTTATTTTAGCAGGGTATAGTGGGACATACCTTTAGTCTGAGCAACTGGAATGCAGAAACAGGCGGCTCTCTCCAAGTTTGAGACCTAACAGGTCTACAAAGCTAATTATGGGCCAGCCAAATTAACATGGACCTTATCTATAGATAATAAAATCTAGGTGGCCAGCAGGTAAAGGTGTTTGCTGCCAAGCTTAACAACCCGTCCTCTGACATCCACACAACCACAGTGGCATGCATCTGTACACACACACACCAACTTCAAGAAGACATTCTCTCATGTATTAGGTATCAATACTTACTGTTTCAGTACTTCCTGACTTGTGTCTTCCTTCATGTTCTCTAAAAATAAATGTGCTGTGATTATAATTATGTTTAAACTTAACTACATAAGAATTCTAATAATCTTGATAACTACCACCAACCCACTTAATCATCAAAGCAAGTCCTTAAACTCTTTTGATTCTACAACACCAGCAACATGGCTTCCAGGTTATCAAGGTATCTTGAGGCCAACATTTCACTATCAATACAGACAGACCCATTACCACTCAGCTCAAAGCTCATCCTCAGCTCATCCCAGAACCACTAGCTAAATTCCTCAATGCATTAAGAAATTCAACTCTGTCACATGAATTCAACAGACTTACTGTTTGGCTTTTAACTTCGCTTCCACTTTGCTCTGCTTTCTTTCTTCATTTTTTTTTGCAAAGTAATCTTCCCTAAAAAATACAAAACACAGACTAAGTTCATAAAGACAAGAGAATGAAAATTATTTTTTGTTTTTTTTCAAGCGAGAGTTCCTCTCTGTAGCCCTGGCTGTCCTGGAACCCACTATGTAGAGATCAGGCTGGCCTTGAACTCAGAGATCTGCCTGCCTCTGTCTCTCAAGGGCTAAGATTATAGGCATGTACCACCATGGCCCAGCTAAAAATTACTTTGAATATTTGAAATCCCAGCTACACAAAGATTACCATACATTACTGGAGGGGTGGTGGTGGTGGTGGGTAATGGGATTTTTAAGTCAGGCAGGGTCTTACTGCTTATTACACACTAGCCAGGAAATTTGCCATGTAGCCCAGGCCTCAAACCAACAATCATCCTTCCTGAGCCTCTACAGAGATGGGATTACAGGAATGCACTGCCCCACCCAGCAGTTACATACATTTCCTGCCATCACAATCACCTAAAAACTCATGCTACGGAAGTTACACACACACACTCTACCAAGTGCACATGCTATAAAAGCTGGCATCAAATAACAAGCTGTGTAATACAAAGAAGGATACGATGACCCCATGACTACCTTCATGAAAATGGTCGAGTTCAACAGTTTTTCCACAGGCTCTCACTATGCAGCCCATGCTAGCCTTCAACTCTGCTTGCTTCAGCCTCCCACCTGTGACTATAGGAGTACTGGCATTACAGGCACCTATCACCATGCCTAGCCATCCCTTGTGGTATTGTATGTGTGGAGGATAAAGGTTAAGTGTCTTCTACTATCAACCCCCACCTTACCTTTTCTACCCAGCCCTACATGTCTCTCACTAAACCTATAGATCAGCAAATGGCCACTGAGCTCCAGCAATGGCCTGTCTGTGCCACACCATGCCCAGATTCTTCTGTTTGCAGATAGATACTTTAGTGACTACATCATCTCCATAGCCCTATCCTCATTTTTTTTTAAGTTTTATTCGGGAGGCAAAGGCAGGTGAATCTACATGAGTTTGAGACCAGCTTGGTCTACAGAGCCAGTTTCAGCACAGCTGGGGCTACAGTTTGATCCTAAGGACCCATACGTAGAAGGAGATCAACTCTGTCAGGTTGTCGTCTTCTGACCTCCGTACGTGTGCAATGGCATGTGCTCTCCCCCACAAAAATATACACAAAATGTAAACAATAAACTTGGGAGCCAAGGGTATGGCTCAGTAGGTAAAAACATTTGCTGCACAAGACTGATGAGCTGAGTTCAATCACTAGAATCCATGTAAGGCAGAAGGTCTCAAAAGACTATTATAATCACCCAAACAAACACTATTTCTAGAGCACACTGAAAATAGCACTAACTGTACAGGGGATGCTGCTGTTTATACTTTATCCCACTGTATCAATTCCAAATAATCATGTGGTCTGAGAAACATAAACAAAAAGACTTACTTGAAGAGTATTAGCAGACTTGTGTCTTTGTACTTCTGGCCAGGGGTCTCTACAAACTTCTTTGCAGACTGAATACTATCAAACACAGCAAATATTGACCCCTATAAAAGGACAAAAAAGACATTTTCTTTAAAGCGGTATTTTACAACTAGAAAGCCTATATCAAATAATCATACCTTGAATGTTTTGTGCAATGTTCTTCTCATTTGAATATTCAGTATTTGACCTTTATCATCTAGCCATTCTTTTATGTCATCAAGGGTTGCATCAGTTGGGAAGCCTTTCTGTGAGAAGTGGAAAAAGAAGTACAAATAATGACTCCTGGGTAAACAACTCTCGCCAGAATAAATTCTCTCCCCCTCCCCGAGACAGGGTAACAGCCCTGGCCTTGAACTCAGAGTCACTTGCCTCTGCCTCCCATGTGCTGGGATAGAGGTGTGCGCCACTATCACCTGGCTATAAATTCTGTTTTATTCTGTTTTGAAATGAAGCCAGAAACCTACGTGTCTAACTGTAGTAGAATATTTTCAGGTGTGTTACTTTTGTTCATGTTGCATTTGTTTAACTCTGTGAAGCTGTGTTACTTTGCCTGTCTGAAACACCTGATGGTCTAATAAAGAATTGAACAGCCAATAGCAAGGCAGGACTGCTTGGCAGTGTATATATAGAAGGAGAAAACTAGGGGAAGAGGAAAGAGCAGCCAGAGGAGGAGGAATAAGAGTAAGATTTACAGATGTTAGAGAAAAGGAAAAGCCCAGAGGTAAAACGTAGTTGGGATAAGTTAAGGAAAGCTGGCTAGAAACTAAGCCAAGCTAAGGCTGAGCATTCATAAGTAATAATGAGGTTCCATGTGTGATTTGAGAGCTGGGTGGCAGAGCCCCCAAGACCAAAGACCAACCATCATCTAACTTTCTGTCCCTTCTCTTAATTGTTTAGCAACCTTATTCTCCAGTGCAATAAAGTTAATCACCTGAGATTTGCTCCAAAATAACTCAGCTGGAGCAAAGACAAAACATTATTTACATGGTAAGAACTGAAGTGTGGCAATGGTACATAATACTATACAATCTACCTCTTTGTGCTTAAAGCTTTCTATGTATTTATAAATTAACTAATGAAAATTACTACAGAATTCAGCTATTAACAGGACAAAGTTGAACATATGTGAATTAACAATGTAACATTAACAATGATAAAGTTTAGAAGTAAAGTACACTTGCAAAAAAATACAGTAATGGGCCAAACATGTTCTGAGTCTTTATTTTTATTCACTCCATGTATTTTCCTTCTAAATAAAAGTAATATGAAATGCAATGAAGAGCCACTTACAATATAAACAGATCTGTTTTTTACATCATTCTTATACTCATCCGTCACTTCAGGAAGGGGTCTGCTTGGAGATCTTCTGATTTTAGTTTTGTCTGAACTCACTTCCATGAGTTTTGCCTTAGATTTGCTCAGTGCTTGCACAATTACATTAAAGTCTGTTGTCAGCCGGTTTAGCCTGAAGAGTACATACATAAAAATATTGTAAAAGCAGATTTAGTAGTAGCTATCAACAATAACAGAAAACTTAAGACGACTTTTAGAAGATTTTTGGGTTTATTAGCTCCAAAACTAACAGTTCAATGATAGCACAGGACCAAGTTCCTGGGTTTGATCCTTAGAAATGGAAACAAACCAACAAAAAAAGGTCTTACCTGTTGAATTTTATCATTATGTCCAAAGGTACCCAGCCTTCATCCAATTTGATCTGTTCCTTTAAAAACTTGTCTCGTGGCAAATTGAAGTCTCCAAAATAATACTGTGAATAATTACAATGTATTTCAGATGTTAGAGCACTGTATAATGCTGAGTTCAATCATGAAAAATTTTGAAAACTACTTTATACTACCCAGTTCTATTCTTTAAAAACGTATGTTTGAACTTAAAAGACCTAAGAAGCATTTCTCCTAAATAAACTATAATACATGTATAACACAAACCAATAAAGAGAAAACTAAAATGCTAGTGAGCTAGTATAAATGTGTTACTAGAATAAAGTCTCAAATATAATTAAAGATCTAAGATATTAAAAATATCTTTTCAGGGCTGGAGAGATGACTCAGCGGTTAAGAACACTGATCTTCCAAAGTAACTGGGTTCAATTCCCAGCACCCACATGCCAGCTAACAACTGTAACTCCAGGATCCAATACCCTCACACAGACATACACACAGGCAAAACACCAATGCATATAAAAGCAAATAAGTGATTAAAAAACAAAACAAAAAAAAAAAAACCACCAAAAAAAACCCAAACAAACCCTTTTTATTAATCAACATGGAAAAAATAGATTGAGAACTTGAACTTGAGTTTAATCCCCAGACAAAATGAAAAACAAAAACAAAAAACCCCAAGTATGACTACTTGGAATGTCAAAAGCAACATGAATGAAAAAAGTAAAACATATTTAGGCAAGATTCTTGCCAGGCTGTGGTAACACACACCTTTAATCCCAGCACCCTGGAGGCAAAGGCAGGGGGATCCCTGAGATGGTGGCCAGCCTGGTCTACAGAGCAAGTTCCAGGATAGCCAGGACTACATAGAGAAACCCTGTCTCGAAAAAAACAAAAATTCGGGGCTGGAGAGATGGCTCAGAGGTTAAGAACACTGACTGCTCTTCAAGAGGTCCTGAGTTCAATTCCCAGCAACCACTTGGTGGCTCACAACCATCTGTAATGAGATCTGGTGCCCTGGTGCCCTCTTCTGGCATGCAGGCATACATGCAGGCAAAACACTGCATACATAATAAGTCTTCAAAAAAGGAAAAAAGAAAAAACAAAAATTCCTGTAAATTAAAAGGGAAGTTAGGTGCAGTGGTTCATGTTCATCACTTCTGCATTTACCAATCTGAGGCAGAATTTCCCTGAAGTTCTGAAACTTGAGATTCACCTGCCTCTGTTTCCCAAGGTGCTAGGATTAAAAATACCTAGCCACTTTAGAAAATTATACAAACATGTACCACATGTCGTGCACACCTGTAATCCCAGCACTTGAGCTACAGAGGCAGGCCTATCTCTGAGTTCAAGGCCAGCCTGGTCTACAGAGCAAATTCCAAGATAGTCAGGGATACACAGAGAAACCCTGTATCAAAAAAGCAAAAGACAAAAACCCCACAAAAAAGTCTAACATCATTACTAATTGAAGCCTAAACTAAAATGCCTTTAATCCTAGTGCAAGGAAGGCAGAAACAGGTGGAATGAGTTTGGGAGCAGATTGCTCTATGAAGTAACTTCCAGGCCAGCAGATACTACTACATAGGGAGAGATTGTCTCAAAAACTAAACTAGCATAAAATGACATAGCTCGAGCCAATGTAGCTCCTCCTAGGAATTCCATCTTAAAGAAACCAGTAGAGGAGCTAGAGAGATGTCTTAGTCCTTAAGAGTGGACCTGAGTTACATTCCTAGCACCTTAGTGAGCTGGCTCAGGACAGAGTGTAACTCTAGCTCTAGGGGATCTGACACCGCTGACCTCTGAAGTCCACATAACCATATGCAGACACATACACCATTTAAAAAAAAGGCTGGGTGTGGTGGCTCATGCTCTTAATCTTGCACTTAAGGGGCAGAGGAAAGATGATCATCTCTATGAGTTTGTGGCCAGTTTGGCAGTTTGGTCTGCATAGAGATTTCCCAGGACAGCCAGGGATGCACAGTGAGACCCTGTATCAAAAGGGGGGTGGGGTGGGGGGAGAACGACCTGTAGGCCCTGTTTACTAAGATTTAGATGAAGAACATCCATCATAGAACTGTTCCAGTTAAAAGATTCTACACATTAGAGATGAATGGATTAATGGTGTATTATGATGACAAGAAACTTTACTCCCTAAAAACATATCTCATGTTTGGTGGGGGAAGGGGGAAAATTGTTATGCACTATTCTAGTTGGGGATGTTTAGAAAATCTCTGAGTAATCTTACTGTGAATTTCATACTTCTCTTGAAAATAAATAAAGTTAAAAAACAAAACATTATTTTAGGGGCTGGCGAGATGTCTCTGAGGTTAAGAGCACAGAGGACCCAAGTTCAATTGCCAGCATCCACATGGGAGCTCGTAACCATCTATAACTCCAGTCCTAGGGGATCTAATGTCCACTTCTGGCTCCATGGGCTCTAGGCAAGCACATGGCGCACAGACATATATCAGGCAAAATACCCATAAAGTAAACTAAAAATAAAAACATTATTTTGAACATGAAGTATGAAACTTTTTTTGTTTTTGTTTTTGTTTTTTTCAAGACAGGGTTTCTCTGTGTAGCTTTGGTGCCTGTCCTGGATATCGCTCTGTAGACAAGGCTGGCCTCGAACTCAGTGTGAAAGATTTTTAACCTTGAATATCTCAAGAGGGAGAGATCTGAGGCTGCAGGCTGTGGAAAGAACATTATTCTTTTCTACAACAGCTTTGTTATTGTTCTAAGCATTAAAGAGAGCAAATATCACTGTCTCTGCAATTAAGAAAACACTAAAAAATTTTTTCAAAAAACCAAACGGGCTGGAGAGATGGCTCAGAGGTTAAGAGCATGGGCTGCTCTTCCAGAGGTTCTGGGTTCAATCCTCAATACCCACATAGCAGTTCACAACTGTCTGTAACTCCAGTTCCAGGGGACTCAACACCCTCACACAGACATATATGCTGGCAAAACACCAATGCACATAAAGGAAAGTAATTAAAAAGTTAACATGGGGACCACAAACGCAGCTTATTGGTTGAATACCTGCCTAGCATGCCTAAGTTTCCTGAGTTTGATCCCCAGTACTAAGAAAGGGAAAATAAAAGAAAAATAAAGCAGGATAATTTAAATGGCAAAGGAGTACAATTTAAAACAAAAACAGGTAAGAGACGCAAAACAAAAGCAAAAAACACACCATCAACAATGTTTCATAGCATGACCACAATTCATGAACAATTTCCCACACAGCCATTACTGTTACAACACTTCAATCTAAACATCATGCCTAAATTTGACATCCTAACAGAACTTTGAAAATACATACTTTGCTAAAGTTATGCTAACTTTTTGAAAAGAACTGGACAGAATAAACTATTATTTGACAAGTACTTTACCATGGAATTTTATGCTAGCTTATTGGATATTAGACACTTCATTAATTCTTCACATCATCTTATAAATATTACCTCCATTCTCTGTTTTACAGACTTGGGAATTGAACTGGAGAAATGGTTATGAGACCCCATGTCTCAAAAATAAAGCAACACTAGTCTGCAGTGTTACCTTTGGAATGTCTGTAAATTGTTTTTGTTCCAACATAGTAACTTTATTATTTGGGAATTTCACATCATGCACCCTGATCACATTTACTTCCCAGTCCTCCCAGGCCCGACCCCCACCCTTACGATTAATCCCCCCCCCCAAAAAAGGAAGAAATATGTCCAGTTTGTGTTGCCCCTATACTCAATGAAGCATGGTAAAACTCCCAGTGGCCAGCCCCTTAAAGAAACTGAGTCCTTCCCCACCTGTACCCCTGCCAGAAGCCATCAATTGTGGAGAGCATCCTTATCACAATCTTTTAAGAGTTCTCCTTGGTGGCTTTCTGTCTAGGCTGTTTCTTTTCTTTTCTTTTTTTTTTTTTTGGGGGGGGGGTGCGCCTGTAATTCTCGAGTCTCCCAACTTGACCCCAATAATATGACTATGTTCACATTGAAGCTAAGCCAAATGTTTAAATAAGCCCACATACTGACATTCAATGTTCCATTTTTCATCTTAAGGCCCTACATTTCTTTTGAAGCAACATATAATTTTGCAATTTAACAACACAGGAAATCATACCTCAATCTGATGACAGATTTTGGCCTCCAGAGCAGCCATTTTTTCATTATCTCCATTTTCAGCCATTGTGGCTATCTGTAAAATTTCTCACACTGGAAGAAAAAGGTTATTTTTTATATAACAGGTAAGAAAGAGAACTATTAAAAATTACACCACTCTTTCATTAAATTTCAAGAATTTCTAATTTTACAGGGTGTTTCCCTATGAATTCTCATATATCTCAAAAAAGCAACACCCTGTATTATGGATAAGAAACTTAAGGCCAACAACCTGCTATTCCTTTCAGTAAATCACACGCCTCCTCTTCTATTTTGTTACCTTCATGGAGTTGGTAAAGCAAGCTTCAGAGAGGAAAAACTACCCACTTAACCACTTCTCAACCATGTTTAGCTTTAAACAGATCAATATTACAGCCTGTCCACATATTCCTATAGCTCTCAGTACTATTTGTTTGGTGGAGTTTGCATTTCTTTTCAAATTAGTCACAGCTGCCCTACCAAAACTCATTACTGGCAAAAATGAAAAGTAGTTAGAAATAAAAGGTATGGTGATTAGTCACTATATAACAGAATATAAGAAAAATGGGTACTCGAGAGCATGGATACACAAAAACTTTAAATGGGGGCGCTGGGAGGGAGGATGTGCCTGGTATCCCGGTTAACTCTACGGCCAGTTTCCTGTTGCACAGCCTGACAGCAATCCTGGAATAAAGAGAGGCTGTGATATTGGTTTGCCAGAAATCACAAAAACCGGATCTTCTGACTGCTAGCTTTCAGCGCTCCACTAAATAAACCACCCAGCTACACTGTACTCAAGTAAGTGTACGAGCTCATCAGGGATGGCTGCAGTATTAGAATACAGTGATGAGTTACTGTTGGTATACTAGAGACACTGCTCAAAATGCTGGCTTATAACCTGGAGACCCACTGAAGAGCTTGTCATGCTACATATCCCACTTCAGAATTCACTGTTTCAGGCACCGATCTGTCTACCACCATCAACAAGAGACCTAGGTTCCCTCACAAAGCAAACAATGACAAAAACGACCTAGGAAGCCCCTGCAAGACTTCTGTGGCCTAACCAATTTTGGAACTGTTTTGCCAGATACTTCCAAAGAATTTCACACAGAAGCAGCTTTGAAGGAAGTGAATGGCAATTCTAAAAAAAAAAACAAAACAAAAAAAAACAAAAAACAATAAAAAAAAAAAAAAAACCAAGACAGCGACGCTGGGACCGTAACTGCGGCCCCCCCCTTCTCCGGCCTCCTTTTAGTCCCCACAGAACCCCGTAGCGTCTAACCCGCACCGACCATCCCAGACCCTTAAAGAAAGGTCCGGAACATCCGCCTTCCGCCGGCCAGGGAAGAGCTGCAGCTCACAAACCGAAAGGACGCCATAAGGATGCGGCCAGCCTCTACCCCGGGGCCCCGCGAGAGCCGCGTCCTCCCGCACCGGCCCGCCCGGGCCCCTGCCACGTGGGAGAGCCCGGGGCGCCCGCATTTCTGGCAGGGGCCCGCTCCGCGGCCTCCCCGCGGCCCGCGCCCCCTCGGGCCGCAGCCCAGCACACCGCCACGGGCCGCGGCCCGCGCACTGGGGAGAGGCGAGGCCTGCGCGGCGCACAAGCCTCGGGACCTCCCCCTCGGCCGCCACGAAGCTCACCTCAAGGATTCGGACCCCCACGGTCACCGCCGCCTCGAGAACAACGACGGGAGCGCCTCCACTTCCGAGCGAGCGCCCGCGGGCCAGGCAAACGCGCTTAAAGATGGGGGCTCTCCCGGCAGTCCTTGCGGGCGGGTGGGCGTGGCCTCGGGCGCGCTCCTCCAGCGCGACGCCCCGCGCGTGCGCCTAGCGCGGCGGCCTCCCACAATCCCCGGGAGTCCCGCCCTCCCGCCCGAGAAATCGCTAAGTCGCCCAGCAGAATGTTGGGGGGGCGGGGGGTGGGGGGAGGATGGCCGGAAGTCTGTTCGTGGAGATCTTTGTCTTTAGCGTTTCTGGACAGTATATTCGAGTCTTCCCGGAGTGTTTGACTTTTCTTTTAAAATATTTTTTTGTTTGTTTGTTGTTTTTTGAGACAGGGTTTCTTTGTGTAGCTCTTGGCTGTCCTGGAACTCACTCTGTAGACCAGGCTGGCCTCGAACTCACAGAGATCCATTTGCCTCTGCCTCCCGAGTGCTGGGATTAAAGGGGTGCGCCACCACGCTTGGCCTATTTTGATAATTTTTATGTATATAAGTTGCATCGTGTTGTTCTGGGGAAAAAAAAACAAAAAAACCTAACAATTGCTTGGTTTCTGACAGAACGTCTCTCTGAAGCACAGATTGGCTTGTGATTCGAAATCCTGCTTCAGAGCAGTGCTACCACTTAAGAGATGTCACCTGGCTCTTGTTCCTCTGCTGCTGCTGTTTTTATTTGTTAAGGTTTTGAGTCAGGGCCTCAGTGAGTAACCCAGGCTGATCCCAAACTATGCTTCTGCCTCCTGCCACCCCAGTGCAAACAGGCCAACTTTTAAAAATAGTTTTATGGAAGCCAAGAGTTAAAGAAGCATTTTTTAAACCATTTAGGATGGTTCCAGGAGATTTCACACTTGAATCAGGCCTGACTTCATCTGTGCGCTGCAAACTGTGACCTTGGCAAATTATTCAATTTCTGTGTCCCTCAAGATAAAGTAGGGTCATCTAGTACAGAAAACCTTTGTTTTGCTGGATCCGGATCCCTTCCCTGGTGGTACAATTTCTGCAAAACAGCTTTAACCTTTTAGAGATGTTATCTCCTAAGGCATAGTCTTTTCCCTTCAGTTTTCTTGAAATATAAAAATTATTTTCATAAAATAATGTCATTATCTCAGAGCTTTTTGGCAGTTCCCAAAAAGATAGACTATCTAAAATTTGAAGGAAGAAAAAAATGCAGCTATAGATTAAATATAGACATCATTCTGACCAAAGGGAAAGTATTTACTAGAATTATGCTCAGGTAGTTTTAAGTTCAGATTAATTAAGTTCAATAAATATTTTCCAAGTCTATACTAGCTGTGAGACAAAAATCCTAAATTTTCCTTTTTTAAAGATTTATTTTATTTTATGTCTGGGTGTTTTGTCTGTGTGCTATGTGTGTAAATGATGCTGGAGAAGGCACCCAGCCTACTGTAATTCCATTTCTGGGGGATCTAATATTTTGCTATGTCCTGCTTGTATATAGTGCACAGACATACACTCAGGCAGATACAAATAAACACTTAAAAATAACTTGAGAGGAACATTCATAGTAGCATGTTATGTAAATGAAAGAAATTGGAATCACAATAATTAATAATTAAACAGTTAAATACTAAATAGTAATGAAAACTGAGTTTCATTCATTGATATTTGTGAAATTCGAAGGCACAACGCTCAGAGGGAAAAGGTGTTAAATGTAACCATTTTTTTTCCAAGTATTATAAATATAATTGGGGTTTAGGGATTTAGCTCAGTGGTAGAGCACTTGCCTAGCAAGCGCAAGGCCCTGGGTTCGGTCCTCAGCTCCCCCCCCCAAAAAAAAGATAAAAATAAATATAATGAAATAATAATACAAATAAAAATATCTTATTTCATTCTACCATTCTCATAATGAGCATATAATAAAAGGCACCATTAAAAAACTCTAGGAACGGGCTGGAGAGATGGCTCAGAGGTTAAGAGCACTGACTGCTCTTCCAGAGGTCCTGAGTTCAATTCCCAGCACCCACATGGTGGCTCACAACCATCTGTATGTAATGAGATCTGGCGCCCTCTTCTGTATACATAATAAATAAATAAATCTTAAAAAAAAAAAAAAAACTCAAGGAAAGATGGGCAGTGGTGGTACACACCTTTAATCCCAGCACTGGCTCATGGAAGGACAGAGGCTGGTGGATCTCTGAGTTTGAGGCTAGCCTGGTCTACAGAGCAAGTTCCAGGACAGCCAAGGCTACATAGAGAAACTCTGTCTGGAAAAACAAAACAAAACAAAACAAAAAACCTTCAAGGAAGTGAATTATCGCCTTATCACCTTCAAAATACATATGTTTCAACACACACACACACACACAACCTATCATTGTAACCAGTTAAGTTTCAGGGGTTTGTCTGTCTTGTTCTCTTAACCTTCATTGTTCTACAATCAGAATTCAGCATGTTCATTTGAAGATTCTACAGTTTTGAATAAGGAAAACTGCATAATTTTTTAAAGATTTATTTATTGTGTACACACACACACACACACACACACACACACACACACACACACACACACGCTCTAGCTGCATGTACACCTTTATGCCAGAAGAGGGTATCAGATCCCACTGTAGATGGTTGTGAGCCACCATGTGGTTGCTGGGAATTGAACTCACAGGACCTCTGGAAGAACAGTCAATGCTTTTAACTGCTGAGCCATCTCTCCAGCCCCCCATAATTTTTTTAGAAAGTGGTTGTGGAAGAATTAAAAGTAGCACTCCTCAGTCACCATGACTGAAACACCTCATGTACATTTCTAAACAGTCTGAGTGATCATTACCCTTTACCTATAGAGCACAATTGATATAGGGTAGTGGTGGTCATTCTATTTGGGACATTACTATAAGATGCTTTGTTGGCATACAGGTACAGATGTTGGAATCATACAAAGGCATTGCATTTTTAACTACTAATGACACCATTTTCTCTTTTTTAAATTTTTTTTTATTTACTTTACTTTTTGTGCATGAGTGCTTTTCCTGCATGCATATCTATTTGCCACATGCATGCATGATGCCTGCAGAAGTTGTGAGCCTCCATGTGAGTGCTGGAAATCAAACCTAGGTTCTTTGCAGGAACAAGTGCTCTTAACCACTGAGCCAAGTCTCTAGCCAGTCACCATTTTCTTAATACCATTTCATACAAGGTCAAAACAATTCAATGTTCAGCTGCTATCCATTTATGCATCCTTTAGCAATTCTAACAAATAAAAATTGTGATTAAAAACTATATTTTAAAGCATGGCAAAAATATTTTTAGCCTTCGATGGCATGTCAAGATCTCCACACTTTATTAGTTCAAAAGTACTACCCACTGGGCAAGAGCTCAACCACTGAGGCATACCTACAGCTTAATGAAACTGCCCACAGATGTGTAAAGATGTTAGAGGGGGAAAATACACACTGTCTCAAAGGGGACTATTTCCCAAGAAACCAGTAAAAATGATTGTAAAACTCTCTGGAAGATTTCTGTTTTAGAGGAATGACTGGAATACCTTTATACTCGATGTAGAAAGCATTGCGAAATCAATTGTAGGAAAAACAGTCAAAGTCTGCGTAGCTTAAAATGTTGGGGAAATTTGTCATAAAAATATTCACAGTAATCAAATAGTTAAAAATGGGTTTGGTGGGCTGGGGATGTGGATTAGTGGTAACTTTAATCCATTTTTCCCACTGGATTTTGTGCCATTTGTGGTGTTTATCTTGGTTGCAATTTATCTATCATTTATTTTAAGGAAATCTTCATCTTCTCACTTATTTTGTATTCATAATTTGGGATTGTTTTTCTCAAAGAAGGCCTTCAAAACGGTAGTTTGCACTACACCCCATAAATTCTAATACTCTGTGTTCAAATATGCATTAAAATAACAGACTCAAGCGAAGCTTGAACATTAACAAGGTAATGAAATTAGAAAATGAAGCACCCTTTCTAGAGTGGAAAGATAGCATTTAAGAATTTAAGAGCAAGAGGGGACTTTGAAATGTGGAGGACATTCTGGCTCATACTTGAGCAGCCAAAAGGTGGGAAATGATTCCAGAAGCATATTTACTTTAAGAAATCCACCAAGATGCAGACATCTCCCAGGAGAGCAGTACAGAGAGCATACGGGCAGTGGAGGGAGCCCTGGCCTGGCAGCCTCAGCCCACAGGTTAAACCTTGCCTTGAGGACAGCGCCTCCTACTGGGAAAATAACTTTAATCCTGGCTTAGTAGGCTGGGACTGCAACTCAATCTATTTTGTGAGTATGGTTCAAACACAAAACTGAAGCAACAGATGAACTTGAAGGGGCCATAGTAAATTTTGAGAGAATTTCAGGGGTCCCTCAAGGAACAAAACCAGACGAAGTATTATTGTCATAAACCATTTGTACACTTTAGAAACAATTCTCAGAGAGAACTTGGAACTACAAACTATTTTTAATTTTCCTTTTTCTTTTCATGTGTGTTATGCATGTTCACTCGGGTGCATGTGCACATGTGTGTGCCCGCTAGATGGCAGCCTCAGGAATCCTTCATTCCTCCTTAGGCAGCATCCATCTTGGTTTTTGTGGCAGGGTCTCTTACTGGGCTGAACTTGTCAATTAGGATAGACCAGCTGTCTAGGGAGCCCCAGAGGCCCTTCTGTCTCTGCTTCCGCAATTCTGAGATTACAAGAGCATGCCACCACACACACTTTCTTAGGTAGGTGCTAGGGACATTCACTCAAGCCCTCATGGCTTATACTGCAAAGCGCTTAACCCATCTTCCTGGCCCTTGCATTTTTAGTGTAGAGGTTTCCAAGCATTTTTCAAAAGTACAATGTATTAATAGTCTAAGGCCCTGAATAGCTATAACCATATATTCATTAGCCAGTGATTAAGTCTTGTTCTATCTATATGTTACCCACTCCCCAAAGTCCTCACTAGACTCTTTCAAGCCAAATGGCACACATCTTGATATCATCCATAAAATTTTATGACCATATGTTTAAGAATAAGGATCCCTGTTTAAGTCACTATATTTAAAATTATCAAATTAAAAAACTTCAATTTGTCCAAAATTAGGCTGGTCAGGGTGGCACCTGTAATCCCAGCCCTTGGAAGGTTGAGGCAGGAGGACAGCAATTTTGAGCAGCCTGGGGTATGTCGCAAGACCTTGACTCAAAATAACAATGTTTGAATTTGAAGTCATCATCAAATATCTAGTGGTTATCAAATTCTCCTCATTTTCTTGTAAATACCTTTTCAGTGGTTTTATTCAGATCTAGAGCCCAATGCTTTCACATGTTGCCTGCTCTTTGTTTTTGTATTTTGAACTCAGAATTGAACCTTGAGCATCGAACATGCTAGGCAATCACTCTACCAAAGAGCTATATCTATACTCCTTTAAAACTTAGTATTTATTTATGTAGAGACAGGTTCTCATAGTAGCTCTGTAGTCCTGGCTGGCCTGAAACGCACTGTATAGACCAGGCTGGCCTCAAACTCACTATCTCCTCCTGTATGCCTCTGGAGTACTGGGATTAAAGGTATGTGTCAACAAAATCAGATCACTTTTTATTTTAAAGCAGGCACTCACTAAGTTTCACAGGCTGGTTTTGAACTCACTCTGTAGCTCAGGCCACCTTTGCACTTTTGATCTGCCTACCTCTGTCTCCAGGTGGCTTGGATTATAGGCCTACATCACCAGGCCTGCTTTATTTCCTCCTATATATTTTGTTTGTAATGCATGGAATCTTCCACTTTTATTCCATTTACTTGTTAATGGACTCAGGTCCTGTTCCTATAGAGTTTGTTGCATTCTGGATTTGGCTGCTTGTATCACAAGGTGTTATTGAAAATCAAGTCTAGAGGCTTGACACCATTTACACTGAGTATTTTGGCAAGAATAGTTCACAGGTGGTGTTGTAGTCTCTCTACATTAGAAGACGCAGTGTCTCTTTTTGGAAACTTAAAATTGTCTTTCATGAAGGTGTCAAAATGGAGATAGCCTGTCATTTCTACTGCATTCATTAGCTGGAATTCTTCCATACACTAAAAGAAGTTTACCAGTTTCTTGAGTTGTTTTCCTTGATGTGTAGATATAGAAAACAAATGTTTGATTTCCCCCCACACCAATTTTTAGAATGAGATTTTTTTTGGGGGGTGGGGTTTCGAGACAGGGTTTCTCTGTGTAGCTTTGCGCCTTTCCTGGAGCTCACTTGGTAGCCCAGGCTGGCCTCGAACTCACAGAGATCCGCCTGGCTCTGCCTCCCGAGTGCTGGGATTAAAGGCGTGCGCCACCAACACCCGGCCTCCGAACAATCTTTTTCCCATGGGAAATTTTCTTTTGTATTATTAGTACATTTTCACTTCTTTATTTTAATTTCAGAAGTTCGTTCCCTCCTTCCACCTTGTAGGTCCTGAGAATAGAACTCTTGGCAGGAAGTGCCTTCACTGCTGGGCCGCCTCTCCAGCTCCCAACAATTTATTCAATCTGGAAAAGGTGTCACAATCTATCATTTACAGACAAATGATAAATCCCAAGCCTGGAGATGAGAGCCCACGAGGTGAAAAGCCAGGGATTTAGTTGTGTACCTGCACCTGCAGTAAGAATAAGGCTACTCCAGAAGGACAGGGGGGCCACAGAAGGAATCTCAGATGCCAGGAAACATAATCTCATAGTGAATAGCCAGAACTCACATTTCTGGAATGAAACTTTTTAAAAATTAATTAATTTTTTATTTTGTATTTTTTG
The DNA here is from genome assembly GCF_004664715.2 of Peromyscus leucopus. Classification (NCBI taxonomy): domain Eukaryota; kingdom Metazoa; phylum Chordata; class Mammalia; order Rodentia; family Cricetidae; genus Peromyscus; species Peromyscus leucopus. The sequence continues at coordinate 46,594,433 of NC_051066.1, read as the reverse complement.
TTTTTTGTTTTTAAAGATGGGGTTTCTCTGTGTAGCCCTGGCTGTCCTGGAACTACTTCTGTAGACTAGGCTGACTTTGAACTCAAGAGATCACCTGTAGCCAGAAGTTTTCTCCAGTACCACCTGGCTGTGTGGTCCCTCAGCCACTTATAAAATAATCATTCAGAGGCTTTATATTAATTACCAATCTCATGGCCTATGGCAGGCTTCTTGCTAGGTAGCTCTTATAACTTAAATTAACCCATTTCTATTAATCTATGTTTTGCCACATGCTCCATGGCTTTACTAGTCTGCTGGTATGTTGTTCCTTGGGCGGCAAGCTGGCGTCTTTCTTCTCTGACTTTCTTCTTCCTTTGATTTCTGCTTGGCTCTAAGCTGCCTTGCAATTGGCCAATACAGCTTTGTTTATCAACCAATCAGAGCAACACATATTCACAGCATACAGAAAGACATTACACAGCATCCACCTGCCTCTGCCTCCTGAGTGCTGTGAAACTTTGTAAATCAGGAGAAAAAGGCGCAAGAGTTCATGATCATAGGAGAGGGTAGTAGTAGCTTGTTGAAATGTGTTATGGAATAATCCTTGCGTACACTGGCCAATGTTGGAGAGAATGCGGAGCAAAGGGAACACTCCTCCACTGTTGGTGGGAACACAAACTTGTACAGCCACTGTGGAAATCAGTATGGCAGCTTCTCAGAAAATTGGGAATCGATCTACCTCAAGACCCAGCCATACCACTCTTGGGCATATACCCAGGAATGCTCAATCATACCACAAAGATATATGCTCAACTATGTTCATAGCAGTACTATTTGTAATAGCCAGAACCTGGAAACAACCTAGATGCCCATCAACTGAAGAATGGATTAAGAAAATGTGGTACATATACACAATGGAGTGGTACATATACACAATGCTCAGCAGAGAAAAACAATGACAGCATGAAATTTGCAGGCAAATGGATGGAACTAGAAAAAAATCATCCTGAGTGAGGTAACCCAAACCCAGAAGGACAAACATGGTATGTACTCACTCATAAGTGGATTCTAGATATAAAGAAAAGAACAAGCATACTACAACCCACAGAACCAGAGAGGCTATCTAGCAGGGGGGACCCTAGGATGACTGTGGCTTATAATAAGTTTTGGTTTTACTCAATTACTGGGCAAGCCTCAATGAAACATTTCACAATTAGGATAAGAATTTATGCTGTATCAAGCTGATAACAGAAAAATAAATTTTAAAAAAGTGAAAAAAAAATCTTAAAAAAAAAATTGACTGGCCAATAGCTGGACAGGATAAGCTTAGGTGGGAAAACCAGACTAAGGACACTGGGAAGAAAAGGGGTGGAGTCAGAGGAATCGCCAGCCAGACATAGAGAGGAAACAGGAGGTACAGGATGAAAGAGAGGTAACACCTCGTGGCAGAATGTAGGTTAATATAAATGGAATGATTTAAGTTGTAAGAGCTAGTTTGTAACAAGCTTGAGCTATCAGCTGAGCATTTATAATTAACATTAAGCCTCTTTGTGGTTATTTGGGAGCAGCTGCTAAGACACAGAGAAACTCCGCCTGCAAGAATGCCCTTCACAAAGAACACAGTTCAGAGTCAGAAGAGACACACACCTGCTTCTTTACAAGGCTACAGAAAGCATCTAGTAATCAAAAACTTGTCTTAGATGTGTTTTCACAAGACCTCACATAAAATGAGAGCAGCATCCCCATTAATCTGCTAATACGAAAGTTGTAGTTGAAGCTGGATGTAACATGAATGATAAAATGGTCTTTTAATAAAAAAAAAAAAAGATCCAGATATTGTTGTAAATGTTGAAAGACCAGAGAAGCAGAGCCACAGCCAACCTCACCTCGCCAACTCTCAGCCAATTCTGTTTCCACAAATCCTCAGACTGAAAGCCTCTGAGTCCTCATCCAAAAGGCCTCAGCCAAAAAGAACCTTTAGTTCCTGTCTCCTCAGGCCTTATATACCTTTCTCTGCCTTGCCATATTACTTCCTGGGATTAAAGGCATGTGTGCTTCCCAAGCAAAGACATGAGATCTCAAGTGCTGGGATTAAAGGCGTGTGATTCCCAAGTACCAGGATTAAAATTGTGTGCCACCACTGCCTGGCTCTGTTTTCTCTCCTATACTGAGTCAATCTCATGTAATCCAGGGTGGCTTTGAACTCACAGAGATCCACACGGATCTCTGCCTCTTGAGTGCTAGGATTAAAGGTATGTGCTACCGCTGCCTGGCATCTATGTTTAATCTAGTGGCTTGTTCTGTTCTCTGATCTTCAAATAAATTTTATTAGGGTACACAATATATCATCACAGCTGGATGTGGTGGTACACGCCTGTGACTCCAACCCTTGGGAAGCTGAGGCAGGAGGACCATGAGTTCTAAGCCAGCCTGGACTACATTGTGAGCTCTTGTTTCAAAAAAAAAAAAAGTCACAGGTGATTTGATAGTAAGAATTTCCATGTTGTGGTGGGGGTGGAAGCCCTAAAGTAGAGTGAACAGTGAACAAGGGGTGAGGAATTGGAACTAGAGTAAGACGGGTGATTCTCTTGAGAAATTTTTCTACAAAAGGGAATTAACAGAATGCTTCTAAAAGGGGGGTCTAAGATCAACTGAGTGGCTTTTGTTTTTAGTTTTTTGTTCGGTTTTGTCTTTTAATCACAGGGTTTTTAGGATGCTAATTTAAGAATGGTAAAGTCCATATAGTAAAAGGAGAAACTAGTGTTGTGGAATAATCTTTCTGTACACTGTGTCTCTCTGATTGATTTAATAAAAAGCTGGAAAGAAGAGGGCAGAGATGCCGAGAGACAGAGAACAAGCAAGACATGCATGAGGAGGAGGCCAAGTGGCAGCCTGTAGTAATAGAAATGGGTTATTTAAGCTATAAGAACTAGTTAGGCCGGGCGGTGGTGGCACACGCCTTTAATCCCAGCACTCGGGAGGCAGAGCCAGGCGGATCTCTGTGAGTTCGAGGCCAGCCTGGGCTACAGAGTGAGACCCAGGACAGGCACCAAAACTACACAGAGAAACCCTGTCTGGAAAAAACAAAAGGGAAAAAAAAGAACTAGTTAGAAACAAGCCTAAGATATTATGAGCTTTCATAACTAATAGTAAGTCTCTGTCATTATTGGGAAGTTGATGGTCTGGTGAAAACGTCTGACTACAGACTAGTAACCAATGAGAGTGGAGATAACGCCATGTTCCATCCCCGACAAAGCAAGAGATGGCTTCGGAAGCTGCAACGCTGCCCTGTGTCATCATCGGAACCGTGGGAGGTGCAGATGTAGGAGGATCTGGTGGCGAGAACAGTGTCTGCCTAGATGCTTACACTTTGTTTTGTCCCCTTCCCCCAAGTCAAGTACAGGAGAATGGGACCAAAAGAAGAAAGGTTGGATTTTTTTTTTTTTTTTTTGGTTTTTCGAGACAGGGTTTCTCTGTGTAGCTTTGCACCTTTCCTCGATCTCCCTCTGTAGACCAGGCTGGCCTCGAACTCACAAAGATCTGCCTGCCTCTGCCTCTCAAGTTCTGGGATTAAAGGTGTGCTGCCACCACCGCCTGGCTTAAAGGTTGGAAAGGTTAGCCATGTGATGGTGGCACACACCTTTAACCTGCCTAATGTGGATACTAGGGACTAAACTTGGTTCCTCTGGGAGAGCAGCACACTTTCTTAACCACTGAGCCATCTTCCCAGCCCCCAAAACAGTTTTTAAAAGCAGTGAAATTGGTGGACTGGAGACCCTAGGATGTGAGACAAGAAGCCAAAAAAAAATAAAATGACAGGAGCAGGGATTAAAGGAAGACTGGGGGTCACCGCCAAGTCTTCAGGGTGTGAACAGCCATGGGGAGGAAGGGCCGAGGGGCTGAGATGTCTGTAGACTGTAGAGACACAGAGCCGAGGCTTTTGAAGAAAGCGACGGTGTGTCAGGGAGGAAAAATCAGCAGGCCACATTCTGGCCCAGAAGGACACAGATAACATGGGGAACAACTGCTCCCCTTAGAAAGGCCACAGGGGGCCAGTGTCCTCGGGAGAGTGCCAGCCATCACAGTGAGGCCTAAGAGTCAAGGGAAACACTGTGGAAGGCTAAAGACAAGGAAACGTGCTTATTACACACTTGGAACTCCAGACTCTGGAAGGCACATAAAAAGGAGAACCTGGAACTGAATAGAATGAAGAGTAAAGGCAGCTAGGGAGACCTGAGCTTCTGGAGGCTGTGGAGTGAGGCTGCTGAGTTTCTGAAAGGGTGGAGAAACAGATCAAGCCTCATGTTCTGCCCTCAGACATTGTTCCCTGAGAAAGCTGCCATCTCCTATGACCCTCGGTATCCCCAGAGAAAGCAGTCACTACTGTTTTGTAGTTACTGCTCCTCCTCTGGCCACTTTGTGTTATTAGAATCCACCCACAGACGCTCTGACGTCCATTCAGAGGCCAGCTTATTGGGTTCCCCAGTATAAAGGCCAAACTTTTGTAGCTCTATGTCCCTTGCTCCTGATGAAAGGGTGCACACTCACCCTTCACCTTCCAAAGCTTGAGAGGCTGAGACTTGGCCAAAGACTCAGAACAAGTCACAGTGACATCTTGGGTAGCTGCTAGGGAAACAAAGCATCCACATCTACACGGCAACAAGTGAGCCAGGGCAGACATCACTGAGAGAATAAATTACTGTGGGTTCCCACCCCAACATCAGAAAACCATGTCTGTGGTATGATGGTGTGCTGATAAAGATAGTCTTGGACAGGTGTGGTCATGCACACCTGTAATCCCAATACTTGGGAGGTGGAGATGGGAAGATCAGAAGTTCAATGTCCTTCTCAACTATGTATGTGAGTTCCAGGCCAGCCTGAGCTACATGGGACCTACCTCCAAAACAACCACCAAAGATTCTCATTTAGATAGATTAAATAATTCTATATTGAATAATCTTTTGTTCTATCTTAAAATTCTAGGATCAGTGAGAGATGCCTTAGTGGGTAAAAATATCTGCTGGCAAGCGCAACAACATGAGTTCAATCCCCAGGACCCACGTGGTAGAGAACCCATTCCTGTAAGCTGTTCTCTGGTTGTTACAGGATTACTACAGTACCCAGAAATCACCCCCGACACACACACACACACACACACACACACACACACACACACACACACACACACACACAGAGAGAGAGACCAGACAAGATACAAATACTATTGTGAAAACAAATACAGTTCTATAAAAATATAATTTGAGTTCAAGGCTAACCTGGTCTACAGAGCAAGTTCCAGGACAGCCAAGGCTACATAGAAAACCCTATCCTGAAAAACCAAAAAAAAAAAAAAAAAAAAAAAAAAGAACAGGCTAATTTCCACCTGTTGGGGTGTTGGGGGGCAGGGCACATGCTTACACTTTCTTAAAATAACACTCACTGTACACAGATTGTCATCTTTTATTATGTGTTTACTCTAAAACAGAGCAGGAAAATATAATGTAAGCTAAAACCTGAAATCTGGTCTGAGTCTGAGGAAAAGAGAGAATAAAGTCTTGGATTTCATTCAAGTCGTTTGAACTTAGTTCTGGATGAACTAAGAATGGCAGTGGGGGGTGGGCAGGAGGAAGGGCAGTGGGGGTGGGCAGGAGGAAGGGCAGTGGGGGGTGGGCAGGGGAAGGGCAGTGGGGGGGGGGGGGGGGGGGGGGGAGGGGGGGGGAGGGCAGTGGGGGGTGGGCAGGGGGAAGGGCAGTGGGGTGTGGGCAGGGGGAAGGGCAGGGCTCCCACCGCCTCTCTTCTGTGTCCTAGAGTAGACACCCAGCTCTTGTTTCTTGCCAGTTCTGTGTAGCGGGATATCCATCAAGCCACAGAAGCAGAGGATGCCAGGCTTGAGGCTCAGAAACACTGTCGCCATGCCAGGTGACCATCCTGACACTAACCGAGCCATACGGCACACATTCTGAACCTGGCTTGCTCGTGGCGTCCACGGTCAGGCTGGCCCTGTTTCCTGCCACTCTGTGCTGGGCCTTGAAGATCAAAGGGTTAAGAGCGGGCTCTTCTGCCCTGTGCCTCAGGTTAATTAGTCCTTGGATTACTCAGGTCACCGTGCTTCTAATGAGCATTCCTTTATAGAAGGTGGCTAGGTAACAAACAGGATATACTGGTTTAAAACTGTTTTTTTAAAAAAAGCATATTATTATTAATTCTGGGTCATTTAATAGCCTTTCAGCCACTCCCTCCCTTTCAGAGCTTTTTCTCTTACAATAACACTCTGGGCACTAACATTGTCTGTTTTCACTAAGTGGACATGTTTACTGTAGAAACAGCTTACGAGTTGTGGGGGTGGGGGGTAGGGGAGTGTTCTTCCTGTCCTGGCCTCTTTGTCTCTGAGTAATCCATGTTTTATAGGACTTAAAGAATGGGGAAAGGCCCAAGCAGTGAACGCCTTTAATCCCAGCAAAGGCAGGCAGACCTCTGTGAGTGAGAGGTCAGCCTGGTCTATAAACTATCCAGGGCTATGAAGAGAGGAGACCCTGTCTCAAAAAATAAAATAAAATAAAAATAAATAAAACAAAATAAAATAAGAATGAATTGATTACTCAATGAGTACATGGATTTATTAATAGGCTCCTTGATTTTGTAGATTGAAAAGAATTTAGGAAAAGTCCCTTTGGATAACAAGTATACAGCAAACTTCACAGTGCATGTGCCTCAGGGCCTCTGTGCTTACTGTTTCCAGGGTTCTTAACAGGTCTTAGCAGAAATGTTAACTTATCAGAGAGGCCCTGGCTGACCACCGCCTGTAAACAGTACCTGTGTCCCAGTGATGTCTATCATCTTTACAGTACTTACTGTACCTGCTATCTTTTGAACACATCCTAGTTTGGGGAGACTTGAAGTTCATATAACTTCAGGCTAAGGGCATCCTTGAGAAACAAAATATAGGTAGGGCCTGGAGAGATGGCTCAGAGTACTAACTGGTCTTCCAGAAGACCCGAGTTCTATTTCCAGAACCCACATGGAGGCTTACAAGCCTCTGAAACTCAGGTTGTGGAAGACCCAGACCTACTCTTCTGATGTCCAAAGGCACCAGTAGCCATGTGGTGCACAGACAAAGCACTCATACACCGAAAATAAAACGAATAAATAAAGAAAGAAAATGTAGCCAGGCATGGTGGTGTACACCTGTAATCCTAGCACATGAGAGGCTGGGGGAATTACAACTTTAAGGCCAGTCTGAATTTCCTAACAAGACCCTCTTTCAAATAAACAAACAATAATTAAAAGGTAAGTATGAAAAATGAGTATTTAATAAGAATGCAAAATCACCATAAATTGCTGGAGCCTTGAAGATTCAATTATTTCTTAAGACAGGCATGGTGGCACACGCCTTTAATCCCAGCATTTAGGAGGAGGAGGCCGAGGCAGGTGGACCTCTGTGAGTTTAGGCCAGCCTGGTCTACAGAGCAGATTCCAGGACTATTATGGAATATTATTTTAGAATATGTTACATTTGTTTATGCTGTGGAACATTTTTTTTTTAATGATGCAAAGATATGTTGCATTCTTTTATGTTACATTTGTTTAACTCTGTGAAGCTGTGTTACTGTGCCTGTCTAAAACACCTGATTGGTCTAGTAAAGAGCTGAATGGCCAATAGCAAGGCACAAGAAAGGATAGGTGGGGCTGGCAGGCAGAGAGAATAAATAGGAGGGGAAATCTGGGAGGAGGAGAAGAAGGAGCAAGAAAAGAAGGAGGACTCCAGGGGCCAGCCACCCAGCTACACAGTAAGCCATGGAGAAAGAAGTAAAGAAAAGATATACAGAAACAGAGAAAGGTAAAAGCCAGAGCCAAGAGATAGACAGGATAATTTAAGAAAAGCTGGCTAGAAGTAAGCCAAGCTAAGGCCGGTTATTCATAAGTAAGAATAAGCCTCCATGGAAGTTGGGTGGTGGCCCTGCAAAAGAGTCGGAGTAAAAATAACCCAACTACACTGGACAGCTAGGGCTATGTAGAGAGATCCCGTCTCAAAAACCAAAACCAAAAACAATTATTTCTTTTAAGATTTTTGTAGATTTATTTATTTTTGTTTTCCGTGTGTGCTTGTTTCGCCTGCATGTGTGTCTATGTATGTGGACCAAAGGAGTGCCTGGTATCTGCAGAAATCAGAGGAGGGCACGGGACCCCCTGGAACTGGAGTCAAGGGTGGCTGTGAGCCGGCATGTAGGTGCTGGGAACTGAACCCAGGTCCTCTGAAAGAGCAACAAGTGTGGTTCACTCCTGCGCTCCAGCTCCTCCTCTAGAGTCTAAGATTCCATAGACTGGAAAGATGGCTTAGCGGTTAAGAGCACTGACTGCTCCTCCGGAGGACCAGGGTTCAATTCCCTGCACCTACATAGCAGCTCACAGCTGTCCTGTAGCTCCAGCTCCAGGCTACCCGACAACTTTACACAGGCAAAACACCAACACAGATAAAATAAGTAATTAGTTAAAAAAACAAAGATTCCTTTAGCCGGGAATGCTTGTGTAAAAATTTACATAGCTATTGCCGCCTGCCTGGCTTCTGCTTGTCCCCTAAATATAGTGCCCTCAGCAACACCCGCCCTTTCCTGGAACATCCCAGGAAATGTGACTCTGGAGTAACGTCGATTTGACCGCCATTGCCAGCTGCATCAGCGTGCCTTACGCTCCCTGAGAGAACAGCCTCGATCATCTATTGCTTTACGGCCAGCGCCCAAACAGTGCTAAGCCTTCTGAGTCGGCTTTAGGAGGAGGAAAACCTGTGTGGAGGGTTCTCGGCGTGTTCCTTACCGTTTAACCATCAGGAAGGAAGTCATCCCCTCTTCCCCAGGAAGATGCAAGATGGGGAGAAGCCAGGAGAGTCATAGCAGAAGAATTTTTCTGGCCCAGCAGGACCATGAGCATCCTCATCCTCACCAAGTACTCCTCTATCCAAAGCGCTTTGTGTGTGATTGTGCAGGGCTACAGCACTCATATAAAGGTCAGAGGACAACCCCACAGGGTCAGTTTTCTCCTTCCTGTGGGTTCCAGGAATCAAACTCGGGTCAGGCTTGGCACCAAGCACCTTGACCTGCTGAGCCTTCTCCACCCCCTAAGACAGGGTTGCTCTGTGTAACAGCCCTGGCTGTCCTGGATCTCACTCTGCAGACCAGGCTGGCCTCGAACTCACAGACATCCGCCTGCCTCTGCCTCCTGAGTGCTGGGATCAAAGGCGTGCGCCACCACCGCCGCCCAGCCTGCTGAACCATCTTGCCAGCTCTCCTGTATCTTAATACATTTTCCTTGACTTTGGAGATGTAAACGATTCACAGTCCTTCCAGGTGAGTATATAGACCCAGACACACACACACACACACACACACACACACACACACACACACACACACACACAAATAATAATAATAATAATAAAATAATGAGGCCAGAGAGATAGCCCAGTGGTTAAGATCTCTTGCTGCTCTTCCAGGGAGTTTGGTTCCCAGCCCTCCCTTTGGGCAGTTCCTCATCATATGTAAGCCCAACTGTAAGAGAGCCAACATCCTATTGTGGCCTCCTCATGTCCCTTCTCCAACAAACATATACACATAAAGAAAAAAATAAAAATAAATATTTTAAAAAATATAGTACAGAGTCAAAGTTTTCCAGTTTCTCAGTACGAGTTTTTTTTTTTAACCTAAGGTTTTTTGCTTTTATTTTTTAATGTTTATTCTTCTCTCATTCATTATATCCAGATCGAAGAAGTTTCCCCTCCCTCCCCGCCAGTCGCCCATCTCCCCAGATCAACTCCTCCTCCTTTGTTTCCCTTAAAAAAAAAAAAAAAAAAAAAGAGTAGACCTCCTACCGATATCCACTGAACGTGGCCTAACAAGATACAATAAGACTGGTCACAAACCCTCACATCACATCTGGACGTGGCAGCCCAGGAGAAGGAAAAGGGTCCCAAGCACAAGTAAGAGTCAGAGACACCCACACACACACTCCCATTGTTGAGAGTCACACAAGAACGTAAGGCATATTGTGGTGGCCCACAGAGGCTATCTAGTGAGACCTTACTCAGGGTCAGAGAATCTGGGCTTGCTTTACCCAGCAGGGCTGCATAAGGAGATGACTTGGTCACGGGTGTGTTAACCAGGTGTTTGGAGGGGTCTACACTTGGCTGTACAGTCTGCTTTGATTTTGCAAGGGGGAGGTCTTTTGCCTCTCCCCTTGGTATATTATAAAAAGCCCTTTTGACTAAAGCTCTGGGAGGTGACTGGGTATTGACCCAGGGCCCTCCTGACGCTATCCTGTGTCTCTGTCTTTCTCCTTGTCGTCTAGGTTTATCTTTCTGATATTTCCTAATTCCTCTCTTCTTCACCCAAGAACCCTTCAAAAGGTGGGAGCAGGTTGGAGCTGAAGGAGAAAGACAACCGGTGTCTCCTGACCCTGAGTTATGAGACAGGATGAAGTGCTCCTTCCACAGACGTTTTGTCAAGTTCTTAGTTATTTTCTTATTGAACTTTGAGCTTCCTTACTGAAAAAAATATCAGTTTCAGTTCATCCGCAGCCAATGGCCAAGGCCATCTTCATTTATAAGTCATAGATAAATACAGAGGTTCACAGAAGGCAGATGCCATTGTGGAAAGATGCCCAGATAGGTATGCAGGATAATAATCTCACACAAGGAATACAAAACCACAAAAATTGAAGCTGTGTCCAGTCAGATGACTGGTAATTCTTCCTGGGCACATCTTTGGTTTGAGCCATCTAAACCTTCCCTACGCCGGTTGTCCACCGACTTTGGTGAGGCTGAAGAAATGTTTACATGTGTGGTGCTTCTGAACCCTGTGCCGTCCCTGCTCCAAACCTCCAAGAGCCGCCTTTTGGCTAAGGAGATACAGGTGATGACTCATCACTTTGTCTTCTTCATTTTTTCTTTTCTTTGGCATTTTCTCATGTAGCCCAGGCTGGCCTCAAACTCTCTATGTAGCCAAGGATGACTCTGAGCTTCTGTTCCCCCAGCTTCTACCCCCTGGATGTGCCGCCATGCCTATTTTAACGCAGGGGGAATAAAGGCCAAGGAATTGTGCAGGCTGGGCAAGCATGCTACCAAATGAGCCAGGTCTCCAGACAGCTACTTTCTCTTTAAGACTGAAAAATAAGGTTTACTTCTGTAATTTGGGGAAAGTGATCACACCTGAGACCCAGTAACTTTGGAGGCTAGTGTGGGAGAACTCCTTGAGCTCAGGAGTTCAAAACCAGAACCAGTCTGGAATTATTGTGAGCCCCATCTCAAAAAAAAAAAAAAAAAAAAAAAAAAAAAAAGAGGTTTAAAACCAGTAACTGTGTGTGTGTGTGTGTGTGTGTGTGTGTGTGTTGAGTGTGTGTTGAGTGTGTGTCTCTCTGTGTGTGTGTACATGCATGCTTACGTCATTCAGAGAACAGTTCTCAGGAGTCAGTTCTCTCCTTCCATCGTGCAGGTTCTGGGACTGAACTAAGGCTGGCAGCATGTACCTTTGACCATCTCAACAGCACAAGTTTATTGCTGTTGTTTTTTAGTTTGTTTGAGACAAGGTCTCACGAGTCAGCCCAGGCTGGCCTGGAATTCACTGTGAAGCCCAGGAGAGCAAACCTGAGGTCCTCAAGGCTCAGCCTCATGGTACTGAGATCACAGGTATGTACCAATGCTCTTGGCAACTTTGTGTTTATCCATTGACTTAAAAATGCTAGGAAATAATTTTATTTTTCTTTTGTGTTGATTTGGTCTTCCAAAACACCCGGTAGAAACTTCCTATGACCTCTCAGCTGAGCCTCCATGAACTCTAGCCTTGTGTTGTAAAGGAGGAAACAGAAAAGTGGGAGAAGGCGACTCTCTTTTAAGAGGCCTGTGCCCACACTCCTGGTGTGGTTTTCTTCCCAAGAGCGTCTTTTTCTTAGCCCTGCTGTTCCAAGGCCTGGAGAGATGATTCATTGGCTAAGAGGAAGTACTGCTCTTACAGAGGGACTGAGTCAATCCCCAGTACCCACAACCAGTGAGTGTTGGGAATCGATCCCTGGTCCCCTGCAAGAAGAGCAAGTGACCCCCACAGACTCATGTTTGAACACTCCGCTCCCAGCTGGCGTCGCTGTTTTTGAGACTGTGGAACCTTCCAGAAGTGGGGTCTGGCTGATGGAAGTAGCCACTGAAGGCAGGCCTGAGATGTGGCCTGGCTCAGACGCCAGCTGCCTCAAGCTTCTGCCCCTCTGCTTCTCCCATCATGACAGCCTTTCTCCTCTGTCAGCAGGGGTTCTTCCAACCTTTAAGAAAAATAACTGATATACACAGATTTCCGTATTTCTATTATATTTAACAGTAAAGTTTTAAAAATAACCATATCCAATTGGTCTCAAATGGCTTAAAGGCCTCATCTCTTGACTGGGAAGGCAGTGTGACCTGTGTCTCAACAAAAACAAAGGGCCACAAATAACCCAAGACACATTCAGGAAGCTACAAATAACACATTTCTGGTCTATCTGTCCAGAAAAGAACTAGAAATAGAGACTATCTGTGGGCTTCCTAACAAAAGATGTAGTTAGCGCCTGACAGGTTCTGTTGAATGCTCACAGATTACATGCGCCCAGCTGGCCCTATTGATGCTGGTGAGTGAAGACTGGGGGCCGGATAATTACTGACTGCACTAATTCAGCCTGCTTTATACAGCCCTGGCATTTCAGCTTGCCCAGCAACAACCTCGGCAAGGCACTTGTAGGTGTACTGTCTTGTGGTTTGGTTTGGATTTCAGACAAAAGCTGGAACACGGGCAGAATCATGGATACAGCGTGATTTCTCAAGCAGCACAAAATGCGCTCAGGATGCAGTCAGTTAGAACGACAGTGTTCACCCAGGGTTAGGCAGCATGCTTCCATCCCAGCGAAACTCCAAAGAGAATATTGTGTTCTGACTCACAGGGCCAAAGTAAGAGGTAACAGTTCCTGACTCACGTTCTGAACGACAACTGTCATTCTAATAATGACCACACACACACACACACACACACACACACACACACACACACACACACACCGGGTAATGAGAATGTTTCATTGAGATTTTTGTGTCCACTGCTGTGTAGTACATGAAATTCATGTTGTCAGCTTTTTCTCGACTGTGCCTGGCTCCCCATGTTTTGTTTTGACTTTTTTTTTAACCCCTCTATCAGAATCTCTTCAGAAAGCATAAGATAAATTCACCCAAAGTGTGGTGATATTGTGTTCCCCAAAATATGTGCACCCTAATAAACTTATCTGGGAGCAGAGAACAGAACAGCCACTAGATAGAGGCCAGAAAATGGTGGCACACACGCCTTTAATCCTAGCATTCCAGAGGTAGAAATCCATCTGGATCTCTGAGTTCAAGGTCACACTGGAAACAGCCAGGCATAGTGACTCACACCTTTAATCCTAGGAAGTGATGGCAGAAAGCAGAAAGGTATATAAGACGTGAGGACCAGAAAACCAGAGCTGGTTAAGCTTTCAGGCTTTCGAGAAGCAGTTCAGCTGAGATCCATTTGGATGAGGACTCAGAGGCTTCCAGTCTGAGAAACAGGATCAGCTGAGGAACTGGCGAGGTGAGGTTAGCTGTGACTTGTTCTGCTTCTCTGATTTTCAAGCATTTAACCCAATACCCAGCTCCAGGTTTGTTTTTATGAATAAGAACTTTTAAGATTTATGCTACACCCAAGGGGAATGCTAGAGTTAGGGGAAGGCAGTATTTTATCAAATGCTCCTTAAAAATGCCGGTGTCCTAATGCCTGGGAGCGGTGGATATATTAGGTTAGATGGCAGGCCAGCTCAGACTGCACCAGGTATGGTGGCTCACACCTGTGATTCTCTTTGGGAGACAGCGATGACAAGATCTTGCGTTTGAGGCTAGCCTAGGCTTCATAATAAGACCACCAGGTAAAATAATTTTTTTTCAAGACAGGATTTCTCTCTGTAGCCTTGGTTGTCCTGAAACTCACTCTGGAGACCAGGCTGGCCTCTGGTGCTGAGATTAAAGGTGTGTGCAACCACTGCCCAGCATAAAATAATTTTTTAAATGTTGCTAACATTGACACAGTGAGTCATTAATATTTTTATTGTTTTTTATTTTGTTTGAGACAGGGTCTCACTCTGCATTGTTGGTCAGCCTAGAACTCAAGTTGGCCTGCCAGTCTCCTGAATGCTGAGATAAAACATGAATAGCCCACACTTGATTTTTTTTTTTAACATTTACTTATTTACTTGCGTGTATGTTTACATGTGTGAACATGCATGGGCCAGTGTGTATATGCAAAGGTCAGAGGACAACTTATGAGTGTAAGCTCTTTGCTCCTACTATGTGGGTCCCCAGAACCCAACTCTGGGTGTTAGGTTTGGGAGCAAGTGTCTTCACCAGCTGAGGCACCTTGTCACTGGTTATTGTTTTAAGACTACTACTAAATTTGTAGTCTGTTTGTCTTAATTAGGGTTTCTATTGCCGTAAAGAGACCCCATGACCACAGCAACTTTTGTAAAAAGAAAGCGTCTAATTGGGGCTGGCTTACAGTTCCAGAGGTTCAGTCCGTTTTCATCATGGTGGGGAACATGGCAGCACGCAGGCAGACGTGGTGCTGGAGACGGAGCTGAGAGTTCTGCATCCAGATCCACAGGCAGCAGGAAGAGACACTGGGGCTGGCCTGGGCTTGTGAGACCTCAGAGTCCACCCTCTCGTCCCCCAATAAGGCCACACTTCCTAATAGTTGAAGTGGTGTGACTCCCTGAAATGTCATGAGCCTATGAGGGCCATTCCTGCTGAAAACACCACACTGTTGTAGCACAAAAAACAATACTTTCCAAAAATATTTAAATTTAAAAAAAAGGGCAGTCCCCCCTTTAATATAGTATATATCATTGCATTGTACTTTTCTAATTTTGGGAGGTGTGAGAGATTGAATTCAGAGCCTCACGAATGATAGTTAAGGACTCCACCACTGAGCTCCACACAGACAAACCTCTTTGATACTAGTCCATGCTTTTTTGGTTCTAAAAGTCAGAATCTGCTGGGTGGTGGTAGCACACATATTTAATTCCAGCACTCACAGGGCAAGAGCCAGGCAGATCTCTGTGAGTTCGAGGCCAGCCTGGTCTACAGAGTGAGATCCAGAACAGGCACCAAAACAACACAGAGAAACCTTGTTTCAAAAACAACAACAATAATAATAAAAAAGTCAGAATCCCAGCTCAAAGGCTAACAGAGCCACACTGAAGAAGGTGGGGATGGGTTTGCAAGAAATCTAGGCTCTGAGACATTATCATTATCATTTTCATTTTTAGCCACTATGGCATCTTCTCTCGGCTCTTGTCAATCAAATTACCAGAGATCTTGGCCAGCCATGGCTCCAGACTCCCTGACTGGGGATGGGATGCTATGTATGTCACAGAGGGAGGGAGCTAGAGATCAGCAGATTTGGTCTTTGAGAAGACTTCTCTGAGGCAGGAGTTATGCTGTGTTTCTGTTACCTAAGAAACAAGGCTGACTTTCTGAGTTTTAGAGATTTTTTTCATTATTATTATTAGATTTTTCTATGCATTTTACATACCAACCACAGATTCCCCTGTCCTCCCTCCTCCCGCCCCCTAGAGATTTTTTTTTTTTCTGACCAGGCTGGCCTCAAACTCAGAGATGGGCCTGCCTCTGCCTCCTGAGTGCTGGGATTAAAGGAGTGTGCCACCATCACCCAGTGAGTTTCAGATAAAACAGATGGTGGTGGTGACAGGTGACAGGTGAGAGAGTTGTCTGCCTCTTGCTGATCTGGCACCTCCATCCCATCATATAAAGAGCCCTCTCCTTTGTAAGCTGCATCAGTCAACTCAGGCTGCCATAGCAACAAACCAGAGACCAGGCGACTGCAGTACTTTCCAAAGAACTGGAGGCTGGAAGAAATGGCCACCAAGGTCAGGTAAACAGTGAGGCATGAGGGAGGGGGTGCAGGTCTTCTAATGACTTGTAAAGACACTTTCCTACCTGATGAAGGCCTATATTCAGGATATCACATAACTGTAAATACTACCAGAGTATTTGTCCTATTTCAAATACACTGAGGGCTACAGCTTTAATATATGAATACTGGGAAAATACAAACACTCAGGGACATGGGACATATTGACATGGATATGCAAACAAGGGCTATTATGTCTTTAAGCAGCAAGTACCCTAGATCCTCACTGTCCTATGGTTCTGCTAAACGATCAAGAATAAAGCCTGTGAGAAATGGCAACTTTAAAAAAATGGGTAAAATCATTTCTGCAAATGTAAATGGTGTTTGCCTTCTCAAAGTAATGGCTTTTAAATTCAAACACATTGAGCCAGGGTGCAGTGGCACACGACTTTAATCCCAGCACTTGGAGGCAAGGGCAGGTAGATCTCTGTGAGTTCGAGGCCAGCCTGGTCTACAGAGTGAGTTCCAGGACAGTCAGAGCTACACAGAGAAACCCGGTCTCGAAAAACCAAAAAAGAAAAAAAAAAATTACAGATTTTAACGTGATATCATTTATTTCATCGATTCAGACTGCTTTAAACCAATTGGCTCAAACTTAATCAGTCTTCACCACATATACAGTGACTTATTTATTTTTATTGAAAATACAAAGAAAAAATTCAATAAATTTAAAACCATTCCACATCTCCTTACACTAACACCTTGAGTTGATTTAGCACATTACCATCCACATGCATAAAGGCTTTACAGAGACAGTCCTAGTGTGAACACTGGTTTGCACTGTGCTTACTTTACTTAGCACAGACACATCACACTTCTATAGTCTTCCACATAGTTATGCTCATGGCAGTATACACCATTATTTCATTAGCACGCTCTCTTTAACATACAGATTTTCTCCATATTGTTGCTACTATTTAGAGTGCAGACATAAACATTCTCATGCATTTACAATGTTTTAATCATTCTTTAGTTTAAAAATAATGGGAGCTCATGGGGCAAAGGATATAGTCATTTAAAATTTTTAAATTTACTTCTACTTTGTGTATATGTGTGTGTGTGTGTGTGAGTGTGAGAGTGTGCACGTGTGCGTATGCACACATGTGGCACACATAGCACACGTGGAAGGCAGAGGACAGCTTTCGGGAGTCCATCCTGTCCTTCCACAGTAGGTTCTGAGGATCAGATGTGGGTCTCAGGCCTATGAAGTCAGCACATTTACCCACTGAATCATCTCTCAGTATGGTCACTTTTAGGACTCTTTATAAAAAAGTACCATATAGCAACTCCAAAGGGTTGTATCTATTTAAAATGCTATCTGACGTGAGTATTAAATAGTCTTCTTAAAAGTTTTTTTTTCACAATCAGAAGTAGTTTTATTTAAAGTAAAAAACAAGTATTATCTCTTAAAAAACAAAACAAAACAATAAAAGCAGCCTAGCGTGGAGTAGACGGCCTCACGCTCACTCGGGTGTGGATGAATCAGTTGCCTCCCTCTCCCTTCTTAAGTCACGGCGGCACACTTGGGAAGTGCCTGCACACAGAACAAGCTGGAAAAGGGTTTATCTGGCCCATAGGCCACCCAGGTCTCATCTGGCTTCAAAGGGTGAGGGGTTCTTGACCTAGATAGATCTATGTCTCAAAGCGCCAGTGTCCATGGGTCAAGAAGCTCAAGTCACAGATGGGTTCAGAGAGCAAAGTCACAAAGTCTGGTTGTGGCAGTGCCGGCAAATGAGGACAAATTCTTCTCGTCAGTGCATTTTCTACATCATCTCTGCTCTCCATGCTTTCCGGCTGTGCAAGTCAACTTTAGCGCAGGCATTTAACTATAGAGAGGATTTGTCAACATGCATAAGCCTGACACCTGAACTAGCAATTTACACCCAAGCTAGAAATTAAACACAGTCCTTAGCATCAGCAAATATCTGTTTTCTCTGTGATTCTTTTAGACTTGCAATTCTTTTAAGTTGAGTTGTAAACTCTTTGAACAATCATTTGTACAGTGTTTAGTGTAGCTCTCATAGTAAATAAAGAATACTAGCAATAAATTATATACACCACAAAGGAAAAAGACGGTGAGTAAATCCACATTCTGAATAATTCTAAAGGGAAACATTTGAAAGTGTTGTTTTGTAGAGGTAGAGATGGTTCCCTCTTTACATTTCAAATTCCTGCCAGCTGGAGGCCTGCAATATACACAGGTACATCATAGGCTCTTAAAGACAGGTTCTCACTGTAGCCTTGACTGGTCTAGAACTTGCTATGTAGACCAGGCTGGCCTTGATGTCCTTGAACTCACAGAGACCTGCCTGCCTCTACCTCCCAAGGGCTGGATTAAAGGCGTGCGCCACCACTGCCCAGCTATATTATAGGCTCTTAACAGACATTTCATTACATAGAATGAATGATTTTGACTTTTACCCAGTGTTGATGCTACCAGGAAGGAAAGATTCACTACAAAGGTATTTCACCTTTACCACATGTCAAATACTCCAGAGACTCTAGAAGGGGTTAGCTCTCTTAATTGAAATGTATACATACATACATACATAACATTTTTCTTATGTTATTCCCATTAATCCCTGGGCCTGGGAGTCGTGCAAGGTTAGAATTAAAAATCTCCAATGCCCTAGCATGTGCCGAACCACAGTGACGAGCCACCCCAAACTCTGCATTCTTTTTACTATGCCCCAAGTGATGACCGGTTAGTCCTGTGGACACAATCAGACATTATACACACAGACGCATCCATGAGACCGCATCGCACTCGGGAGATTGCCCACTATTTCCCACTTATTAAGATCTGGGTCGTATTTCTCAATGCTCTGGAGATACGTCCCCTTTGAGTAGGAGTACCCTCCGGTGACGTAGATGCACCCGTTCATGATGACAGCCCCGCACTCCATCCTCCTCTCCATCATGGGCGCCGTCTCTCTCCACTCATTTTGTTCCGGGTCATAGCACTCTGTGATTGTAGTTTGTCCACCAACCAAGTAGAGCTTGTTTTCAAACGGAACTGAGCACAATCCATATTCTTTGTAGAAGGAAGAAAAGGAAAGAGCAAAATTTGAATTCTGATATCAAAGGGCTATCATACTTTGGGTACTAGAGCTCCGTAACTGAGACCACAAAAACAGAGCCATGGTGACATTTTGATTCTGTCATACTCATGCTGTACACTGAGCTTTAAAATCCAATCCCTGCCATCTGGCTCAGCTGGCCTGTTCCTGCTGCTCGGCCATTAGCCCTCGGGGATAACCATCATTAATGGTAATCCTAAACCGGCTCTGCATGATGACAAGGCGCAGGCCACCCTCCACCACCATCTTTCTGGGAGCTGTCTAATATGGGGGCTCTTCACTGACATTCATCCTGACACTATCAGCTTTCCAGATGATGGCAGTAACGGATCCTCCGTAACTGGTGTAGGCCTCCCAAGGTTTTAGCAACCTTGTGGCTAAGCACAGACCACCCGGTGTATCAGTTGCTACACTTGCTTCAGAGGATGGGCTGGCTAGCTTCTCTCACGCTGCCAGTCTAGTCAGGGACGCAAGTGGGAAAAGCATAGATCCAAGTCACTGAGGCCTATGGCTACCATACTCAGCCATCATGAAAGACGTCCCCCGGCAGAAGGTTGCTGTCGGCATCAGGGCCCTGTGGTTGGGAGTCTCCTCCAAAGGGGCATACCTCACCTAGTCTGTCAGTGTTTTAATTTTGTTTCTCTCCTCCTGCTGGCTCTTCCAAGTACCATGATATGAAGCAGGCCAGGGACAAGAAAAACGACACACCAAGTCCTTTGGTCGGGGATGTGACCAGAACTGGAAGCATCATCGTGAGATGAAAAGCATAAGCCTCATCTAACCAGGACAGCTACTCCCTGGCTTTCATCACTGCTGCCAGAAGGGAATGCTGTCATGTTGCCAGACCTTACCACTTTTTTTAAAGGCTCCAAACCATGATTTTTGTTTGAAATCTTCTGAATTTTAAATTTTGGTAATGAGCCAATTCAAAAATAGTTGAAGCACTGTGGCAGCCAAATAGGACATACTGTGCAAGGTGCTAATTAGTATCTTTAAAAAAATATCGCATCAGGAAAAGCTTAATATAGATTAAAACTTCACAGCTACAGTTGGAGGTTTCTATTAGTTTATACCGTCCTTTTCGGAATTGTTTTTCAATTTCGTGTGCCTTCTAACACTAGACTTGAGTAACACTGCCTCTTAGACTCTTTTTCAAGTAGCTAATAAACCATTTGTAACTCATTGACTTTGTGGGACACTTTATTTATTTATTTATTTTTGGTTTTTCAAGACAGGGTTTCTCTGTGTAGCTTTGGAGCCTGTCCTGGAACTCACTCTGTAGCCCAGGCTGTCCTCGAACTCACAGAGATCCACCTGCCTCTGCCTCCTGAGTGCTGGGATTAATGGTGTGCGCCACCACTGCCTGGCTCACTTTTTTATTTTTTAAAATTAATTTTTATAGGGGGACCCGTAGGTCCCTGGCCCCCGTTTTGGGTAACTGTTGCCTTGCTTGCTGACCTTGACCTTGATGTCCTCCCTATGCTAATTCCCTGCCAGGTTCCACCCTCCTGAATGCTTAAGGGAAGTTCCTTGTCTGTGTATTCTGCACAATGGGCGTTAACAGCTTAGATGCAAGATTGTAAAACATCTGTAGTGAACTTCTGCCCTCCGGGGTTCTCCTATTGTGCTGTAAACCTGTATTTAAGACCTCTTCCCTCCTTCAATAAACAGCATTTGGCATTAAAAAAAAATTAATTTTTATATTTGTCTCTATGTGTAAGTGTCTGCACGTATGTACATATGTGGACCTTGTGCATGGCTGGTGCCACAGAGGCCAGAAGTGGACTAATGAGCCACCATGTGGGTTATGGATACTAAACCTTGGTCCTCTGCCAGGGCAGCAACACTCTTAACCTTTGAGCTATCTCTCTAGTCCTGGGACACTTATTTTTAAAGTGATCCTCCATATAATGCATATTAAATATATTAATGTAAATAACTTTTCTAATTGTTTTTGTTGTTGTTTATTCTATTTTTTTTTCTAAATCTTGGGGTTTGTTTTGTTTTGTTTCAAGACAGGGTTTCTTTTTGTACTTCTGACTGTCTTGGAACTCACTCTTGTAGACCACGGTAGTCTCAAACTCAGAGATTCACCAGCTTCTGCCTCCGAAATGCTGGGATTAAGGCTTGTGCCGCCGCCATCACCCGTCATTTTTTTCTAAATTGTAAATCTGATTTTTCATGTATTGGATTTTTTTGGAAAGACAAGTCCGACCACAAAATAAGCAGATTAACATGGGACTCAGGTTTCAACATGGTGTTCAAACTAAGGTAACAGTTAAGACAATGGGCCCCAGGCCAGGCTACCTGGGCTAACCCTCATTTCTAACAAACATTCTAGATGGCTGACTTTGAGTAATGCATTTAATGTCACCACTTCAACCACCTGTTAAACCAGTTAACAGTACCTCTCCAGCTCACAGGATTACTAGAAGGTTTAAATTTGGCAATGTAGCTCAGCAGGTTAAATGCTTCCCATGCATGGTGGTTTGAAAGAAAATGGCCCCCAAAGGGAGTGACACTATCAGGAGGTGTGGCCTTGTTGGAGGAAGTGTGTCACGGTGGGGGTGGGCTTTGTAGTCTCTTTTGCTCAAGCTTCTCTCAGTGGAACTGACCGCTGACTTCCTGTTGCCTGCAAGATGTAGCACTCTCAGTTCTGGCACCACATCTGCCTGCACGCTGCCATGCTCCCCATCATGATGATAATGAACAATTTCTGAACTGTAAGCCATCACCCCAATTAAATGTTTTCCTTATAAGAGTTGCCGTTGTCATGGTGTCTCTTCACAGCAATAAAAACATAAGACACCATGCATGAGGACCAGAGTTCAGAACTCTAGAACCCCAAGCCCTAACCCTAACCCTGCAGAGGACAGAGAGAAGGGCATTCCCCAGCGTAAGCTAGACTAATCCAAATAGTGAGCTCTGGGTTCATTGGGAGACTCTACCGCAATCCATAAGGTGGACAGCAATCAAGGAGATCCATCTCAGGCCTTCACATGTATGTTTAGTGTGCTTGTACACAGTGTGGACACACATACCCCCACAAATGAGCGTGCACACCACACACAAACACACCAAATAAATATATAGTGCTGTGGTTTGAATATGGGTAGTGTCCCCCAAAGGACTATATATAAATACTTAGTCCCCAGGACATTGATATTAGGAGGTGCTATGGGTTATAAAAAGTTGGGAACATTATGGGAAGTCTCTGAAGAGTACTGTTTGACTCTGGCCAGTCTTTCTCTGAGCTAACTACCTGTTTTAACACATGTTTCTGACATCACCATTACCTGCTCTTATCAGAGGCCAGATGACCAGAGACCACAAAAGTGGCACCCAGTCTTGGAAAAGAACCTCACACTATGAGCTAAATAAACTCTAAGTTAGTTCCCTCAGGCATTTCATTGCAATATTGTAAGATTAACAAATATAAACAGATTAATACATGTAAAATTATTAGAACAATGTGCCTAGCCAATACTGAGTAAACATTAGCTATCACTCAGAATGACCTACTATTATTACTTTCCATTATAACTTTGTTGGTCGCAACAGAAAGTGACGGGAGTATTATCTAGACTAGACAATATGTCTGGACTACTAAGACCAATGTCAATGCAATCTACGTTTTCAGAGCCAGGGCAACCTGCAGCTGAAGTTTCCTCTCATCAGCACCAAATGCAGGTGAGAGGCGACAAGTGCAATGGGTGGAAGCAGTTACATGGGCTGACAGCAAGAAAGGCTGCTCCATTTGGCAGAAGCTGGCTACTCAGTGGTCACATCGCAGATGATGGAATCAAGACTGGTAGAATGTGCATCCCGGGCCATCACTTTCAAAATGTGATTTTGGAAAAGTTACTCATCTTTTCTAAATTACCGACCCTCTGTTCCCAAACATGTAAATCAATGATAAACAATACCTATGGACAGAATTTCAGTGAGAATTTAAGATAATGTGAAGTGCTTAGCCAATCCCTGACCTACACAGTATGCGCTCAATAGTGTTAACTATTGCTGTTAGTCACAAATATCTCAAGCTTGCAGATTTGAATTTCCCTCTCCAGTGACCCACTGAAAGCCTGATGCTCTGAAAAAAAAAAAAAAGTTTCAAAATAGCAAGGGGACATGATATAAATTCATCCAAATGCAAACTCTTAAACATATGGCATAACTGTAACAGTCTAAAATAATCCATCTTTCACAGTGGAGCTGAACCCAGGGCCTAACCCATGCTAACCATGTGCTCTTATCATTCCCAAGCCTCTGTAACAGGCTAAGAATAAAAGACAGCAAAAGGGGCCAAGGAGCTAGCTCATTTCATAAAGTGCTTGACATACAAGCATGAGTTCAGACCTGAGTTCAGACCTCCAGCGTTCATATAAAATGCTGAGTTCAACAACGTATGCCTAAAATCCCAGTGGTGGAAATGTAGAGACAGGATAACCTTAGGGGCTCACCAGACAGCCAGTCTAGCCAAATAGGTAAGCTCTAGGTTCAGAGAGAGACCCTGTCTCAAAAAATAAGGTGGTGATGCCATCTTCTAGCCTGCACACGCACACACACACGCACGCGCGCACACACACACACACACACACACACACACACCACAGAAACAAGCATTTCTTTGATAGACAACACTTTCCTTTCTGACCATCAAGGTAGCGCACAGGGCTCTGCATATCTAGAACAGGTGTTTAATAGTTCTTGCAACGCAGAGTGAACATGCTTCTAAAGAGGAAGAAACACTTGCCCGACTTTCATCTCTCTGCACCGTCCCGACCGTCCTAAAGACAACAGTTGTATGCTTGAAACAGGACTCCTGTTACCTGGGTGTGGGCTGGCAGTGATAAGGCTCCATTCGTTGATGTCTGAATTGTAACTCTGCACCTTGTCATAGGTGCAGCTTCCTCTGTAGCCACAGTGGCCGCCAATGACATAGATGACTTCATGTAGGACACAGGCAGTAGCATTTCCCACACCTGGATGTCAAGTGAAATCACATCTTAGATCGTTCATGCTTTTCTGAAATGAATACCAATCTGTTACTGTTTCTGTTGTTATGGATGGTAAATGCAAAGCACTGTGTTAGATGCTGAGGGGTAAAAGTGAAAAATGAGGCCGGGCGGTGGTTGCGCACGCCTTTAACCAGCACTCGGAGCAGAGCAGTGATCTCTTGAGTTCGAGCAGCCTGGTACCAAGTGAGTTCAGAAAGTGCAAACACAAGAAAATCTGAAAAACAAAACAAAACAACAACAACAAAAAAAAGTGAAAAATGAAGGCTTCTCTTGCTCTTTTAGGAGTACAAATAATTAAAACACTTATAGTAAGGGGGAAATACCATAAGAGGAGAGAGAGAGAGAGAGAGAGAGAGAGAGAGAGAGAGAGAGAGAGAGAGAGAGAGAGAGAGAGAAACATTATTGGTCAGATCAAAGAGACATTGCTTTTGACTGGAAAAATCACAGCAGGGGTGACATGACTTGCCCTGGGCCTGGTGGTCAGGACTCTGGCAAGCAGAGGAAGGCGAAGCCACTCTATGCAGAGGAAATCCCCACAGAGGCTCATTAGGCAATGTCGAATAGGCTAGCACAACGGGAGTCAGCACAGGAGAATTAAGGACGGAATGTAAGCTGAAGCTAGATGCCTGGCTTCATTCAGCAGGACATTTCAGGTTTATAAACAGAGCAGGAAGGGACTGAAAAGGAAGGAGAGGACTCAGAAAGATGTAGGTACGACTCACATAAGGATTATCAAGGGCCAGCCAGACTTAGAAGGTGCTTTGGGTGTGACGGGAAGGGCAGAGGTGAGAGATAGGTCAAACAGATGGGCTTCCATGACGAGACAAACCAGGCGGATCCTGAACTTGGAAAACTGGGAGACTGGTGCCACGGAAATGTGAGGAGGCGGAAACAGGTTCAGCCGGGTGAGAAGGGAGGCTCACGTTAGTTGAAAACATGCAGTTTGAAGTCTTTCCGCCAACTTTGACTAACACGGTTATGTACCTGGCGCAGCTGAATCTCCTTGCTGATCTCTACTTCTAAGTAAAAGTGGGTTTCCAAGCAAGGTCATTGTGATGGAGAAGAGAGACCTGGGGGTCCCAAAGAAGCCAAAGGCTTATTTCTCCTCTGTACATCACATCCCTAGATGCCCTCCCCCAAAAGGAAATGAAACTGAAATTGGACTCTACTCAAATGAT
Source organism: Peromyscus leucopus (assembly GCF_004664715.2). Classification (NCBI taxonomy): domain Eukaryota; kingdom Metazoa; phylum Chordata; class Mammalia; order Rodentia; family Cricetidae; genus Peromyscus; species Peromyscus leucopus. Next base: position 46,569,177 of record NC_051066.1, on the reverse strand, counting down.
GTTTATCTTACTAGAAAAGGTGTTACTTCACTTCAGACTGCAAGTAAAATCAACTGAGAAAACCTAACATTATTCTTTCTACTGGAAAATGGGAAGCTAAAATGTTGGTCTAAGCCCACCCATCAGAACAGTACAAATCTGGGCTGCACAAACTGGAGCCAACCGCTGCTACCCTTGCCCTTCCCTGGGCTAGCCAGCTAGAAACAAAGTTCTCAAATGAAAGTAATACACCCCTGCCCTTGCCTGTGGTTCGCACTCATAATCCCAGCATCTGGGAGGCTGAGGCTGGAAGATTGGGGGTTTGTGGACAGCCTGGGCTTCCAAAGCAAGACACTGTCTCAAAAAAAATAAACAAAAGAGCAAATCTCTGTGATTTCAAAAGCCAACTGGCATCTGGGGAAGGATGACGGAGTATGGAGACCTCCCATACCACCAAGGCTAAGGTAAAAGCCTAGGACTTTCTTTCCCAGTAGCTACACAAGGCTAGTACCCCACCCCACCCCCAGCAAGCATTGTTTCAAATATAACTCTTCAAATTTTTAATAGAGCAACAAATTTCCATACTCAAAGATGTATTATCTATAAAATTTTTGAAGTTTGTTATCACCGAGAAATAAAAAACAATAATACCAGCAGGTTTACAACTGCTGATAACATACTTGAACCTGGCTGGTTTCTTCTGCAGGAGAGGAGTCAGAGCATTCAGGATCAGCCTCTCAATCAGTAAGCCCTATGTACACCCAGGCAAAGCCAAAATCTAGACAGCAACACGCTGTTACCTTCTCCCACCCACCCACACAGGTAGCTGCTTGTGAAAAGCAGACCCAATACTGAGGCTTCCTGAGTGCCACACTCTGCTCCAAGTGGTCTATAAGCACACGGGTCTTTAGTTTAATCAAGACCCGCAGCTGGCTAATGCCACCCTCCCTGTCAGACAGATGGCAAAACTGGGCAGAGGGGTTGTTGAATCACTCGCCCAAGTTCAGCAGAGAAAAGTCAGAGCTGGGACCCAGGCAGCTTAGCTGCAGAAGCAGTGTGTGATCACAAGACCATCTGCCTCTAAGCTTCCTCGGCTTGTCATCCAAGGATCACATCAGGTCAATTTCTAGTCCAGGTCACATTCCCACACCCTCACTGTGTTAAAAAAGAAACAGAAAGGCCTGGGAAGAAACATTTGGGACAAAATGACACCAGTTTGTTAAGAATCTACCAGCTGGTTATTTTGTTTTGTTTTTAAGAACTTTTATCCCCCCCAGACGGAGGGAAGAAGAGCAAGGCTAAATAATCTCACCAAATACAGTGTTTATCAGGCAGACACTGGGATTCAGTGTGCTTGGCTCTGTGGGCCACAGGAAGTAAGACATCTTCATCTCTGCCCTTCCTTTATTTGGAGAAAGCCTGCATCACAAAAGCACAGGCTGTGTGTCTCTAGTTCTCGGGAGGATGTACAGTGTTATATTCTGAAGTTTTAGTGAGAGACCTCATAGAGATGATCAGTATATTCTAAGAGGGAAAAGCTGGATATTAGAAAGTAGATTGATGCCGGTGTGGTGGTGCACACCTCTAATCGCAGCACTTGGGAGGCAGGGGCAGGTGGATCTCTGAATTTGAGGCCAGCTTGATGTATATAGCAAGTTCCAGGCCAGCCATGGCTACATAGTGAGACCCTGTCTCAAAAAATAAAATAAAATAAAACAACAAAAACAAAGCAGAACTGAGAAACATTTTAAGAGCAATATAGTGGGCAGCTGTTCCACCTATGACCTTGAAGTACCTGCCCCCGTGGCGTGGCCGCTGGGGACCCATAAGACCTGGGATGCATGTACAAAGCAGCCCCCTCTTCACCTCCTCGTGGTATTGGATGTTGAGATCTTGGACCAGGCAAATCAGCATGGGACATAGCTCAGCTTTCCCAGACCCTACAATACATCTCCCACGGTAGTGAGTTAACCCCCAAATAAATTCCTTTGTTCATTAAATAGACTCCATGGATTTCTCCCATTATCTGGCACCCAACGTGGGGTCCAAACCCACAACCCTGAGATTAAGAGTCTCATGCTCTACCAGCTGAGCTAGATGGGCTTTAAAAAACAAAACCATGAATTAACAAAACTAAGCTGGATACAAATTAAGACTTGAAGTAAGATCTAGAAGGATGATATAAGGAGGGAGAATGAATTATACTACTTCCTTCACACAAATTACCTTTCTGTTCTAACCTGAACAGCATCGTTTTTTAAAAATAGTAAAACGCTTTACTCCATTTAATTAAAAAAATTTTTTTTTAAAGATGGAGTCTTACACAGCTCAGACTGGCCTTGAACTCCCTATGTGGCCGAGAATGAACCAGAACTTCTGATTGTCTTGTCTCTGTTTCCTGAGTGATCGATCACAGGCATGAGCCACAGGCCCAATTTATATGATGCTGACGATGAAACCCAGGCTTGGTGTGTGGAAGGCATGCACTCTACTGACTGAGTTCTTTTGTGCAGCTTTCTTAAGTCCAGACAAGCCGGAGACTGTTTTTACCCGGACAATGCTGGGCCAAATTACTTGTATAAACTACTGTAGTTCCTCAAGAACATCTCAGCGTGATACATTCTCCCTAAAATTCCCTCGCAAAGAGGGAAGACTGTGGCCTAACCCCACGCATGTAAAAACCCCAGGCACATAAAAGCTACACTCACCTTTGATCATGTTTGCGATAGGAAGCCACTTCTCTTTGAGTGGGTCGTAGAACTCGGCCTCTTCCGCCGGAGCCCCCTTTCTGTAACCCCCGAGGGCATAGACACAGCCCCCCAAGGTGACTGCACAGTGGTAATACCTGGCATTGAGCATCGGCACGCCCTCTGTCCACTCGTCACCCTCGCTGTTATAGATCCACACCGTGTCAAGAGCATCTATGTTATCTGTCCTGTACCCTCCGGTGACATAAATGTTGGGCCCTAAGCATGTAACACCATAGCTCTCCCTGGTATAATCGGGTATTTCTGCTCCCTGAATCCAAACATTTGTCAAAGGATCCCAGATGTGGACCTCTGATAGAGGATGCCAGTAATAGCCTCCAATGATATACATGGTGGCTGTGGACCTCTGGGAAATCTCTTTATGCATGGGATTCAAGGCATTGTATATTAGAGAGCGTATCTTATTTTCAGTTAGTAGACAGCTTCTTTGGAGGCCTAACGCTGTCTTTAAGTACACCGGGTCTATATCTATGTTGATATAGCTTAGCAGGTTGCACAGGCACTCAATTCGGTTCTCCACATCATGAGCTGTCCACTTAATGACGGGCTCTATGACAGCTTCTTCCTTCCAGACATTGAGGTTCTTCCTGGACAAGATAAAGAGAAACTTCTCAAGGCTGATTTCCAGAAACTCTTCTTGTTGCCATACTTCCTTAAACCTTGAGCACAGAATTCTCCGAGACTCCTTCTCTAGTTCTGAACACACATGAAACTCTGCAAAGGAGTGCATCCCGATGCAGTTATCAATATCCAGGTGCCTGACCAAAAACTGCTCACAGGCCTTCTTTACCGACAGAAACTGCAGCAGATCGGCTGCTTCCAGAAGGCTTTGTACATTTCTTTTAGTTATTTCAATTTGGGAAGTATATGCATAATTTACAAGGCCTTCCAAAATATCGTGGTGGATGCCAAACAGTTTTATTTTACTTTTAAATTTTTCTTTCATGTCAGCTGTGAACATGGCCTTAAAATAATTGCTGCAGGCAGCTAAAACGACTCGGTGGCAATGGAAGATTATGCCTGAAGGGCACTGAAGGGTAATGTCGGTAAATAATCCATCCAAATAAAATGTTCTGAATGCATCCAGAAAATCTGCTGGATGCGATGAATCCTTGAAAAGATAAATGTAATCTTCTTGTCCTTTTAGAGCCATGGCTGCAATAAATATATATAAAAAAGAAAAACGTTTTCAGTTTTGTGTAGTACCTCTAATAGTTAATGTTCAGTATCCCAATTATCAGACATTTATGGCATCAGGCATATTCCAAAACTAGACAAAATTCAGCCTCCCAAACAGCATATGCAAAATGTGCTGAACTATTTATACGATGGTCTATTTAAATTCAAGATAGCTTGGAGCCCTAAATGAGGCCCCTGCATTTTTCGGTTGTCCATTTGCTAAGAGATCCTGGCTTACTACCCCCAGTCACCTAAAATCTGCAATCTGTCCCCGTCCTGAGAGTTCCTTAGAGTTCACACGCAGGCCAAGTGTCCGAGGGGGTCAACCCACCGCAGCTCGGCCCCAATTCAGCGTTTTGTTTTGTTTTGTTTTCTCTCGGTTTCGAATCCCACCAAGAAGCCACCAAGATGGAGAGACTCTCGGAACGGGGATCCCTGCGCCCTGCGCCCTGCCGCTTGCCGACAGCAGACGAGCGGCCCTGGCCGGAGCTGGGCTCTCCAGCCCGCGCTAGCGCCTGGGCCCGGCCCGCGTTCCCGCCGGGAGAGCGCCCCGCCCCGGGGCCCGGCGCGAAGGTTCGACTCCCGGGCGTCGCGCGCCACCGGTGCCCGGTGCCCGCGGCCTCTGCCAGGCCGGGGGCGCAGGTGTGGACGGCCTCCCGGGGCCCACGCGCCCGCCCTCCCACCCGGCTCGCACCGCACGGCCATTGTCTGCGCTCCGGGGCGCGCGGGCTGGGGGGCGGCGCGGCCTCGTGTCCCGCGCGGCCCGCTCGCCCCTCCGGCCGGCCTCGGGCTGCTGGGCTCCGACCTACCTCGCTGGCGGCGCGGGGCGCGGACCCGGGCTAGCGGCCGGCGGGGGTGGGGGCGCCTCCCGACCCTCTGACCATCTTGGGAAGCGCGCGGCGGGGCGCGGTGGAGGCCGCCTGCTGGTGCAGCTCCAGCCCACAAGCGGCTCCCGCTTCGGGGGCCCGCGGCTCCCCGCCTCCGCCCGCAGCCCCCCGCAGCCCCGCAGCCCCGCGCCGCAGCGCCGGCTCCCGCGGCAGGTGGGCCGCGTCCAGCGGTCAGCCCAGCTCGGCTGGCGCGCTCACGCCCATCGCACCGCCTGCTCCTGGATCAGCTCCGAGTCCCCAGTTAACGGCGGAGGGGAGTGTGCACCGGTACCTTCTCTCTCTCTCCTCTGGAGACCTCCTGCCAGCCCAGGCCCGAGGGGTGCGGGGAGAGAGAGAGAGTGCCCAGAGAAGGCAGCGAAACTAAGGTCTGGGATTAGGGCTGCCTTCAAATGCCACAAGTAGCCGCTCTCCCACAAACTCCATGCTGCCTCCAGCAGAGCGCGCAGGAAGGAGCCTCGGGGCTGCTTAGCACACCAGGAGTTAACCTGGAAGCTTCCAGGAAAAGTGGGGATAGCCTGAGTCAAGGCTGAGACCAGGCACTAAGATTCAAGTTATTGTGTTAGAACACAAGCAGCTGCAAGGGGCAACCTCCAGGCTTCTGGTGATGCCCATTGTGCCACACCAGAAAGTCCACGTTCTTATTGCAACAAAAGCTAAGTATCCCATGGTTTTTTATCAGCAAGATTTTGAATGACTTAGGAGCACCTCGTAAACCTGGGGACTGGTAATCAGGTCTGACGGCTGCCACGGAGCTTTCTGGAAGGTCAGGGTGAAATAAGAGAACTGAGAGAATAAGAGGACTAAGGTGGTTCTTCGAGTACTGTCAGAATGAAAGAGTATACAGACACATAATGGCCATACCTTACATGATGGGAGAACTCTGAAACACGTAGGAAGCGCAGAAAACCGAACCACAACCTCTGCTGAAATCGCACCAGAACAATCGGAAGCCAACTTCTGTTTCTACCCCCACTTCCACTCCTGGATCAACCCGGGAAATATAAATATGTCAAAACGGATCACACTCGTTTGTAGCCCACCCCCGGCTTTCCCAGCCAACACCCTCCAATCAGATTTCTAGGGTGGCAGAGGTGGAGGCTGCCACTGCCCCGCCTCCTTGCTTCTTCCTCTTCTTTTTCTTCTATTTTTATACACCCTTCTCATGTCCCTGCCTGCTTTGAGCCTCTGGGAAGGACAAGGGATGATGATTGGCCCTCTTGCCAAGCAAGCGCTGAACAAACACATGCTTGTTCTCCTTTGAGTGGTTTTAGTTTGATTCCACATCCTAGTGTTGGTGCCGGGGGCTGATTGTGTAGAACCTCACAACCTCTACCCCAGATTTCTGAAATCTTCATTCTGTTCAAGAGCACCACGTGATTTTTAGGGAAAAAAAAAAAAAAAAGAAAGAAAGAAAAGTTTAACATCCCAGAGTCTGGTCAACGATTTAATTCCACAACAATGAAAGCAAAGGAGGCTTTGGTTGGGGGTCTAAAGTTCACTCTGTTGCTTGGCTAACATGCAGCCTCCAGCAAGCTACTAATCCACAGACACGTACACTCGCAAGCAAGCAAGCAAGCAAGCAAGCAAGCAAGCGCGCACACTCACACGTGGGAGGAGGATTTTTTTTTTTTAAACAGGGTTTCTCTGTGTAACAGCCATGGCTGCCCTCGAACTTGCTCTGTAGACCAGGCTAGCCTTGAACTCTGCCTCTATTCTCGAGTTCTGGGACTAAAGGCATGTGCCACCACCGCCTGGCTGAGAAATAGTTTTTAGAATTGATTTTGTGTGTGCGTGTGTGTGTGTGTGTGTGTGTGTGTGTGTGTGTGTGCCTGTATGCGCATCACATGTGTGCAGAACCTACAGAGACCAGAAGAGAGACAGCGTTGGATGCCCTAGAACTGGAGTTACAATGACTGTGAGGTGCCTTGAGAATACTGGGAACCAAACCCCGGCCCTCTGTGATTACAAGTGCTCTAAACCCACGAACCATCTCTCCAACACCCCACGGAAATAAATGGTAAGGAGATATATAGTATAGGTTCTATACCTAACATACAGAATCATAACAGCATATGGTAGATAATTCTTGAATAGAGAGGTTCACTATACTGTTATTTGTGCACAATTTTTGCAGGTTGTTATAGGAACCAGCTAAAACTTTTGCTTCCAAGCTATCGGTGCTGCCATACTCCTAATCCTAGCAGAGCGGGCTAAGGCAAGAGGACCTTGAGTGTGAGGCCACCCTACAGAAAATAACAAGACCCTGTCTCCAAACAAAAAAAAAAAAAAAAAAAAAAAAAACCAAAACTTTTGCTTCTAGTGTCTAATGTTCCCTAGTTCTGAATTATTGCTTAAAAATGTGTTGCCTGAGGCTAGGGATAGAGCCCAATTGCTAAGGTGCTTGCTGCACAAACATGAACACTTGAATTCAACTCCCATAACCCACGGAAAAATCTAGGCAGGGAGACATGTACTTGTAATCCCCACACTCAGAATGCAGAGACAAATGGACTCCTAAGGACTCACAGAGAAGCCAGTCAAACCTAATCCTGGAGCTACAGGCCCCAGTGAGAGACAAAAAACCAAGGTAGATAATTCCTAACACCACCAGAGGTTGACCTCTGGCATCTATGTGCAAGCACATCACATGTTGATCAGCCTCACCTTGCCAAGAGAAGCACAGCCCCTGAGGCGTATCACAAGAGCAGGTACTCTTCACCGGGTGCTTTATCGAAGAGACGAGAGGTTCATTTTCCAGCAGGGAAAAACCGCACCAAACAAAAACCAGAGACTACTGCAAAGGTGAGTAGACCTGATACATTCCAGACATATAATAGCATTCATAAAGTAAATAATGACAGAAAACAAGCCATCTAGGATTCCAAGACTTAATGAAATATAGGCCCACCCAGAGAGGAGACTAAATGATTCTTAGCAGATATAGAACCTGGCTTGGAGTTGAAAATGAGTTCACATTATACATCACCTTTCAAAGAGCTCTTGGCTTCTAAACATAATTATTTTTGCCTCATTAATACATTACTAAGTATAACCCTCACATTAAATACTAGATATACTAATTGTGGTATCCTTATCAGCATGAGTAGGTGGTAGGTAAAAAAAGAAATTGTTATATAGTTCATTTACATACTGGGTTGTTACTGATAAAAATAGTAAGTATAATTTTATAAGGCTGATGCATATAGATATATAAATTTACACCCATTCCAGCTCAAGTTACTCAAGAAATGTTCAAAGTGCACGCTGCAAACAGAAGTTGTACAATCCACGGAACAGGCATGTCTTGGTAAGTTCTCTGGTATCCTATAAAGTAAGAAAGTGAGCCAAGCAGTAGTGGCATAGGTCTTTAATCCCAGCACTTGGGAGGCAGAGGCAGGTGCATCTCTGGGTTGGAGGCAGCCTGGTCTACAGAGTGAGTTCCAGGACAGCCAGGACTCCACAGAGAAACCCTGTCCTGAAAAATGAAAATAAAACAAAGAGTGAACATTACAGGGTTGAGAAGACGGCGGAGTAAGGTGCTTGTGGCACAAGCATCGTGGCCTGAGTTCAGATTCTCAGCATAAAGAGCCAGGCACAGCCAAGCATGGTGGCACACACTTTAAGTCCCAGCAGCTGGCTGGGGTGGTGGGGGCAGGAGGATCTCAGTGAGTTCAAGGACACCTGATCTTCATATCAAGTTCAAGGACAGCAGGGTTATGTAGAGAGACCCCTTCTAAAAACAAAACAAAACAAACAAACAGAAACAACCAACCAAAAACAAACAAACAAAAAAAAAACATAATAATGGGCACAATACCTGCTAGGCAGATCACTGTGAGTTCAAGGCCAGCCTGGTCTACAGAGTGAGTTCCAGGACAGCTGGGGAAACCTGGCTCACAAAGAAACCCTGTTTCAAAAAGCAAAAACAAACAAAGGATGGAGAACAATGACAGAAAACACCTGACACCAACCTTAGTCTCCACACTAGGGCGTAGGGCGGCAGCCAGTCGCAAACATGCTTACACATATGCAACCATCCCCCAGACAAAGACATTCTAACCACAGATACTGCTACAATCAGAAGGTGTGGTATTTAGTCTTTAGTTGTCAACTCTCCGAAGCCTAGACTCACTTGGGAAGAGAGGTTTTTTGTTTTCTTTTGTTTGCTTTTTTGAATGTTTGAGATAGGGTCTCACCAGACCAGGCTGGCCTTGAACTCACAGAAATCTGCCTACCTCTGCCTCCTAAGTGCTGGGATTAAATGTGTACTCCACTATGCCTGCCTCCATATAAGTATTTTTATTCCGATCACTAATACGATGAGGCACATATGTACATCAGTCAAATTTAAAATTCTCTGAAGGGGACTGGAAAGATGACTCAGCAGTTAAGCACACAGGCTGCTCTTCCAGAGGACTTGGGTTCAGTTCCCAGCACCCACATGGTGGTTCACAATCCATAACTCCATTTCCAGGGAATATGATGCCCATTTCTGAACTCTCTGGGTACCAGGGTACATGTGGTACACTTACATACATGCAGACAAAAACACTCATACACAAAGAAACTAAAATAAGCAAATCTTTTTTAAAAAACATCCTATGGAGGGCATTCATCTTTGTAAGACATCTGACACTCAGACTTTGGTGTTGTTTGGTAGGTACCCTGGAAGTATTTGGTAAATGACACCCAAAACTGTCCTGTAGGATAGTAACTGGATTTAAACATGCAAGGAACTGTCAATAGTTTTCTCTGTGAATATGCTTTTGTATTGAATTTGCTTGTAATCCCAACACCGGGAGAATCTTGAGTTCCAGGTCAACCTGGACTACAAAGTAAGATCCTGTCTCAAAATTTTTAAAAGTGCATGGGGTTGGGGAGATAGTTCAGTAGGGTCAGAGTGCTTGCTCTGCAAGCCCAAGTGCCTGAGTTCAAATCCCCAGCACCCATGTAAAAGCCAGACAAGGTTGCAGGCTCCTAACATGCCAGCAATGAGTTGGGAAGGCAGGTAGATCCCAATAGCCCACTGGCCAACAAGCCTAGCTCAAATGGCTAGCTTCCAGTTCATTGAGAGTCTGTCTCAGGGCAACAAGGCAGATATGGTGGAGCAGAACACCCATCCCCTGTTCTGACTTCTGCATGGGTTCATGTGTGCCTCACATATTCATGTGCATGCACAACACACACACACACACACACACACACACACACACACCACAAATGTGTGTTCATGTTGAATTGAGGATAAATGTTGTTTGACATTGGTTCAAAAGAATGTTGTGACTTTAGTATTGTAACAAAGTCCAGCATATGGGTCATCAAGATGCCTCTGCCATCGGTTAGTGCCATCTTGCCACTACCCCTGGGGACCTGTTAAAGTTACAGGATCCGCAGTGTGCAGGGAGCCAACCAACTCCCACAAGCCATTCTCTGAGCCCACAGGCACACTGTGACACAAACACACATGAATATGTAAATAACTGTCCATTAAAAAAATACCAGACTATGACTGTATAGAAAAGGTGAAGAAAAGATATTAGAAAAAGGTGAAGGAAAGCCAGGTGGTGCCGGGGTATGCCTTCAATCCCAGCACTCAGGAGGCAGAGGCAGTTGAATCTCTGTGAGTTCGAGGCCAGCCTGGACTACAGAGCGAGTTCCAAGACAGCCAGGGCTACACAGAGAAACCCTGTCTATAAAAAGAGAGAGAAAGAAAAGAAAAGAAAAAAGTGAACTAGCAAGATTTTCTTTTTGCATTGATTATAAAATCCTATGTAGCAACCAGTATTCAGTTTTGTAAATATTTTTTGATAGTTGTTTACATATACAACTAAAAGTCTATCACTTAAATGTAAAAGAGAAACTAACATTTTTTTCTAAGTAACATTTTCCATAAACAATGAGAGTCTCCAAGAATTTTTGTTAGGAAACACTCATGATATTTTGTTTCCATATGAACCATCATCACACAGACATCACTGTGCATAACATAAACAAGAATAGATTTAGCTCTTGGCTCACAGCAAGTTATCCCATAACCCCTCACAGAACACATCTAAAAATGCCTCCGGCAGAGCCAGCCAGGACAGCCGAGAGGGAACGCAGAATGAGCAAGGGTAGGAGAGTTTGCTCAGTTCACCACTGTGCCGCTCTCTGTCCTCTCATCTTGGCTACATGAAGGACTCAGGCTCCCATGTTATGAAAGACAGTGCATCTCATGCTGAGTAGGGAAGTTGCTCCCAGCCTACCCACACACTATTAGCAGAATGTCATACCCATCCAGGGGCTCCCTACAGGTAGCTTCTCAGGTGTCCCTTGAAACAGTGTATGAGGTTAAAGGGAACTCTCTAACTATCCCCTAGAGCTAGTTTCAACAAGGAGATAAAAATTTACATACTGTAAAAATAATGAATATGTGGGTGGGACAGAAATAGTATTGGAAAAGTACACTAGAGGTATAATTATAACTTGCAGTACAAATGGCCTTAAAAGGCATATTTTTTTTTTTTTAAATTGAGTGAAGGGGCTGGAGAGATGGCTCAGTAGTTAAGGGCATTGGTTTCTCTTCCAGAGCATCCAGGTTGGATCCCCAACATCCAAATGGTGGTTGACAACTGCCTGTAACTCTAATTCCAATGTATCAGACACCTCACCTGGCCTCTCGAGGCACTAGATATGCACAAAGACACATCACACATATGCATTAAAAATTAAATTAAGCCGGGCGGTGGTGGCGCACGCCTTTAATCCCAGCACTCGGGAGGCAGAGGCAGGTGGATCTCTGTGAGTTCGAGGCCAGCCTGAGCTACCAAGTGAGTTCCAGGAAAGGCGCAAAGCTACACAAGAGAAACCCTGTCTCGAAAAACCAAAAAAAAAAAAAAAATTAAATTAAATAAAAAACAAAACCTGGGTATAGGGATGCATGCCTGTAATCCTAGCACTCAGGAGGCAGAGGCAGGTGTGTCAGAAATTCAAGACCATTTTCAGCTATATAGTGAGTTGGAGGTCAACCTGGGTTACATGAAACCCTGACTTTAAAAAGCATATTTGAGATACTAGCTAGGTGGCATAAAACATACATATAATACGGGAAGAAAAAGTAATATCTGTCATGGCCAGGTGATGGTGGCACATGCCTTTAATCCTAGCCCTTGGGAGGCAGAGACAGGCAGATCTCTGTGAGGCCAGTCTGGTCTACAGATCAAGTTCCAAGACAGCCAGGGCTACACAGAGAAAACCTGTCTTGAAAAAACAAACAAATAAAAATACCTCGGTCATAAGAAGTAGGTAACTAAATTATGTCTGAATGTATTTATTTTTAGATTTTTACTATATGTATATAGGTTTGTCTGTGTGTGTTCAGCTTCTCTTGGAAACTGAAAGAAGGATTTGGGTCTCTGGGAGCTGAGGCTATGGGCAGCTGAGACACCCAATGTGGTATCACAGACTTAGGTTATATTCGAGAGCATCAAGCCTTCTCTCCAAACCCCCAAATATTAAATACTCACATGAAGACCTGCCGTAGCATGGCAAAGCTATAGACACTGTGACAAGGAGTTTGTTGTCATTGTTGTTTTGTTTTTTGAGACAGGGTTTGTCTGTGTAGCGTTGGCTATTCTGGAACTTGCTCTGTAGAGCAGGCTGGACTCGAACTCACAGAGATCCACCTGTCTCTGCCTCCAAGTGCTGGGATTAAAGGAGTGCACCAACCACACTCGGCTGATAAGGGAATTTTTAGGCAAGGAAAATGTTCTCCATCTGTGGTTTTAGGGCGAGCCAGTAAGTAGTACAGACTTTTATTTAGTGTGTTAATGGTTGCATCTTGACTTGATCTACAGAATAGTGGGGTAGATGAAGGATGGGAATGTACATGAATAGTAGATACTTGCCTATCCTGTGCCGGGTCCTGGGTTCTACTCCTAGTACAATCGATTGGTCATCAAAGACATGGATTTTAAACTGTTTTTTACTTTGCCTGGGAGGTACAGTTGCCACTGATCTAGTGTAGAGGTTTAAAACTGCTAAAATCCTGCAATGTTGCAGGAGATGTCTTCTACACCCCCTCCAAAAGAGAACAATATTAAGAAAGCCAAAATTAGATTGTATCAGTCAGGGTTCTCCAGCATCACAGAATTTTTGGAATGAATCTATCTCTCTGTCTCTGTCTCTCTCTGTCTCTGTCTCTCTCTCTCTCCCCTCTCTCTATATATATGGATAGATAGCTATAGATATAAATCTACATCTCTCTTACTATATATATACTATATATATGGTAATAATACATATATGAGAATTTATTGGAACAACTTACAGGCTGCAGTCCAACAATGACTAGCTGTTAAATGGAAAGTCAAGAGTCTTTCTTCCTGCCTCAAGATCTGGATCACAAGTGTGCCCTCCATTTCTGGAATGAGTCCAACCTGGTTGTAGTTGGAATTTTCTTTTGTCTTCCAACCAGCTCCCAAATAAAGACACTGAGACTTATTAATTATGAACTCTTGGCCTTAGCTTAGGCTTCTCCCACTAGCTCTTTTAATTTAATTTAACATGTTTCTATTCATCTATGTTTTGCTTCAGGGCTTTTACCCTTTCATTCTGTATGTCCTACTTTCTTGCTTCCTCTGTGTCTGTCTGTCTGGCCCCTGGTGTCTCCCTGGTATCTCGTTTTCTATCTTCCCTGAGCCTAAATTCCTCCTCCTACTGACTCTCCCTGCCCGGAAGTCCTGCCTATCCCTCCTCCCTCACTATTGGCCATTCAGCCTTTTATTAGACCCATCAGGTGCCTTAGGCAGGCCAGGGGAAACAGCAACACATCTTTGCATAGTTAAACAAATGTTCCTCAACACTTGGCCCCTCTAAGTAAGCAGCCACACATGAAGATCTCCAAGCTTATATGTGATAAGGGAAACATTACAAACTGTCCCCAGTTTAACGGAAATTGCCAGGAATGGAACGGAAGGTGGAGTGGTTACCTACTAGCAGGATAGAGGCTCCTAAGAACAAAAGACTGTTTAGGATTGATCCAGGACCTTGAGCTGGCTAGATTCACGTTCCACCACTGACCTACATCCCCAGGCTCCCTTCAGTGCATTTCAGAACCTTCACTCAAATCCCGCAGCAGCTCCTACGAATGCATCACATCCTGAATGCAGTGCCTAAGCAATCCAGAGGCGAGGGTGCTTCTCCTCATTGAGTGCTCTCCTATCTCTAGTCTTTTCTACCTTGGTGTAGCCCTGCCTGTCTTCTTTATAACCAACATAGTTCCGTGTAAGTAACGAGTGGCTTCTGTCCCAGAATGTCATGATAGTTTTCTCCAAACTGGTACCTCACTCCACTGTAGGGCACTATGGGGATTTATCCTAAGTCAGCTCTTCCTTTTGTCTAACACGTTGGTTCTCAACCAATCATGACCCATTTGGGGGAATCAAACAACCCTTTCACAGGGGTCACCTGAGGCATCAGAAAGCACAGCTCTTTACATTACAATCTGTAACAGTAGCAAGATGACAGTTATAAAATAGCAACAAAAATAATTGCATGGTTATAGGGTCACCACTCCATAAGGAACTTAGATAGAACATATTAAGTATTAGATTCAGGTTCTTTAGGATAGGACACCTTTGAATGATCTTTATAACATGCCGTTTACCTATGCTCTATACTTCTCTGGATTTTAGAATGTGTTTCTTGCTTGATATTGTTTACACTGGTTGTAGTTACATCTTATCTAGGTCATTATCCCTCTTAATTTCTGGACAATATTTGATAACCATTCCTTTGTATATAGTCTTGTATTAGTTTAGAACCTTCTTATTTAGACAAAAAGGGGGAGATGTAGTGGGTAGCCATTCCAGCTTGGATCTGGAAGTTCCAACCCCCATTGAGACTCTGGCAACTGTCACGCCTACGAGGCGGGGCGAGGGGAGGTGCTGGAAACCCAAGAGCTGGATGGGCGAGCGCTCTCTCTGGGCGCGCACTCTGTGCCTGGACCCTGGACGGTGGAGATTGACTGTGCAGAGCTCCAGAGAACACTGCTGGATTGCGATACACCTTCCCCAGACCCCCGCAACCTATCCATTCCTTCATTTGTAAGTCATCCACTAAATAAATCTTCCTTTTAACTACGTGGAGTGGCCTTTATAATTTCCCCCAATAACTATATTCAAGGGTTGAGGCATTAGGAAGGTTGAGAACCACTGGTCTTACATCTTTAAAGACACAAAACTTTGTAGACATCACTCAGTCTCAATTGGTTTAATCTCAATTGGTTTAATACTCAGAATAATCTATGTCATTTTCTTTTATTTATTTATTTACTTACTTATTTTTATTTAAAATTAAATTTTTTAATTTTATTTTTTGTGGATGTTCTGCCTGCAAGGTATGCAGTGCCATGGAAGACCAGAAGAGGGCATCAGATCCCCTGGGACTTGAGTTAGTTACTTTTTAAGCTCTTGATCACCAAAAAGTAATTACCAAACCGAATGCAAGTTTTGTTATTATGAAAATTTTGAACCTGAACAATCCATTCAAATTCTATAACAGTTTTAAATACATATGTATTAAACATTCTTGCAACTCCCAGCACTCAGGAGACAAAGACAGGCAGATCTCTGTGAGTGCGAGGCCAGCCTAGCCTACAGATCAAGTTCCAGGAAAGCCAGGGATATTATACCCTGTTAATCCCTGTCACAAAAGATAAAAACAAAATAAAACATATTGGTTATAAAGGGAGAAATAAATCTAGATACAGTAAAATTGCCTTCAATATACCTTTCATCAATAGATTCCATCTACACACACAAAATTAACAAGGAAAATTTAGAGTGAAATATAGCCAAAGATCAAACAGACTTAGCGCACATCTCTAGGGCATTTCCTCCATGCTCTGCAGAATAACATTCCTCTCATCGGCCCATGGGATCTTCCCTAGAGCAGATCACATGTTTTGCCATAAAGTAAGTGTGGTGGTTTGATTTTGTTGGAGGAAGTGTGTTGTGGGATATTTTGATCACACTCTGACAGTCCTGAGACTGACAAAGTTTAATTTGAATCAGAGAGTGGAGCTAGCTACTAGCTGACCAAAATCAACCATAGAGATTTTGGAGGACCTAGGACATGTATAGAGACACAGACGTGGCAGGGAGGGGTTTAGATAGATTCTCAGCCCTTTTCGGATTGAGGAAGGAGCTAGAGGAGGTCAGTGGCTGCTTCTCCATGATTTTTCTCATCATTCAGGTTCTTACCCCAATATCTGACTCCTGAGTTTTTATTGATAAAGAAGAATTAGATAAATGCTTCATCTGGCACCCAACGTGGTGCACAAGATCATGAGGCAGACACTTGCCACTGGCTTTGCAGTCACTAGAGTTGCTGCCATGGCTGGTTTTTCCTTTTTCCCTCCAGGCCCTCTGCAGGATCTGGGGTTTTCCTGTTGCAGCCTCTCTACAGCAGCATCCAGCTGCCACACAGTTCCAGCCCCAAATGCCACAGGCAACTGGGCCATAAACGCCACTGGAGTTAGCCACCCACCACTGGCTGGCTCTGTCATTCAGGCAGTCCCATGCCCTTGCTTCCCTCCATGTAGGCTTCTTCCACACATCCCCCTGTGTCTGCTTTTCAGGCAGCTCATTCTCTCTCTTTGTGGGATGCCGTCTTCCCCTGGACCCCCTCCTCGGGCCGCTGCCACACCAAATCAGCCACCTTGACACCCACTGGGACATTTACTGCTGCTGCTGCCACTGCCACACACTCTCAGCCCCCAGCTACACATAAGCTGCTGAAACTGCCCTCGTCTAGGCCATGCACCACCCATGTTCTGTGCCCAGCAGTGTGGTACAGTGACAGGCAATCACACACTTCGCTGCCATCATCATCAAATCTGTAGAGACACCTGAGAATTCTTAAAGGGGGAATTAGTTTTTTAAAAAAAGGTTTTCCCCACATTAAGAATGGGGAACAATATTGTGATACAGGGAGTTAGGTCTGTATGGTTCCATAATGGATGGTTTGAAAATGGAAAAATTAAATGAATGGATAATCAACTTATCTGGGACTGATATTATGTTGATTATAATCATGATCAGTTTGGTAATTCATGTTTTATCCTTTAAAAAGTGGTTTGATATTGGTACCAAATACAAAAAATTGACTGATAAGACATAATCTTTGGAAAGACCTACTAATGAAACCAAGAAAAATATCCACACAGAGACAGAGGAGTTTAGAGCAGAACCTAATGTAACATTGCATTATGAAACTGAAAGGGAGTGCCCAAGATTATCAGAAAAACAACCTTAATTTACCATTTACCATTCATGAACAACCACCAGATGATAGGCATCCCCAAGACAATAAGAATTTAACTGGGATCCTGTAGAAATGTTAGATTTGAAGAGATTTAAGGAAGTAGTAGTTTCATATGATAGGCATTCACCTTTTGTGAAACAGATGTTAAATTCATGGGCAAATCAGAACAGAATTATTCCATAAGACTAGAAAAATTTACTTACAGCAATATTGGAAGCTGGTCCTCAGTTACAATGGAAAACATGGTGAAGAGAGGAGCTAGGGTCATATAACAATTAAGTAGGGCTAGAGGTAGTGAAATTTGCCAAGACCAGCTACTTAGTGAAGGCCAGTATGCTGATTTGCAAAGACAGATTATGTTTGATGATCACACCTTGGACCCAGCAGCTTTGAATGCTTGGGACAGGGTTGAAGAATCAGGAAAGATATCTGAGAGTTGTTTATTAAAATTATATAATACCCAAAAGAAGCCTTCACTGATTTTTTTTGTAAAGATTTGACCTCAGCTGTAATACAATGATATCAGATCCAGAAGTTAGACAAATATTAATTGAATCTTTGGCTTTTGAAAATGCTAATTCAGAATACAAAAGGGTTATTAGGCCTTTAAAAGCAAGATCAGCATCCATAGATGAATGGATTAGAAATATAGCTGATATTGGATCTCAAACTTATGATACTTGGATAGGAGAAGTGATTTCTAAAAATCTTTTTTTAAAGAATTATTTATTTATTATGTATACACAGTGTTCTGCCTGCATGTATGCCTGCACACCAGAAGAGGGCACCAGATCTCATTACAGATGGCTGTGAGTCACCATGTGGTTGCTGGAATTGAACTCAGGACCTCTGGAAGAACAGCCAGTACTCTTAACCTCTGAGCCATCTCTCCAGCCCGATTTCTAAAAATCTAAAGAAAAATCAAAAGGTTAGATGTTTTAATTGTGATAAACCAGGTCATCTGAAGAGGGATTTTAGACAAGACATTTCTGAAACAATGTTTTTTCTAGAAATCACCCTAAGTGAAAGCCCCAGCCTTCTGGAGTATACAGAAGGTGTGGCAAAGGCCAGCATTGGACTAATGAATTCAGATAAACATGGGACAGGCAAGGGAACCCTTAGCTACTGAAAACCCACCTTGTGGGGTGTCTCTGGTAGGCTCCCATGTCAAATTTGGTTCAATCATTCCCTGTCATCTTTGGGGAAACTCCTCCACAGAGCAATTATAAGACTTAATGCCTGTTGTTAAAAAGCATACTGCTCTGGATGGCAGAACAGCTTCAGTAGATAACACAAAATTTTCACGAGAAACCATAAAACAAGTATTTTGGCAAACTCCTGTATATGATCAAAGACCAAAGCTAAAAATACAAATAAATGGTATTGTGATTGAAGGTTTACTAGACATAGGTATGGATGTAACACTAATTTCACCAAAATCTTGGCATCCAGATTGGCTTCTTCAGGAGAAAAATATTCAACTTCTATGGACTGGAACTTTATCTCAGGTAAAACAAAGTACACGATGATTTTATAGGGCCAGAAGGACAGGAAAAATAAAACAGTATGTGGCTAACACAGCAATGAATCTATGGGGATGTGATTTGTTACCACAATGGAAAACACAGATTAATATTCCCCCAATCTCAGAAACAAACCACAAACTAAAGTATGCTTTTGATAAAAATATTAAAAGGCATTATCAAGAACAGTCACCAACTGTTCAGGTTGTACATAAGTAGGGCATAACAGCTGTTGGTCTTTCAAAGGTACCAACAAGCCTACCTTTAAAATGGTTAACTGACAAACCTGTCTGGGTGGAACAATGGCCATTGACATCAGAAAAATTACAGGCACTAGAACAGCTGGTATAGGAGCAGCTAAGTGCTTAACATATTTTCTTAGTTAGGGTTTACTATTGTTGTGAGGAGACATTATGACCACAGCAACTCCTATAAAGAAAACAGGTAATTAAGGGTACTTGCTTATAGCTCAGTCCATCATGTTGCAGAGCATGGAGGCATGCAAGCAGATATGGTGCTGGAACTGAGAGTTCCACATCTTGACTCAGAGGTAACAGGAAGTCCTCTAACTGTCACACCCATTGAAGCTTGAGAAAAAAACTCTCAAAGCTCACCCCCACAGTGACATACTTCCAACAGAAGGTGTGACTCAGATTAAAGGTGTGTCTTCCAGCCTAAAGGCCTGGATTAAAGGCCTGTGACATCCAACCTCCTCCAACAAGACCGTACGTCCTCCAACAAAGCCATGCCTCCTAGTGTCACCCTCTATGAGTTTATGGGGACCAAATACATTCAAACTACCACAGTATTGAAGAACCAAGGGCTGGAGGGCTGGAGAGATGGCTCAGTGGTTAAGAGCACTGTGCTGCTCTTCCAGAGGTCCTGAGTTCAATTCCCAGCGACCACATGGTGGCTCACAGCCATCTGTAATGAGATCTGGTGCCCTCTTCTGGCCTGCAGGCATACATGCAGGCAGAACACTGTATACATAATGAATAAATTAAAAAAAAAAAAAAGAATCGACCAGTCCTTGGAATTTTTCTATGTTTGTCATTAAAAAGAAATCTGGAAAATGGAGACTAGTAACAGATCTAAGAGCTATTAATAAGGTGATCCAGCCAATGGTCTCTTTACAGCCTGGAATTCCCTAGCCTTCTTTATTACCTAAAGGATGGTCTATTATAGTGAAAAGACTACTCTTTTATTATACTTTTACAATAACACGATAGAGAGAAATTTGCCTTCACAATGCCTACTTATAATTCCCAGCCTGTTAAAAGATAGTAGTGGAACATTCTTTCTCAAGGGATGTTAAACAGCTCTACTTTGTGTCAATATTTTGTACAACAACCATTGGAAATAATCCAAAAACAGTTTCCTTAATCTATAATTTACCATTATATGGATGATCTCTTGTGAGCTAATTCAGACTTAGATACCTTAGAAAAAAAGTTTGAAGAGGTAAGGAAATGTTGCCTTGTTGGGATTACAAATTGTTCCTGAAAAAAAAAATACAAAGAGGAGATTCTGTTAATTACCTAGTATATAAGATAGGTTTACAAAAAATTCAACCACAGAAAGTACAAATTAAGAGAGATCAATTTTGTACTAATGATTTTCAGAAATTGCCAGGAGATATAACTGTCTAGGATCCACAAGTTTAACTACTCAAGAACTAAATGATTTATTTCAGACCTTACAAGATAGTGAGAACTTAAATAGTCCAAGAAAATTATCAGCTGGGACTAAAAGATAATTGGCTTTGGTAGAAGAGAAATTACAGGATGTACATGTGTATCAGTTGGATCCAGAGCTTGATTGTATTCTGGTTATTTTACCTTCTACACATTCTCCTACAGGAACTCTTATGCAGAAAGAAGATAATATCTTAGAATGGATATATTTTATTTTTACCACACAAACAGTAAAAAATTAAAGACCTATGTAGAAAAGGTTTCTGAATTGATTCTGAAAGAGAAATTGAGACTTTGTCAATTATCAGAAATAGACCCAATAGAAATGGTGGTAATTTTTACTAATGCTAAAATTGCCAAATTATGGACAGAAAATGAACATTGGCAAAGAGCTTGCAGCAATTTATTGGGAGAGATTAGCAAAAAATATCCTCAAAGCAAGAGACTTCAATATATAAAAAGAGCTAATTGGATCCTCCCTCACATGGTATGAGAAACACTAATTTCTGGAGCCCTCCATTCTATACTGATGCAAATAAATCAGGAAACACAGGTTCTAAGTCAGGAAATTTAAGTAAAGTGGCTCAAAGCCTTTATGAGTCAGTTTAAAAGTCAGACTTATATGCTATTCTCATGGTATTATTAGATTTTCCAGAACCTCTTAATATAGTTACTGACTCTCAATATGCAGAAAAAGTTGTTTTACATACTGATACCACTGAAATTATTCCAGATGATTCAGGTTTAACTTTGTTATTTATTCAGGTACAATAAGTAATTAGAAATAGAAATTATCCCTTGTATATAACACATATCAGATCTCATACAGATCTACCAGGCCCTCTAGCAAAAGGTAATGATTAAATTGATCAACTATTAGTAGTAAATATGCTAGAAGCCTTAGGATTTCATAACAACACCATATTAATAGCAAGAATTTTAAGAAAGATTTTCCTATCACTTGGCAACAAGCCAAGGAAATTATAAGGAAATGTCCTACTTGTTTTTTGTATAACCAAATTCCTGCCAAAATACTACCTGCAGGAAGTACTCAAAACCAACCAAACAAACAAATGAACAAACAAAAACAACCCAAAATTTGGCAAATGGGTGTGTTTCATTTTACTGAGTTTGGAAAATTAAAATATTGTATCATAGATACATATTCAAGATTTCAATGGACAACTGTTTTGAGTTCTGAGAGTGCTGACTCTGTAATTACACATTTATGAGAAAGAATACCTGTACAAACTAAGACTGACAATGCTCCAGCATATGTCTCTAGTAAAATGAACCAGTTTTTTTTTTTTTTGCTTATTACAACATAAAGCATATTACAGGTATATCACACAATCTTACAGGCCAAGCAGTTATAGAAAGATCTCACCACACTTTAAAAGATATACTCAATAAACAGAAAGGGGAAATAAAGAGCCCCAGAGATAGAATTCACAATGCTCTATTATCTTTAAATTTTTAAGTGCTAATGAGAAAGGATCAACAGTTGCAGAAAAACATTGGATAGTAGAAAAAACTGCTGAATTAAATCACCCTGTATACTTTAAGATGTGTTGACCTCAGAATGGAAGCCAAGAGAAGAAAAGCTATGAATACATCAAAATTGACAAAGATTATATTCAAACAGGAGAGATCTCTGGATTAGGAGAGGTGATGATTTATCAAACAGCATGGCATTCAATCTAAACTAACTTATAAGACTAACAAATGCCTTTCATTTGATCAGATATAACCTGTCAAACAGGGAAACTCCCCAAAGTTAGGGTTGGGGCAGGGTTTTATTTTTGTCTTTCCAGGAGAATGAAAGCAACTAACTAAAGAATGTGAAGACCATTGGACAAATAAGACATCTAAGGAAAAAGGATGAACCATCCAGAGAAAATGTCCCAAGAAAAATAGTAAATTGGCCTAATGGTATAACACACTTCCAACAGGATAAAATTTCATAAATCTTCCCAATGTTTGTTTCTGCTTTTCTCTGCAGACATAGAAGGCAAATGGTCTTTTTGTAGTCCCAACTCAATTAGAGATTAAAGCTGGCTTTGGAGCTGGAGTGTGGCTTTCTTCTTTGATAATACAAAGCATGCTTATTAAAACAATCCAAAATCTTTGTCTCATGTCAAAAGAGCCACATGGTATGTGACAGAGGGAAAAGAAAAATTAAGGGACTATTCTATTGCTGGTAATCTCATAAGCATTTGGTTTTATTTTGACTCTAAAACTTTTCTTAAGGTACAAATATTAGGCCAAAATTTATAAAATTAATTTTTATATATTTAAGCTTTCTGTTGTGATACTAATGGTCATACAGAGTACTAACTAACTCTAGAAATATGCTTCATCTAGCTTCCTGTACCTGATTTCGGGCTTGAGTCTGAATCAGACAACTAGTAATTAAGCTTGTGTGCCCTGGATGTATTTAATGTATTGTGGTCCTTTAAAATCTCTGAGATCTGCTGCATATGACATGTAAAATATTTAAGTTTTCTGCAGTGAACCATGACCACTCCTAACAGTGATGTTTGAAGTCTCTGAAAGGATGATGGAGCCCCACAATGATGATTCTACCTGGATTGTGGTAATGCCATAAGCCGGCAAATACCACCCAAAGATCAACTTTGGACTGCTAACTGCTCAGAACATTTTCATGGGGGTTAGCTGGTATGGTCCAGCCTCACAGACTACTCCAGCCAAGACTTCAGAGAATCCCTGCACTTACCCATCACTCCAAGCCTGGACAATAGCTAGCTCTCCCAGGACTTGACCATTATCTCAATTTTCTCACGATCCCCTAAAGATACCATTGTCCCCAGACAACAGGAAGTAATTTTAAGAAAATGATGCCCAGATTCCCAAGAGGTGGCGTGGGTGGTTTTTGGTCGTT
Source organism: Peromyscus leucopus (assembly GCF_004664715.2). Taxonomy (NCBI): domain Eukaryota; kingdom Metazoa; phylum Chordata; class Mammalia; order Rodentia; family Cricetidae; genus Peromyscus; species Peromyscus leucopus. The sequence continues at coordinate 46,545,939 of NC_051066.1, read as the reverse complement.
CAGTAGATTATGGATGTTTGTCATTGTTTATGGGGGGTTGGTTACAAGTTGTTGTTGGTTGTGGTCAGGGAGGAAACTAAGAAAAGGAGATTAGATTCAGGAATCTCATTATGAAAAGAAACTGGGGGTATTTAGGAATCATAGGCTAAAAGGGTAGATTAGTGAACCTATTTTTAACCTAAAAGAGCAACTACCAATCTTAAATATTTTATGATGTTTGGATTTTTCTATATTGATACAAATTTAAGGTTATTTTTGTTATACTGGATATATGTTTCCACTCCTGTTTAAGGTAGTTTTGTACACTGATAAAAATTTAAAGTTTTTTTGGTTATACTATATATATATTTTTTTCTAGTTGTGCTTAATATGTTGTTACCTATAGAGTTCATTTAACAACGTAATGTAAATTTCTAGTCCTTGAAAGTTATTATTATTTAGGATAATTAAGAAATATAGGTTAGTAGTCAACAATCAAATTTGTGGCCATGTTAGGTATGTTTTCAAGGTTAAACAAAGATATATTTTAGATAGACAGGCGGTCTTCAAACACTCCTATAGAATATGTACAGAGATCTACGGAATATGGCATTTAAGACGTCATAATAACATAAAGCTTTCATGACAGTCCTCCTGGCAGCACCACTCTACTTCAGAGAAGATTACAGGCATTGAAGAACCTCCATTTGCAGTTGGCTTTCATTGTGCAAAGTTAGCCACTGGGCAAGAAACTGCCCTTGCCTTGACTTCTGATAGTATGCTGTCCAAATTGGAAAAAGCAGGACACAAAAGAAAGTGACTGCCAAACTTTGGCACGACAAGGTAAGACTATCCTTCAACATTCCCGCTTTACAGAACAGTCTGTCAGATATTCTAGGCCTGCAGGCCGAAGACGGTTGTCCCAATGTTGCAGAGGACACTTAGGATGACTGTTCCAGCAGCTAGTTGTCTCTGTTGTTTCAATAGTTTTGGAAGTTGTTTGTTTTGCACTTCCTGATTACTCAAGTAATATTTTATCCTTCTCAGGTCTCTGATGGAGTTGAAGATGAGATAGTGATAATTACAACTTTCCTTCATCAAAGAAACTCACAAAAGAGGTGTAATGTGTATAAGGTTGAGAGACATAAAAGCTTAAATTGTTTATCTAAGAAAATGTTATGAGGTCTAAAATGATAGTTTTGGGTTGGTAATAGAAGTTAGGATAGAAAATTAATTAGGTACAAAACTTTGAACTCACCAAGATAGGATAGATAATGGAGTATTTTCTCTGAATTTTCCAAATGCAAATGGACTGGACATTGTGAATGTAATTCTTTTTTTTTTCTCTTCAAGACAGAGTTTCTCTGTGTAGCTTTGGAGCCTGTCCTGGATCTCACTCTGTAGCCCAGGTTGGCCTTGAACTCACAGAGATCCGCCTGGCTCTGCCTCCCGAGTGCTGGGATTAAAGGCGTGCACTACCACCACCCATTGTGAATGTAATTCTTAGCTGATAATTTTTTTTTTTTGTTTTTTAGTTTTTGTACTTTGTTTTAGTACTTTAGATCTGATAAAATCCTCTCTGTCTCTATTGTAATATTTTTTTTTTTTTTTTTACTGTGTTAGACTTAAAACCTTACCTTTTTATTTAGATAAAAAGGGGGAAATGTGGGATATTTTGATCAAATTCTGACACTTCCAAGACTGACAATAAAGTTTACTTTGAATCAGAAGGCAGTGCTAGCTACTAGCTGACCAAAATTAGCCGTAGAGGTTTTGGAGGACCAAGAACATATAGAGAGACACGGGAAGTAGTAGGGAGGGCCTTAGAAAAATTCTTGGCCCTGGTTCAAGGAAGGAGAGAGAGAGAGAGAGGAGGTTACTGGTCACTTCTCCACTGTTTCTGTGATCCTTTAGGTTCTTACCCCAATATCTGACTCCTGAGTTTTTATTGATAAATAGTAATTAGATAAGGGCTTCAGAAGTGTGTCACTGGGAATGGGTTTTGAGGTTTTAAAAGCCCATGTCAAGCCCAGAATATCTCTCTCTCTGCCTGCTGATCATGATGTAGCTCTCAGCTACTGCTCTAGCACCTGCCTGGTGCTGCCTTGCTCCCTGCCATGATGATAATGAACTAAATCTCTGAAATTTTCAGCAAGCCCCAATTAAATGCTTTCTTTAATGAGAGCTATGTGGTCCTGGTGTTTCTTCACACTGACTAAGCTTTAATAAACACAAAAGTACCAAAGTAATTTTTTTTTTTTTTTTTTTTTTTTTTTATCTGCTTGTAATTAATACAAAATATCTCTAAAGTAATTTCTTATATCCACTGAAACCATAATGGAATAAAACTAGAATCCAATGGCAAGAGAAACTATATACAAATATATGGAATTGATCCGTCTTAAATGATCGATCAGTGGTCTACAGACCAGTGCAAAATGAAACGAATAATGCATTGGAGAATAAAAGAACAACGGCTACAAAAAAAAAAAAAAAAAAAAAAAAAGCAATGAAACAAATAACTGCTTCCCTGGAAAGATAAAGAAGAACAACAAACCCTTAACTAAACTAACCATAAGACAGAGAAGGCCAATATTAATAAAATTAGAGATGCCGGGACTGGAAAATAGTTCAGCTATGTAGAGTGCATCCTGCTCTTCCAAAGATCCAAAGTTCTGTTATCAGCACCCATATGGGTGGCTGACAACTACCTGTAGGTCCCACTCCAGAGGATCTGATGCCCTCTTCTGGCTTCCTTGGGCATCTGCACTCATGGTGCACATGTTCACATAAACAGCACATACAGAAGATAAATCTTCAAAAGAATTCAAGATTAGAGATGAAAGGGGAGACATTTAAGAGAGATAAATGAAATCTAGAGGCCCATTCAGGAATACTTGTAAAACTTGTATTCGAACTGAGAATATATAAGAGAAATATATAAATTTCTAGACACATATGACTGACCAAAACTAAATAAGAGGCTATAAAATTAAATAGATGTATAATGAAAACTGAGCTTGAGGCAGTAATACTGTGTCTCCCAACCAAGGATTCCTGTCAGATCTTTAAAGAACTAACAGTGTTTCTCAAACTATTTCATAAAGTAAAAAGGAAGGCATGCTATGAAGTCAGTCTAAAAATCCAGTATTAGCCCCATAATAACTGCTCTAAAACCTAGTTTGGAGATCAGATGTAGAAAAGGAGAGATGGAGAGGTGGCTCAGCAGATAAAGGTGCTTGCTGCCAAGTCTGAAGACCTGCATTCCATTCCCATTCGATATGGTGGAAAAAGAGAGCCAACCCCTGCAGTTTGTTCTCTACCTCCCCATGCACACTGTGGCATGCGTGAACCCACACACATACACCTACACATGATGAAAAATAAACACGATTCCAAAACGTTTTAATAAGGGAAGGATACAGTAAGAAAGAAAACTATGGGCCAACAAGTACAAAAATATACACCTAATTTTTCTGTCTTATAGATCATGATGGAATATGATAGACCATCATTTTCTCTGATGCACATAGCCACAAAACTCAATAAAATAATGCAAATAGAATCCAACAACACATTAAAAAGATCATTTAAATAACTGTGATTAACTTGGTTTCATTTCAAAGATACAAGGATGGTTCAGCAAACCTGTACCCAACATTATACTAAATGGTAAAAAATTTAAAAGTTTCCTCAAAACAATAGAAAAGAATGTCCACTCTCTTAATTCTGTTTCAATATAGTGCCTGAATTTTTTTATTCTTCTCTCATATATTACATCCTGACAAGAATACCTCCCCAGTCTCCTTGCCCCACCTCCCCTCTTCCCCAGATCCACCTCCCTTCCCATTTCCATCTCCCCTCTGAAAAGAGCAGATCTCCCAGGGACATCAATCAAACACAATAGTGCCTGTATTCTTAGCCAGTGCAGTAAGAGAGTGAAAAGGGATGCAAATATGATATAGAGATGTCAAGTCTTCCCCATTTCAGGAGTGTGGAATATTTCTTTACACTGTGTAAACATATGTTGCTGTGATTGGTTTAATAAAGAAGCTGACTGGTCAGTAGCTGGATAAGGTTAGGTGAGAGAACCAGGCTAAGGACACTGGGAATAAGGGCAGACTCAGAGGAGTTGCCAGCCAGACATGGAGAGGAAACAGGAGGTGCAAGATGAACAAGAGGTAACACCACATGGCAAAATGTAGATTAACATAAGGAGTTAATTTAAGTTGTAAGAGTTGGCTAGTAACAAGCCTGAGCTATTGGCTGAGCATTTATAATTAATATTAAGTCTCTGTACATTTATTTTGGAGGTGGCAGTCAGAACAAAAACTCCGCCAATTCAGGTGATAGGCTTCTATATTTAAAAGATCCTAGAAATTCCATCTGAAAACTCTTAAATCTAATAGACACTTCCATAAAATTATCAGATACAAAACAATAGGGTTTTTTAAAATATACTAATGACATGCTGAGAAAGAATCAGGAAAAGTTCTATTCAAACACACACACACACACACACACACACACACACACACACACACATACACAGAGTCATGCAATGTGCCACCTCTATAAATAAATCTAACCAAGAAGAGGAAAGATCTCTACAATAAGCAGTTTAAAATGCTGAAGAAGACAGTAGAAAACAGAAAGACAGGACATGCTCATCCATGAGCAGAATGAACATTATGAAAATGACTGTGTTGCTGAAAGCAATGTATATTCAATTCAATCCATATAAAATCACAACAACATCCTTCACAGAAGCAGAAACAAACCTTAAAAGCCGTGTAGAAGCACACACACACCAAAACTCCCAATAGTTAAAAGTAACCCTGGGCAAAGAGAACAATGCCGGAAGGAAGTATCATGTCACCTGATTTCAACTTATACAATGGTCTTTGTAAAGCAACAAAGGAATAGGAATAGCGTCTGGGCATAGGGGCACACATTTTTAATTCCAGGCCTAGTGGTGCAGAGTTAGGCAGATCTCTGTGAGTTTCAGGACGGCCTGGTTTATATTGAGAGTTCCGGGACAGCCACAGCTTTATAGATTTTTGCTGTAACTCCCGTGCTACCACCACCCATTTATCATGTCCAAGCAAGGGGCTGTGGATCAAAAAACAAAGACAAGAGACAGCGGGTCATTTGCCTCAGCAGAATGCCGAATGCCATTTATTGAAGGAGGAGGAGGCCTTAAATATAGGCTTACAGCACAATGGGAGAACCCCGGAAGGCAGAAGTTCAATACCAATGTTTTACAATCTTGCATCTAAGCTGTTAATGCCCAGTATGCAGGATACACTAACAAGGAACTTCCCTTAAGCATTCAGGAGGGTGGAAACCGGCAAGGAATTAGCATAGGGAGAACATCAAGGTCTAGGTCAGCAAGCAAGGCAACAACTACCCAAAACGGGGACTAGGGCCCTACAATAGATAGACCTTCTCTTAAACAAACAAACAAGCACAAGTGCACTTATCCTTTTCTTTTTACAAAGGTGCGAAAAAAAAATCTAAAACAAAACAAATAAACAAGACAAACAAACAAAAACACCTGTTGGAGAAGAAATGTCTTCAAAATAGGTACTGGGAAAATTTTAGTGCATCTGTAGAAAAGGGAAACTCCATCCTTATTTCTCAGCCTGAAAAAAAAAAAAGCCAATTCAAAATAGAAGAAAGATCTTGAGTAAAGCTTTAAACTTTGAAGCTGACAGGGGAAAGTAGGTCAAGATACAGGCGCAGACAAGGATCTTCTGAATAGGACTCTGGTGGTCAAGGGAATAATAGCAAGAATATTGGCAAATGGGCTTCCATGATATTAAGACGCCTCTGCATAAAGCTGGGCACTGGTGGCACACGCTTTTAATTCTAGCATTTGGGGGCAGAAGTAGGTGGATCTCTGTGAATTGGAGGCTAGCTTGGTTCATATGGTGAGTTCTAGGACAGCCTGAGCTACATAGTGAGACCCTGTCTCAACAAACAATAACAAACAACAAACAAGCAAACAAACAAACAAAGCCTCTGCTGAGCAAAAGAAAAAGATTACTAAAGAGAGAACACACAGATGGAGGAAAAAAATCTACCCACTGCAAGGAATTAACACAGAATATATAAGGAACTAAAAAACCTTCCCAGAACAAATAACCTAATCAGTAAATGGGTAAATTAATTGGACATTGCTCACAAAAAAATACAAATGGCCAAAAAATATGAAAAAATGTTCAATGTCTTTAGCCATAGCAGAAAAGGCAAATCAAGGGGGTCGGTGGTGGTGCACGCCTTTAATCCCAGCACTCGGGAGGCAGAGCCAGGCAGATCTCTGTGAGTTTGAGGCCAGCCTGGACTACCAAGTGAGTCCCAGGAAAGGCGCAAAGCTACACAGAGAAACCCTGTCTCGAAACCCACCCCCAAAAAAACCCAAAAACAAAAACAAAAACAAAATGATAGATGATAGATAGAACTCAGACATTACCCATGGGCTTTAAATCAAAATAAAACAAAAAGCCTCATCTAATGGCCTTTAAAGATGAGTGTGATTATTTTGTTTCAAATAATTAGTTTACTTTTGCCTCTGTGTGTGTGCACACGTGCATGTAGGTATGCATACACATGTGTACATTAGTGGAGGCTAATGGTCAATGTTGAGTGTTTTTCTTGACTCCATCACTCTGTACCTTATTTTTTGAGACTGGGTCTCTCAGTGAACTGGAGCTCACTGATTCCACTAGAATGGTTGGCCACTGAGCTCCAAGGATCCACAGGGCTAGGGTTAGAGGTACATGCAACCACATCAGCTTTTTCATGGGTGCTTGGGGATCTGAACTTGTCCCCATGCTTACGTGGCAGAACCCCATATGATTGGAAATGTAAGCCTCCTGCCAACAATCTTTGATAAACTAAGCCTTCCTTATTTTATATATATATATATCACACTCAGGAACTAGGCCTCCTACTAAAAGGCATGAGTGAACCACCTGAGAAGAGGCTCCTCTAGCCTGTCTTTCATCTGACTGAAGAGCCAGCCAGTATCTTGAACCCCTTTTATCTCAAGCCAGAACCATCTAGCCAACTCCTGACTTCAGATAGTTAATGTTTATTATTCTAAGCTGTTAGGTTTATTTTGTTATCATTGAGAGGACATCACTATGTTGTCCACATGGTCTCAAATTTCTGGGCTTGTGTGTGTGTGTGTGTGTGTGTGTGTGTGTGTGTGTGTGTGTAGTGTGAATCTCACAAGAAGCTGGAACTACAGGTGTACAACACTGAATTTGGCTAAGCTGTTAAATTCTGATAATTTGTGCAACAATAAATAATTGATACTTAAAAACTACCAAAGAACAATCAAGAGAAACTATACAGCTGGAGGAGCTGAGCTATCAAATGATTGAGTTAGTGGTTAAAAACCTTTCACAACAGAAACTCTGGATCTGCTTCACTACCATTATTTTAGAAATAGTCAGAGAGCAGGCTTTTGGCTCCTCGCACTTTTTGAATCTTTTGTTATGTGATGATGATGTGGTCGTGGTTTTCTTGTTGATGGTGATGTTTTTGTGCTAGGGGTTAAACCCAGTGTCTCACGGGTGCCGGTATGTATCCTGATACTAGGTTGCACCCTAAGCCTAAGTTTTTATTCATCCTGTTTTGTTATGGGATATTTGTTCACTGTATGACAGTGTATTACTGTGACTGGTGTAATAAAAAGCTGAACAGTCAATAGCTAAGAGGTATAGGTGGGATTTCAGGAGAGAGAAAGGAAGAGGAGGAATCTAGGTGTGCAGGAGAAGCCAGGAGACACAGAGAGAAAATAGGAGGTACAGGATGAAAGAGAGAAAGCACCATGTGATAGAACATAGATTAACATAAATGGGCTAATTTAAGTTATAAGAGCTAGTTAGGAACAAGCCTAACTATAGGCTAAGCTTTCATAATTAATAAGAAGTCTCCCTTACGGTTTCTGTAGGGCTGGGTTTGTGGATAGGTATTGTTTAAATCTGGTTTTATCATGGAATATTTTATTTTTTCCATCTGTGGTGATTAAGTTTTGCTGGGTATAGTATTCTGGGCTGGGGGAGTGGGAGGAGGGATGAGAGGGAATCTGTGGTTGGTATGTAAAATGAATCAAAATATTTTCTTAAATGAAAAAAAAAAGTCTCTGTAGTACAGCAGGCCCATAGGGTTGAGGAAATTGGCTCAGTTGCCAAGGCATGCACATAACATACTCCTTAAGAGCCACCCTGGAGTCTGCCTGAGACCTTAGCAACAGTTGTTGTCAGAGTTCCTGATCATGCCCAGCCAATGAGGGATGGCCACATAGACTGGGCGCTGGGAGGAGGGTATATAAGGCCTACTTTGTTATTGAATAAATGAGTTCGTTATTTGCCTTCAACAGACTCCTGGTGTCTGTGTTGTTGATGCTGCACCTTCTCACCCACTCCCTGAGGAATTCAAGCTACAAGTCTCCATGTCTTTTATTACTTGGGAGGGACAGAAAAAGACTTGTTACACTGCTAAGTTTTTATTTATTCTGCTAAGAACTGTTTTTGTTTTGGTTTGTTTCAGCTATGTTGACAAGGCTGGTCTGTGGGGGTTCTTGCATCTCTAGTTCCATCTCTTCTTCAGTTTGTAAAGTTTTGTCGTCTAAACTATGCTCACACTTAGTCTTCTCTCACAAGGAACACCAATTTCCTGTTACACCTTCTTAACATATCTTCGTTTCGGCTTCTCTTTTGCTCTGTTTTAGGCCTGCTGCATCACTCTGAAGTTTCTTCTAACTTTTGTTCATTCACAAACTCTCATTTCAGCTATGCTGACTCTGATGTAAGATCCTAATTCCAAGCTGGACATAGTGACACATCCTGGTAAGCCTAGTACTTGGGAGGCCAACATGGCCTACACAGGGAGAACCTATCTAAAAGAAAAGAAAAATTAAAAAGAACAGATACCTAATTTGGGTACACGGTCATTTTCAGTTCTACTATTTCTGCCTTTTTTTTTTTCTTTTGTTGAGACCTGATCTTACTATATAGCTAAGCCTGGCCTTGAACCTACAATGCAACTACACTCATCTCAAACTTACTTCCCTGCTAGAGCATACCAAGTGTAGAACTCAAGGTGTATATCACCATGCTAGGCTTCCACTTTTTCTTTTTTTAAAAATGTAAGTGCGTATGCATGTGCCCACACGTATATATGCCTTGGTACATGTGGAGGTCCAAGAACAATGCAGACTTGGTTCCCTCCTTCTACCCTGTTGATCCCTGCCTCTGCCTCCCGAGAGCTGTGATTAAAGGTGTTCGTCACCACCGCCTGGCTGAGATAGCAAGGTTTAAAACACTGATGAAATGTTGTTAGTAATAATATAGGAGGTCTCAAATCTAAGAAGTTTTATAGATTGGTGGTGGCACACGCCTTTAATCCCAGCACTTAGGAGGCAGAGGCAGGCCTGATGATGAATTTAGGTCATCAGTATGGTGTTAAGGGCCTTTACCTGGTGATGGGGGCCATCTCTCATCGTGTCCTCCAGCATCCTTTTTAAATATTTTCAATTCTTTGGCAAAATTCTCAGAAATTTGTCTCTGAAAACCCTAATATCTTTAGATCCTACAAATAAGCTTAAATGGAATCTTGCTTTTCACTCATGTCTTTGTGTGACTATTTTGTGACCTTTAATGTACCTGCAAAACTTCTTAGATTTGAGACCTCCTATATTATTACTGTCTAACAATACTCCATCAAAGTTAGTGTTTTGAAACCTTGCTATCTCAGCCAGGCAGTGGTGGCACACACCTTTAGTCCCAGCACTCGGGAGGCAGAGGAAGGCGAATCTCTGTGAGTTTGAGGCCAACCTGGCCTACAGAATGAGTTCCAGGAAAGGCACAAAGCTACAGAGAAACCCTGTCTCGAAAAATCAATCAATCAATAAATAAATAAAAACCCTTGCTATCTCACAGGCTCTGCTTGGCTGGTTCCTCTGCTTCATGGTCTAAGGTTATTATTATAGTATTTAGCTTGTCTCAGATGAGGCTCCAGTGGACAGGATCCACTTCCAAAATCACACGGTTGCTGGCATCATCTTACTAGCACAAGCACCATACTCCACTATCTCTTCTTGTCACATGAGGTTATAGACATATCAAGTTAACACAATTTAAGATTGGCCAACACATAAACAGGGCCCCTATCTCTGCATTTCCTTAGAAATTCCTCATTTGTTGTCAGCTTTCTGACGTAGTTGAACTCAACTACATCTATATATATGTGTGTGTGCATATAGACATATTCTTTTTCTGTTTTTTCGAGACAGGGTTTCTCTGTGTAGTCCTGGCTATCCTGGATCTCACTCTGTAGACCAGGCTGGCCTCGAACTCTCAGGTCTGTCTGCCTCTGCCTCCTGAGTGCTGGGATTAAAGGTGTGTGCCACCACACCCAGCTGTTGAGCAGATATTTTAATATTTTATTCAGCTGTCAGCTTTTCTAGACATTTTCAGGAAATGATATGGTTAAACTAATTGGCCAACTATTATTGTAAGTGAAACTATTATACTTTACTTTTAGTTCTATAATTTGTTATTCGTGTCAACATAGACAAATGATAATTTATAAGATGTGGCCAGGAGGTGGTGGCACATGCCTTTAATCCCAGCACTTGGGAGGCAGAGGCAGGCAGATTCCTGTGAGTTAGAGGCCAGCCTGGTCTCTACAAAGTGAGTTCTAGGACAGCTAAGGCAGTTACATAAAGAAACCCTGTTTGGAAAAACCAAACCAAATGAAACCAAACAGCTGCCCCCCCCCAAAAAAAAAACCCCAAAAATGTGTTTCAGCATAATCTAGTCTATTAAAGATTTACTTTGTATTTAGGGGAAAAAACTAGAGTACAATTTTTCCCTACTACATTATACTGAACATTTCTAATTCTGGAGATTAAGAAAACTCTATTATGCCAGGTGTGGTGATGCATGCCTATAATCCCAATGCTCAGGAGGCAGAAGTAGTCAGATTGTTGTGGGTTCAAGGCCAGTGTGGTCTACATACCAGGTTCCTGGCCAGTCAGGACTACTTACAGTAAGACCATGTCTCAAAAAAACAAAACAGAAGAAACCAAAAAAGAAAAAAAAAAAAAAAAAGCCAGAGCATAAAACTCACAACCAAAACATAAAAAGAAAGAAAACCCTGTTATATTATATTTACTGAGTATGATTAATTATGAACCTATGGATTAGCATGCATTTATAAAAATGTGTAAATCAGCAGATATTTTGCTAATATTCCTACATCAAAGTCTCTTAACTGTTGAGTATTTATACAAGTTCTTACTTTTCACAACTGAATTGCCAAATATAAATAGCACACTATCCAAACTGGCAAGCTGAAGCCAGGCATGGTGGTGCACATCTGTAATCCCAACACTCCAGATGCTAACAGGCAGGATAGAGAGCCTGAGGTCTGTCTGGGTTACATAGCAAGACCCTCTCTTGAAATAAAAATAACAGCATATAATAGTAATTAAGATACTTTAATATAAAAATACAGCATGTGAAGAAAATTATGTATTTAATTTCAAGAGGAAATCATGACTGTTGAAACTTCCAGCAAGAAATACATTGGGGCTGGAGAGATGGCTCAGCAGTTAAGGGCACTGGTCACCAAGGCTGATGGATGACCTGGGTTCAATCCCTGGGACCCATTTTGTGGAACAAGAACAAACTCCCATAAGCTGTCTTCTGACCTCCACATATGCACCGTGGCATGCCTCAACCCACACAAATAAATAAAACCTAAAATACTGCCTTATTTTAAAAACAGATTTCAGAAGACATTATATACATTTGAGAGCCTTTTATTCTTATGTGAATTAAGCATCAGGCTTTTTGCGGGGGGGGGGGGGGGGGGGGGGGGGGGGGGGGGGGGGGGGGGGGGGGGAGGGGATATTAGCCAATACTATTTCTTGCATTTCAAGTATCTTTTTGTTTGTTTTCGAGACAGGGTTTCTCTGTAGTTTTGGTGCCTGTCCTGGATCTCGCTCTGTAGACCTGGCTGGCCTCAAACTCACAGAGATCCACCTGGCTCTGCCTCCTGAGTGCTGGGATTAAAGGAGTACGCCACCACTGCCCGGCTTCTATGGCATCTTTAACACACTGCAACCAAGCAGTTTATATGGTTTCCTCTTTTGCTTTCACAGATGCCTAAAAATACTGTAGTTTCTTGTCATTAGCTGTCATTAGGTTGATCTTCATGCTGAGGACAAAGCTCCTCCGCCACCTTGACACACAGGGGCTCATCACAACTGGGTTCCAGCATGCATCTGCCTAAGGCTTCGGCAGCTTTGTTTGCATGAGTGCCATGCTGGGCCACGTTGGATGAGGGCAGTCTGCAGTGCCACTTGTAAGGCAGTATTCCCGTCCACTACACCCCCAGCAATAATGGCTTCCTCAGCAGTGGGTTATGGGTGAAGCTGAATCCTGAACTCACTCACGACTCATGACTTTCTGATAGCAATGGAAGAAATAACATCAGGCTATTTTCAACATTTCTAATTACTGGATAGATTTTTGAAATAAATGAGTAAAATAAGGCTACCTTTTCCAGGAATAAGTTTAAAAAATACAATTCAGTAATCATCCTTAGTAGAGACCATGAGTTACATCTACCTCAATTACGTATTGTGTTCCATTTTTTCCCCAGGCACACACACCTGGAAAGAAAGCTGTATTTCCACCTTGGCAGTTAGGGAAGGCACTGACTAGGTTTTGGCTAATGGTGTTTATGGTGTGTGAAGAGAACTGTTTGGTACAGCTGGACAATGTCCTTAAACAAAGGGTCCCAGCCTCCCTGCCCTGTCTCTTGATGGCTAGAGTGCTTGCTGTGATGACTTGAGCTTGACATCAACCACAGATCATAAAGCTGAGGTTGGCTAAGCAGCAAAGTGGCCTTAAAATATCACCCAAATTCTCTAAAGAGGAAAACCCCTCTCATTTTTATAGGTACTAATATTGGGGATTTTGTTTTATGTTGCTGAGCCCAATCTTAACTAATACACATTTCAGTTGTTGGCACATCACTTCTTTATTAGAAATTGTAAATGAGAAATTATTTCAGCACCCGAAGACCAGACTATAATGGAAGACTCCATGGGCTCGAGATTCTGAGTCATTCTGGTAAGAGTCCTATGTAAAGTGTACCCTTTCCGCGGCATGGCGACATCACTCTTCCTTAAAAAGGTTACTGGACAGACATCATTTCCACCATCGCCTATATAAACAATCCGTGCATACCTTACTCCCTGTTGTAACTGTTTCTCTACAAACTCTGCCAAAACTGCACTTTTGCAAAGATTCTTTGGGCACCTATTGCAAGAATGAGCATGGCAATGTTTCACTATGAGACGACCATTGTTATCAAAAGCTGCTGGATTTGTAAACACGCTATCAAAGACATCACGAAAATCAGCAGCTTCTAAAACCCAATCTATGAAGACTGAATTTGAATCTGAAATAATGATGCAATCAAACTTATCCTTATTCACTCTTAGAAAGCTGAAAAGCTCTACCATCCCTGAAGTGAAGGGCAGTGAGGTCACTGCTCTCCTCATTTCATCTTCTTTTACCCCTTCATCTCTCAAATACTTAAAGACTCTGCCCATAAACTCTGTCCAAAACCCCTTTTGATAAGAATCTTGTAGTTCAATAGGGAGCTTCTTGTCTGGAGCACACTGCACAATCCAGGTGTCACTGTTGTCATCGATGATTGTATTGTCGAAGTCAAACACCAACAAGACTTTCATGGTTCCAGTAATAGATCTGGGTCACCCTGAAAAAGAAGAAACATTGTTCCCTAAACACACTGTGTTTACATACCTATTCCTTATTTAGGATCACAAGGAAATGTCAATCTGCTCAGAGCTCGATGTGGTAGCATATGCTGTTGTCCTAGCATTCAGGAGGCTGCGGCAGAAGCAGCAAGAGGTTGAGGCTGACCTGGCTGTACAGTGAGAACTTTCGAAAAAATAGTTAATATGCTAAATAAGGAATATAAATTAGTAAGGTTTTTATTTATTTATTTTGAGAATGGGTCTCACTATTCACCCGTCTGGTCTGGAACTTGCTATGTAGGACAGGCTGTCCTGGAACTCAAGAAAAGTCCATTTCTTGCCTCCTAAATGCTGGAATTAAAGGCACGTGCCACCATACTCAGACCTTATTATGCACTAAAGAAAAATTTAAAAAAAATTTTCTGCATGAGTATTTTGCTTACATGTTATGTGTACCACGTTTGTGTCTGGTACCCAAGTAGGTCAGCAGAGATCACTGGATCCCCTAGAACTGGGGTTACTGGTGGTAAGCTGCCATGTGGTGCTGGGAAATGAACCTGGGTCCTCTGAAAGAGCAGTAAGTGCTCTTAGCCAATGAGCCAGCTCTTTAGCTCCCGAATAACCATTTTTTACGACCACCACTTATTTTTCCTAAATAACTACTACACTTACTTTATTAGCTTCTAATATTCATAACTTATAATCTTCATATTAAGTAACAGGCCATAATATATTATGGATATTCTGGATACTAACAAAAGTTCTGAATAAATTTAAGTCATGTAACTTTATAAAATATAAAATAATTTTTAAACAGTTTCCAGATTGAACTCAATTTCTAAATGTCAATGTTATGACTAAATGATTGTTTAATGCTATACTTGAAATTCTAAAACAATTATTTGAGATCATAACATAATATGGAGGTCAATTCAATTCTCCAAAATTAAGATGACTTCTGTTGAAAGTTTTGATACATTTGTTTGTATTTTCTCTAACATGTTTAGTTTTGAGGTACCAAATGTTATGTGACTTGAGTAATCACACCACATAAGATGGGACAGATGTCTTTGTTTTCATTAGAATGAAGGTGATGAAATTATAAATCTCCAAGAGAAATGGAAACATTATGTTGGCCCTAGTTAATATGAGTGAAAGCTATAATATTAAAAAAATAGTAATCATATAGAATTCCAAGAAAAAGGTAAAACTGCCATGTACAAACAAACAAAAAAGGGAGAACATTTATTTCTGAAACACAAACATTTCATCTAATTTTAATACCCTATTAAGTAGAATTATTGTCACTCTCATCTTAAAGATATATAAACCAAGATCCTAATGTCAATTAAGAACTGACTGTTCAGAGTCTAGTTCAATACAAACATTCTCACAAACAATATGATTTCTGTGCAACAATCACAAAAAAAAAAAAAAAAAAAAAAAAAAAAAAAAAAAAGATATATAAACCAATTACTAAAGAAGTTAATATTAAAGGGGGCTGGAGAGATGGCTTAGCAGTTAAAAGCACTGACTGCTGTTCCAGAGGACCCGTGGCAGTTCACAACTGTCTGTAACTCCAGTTCCAGGAGATCTGACACCGTCACACAGACATGAATACAAGAAGTTGATATTAGAGGTGGAATTGTGGTCTCAGGTCAGCTTGCTCCAATTTCATGTTTTTAAGTACAACATTCTAGGCCTGGTGTGGTGGCAATGCCTTTAGTCTCATTACTTGGGAGGCAGAGGCAGGAGGATCTCTGTAAGTTCAAGGCCAGACTGGACCACATAGCCAGTTTCAGGACAGGTAGAACTATGTAAGAGAGACCTGTCTCAAAAACACAAAACCAAACAAAATTAATTAAATATACCAGTTTAGTGCCTAAGAAATAAGATATTAAATCTACTTGTTAATTTATTTTTTGAGACAAGGTCTCACCATGTAGCCTTGGCTTGCCGAGAACTCTCTATGTAGATGTCTGTCTTAGAACTCACAGTGATCCATCTGCCTCTTAAGTATTGGGATTAAAGGCACATGCCACCACATCTATGCATTACTTTTTTTTTTGTTTGTTTTGTTTTTCAAGACAAGGTTTCTCTGTGTAGCTTTGCACCTTTCCCGGAACTCACTTTGGAGACCAGGCTGGCCTCGAACTCACAGAGATCTGTCTGCTTCTGCCTCCCGAGTGCCAGGATTAAAGGCGTGCGCCACCACCGCCTGGCTTCTATCCATTACTTTTAAATAAATACCAAGTAGGCAATTTTTGTTTTTTGTTTTTCAAGACAAGGTTTCTCTGTGTAGTCCTGGCTGTCCTGGTAGAGCAGGCTGGCCTTGAACTCCACCTGTCTCTGCCTGCAGAGTGCTGGAATTAAAGGGTACTACCACTGCTCTCTTAACTCTCTAAAGAGCACAAGAGTGAAATAAACACACATTTAAGGTTGATCTAAGAGTATTTTTTTTTCTCAATTTTAGATTTTTCAGATCTTTTTTGTTCGTTTGTTTTCTTGTTTTTTTCGAGACAGGGTTTCTCTGTGTAGCTTTGGATCCTGTCCTGTATCTCTTTGTAGACCAGGTTGGACTTGAACTCACAAAGATCCGCCTGGCTCTCAAGTGCTGGGATTAAAGGCGTGCACCACCACCACCACCACCACCACCACCACCACCACCACCACCACCACCACCACCACCACCTCCTGGCTACATTTTTTAAATATATTTTCTTATTAAAACAACTTACCCAAACTGGCACTTGCAGTCCAATTAATCTTATTTCAGCAAAGTGCTTAGGTCACTAACACCTTTAATCTGCCAGCTGTCTTTAAACATCACTCCAGTCCTGTACGCAGAGAAACTGCTCTCATGTGCAGCAAAGGAACGGCGACTTCTTAACTCCTAAAATTAGTAAGATATTTTAAAAGCTTAAAATTTATGTTTTCTAATTGGCTCCTTTTCCTCATATCAAAAAACATGTACTGGAAATGAAGAAACAAAATTTGATTATACATATACACTTGAAATAAATACAAAAAAGAACGTCATATGGAAATATTTTATCTAGTTAAAGAAATCACAAGTGTTGCATGCCTTCAATCCCAGCACTAGGGAGGCAGAGGCAGGCAACATATTTTATTATCAATAAATATACAGATATTAGTTATGTACTTAAAATAAAAATCTACAAAACTCAAGGAAGTACACAGATCGACTTTTAACAATGTGAATTGACCTGGAAACTTTTATTAACGTTTGAAAAGCACACCAGGCACAGTTGCTTACACTAGTAATCCAGCACTCAGGAGCTGGGTCAGGCACAATGCTGCACACTACAGCCAGTTTAGGTTACAAGTGCAATGTAAAGAGGCCAGTGGGTGACTCAGGTGGTAAAAACATTTGCTGAACACGCCCGACAAGCCACGTTTGACCCCTGCCAGCCACTCCTGAAGGAGAGAAACTCACAGTGGAAAGAGGATTCCTAGAAGTCCTCTGACCACAGAGCACTGCTGCACTCACTCAGCACACACAATAATATGTTTTATTAAAACAAAACAAAAACAAAGCCAATCCCAGACCCCAGGAGGCAGAGGCAGGTGGATCTCTGAGTTCAAGGTCAATCTAGTCTACAGAGTCAATTCCAGGACTACAGAAAATGGTAGAAACTTCGTCTTAAAAAAATCAACAAAACCAACCAACTTGCTCTCAGGCCTGGAGAGATCCTGGTTAAGAGTGCATACTGCTCTGGCAGAGCACCCAAGCTCAGTTCTCAGAGCCCATGTCTGGTGGGCAACGCCAGTGCTAGGAACTTTAGTGTCTCTGAACTCCAAGGTATGCACACACACACTGAATGAATAGGCAAATAAGGGCTGGAGAGGAGCTCAGCAGTTAAGAGCGCACACTACTTTTGTGGAAGAGCCAAGTCTGAGTGGCTTCCCATCCCCTGTAACTCCAGCTCCAGGGGGATCTGACAGCTCTAGCCTCTTCGGGTACCTTCACTCACGCGCACATACCCTCACACAAGCACATGTACACACATAGGCACGACTGAACATAATAAACATGAAAACAGTGTGGGTGAGAGCGGCAGGGTCTGAATGAGTGGTTTGGTGGTTTTGAGTTTTTCTTTTGTTTTAAATACGTCTACATGTTTATTTAAATTCTGTTTCCAATTAGGGTGTAAATGCTACCTTCTTCAATTCACAACAAAACTCAGGGCTATGAAGTAACTAACTCTAGATCAACCTGCAGGTAAAGACTGATTGGAGTAGCAATCAGGAGTTTGAACTCAAATATTAGACCACTTCAAATTAGAAAACTGTCGTATTTTATGAGGATCAGTAATTGCAACTAATTCAGTAAACTACTGAGGGTTTTTCATCGAGAGACATGGTCTATACTGCCACTGTCCTCTGAGTAATATATTCAATGCCCCAGTTGCTTCAAGGAGGCCTCTACGATGAACATTAAAAGACACACATGTTATCCCTTGGGATTTGAGCTCCCTCAGCTCAGGGTTCCGGTCCTATAAAGCAACACACATCACATCCATGTGACTGCTTGCCAACTCTGCAGTACCCTAGGGGGACCTGAGCTCAGAAAAAGGAAGGCAAGCTTTGCTGATGATGCAGCTACCACTGTAATTCATTGATCCCGCACTAGGCGTCGTGGGTCTCCCACAGAACCATGCAAGCGGCTGTTTGCCTGTAATACAGTAAAATCCCTGACCTTTTAAACTCCTGTCATGTTTTAAGTTACACTTCCAAATCACTAGTGTATGTGCACCACGTCCTGTCTACAGATATTCTGATGAATCCTTCCGTACTTACCAGCATTATTACAGTGGAACGTCTGATAGGAAACCTGAAGAGAGACAGCACAACTACGTGTTAGAACTTTCATCCTGAAAATCTTACTTGCTCTCATTCGTGAAGGACAATTGTTGCTTAATTAATTGATAGTGCCAACTACCTCGTCTTGAAATCATTTCTACATCGGTGTGTCAGGAAAGCCTCTTTAGAGATCAATTGCCAGTCCATATTAGAGACTGGTTCCCAAGCACACTAATTATAATTTACCAAGCAGTTTAATATATATTAAAGGTCTTAACGTGGATGTCCTGGGAACAGCAGTCAAGCTTTCACAGTTCTGTGCAACAACAATAAGTAGGGTCTCGTCTACTCCTGGCCATACCGCACAAACCAAACAATTTGAAAACAGCTTGTATGGTCCTTGATCCCTGGGGCTCTGTGGTCAAGCGGGCTCTGTCCTTCACCTCAGCCCCGGAGGAGCAGTGTGGGAGCTCGCACCGAGCCTAGGCCTCGACTCGCACCACCAGCCGGCTCCACACTATCGCGGCGGGTGGGCAAGGGGACACCGGCCTGGCGGGACCGAGGGCTTCTCACTGACCCAGGCCCGGGTCGCAACCGGCAGCCAACATCCGTTCCAGCATCCGCCGGTTGGTCCTCGAGGCTGACGTAGACGCAGGATCGCGAGCGCCTCGCCTGGCGCACAGCTCGACACTGCGCAGGCGCACTTCCCGCGCTTCGGTCCCCTGGCCGCGGACTAGACCTCTTCCTGGTTCCGCGATGGCGACGGACGTCGCTTCCGGCGTGGTTGCCAAGCAACCAAACGGTTTGGCCACCCTTCCGCTGCTGGAGTTGGCGCGGCGGTAGTCTCCGAGCCCTGGGCTCGCGGGGCTCAGCTAGTTAAGAGATGGAGGTGCGCTTTGGACGGCGCTCCGGACAGAGCAAGAAAAGCACAGGTGAGCTGCTTTGGTCGGTTCCCGAGCTGGCCTGGTGGAAAGTTCACCGGAATGGGGGTAGAAAAAGCAGAAAGTCAGACGCCTTCACCCCAACGGGTCAGATACTCAGGAGTCTGGGGGTTCTTAAACTTTGTTATCCGTTGAATACATTTTGGAATGCCGTTTGGAAATGTTACTGAGCCATTAAGTCGCCATGCTCTTGCAGACCTGCTGAGTGGTCTTTTCTGAAGCTCAAGGAATTATCTCAGTTCTTTCCACTCTAAAGTTAAAACTCACTCCAAGTCAAATGCTTTGATAGTGTAAAAAATATGGTACGTAATCAAGGTGACGTAAGCTTTGATTTGTGTCATAGATGTGAGCAAGTAGGACTTCTAAAAAAATCTTTATCAAGCCCAACCACAACAGTTTAGTTGTTGTCATGGTAACTAGTAGATTCTTGGAAATGTGAACTATCTTCATGTTTTGCCTGAGCTCTGTAGCAATAGCCCTGCCCTCACCCCCAGAGAACCCGAGTGACTACCTGTTTAGTGTGAACATTACATGTCTTACCCAAGTTTACACATGAAGGAAATCACCAAAGATTCAATCAATTTCCTCTGATTTCATAAAGCCTTGTGTTTTTTTTTTTTCTCAGCCATTCTACGGTTACACATTTGAGGCAATTTCCAGATACCATTCCACTACAGACATTTCTGAGACAAAATAAATCATGATAACGCTTCCTGGAAAAGTATTTAATAATTATATTTTTAATGCATTAGGAATGAAGAGCTTTGAAAACGAAGAAATTCCTTATCCACCTCTCCTACCTAGCAAGGTAGATCTCCGGCAGGTCACCATAATTCCTCACGCTGAGTGGGAAAGGATTCGGGATAGCCTTGACAGGTTGTCAAGAGAAGCGGCAGCCCTTCGAGCAGAAAGAACGGCAAAGAAAAAGATGCACATCCAATCCCAAGAACTGGTAAAACACTGGACTAACACATATGCAGTAAGTATCAACCTCCAGAAGTCACATGCTTTGAACACTAACTGTTGCTTTTTAGTAGTGCCTTGTACCTTTTATAAATAATTTTACATTCAAACTGTCATAAATACAGTGACACTATTTCAATATCTTTAAGTAATATACTGTAAATGACCCAATTAAGGTAAATATTTTGTTAAATTTTGGCATATATATGCCTCCAAAATCATCATTACAGTTAACATAATGAACATATTCATCACCTAAAAATTTCCACGTCCTGTTTAACTCCTTGTAACTCCTCCTTATAAGTTAGTAGGTCACCACTCGACTATTTATTATTATAGATTTTATTCAACAGGGTCTGAGAGTTATTCATGCTATTATATATACTCTCTGTATTACTGAGTAGTATTCTAGTGTTTGATAAGTACAGTTTATTTATCTGGTCACTTGATGGTATGGCATCAACCAAATGTTGACATCTGGTTGTCTCCATCTTTTGACTATTACAAATATAGTTGCTGTGAATATTCATATCAGTCTGTTTATGGACATATGCTGCTATTTCTCTTGAGTAAATATCTTGATATAGATGTGTATGGTGAAATCATATGATCACTGTAAATGTAACTTTGTGGTTTTCTTTTTGTTTCATTTTTCAAGACAGGGTTTTTCTGTGTAGCCCTGGCTGTCCTGGAACTAACTTTGTAGACCAGGCTGGCCTCGAACTCACAGAGATCTGCCTGGCTCTGCCTCCCGAGTGCTGGGATTAAAGGCATGCGCCACCACCGCCCAGCTTTGTATATGTAACTTTGCAAGTGGGATAAAGGGTGGCTGGAGAGATGGCTCAGCAGTAAAGAGTAGGCACAGTTATTAGAGGACCTGGGTTCAGTTTTTAGGACTCACCTTGAGCAGCTCACAGTCACCTGTAACATCAACTCCAGGGGATCTGACACCATCTTCTGGTGTCTTGAGAAACCTGCACACACACACACACACACACACACACACACACACACACACACACACACGCACGCACGCGCACACACACACGCACATACACACACACATACACACACATACACAAATCTTATGAAATTAATTTTATAAAAAATTTCCAAACTGTTTCAAAGCAATTGTGATTCTTTGTTCCCCCCAGCAGGATGAAAGTTCTGTTGTCTCTGTATTCTTATCAGTTGTTGGTATGGTCAATCTTTCTCATTATAGACATCCTTTTTTTAGTTTTTAAATTAAATTTATTTATCATTACAGACAATCTGATGGGTGTGAAAATTTCCATATACCTTGACTTTGAATTCCCTTGGTAACAAATGTGAAATATCTTTTACAAATAGTTACCATGTATGCATGCATGGTGCACACGTGGGATCAGAGGACAACTGTAGGAGTCAGTTCTCTCTTCCCATCATGCGGGTTCTTAGAATTTAACTCATGTGGCCAGCCTTGGTGGCCGTGCCTTGACTTGTCCTAGTTAGCATTAACTGTCAATGGGACTCAGCCTGGAGGCACCTGAAAAAACGTCTCATTTGAGTACTTGTTTCCATCAGGTTGGTCTGTGGGCATGTCTGTGAGGGACTGTCTTGAGTGATTATTGATGTAGTGTTGGACCCCAAAATCTAGGGTCTCAAATGGGCGCCCCAAGAACCCAGACTCCAGTCCAGTTGATGCAACAGCACGAGGTTTATTGATGCAGCTGTACAGTCGGGCAAACTCTTGTCCTGGGAGCAAGAGTCACATCTTACTGCAGCCCCATGGGGGCTTTTAAAGGAAAAACCCACAAAAGCCATAAGATTACAATTCCCATACAATTTCGTTTCACAAGATCATGGTCTGGTTACAGAGTGGGTACAGTCATATCCACATGTACATTCTTCCTGAAACCTCAAGGGGGGTATCAGGGCAGGAGTGGAGTTTACACAAAGGTCACAGGGGTCCTTCCTGGAACACCTGCAACTATCCCAGTCACAGTTGAGCACATCTCTTAACAGAAATCTTTTTACATTGTTATATGGTTGCAGAGGAGATTGAGTAGTGGCTGAGTCAGGTGCCCTTGGAACTAGTTTTCTTTTTAGTTCCTTATTTCCTGGGGCTTGGGGGTGTAAGCCTGAAGGGTTAGGGTCTTTCAGTAGGAGATCCTAGCCTACTGTGTGTGGCACCATCACTCAGCAGGTGGTGCAGTACTGTAGTAGGACGCATGCTCCCTGAGTGCCTGAGCAAGCCAGAGGGGGAGCCAGCAAGCCATGCTCCTCCATCATTTTTGCTTCAGGTCCCTACTTGTGAGTTCCTGTCATAACTTTTCTCAATGATGGATCGTGACCTGGAAGTATAAGCCAAATAAATCATTTCCTCATCTGTGGTAGTTTGAACATGATTGGCCCCCATAAACTCAAAGGGAGTGGCACTATTGGGAGGTGTGGCCTTGTTGAAGTAGGCGTGGCTTTGTTGAAGGACGTGTGGAGGCAGCTTTGAAGTCTCTCTCTCTCTCTCTTTTTTTTTTTTTTTTGGTTTTTCGAGACAGGGTTTCTCTGTGTAGCTTTGCACCTTTCCTGGATCTCGCTCTGTAGATCAGGCTGGACTCAACTCACAAAGATCCGCCTGCCTCTGCCTCCCAAGCGCTGGGATTAAAGGCGTGCGCCGCCGCCGCCGCCGCCGCCGCCGCCGCCGCCGCCGCCGCCGCCGCCCCGCCGCCGCCCGCCGCCGCCGCCACCACCACCACCACCACCACCAGGCTCGAAGTCTCTTTTGGTTAAGCTTCACTCGTTGTCACAGTCTACTTCTGTTGCCTTCTGATCAAGATGTAGACAACACCATGTCTGCCTGCATGCCGCCATGCTCCCTGTTGTGATGATAATAAACTAAACCTCTGAGACTGTAAGCTACCACCCCCAATTAAATGTTTTCCTTTATAAGAGTTGCAGTGGTGGTCATGGTGTCTTTTCACAGCAATAGAAACCCTAACTAAGATATCACCTAAGTTGCTTTTGGTCAGAGTATATTATCACAGCAATGAAAAGGAACATTGACCAAACATCTTTTGTTGTTGTTGTTGTTTTTGAAACAGGGTTTCTCTGTGTAACCTTGGCTGTCCTGTACCTCACTCTGTAGACCAGGCTGGCCTCATACTCATAGATATCCTCCTGCCTCTGCTTCCTGAGTGCTGGGATTAAAGGTGTGTGTGTCACCGACCAGTGGCCAAACATCTTTTGATGAACTTGTTTTCCACCTTTTCAAATTTTTATGATTAGATTTGTTTTCTTATTATTGATTTTAGAGAACTTTGAAAAAATATTCTGAAGATAAGTGTGGTGGTGCATTCTTGTAATCCAAATACTCAGGAAGCTAAGGCAGAAAGAGCTTGGGTTCAAGGCCAACCTGGACTACATGGTGAGTTCAAGGCTAGCCTGTTCAACATACTAAGACCCTGTTTCAAAAAGCAAACAAACAATAATGTATGCAGATGGTAGAGTGCTTGCTGAGAAAACATGAAACCCTGGGTTCAGCCTCTAGCACCACTCAAAGCCACGCTGCATGGTGGTTCATGCCTATAATCCCAGCACTTGGAGATGGCAAAAGAGAACGGAAAGTTCAAGGTCATCTTTGACTATCCAGAGCTTCAGGCTAGCCTAGACTCCATGATACCATCTCATAGAAAATGTATGTATTTGAAAATATTTCCTCTGAGTATATATCTTGAATTATCACTTACTTACCTTGTCTTTTAAAAGACAGAAGATCTTTTGCTTTTTGATATTTCTTTGTACTGTCTAGGTTGACCTCAAACTCAGTCTCAAGTATCCTTCTCCCTGGCTTCTGCCTCCCAAGTAGCTGGAGTTACAAGCATGTACCATGATAATTTGCTAATAGAAAAAATTTTAATCTTAGTGAGGTCTTAGGATTGGAGAGATTCATTATATACTCCATTAATGGTTTGGGTTTCGAATCATATAAATGTGCTACCCACCTAAAATTAAATTAAAAATTAATTCAGGGATGGAGAGATGGCTAAGTAGTTAAGAGTATTGACTGCTCTTCCAAAGCACCTAGGTTTGATTCCCGCACACACAGTGTTCTGTAACTATAGTTCCAGGGCATACAACTGTCTCTTCTGACCTCCATGGGCAGCAGGCAAGCATGTAATACACATATATACATTCAGACAAAACACCCATGCAAAAAAATAAATAAATAAATAAAATTTAAGAATTAGTTCAAAGTGTAAGTTCATGTTTACTAATGGATTATGCAAACACAATTAAAATTCATAATGAAATTCAAGTGATCTTATATTGATAATAACTTTTGGGTCAATTAAATTGAAAAATAAAATCAAAAGATTGCTTTGGGGTTAGGGTAACCACAAGGCCTGGGTTTGATCCCCAACAGTATAAAAGATATTGATTGATTATTTTGTCTTTTCACAGGGAATGAAAGAACAGAAACTTAAAGCCAAGCAAAAGCGTGATGAAGAGATTGAGGCGGAAAGACAAATTCTTGACTTGGAGGAGGAAATATACAAACAAGGAGAAAGAAAGAAGGCCATCGAAAAAGCAAAGCAGTATCAGTTTTACCAAACAGAAAGAGTGAAAAGCTTTCATGTACTATCTGGCTTTTCTTCTGTTTATATGTATATTTAACATGCTTAGCTAACAGTTGTCTCTAAGTGTTGATACACAGTTTTCTTAATTAGTGCAATTTTTTTGTAGTCAGGACTTCGTCTCAGTAAAGTTATGAAAGAGCGTGATGCCCAGATTGAGTTCAAAAAGAATTCAGTAAAATCAGATAAAAAATGGGAGGAACAATTAAAACTCAACATTGAGAAAGCTCTTAAACAAGAGCAAGAGAAAGAAGAAAAACAACGCAGAGAAAGAATTGCTCTTGCTGAAGATCATCTGAAACAGTATGTATACATCGCCTTTTATGTGTCTTCCCTGATTTTGAAATTAATGCATGCCAAAATACATGGTAGAAAAAAATACAAAGAAAAAGATTACGCCGGGCGGTGGTGGCGCACACCTTTAATCCCAGCACTCGGGAGGCAGAGCCAGGCGGATCTCTGTGAGTTCGAGGCCAGCCTGGGCTACCAAGTGAGCTCCAGGAAAGGCACAAAGCTACACAGAGAAACCCTGTCTCGAAAACCAAAAAAAAAAAAAAAAAAAAAAAAAAAGAAAGAAAAAGATTAAAGCTCACACTTAGAGTCAAGTATGGTGATACATTCTGTAACCATAGCACTTGGGAGACTGCAGTGGGAAAATGGAGAATTGGAGACTAGTCTGGTCTATGTAACAAACACCATTGAGATGCTCAGTGGGTAAAGACACCTGCCACACAAGCCTGACATGAGTTCAGTCCCGAAGGAAAGAACTAACTCCACAGAGTTCTCCTCTGACCTCACAAGTGCATCACTCTACACACATCGTTCAGGCACACACACGTTTACACATACCCACTAGCTTTTTCTTAAAAAGAAGAAACAAAGGGCTGTTGAGATAACTCAGTGGTTAAGAGCACTGGCTGCTCTTCCAGAGGACCCAGGTTCAATTCCCAGCACCCACATGGCAGCTCACAGCTGTCTGAAACTCCAGTTCCAGGAGATCTGATTCCCGCATACAGACATACTTGCAGGCAAAACATCAATTTATATAAAGTAAAAACAAGTAAATTATTTTTAAAAATTGCCTTGCTAAGGGCTGGAGAGATAGTTCAGTGGTTAAGAACACTGGTTGCTTTTGCACAGGACCTGAGTTCAGTTCCCAGCACCCACATGGTGGCTCACAACCATCTGTAACTCCAGTTCTAGGGGAACCAACACCTTCTGACATCCATGGACATGTGGTACACGTACATACATGCAGGCAAAACATTCATACCATTGAATAAATACAATTTTTGAAATTATTACTGGTACTGCCCAGGTGACGGTTCTTTGATGACTTCCTCAGAGGATGGAGTCTAATTGTCCCACTGGCTGGAGTACAGGCTATGCATATTAATTCATCGCCAGGGACCACAGTGTGATGACAGTGTGAGACATTTCAGATTAGGACATAAAGGTATCTTGCTTGTTCCTCAGACAGCTTCTTAGGAAACCTAACTGCCATCTTGTGAGAGCCTAAAGCTATGGGGAGGAGCAGCAGGTGCCTGAAAACTGAAGGTGTGTGACAGTGGATTTCCTAGCCTTATAAAGCTTCGAACCCACTGCAGCCTCAGCCGACAGCTTGACTGCATTCTCTTCAGAACTGCCTGTCTAAGCCACTCCTGGGTCCTGATGGTCAGGAATGGCGTGAGATATAAATGTTTATTGTTTAAGACCACTGCATTTTGAGGTACTCAGCAGTCAGTTATTAAAACTTCTATCCCCATGCCTGGAAAAGTAAGGCATACATATAAGAACATTGTAAACAGTGCCTAGGCACCAGACCTGGGCAGGCTAATCTGCGGCTGTGTGGCCAGCAAGAGAGTCTGCCTTGCATGAGCATCCTGAAGACAGGGCAAATAAGGAACCGTGGAGACAGAAATCCCCAAATAGAGATTTTAACCAAGAAATTAAACATACCTATTGCAAAAAAGCATAACCAAGTGTCTATTGACAATACATAGTTCTCATTCCTTTGTTAATTTTTCTGTAGGAAGAACTCATAGACCTTGCTTAAGGAAGTTTTACTGCTGAGATTGGTGGTACACACCTTTATCTCAGCACAGGCAGATCTCTGAGTTTGAGTCCAGCCTGATCTAAATAGTGAGTTCCAGGCCAGCCAAGGCTACATAGTAAGACCCTGTCCTAAATTTTTTGTTTGTCTGATTACTGCCTGTGAATCCTATTGACTTTGCATCACTTTCCCCTGGATAAGTTCCTTTATGAAAAGGGTAGAAAGAGAGAAGAGGCCAAAGTGATTTATCCATCTTAGAGATCTCAAGCACTTCTGGGAACTCTAGCTTCACATATCCAGCTGCCCAAGAGATCATGGGTACCTCAAAAAGGATTATAAATTCCCTACCCCTGCAGTGGACGGTCCCAGTGGCACCCATTTCCACCCACTTCAAACCAGAAACCCCATTGTCAACCCTGATCCCTCATTTTCTTCATGTTCCACAGCAAATCTGTAAGCAATTCCTGCTGATTTGTTTTCTTCCCAAACAAATCTTAAAGTTATAGCTGTCCTTTTAGCTAGCCTTAGATGCTCTCATCTAGTATATTGATTATTACATCAGCCTCTTTTTTTTTTTTTTTTTGGTTTGTTTGTTTTTCGAGACAGGGTTTCTGTGTGTAGCTTTGGAGCCTGTCCTGGAACTCGCACATCAGCCTCTTAATTGACCCCACACTCTCATAGTCTCCATCCCCTTTGCTATTCATCACCTGTGATATTCCATTAAAGTGGAAATCAAGTGAAGTATTCTGTTACTTTCAATGCTTCAGTAGCTTTACAGTCATTTGAAGTAAAATGAACACTTGGCCCTGTGGAATCTGACCTCATCTTTTCCCAGGCTTCTCTCCTACAACTTTCCATTTCCTAATTACTCGGATGCACTCGCCTGCCAGGGCCTTGAGTACCTGATAAGAACTTTCTGTACTCAGTACTGCTCACACACTATTTTTTCTCTCTGGAATTTACTCCCCTGTTCTTTATCTGTGGTCTTCTTACCAGCTCAGAGATGTCTTCCATCTCTTGGAGTACAGCTCAGTCCAGAGAGGTCTGTGTGACACTCAGTTGTTAATCTTTTTCTTATTCTTTTTCTTTCTTCTTTACTTATTTTTTCGGAGACAGGGTTTCTCTGTGTAGTCCTGGCTGTCCTGTAACTTGCTCTGTAAACCGTGCTGGCCTTGAACTTAGACACCTGCTTCTGCCTCCTGAGTGCTGGGATTAAAGGTGTGTGCCGCCGCCGCCCTCACCACCACCCCCCCACCCCCGGCATCTCTTACTTTCTTTGTGACAGACACATCACAGTTTTTACCTGTAGTCCCTAACTCTAACGTAAGTTTCCTGATGGCTCTTTCATTGTTGTATGAGAACTTTAATATGAACAGGTGTTGGACAATTGAATGAGGGCTAAGGATTACAGAGGGACTAAGGACAGTCCTCAGGCCTCCAGCAGAGACAACGGGAAAGACGGTGCCCTGTTCATCAGAATGAAACCACAAGGATCTGTTTAGAAGATTTGGCTTTGGCTTTACATATAGTGAATGTAAAATGCCTCTGGAATTAGCCAGGCACTGACGCTACTCAACTGCCCTGTAAGAACCAAACTTTCCTGTTGTAATAAAAAATTATTTACTTATTTATTTATTTATTTATTTATTTATTTATTTATTTATTATCTATTTTTGAGACAAGGTCTCACTGTGTAGCCCTGGCTGACCTGGACTTGCTCTGTAGACCATGCTCACCTTTAACTCACAGAGATCTGCCTACCTCTGCCTCTCTGCCTCTGCCTCTGCCTCTGCCTCTGCCTCTGCCTCTGCCTCTGCCTCTGCCTCTGCCTCTGGGACTGCTGAGTTAAAGGCTTGTGTCACCAGGGCTGGCCTCCCTCCTGCTTTTATAGGACTATTCAAAGCCTTGGTAAGCTTGAGAGATGCTAGATCTCAATCAGCACAGTTTGGGACAGTGAGAATGTGAACCTTCTTTAATGCTGTTGGGCTGTCTCAGCCGTCACGGTGGCCTCTGCATGGTGACAGAGCTGCTTTAGAGTGCACTAGCCCATCTGGAAGTCAAACATGTCTGTGCATTCACTGCATGATTCATTCTTGGGGCAAAAAGCAGTTATGTGACTGTGAGGGAAACATCTGCTGGACCAGTGAAAGGAGAGAAGTTGTCATTGACTGACATTATCTATGATTAAACTTTTAATTACCTGTGGGTAAAGATTTTTAACTTATTTGGGTAATTTGACTTAATGCAAATTTAGAATGTTGATAGAAATTTCAGATCTTCTGGTTCAACAAAGAAGCAGAAACGTTCATATCTTATTTTCAGCTCTCAGGTTTAGAGCAGACTTCAGTCTTCCACACCACCTCCCTCCTGCTGAGCCTTGGTCCTCTTCGTCCCAATACCCTGGGCAGCTTTTACTAATCAACCAGAACTGACTACATCATAAGATTTCTTTTGGTATTGGTGATGGTAAATCTCGACTCTTAACTTGATCAAATTAAAACAAACAAACACAAAACACCACTGTACTTATTTATGTGTATGTGTGTTTGTGTGTATAAGCCACACAGTATGTTCCTACAAAGGCCAGAAGAGGGCATCAGAAGCCATAGTTATGTGGAATCACATGGGGTTGTGTTCCCAACACAGGACGAGCTCTTAACCAATGAGCCCGTCTCTCCAGCCCTAAAGCTGCAACTTTTTGTGTTTTGTTGTTTTACCCTAAACTTTAAAAAATTTTAAACATTTTTTTTTTTGCAAAATTGGATATTTTTTCTAATATTCTTTAGATCTTTGTTGTAGACTTGTGAATCTGCCTCTTCAATGTGATTAGTAAACATAAAATATTACAAAATCAGCCAGTACAGTTTTGAAAACTTAATTTTTTAGGGCCACCATTAACCTGGTGTGGCAAGGGCCAGCACAATCCTTAGTTTCTTTAGTTCCTCCTGAAGAGAAGGCTCTGACTGCCACGCTGCTTTCTTTTGTGTCTGTGTGAATTTCTTGGCCTGCTTCCCTCTGTTGTCCTCTGTGACCTAGCAGAAGGGAGTTTTCCTTGTTGCAAAAAGACTCCAGGAGTAACCTTTGCTTGATGGCGTGCATATGAAGGAAGGACTTATTCTTCAGCGGTCTGTTTAGATTCTGTTTAGATTGCTCCCTTACCCTGAGCCACCTGGTTAGAATGAAAACCACTTGTCACACTAATGCATGGGCTTTCAACGAGTGGGTAGATCTGTGGGATGTGAGCCGTCTCTGTGCTCAGGGGTGCCTGCCCGCTGAGGGAGCCCAGGGATCCAGACTCTGCTCTGTACTGCTGCTGATGGGAGCGCCTGGTTTGCTGGTGATGGGGTTGGGAAGTGAATTGAAGAGGTGGTGCTGGAGCGAGACCTTCCAGAGCAGGCTGTGCTGTTAGGCCGACCTCCAGATATCCCTGCAAGTCAGCGCGCATTTGGAGCTTACCACTCAGAAGGCATTAGTAGCCAACCAGCAAGGAGCTAGGGGAGGGCTAGCAGCCTGAGCGGCCGGTTGGGTACACTCCATTGCTCTTTCTGTCACACCGACCTCTTGAGGCCTCAAGAGGCTTCTGCACTGGAGCCCACGAGCTTTCCCATTCCTTACTCAGCTGACTGCCCTGTCTAAAGACAAGGAGCACTTGAGTCTGCTGTCATTCTTCCAGAGTGGGTTTGGAGCCAGGCAATCTGGCGGTCCTGGGTTGTCCCGGTTGTCTTCGTCACCGCCCGTTTCGTGTCTTTTTTTCCAGAAGAAAACTCGATACCCCATCACCCCAGGTTAGTTAGAACCTGCTGCTTCTCTCTAATATATGTCTGGTTTGTTCTCACTTACATTTACATTTTTGCTTTAGAATAAAGGAACGTGAGAAGGAAGAAGAAAAAAGGAAAATAAATGAAGAAAAAGATGCCGAGGAGATAAAGCGTCAGAATTTGCTGTATGAAATAGAAATGAAAAAAAGACTAAGCAAGAAACAGAAGGAGATCGATGAAAGCAGGAAACTGTTCTTGGTAAGTTGAAAATGCCTCAGTGGAGCGGTTCCACAGTCAGATGCCTGACAAACACTAGGGGAGGAAACAAGTATCCAGCAAGCTGTGTTCCTGTGAACCCCTCCTTGGAGTGATCCTGTTCAGTATGGTTTTGTACAGGTGGAATTCCACGCAAGAGCGAAAAATAATACGTTTTCTATTTAAAATTAATTTCCTTAAAAGCTGTGAGGAATGAATGGGGGTGATTTATGAATGATGTGATGTCTTATGGATGTAATTTATTTGATTTCATGGTTTTTAAAATATTTTTCTTTAACATTTAAAAAATTTTATTTTTAACTTATGTGTGTGGGTGTTTTGCCTGCATGTGTGTCTGTGCACCACATCTGTGTTGTGCCTGCAGAGGCCAGCAGACGGTGTTGGATCCACTGGAACTGGAGGTACAGGCGGTCGTGAGCCACGCACCATGTGGGTCCTCTGCAAGAGCAGCCAGTGCTTTTAACCACTGAGCCATCTCCAGCCCCAAGGTTTCTTTTAATTTTTAAGTAATACACGTACAAAGTCAAAACATTAAACACCTGGAGTCCAATGTTACCAGGTTTGTTTAACGTTTTCTTCTGCTGCTAACAGGTTTATGTATTATTTTACTTTGTTATTATTTGTATTACATTTACTGTATGTGTGTTTGTCTGTATGGGCATGTGCAGAGCACAGAGGGCAACTTTGGGGAGTCAGTTCTCTCCTTCTACCACGAGACCCCAGGACTCAGGACCGTGAGGCTCAGGCAGCCTGCCTCCTTGAGCCGTCTTGCTAACCCCAGTATTTAGTTTTTATATTAGGCTCCAAATGGTATCAATCTGATTTATTAGTGTCAGCCATTGTCTGCCTCTTTGTCCTGGTTGTGGAGGATTTGGCTCTCATCCTTTGTAATGCATTTCTCAGCTCCTACTCAAGAGTTAGCACACTTAAGTCGTTATCAGGATTGTGTAAATATTTGCCTCTGCAGATCCAAGCTGTACACCACGGTGGCTCGAGTTCTTACATTCTGTGAATGTTCTTTTTCATTTGAAGACAGGGTCTCCGTAGGCAACCCTGATTGGCCTCAAATCTATAACTCTCCTGCTTAGCCCTCCCTCTGTCACACAGATCACAGGTGTGCATCGCTATGCCCACTGTTACAAACCCTTACTTCTATCTTGATTTTCATTTGTTTAGTGACTACATCTTTGATCTTTTTAAAATTTTATTTTGATAACTTAGGATTTTTCCATATATTCAATGAATTTTGCCCAGTGAATATTGATGCTAATTTTCAGTATTCAACTGAACAATGAGCACTTACCTATGTTGTTTTTCTTAGAGCACATCCGCTGAGCCTCCTCCATCCCCTCTCCTTTAGGACTGCCTGTTCCCTAGGCCTGCCTGCTGCCTGGCTGTCGTCCTGGGGCTTCCCTTGCCATTCTGACTCTGATGTCTCCCTGTTTCTGGTTCACTTTCCCTCTTGCTGAAGAATATCCTTGAGCATCTTCCTAAGGAAGGGTGTTTGGGATGTCAGTGATTTGTTAACTATGTTCTAACCTTTCATGCCACTGATATTACAATTTACTCAACCATCTCTGCATTCTAGAATACTTATAGATTGTTTCCAATATTTTTGTGTTATTAATGTAAATAAACTTGATATAAAGTATGTGGACATAAACATTTATTCAGGCTTCTGATTATTTTGGGATAAATTTTCAGAAGAAAAATAATTATGTGAGAAACCATAACCATTTGACAGGTTCTTGGTAGATATGTTGGAAGGCATTTTTGTGACAAACCATACTTCTTTCCTTAAGGACCATATGCATGACAAAAATATCATCCGAGCTGTAGAACAGCAGCAGCAAGAGGAGGAAGATGAAAAGATTAGAAAGTTTATCAAAGCCAAAAAACGTCTTATACAAATGAGGAAAGACAAGGAAGCTGAAACACACAGGTAGGGTTTAAAAATACTTTTTGGATTTCTTACCTTATGACTATGAACATTTTGCCTACACACGTGGATGTGTGTCTGTTGCTTCCTTGGAACTGAGGTTGTGGATTGTGGTGAGCCATCATGAGGGTGCTTGAAATGGAACCCAGGTCTTGTGCAAGAACAATAAGTGTTCTAAAGTGCTGAGCTGTTTATCCAGCTCCACAGGTAGGAGTCTTAAATAATAACATAATTGCTAAAGTGCTACCTGAGATTGGTTTTCTTTGGAAAATGAAGTCTCAGAGATGACTGGGACATTTGGTGACATGAGAGTTTTAGTTTGGGGCATGAGAGTTGAGGTGAACCCATGGAATGTTCCAGAACTCTCTGTGGTAGATTGTTGAAAACACTGGTCTCCTCTAGGAGAAAGAATGCTGAGCTGGAGGAGCCTAGTAGACATCGGTCTAACCATTTCCTTTTCTTATTGCTGTCGATGAACATCTGCAAAGAGACAGATGAATGGAGGCAGAGTTCATGTTGGCTCACAATGTAGAGTATAAACAGCAGAAAGTCATGGTGGCCAGAGCTGCTCATGGCTGTGGAGGCAGAAGCCTGAGGCTGTTTGTTCAGCTCTATGTCGACCAGAAAGCAGGGAGAAATGAATGCTGGTACATCAGCTCAGTTCATTTTCTCTTTCCTTAATCCAAGACCCCAACCCATGGGATGGTGCTGTCCAGAACCAGGATGGGCTTCCCCTCTTAATTAATCCCCTCTGGAAATGCCATAACAGATATGCCCAAATGTGAGCTTCACCGGTGTCCTGGGTCTGTCTATATGTCTGTCTTTCTTTTTTATTGGTTTTTTGTTTGTTTGTTTGTTTGTTTTTTAATTTTTCAAGATAGCCCTGGCTGTCCTGGAACTCACTCTGTAGACCAGGCTGGTCTTGAACTCACAGAGATCCACCTGCCTCTGCCTACCAAGTGCTGAGATTAAAGTCCTGTGCCACCATAGTCCAAAACTCTTAGATCTTTAGTAAGTATGACATTCCTATTGAGGATTTTCAAGATCACACAAATTAAAAATTGTATCTTCTAGAATAAAACCACAAAATAAAAAGTGAAAAATAAAGGAAAATGACACACTTTGTTATTTCCAATATTGTAAGACACTCCTGATTCTTCAGCCAAAAGAGGAAAGTTTTATTTTGACTCACAGATTTGGAGGCTTCAGTTCATAGGCAGTTGGTCTTGTTGCTTTTGGATCTACAGCAAAATGGTACACCAGGAGGGGAGTGTGTCTGTCAGGAAATTGATGCCATTGTTGAGATGTGGTGAAGAAGGTGGAGTGTAATTGAAAGAAGTATGTTACTGCAGACATGCCCTGGGGCTATATCTTTTGCTAACCTTTTCTTTTTCTGTTTTTAATTTTTAAATTTTGGTTTATTCGTTTTATTTTACGTGTGAGTGTTTTGCCTGCATACATGTCTGTTTACCACATATGTGCTTGGTGCTGGCAGAGGTCAGAAAAGGGTGTTGGCTCCGCTGGAACCTGAGTCAGGGGTGGTCATGAGCCACCATATGGATGCTGGGAGTCTAACCTGGGCCCTCTGGAAAGCAAAAGTGCTCTCAACTGATGAGCTGTCTCCACACACACTCCTGCTTGCTCTTTGTACTTTTTCCTGTCTACCATTTTTCTGTCCTGTTCTGCCATTTTATTCCCTCCAGGATGAACTAACACCTGAAAACATGAGCTGAAATATCCAATACCTTCTTTTAAGTTTCTTAAATTAAGCACTTTGTTATAGCACTGAGGAGACTTATACAAGGGTAGAGATCTTTGCCATTTTCATTGTGAAGTCCTCAGTACCTAGAGTAGTGTCTGTAAATAGTAAACTGTTCCGTCTGTAAATGTGCTTAGAACAGTGTTTTGAAATGTTAACTGAACCGTCGTCACCTTTTCCACCAAGTCTTCTGCATGGCTCTCTCCCATTCACATGGCCTGTACCACCATCTGCCCTATGTGTTTGCATAAATGTCTCTTTTCCACTTTAGACTCTACTTTCTTTGCCTATTCACAGTATCTTTTTCACAATTTCTCATACAAAACTTCAACTCACTCAATAAATTAGTGAACTTGTCATAACTAATTAAAATATTTCTGTTTAGTCTCCTTCCCTCATTCTTTTAATAAAATGTGCTTGTTGTGTATGATGTCCCAGACACATACTTGACCCTGGACTAGAAAGAATTCATCCAGCCCCTGACCTCAGAAACTTCACAATGTGTAGGACAGGGACAT
Organism: Peromyscus leucopus; assembly: GCF_004664715.2. Classification (NCBI taxonomy): domain Eukaryota; kingdom Metazoa; phylum Chordata; class Mammalia; order Rodentia; family Cricetidae; genus Peromyscus; species Peromyscus leucopus. The sequence goes on along the minus strand of NC_051066.1, from coordinate 46,510,509 downwards.
ACAACAAACAGATGAAATCAACATGTCTATGATTTGGTTCTGGATGGGATGTTGTGGTAGTATGAATTATTTAGTATTTTGGTAACATATAGTTATTTCCAAGGTTTTATTTAAAGAAAGGGTGTTTATAGTATAAATCTCAGTGTTAAGGCAAGCAGAATAGTCCAACAAAGTATTCTAGAATATATTCTGGGCTGCACAAGCAGATCCTTGATGTACATATAAAAACTGCACATGATAGGTAACTAACCCCAGTACTGCAGAGGTGGAAATAAGTGGGCCCTGAAGGATCACTAGCCAGCTGTCTAGCCAAGATGGTGAGCATTAGACTCAAAGAAGAGATCTGTCTCAGAAAACAAAAACAAATAACAACAACAACAACAACAAGTGGGCATGGTGATACATGCCTGCAGTCCCCGCACTTGGGAAACAGAGGTGGGAAAATCTCTGTGAGTTCGAGGCCGGCCTGGTGTACACAGCAGTTCCAGGACAGCCAAGGCTACACAGTGAAACTCTGGGCCTGGAGAGACAGCTCAATCGTTACAGCACTGGCTGCTCTTCCAGAGGTTCAGTTCCCAGCACCCACACAGTGGCTCACAACCTTCTCCATTGGGATCTGATGCCCCCCTCTGGCATAAAGGTGTACGTGTAGATAGAGCACTCAGATCCATAAAATAAACAAATCTTTAAAAAAATAAAAATAAAAATGCTGAGAGCTATAGAGGAAGACATTGCAATATCATCCTCTGGTCTCCACTTGCACCCACCCATACACTCATACACTTATGACCACACGCATGCATACACCACACACATACACACAAGAAAAATATTTTCCTGTGTTATAGAGAATCTTAATGTCTTGCTTTTACACACGTATACATGTACATACATATGTGATTATATTGTACATATTGATCACTTGGAAAAATTTAGAATATATGCTACTTTGTAGTTGTAAGATTAATTTCCTTATTTAGCTCAAGTATTAAAATTTCTAAAATATATGACAAATTAGTTTCCATTTGATATAATCATATATATAATATATGTGTGTATACACACACACACACATACACACACACACACACATATATATATATATATATATGACCACAGACTTCTTCTTTGTTTTGTAGATGACTATAAAATGCCTCCACTTCCCTAATGAAAGTATTTTAACTCCATTACAGAGCTGGTCAGGATGATTTGGCAAATGTGGTTGTTCTGTTATAGGCTAATGGAAGAACGGAGAGAAAGAATAAATAACTTCCTAAGTGAACTAATGAAAGAGAAACTTGACACTGAAGATTTGATTATTGCTAGAGACATTGCTGAAGCCGAGGCTGAACTGGAGAGAAGAGAAAAAGACAAACATGAGAAAACTCAAGCCCAGCTGAAAGCAATCGCAGACTATAGAGCCTCTGTGGTAAACCCTTCAGTTCCAGGGTGTAGAGTTGAGACTACCCTGCTGTGGCGGCTACCTCTTGCCTCTCTCTCAAAACTAACAGATTTGAAAAAGCAGTGTGCAAATTGTCTTCCTACATTCTTGAAACAAACACTTTTTTATTTATAAACTCTATTATATAAATTATATTATAAAAAAAACCCTTGCAAATAGAAAAATTCTACACTGAAGTGAACTCGATGCAAAGTCCATACATCCTGATGAACATTTCTACAGTTAGGATGGCCCGTAGGAGAAGACGTGCAGCTTCACATTGGACTTGACACTTTGACTGTTGACTTTATTTGTACGCTCTTATCCTCCACCACGGGCGAAAACTCCATGACAGAGTTAGAACTAAATGAACAATTGGAGCCTTTCGTGACTCCTCCTCATTACCCATACCCAGTCCTTCCTCATCTCCTAATGATTAGCTTTTCTTGTTCTCTTTCCTACATCACACACATGTACATTTATTTACACATGTACATATATTATTGGCTAGGTTTGTATATAAGGGAGAACATGAAGGTTTTTTTCTTCTGAGATTGTGTGTTCTTACCTGAAGTATACATTCTAGGACCATTCAATTTCTTTCAAATATTCAGGTTACAGTTTTCTTTAGAATATATACAACGTATTTTCATTATCCATTCATCTGTTGATGGAAAACTAGGTTGATTCCTATTTTTTTGTTATAGTGAATAAAGCAGCTATAAACATGGGGGTTTGCTATTTCTGTGGTATGGTGTGGAGTTCTCTGGATATTTGCCCAAAAGTGAAATCGCTGGGGAAAATTGTAGTTCTGTTTCTAAATTTTTTGAGAAATTTCCAAACAGATTCTCACAGTGGCTGTATTAATTTGCACCCTCACCAACAATAAATAAGGGTTCCATTCTATCCACATCTTCTCCAACATTTGTTGTCAGATTTGTTGATGATGGCCATTCTGACTGGGGTGAGAGAGTATCTTGAAGTCATTTTAATTTGCATTTCCCTGATAGCTATCGATATTGTACACCTTTTCAAACAGTAATGGCCATTCACGGTTTTTTGTTTGTTTGTTTTTGTTTTGTTTTTCGAGACAGGGTTTCTCTGTGTAACTTTGCGCCTTTCCTGGAACTCACTCTTGTAGCCCAGGCTGGCCTCGAACTCACAGAGATCCACCTGGCTCTGCCTCCCAAGCGCTGAGATTAAAGGCGTGCGCCACCACCGCCCGGCCACCATTCACATTTTTATGTATAGTATCTGTTCAGGTTGTTTGCTTTTGTTGATTGGCAGTTGTGTTTCCCTAGTGTTTAATTTCCGCCATTTGTAAACTCTGGATATCAGCCCCTTGTCTGAAGTTGGCTAGTGATGATTTTCTCCCATCAGGAGTCTGTCTGTGATCTCTGCTGATGGTTTCCTTTTGCTACACAACTCTTTTTATTTTCAGGGAGCCCCATCTGTGGATACTGGGGTTGGTTCCTGTGTTGTTATTGTTCTAGTCAAAAATGTCTTGCCTATCTATCTCAGAATATTGAAGAGTATTCCCTCTGTTTTCTTCTAGCACGTTCAGTGTTTGGGGCTCTAAATTAAGGTCTTTGATCCATTTTGAGTAGATTTTTATACAAGGTGAAAGATAAGAGTCTCTTTCCTCTTCTGTAGGTGGAAATCTGGTTTTGCCAGCACCATTGGCTGACTAGGCTGCGTTTTTCCAATGTGTGTTATTGCCTCCTTTGTCAAAAACTAAGTGGGCACAGCTCTGCCACTCTATTTCCAGGTCCTCAGTTCCCTCCTTTGATCTCCGTGTCTTTTGTGCCAGCACCAGGCTTGGTCACTATAGCTCTCTAGTGTAATTGGAAGTCAGCTGTTGGACCATCTCCAGCAGGGTTCTTATTCCTTATAATCGCTTTATCTCTTCCTTAGCTTTTGTGGTTCCATATGAAAAAAAATGCTTGTTTTGATTTTTTGTAAACCTATGAAATATGACATTAGAATTTTGATAGATGTCATGTTAAATCTTTAAGTTTATTTTTGCAGTATAGCTTTTTTCACAGTATTTATTCTATCAATCCAAGAGCATAATAGAATGCCTTTCCACTGTCTAGTATCTTCTGTGATTTCCTTTTTCAATATCATGAAACTTTTGTTGTAGAGGTCTATCACTTCTTTAGCTAGATATATTCCTTAATACCTATTTTTAGGGTTATTTTGAATGGAATATAGTTCCCAGTTTCTTTCTCTGAGAGTACAATATGAAGGCTATTGTTTTCTTTATTGATTTTGTACTCTGCAACTTTACTGTTTACTAGGTTCAAACATTTTCTAATAGACACAATAGGATCTTTTAAATAATCATGTCATCTGCTAATAGGGATAGTTTGACATCTTCCTTTCTATTTTTATTCCCTTATGCTTTTGTCTTGTCTCATTGCTACAGCTAAGATTCCAAGCACTGTAAGAAGTAAGAGAGGGGAGAATGTCTCATTCCTGATTTAAGAGGAAATGCTTTCAGTTTGTCTCCATTTAGTATGTTGGCTATAGGTTTGTTGTATATAGCCTTTATTATTTTGAGGTATGTTCCTTCTATTCCTAAAGTCTTCAGGACTTTTGTCATGAAGGCATGCTGGAATTTTTCAAATGCCTTTTCAGCATCAATTGAAACAACTATGTAGTTTCTGTTCTTAAGTTTATTTACATGGCATACTACATTTATTGATTTACATATGTTGAACCAACCTTGCATTTCTGGATGAAACCCATTTGGTTATTAGTATATAATCTTCTTAATGTGTTTCTGAATTTTGTTTGTAAGTATTTTGTTGAGAATTTTTGCATCTGTATTCATCAAAGAAATTGATCTTTAGTTCTCTCTCTCTCTCTCTCTCTCTCTCTCTCTCTCTCTCTCACTCTCTCTCTCTTTTATAGTATCTTTACCTTGTTTCAGAATCAGAACAACATTGGCTTCACAGAATGAATTCAATAGTGTGCTTTCACTTTCTATTTTATTTTCTATTTTCAGAAACAAGAATTGGTCTGATATCATCATTGAAAGTTTGATAGAATCAGCAGTGAATCCATCTGGTTGTTGAGTTTTCTTTGAGGGAAAGCTTTTAATAACAGCTTCAATCTCATTGTTGTAATTGGTCTATTTAAGTTATAACTTCAGGATTTAATTTTGGTATATGATATACATTTACAATTTCTGGATTATCCAGCTTTTCAGAGTATAAATTTTCATCTTCTTTCCTTCCTTCCTAATTTTCCTCCTTCCCTTCCTCCCTCCCTCACCCCTCCTCTCTTTTTCTTTCTTTCTTTTTGTTTTCTTGAGACAGGGTTTCTCTGTGGAGCCTTCCTGGAACTTGCTCTGTAAACCAGGTTGGCCTCACACTTGCAGAGATCCGCCTGCCTCTGCCTCCTGAGTGCTGGGATTTAAGGCATGCATCACCACTGCCTGGCTCATATTCATTTCTAATGATGTTCTGTATTTCATTGAAATCAGTTTGTAATGACACCCTTTGATCTCTAGTTTTATTTGTTTGCATCGTTCCCTTCTTTCTTTTTGTCAGATTAGTTAAAGGTTTGTCAGTTTCTATAACTTTTTCAAGGAACCAACTTTTTGATTGCCTTTGTGTATTATTTACTAAATCTATATTTCAGGGAGCTGGAGAGATGGCTCAGTGGTTAACAGCACTGACTGCTCTTCCAGAGGATCCGGGTTCAATTCCTAGCACCCACATGGCAGCTCACAACTGTCTATAATTCCAGTTCCAGGGGGGCTGACACCCATGGCAAAAACACTAATGCACATAAAATAAAAAATAAATAAATTAGAAAAATTTGTATTTCATTAGTTTATTTGCTAATATTTATTAATTCTTGCCATCCACTGTGTTTGAGACTGGCTACTTATTTTTTTTTTTTAAGAACATGAGGTGCATCATTAAGTTATTTATTTGATAGCTCTCAGATTTTTTTAACATATAAGCACTTGTTGTTATAAATGTTCTTCTTATGACTCCTTTGCTGCCTCCAAGAGATTCTGATAGTATGTGTTTATCATTATAATTTATCTCTAGAAATTTAAATTTTCCTTCTCTGACTTCTTGGATGACCAAATGTTCATTCAAAAAATGTGTTGTTTAGTCTCCATAGTTTTTGTAGTTTCCATAATTTCTCTTATTGTTTAGCTCTAGTTTTATCACATTATGGTATGTTAAGATACAAGGAATTGTCTCAGAATTTTTGCTTATGTTGAGACTTGGCTTATGTCCTCTGATATGGTTGATTTGGGTGAAGGTCCCGTGTCTGCTGAGAAAAATGTGTATTCCTTTCTGTTAGATGGAATATTTTGTATATATCTATCTATTAAATCTAGTTCACCCATAGTATATTTTACCTGTGAAGCATCTTTATATATTTTAAGTTTGGGAGAACTATCTAAGTATGAGAGTGGATTATTGAAGTCCCCACTACTACTGTGTCAAGACCTATGTGGTCTTTTGTGTTTTAATGCTTGATATATGAGATTAGGGGTTCCAATATTTGATGCACAAAAGTTTACAATTGTTACCTCTTCTTGATGAATTGTTCCTTTTATGAAGTATCCTGTTTTAGCTCTTCTAACTAGTTTTGGTTTAAAGCTTACCTGGTCTGATAATAAGGATGGCTATGCCTGCTTGTTTACATTTTGTTTGCTTGGTGATTTGTTTTCCATCTTTGATATTAAGCTTCACTGCATTTTTTCTAGCTTGGAGACAACATATAGTTCATTCTTGGTTTTTTGTTTGTTTAAATATTCATTTATTTATTTATTTATTATGTATACAGCAATCTACCTGCATGTTTGCCTGCATGCCAGAAGAGGGTGCCACATCTCACTACAGATGATTCTGAGCCACCATGTGGGTACTGGGAATTGAACTCAGGGCCTCTGAAAGAACAGCCAGTGCTCTTAACCACTGAGCCATCTCTCCAGCCCCTCATTCTTGCTTTTTTTATCCAGTCCATTAGTCTGAATATTTTTAGTGATGAGTTGAGGCCATTTACACTTAAGGATTTATCATAGAAAGGGCTTGTTATTATTTATTTATTTATTTATTTATTTATTTATTTATTTATTTATTTATTTATTTGGTTTTTCGAGACAGGGTTTCTCTGTGTAGCTTTGCGCCTTTCCTGGAACTCGCTTTGGAGACTAGGCTGGCCTCGAACTCACAGAGATTCGCCTGCCTCTGCCTCCTGAGTGCTGGGATTAAAGATGTGTGCCACCACCGCCTGACTTGGGCTTGTTATTTTGTGTAAATCTGCTAGATTGTGTTCTATTCTGCTGGATTGGTGGTGTCTTTCTTTCTCCTGTGTTAATTCTGAGGGTTTGCTGAGTTGCGGTATTGGACATGCTGATTCTTTCCCATGGTGTATCGTGGTCAGGTTTATCTGGGTCAGGCTCTCTCGTCTTTGTCCTGTGAGGTATTCTCTGCAGTGCTGGCTTGCTTGTCGTGAGCTGCCTTCGTTTCTATTTGTCTTCAAATACCTCTGTCTGGCTCTTGTCGTTGCTGATGAAGAGTCTGGAGTAATTCTGATATTTCTGCCTTTGTGTGATTGATGTTCTTCTCATGCTGCCTTAGGAGTATGCCTTTACTTTGTGTTTTGACTTCCTGACTATAATGTGTTGAGGAGTTTTTTCTCTGGTCATGTCTAAGTGGAGGTCCATCTGCCTTCTGTTTGGATGCCTCCTTCTTTCTGTAAAATAGGAAAGTTTTCTGCTGTTCTTCCATTAAATCGTCTGTCTATTCCATTTGATTTTTTCCTCTGCTCCTTCTTCTATTCCGTGAATTCTCAGGTATGACCTCTTGAATATATCCCAGACATCTTGGAAATAGTTTGTGCTCATTCTTTTCCTGAATAAATTTTTATTTGGATTATTGTCTCACCTTTGTCCTCCAACCCTGAAATTAGTTTTTTTGCATGTGCATGTCTTGTCTGTTAATGATGGTTTCTCTTGTTTTTATTTAATTGACCATCCTTCATCCTAAGTATTTGTTAATTTTTTTTAATGTTTTAATCTCCTTGACAATTTTTTTTCTACATTTTGAACTTTTGCCTCTAATTTACTGTTATGTTGACTTTACAGATGGTCTTGTCAAGGTCTTGGATAGATTTCCTTAATTCATACAACTTTTTATTTAACTTTTTATTAATTCTTTTGAACAGTAATTTTTGGTTCCCTTATAGGACATCAGTCGGTGGGTAATGGGGCATGGATGGTAGTTGTGTCGTTTTTTGTGTTCTTTCTCATGTTTACACATCTGTTGACATGGACTTGTTTTGACTTCCTTCTCTTCTGAGCCTATTAGGATAGTCTGTTTTCTGTGACTCATATCTCATAGAGATCAGTTAGGGGGACTGTGAAACTCAGTGTTGAATATCAATGAGTTGCTGAAGCGACCCTTCCTGTCTCGGCTAATTGACAAGTCTCAAGGGCAGGGCCCCACACTAAGCCACCTTGGTAGTTATAGCCACAGGCCCAAAGTAACTCTGGGACCACAGCAACAAAGACTCCAAATCCTGCAGTGACCAGTGGAACCTCAAAAATCAGAATTCTGTGACCATAATGACCTCAGAGACCCAGAGAACCAAGGCTCCAGTCTCTCAAGGGACCCTGGGCATATTGGAGCTGAAACTCGGTCCCTGCATTGACCTCTTAGACCATTAGTTACAGGGTGTTCTCTGGTCTGCAGACACTGGAGCCCTAGTTGTCCAGTATGCTGTGGTTGCAGAAAAATCAATGTTTCATTTTATAACAAAGATAGTAAGACCATCAATTATGTACAAAGTGTTTTTTAAAGGTATTTATTTAGTTATATTTATTTTATTAGTTTACATGTATGAATTTTTTACCTATGCAACATATGTGCCTGAGTGCCCATGAAAGCCAGAATAGGGCATTGGATCCACTGGAACTGAAGTTACTGATGGTTATGAGCTGCCATGTGGGTGCTGAGAACCAAACCCGCTCCTCTGGAAGAGCAGCCACTGCTCTTAACTGCTGAGCCATCTCTCCGGCCACCACCACCCTCTCACAAGCTATTTATGGAGGCAAAGCAACAGCTTCTTCTTCAGAACTATCTTAAAGGAAGGGATTGCTCTTTATATTTAAATGTTTCAAGAGAAGTCACATAAATTACCTGATTGCATTTCTGTATTTCTTAATCCTAGAAAACAGATCCCTTTCTTATTCCCTATATGTCTACCCTAACATCCAAATTACATGGCTCAAACATTTTAGCAGTTAATTGTTAACATAGCAGTATTTCTGTACCTTGAGGTCTTGCTTTTCTGTTCCTGTATTTTCTTCTTCCTGCTCCTGCTTGGTCTAGCCTCCTTCCACAGAGTGTTACTGTGTAGTCCAGGCTCCTCTTGATCTTCTCATCTTCCTGCCTCAGTGTCCTTCCTGCTGGGATTACAGGCATGTACTACCATACACAACTGTGAGTGTTGTCGTTTTTAACAAAGAGATTGCTCTCTGTTACTCTCCGTATGTTTTCATTAAGTATGTCTCTTCCATAGTCAAGAGAATAAATAAAAGTAACCCAGCCACATGCATGTAGTTTCCTGTCCTCACATGGCTCCTGGCTCTTTGCTTGAAGCATTCTGACTCCATTTCTTTTTCATGAGAACTGTTGGCTAAAACTGATTTAATGTTTTCCTTTGTCATTAAACATCTAGATGAAAAATAAAGAGGAAGAAGAAAAACAAAGAAAAATAGATTCTAAAGAACAGTTGATAGCTGTCTTGAAGGCAGATAAGATTTTCCAGGAGCTTGAAAAGGAAAAAAAGCTCAAAGCCAGCAAAGAGAAACGAGAAATTCAAGATGCTCACGTTCAGCAAATGGTAACTGTTCCCATTTTTACAGGGATTTTAAAAGTAAATATGTAGTAGAGATTTTGTTTTGGTTTTCTTTCTCTTAAGTGGTTTCTTTTATTGGAAAGGAACAAAGGATCATTATGGAGTCATGATAAAAATATATTTAAAATGTGAAATTAGTTTTAGAATCTCTGCTCTTTGGTCCTCTTCTGTGAGGGTTTGTGGGTTGACCTAACTGGGGCAATAGGAATGGAGAAACAGATATACATAGAGAATAGCAAGGATCGGGTGGTCCTGCACTCTGATGAAGACTCACACCAATTGCAGCCTGGAAACTCAGCAAGTTTAGAAATATACCTCTGAAGTGAGGAGGTGGGGCTGTTATATACAGCCGAACCATGAGGCGAGGCTATTATATACAGCCAAATACAGAGTCAGGTTTAGTTCATCTCGGTAGGGGGTCTCTGTAGGGAACCGGTTTCAAGCTGTAAACATCCAGGAGGAGGAAGCTGTGGTGGACGTTTTCTGCACATGCTGTCAACATCCACACTTGGACCAGGGGAAGGTTTGCCTCCTTCATGAGGCATTGGCGTCCTTGGCATTTTTGTGCTCATGTCAGCAATAAATATTCACTCAGGACTTCATCCACTCCCACGGGTCTCATTCTAGGTTTGTTTGTTTGTTTGTTTTGTACACATTTTATATCCTTCTTTAGTGCCTGTTATGTTTATTGATACTAAAGAAATGCAGGTTCATGGGATAGGCCCTAATGCTCGTCCTCTCTGTTACATTTTTCTCCCACCTTGATGTTCTTATGGCACATTCCAAAGCAGTCTACCTCTAGATTGCCAAACATTATTTCCTCATCTTTACAACAATGTTCCAGAGGCCACGTTGATTAGGATTTTGTGGGCTTCGATTTTGAGACAAGGGAATGTTAGAGATTTAAATGATGAGTAGAGAATCTGATGTCTAGTCAAGTCTGTGTAGAATCTTTTCCAAATATGTCGTCCTCTTTCCCATTCCTACCAGCAACAGGTATAAGTGCAAGTCTTTCTGCATCCTTCCCGAGCCATGGCATTGGCATCTTGGAATGCTGGCCATTCTGATGGAGTGGCGAAACCTAACTCTTCAGTGCGCTCCTTTTCATAGCCTTGTTAGACATTTATACGACTTCTTTTGCAAAGTGTCTCTTCAAACCTGTTCATTGTTTTGATTTGTTTTCTTTGTGTATATGTAGAGGTGTGTGTGTGTGTGTGTGTGTGTGTGTGTGTGTGTGTGTGTGTGTGTGTAGATGAGCATGTGTATGCATGTGAGGACCAGAGGCCAGCCTTGCACCTCCAGAGCCCTTCACATTGTTTGACACAGGGTCTCTCACTGGGACCTGTCTGACAAGTCCCAGGGATCTGCCTCACTTTACTGTTGCACATTTAGGATTTAAAGGTACACCATCTTGCCCAGCTTTTTACATGAGTTCTAGGATCCAATTCAGTCTTCATGTTTTCACAGAAAGCACTTGAGTGCCTAAGCTCTCTCTCTCTAACCTTGGTGTACACATATTCTCACACACATGTGCACATACACCACACACCCCTCAGCAGTGAGAGAAAACCAAGGTTAGAGAGATTTGGAGTAACAGGTGATTGTGAGCTGCACAGTGAGGGTGCCAGAATCAAACTCAGGACCTCTGGAAGAGCAGCCAGTGTTCTTACCCGCTGAGCCACCTCTCCGGCCCCTCCATCTTTTATTTTGAGACAGGTTCTCACATTGAACCCAGAACTCACTGGTTTGGCTAGACTGGCCGGCCAGTCAGCTCCAGGGACTCTCTGCCTCCTCACCAATGTGCTTACAGACTCACAGCCCTCACTTAGCTTTTCATGGGGCCTTGGGATCGGAGTTCAGGTCCATGGACTTGAGCACTTTCCTGACTGAGCCTTTTCCCCAACGCCTACTGCTGAATTTTTTTAAGCTTTTAAAAATGGTGTTAAAATGTACTTAACACAAAATGTACCCTGCTAACATTTTTTTTTTCTGTGTATAGTACTGGAGATAAAAAACAGAGGTATTTACATGTTATAGTTTTTTTCTTCTCAGTATTTCTGGAAACTGAAGGCAGGGCCTCACATGAGCTTGTATATAGACAGATCCTTGGGATCCCCTACTTGCTGAGTTCCATGGCAATGGGAAACCCCAATACATAAAACAAGGCAGATGGCTCTTAAGAAATGACATCCAAAACAATAAAAATAAAAAAAAGATTGTCCTGTGGTCCTCATCTACAGACATGCACATGCATGTGTACCTGCACACACAAACATGCCTGCCCACATACATGCATGCATACTCCCTCATCTGCTGTGTTTTTTTTTAAGCTTTCACTAACTATTTAAATATAATTTGGGGTGAATTGAGGAAAATATTTAGGTGAATACTATAATATCAAATCTTCAAATTTATAAGAATTGCATATTAAGTTCTTCACAATTTCACCATAGTGTTTGTAGTTCGGGATGTAGATTTATTTTAAATTTTTCATTAATTTTATCTATTTGTTTGATACAGGCTCTCACTATGTAACTAAGGCTGGCATCGAACTCGTGAACCTTGTGCTTCCTCCTCCCAGGTGCTGGCATTTACAGCTCTGAGTTGCCATGCCTGCTGTCCCTTTTAAATGACTGTCATGGAAATTAGTTTATATTCCATATTCATATCACTCGTTTGCAATACAGAGAGGCAGATTTGATTCTATGTATTTGATTTGTGTCCTGCAGCCTACTAGCTTTTCGGTAACTTGAACTTCTTACCTATGTGATCATGTCATCTGTGACTAAAGACACTTTTAATTCCTTTTCCAGGCTGTATGCTAGTTCTCTCTCTTGTTTTATCCCAGTGGCTAAAGACAGCACAGTGTTGATTACTTGTATAAGTAGCATCGTTCTCCGGCTCTCAATCTAAAGTAGAAAATAGTTCTTTTCCCAGGCACACACTGTGGTGGTCTGAGTGAGAATGGCCCCCTAGGCTCCAATGGGTTTGAATATTTTGTTCCCAGTTGGTGGAGCTCTTCAAGAAGGACTAGTTAGTGTGGCCTTGTTGAAGGAGGTGTGCCAATGGAAGAGGGCTTTTAAGAAAAAGCACCATTTCTGCCTGCTGCTGCCATGCTCTCAGACATGATGGTGTAAGTCCCCAATGAGCCTTTTAATCTGTGAGATGCCTGGCCATGGTGTTACTTTCTGGCAATAGAAAAGTGATTAAGACAGGCATGCTGCGTCCTGGAGATTTTCTGTAGATACATCTTATCAGCTATCTCTGTATCCCTAATTTGTTGAAATTTTTAACATGATTGTTGAATTGTGTTAAATGTTTTTCTGCATATATTGAGGTAATTATATCTTGTTTTTCTTTTATTCTACTAATATGGCAAGCAGGTTTCATTAGTATTATTATTTCTGATGGGAATCTCACTATGTTGTCCAACCTGATCTTTAACTCCTGGGTCCAAACAGTCCTTCTTTTTAAATACCTGAATAGCTAGGCCTACAGGTCCACCCAGATTTAAAAAGTGTGTGTGTGTGTGTGTGTGTGTGTGTGTGTGTGTGTGTGTGTGTGTGTGTTTAGGCCCAAAGTTGACGTTAGGTGTCTTTCTCAATGGCTTTTTTTGAGGCAGGTTCTCTGTCTGACCTGGAGTTCACAGATTCCAGCTAGCCCAGCCTGCCAGTTAGCCCCATAGATCCCATCTCGGCCTCTGTGGAAATTACAGTTGTCTCCATGCCTGCCTTGCTTTTATGTGGGTTCTAGGAATCCAAACTCTGGTCCTCAAGCTTGCAGGGCAAGAGCTTTATCCGCTGAGCCACCTTCCAGCCCTTAGACAAGTTTAAACATTGAAATAGTGTAGTGAGTCTTTCTCTGTCCCACTAGCCAGCTCCCAAATAATGACTCGGAGACTTTTATTAATTATGAAAGCTGGGCCTATAGCTTAGGCTCATTTCTAACAATCTCTTATAACTTGAATTAGCTCATATTTTTATTAATCTATGTTCTACCACGTGACTTATACCTCTGTCCCATTCTGTGTGTCCAACTAGTTCTGAGTCTGGCTGTTTCTCTGCTTCTCTTCTTCCCAGAGTCCTCCTTGTTCTTGGAAGTCCCACCTATACTTCCTGCCTAGCTATTGAACTCCTTGTTAAACCAATGAGAAGGTGCCTTGGCAAAGACACATCTTCATTCACAATGTACAAAAAGATTATTCCACAACAGTGTATTCCTATGATTAACCCTACTTGGTCATGATTCATTTTTTAAAATGTATATATGTGCTGGATTCAGTTGCTAATATTTTGTTAATGTGTGAGGGCCTACACACACACACACACACACACACACACACACACACACATCACATATGTATATATACACACACACATATATCACACACATATATACATATATACCTCTACATGCAATATGTGTGTGTGTGTGTGTGTGTGTGTGTGTGTGTGTGTGCACTTTGCACATGCCTAGTGCCTATGGAGGCCAGAAGAGGGAGCTGAATCACCTGCAGCTGGAGTTAAAGCTGCACCCATGATGTGGGTGCTTGTAACTGAACCTTAGTCCTCTGGAAGAGCAGCCAGTACTCTTAACTGCCAAGCCACCTCTTCAGCCCCTCCAATGTATTATAACTCAGTGTCTACTATTCCAAGCACTACTTTTTTAATTTCTTTTTTTTTTTTTTTTGGTTTTTTCGAGACAGGGTTTCTCAGTGTAGCTTTGCGCCTTTCCTGGACTCACTTGTAGCCCAGCTGGCCTCGAACTCACAGAGATCCGCCTGCCTCTGCTCCGAGTGCTGGGATTAAAGGCGTGCGCCACCACCGCCCGGCCCTTAATTTCTTTTTTTTTACATGCAGTCCCCTATATTGCTTAGGGTAGCCTCCTGAACCCCCTGGACCTCAGTGATCCTTTTACCTTATTCTCTCCCTTACCTTGGGCCACAGGCTATGGACACTACCATGCTCAGCTTAGATTCCATTTGTACTTATGTTTAATGCACATCACATTCGCAGCACTTATTCCATGAGCCATTGCAGCCAGTCTCCTTTGCTGTTGTCATTTTCTTCGTAAGTTTCATGTCATTCTTCCGGGTTCCTCAGTGTCTGTCTGGAAACTATTACTGAACAAAGATATCTCATAGTAGCTTATTACCTTTAGTGAGACTGTTTAACTTCTGACTTTAGTCTTATTGAATACTAATTTTTTAAATTTATTTTTATTTTATGTTCATTGGTGTTTTGCCTGTATGTGCGTCTGTATGAAGGTGTCAGAAACCCTGGAACTGGAGTTACAGACAGTTGTGAGCTGCCATGTGGGTGGTAGGGATTGAACACAGGTCCTCTGGAAGAACAGCCAGTGCTCTTAACCACTGAGCCATCTCTCCAGCCCAAATACTAATTTTTTAAAGACTCTTTTTTATCACCACTTCAACAGAATATAATCCTTACTTGTAGAACTCAGTAATAAAATGTTTAATATTTCAAATTGAGATAGTTGCCTTTTCCTCATAATTTCAATTAGTAGAAATGATTAGATGTTGAAGTTATAGATTGTCAAGATATTTTAATGGTATTAAATATATAAACACATGGAAAAAACAACTTATATTTAGAAATTAAGCATTTCTTGAAATGTTACAAATATAAAGTGAAATCTGTCAATCAAAACTTCACAGAAAAGCCATTAAAAACATCTCTTCCAATAGAAATTAATGTAACATTATAAGACATTATAAGACAAAGACTTTCTAAAGTAAAGTATTTAGGAGATTGCCTATAGCATTTATTTCCTCAGTTCTGAATAAATTTTCATAGATTAATGTCACTCATTCTTCTAGCTTCTCATTCCAGGAAAACAGAACGTAATTGGTTGCATATAACTTAGGGATTCTCTGCTGACTTAGGTTTATGTTGAGTGACAGGAACAATAATTATTTTTATGCCTTTTAACCTACTGAAGATCACATATGTAAATTATTGAAAGATAATTGTGGTGGTATTGTGTTCCCCAAAATATTGTGCACACTAATAAACTTATCTGGGGTCAGAGAAGAGGACAGCCACAATATTAAACATAGAGGATAGGCAGTGGTAGCACACGCCTTTAATCCTAGCATTCCAGAGGCAGAAATCCCTCTGGATCTCTGTGAATTCAAGGCCACATTGGAAACAGCCAGGTGTGGCGACTCATGCCTTTAATCCCAGGGAGTGGTGGTAAAAAGCAGAAAGGTATATAAGGCGTGAGGACCAGAAACTAGAAGCATTTGGCTGGTTAAGCTTTTAGGCTTCTAGCAGCAGTTCAGCTGAGATCCATTCAGATATGAGGACTCAGAGGCTTCCAGTCTGAGGAAACAGGATCAGCTGAGGAACTGGTATGGTGAGGAAGCTGTGGCCTGTTCTCTCTCTCTGATCTTCCAGCATTCACCCCAAAATTGGCCTCAAGTTTGTTTTTGTTAATAAGAACATTTAAGATTCATGCTACAGATAATTGTAAATTTAACTGCCTGATTTTTATCTAAATTTTATGCTTGTAATGATTTTGCTATGTTGTTTGACTCTGTATCCCATAAAGCTATGAGTTTAAATGTTTGATCCACTTTGAGCATATTCCTAGTATAGAAGAATCGGTGAGTTACAGCATATTTATAAAATTACAACTACATCCTAAAATTATATAGATAGTTGGAAAACTAATGCTTTGACCAATATTAAAATTTTTCTTCCCAATAGGCCCTAAATAAATTTAATGCACAACAATCAAAAGAAGAAGAATTAGATTACTGGAGACTGACTGAAGCCCTTGCAGCTGAGAAGGAGAAAGAATTTCAGAAGTATGCCAGAGAAGTAATTGAATCTGAATCTGAATCAACAAAGAAATATACTTACCCTCTGGTGAGAGCTGTAGAGGAAGGGGTGGGTGGCGGGCGTGGACCACCCTTCGAAGGCAGGGGTGGCATACGACCAAGCTATCAGACAAATGATGCCACTGGCGTCCAGCTCCCCTTTTATAAATCTCAAGGATCAAAGTATAATGATTTTCAGAAGTCGAAGAGGAGGCTAGGTTTTACATGGTAAAAAAAGAAGTTTATTTTTATGATTGATAAAATTTATTGTAGCAAGTATGAGCTACAGATATAATGGAATTTCTGATAATAAAGCTACTCATCTCTATAAAATGTGTTGCCTGATTTGATTCTTTGTAGTATTTCTACTAAGAACATAAGCTCAGGCGTGTGTGTGTGTGTGTGTGTGTGTGTGTGTGTGTGTGTGTGTGTGTGTGTAGATTCCAGAGAACAACCTTGGGTATTGTTTCTTTCATGGCATCCAACTTTTTTAGAAGACTGGATCCCTCACTGGCCTGGAACTCAACAAGCAGGCTCCATTAGTCGCAGGGATCTGCCTATGTCCACCACCTTGGCACTAGGATTACAAATGTGTGCCACCACACTGGATTTTTTCTTTAATGTGGGTTCTGGGGGTCATAGTCAGGGCCTCACATTATTGACTGAGTTATATCCTCAGCCACACAATGTCGATTTCATTTAAAACGTCTTCAGTAGGGACGAAAAAATCTGTCTACAATAAAGTGCATTCCCAGGACTGTATAGCCATGACCTTGTCTCCAGTGAACAGTACCTCCTGTTTCTCCTCCACACAGCCTCTGCTTTGCCTCTGTCCACCCTACCTTAGTTACTCTGTAAGCATACAACCACGCTGTGGACTTCAGTGTCTGACTTACTTGACAGTGTAACTCTGTGTTGTGGACCATAGTGTCAGTACTTTGTTCTTATGGCTGAATCAGAGATAGTACTTTCCTCAAAAAGAAATTTGTGTGCTTATTCAGTGTTACTCAGTTCTTACAATCATTCAGATCTTCATTGTTGCTAAGATGGTAACTTACAACAGGGTTTTGACTTCTCTGTGCTTTATTGTGTAGAGTGTATTTCTTAGACATGAAATTATTTAAAATAATTCTAGATGTAGTTTTGTTGACTTGATACAGAGGTTCATTGAGTTTTTACGAACTGCAACTCCTTCCTTTGTTTGTTTGTTTGTTTGTTTGGAGACAAGTTTTCTCTGTGTAGTTTTGGTGCCTGTCCTGGATCTCTCTCTCTGTAGACCAAGCTGGCCTCAAACTCACAGAGATCCGCCTGGCTCCACCTCCCCAGTGCTGGGATCAAAGGCGTGCACCACCATCACCTGGCTGTACCTCCCTTTTTATAAATTGTGGTTAAAAAAAAAAAAAGCCAGTAGAACATGACCTACTATCATAGCCACTTCTAAGTAGTAACACTTAATAGCATTACGTATATTTCCCCACGGGTGGTGGTTGGCAGCACACACTGTTAATCCCAGCACTCAGAGGGCAGAGGTAGGTGGATCTCTGTGAGTTCAAGGCCATCCTGGTCTACAGAGCAAGTTCCAGGACAACCAGGGATACACAGAGAAAACCTGTCTCAAAAAACAAAGTGACTCATTCCGGACAGAACAGAGGATGACTTCAGTTGTTTTACTTGGTTCTGTATTCATGAGTATATTTCCTCAATTTATATCTTAATAAATCCCTATTACCCATTAAAAAAGGTATTAAGTATATTTACATTGCTGTGGGGGACCAGCCCTCACACTTATTTACCCCAGGAACTCTTGAGGAATGAGGGATAAGAGACTTAGAGATAGAGAATGGAGAGAAAATAGAAAACACAGGGTAGACTCAGGTGGACCTGGATCCTTATCCAAATGGGCCCAAAGCTTTATTCCAAAGGTCTATAACTGTGGTGGTATTCTAGTTGTACTGAAATGTGATTTTGATTGTATGTTAATAAATAAAGTTGCCCGGGGGTCAGAGCTATTAGAGCCATAGAAAGAGCATGGCGGTGGTGGCACACGCCTTTAATCCCATAGATCTCTGTGTGTTCAGGGATACAGCCAGCATTGGAGACATACGCCTTTAAGACCTAGAGGACTGTATATACAGACAGTGACGAGGCAGTCACGTGTTTGGGTTTACAACCAATGAGAAGGCAGAATGACTTTGAAACGACTGACACACAAGGAAATAGCTCTCTTTCGGGAAGCTGGAACGAAGCAGGAGGAAGAGTGAGATTTTAGCTCTGAGCTCTGATCTCTTGACTTTCTCTTTTACATTGTTTCTGTGTTTCTTATTTAATAAGACGGTTGGTTACATCAACATCTGGCCCCCAAATGGCGCCCAATGAGTTGGCAAGAGTTTCCACCTAAAACCTGAGAAAAGATTCTAAAACGGAGCTAAAAACAGCTTCCTAATTGTCTCTCTCAAATGAGCAGCAGCTGCCGGTTTGAGTTACTGGCGGGTTCCTGGAGTGTGCGCTTAACCTGCAGTATGGCGGGAATGAGGCCTCTGCAAGTGGCACATTAAGCTGCATGGTGGATTTAGCCTTTGCTAGTACAAAACAAATAAAGAGGTTTCTGGGCTACACGCTGCTTTGATAAAAGCATAGACCCAGGATGGCTCCCAGAGTTGGCGGAAAACGTACCACCGCCATGTTGGGAAGCTTAAGTGGGCGGAGCCAGCAGCCACAGCCAGTCATTTCAGGCTTAAAGGACTGCAGTTTAAAGCAATAGGCTCAAGGTAATATAAAAAATAAGACACGTAAAGATGGCTACCACACAGAGAATCTGAATTATGTTCTCTTTGATATTCATAACTGAAGAAAAACATTTGATTGCAAAAGCTGTTGAGTTATGCCAAAATGTATATTTTAAAGGAACCTTGACTTCAAAATTTGAATGTAAGGATATGTTGCTTTGGAAAGGAGACTCTGTTTTTGTTTCTACAGAAAACCAGAGGCTATGGATTTGTTCCAGATTAAGATACATCAGGTTTGACCAGCCAAGACCACCTGAAAGGTCTCTGATGACACCATGACCCAGATGATCCAACATCCAGAATCATTTCAAGGCAACTGGCTCAGATGATACAGCCTCATGGACTATTCCATGATCCTAAAATTTTCTTTGTGTCCCCATAGATACAGCGCCCCCCCTCCAGCAGGAAGTAGTAAGAGAAGCTACGCCCAAATTCCCAAATATACCAAGCTGGCTTTGGAGATGTGTAAAAGTTAAAACCTTCCTTTAAAAAAAAAAAAGAAAAGGGGAAGTGCTGTGGGATGGTCTGTATGTCAAATCTGTTGCTCTGATTGGTCAATAAATAAAACACTGAATGGCCAGTGGCCAGGCAGGAAGTAGGTGGGACAAGGAGAGAGGAGAATTCTGGGAAGCAGAAGGCTGAGGCAGAGAGACACTGCAAGCCGCCACCATGACCAGCAGCATGTGAAGCCGCCGTTAAGCCACCAGCCACGTGGCAAGGTATAGATTTATGGAAATGGATTAATTTAGGCTATAAGAACAGTTAGCAAGAAGCCTGCCACGGCCATACAGTTTGTAAGCAATATAAGTCTCTGTGTTTACTTGGTTGGGTCTGAGCGGCTGTGGGACTGGCGGGTGACAAAGATTTGTCCTGACTGTTGGCAAGGCAGGAAAACTCTAGCTACATATAACAATGCTAAGAAGTGGAGCAAAAGACCCTCCTCCATGCTAGTTAGACCTTTACAAACACCTGGTACCCAGGCCCAAGTTCCAATCAACCTCCCATGCAGTCCTTCTGGGTATAACTACTAGGAAACTAGTGGGCTCCAACACATTGCTATGCAATTTGTGGACTTTTTTCATTCTGTACAACTAAAACTCTATACCCACTTAAAGTAGCCTATGGTGATATTTTATTTGTGCTGAAATGTGATTTTATTTATATGCTAATAAATAAAGTTGCCAGGGGGTCAGAGCTAATAACAAGCCATTTAGCAGAAGTCTGGCAGTGGTAGCACATGCCCTTAATCACGATCACATGACAGGCAGATCTCTGTGTGTTCAAGGACACCACCAGCATGGAGACACACGCCTTTAATCTCAATACCAACCATAGAGACCTGGAGGTCTGTATAGACAGGCAGTGACGAGGAGGTCATGTGGTTGGGTTTACAACCAATGAGAAGGCAGAACAGAAAGTCTATATAAAGACAAAAACAAAGGAAGTAGGTCTCTTTCTGAAGGGAAGGATGACAGCGAGGGGAAAGAAGGCAGTCTTGGTCTTAGCTCTTGGCTGCTGCTCTGACCTCCTGGGCTTTTAACTCTGCATTTGGCTCTGTGTTTATTTAATAAAACCATTCAGAATTACATCTACAGTAGTCCCCATCTCCTCCTTCCCTCAACGTTGTGAACAACCATTGTTTGCACCTACAAATCTGGCTAAATACTCATATAAGTAGAATGCTACAGTATGTACTTATTTATTTTCATGTGTATGTTTTGCCTGTATGTATGTATATGCACCATGTGTATGACTTATGCCCACAAAGGTCAGGAAAGGATGTTGGATTTCCTGGAACTGGAGTTACAGATGGTAGCGTAGATGCTGGGATCCAAACCTGGGTCCTCTGCAAGACAGCAAGTGTTTTTAGCCACTGAGCCATGTTTCCAGCCCAGTATGTATTTAATTTTTCCCCCTATTCTCTTGAGGCAGTGTCTATGTAGTCCAACCTGTTCTCAAGCTCTACACTCTCTCTTATGCATTACAACTGTGGCCTAGCCCCCAGCTGCCCTGCTTTCTAAAGCGGTAGGAACCATTTCGTATTCTTTTTTATTTTTTTTTTTTTTTTTTTTTTTTTTTTTTTTTTTTTTCGAGACAGGTTTCTGTGTACTTTCGCTTTCCGAGCTCATTTCCTGTCTACAGAACGCTGCTCTGTGAGTGCTGGATTAGCGTGGAACGGCTATCTAACATTTTTTTTCTAAACATTCTGACTGTGAGGTTGTGTGTCTGTGATTAGTTTGTGCTGGGATGTAGCCCAGGGCCTTGCAACCGTGGTTGTTATTGCATGTGTGCATGTGTGTGTGTGTCTTTCTTTTCTCTCTTCTTGAGACATACATTTTTAAACATTTATTATTATTATCATTATTATTTGGGGGGGTTCGAGACAGGGTTTCTCTGTGTAGCTTTGGAACCTGTCTTAGAACTTACTCTGTAGAGCAGGCTGGCCTTGAATTCAGAGATATGCCTGGCTTTGCCTCCTGAATGCTGGGATTAAAGGTGTTCACTACCATCACTCAGCTATTTACAATTTTTAAAAAGATCTATTTATTATGCAGTATTCTGTCTGCATGCCAGAAGAGGGCACCAGATCTCACTATAGATGGTTGTGAGTCACCATGTGGTTGCTGGGAATTGAACTCAGGACCTTTGGAAGGGCAGCCAGTGCTCTTAACCTCTTTGCCATCCCTCCAGCCCCTTGAGACAAGATATTATGTAGCTCAGGCTAGTCTCCAAGCCACAGTCTCCCAACCACTAGGATTATATTCGGACATCACTACCCTGATGACCCTTTTTATATTTTTGTTGTTGGTGGTGGTGGTGATGTGTGCCAAAACTTGAACCTTAGATGTTGTTCAGTTCTCCCCTTCCCTCTGTTACTCTGCACCCCAAACACACACACTGCTTCTCCATTTCTCTTCAGAAAAGGGCAGGCCTCCTGTGAATAGCAACCAAACATAGCAGCCAGTGCTCTTAACTGCTGAGCCAACTCTCCAAACCCTATAGCAAAATTTGATGTCAAAATCCTCTAGGGGAAAAATTATACATCTCCTTCACCAGTAAAGCAAAAATAAGGAAATGTGCATGTATCAGGACTTCATAACACTCAGACTGCACAGTGCAGTGACTCTCATACTCAAGACTAGTTCTGTGTATGTGGATGACGATAGCCACCTATACTTTGAAAAATGGTAAGGCTAGATTCACCTTGAATCACTGTGATGTTTATCCCAAACTCAGATAGGCATGGTGGCACACATCTTTAATCTCAGCACTTGGGAGGCAGAGGCAGAGGGATCTTTGTGAGTTTGAAGTCTGTCTGGTCTATATAGTGAGTTCCTGGACACCCAGAGCTATTTGAGACCAGGGTTCCTGGACATTCAGAGCTATCTGAGACCAGACCCTATCACAAAATAAAATAAAAATAAAAACTGAACTCTTCCTTAAAAAAAACAAAGCACTGGCATTTAAAAAGAACATGATAACAGATTCCTAAATTGTGTGCAAAGGTGTCCTGAGACCACAATGAACTCAAAGGGACAAATGGGATTTTTTGTTTTTTTGAGACAGGGTTTCTCCATGTAGCCTTGGCTGTCCCAGGAACTCACTCTGTAGATCAGGCTGGCCTCGAACTCAGAGATTAGCCTTCCTCTGCCTCTTGAGTGCAGGGATTAAACTCATGCACCACCACCTCACCCCAATTGAGATCTTTAAAAGCTTGAAGGAAACACATAGTATCTGCTATCTGCAAGATTCCTCAGGTTACTTATTAGCTAATGGTAGTTTTTGTTGAATAAAATATCTTTTTGATGACTATCTTTGTAAAGCCTCAATTACTAGAATAAAACTCAAGGCACACACAAATCTTAACTCAGCAAAGAGTTGTGTCTAATCTGATTCCAAGGCTTGAGAAATTGTTCTATAACCAACAGCTGCACAAAATAAATCTCAGTAATGAATTGTGAAGAAGGAAAGGAAGGCAGTTCTGGCAGCTCAAGACTTGTGAGTCTAATATTGAAAAGGCTATGGCAGGGGCTGACAGGATGACTTAGCAGGTAAAGGTGCTTGTCACCATGCCTGACAACAGTTTGGACCCCAGGATCCACATGGCAGAGGAAGAGAACCAACTCCTATTCTCTGATCTCGGGTACCCCTGACATGCACACACACATACTCTGTGGCCAGCCTGGGCCACAGAGCGAAGACCAATGATCAAAACCTCAAAACATTCTTAGGATACTTTAGCTCTATGAACTACTATATAAGCATAGCTGCTAGGTATTTCTTTTGGCATAAGGATAATTATGGTATATCACTGAAATGCAAAGGCAAGGTAATGTATGCCCATCAACATAATACAAACCACAGAACACTGTTTTTACTTACACATTTAAAAAATTTATTTTCACTGATTAACTCTTGTGACCATTTCCCCTAAACATTATCTAAATTTAAACCAAAAAAATCTAAATATGTCTTACAAATCTTAAAATATAGCTTTTAGGGGTGTGCACTGGTGCACACCTTTCATCCCAGCCCTTGGAAGGCTGAGGCAGGTGGATCTCTTGTGGGTTCAAAGCCAGCCTTATCTACATAGTGGGATGATCCTGTCTCAAAAAAGCTAACTAAAAACAGCTTTACGACTAGTATTAGAACTGACAGGTGGATGAGGGGCACAGCTATTGGAGTATTTACTACCATGTATGAAGCCCGGGGTTAACCCCTAGCATCATATAAACTGGGTGTGATAGCTCACTTTTAATTTGTTGGCTACATATTGACTTTGAGGCTAGTCTGGAATAAAAACAAAACCCAAACAAAAATCCACCATTACACACACAAACAACAACAAAAACCAGACACAGGAAAAAATGGTATGGTTTCTAACACTGGGAACTTGGAGTAATTAAAAAGGAAATTGTAAAATCTTTAATAGATAGTAACACAAATACAAAATTTGGTCTTAAAAATTGCTGAGTTAAAAGTTACCAAACTGGGGCTGGAGAGATGGCTCAGAGGTTAAGAGCACCGACTGCTCCTCCAGAGGTCCTGAGTTCAATTCCCAGCACCCACATGGTAGCTCACAAACACTGTAATGAGATCTGGCACCCTCTTCTGTATACATAATAAATAAATAAATAAATCTTTAAAAAAAAGTTACCAAACTGAAACACTATGCTTAAGCATCTGAACTAGAATTTACTCCTCGACGTTGCATTACCACTGCTGACGACACTCTTCTAATTTTTGTTTGTTTGGGGAAAGGCCATGTGCGCCACAGTGCACATGCTGTAAGGACAACCTGCAGCGCCAATCCTCTCCTTGCACCATGCAGTCCCAGGGATTCACCTAAAATCACCAGGCTTGGCAGTAATCATCTCTACTCACTGCACCATCTTACAGCCCTGAAATTCTTAGGGTCTCACTATAAGATCCGTTTTGTCAATTACCTGTTTGTGCCCTGTGGTGGTACGCCTTTAATCCCAGCACTCGGGAGGCAGATGTATCTCTGTGAGTTTGAGGCCAGCCTGGGCTACAGAGTGAGATCCAGGACAGGCACCAAAACTACACAAAGAAACCCTGTCTCGAAAATTAAAAAAAAAAAAAAAAAAAAAATTAACCTGTTTCTCTCAAAATACAAATGACTTTGCATTTTTTTTACTGTCATTTAATTTTTAATAAAAACCAAAAAATACAACCCCGAATTGTTTATTATAGTATACTTTATTTAATACAATGTTTAACTATAAAAGTTAATACAGTTTTGAAGTTTAAATTTTGTAAAATGCAATTTGCAGAAAACAGTCCAACATTTACTAGACTAATGATAAGAGAAGCAGCATTTTAAACTAATTTACAATTGAGAAAACAAGTTTTCTAAAGTCCATTAAAAAAATATCCGTCACAGTGCCTTTGGAGCTAGGAAAAGAAGTGCATTAACTTGATTATCTATCCCCTTCCCAGAGAGCAGCCCCGGCTTCAGATCCACAGAAACACCCAATTGATTGATCAATCTTTCAAAAATACTATAAACACATTGGGGGGGGGGATACAGAGCATGTGCTTTTAGTAACATGGAAGTGTCTAAAAGGAAAAACAAAAGCAAACAGAAACACAAATCAACACCCTTACCCCCTCCAGCACTGGGGACAAAAGGAAGTGAACAAAGCCCTTAGCACTTCCTCCTTCGGCCTGGATGGCTTTTTTATTTTGTTTTTTAATGTGGTATGTTGTTTACACTATTTGATTATTGTCCCATAGCAGGTGAACCCCTTCCAGGCAGCTGAGAAGCCCACAGCAGACAGTGATGGCAGTCAGCACTTGGGATATACTTTATTTTTTAAAACAAGAATTAGTTTAAAAAAATTCTTACAATTAAGTTTATCAAACTACACAGAGTTTGTCAACTGTGAATGAATGAATCCTACAAGGAATTACAGTAGATAGAAACAAGACAGAAAAATGTTCATTTGGTTCTTTATACCAATCATTAAGTCTAAATCCCTTCTGGGTAAGGAAGACAAGTTCAACCCATTTCTACAGAGATCTGCTGTAAAAGGGTCTGTGTTGAAAACAACCACCATGTGGAACAGAGCATAACCAACTGCTATCATACTAACTGCTCTAAATATGCACTAGAAAATAAATGAGAAGCATCAGCTAATACTATTACCCCAATTACCAGAAACTACCCAGCACGTGACTATCCAGAACATGATGCAGTCTTTTGTTTTTAGTTTAACACTTTCCACTAGGATACACAAAGCAAAGGCCACCTGGCAAAGCCAGTGAGCATCTGATCACTCTGGGGAAAGGAGAAAGCTAGTAGATTAATTCTTGACAAATTCTAAAGGCTCCAATTAAGTGACTTAAAAGAAACGAGTTCTACAATAGCATCAACTCTAAGTCAAAGAATTTTTAAACAACCAGTGGCTTCCTTACTGTCACAGATCCACTGTGGGTATCTGTTTCGAGATATTCTATCAGTCTCACCCTCTGCACTATCCAGTCTACACCAACCACAATGGTATGCCAAAGGTAGCTTTACTTTCACTACAATCTATAGTGAGTGTCAACTTCTATGGCAGACGGCTTACCCAAAAAAGAAATCGTACAAGAATCACTAAAGTCTTACATACTGAAATAATTTCCTCAGCTTTGGAATCAAGCAATAAAAATAAGTGAAAATACTTTTAAAGGGTATTAAGACAAAATTACAAATTAACTGCAAATTCATATATTTCTATAAAGTCAATTTGATGAGAAAATTGAAATGGGAAAGATCTACTAGCACAACTACTAAAACAAGGGCTTAAGCTTTGATTATGATTAGATCAACTGGAACTCTTGGGATACAGTTACTGCTGGTAAGTAGTTTTCTATATTCTGAAAATAAAATCCATATGATTGTCTTCTCAATTCCTCACCCCACTATCTGTTCTACTGAAAAAAGCTAAAAAAGCAGGGGTACGGGAACCGCTCTTTTGATAACCCAAACAGAAGGATATTATAGACATTACTAATTCTCTCCCATGCCTACTTCTTTAAAGAACTGGAAAATCCTTGTTTATATATATGCTAACAGATAAAAGCTCTAAGACAAGGAAAAAAGTAGTTTTACTTAGTATGGATTTTAAAATGTTAGTAGAAATTCCTTTCTTAAAGATCAGATAGTTTGGGACATATTTTAAAACACAACTGACTAGATTTAAGACATAATCAATTTGTTTAAGTCATGTAACAGATCTCTCTCTCTCTCTCTCTCTCTCTCTCACACACACACACACACACACACACACACACACACACTTTTCCCATCAAAAAAAATAATTTGTAAAGAATCCACCATAGGTATTTGTTTTAGGATATTCCAAACAGCTTTATAACCACCACATAATTCATTCTGTACCAGCTACATTGCCAATATATCATAATAATCAATAATGGGAAGTACGTTAGGCATAACTTTATGCAGTACAAAAGCATTGAATAGCTACTGGGTTTGCCAAGAAGCTACCTTGGTAAGAGTTGACACTATACTGACAAATATTAAAGTATAAAACTTTCTAAAGGCTACTATTAATTGGAGTTTTTAAATATTTTTCAAATGAGGCAGGTTTTGTGTTTGCTGGATGTTCAATGTTTTATTTAGAAGGATATTACAGAATAAAAGATCACACATCACAAAAATAGCAAAATACAACACAGAAAATTCTGAATGGACTTTGGATATGTTTAGTGTTTACCTCTGTAAGGTATCATATTTTGCAACTTTCTACTCTATATGGCAATGTAATACATGCCAAGTTAAAATAATGTTGACAGTAAACTGGTCTAAAGTCATCTGAACAGAAAGGAACCAGTCACAGACATGCTGCGGCCTATCATGGTACAGATATAGAAAGATGCATCTTCTTGACATTTCATATTCACAGCTATGAGAATTAGAGAAGTTAGTCCAAGTTAAAGAAACCCAAACCATGCAGGTTTAACACTCAATGTGATACAGGCTAACAGCCAAAATAGGGAATCTTATTTCCAATACTAATGCTTTTTAGAATCTGTCTAGATTAAGAAGTACCTACACAAGTAGTATGTTTTAAATTGTAGAAAAAGGTAGTAATGTGTTCTTAAAAAGCAAGTCTCAGTTCTTCACACCAAAAGCAACAAAGAATTGAAAATTATAGTATGATCTTCCAAGGTATATTTCTGTCAAACGCTGTGTAACAGCAACTCAAGCTCAACCAGCACATAAACTGAAAAGAGCATCCATCTCCTTTACAGCTCACAGACATGGACAGTGTTCAGAAACAAGCTAGAGCTGGAACTGTAAAGTACAAGGGATGAAGCCCGAGAAAAGCATCTAAAGCAGAGAGAGATAATTGTAACATCAAGTGATGACTTCAGATCACCTCAGAATCCTGCTTCTGTGTGATTCAAAGAAACAGCTGTAAGCCTGTGAATTATAAATGCAAAACAAAAACTACACAAAACTTCTAGTGGTTTCTCAAGGGATTTTTATCAAAACAAACACAAATTTGTCTAACAATGTACTGCAAACAACTTAACCAACAGATGCTTGTTTCCAAATGGCTGATTAAGCAAAGCAGGCTGCTACTGACTGACTGCTGCAACACAAAAATGAATACATAAGCTAGTTAACACAGCACACAATATTACACCAAAGTGGGTTTTTTTTCATTTCAAGTTTATTAAAACTTTAGCAGTACAAATTATCCAGGTAGCAGATTATCAAAATATCAACTCAATGAAGTCCACATTTAAAAAAAAAAAAAAGGGTGTGTGTAGGGGAAGACAAACATAAAACAACCCCAAAACAATGAGAACAACAAAAAAGAGATTCAACATTATGTCTCGAAAACTGAAATTGGACAGGAAGAAAATAAGCATACACAACTCACTCATCCACTTTTGTCTTCATCTGTTCCGGGGCTCGACTCACGATCACATTTTTTATTTTTGTCATGTACATGGTCATTTTCTTGACCCTTTGATTTTTGGTTTTCTTTTTCCACTGGGGATCTGGTCTTCTCGTCCTCCTGACTTTTCAATTCACTGTCCTGACTGCTCTGTTTTGGTTTTGACACTGCTGGACTTGGATCTCTATCAGCCTTTTTTTCCCTATTATTACTTGAGCTATTATGATCACGGTTTTTAGAGTACACTCTTTTTTCACTCTCTGAATTTTCTTTTCTGTGGGAACTCTTACTTTCTTGGCTTCTGTATTTTTCTTTGTTTCGACTTTGACTTTCTTCTCTCTCTGAGCTCCGGGAATCCCTCCTTCTCCTCCTCCTGTCTTTACTTCTCGATCGTCCTGGCGTTCTCCGATCCCGGCTCCGCGACCTCCCTCTTCTCCTATACTCCTGCTCTCTGTACCTGTGGTACTCCTTGCTCCTGCTGCGATCTCTGTCGTGGCTTCTAGAGCGCACTCTTCTGCTCCTGTCCCGGCTTCTGCTCCGCTCCCTGGTCCTACTGTTGTAGCTGTGTTTACTCTTAGCTACATCGCGCTCTCTACTCCTGGACTGCGCGCGCCTATCCTTCTCTTTACTCTTGCTATGGTCGTGCTCACTCCTTTTGGACTCGCCCTGCTTAGAGTTAGTCTCTTTGCTTCCACTCCTGTCCTGATCTTTCCCTTTTGACTCCAGCGGTTTCTCTTTCAGAGTCTCGTGATCCCTGTCTTTACTTCTGGACCTCGGCCTCTTGTCTTCGTGTCTGCTGTGCTTGGGCTCTCTTTCCTTACTCTTGGATCTCTCTTTGCTCTTACTCCTACTTTTGGATTTGCCCCTCTTCTTCACTTTGTTTTTAGTGTATTTATCATCCTTTTCTGAATTTCTTCTCATGTCTCTCTCTTTGCTTTCAGATTTATGGTCTTTAACTTTCTTTTCCTTTTCTACTTTTCTGTTTGGACTCTCAGACATGTGTCTGTGATCGGTTATTTTTTTCTCTTTTACTCTAACTGGGCTCCTTTGATTTTCTTTCATTTCATTTAACTCACTCCTAAAAAGTAAAAGGAGAAAAGATATTGGGAAATGTTCTTAGGGAAAGCACAGCATAATCATAGGATACAATGATACAGTGTTTTCTGTAAGGTATACAGAAACAAAATAGCTCCTAATAAAGTACTTGTGCACAACAGTAAAAAAAGAATCACTAAGTTGAAATAACAGTTAAGTCTTACTTATCCCCCTTGATCCATCTTTCACCACTTGACACCCTCATTCTTTGGGCTCTCTGCATTTCTTGTCTCCAATGTGGAGGAGTCTCACTTCGTCTGAACCGATCCCTTGATCTGGATCTGGAAGGAGTTCGATAACGCTTAAAAAAATAAAAGGGGGGAAAAAGACCATATAAAAATTTAAAAGCGATACCATAGCTAAGATACATACTTATTTCTAGGTTGAAATAAAATAAATGAGGTTTCTCTGCTTTCTGAAATTGTTAAAATTAGGAATGAGGGCTGGGCAATGGTGGCACACTCCTTTAATCCCAGGTGGATCTCTGTGAGTTCGAGGCCAGCCTGGTCTACAAAGTGAGTTCCAGAAGCCAGAACTGTTTCACAGAGAAACCCTGTCTCAAAAACCCAAAACCAAAACCCAAACTGCCCCCCTCCAAAAAAAGGAATGAGGTAAGAATATGTGCTTAGCATACATCATACTCTAGAATCTAATCCTCAGCACAATCAAATGTCTCAGCTTTCAGGTAGAAACAGGCAGAGATCCCTGTAATAGTCTAACCATAAATTCCAAGTAAGAAACACTACCCACAGCGACTTCTGGCTTTTCAGATCTTGCTAGGAACAGTCTTGCTCAACTGGTGCTAGAATACTTGGTATATTAACTACTATAAGTTCCCAAGTTCTTATTTGAATGTTACATAAACTTCACCTTCCAAAGCAAAGCAATATCATTAAGTGGAATAAACACACAGAATCCCTTTGTTCAACCAACATTTACTCAGCTCTTCAGATGGCAAAAAAAAAAAGTTTTGAAAGAAGTTATTTAAATTCTGGGAAAATTTAGTAAAAGGAAAAAGGAAATGCAATGACCAATTTTATTCAGTTTTTTGTAATAGAGATATGATGGGTAGGAATTACCAAAAGTCAAGATTTCAATACCCTTTATGTTATAATTTCATTTATTTATTTACTTGTGCCTTTCCTGGCTTTTTTTTTTCTTTTTGTTTTTAACTTTATGTACACTGGTGTGAAGGAGTCAGATTCCCTGGAACTGGAGTTACAGACAGCTGTGAACTACCATGTGGGTGCTGGGAATTGAGCCTAGGTCCTCCGAAGAACAGTCAGTGCTCTTAACCACTGAGCCATCTCTCTAGCCCCCACTGATTTTATTTTAATGTTATTTATTTTTGAGACAGGGTCTCATGCTGTAGCCTAAGTTGGCCTAGAACTCATTATATAAACCAGGTTGGCCTCAAACTCACAGGAATCTCCCTGCCTTAGTCTCCTAAGGCATCCATCTCAATCCCATTTTAAAGCACGTGAATTTATAATCTATTTTCAACTAAGAAGTACCAAGACATAAAGTTACTATAAGAAAGGGATCTATAATTGAAACCATGCATGTCTGTTATAGTTCTAGTAACCTGAATAGTAAAATGGCACTTGAAAATATTTTTACAACATTAAGTTCCTTTTTTCCTTGTAGTACTGGGGACTTTAAACGCAGGGCTCTAAACATGTTCTGCGAGCACTGTAGCACTGACCCACACCCCCAGCACTCCACACTCTGTAAGAAGGATAAATGCAGTGTTATTAACATTTCTAACAAAGAATCACCTACCCTTAGCTGGGCGGTGGTGGCGCACGCCTTTCATCCCAGCGCTTGGGAGGCAGAGGCAGGCAGATCTCTGTGAGTTCGAGGCTAGCTTGGTCTCTAAAGGAGTTCCAGGAAAGGCACAAAGCTACACAGAGAAACCCTGTCTTGAAAAACAAAACAAAAACAACAACAAAAAAAGAATCACCTACCCTTGGTCCTCTTCCTTTAATTTTCCTGCCAGACCTAGTAACTAAGAATCGTCGCTGGTATGAAGCAGGCTGGGAGTTAGGTGGATTACTAGAAGCAAAGGGAAAATTTAAACATATTACTTTCATAAAGAGGAATCTTGAAAATATATCTTTACTGATCTAAATGAATGCATTTAATTTATAACTGAAAATGCCATCAAATCCCAGTAAGCATTATTGCCTATGGTTAGACCACTCTGAATATGAATAATCTTTGAAAGAAATACTTAATAGTAAGGTGAAACTAATTCGATAGTGCTAAGGAAACTAATATATAATAACCCAGGGGCTCCAAGAGAGAGAAAAAGAGAGAAATTAAGACTATCTTATTCCAAAATGTTTTATAATTTCCTATGAGCAGTTGTACATTAGTAAAATAACTTTGAAGAAATTAAGCAATGTAAATTAGGCAAAGACAAATTGGCCTGAATTAGTCAAATACTACTCATATTATGATAACATCAAGTGTGAAACTGGTTTTAAATTGTAAGTAAAATTAGCTCAATAATATCCATGTAAGTAATATTTGAAAGGTTGAATTTTAGTAGGTCAAATAGTTTTTCTTTAATCTTCATTTCCTTAAAAACATTCTCTTCCAGATAGGCGGTGGTGGCGCATGCCTTTAATCCCAGCACTCGGGAGGCAGAGACAGGTGGAGCTCTGTGAGTTAAGGCCAGCCTGGTCTACAGAGTGAGATCCAGGACAGACCCAAAGCCACACAGAGAAACCCTGTCTCAAAAAAACCAAAAAAACCAAACCAAAACAAAAAACATTCTCTTCGAAACCAGTAGAAAAATAAACTCAATAAATCAAAATTATTCCAATTTTAAAACTCTTTTATTTCTGTATACTATGAAAAGTATGGCATATTTTTGTTATATGATTAGAATTTTGTAATTTTAAAATTGCATTACTCATCATGATTGAAAGATTTCAATTTCTTTTTAATTTTTACATGTAATTATTAAAATGACTTACAAAAACCCAATAAAATTGGTAACAATTTATATAGAAAAATATTCAAGGCCGGGCGGTGGTGGCGCAAGCCTTTAATCCCAGCACTTGGGAGACAAAGGCAGGCGGATCTCTGTGAGTTCAAGGCCAGCCTGGGCTACAAAGCCAGTTCCAGGAAAGACATAAAGCAACACAGAGAAACCCTGTCTCTGAAAAACCAAAAAAAAAAAAAAAAAAGAAAGAAAAGAAAAGAAAAATATTCAAAATACTTGAACATCTCAACTTTTAATAACTATAAAGTCAGGTTAGGAAAATAATATTTTCCTCTTTATACAAGTTTATAAACCAAGTTAATTTTTCTTTTTTGGTGTGTGTGTCTGTGAACGCATGTGCATGTAAATTCAGGTGCACCTATTTGTGTGGGTAGGTCTGAAGTTAACCTTGGGTGTCACTCCTTAGGAGCCATTCAACTTGTTTTTTGAAACAGGGTCTCTAATTGGCCTGGAGTTCTCTGGGTAGGCTAAGCAGACTGGTAAGCAAGACCCATAGGTTCATCCATCTTTACTTCCCCAGAACTGGGGTCACAAGCATACCACTGTACCCAGCTTTTTTGCAGAGGTTTCAGAGATAAAAACTGAGATTCTTATTCTGATAGAGGAGGGATCTTGAACTCACACACATATATGTGTACTCATATGTAGGCATGTGTACATACCCATGTGTGCGTGCGCGTGCACATGTGCACACACAAAAATCAAAAAATAGCAAAATAAGTCATTTTAGAAACACAGATAAGCAACATACCAAAATACCATCTTGTTTTATGGGTTTAACGCTATACTATCTCATTATTAATGTCATTTGCAATGTCATCTAACACATATTACTTTAAATTTCAGAACTTATTTCCTCAAAATCTGTTGGTAACTGAAGTCAATTTTTAGTTATTTATGTTTAGTTATTTATTTAGCAAAGAATGAACTTTGCTAGCTTCTTTTCCCCCCAAAATTAAGAGGATTTCACTGGGATAAGGCCACCATTTCAACACTGTCAAAAGAAATCCCAGCACTATAAAGTTACACATTCACATACCAGTCTCTCTCTCGTTCTCTCTCTCTGTTTTTCCGCTCCTTGTCTTCAGCTTTCGGAGGGCTTTTTCTCATGAGGAACCGATTTTCCGGTACAGGAGGGATCTCCTCTGGACGGACAGTGGACTGAGGCTGCGCGTCAGGGTTCTCTGCTTCACTCTCACTAGACGGGCTGGACAGGTAAAAATCAAAGCAAGGTACACTTGGCTATTAGGAACCTATCTAAAATGTCCAGTTGTCGGCACTCTCTTTTAAAAGCACATTTTCAGTCAGCGTGTGCACAAGCACGCATGCCATGGTACACTCGTGGAGGTCAGAGAACAATCTGCAGGAACCAGCTCTCCCCTTTCACCCGAGTCAGGATAAATCCAGGGCAATGGGCTCGGTGGCAAGTGCCTTTACAAGCCGAGCTGTCTCTTCATCAGCCCAGAATTTCTTTAATATCAAAACACATATGCCCACTTTTCCCTTTTAAAGATGTCATCATGTGGGAAAAAAAAAAATCTTCCTTTATTCCCCTGACAAACCAAGCAACCAACCAACTGAACCAAACAAAAACCCATTTGTTTTCAAACTCAAAAGCACTTTTCTATAAGACAGATGAGACCCTACAGGCAATATATTCTGATAAATTAGAAATACAGAGTAGGGGCTGGAGAGGTAGCTGAGTGGTGAAAAGCACTGGTTGCTCTTCCAGAGGGCACAGGTTCAATAGGCAGCACTCACAAGGCAGCTCACAACCAACTCTAACTCTAGTTCCAGGGGATCTGATGCGCTCTTCTGACCTCCATGGGCACAAGCATGCAAACACCTATGCATACATAAATAACAAAATTTTGTACAAAATAATATAGGCTAAAGAAATTAGTCACTTTTGAGGTAAAAGGTATAATAAAATTTTAATATAAACACATTTCAAACAAAGCAGAAAATAAAGCAGTGACTGAATCATCTGCTCTCAATTCATATACTGCTATCAGAGCAAAAGAAATATAAAAGGACATATATATATGTATATATATATATACTGCTACACAGTAAGGAACATAACAGTTGGTTTACTGTAACTCAAAGCTATCTCACAAATCTCCTCACAATAAAAATCCAAACCCAGAATGATATTGTGCACCTATAACTATTACTACTTGGGAGAATGTTGTGTAATTGTTTCCTGAAATTAAAACATTCCATCCTGCAGGAAGCTCCTTAAGCAAGAAAGTAACCAACTCAAAATAGCTTCAGGAAGTCTCTGAAACTGACAATATTGACTAGGCCTTCCCTGCATGAGTAAGCAGAGCCTCGCTGCAAAGAAGACTCTCAGAAAAGACAAACTACAGAAGGTTGTCAGACCATCCCAGCTGCCAGAGAAGCAGCAACTGTCCTGGCTGTCTGGAAGAGGTTTAACCCAAGTGAGGCACCCGGAAAGGCCACTCCAACCTGTTGAGTGGCCTGCACGCTGTGCAGTGTGCTCCAGGTTCCTAGCTTTGTGACCTGTCACCTGTGCTAGGGCGCGCTTTGGTGATGTGGCTGTCTGTGAGTGATTTCTGCTTCTGTAAGTAACCTCAGTAACACTCACTGGTTCACCAGTTGGACTTTGGTGGTATCCAGACTTTGATCTGTCATGGGTTCCCTATCCGGGCCAGTAGACAGGTCTGTTGCATCTCCCCAGGAAAAGTTTTATCCCACAACAGTAAAGGGGGTAGGAGGACTATGAATTTGAGGCCAGCCTGGGGAACTGGGAATCCCTCAATAAATCCAAAAATAAAAGCCCTGTAACATAAAACTGAAAGCATCATTTCACTGGAAGAACATAAAATTAACTGAGAGCTTTTGTTGCATGATCTCATGATACTGTTATAAAACCTATTTTAATGCTCTTACATAACTGATTCAAAATCTTAATAGAGAACACATTGTAAAGACCTCTTCTTGCTTTTCTTTCGCTTCTTCTTCTCCTTCTTATGCTTTCGGGAGTTTTTCCTATGTTTCTTTTTCCTTTTTCTGGATTTTTCTTCAGAAGCACTTTCAGAATCAGAAGAATCAGAGGAGGACTGAGAATCACTTGAGCTATCTGAATCACTGGATGACGATGATGATGATGACTTATGCCTTTTCTTTTCTTCTTTCTTAACTTTAAAAACAAAAAGATTCCACTCAGTAATTTTTCAGGCAAACTTACTAAGTAAAAACAACATTTTCTATCAATTTTTATTAAGGCCAGTATTAGGTATTTTGTTTATCCAGTCATCTCAACTCCATCAGGACTCAGGGTTAGAATCTAGATTTCCAGATTCATGAGCCAAAATTCTACTAAGCCGAAGTACTTCTGATAATAAGCAAGCTCCAAAATCTAAACCAAGTTAACTTTAAGAAAATATCTAAATAGAAAAATTTTAAGCACAGAGTAACATCTGGATTCCCCTAGCCTCTAATGTTAGTTTTCCACTTCTACTATTGAGACTGGAGGCAGAACCAGAAAAACATCACTGTGTCAACACAGGAAGAACATTTCATTGGCATTGGGTTAAAACTTCCATGACTGAACATTCCTCAAATGATTAGAAATACAACTTTAACTGAAGCATAATCTCTTTTTTTGAGAATCATATAATCTTTTAATGCAATTCCCTGTAAAATCAAAATGAAAATCAGATCCCATAACTTCCAACATATAATGACACAGGATATACATGACTGTCCAAAAGGGGAGGAAAGGGAGCCTGGTGAGGAAATACTGGACCAAAGACTGAAAACCAGCAGGGCAAACTCTAAAACTCTGTATTTCCATGCCAGATGCCAAAGCGCTCCTTCAGTCCAACTCCTTTCAGCTTTGTTGACTGTAACACACTTCTTTATCTTGGGCTGGTTCCACTCCATGTAGCAGCTCTCCAGGGCAGGTATCCCATGACTTTGGCATCTCCAGTATCTTGGTGTCTCCAAGGCAATCCAGGCTTAAACTTCACAGCCTTAATCAATGGCCTCTCTGGGCCTCCATTCAGGGACACATGCCTGGCCTCATCAACTTTTCCTTAGTCATGGAGGGAGATTCCATAACTCCTTATATCCTTGACTCTAAAGCCAAAACCATGTGGCCAAAGGTACCAAATTCTACTGCTTTCTGGGGCCAGTACATGGACCCCTCTTTCAAATATATTTTCATCAGCTTTTTATTTTGATGGTTTTCTTCACTGCCTAAGCTTGTCATCCTGGAACCCACTCTGTAGACCATGCTGATTGTGAACTCTGAAGTCCCCCTGCCTCTGCTTCCTGAGGAAGCACAATCTCTTAATCAGAAGTAATTTATCAGTAATAACTATGTTTAAAAGTCTCTACAAAAAAGTCTCAAGCTGAAATTTTACTTTGAGTAAGGGAACCAATTTTTTTTTTTTTCTTTTGAGACAGGGTCTCACTATGTAGCTCTGGCTGTCCTAGAACTCACTATGTAGACAAGGCTGGCCTCAAACTCAAAGAGATCTGCCCACCTCAACCTCTGTACTGGGATTAAAGGTGCATGCCATTATACCTGGCTAGGCAATCAATTTTTTGAAAATGATTTTATTTCTTATTATCACGTACTATGATGTGTGTGCCATAGTCAGAGAATAATTTTGTAGAGTTCCACTTTTAGGTAGTTCAAGGACTGAACCTAGGTCATTGGGCTTTTATGGCAAGCACCTTTACCCACTGAGTCATCTTCTCAGCTCAGAAAATAATTTTTTAATGTTTCTTAAAACTTGGATGTTGGGCTGGAGAGATGGCTCAGCCGTTAAAGGCTAGGCTCACAACCAAACATATAAGAGTTCGGTTCCCAGCACCCACAGCTGTCTCTCCAGCCAATAAAAGAAAAACAAAACAAAACAAAACTTGGATGTTGCCAGGCGGTGGTGGTACACGCCTTTAATCCTAGCACTTGGGAGGCAGAGGCAGGCGGATCTCTGTGAGTTCAAGGCCAGCCTGGGCTACCAAGCGAGTTCCAGGAAAGGCGCAAAGCTACACAAGAGAAACCCTGTCTTGAAAAACCAAAAAAAAAAAAAAAAAAAAAAAAGAAAAAAGAAAAAAAAAGAGCCAGTTCCAGGACAGGCTCCAAAGCTACACAGAGAAACTGTCTCGAAAAGCCAAAAAAAAAAAAAAAAAAAAAACAAAAACAAAACCTTGGGTGCTTTAATGAACATATTAACATAAGCTTTCAGTTCACGTAAGTTGTCACATATACTACATATTAATTTTTCAATAGGTAGAACTTGACACATTTAAAGCTATGCTAACTCAAACTAGGATGTGTTGTGGAATATTTAACTATGTAAAGAGAAGATGTATTACATTTGTTTTTGCTGTAGAATATTACTTTAACTGTGTAAAGGTGTGTTACATTTGTTTTTGCTACATTACATTTGGTTAACAATGTAAGGATGTGTTACATTTGTTTATGCTCCATTTAACTATAAAAAGGTGTGTTGCTGTTTCACCTTGCTTGCCTAAGGCATATGATTGGTTTAATAAAAAACTGAATGGCCAATAGCTAGGCAGAAGAGGGATAGGTGGGGCTGGCAGGCAGAAAGAACAGATAGGAGGAAAAATCTAGGTTTGGAAAGAACCAGAGAAGAGAAGAGAAAATGAGGGAGAAAG
The DNA here is from genome assembly GCF_004664715.2 of Peromyscus leucopus. Lineage (NCBI taxonomy): Eukaryota > Metazoa > Chordata > Mammalia > Rodentia > Cricetidae > Peromyscus > Peromyscus leucopus. The sequence continues at coordinate 46,472,336 of NC_051066.1, read as the reverse complement.
AGGAAGATGCCTGGGGGCCAACTGGGCATCTGCCAGTCAGCAGATACAGAGTAGGACATACAGAAAGAAAAGTAAAAAGCCCCGAGGCAAGAGGTAGATAAACAGGTTAATTTAAGTTAAAAGAGCTAGCCAGAATCAGCATAAGCTAGGCCAAGGATTCAAAGCTAATAATAAGTCCCTGTGTCATGATCTGGGAGCTGGTTAGAGTCCTAAAATAAAAAGCCTGGAACAAGGATGGATTTGAAAATACTTACTCAGGCCAAAAATGGGTCAACACACATATACATAGAGGAGAATTTCAATAAATTAGCAAACAGTAAATAAATACACTTGTCCATCAGTTCATAATAGCACTGATAAATTAAGATATAAATAAACCATTCCGTCTTTCCTATATGATTTCTATCAATAAACAAAGGGATGCTGCTCTTTATCAGAAGAGTTCCAGCAGTAAGTGACAACAGAACTACTATCAGAGTACCTTTTGGCAACTCCTAATGAGGTACTAAGTGAACACCAATTACAGAGCAGAGTAACCAATTACAGCCCTGTGTAACTCCCAGTCTCATTAAAAAAAAAGGACTGGGGAGTATGGGGAATGGGACACAACAAAGCTGAATCTAATCATTTTTTTGGATTGATCTACTAAGTTATTTGAAACAGAAGCACAAAACTACGTAAAGTACAATCATGAGAAATGCTCCATGACAAATAACCTAGCTGTATGGCAAGCTCCTGGCCTCAAATGACCCACACCTCAACTTCCCAAGTAGCTGGGACTACAGTTATGCCTTGCATAAACCAACAAAAAACAGCCTTTAAGACCAATCTCGATGTTCAAACCTTATTTGAGTCCAGATTCAAACAACAATAAAATTACTAATATTGATAAAACAATTAGAGATCTGAACACTGCCAAGTTTTTGATAAATATGAATATGTGTGTAAGATTATGGTACTACCTATCCTTTTAAAGAGTCATTTCTTAGGGGAAAAAGTAAAAGATCTGTTGATAAAAATGTATATCTGGAATATGTTTCAAATAGGAAAATAGCTGAGTGCAAGGATTCATACATATCTAGAAATTTGAGTCTAGATTGGCAATACAGCCAAACTCTGACTTAAAAGTAAAGGTTGGTGAGGGAGAGAAATAGCTGGAGGTAGGAAAACCAAGGCTGGTTATGAGTAAACTGCTGAAGCTGGGTGATGAACATGCCTATGGAGATATAATAGTATGGACAATTCAACAAAGTTAAAGGGCAAAACATCTATATCTTTGGACTCTTTATTGGCTTCCTTGTTATAGGACCTTGTACTTCTTCTTTTTTTCTTTTTGTTTTTTCAAGACAGGGTTTCTCTGTGTAGCTTTGGTTGTCCTGGATCTCACTCTATAGACCAGGCTGTCCTTGAATAAAGTCTTGTACTTCTTAACATAATATTTATTGGAGCATACTAAATCCAAAATAGAAAGCACCTTTCTGAAGTTACTATGTCCTTGTCCTTGATGTCCTTTATGGTTCATGGGTCACTCTGCAGTAAAGAGACAGCACTGTACTAGCATTCAGGAACAAGGTATAAAGGCTGAAGAGACCCCACAGCAATGGTTTCAATAAACTAAGGCAGTCCATGCTTACCTCGTCACCTTCCTCTAGATGACAAACTTCACAAACTTAGTCAACTTAGTGTGGAATGAAGCCTACATTGTTTCATGAATCCAATTATTAATCTGAACCTAAGTCCATTAGAGTTGGTAAACCATAGTGGGTATGCAGACTCAAAAACTGAAAAATCTATTTATTTTCACTTGTAGTAACTAAAAATCAGAGGGAAAAAGGGTGGGACATACTGAACTTTTTTTTTTTAATTTATTTTAAAATAGTTTCATACTGAACTTTTTTTTTTTTTTTTTTTGGTTTTTGAGACAGGGTTTCTCTGTGTAGTTTTGCGCCTTTCCTGGATCTCACTCTGTAGCCCAGGCTGGCCTCGAACTCACAGAGATTTGCCTGGCTCTGCCTCCCAAGTGCTGGGATTAAAGACGTGCGCCACCACTGCCCAGCTTTGTTTGTTTGTTTGTTTTTTTTTTTTTTGGGGGGGGGGGTTGAACGTCTTATGTTTATGAGAGAAAATTAATTTGCAATGAATGTAAGTCAAAGAATATTGGGAGTATATACTATCTAACCAAAATGAAAATAATGATATATCCATCAAAGTCATTTGACATTATCAAATACTTTATCCCATGATTAAGAAACTTTCATTTACCAGCTCCCACTTTATTTTTCACTAGAATTCTTTCTTACAGAAAAACACAACATGGCTGATTTTATTAGTGCATGAGACTGTGTGTGTGTGTGGTGTGAACATACACTTGCCACATTTATGTGATTTCTCGTACTGAGCTCAGGCTGCCAGGCTTGTGTTATCTGCTAAGCGATCTTGTTGGCCCAGAAGCTGCTTTATTTGAAAAGCTCATTATTCCTACCAAGTGTACAACTACATCTTAAATGACCACTAACTCATACATCACTTTTGAAGAAAAACAGAAAGAAATTGAAATTTTTCTATAGTAATGGAATTTGTTCAATTTTCAGACATTAACTATAAAAAGAAAATAAATTGTTTTAGGGAAAGTACCTTGAAATTAAAAAGCTCTAAAATTGTAAAAGTCCCCTCTTTTTCAAGTTTATCAAAGTTATTTTGAACAAAATTTAAATGATAGGCCCTTTTCATGCCAATCTTTTTTGGTGGCAGGGCTGGAAGAGACTGACTGAGAAACATCAGTTAAAGAACAGAAGGGTAAATAAGCAAAAAACAAAGATGTTACAGTAATATTGTTCCAGGAGCTAGTAGCTAAGTTTCAAAAATCTGTGTTAACTAAAATTTAAAAATATGATTAAGGCATATTATGAATAAAACTAAAATGTAATCCTTAAAGTTCACCAATACATTTAAATGAACAGTATACAGATATGTACTAAACACCAAGCCAGGAGTGGAGAAAGAGGTATTAGAAAGTATGTTGAAAAGTTCTAGAAGAAATTTAGACATGAGCTCTATCCTTACATAGATTATATCTTATTTCAGACAATAAGGTCAGCAGCAAACAGGTATTATACTTGTATGAGAGGGTTATAGATATTGTCTTAGTTAAAGTATGTAGGAATTTGTAAGTTGTTAATAAAAGTAAAGCAGAAAGATTTAGGAGAGGTACAAACAATTTTGCTGGAACACAACATACTTGCTCCTGTAAAGCACTACATTAAGAAAAATTAAGAACAAAATGGCTTTGGGGTGGTGGTGCTCATCTGTAATTCTAGCACTTGGAAAGCAGAGGCAGAATAAAGATAGAAAGACAACAAATTTGAGGCCAGCCTGACTGCAGAGTGAGCCCTTGTCTCAAAAAACAAAAACAAAACACGGCCTTTTGAGGAGCACTCAAAACCTTCACTGGTGACATATTAAAACAACAAACAAACAAAACAAAAACAAACGTGGCGATCCAGTTTTACTTTTACCAAATTACTACGAAGTAAAAAATAAGTAATGACACTGAAAAATACCAGAAGTTTACTCATGAAAATACCAGGAGTTTGTGCACAATACCAGGAGTAGTATAGCTTATGATATACTTTTTGTACATGCCTATAAAGGTATTCAGCCAAGTAAGGTTCACTTAGTGTGCTGACAAGATTATGTGTAAATAACATTTTTTAATACATCAAGTGCACTAGAACAAATGTACACTTTCAAAACAAGCATTTAGCAGATGTGGCCTATATTAGACTTTGAAACAGATTGAGCAGGGTCATGCTGATGCATACCTTTAATCCCAGCACTTGTGTGTGTGCATCTATAAGAATTACAGGCCAGCCAGGGCTACACAGAAAGATCTCACCCCACCTCACCCCCAAAAGAGGTTGAAGTAAGTAGTGAAGAAAAATTATCTGTAGAGCACTGTGCAAAATTCTTTCCAAGAATAATTTACTTACTGTATATTGTAGTTATAATATATTGTACATGGGTTCTGAGGAACCATAACTGAAGTTGTGCTGACACAGACACATATGTGTAGGAGCATACACATACAAATTAGAAAAAAATAACAGCACAAAACACATCTAAACTCACAAAACCTACATGATTTATACACACTTTACGCCAAAGATTTAGAATCTTTCTGCTTATTTGAATAAGAATTCCCTAAAATGTGTACCTGTTCTTACCTTTAGATTTTGGAATCAACTCTCCACAACTGAGTATCCGGACCTCAGCAAATGGCTTGCTAGCAGCATCTGTTTTCTGGTTTTCAATCTCTCTCACAACTTCTTGACCAGAGATCACTTGCCCAAAAACAACATGATGCCTAGAGTGTCAGGTAAAGGTATCTAAATAAAAGCTTCTTACTTTAATAGCAACAAAGTAAAGTATGATGTAAAATATTAAACTTTACCCATCTAAATGAGGAGTTGGCTTCGTTGTTCTTTTGGAAGTCATCAGAAGAAAATAAAGAGACAAAGTTAGTATCTCTAAAAAGAAAAAGTACATTGGAAACAAGAAATCATGTGTGACCTTCGCACAGCAGAAGCTGATTATGAGTGCAAAGGATTTTCCATACAATCAAAGAAAAAAAAAGCTTGTTGTGAATATAAAAGCAGTAACCACTTACTGTTGACCTGCATGTAGTTGACATGTGGGGTTACTCCTGTCCACTTGTATTTCTTAAATGTAACTGGGTTTTTATTAAATATTCCTGGTTGTGTGATGTTCTACTGTATTGACATTACCAAAATTTACCAGATCATCTTACTAGGTTATGGGTTTAACAACACTGCTTTTCACCCTAACATTTTAAAGTTAAAGTGGAAGGTACTAAAGGAATTGAGGTGGGAACAGTCATAGTCTGGTGGCCCTGAAATGTACTTGCTGAACCTGAGTAGAAACAGTCCACTTAGTTTCATATATTTAAAAATTAACTGCCAATGTTTGACTGTGGGTACTTTTGCATGAAAATCCAAGTTCCAGACCTCTCTGGAATATCTGAAAATTATGGTATCTAGCACATGGAATAAGTGACCAGTGCTCAGTGTTCCTGTTTCCTTCAACACAGGTATTAATAGCTTAGATTCCATGTTCCAACAGGTTTACCTATGTTACTCGCCTTTACCAGGCTTTTGAGCTTATTATTTGTGATATACAGTAGAATCCTGTGTTGAAAATAAGTTTTGTTAAAATGAGTCAACTCCAAATAAAAACATAATGGTACATGTACTGGGGGAAGCTAAGAGGGAGGACAATTTAAACCAGAAGTTCAAGGAGCCTGGGCATGAGATTGTTTCAAACCAAATTCACCTGAACCTAAAGTAAGCACTTTTTGTTAATGATATTTTTGCAAGCATTGCCCCCACTGCCTTTATATTCCCAAAGTCAAACTTAGAACGATGTAGTTAGAAGCCTAGTACATGGTTTTGTACCAGAGACATGGTGGTACAAAAATCTCTCACAGCTAGATAAAGTCCTTGACATACAAGCATGAGTTTGATCCCTAGCACTGACATAAGAAACTGAGTACAGCTGGGTGGTAGGACACGCCTTTCATCCCAGCACTCTGGGAGGCAGAGGCAGGTGGATCTCTGTGAGTTCTAGGCCAGCCTGGTCTACAGCGAGAGTTCCAGGACAGTCAGCACTATAGAAAAACCCTGTCTCCTGGCAACAAAAGTAGCTACCACAGTTAGTTAATCTTTCATTCTATTGGGCATGATAAATTTAATTCAGTAGTTATATACATCTTGATTGGCTTTGAAAATTATAAATTTGTAAACTCAAGTTCCAGTTGCTTTTGAGATACTATCTTACAAGGACTCCTACGAACAGTATGGCTCGTTAAGGAAGGGAATGGCTCAGTTGCCTTTAGCCTACTGGCTATGGGTGAGATAGGACCTCTGTGGGTCTTTTCTGTATCGAACACACAGATTGCAAGCCCAGTGCCACTTTGAGATCTTTGGCAGCAATTAACCATGCAGCTCACACACTACTGAGCCTGTATGATAATGAGTATTCAGAGACGGGTAATGCCTGGGGGGGCACTCACCAACCTAAGACAGAGCACCTGTGTGGCCTGGGCAGGCGTCTCCATGATGGGTAAGGTGACCTGCTGACGTCCCACGAAACCCAAGTCAGCTCATTTTTTAATAAAAGGGGGACCTGCAGGGCCCTAGACCCCGTTTTGGGTAACTGTTGCCTTGCTTGCGGACCTTGACCTTGATATCCTCCCAATGCTAATTCCCTGCCAGGTTCCACCTTCCTGAATGCTTAAGGGAAGTTCCTTGTCTGTGTATCCTGAATAACGGGAGTTAACAGCTCAGATACAAGATTGTAAAACATCAGTAGCAAACTTGTGCCCTCCGGGGTCCTCCCATTGTGCTGTAAGCCTGTATTTAACCTCTTACCCCCTTCAAGAAATGACATTCGACATTTAAAATAAAATATATATATATATAAAATAAAACATATATATAATTGAATGAATATCACAAATGTGATTAATATCATGAGTGTAATTTAAATAAATAAATAAATAAATTTTTTTTTAATTAAAAAAAAAAAAAGGAAAGAAAACCCTGTCTCAAAAAAATAAAACCAAACGAAAGCTGAATACAGTGCTGGATGGTGCCCAAGGTGGATGGAAACCTCAGTTTGTCCTCTGACAGTGAAATGCTTTTAAGTCACCTCTCCTACTTTCTCAGCAAGCTCTATCTTCTGTTATCTATCTCTAGTAACTTGTTCTACTATCCCCCTCAGTAATTCTTTGCTTCACCTCTTATAATCTTATAATCATTCTTTTATAAGGGCAATGGGGAAGGTTAGAAGGGGCAGTTTAGATCTTAAATACTTACATGAAGAACTGTGAGCCATTTGTATCCTTCCCTCTGTTGGCCATTGATAAAAGAAATTCTTTGTTGTGTTTAACAGCAAAACTTTCATCTAAAGAGAAGAAAAATTTTCAGTTACGTTAGAAGAAGAAGCTCCAAAACAGTTATTTTAAAGGCTGGAGAGATGGCTCAATTAGTTAAGAGGTTTGCTGTGCAAACCTGAGGACCCAATAACTTCAGATCCCAGGACCCAACCCATGTAGAAAACCAGGTTGAGCACTGCACACCTGTAACCTCAGCGTTGTGGGCGGCAGTAATAGGAAAACTGCTGGGCCTTGCTGGCTGATAGTTTAGCTTGAGGTTCAAGGACAGACCCTGTCTCAAAGGACTAAGGGAGAACAACAGAGAGAGCACCTGGTGTCTTCCTCTCGTCTGCACACATATGCAAATGCTCCTATTTGCCTACACATGAGCACATACATCACACTCACAAAAATTCATTTTCCATTCTTGCTCACAATGGAAATGTTCCTGTTTGTTTAACTGAAACAGGGTCTTGTTATTTAAGCCAAGTTGGCCTCCAAATCCTTCCTCAGCCTCCCCAGTGCTGGTATTACAGATCAGTGCTACCATGCCTGGCTGGAAGTGTTCTTTACTGTCAAACACAACACAAACAACAAAATAGGTTATGAAGGAATAAAGAACCAATCATGAATCTATTTTTTCCCTGTCTTTTTAGATTTAATACTAATTTTTCCTCCCTTGCATAAAGGACTGAACTCAGTGCCCCATGAATGCTAATCAAGTCTAAAGTATCACCGAATCTAAAGTACTTAAAATTCCCATGCCTACCATGCACAAGACCTGGGATTTGATCCCAACACTGCACTAAAAATAAACAGCAATACAGTAAGAGAGTCCAGATGTAATTTCTTTACATTTTATCCATCTCATTGGTGAGCACCATAGTTTGGACTCATTATAACTTGACCTTCACCATAGCATTATTTACTCCAATGGAAAGAACTTACCTTCCAATCTTTAATTAATTAGAGTATGAGAAAAAAAGTGAAATTTGATACAATATTCTCCTGAATACCAAAAGTGAAAAATAAAAACCATTAAGTTATTTCTAGGGGTTGGAGAGATGGCTCAGTGGTTAAGAGCACTGACTGCTCTGCCAAAGGACCCAGGTTCAATTCCCAGCATCCACATGGCAGCTCACAACTGTCTGTAACTCTAGTTCCAGGGTATCGAATACTCTCATACAGACATACATGCAGGCAAACACCAATACAAATAAAATAAAAATAAATATTTTTTAAAAGGTTATTTCTATATTTATCTGCTTATAGTTGTATGAAAACTCAAGTTCCAGACCTACTGTAATTTATATGAGTAAAAAATATTAAAAATAATTTAGATGTGAAAATTTTACCTTCAAAGAATCCTCCATAAATAGATTCTCCTCCTCTTCCATTCCCTAGAAATGAAAAATATCACTCTTAGATCTCAGGATCTAAATACTTCTCATCAAGTAGGTACTCAAATGATTCCGAATCAATAACACTCAAATAAGCACAACAAATTTTAAGATAATATATGTCAATAACAACAAGATCCGAAATTACCTTTCTCCTATGAAACCATAGTAAGAATATTACAATTTACCAGGTAGTGATAGCACACACCTTTAATCCCAGCACTCAGGAGGCAGAGCCAGGTGGATCTCTGAGTTTGAGGACAGCCTGGTCTACAGAGTGAGTTCCAGGACAGCCAGCACTACAGAGAAAGCCTGTCTTGAAAAAACAAAAAAACCAAAAAAAAAAAAAACAAAAAACAAAAAACCCAAGCCTATTAAGATTCATGGGAAAAACATGAGACTGCTCAGTGGGTAAAGGTGTCTGCTGCCATCCTACCTGACAGCTAGAGTTCAATCCATGGGACCCACATGGTGGAAGGAAAAACTGTCCCCTTGCAAACTGTTTTATAACCTCCACATACCATGACACACCAACACCCACAATAAATAAATGTTAAAAAAAAAAAATCTATGGGGAAAAGATCTGTCAAACGACTATACAAGTCTCTTAATAGGAATTAATGATACTTTTTCAAAGTATCCTCAAAAATAATGTAGTTTTTTACATCTTTACAAAGAGCAACATAGATAAAATTGAAAAAAACTGCGAAAAGTACTTCTAGCTGTGCAAAAATCAAATTCATATGATGACAGATTTAGAGACTATAATGTTTTGTTTTGTACCTAGAAGCAAACCCGTGAAATTAATTCACGAAAGATGTTGGTCCTGAGATCCAACTCAGCAGCATCTAACTAGCATGTTTAAGGCCTGGGCTTATTCCCTAGCACTGGGAGTAAGAGGTGAAATTCTCTTCTCGGTTTTCATCTTTTCTGTATTTCTGTTGAGTATTACTATGTACTTCACTGAAGACTTCAATGGAGCAAGAAGAAAACCAGACTAAAACTTCCTTTATGGAGCTGAAACAATGGCTAGGCAGTTAAGAGCACACACTGTTCTCACAGAATCCCTGAGTTCGGTTCCCAGCTCCCAGGTCAGGTGGCTCTCAACAGTCTAATAACTTTGGCTTCAGGAGATTTGACACCTTTGGCTTCTTCAGGCACTTGCACTCAGGCGCACATGCCACATGTACAAATGTAGTTAAAAAATAATAAAGAAGTCACTAAAAACAAATCCTTTATGGGCTGGCAAGATAGCTTTAGTGAGAATGGGGCACTTACAGTTCCAAGTATGTCAACCTGAGTTTGATCCTTAGAAACCACATATTGGAGAGGACAGACTCTTATGTCTTCAGACTTCCACTTCCTCATTTAACACACACAACCAAAAACACCCAAAACCTTCATGTTAATAAAAGTATAAATGTCTTTTCTTTTGTGGGACTCAAAGTCTCACCTTCACTGAAGTCACCACCCTGAACCATGAAATCCTTGACAACTCTGTGAAAGAGACAGCTCTTGTAATGCAATGGCTTCTGAGTTGATTTCCCTGTCCCCTTTTCACCTGGAGAAAGAAACATTCATAGGTCAATGAGAAGAAAAGAATCAAGTTCTACAAAAGCCCCTATTTTTCTGGAAAACACAGAAATCAATCTCAGATACAATCTTATTACATCTAATATTATTTTCTAATTGATTAATTAACTTGGATTTTTGAACCCAAGTCTTAGTATGGTAACTCAACCTGGCATTACACTCACAATCCTCATCTCAGTTTCCCAAGGGCTGGGTTTATAGGAGTATGAATCACATCTTGCATGTGGCCCAAACTGGTCTTGAATTCATGCTGTTGACTAAGCCTGGGTTTTGGCATTACATGTGAGTCCACATGCAGGGCTCACATCTAATATTTCTAGGAATTATGAGGGCAATTGAAAATGCAAACAAACCTGTACAAAGACAACGAAAGTTCTCACATGTTTTGGGACATACATCGGAAAATAATTCAAAGACAACTCTTCCAGCTGAAAAAGAAGGTAATTGGTTTAAATTTCTTGCTATCAATTTTAAATGCTAGTATAAAACCATTAATTAGAAACATTAATATTCTTACCAGGTTGATTATTAATGGCAATGTCAAAAAAACATCGAGGACGCTGGACCTTTATTCCCATGGTTCCAACACTTCAGTCTGTGAGTGTATATGATACAGTTTTAGGCAAACAGACTAAAATGGCAAAGATTTTCCATTAATAACGAAAAGCCAATTCTACTGCACATAAACTACACATTACTTGAATTTATTTACACTTGTTTCCATGGGATAACTCATTATGATTTTTAGAGATCAGACTGTACTTTGAGGAAAATAGAAAAGACTTTAAAAGACTAAGGCACAGTAATTACTGGGCAGGAGTCACACTAATCTCTATTATCTCAATTTTAGTATGGAACAAAGAGAGCATAGTCATTATCATATAATAAGTTTCTATTTTATCAACCAAAACCAGACTGCCACCCTATACAGAAAACTATATTAAGTATGTATGACTAGTCAACAGAACATGAGCATTACCTTTAAGTTGGGAGAAACAAACAATAAAAAACAAAAACCCACCAAGGGCAACTTAGCCAATCCTTTTGCTCCTAAGAAACAAAAAATGAGAGCTCTGATTAAAATGTGAGATAGTAAAGAGAAATACTCAAAGTTCCAAACAAAACCAAAATAAATCATCTATGAAGAAAAGGAAACGGTTTTTGTTTCTGAAGCAAAGTCTCACTATGTAGTTCTGGCTGGCTTCAAATTTATGGCAATCCTCCTGCCTCAGTCTCCTGAGTGCTGAGATGACCTGACCTGAAAGCGTAGTATTTTAAAGATACTAATATATGGTAGATAGAATTCTGATCAAAAGCACATTAAATTTTACATATGAGGTAACTTCTGATCATGAGTAATAGCCTATGACAGGCACATACTAATGTGAGATACTATGTAGACAGCTTTATCTCCATAGCAGCTACCTTTCACTTGACATTTTTGTTTTTGTAAACCATTTATTTTAAGGACTTAAAATGTCCAATTATAATACCTGGTAGGGAATGCTACAGTAAGGTGAAGAGCAGATGAAACAAAGCCAGCAAGTACTGAATAACAGCCAAACTAACAGACTACAAAAAACGACCATTTCATCTGCTCAGAAGAGAGAAAACATACATGCTTTTATTTAAATAATCATAACTAAATTTCTAAGGTGCCTTGACAAACAGCCTGTGACATGTTGAGATAAGCAACACCCAGAAAGGTCTATATTCTTCACTGTGAAAAGACTTTCCTTTTGTCTTTTTTTTTTTTTTTTTTTTTTTTGGTGCTGGGTATATTCAAACCAGGGCCTTACACATGATATTTGTGTTCTATCACTGAGTTATACCCTTGCATACCTTGGCTTAAAATTTTAATTGTGACAATAGAGTCACATCCAGTTATAGAAAATAACTGAAGGACGGGCATGATGGCACACTCCTTTAACTCAAACACTGGGGCACTAAATCAGGATAACATAGTGAGTGATAGTCTGTCTTAAAAAAAAAAAAAAAAAAAGCTACCACACCTTTCACTCCAGCACTCAGGAGGCTAAGGCACGTGGATCTCTGTGAATGTTTTGCAGGACACAGAGCTACATAACAAGAGATCCCATTTCAAAACAAACCTAATGAACAATGGCAACATGAAAGGTGGCATATATATTATGTCTCTAGAGTTACTAAATGGGGTCAGAAAGATGGTACAGCTGTTAAAAATCACTTAGCTGCTCTTCAAGAGAACCCAAGTTTGAGTCCCAGCACCCATATGGTGGCTCACAACCACCTGTTAACTCCAGTTCCAGGGGATCTAATGCCCTCCACGTACATGGTGAACACACATACATGCAGGCAAAACACCCACACATATAAAATAATAATGTTTAAAATAAGCAAAATTACTAAGATGCTATTACTAATCATCACTAGAGACTTAACAATTGCTAGTTATAAATAGGATATGTTTCCTCTGTATTTATGACTCTCAAAGATTTCTTAATAACTGAAGTATGAAACAGTAAGACAAACATCTAATTCATTTTTTTCAAGAAAAAGATTACTAAGATTATATTACTAAGATATAGAAAATTTAAAAGAAAAATTAAGCCCATAAAAATTTCAAGAAAATGGTCATTCACTCCTGTGTTCCCAGCACTCTAGAGGGTCTTCGGTCTATAACCAGACATAGCAAGACCCATTTCAGGAGGAAAAAAGTTAGTCACCAGTTGTTTTAGAATATAGTTAAATCTTTTGTGATTGATTACTTATGAATATCTGTTTGCCACAAATTTGCTTAGCTTTAATGAATTATAGCTGATGTCATAAAGCCAGATTTGAGTTTTTCTGAAAAATAATTCCCACACCTGGCACAGTGTCCTATTTTTGTACAACAGCCAGCATATACTGCTCCCATGAGATGAAATGCACGTTCTAGTTTGACCCTGTTTCCATTGTTGCTTATGAACTGTAACCATTTATCATCTTCTTGGTGTTAGAAACTCACTTCACCTATCTGACTTTCTCAGAAATGTGAGTGACATTGAATTTATTTCTTTTCATATTAGAGATACATTTTTTTTGAGGCAGAGTCATCCAATGTAGCTCAGGCTGAACTTCAACTTTCAATCCTGCTTCTACCTCCTGAGTACTGTGATTACAAGAGTGCACTATGATGCTTGGCATGAAAATACTTTTAAAGTAGAAATAAAGTTAATAAGCTCACACACACATAACCTAGTTATAAAAATGCATACAAAATCCTAACTATAACTGTTACCTTTGTATTACATTTTACTTTCTATGCAAATGATTAAAATCTTACTTAAAATATTTATTAATCTATTGCATGTCAACAATAAATATTTATAAACATAAAATTCTAAACTTCAAATATATTTTTGTTTATTTTGGAAACATCAGTGAGCGGTCACAAGTTCATTTTGCAGTTTCATATGTAAAATGATTTCCATATCCACCCTAATGGGTCTTTAAGATTTAAGTATATAGATAGGCAACTAATTAGTAGAGTATTTGTAATTAGGTAATAAATAATGTAGTGGCTTTCTCACATTCAAAGAGTAATCTGAAGTTTCAGAGTCAGCATTACAGTCTTTACTCTTAAAGGAATATAGTGGATTCTTTAAAAATGATTAAGATGCCAACTAGTCTTTGCTTCTTTGCGCCTTCTCATTCTTCTGGTTACATGTCCCTTAAGATTCAGTTCAGCCACAGTACTCTGGGAACTCACTCTACGGGCTGAACAGTCCTTCCTCAGTGAAAATTATAAACTCGTCTATAAATTCCACCAACTCAAAATCTTTCTGGCTTTTTGGGTTGTTTTTATTTCTTAAAAATTTTGAGACAAGGTCTCCCATAGTTGTCAAAGATGTCCTGAACACACAGTGGCCCAGGCAGGCCATGAACTTAGAATCCTCCAGCCTCGGTTTTTCAAGTGCTTGTGCCTCAAGTCCCTTTCAAGAGGCCTGTGCCACAGGTCCCTGCTATAACTTTGTCTTCTATACAAAGCACAGTGCCTGGGCCAAGGACTTCATCATCAAACAGAAAGAACGCTGGTCAATGCAAATAGGCCTGAAAGCAGTTAGTATTCTGTTGTTGTGTTTTATTTTTAGTTTTCATTTTTTTTTTGAGACAGGGTTTCTCTGTGTAGCTTTGCGCCTTTCCTGGATCTCACTCCGTAGCCCAGGCTGGCCTCAAACTCACAAAGATCCACCTGCCTCTGCCTCCCAAGTGCTGGGATTAAAGTCGTGAGCCACCGCTGCCCAGGTAACTCCACCTCTTAACTGCTGGAGTGACAAACATGTACTGAAACACCCAGATAGAGCTTGTGCTATTATAACCTGTGCTGTTATCTCCTTATATGTATGCTCCTCATATGATGCACTGCTATTACTGACTCTCCCAGAATCCACCATTAATAATCCCATCAGTCTGTACCGCTAATGAAATCGGGTCCACTCCCTTCATCTTCCTACTAGGATGCTTTCTATTAAAGTGCTTTATTGTTGTCTTCTCATTTCTTTCCTTTTTCACTCTTCAGCTCAAAACCTACCTAGACAGCAAGAAAGATACTATGTTCTTATCAACTAGGCTTATTTCTTTTTAATTTATTATTTATTGTTGTTTTGAGACAGGACCTCTTTATGCAGCCTTGGCTGTCCTGGAACTTGAGCTGGCCTAGAACTCAGAGCTCCACAGGCCTCTGCTGGGATTAAAGGTGGAAACAGCACACCCTGCATCTGCTAGGTTTGTGACAGGTAACCATTTTCTTACAGGACTCAGGTAAGTTAAATTAATTAAAAGTATTCCAGATCTTTAAGATTTTGTTTTTTATGTATGTACTTTGCTTTTTTATTTTTTTTGAATTATAGCACTTTATAAACAACAACAAAAACAACACACTATTTCATTTTCAAAGAAAATACAATTGTGGGCGTGCAAATACTCCTTATTCCAATAAAAGGAAAAAGGATTTTAACATGATCTGTAAGCCCTTAACTGCATAAAACATTGTATTTACAACCAGTACATTTAAAACTACTGTTCCCTTTCTTTGACATTCTAAAAGAGAAATATGTTAAATATGGTAGGATACATGAAAATGAAATGTCATTCATGTATATCAATGTAATGATCTAGAAATTCTTAATGTTTTAAAAGTCAAACTTAAAATTTAAAATAACTTTCACTAAAAAAATGAACAATTTTTTAACTGTAGTACCTTTAGAAAAGACTATTTTGTTCATCTATAGTGTATAAATTATGGTATTTGTGAAAACTAGTACAGGGACTAGTGAGTTGGCTCAGCTGTTCAGGGCACTTGTTGCTCTTGCTGAGGACCAGGTTCAACTCCCAGCACCCACATGCTGGTTTATAACCATCCATAATTCCAGGAGATCTGGAGTTCCAGGGGATCTGACATACTCTTCTGGGGCACCAGGAGCACATATGACATACACACACACACACACACACACACACACACACACACACACACACGCAGGCAAAACACTCAATACACACATAAAAATTTTAAAAAAATATGTGCATATAAACATAACACCAATACTGTGCTGAGTAGTGCCACATTGGTAAGCAGTTTTCAGAAACATTAACATCTGGTAATAGAAGTATCATTATTTTGTGTTTTCCAAATCACTTTGAAATTTTTATTAACTTTATTTTGTGGGGGGAGGGCACATGCCACACACATGTGTGTAGATCAGAGGAGAACTTAAAAGAGTTGGTTTTCTCCTTCTTCTATGTGGGTTCCAGGGATGGAACTCAGATCCTCAGACTTGGTGGTATGAAGTTTTTACCTACAGAACCATTTTTCAACCTTCTATATTACTTCTAAGATTACTTCCATGGAGGACTGACTAAGCTCTGAATACAAAGAGAAGTGAAACTTTGTTACAGTTTTGATATTTTTTAAATCAAATTTTTTAAGAATTCCATTCATAAGTACTATATTTAAATCATTTCTACTCCTCCCTCTCCATGTCCTCCCAAAACTCCTTTCAAGTCTTGACCTCTATATTATTGTTACACACACACACCCTATTGAGTGCACTTAGTGTTGCTCATATGTGCATGTGTCTTAGGACTATTTGGGATTAGATAACCTATTGGGGCTCATCTCTGAAGAAAACTTACTCTCCCTCTCTCAGCAGTCATCAATTGCTGGCAACTCTTCATTTAGGTTAGGATCTTATGGAATTTCCCCATCCACACTGGCATGTCAATTGGTGTTGTCATTATGCAGGTCTTGTTTTGACAACCATACTGGAGATTTATTTATTTATTTATCTAACTATCTACTTATTTATTTTTGCATTCACCTTCCCTGTCAGGTCTAGAAGACACTATCTCAAAGTTTAGATATTAATTGTCCCCCAAAGGCCATATGTTAAAGGGTTGGTTGCCAGCCTTTAGGACTATAGGGAGTATAAGGAGACGGTGGATTTTTTAGAGATGGGGACTAATGGAATGAAGTTGGGTCACGGGGGTGGGGGGGTAGGGAGGTGGTGTTCCTTTAAGGTAGTTTTGGGACAGCTTCTCCACCCTCTGTTTCCTGGACTCCAAGAGGAAGACATTTTGCTCTACTGTGTGCTCCCCAACATGTAAAGCCTCGTCACAGGCCCCAAAGCAATAGGCCAACCATGGACTGAGATGTCCATAACTGGGTAAAAATATATCCCTTCTTAAAAAAAAAAATTACCTGCAAGGGAAGCACTGTAACATTCACACTAGCTTCGTTAGCTCACTCTTAAAAGTATTCACATGGATCAAATAAGAAATGAAAATGAACTGGCTCAAAACATTTGCATACATTTATGAATGCATGCACTGCTGATGAATTAAGTAAAGAAAAAAAAAGCCAACATTTTTTTCACCTATGTTCTTCCCAATAGTACCTTTTTCTTCAATGTTTTTGATATCTACAAACCACTGGCTGCAGAAACACAACAAGCATTCTGAAAACTGAGGGGTTGGTTTGTGGTCCAGTGATGAAGTAGCTGCCTCACAGCTGTGAGGTCTTGAATCCGTACACACAAACACAAGTGGAGAGCAAGGGTTAGGCATATAGCTCAGTGGTAGAGTACTTGCCTTAACAATGTCACCAACGCAAAGCAAAGTACAAGATTTTCCCTATCAGTAAAACACCAAGTTCCAATTAGAGCCGTTTTCTCTGAATATTTAAGTACAAAGTACTGCCTGCAAACCTCAAGGTCCAAATTTTGGCTTATAGAAAGAAAAATAGTTTTTGTGAAAGACACACATTCACTCCAACCCACCTAGGGAGCAAGCACAACAATCCAATCAATTCAACGAAGCTTTAAAGAAACTGTTAAACAATTAAACAGGAATGTAAACTTTTACAGGAATAATTACACCCCACATATTAAAATTAAAAAGTGTGGTCCCTCAGTCCCTAAGAAAATGCTTTTGTTTGTCTGAGATAAGAGTCTCATCAAGTTGTTCAGGCTGGCCTTGAACAATGACCTTTCGTCTTGAGTGTGGAATTATGGGCATTGTGACACTATATCAGAAGTTAACTTTCAGGTTTGTAAAATATATATATGAAAGCAGCAGCAGCCATTCTAAATATCTGTGCAATTTCTGAATGTTATGGCAGTCTTTTAAAACTTACAAAACGTTTAGTCGAACCTTCCAGTAACTGTTACAAAAGAGCAATTACTAGTCGTTATTCTTTATACAATAGGGTGACAACGACACAAACATGCATATTTTATCCTTTCTGGTTTTAGCTTCTCAAAGTTAATATGGAATCTCCAAATTTCCAAAATATTCTATTATTTCTTAAATGTATTGGTGACCAAAACCTAAAAAGACCCTCTTAATGCCCGGAATGCACCGTGCTAAGAAAGCAAGTTGAGTGCACAAGGTGGTGCTTTTACAAGGTCTTCCAAAAACGGTTAGACGTGGGTGCCAGCTAACGCTGACTTTGTTCGACATCAGAGTAAATACGGGCCAAAGCAGTACGTTCCTCCTGAAGGCGAACGGGCTTCAGAAACCATCTTCTAAACAGAACCCTCCTCCCCAAAGGCCCGGCCGCTTCCAGCTGCCCAGGAACGTGGGAAAACTTCTGGAGAGCTAAGGTTAAGATCCCACACTTGAGTTTTAGGAGAAACCTTAACATCAAGGGCCTCGTGTCACTTAGGCATGCACGACAACCGCTGTCCTACCAGAGGAAAAGGTCGGAGGAGGAGGAGGAGGAGAGCAGCTCCGTGTCGATTTTATTCCCGGGGATTCTGGCTCCGCGCCCGTCCCTCCCTAACCCTAACCTGACAGGCCCTCGGCGCTGCGCCGCCTCCTTCCCCGAGCAAACGTCCCACCTACCGCGCAGCAGCGCTCGGCCTCACGGTTTGGCAGCATCCAAAACGAACCTAGTTCCCGGGAGCCGAGGCCGCCGTCGCTGCCGCCATATTACAGCCTGTGCGGCAAAATGCGTCAGGGAGGAGGTGTGCGCCGGGCGGGGAGGGCGGGGGCTGGGGAGGAAGAGCGGCTTCCTGCGCCGGGGGGCTCGACGGCAAGCCGTCCCGGTCACCACGGGGGCCGCAGGCCGCGCCGCGGGCCCCGGGGCCACCCGTCCGCGCCCGAAGAGCCCGGAGACCTCGGCGGAAAGACGGTTACCCCGGCCCAGCCGGGCGCCGCGGCTCCGCCCCTCGCCCTGGGCCCTTCCCGCTCTCGTACCCGGGGACCGCGGCACCGGACGCCACGCCGACACACGCCTTCGCGCCTCTCACCTGCACCGCCACGGACTCCCCTGCTCCGGGGCCCAGGCCTGTAGAGCGCTTCAAATCTACCGCCGTCAGGAAAGGCGCTAAAGCCCACTAACCGCCTCCCTCCCCCACCGCCCAGGCCAGGCGTGGAGGGAAAGCGTCGCGCCGGAAGTGCGTCAGGGGTGGAGGGGGGGGTGAAGGCGTCTCCCGGCGTTCCCTGACTTACGTCATCATCTTCTCCTCGGGAGGGTAGGGTCTGTCGGCCTTTTAAATCCATCCCTGACAGGTAGCGGAATGTGTCCTGCGAGTTGATTGGGTAAGTGCGTCTTCGTCAGGATGTCACAGCGCTCTCGACGTGAAGCACTTCACTTTGTAAACATTGGCATGCCCTCCCAGGGTATGTAGGAAGACGTTCTGCCTTCAAGGAGCTCCCAGTTTTCACCTTCAGCCAATGCTCAAAAACTAGTGACAAAAAAAAAAAAAAAAAAAAAGAGCTGCTTTCGGGGTGTGGTAGCCCATGCCTTTAAAGCCCATGCCTTTAATCCCAGCACTCGGGGAATTATATTTTTCGAGACAGGGTCTTGCTATATAGTCTTGGCTGGCCTGGAACTCACTATGTACTTCAAGCTGACTTCAAACTCAGAGAGATTCGTCTGCCTCTGCCTCTAATCCTAAATGCTGGGATTATAGGTGTACAGCACCATGCCTGGTCCTATTTTTATGTGTGTGTGTGTGTGTGTGTGTGTGTGTGTGTGTGTGTGTGTTTGCCTGTGTGTATATGCACCTTGTGTGTAGCTGCCAGCAGAGGTTAGAAGAGGGTGTCAGATGACCCTGGAACTGGAGTTAAAAGCGGTTATGAACCACCCAATATGGGTGTCACTTCAAGAGCCGCAAATGCTCCTAATGGCTGAGCCATCTCACCCGCTGTTGGCCATGTGATTCAGTTCTCAAAGGTGGAATTGGAGACAAAATGGCATGCTGGTTCAGGCCTTAAAACATTACCTCTTATTTTCATCTGCCATCTGTAGTCCAATGCAACATATTCTAATCATCCAACGACAAGGACCTGGCAGACATTAGAATAACATGATAGAAGAAATTCAGATTCCTGAATAACTACAAGACCTGCCTTTCAACAGGCCCATTCACCTAAGATCTTACTTTGTAAGAGAAATACATCCTTTAAAGCCATAGTACCAAGCCAGGCCGTGGTGGCGCGCACCTTTGATCCCAGCACTCGGGAGGCAGAGCCAGGTGGATCTGTGTGAGTTCAAGGCCAGCCTGGGCTACAGAGCGAGATCCAGGACAGGCGCCAAAGCAACACAGAGAAATGCTGTCTCAAAAAACCAAAACCAAACCAAAACAAAAAAGCCATAGTACCAGATCCCAAAAAGAAAAGGAAAGAAATTCCAGTGGAAAAATTAAGTCTAGGAAGCTGGGAGATGGTGGTACATGCCTTTAATTCCAGCATTTGGGAGGCAGAAGCAGGCAGATCTCAGCCTGGTCCACCGACTGAGTTTCAAGACAGTCAGAGCTGTTACACGAAGAAACCCTCTCTTGAACAAACAAACAAAAAAAAGATGTGATCTCTACTAGATTAAGACAGAGCAAGGGCAATGTCAGGATTCCAGAAGCATACTCCATATCCTTTCCTATTAATTCCACCACCTCACCCCCTGTTGTGTGACAAGACTTTTCCTGGGGAGATGCAACACACGTGTCTACTCGCCCCAGATAGGGAACGGCCATCATGGGTGACAGCTCCCAAAGCTGGGAACATGGAGCACACTGCACAGCCTGCAGGCAGCTCAACAAGTTGGAGAGTGTCCTTTCCAGGTGCCACAGTTGGTCTAAACCTCTTCCAGGCAGCTTGGCTGGTTTCTTCATCTTCAAAGGCAGGCAGCGGGTCTGGTCCCAGAGCAGCTTAGCTCAAAGTCTGCAGCTCACCTTCCCTTTCTGTGAGAGGCAATCTCAGCTTTCATTGCCTATTCTGGCAGCAAGGTGGGGGGGTAGTGAATCTGATCAGTTTCAGGGACTTCCTGAAGCTATTTTATTTCCTCTCCTGTTAAGGAACTTCTGGGCAGGATGGAATGTTTGGAAACTGTTGCCCTGCTTCTGTTCCTGCTCAGGGCTGGGCTGTCAAGAAAAGCAAGGCTCCCAAGTCCTTGTCCTGCAGCCATGATCAATCAGCAACTCTACTTATATGGTGATTTATTAAAGTCTTTGGAACCCATAATGTTGTCTCTCTCCTTAATCTTAGCACACAATTGATTGTGTGTAACACTATGACTTACTCCATGTCCTTAGTATGTGTTCATAGTAAGGCGTGTATACATATGTAGGAATATATGCATGTTTATGGAGCTGGACACTAATTCAGGATCTTGTTCTTGCTAGACAGGTCACCTACCACTGAGCTGTGTCTTCAGGCACGTCTTTATTTTTATTTTTGTTAGTTAAATCTAGAGGGTATTAACCAGTAGGTAATTATGGAAGAAGCCTGTGCCTTAGCATGTTTCGTATTATTAGAAACAGCTATGAATGCCGGGCAGTGGTGGCGCACACCTTTAATCCCAGCACTCAGGAGGCAGACCCAGGTGGATCTCTGAGTTCGAGGCTAGCCTGGTCTCCAAAGCGAGTTCCAGGAAAGGCACAAAGCTACACAGAGAAACCCTGTCTCGAAAAAAACAAAAAACAAAAAACAAAAACAACCTAAAAAAAAAAAAAAAAAGAAACATCTATGAGTCGAGTAAGTATGAAAAAAAGGAAGTTTATTTTGGCTTATGGTTCTATGTGTCTTATCTGCTCACAGGTCCTCACAGTCTCTTCCACTCATGTCTTCCCACACCCCTCCTCCTTTCCTGGCATTGGAGCTTGGACTGTACAGTTTCCCAGGATGGTCTCAAGTTCATGGGCTCAAGAGATGCTCATGTCTCAGAAAGCAGCAGCTATGGCTGCAATTCCTAGCATATTGTAAACATTTGAGCATTCAGTACAGGACTTTTGCTTTTTGAGACAGGGTCTCCTAGAACCCAGACTGACCTCAAACTCACTATGTAGCCGAGGATAAATTTGAATGCCTGATATTTCTCGTCTACCCCCCACCAAACCCTGTGATTACAGGCATACATCGCTACACCTGGTCCCTTAAAGGTTTTGCTGTTTTGGTTTGATTCTTGTAGTACTAAGAATTGAGCCCAGGCTTGCTTCATCCATGTTAGACAAATGCTCTAACATTGGACTACATCCCCAGCACTCCACAGATGCTTAAAATCTAACAACTTCCTAATCCCTTCCAATCCCACTTATCCTAAGGTATGAGCTGCTCTAAGTTCTACCAAAAATAGGTTTTTAACTTTGATGGCTACACAGACCTGTATAGAACTTAGAAGTTTGAAGTAAGGGAGAGTGTTGTATAGTTATTTCATCTGGATGGAAAAACACTCCCTCCTGGAGGTAAGTGAGGACTAGACGCACAAAATTCACAAACAAATTAAGAACTTGGGGGCTGGAGAGGTAGCTCAGCAGATTGGAGAGCTCTTGCTGTGCAACCATGAGGTCCAGAGTTCAGATCCTGGCACTCACATAACAAGAGAGGCTGCCTGGGTAAGCCTGTAAGTCCAGCTCTGAGCAGGGGGTCGAGATCAGAAGGTTGTTGGGACTCACTGGCTTCCAGTCTAGCTGAGCAAATGCAAGCCCCTGATTCAGGAAGAAACTTGCCTCAAAATAGAGAGTGATAGAAGAGGACATTCTGTACATGCATATGAATATGCATGTGCATAAACTTACACACATAGACATAGGCATACACACAAAGAAACAAACACATCTTTTAAAAATTGCAAAAATTGGTAAGAAAGTCATGAAACTCTCAGGACCCCTTTCTGAGGTTAGATGAGCTAAAGAGATGCTGGGGGAGAGGAGACTGCTGAGCTGCCTGAAAGCAGCTTTTCCAAGTTGTCACCCAGACTGCACGAGTTGTTGTGGTGATGCAGCTGCCTTTCAGTCACTCCTTATCCTGTAAGTAACCCTCACCCAAGTTTGTGGAAGTAACCCCAGTAAACTCACTGAGTTCACCAAGATAGACTTGAGTGGCAAATTGTTCTTTCGGTCTGTCATCGGTGACCTTACTGAAATGACAAGACATTTCTTCATATCTCCCCAGGAAAAGGAATGCAACACTCTAGGAACCTAGGCAGGGTCTGAAAGAACCAAAGATGAGTTTGGGAGGAACAGTTTCACGTCCCTGCTATGGGTGATAAGATGAGCAACTGAGGCTGAGCCATCTGAGGGTGGTACATCCTTGGGGGGGACTTTCATAATGGCCCTCTGATCAATTAGTCTTATCAACAAAAACCAAGAGTC
Source organism: Peromyscus leucopus (assembly GCF_004664715.2). Lineage (NCBI taxonomy): Eukaryota > Metazoa > Chordata > Mammalia > Rodentia > Cricetidae > Peromyscus > Peromyscus leucopus. Next base: position 46,449,279 of record NC_051066.1, on the reverse strand, counting down.
AGATACCAGAGTAATAACCTGGAAGATCAGAGAAGCAGAGGAGCAACCACCAATGACTTCTTTCCCCTCAGGAACCTCAGACTGAAAGGGGGGCCTGCGATCTTGTCTCCACCTTCTGATTGTGCTGGAATCAAAGGTATGAGCTTCCCAAGTGCTGGGATCAAAAGTGCGAGCCTCCCAAGTGTTGGGATTAAAGGTATGTGCCACTACCGCCTGGCCTCTATGGTTAACTAGTGGCTAGCTCTGCCCTCTGATCTCCAGGTAAGCTTTATTTGTCAGAACACAAACAAAATATCACACAACAGCTCTCTTGTGTGGTATGGGGTGGCATACCTCACTAATGAATGGGGTTGACCTAGCATATGTGAATTGTGCTGGTTGTTTTTTTGTCAACTAGACACGAACCTAGAGTTATTTGGAAAGAGGAACTGCAGTGGAGAAAATGCGTGTATCAGATTGTGGATAGGTAAGTCTGTAGGTCATTTGCTGGGCAAATAGTTGATAAAGAAGGGCCTAGTTCACTGTGGGTGGTGCCACTCTTGGGAAGGTGGTCCTAGGTGGTATGAGAGCCAGTAAGCAGCATTTCTCTATGGCTCTGCTTCAGCTCCTGCCTCCAGGTTCCTGCCCTGACCTCCCTTGCTGAGTTGTGATATGAATCAGACCCTTTCCTCCCTGAGTTGGTTTTGGTTATGGTGTTATCACATCAATAAAAACCCTAACGAACACAGGGGTGTTCCCCAAACAGCTGATTGATTAAAGCCATATTGTTGCTGGAGGGCTTCTCTCCAGGTTCCCCAAGCCCCACAGTCCCACAATCCACTTATAAAATAATCACTCAGACGCTTATATCACTTATAAACTGTATGGCCGTGGCAGGCTTCTTGCTAGCTGTTCTTTTATCTTAAATTAACCCATTTTTATAAATCTATACCTTGCCACGTGGCTGGTGACTTACCAGAGTCTTTACATGTTGCTTCTCCTGGCGGTGTCTGCAGTGTCTCCCTCCTCAGCCTTCTGCTTCCCAGAATTCTCCTCTCTCCTTGTCCCACCTACTTCCTGCCTAGCAACCTACTTCCTGCCTGGTCACTGGCCATCAGTGTTTTATTTATATAGAGCAATGTCCACAGCACCAGATTTTTTTTTCTCAAGACAGGGTTTCTCTGTGTAGCTTTGGAGCCTGTCCTGGAACTCACTCTGTAGACGAGGCTGGCCTCAAAATCACAGAGATCCACCTGCCTCTGCCTACTGAGTGCTGGGACTAAAGGCTAGTGCCCCCCCCCAGCCTGATTGATTAAAGAATATATTGCGGTCTTGAATAGGAACACATACACAGGATGATAATAAGTCTGCATAGTATGGCATGGCTTCCTTTGGGGGTGAAATGACATGCAGCTGAGGCTGAGTTGGTTGTCCAGAAAGAACTTGCACATTTGAAGGAGGCACTACAGGAAAAAGACATGTGAGTGCTTTCTCTACATTATACCTTATTTGGCAAGAAAAGGGGAAGATTAGATGAAGATGTTGACGTGAAGTTCTTACATCTGGCAGACCAGAGGAAAAGATAGTATAAAATAGATCTGCATTAAAGAGCCCTTCCTAGGATCCAACTTGAAATCCATGGAAGAATCAGAAAGAACGGAGTTAGAAAAGACCTGAAGTATGACCTTTAATACAGGAGGGGAAATCCAAGATTCAACATGTAGACTGCAGCCTTAATAATGGCTGGAGTAGAGCTGGGTGGTGATAGCACATACCTTTAATGCCTACACTCATAAGGCAGAGGCAGGCGGATCTCTGAGTTTGAGGCCAGCCTGCTCTACAGTTAGTTCCAGGACAGCCAGGGCTACTCAGGAAGCAAAATAAATAAATTAATTAACAATAATGGCTGAGTAAAGGAAACTAAGAGTATCAGAGCACACTCTGCCTTTCAGCTTTTTGTATTGAGAAAGGTTTTCAAAGAAGAAATGAAAGAGCCTTTTACAACCTGGCTGAGAGGCTGGGTGACATCAGAATGGGTGGAATCAGTCTGAGTTCTGTGAAAGTGGAGAAACTGAGAAATATAACTATTCACCCCTTCTTGAGGCAAAAGCTGTATAATCTGAAGCCATATGAGGGAACTGGATCCTTGATAGGCTGGCTCAAATGAATCATTAGGGACAGTTGATTGTCCTTGGCATTAGTTACCATTAACATCAGGGACTGAAAAGTAATAGAGGAAGGACAGACATTGCTAAGGAAATTGGACATAAGAGAAGTGTTTGATGTGCAGTTCACCAGATCAGATTGGTCTGTGTTCATAGAAAAGTTGAAAAATAATTCAACAAGAACTTCAGGAATTTGCATGGGACTTTTTGACAAGCCCATAATGGGACAAGATCTTTTGGAGTAGGAGAGCCTGTGGCAGGTCTGAATGATGTAGACTAGCGGGCATATTAGGTTCATGAAGCACTAAAGCATTCAGAAGAGAATGAAGGAAAAAAGAGGGGGTGGAAAGCAATTAATGGGGCCTGTCTGAGTCACTCAAAAGCAAATGTGGGAGGATTGGTGTTAGCTGGAGTTCCTAGGGAAAAAAGTGACAAGAAGCCAAACTCAGTGCTTACAAGCAGTAGGAAAATATCTAAGACAGTAAGGTTGTCCAAGAGATCCCAAACATTACAGGCTATTGCTCTTCCACTTGGTTGCCCCTCAGAGGTGGGGGGTAAGTCTCTATTGTTGAGGATACCATGAACTTCAGACAAAGGGCTCAGAGGCCCCTGAGCTGTAACTGACCTGAAAGCCTCCTCTCTGAGGACTAGCTTTCATAGTACCAAAAGGCCCCATGCCAGCTTCCAAAGGCAAAGGAAGAAAGCAACCATGTCCTACCCAATTATGTTGCCTATGAGCCACAACAAGAGCCAGCATGTCGTGATAACCCTAAGGTGCATTAGTGGTGTGCATACCTTAGTGGAAACTAACAGCTCTCTAATTAGACTTAAGACCGGCCTGGTGCATGTACAGGCCAGAAGAGGGCATCAGATTCCCTGGAACCAGAGTGACAAGTGGTTGTAAGTGGCCATGTAAGTGTTGGGGATTGAACCCTGATCCTTTGGAAGAACAGCCTGTGATCTTAACTGCTGAACCTCCTCTCCAGCCCTTGTAACAGCCTTAAAAAAAAAAAAAAAAAAAAAAAAAACAGATTTACATAACATTTCATAGTATATAATTCTGTTTCATTCTTTCAAAATATATATCTATTGGACAATGAATGTGTTCTGTGAAATTACCAATATTAAATGTACTTAATCACCAGGTGCAGATAAAAGTAGTTATTAATTTTTAAGCGTTTAAAGAGGTAAAACATACATTTTTCACATAAAGAAACATTTGATGAAAATCTAAAACTATGTATGTACATCTGTGTGTACGTGTGCATGGAGTCAAAGGGCAGCATGAAAGTTGGCTCCCTTCTTCCATGTGGGTCCCTGGTATGGAGCTCACGTCATCATGCTTGGCAGCAGGAGTATCTACCTACTGAGCCACCTCTTAGGCTCTCCAGAGTCATCAGAAAGGATATTTTGTAGTGTACGCTACAAATATGTCAGTGCTTCAGAAACTGGGAAACATCTTCATAGCAGAGATGCACTTAAGGGACCCGAGTCTCCTCCAATCACTAAGAATGCCTCAGTCAGTGAGAATGAAACTACTAAGCCCAGAATTCCCTGCGCGCATAAGGCCCGCCTATGCCTCTCGCGGTGCCCTTTGGGACATGTAGTGCAAGCTTCCGTGGTGCTTGCCGCTCTGGGGCTGCGTTTCTTCCGCTCTTGGGACGGTGGTACAGAAAGATGTTTCTTCAGGAAAGGCTAAATACGCCGGAACGCGACGGGTGAGCCAGAGACGCCAGCCTCCTGCTGCTGCTGTCGGACAGGGGTCTTGTATGATCCCTGCTTTCTGAGCCGTCGGGAGCAGCCCTGTCGGGTCCGTGGCGGGCGTGGGGAGGACTCGCGTGTTGGTCAGCGGCTCTGCCTTCCGCACCCCGCAAGGTTCCGCCCGGGACGCACGGTTTAGTTTAGCAGTCGCGATCTCCTTGCGGGTTTGGGTTCTCCACGGCGCAGAAGACCGGGGCGGGGCGAGCCCGTTGCCATCCGGACAGGTGGAAGCCACGTGGGGCTCGGGGTCAGCGCTCCTGCCGGCCAGGAGCACGGGATACCTGTCACCTGAGAACCGTGGCGCTGTGCGCCGCTCTCGCCTGCTCACCGCGCTTCCAACTGAGTCACATGTTAAGGCCTCTCCTATAGTTACATGGTTTCCCAAGGTCACCTGTTCTTAGCCGTCGTAGATTGGGATACACAGTGAGACCCTATCTCCACAAACAAGCAAGCAAGCACCCAAAAAAAAAAAAAAAAAAACCCAAACAAACTAGTTTTGATTTTGTTTTCTTCTGCCGCTTTGTGATCAGAATTGAAAAGAAACTTTTTAAAATTGGGTGCAGGAAGAAGCCCCCTTTTCCTGGATGTTTCATTTTGGATTAAATGTAGCTGGTTCAGACCAAGAACAAAGTCTGTAGTACAAACAAACAAACAAACCCTCGTTACTTCAAATTTTAATTTGGGGGAGTAATTTGATATTAATGAGATAAGAGTAACCAAGGTAAACCAGTTGTTTTACAGATTCTTTTGGGATGGATTTAGAGCCAGCAGGATGGAAATAAAACAAAATGAAAGCCAGTTTTTATACCGTCACATAATACCTCACCGCTCTCTACCGAGGGCCTTTTTTACTAAAGAAAAATTGTGCTAACACAAGAAAAGAAGCCTGTATTTTGGAGGCCCACCCGTTATAAATATGTTCCGTCTAAGAGGCATCTCTCTACTCTCTTGGAGAGCATTTCAGTTGCGCCCCTTCAGCTGTGAGTCACTAGTCATTCGAATGCAGAACTGTACAGATGAAGAACAAGTATTCGATCTTATTGAAAGAAATACGGCCACGCTTTCCGAACAGCAAGTGGGGTGTGCCTTTAATGTACTCTGGCAGTTTCAGAAGCAGAAGACCAGCTTGGAGAAAAATGTTGAGTGTGTTAGAAACCACCCCCAGTTTCTTACTCTTTGCAATGTAACGACCAATCACATCCAAGCAATGAGCGATGATACCCTGGTGAACGTGTTGTACAGCGTAAAACAGTAAGTTGCTTTTCAATTTATGAAAATGATTATAGTTTATATTTTAATTTTCTAAGAATCTTTTTTAAATGGAAAAACCATTCTTCCAGAAGACAGGTTTTGGTCGTGTGTCCCGTCGTCGTCGTCCGTCCCCCCCCCCCCTTCGGTTTTTCACGACATGGTTTTCTATGTAGCCTTGGCTGTCCTGGAAGTCACTCTGTAGACCAGGCTAGCCTCAAACTCACAGAGATCCGCCTGGCTCTGCCTCCTGAGTTTAAAGGTGTGCTGCCACCACCTGGCTGACAGTTTTTCTTATAATGTAATATTTTAATAATATTTGAAGAATATTTTTTTGATACCAGTTAGTGGTATAGTTTTGAAAATTAGGTGCATGAGTTGGCTGTTTGAAACCTGGAGCTTATGCAGGGACACTTGGCTCAGGCTGGGAGGAAGGGACTGGACCTGCCTGGACTGAGTCTACCAGGTTGATCGAAGTCCTCAGGGGAGGATTTGCCCTGGAAGAGGTGGGAATTGGGGGTGGGCTGGGGGTAAGGAGAGGGGGTGGGAGGGGGAGAATAGAGGAACCCGTGGCTGATATGTAGAACTGAATGGTATTGTAAAATAAAATAAATAAAATAAAATAAAAAAGAAAATTAGGAAAGTAGAAACGACTGTCTTTCAGTATGTGAGCCTGGTTGGTTGTAGAATGTTGGAGAAATGTGGTTGGCTAAAGGCAGTGAAGATGTAAGGTAAGTAGGTTAAGTGAGATTAATGTCTAGCAACAAGCCTGCAGTTACTGGGTTCTAGTTTTGCTGATCCATTTGCAATCTCTTGGCTTTCATCATTAAAAATTACTTTCCCTTGTTTTTATTGAGGTTTGCTGTTGAATCCCATCACCCACTAGTTGAAGCACTGATTACAGAAGCTTGGAAAAGGCTGGAAAGGCAAGTACTCTGGGTTTGTCATGTAAGATGAGGGTTATCTGTGGGGGTTACCAAAATGAAATATAGGAAAAAATAAAATTTCACAGGAAAAAAATGTACTGGGCCTGAGGATGTTGCTTAGTTGATAGAATGTGTGCTAGCATCCGTGAGGCCCAGGATTCCATCCCCAGCACCACATTAAACCAGCTGTGGTAATGCACTCCAGAGGTGGAGGCTTGTCTTAGTTGGGGTTTCTGTTGCTGCTAAGAGACACCATGACCTTGGTAACTCTTATAAAGGAAAGCATTTAATTGGGAGTGACTTACAGTTTCAGAGGTTTAGTCCATTACCATCATGGCAGGACATGGCGGTGTGCAGGCAGACATGGTGCTGGAGGAGGAGCTGAGAGTTCTGCATCTTGATCTGCAGGCAACAGGAAGTGAACTTGTGTTCTATACTGAGCATAGCTTGAGCATAGGAAACCTCAAAACCCACTCCCAGGGTGACACGCTTCCTCCAGCAAGGCCACACCTACTCCAACAAAGCCACATTTCCTAATAGTGCCACTGTCTATGAGGGCCATTTTCTTTCAAACCACCATAAGGCTGGGGATCAGAAATTCAAGATCATCCTTGGCTTCATAGAATGTTTGAGACCAGCCTGGGATACATGAGACCCTGTCTCAAGAAAAAAAACAAAGTTTTAAGTTCCATTAGTTTGAGGATTTTTAATTGTGTAAAGAATATTCTTTCTTTAACAAAGAAAGGAAAGTATTTCAGATGTTCCCTCTTTAACTCAGAGCAGGTTTCAGTATGATTTTCCATATACATATTAATCAAAATGTAAATGCGATAGAGTTGCTGGTAGTGAACTAGTTTCTTTCACCCTTGAAGAATTCTGCTTTAGAAACAGAAGATTTGACTGAGTCTCCATAAAACAAACAAACAAACAAACAAACAAACAAATATACTTAAATTTCGGGGCTGGGGAGATGGCCCGGCTGTTGATCGCAGCACCCATATGGAAGCTCACAGCCATCTGTCACTCCAGTTCCAGAGAGTCTCCTGTGGCCTCCATGGGCACAAGTACCACACGTGGTACCTGCAGACATACACGCAGACAAAACACCCATATATGTTAACTAAATATGAACAACAGCAACAAAACACCCCTAGATTGCAAGAACTCTAAAAGGAGAGAAAAGAACACACTAGTTTGGTGACACTGTTGAGCATTGTCTGGCTTTGCTGCCACTCCATTTCTGTGAGTAGGCAGTGACCACAGCTTATAGTTGTCTTCAAAACTTCTTAAAGAGGTAAGCTTTATACCAATAACTGTTCCTGTTAGATGGCGCCTCTCAGTCTTAGCTTGCTTGGTGCTGCTGTCTATAAATTTTGACTTCACTCCAAAGAAGGAGAGAAAAGGAAGTAAGCTTCAGGTCCACTGATGCTGACAGTATTGTTGCGAACGTACTTTCTAAACTATACAACTGTGTTCTCATGTGACCATAACTGATCTTCATCAAGAAGAATGTAGCCGGGCGGTGGTGGCGCAGGCCTTTAATCCCAGCACTGGGAGGCAGACCCAGACTGATATCTGTGAGTCCAAGGCCAGCCTGGTCTACAGAGCGAGTTCCAGGAAAGGCGCAAAGCTACACAGAGAAACCCTGTCTGGGGAGGGGGAGGGATGTGAACTTTGTGCAGGATATTCTTGTGAATTTACAGCATATTCTACAATACCTGTGGGGGGTTCTCCATGTACGAGAGCCAAGACAGTAATAGAACTGGTTTAGGAAGTCTTCTGACTTTTCCACCTAGGAATTTGTGCTAGCCAAAGCCACTGCTAGCAGAGTGAGGCAAATGGAAGTCAAAGAAGAAAACTCACAGTAGGAGGGAGATGGAGGATTCTGAACCACAAGGACCAGCAAGGTGCTCTGTGATTGATGACGATGCCTGTCCCTAAGCCTGGCAACCTGAGTTGGGTCCTTGAGCCCTAACTACATGGTGGAAGAAGAGAACCAATTTCCACAGGTTGTCTCTACACAGCACACACACACACACACACACACACACACACACACACACAAATTTAAAAAGAGAAAGAACATCATGCTAGGCAGTTCATGCTTGTAATCCCTACACTGGGAAGGTCTGAGGCAAGAGGATTTCTGAGTTCTAGGCCAACCTGAGCTACATAGTGAGTTCCAGGCTATCCAGGACAGCAGAGGAAGACCTTGTCTCAAAAAACAAATAACACAGACAATATCACCTCTTCCCCCAAATTCTCTTCAGAGCCCCCAGTTCCACTTTGTTATCCCAAAGGATCTTGACTTCTTAGTTGCTTTTTTTCCATGTTTATTTATTTGTTCTTCATTTTGTAGGGGTCATGGGAAGGGCGGAGCAAGCACTGGTCACTGGTTGTTTGTGGAGGTCAGAACAACTTTCAGCAGTTGTGTGGGATCGAACTCAGTTCAGTCATTGAGACATCTTGCTGGCCTGCAAAAGGATTGTTACTCCTTGCCAAAAATTAGGGGTTTTATTGTTTGTTTGTTTTTATAGAAATAAAATCCTATAGTATATATCCTTGTACTAGTTTTTTGTATTTAGTTTTCTCAATGTGTTTTGAGGTGTCTTCCATAATATGTTTCAGTAGTCACTTTTTCCCAGACAGGGTTTCTCTGTGTAGCTTTGCGCCTTTCCTGGAACTCACTCTGTAACCCAGGCTGGCCTCGAACTCACAAAGATCCACCTACTTCTGCTTCCCGAGTGCTGAGATTAAAGGTGTGCACCACCACTGCCCAGCTGTTTTTTTTTTTAATTTTTTTAAACAGGGTTTCTTTATATAGGCTGTCCCGGAACTTACTTTGTAAACCAGGATAGCCTTGAACTCCTAGAAATGCGCCTGCCCTTGCCTCCTGAGTGCTGGTATTTAAGGCATTCGCCACCACCATCCAGCTTGATGGTTCCTTCTTTTTATTGCTCTGTGGTATGTTGTTCTGTGACTGTGGGATTTACCCATGGTACTGGAAATTTTGGCTATTATGTGTTGTGCTATGAACTTCCTTATGTTTAAAATAGATTTTTTGTTTTACTTTTTAAAATTATGTGTATATGTGTGTGTGTATTGGGGGGGGATATGTGTACATGTGTGCAGGTGCCTGCAGAGGTCAGACAAGGGTGTTGAATCCCCTGGAGCTGGTATGATACCTAGTTGTGAGCCTCCTGATAGGAGGTTAGGCAGCCCCCTTGGGTTCTCTGGAAGAGCAGTATATACTCTTAACCACTGAGCCATCTGTCTAGCCCCAACCCTGATGCTTTTAATAAGCAAAACAAACAATAGCAACAAATTAAAACCTAGTTAGTGGGGACGTAATTCAGTGGTTGTGCTTGCCAAAGTATGTCCAAACCCTGGGGTTTGATCTCCAGAACTAACAAAAAAGAAAAGAGAGGGAAAAGACAGCATTGAAATGTCTTACAGTGCATCTTTGTCTTGTCAGTCACTTGAAGAAACAGGATCATTTTTCCTATCTAGAGATTTTTACTTATTTGCTAATATGCAAATGAGTCAATATTCCATGTTACCTTAAAAAGTTAATAGTGAAACTCAAATCATTTTGAGTGAGTCTCTTTTAAATCTTTCTGATGTACTGGACTTTAAAAGTCTGATCATTTGATACTTTTATAATAATAGTCAACTCACCTTGGAAAATTTGATGTTTTTTATTTTTATTTTTTGTTGTTTGTTTTTTCAAGACAGGGTTTCTCTGTGTAGCCCTGGCTGTCCTGGAACTTGCTCTGTAGACCAGACTGGCCTAGAACTCAGAGGTCCTGTGAGTTCTGCCTCTGCCTCCCAAGTGCTGGGATTAAAGGTGTGTGCCTGGTTTGAAATTACATTTTTTTTTTTTTTTTTATGTTGAGGATCAAACCCAAACCCAGGGCCTGGCACATGCTGGGCACACAACCAATCACTGACTTATTCACAGCCCTTGAAAAACCTTCACCTTGTATTAGTAATATATTAGTTTTTTGTTGCTTATTATTTTATGACTGCATTGTGTGTTCTAAATGATACTAATAATCTCCCTCGAATTTCTTTTAATAGGTTTGATACTAATGTGCTGTCAGTATTTTCCAATTGCCTGGCTGATCAACATTTGTATTTTAGCCCATTAATGGGAAAAATAGCTGATATTGTAAATAGGAACTTGGAAACCATACAGGACTTAAGGTACATTTATTTGGGCATGGTGGGTGTGTGAGGGTGCTGGGCTTTGGGTGCAGACGGAGATCTGTCAGTCATCACTATAACTGCATCTCTTGTGAGTTCATCATCCTCGTCCAATACAACAGTGATGGCAAAAGCTACTGGTATTCTTGGGATCTCTGAAGGAGCTAAGATTTTTAACTTACTGAGTTTGCCTGCCATGTCCCCAGCCAATCATCACATTTTTGCATGTGGCAGCAGAAAACATGGGACTCCCTGGTCAGAGCCAGAGGACTGTTTCTCACGATGCTAGAAAAAAGTAAAAATAAACGAAACAATTTATGGCATAAAGCAATATGCTTGCCAGTTTCTTTCCATATCTAGTCATTTAATTTAGAATCGGTCATTTTTGTTAGGAATATAAAAGTCTGTGTATTTGTTTTCTCCTTCAGGGCCTTGTCTGTCTTGATGGTCAGCATTTCTTCTTTAATATCCCACTGCTTTCAAGAACGACTTGTGAACAAAACAGAACTTCTTTTTGACGATGTAGACGCTTCCAAGGTCAACTCGGCAAGGAGGATATTACTGTTCCTTCGCAATGTCAAGTGTAGTTATTACCCACTCTTAGAGAGATGTAATAGAGTGTTTATAAGCAATATGAGCCATCTTGACTTGGAGTCCATCAGTAGGATTTTCAGTCTGTATCAGTCTCTGCAGTTCCACAGTTTTGAATTTATTGACGTGGCTCGAAGGAGGTTAGCTGAGATGATCCCCGGGTCGGCTGGTAACCCTGTAAGCTTCGTCAGACTGTTTGCCACGTTGGGACCGGTGGCAGAACCTGAGATAAGGAAACAGTAAGTTTACTTTTCATGTCGGAGTCTTCATGTTTAGCTCTCCTCGGAACCCCGAAACTCATCAAAATGACCCCATTCAACTGTTATACTCTGTTATGGCATAAAGCAATATGCTTGCCAGTTTCTTTCCATATCATGTCACTTGAAGAAACGGGATCATCTGTTATACTCTGTTCTTTGGTTCTTCTGACTTCCAACTTTTAGACTACTGGTGTGTCCTACACAGTGGACCAGACAGAAAATGAGGGCCCCACCTAAGTATTAGTCCTTCCTGGGTTCACCCAGAGGCATGAGACTCCTTACCCAGCAGAAGAGTGTAGGATTTAGTAGTCTAAACAGTGGGTCATTTTACACCCATTATCTTTATCACGTTCACCATCAAAATCCCCAGGTTGCTTCTGGTCATGGTGTTTTAGCACCAAAGTAGAAACCCTAACTAAGACAATGCTAATGATGAATATGTGTTACAAATATTTATTCCAATTCCAGAACAAATAGTTCTGTTATTAAGAATGATTTAAAAAAAAAAAAACAAACATTGGCAGTAATTAAGAAAATAAATAAATAAATAAGAAAGCACACTCTTGGTTGGATATTGTGGTACCAGGCTGTGATCCCAGTCCTTGGGAGGAATAGTGTGAGTTTGAGGCTACTCTGGGTTGCACATGGAGTCCCAGGCTGGCCTCAGCTGCAAAGCAGAACCCCATCTCAACCCCTCCCCTAAAAACAAAACCGAAACACTTAGGTGCACAGTAACAGGTGCCCCTACAGCTCGAGTGAGTTTGGTCTGGTTCATCTCCTTTTTTTAAGAAGTTCTGTTTTCATAGGCTATTGGTATAGATATAGATATTTGGAATATTTAGTTGGATTTTTTTGTTGTTGTGTTGGGAGTTAAATCTAGGGTCTTTCACATATTAGGCAATCACTCTTATCTATTTACTTTTTATTTTGAGACAATCTTACAAAGTATTGCAATTTTGTTTCAGCCTCTCAAATAGCTGGATTATAGACCAGTGCCTGACACTTGATTGGCTATGATATACATAGGAATATTTATAATGTTTTGGTTAGATCTTACTACATTTAAAACATTTAGATATTGCTAGAAGATAAGTAAATATTAAATTAATTACAAATACCATTCGCTTCTCCCTTCCTAGATTGAGGCTAGAATTATGCAATGCATATGATTCCCCTACTCAGTATAAGTATATGGAATATTTAGAATTATAGTTGTCTTTTAAAAATATTATGTGTGTGTGTGTGAGAGAGAGAGAGAAGGAGAGAGAGAGAGAGAGAGAGAGAGAGAGAGAGAGAGAGAGAGAGGGAGGGAGGGAGGGAGGGAGGGAGAAAATGCAGATGCCCTTGGAGTCCTATAGAGTGTTGGAGTCCTTGGAGCTGGAGTTACAGAGGGTTGTGAACCACCTGAAATGGATGCTGGGAACCAAACTCAGGTCTTCTGCAAAAGTAGTACACACTCTTACCTGCAGAGCCATTGCTTCTGCCCAGGAATTTCAGCAGTCTGTAGATGTAGATGTACGATGAGCAGTTTCCCTTAAGCAGGGCTTTCAAGGCGTCCATAGGAAGTAGAGGGATCTGTAGTTTTCTATTTGTTACCCCAAAACTGTGAATTAAAACAATTTGGAAGCCAGTTTTCTAACATTAAAAAAACGTGTTTTTGTTTCTAGGCTTAAATCAGCTCTACTGTTGATGTCAGAGGAGCTGACCAGCCAGCAAGCGCTGACAGTGTTGGGAGCACTGGGAGACATGGAAAACAGAAACGCGCACTTGATTAAAAAGTAGTCTTTCCTGAGTTCATGGTGCTCGGTTTAGTTGTCACTCAGAAGTATCTACTTTTTTACTGACAGAAATACTTGTGTCTGGGGGTTGGGGATTTAGCTCATTGGTAGAGAAGACCCTGGGTTTGATCGATCCTCAGCTCTGGAAAAAAAAAAAAAAAGACAAAATAACAGAAATACTTGTGTCTGATTGTTTTGAAGTAATAAGGAATGACCTAGGAAGGCATTGTTTATGTTCCCGGATGTTTGTGATTTCACGACAGTGAGAGTTGTTTACAGCGGTTTTCCTTTCCTTTCCCGATGCGGTTAGACTGAAGCAGAGCACCATAGTGTGTGCAGAGCCAGTGCCCTGCTTGCAGAAGGATGCTGTCTCCAGAACACTTGGCTTCCTGAGCGCTTGTCTCACGGTTGCCTGCAATACCGCCCAGTAGCTCAGTGATGTGAGATTTAAGAAGGAAAAGAAACCCAAATTACGTATACTTAATTCTTTTTTTTTTTGTATTACATGTTCCTTTAGTTCAGTGTCCTCTGTATCATTTCTCATCACAGTTCCCTCCTCCTCTTCCTCCTCTTTCTATTGCTTTTAGCTTACCCCCCCATCCTCTCCCCCAGCTCCCAGGGCCAGAAAAAAATGAGATCGGTGTTGCTAATTGCTAGTAATTCATGGTAAAAATATTCTTGGCAGTAGATGTGGAATTTGATGTCTGTTCTGTGAGCTTTTCTTTCTGTTTTTCCTCTTTGTAATTTGGGAAGTGAAGCTATGCCCTTTTTAGAAAAATATTCTGTAAAAAATATGTTCATGAGTGTTTGGCCTGCAGGTGTGTGTGTATTTGAACCACGTGCATGCCTGGTGCCTGCAGAGTCCGGCGGAGGGTGCTGGCTCCCCCGGAACTGGAGTTAGAGAGCACTGTGAGCCACCCTGTGGGTGCTGGGGACTAGACCCAGGCCCCTGGGGGAGCAGCCAGTGCTCTTTACTGTTGAGTGACCTTCCCAGCCCCGGAAGCTGTGCTTTTCCCCCTCTTCAAACTCACACTTCACGATTGCTCTTACTTGACTTTAGTTATTTGTGTTCCTGTCAACATCTTGACAGTTCTGTAAGAACTGAAGAGGGGACATTTGTACTGAAATTTAGCATAGAGCAGAATGTGTGGCATGAAGTCTGACTAGTGACTGTTCAATAAATAAGTGAATGACCTGCTTATAATACATGTTGTTTTTAGAATTGCTTCAGTTCTGTATAAACATTTGGATAACTATAAATCGATAGAGCTACTGAAGATAATACAAGCATTGAGTTGTCTACATTTCCAAAATAAGGAGCTTTTTGTGAAACTTAGAGAATTAATTCTCAGGTAAGACTTAAGTATTTAAAGAATAAAATATTCAATTAGTGCTGCATTTAGATATCTATCCATGTTTGCTTTATAGTGTATAAAATAGCTGGAATTTTCTAGACAGAACTGAGTGGCTTGTTATTGACGTTCTAAGATCTGTGCTATACCTACTGTACCGTACTAGCATGTGCCCCTCATGTGATCCCAGGACCACTAAACAACTAAGCAAACATATGTACAGTTTTCCCTTTACATCCATAACTGAAAATGACCATATTTTCTCTGGATATGTAACATTGTCTTCTCACTTTTCCATTGATTTGGTTGAGCTAAAATGAAGTATTACTAATTTTACTTTAAGTTTACTAATAGCAAACGACCAATGCACCATGGCTAACATGGAATATCATGATTATTTTATTTTCTAAGCAATCAGTGGGGTTATGTGTGTGTTTGTTCTTTCTATATAGGAGCTCAGAACTCCAAAAAACAACAAATAATAAAATCACAATGACTCAGTTTTGTATTTAATGTGGATTGAATAATTTCTTCCACACTTCTAAACCTAAAGGTTCCTTAAAGAGGCCAGTCCTGAATTTGTTGTTTAAGAATTGCTGTTCTCATGGTGGGATAGTTACTGTGCAGATTTAGCAAAGGAGGAGTAGAGAGTGAGGTCAGGTGTCTGGCTGTTGTGTTTTGAGACTGTGTTTCTGGTACACGTAACTAAGAAGGGAATTGGTGTTGTTGAGGATCTCCCTGTGCCAGTCTATTCAGGGTCGCAGCGGCTCGGATGGCCGTGCAGACACTGAGCTCTGAGTCTTCCGCAGCAGCAGTTGCACTGGGCACTCTTCTGATGCTGACCTTTTCTTTCCCATTGATGGTGGTTTTGTTTTTGCATGAAGTGTGGAGCATGGTTATGTTACCTTAGTCTTTCCTTAGTTACTCCTAATGACCCTGTGAATTAATCTTCAATGAACTGGCTTTCTAAGATTACCTCACCTTTGATGACAATTGTATAACAGTATTTTAATTCACATAGTTTGTGTGTTTTTTATCATTGCTGGTGTGCTGATTATGTCCTTTTCGTTTTCGCCCTTTTTCCTTTCCTAGTCGGTTGGAAGCTAGCGTCACACCAAGTGAGACCTCTGTCCTGGTCTCTGCACTGTCCATGCTTCCCTCTCCTCACCTCAGCGAAACGGCCGTGTCCCGCATTGAAGCGGTCTTACCACAGTGTGACTTAAAGGAGCTGAGTGATTTCGTAGTGTCTCTCATGAGGTGGATTCAGAATGACCCCATATGCTCGGCCAGCACTAGCAGAAAGCAACTGAATCTCCTTCAAAAATTAGATCACTGGGGCCACCATCGACTCCAGCAGTGCAGCAGCTTGGCTCTGCTGTGGGAGGAGCTGAAGTCTTTGAGAGGAGAATGGCTTCACGAGTCCTTTGTTGAGGAGTCAGTTGCTGCTCTACAGCGCCATGTGGATGAAATCGATGGCACCAACGTTGCAAAGATCGCGTCTTTTCTTTCCAAAACTAACTACCTCAGCACTCCGCTGCTCGATAGGATAGCTTCGGTGGTGGTTCAGCAGATCGAAAAGGTGAAATTTCAGTGTTAGACGTTACTTTTACACTGCTGTCAGCTTCCTGAAGCGTGCGTGCGTGCGTGCGTGCGTGTATTTAAATACTTAGATACTTTTCGAACTTAGATGAGAGGGTGAAGTTTGAAAATTGTAGCTTCTGGCTCACCAGGTTGTTCTTCTCCGCTTTCAAGCTCCTTTGGAGAGGGTGTGATGGCACACTTATAATCTCAGCATTTAACAGGCCAAGGCAAGGGGATCGCCAAGAGTTTAAGGTCAGAGTGGACACACAGATAGACCTTGTCTCAGACAAAAGAAAACAGCCTCCTTGTTCCTTTAGCCATAGATCTGGAGAGATTAGTGGTCATCCTTTGAATCGGTCAGGCCTTAAGAAGTCAGAGGCTTTTTTGTTTAATTTTTTGAGAAAGGGTCTCACTGTGTGGCTCACCAGGCTGGTCTCAAACTCACAGAAATCTTCCTGCCTCTGCCCCCCAAGTGCTGGGATTAGAGCATGCACCACTACGCCCAGCTAAGATCAGAAGTCAGAATTTTTTAATTGGAAGGTAATATTTAGAATATTAGGCTTATTTGCATGGTAGGGAATAACCAATTTTTAATATTCTCTTTTTCCCTATAATCCTGGGTATCACAATTAAACAATTGTAGGCCTGGCAAGATGGCTTCGTAAGTAAATGGACTTGCCTCCCAGCAATGCAAGTCTGATGGACCTGAGTTTGCTGCTCAGAGTCCTTGTGATAAACATGGAAAGGAGAACCAACTACACAAAGCTGTCCTCTGACTTACACTTGAGGATGCGGCACACACACTTAGACGCGCATCTCACACACACACACACACACACACACACACACACACACACACACAATGTGAGATAAGCGTGAAGACTGAGACAATACTAAGGTATTCACTGACACCACCATTCCTAAGTTGTCAGTGCATATTTGTTTCTGGAATTACGGTGGCAAAGCTCCTTTATGGATCAAAGGAGAAGATACTTACAAAATCACTGTTATCTGTATATTAGGATGGGGTCTTTGTTCAGAAGCTAGTATTTTTCACAAATGAAGGTAAAAATGTCTTACTTGCTTAGCTCTGTGCCCGACAGATGCTTAGATGACTGAGTGAGCACAGAGATGAAAAACGAAGTGGACACAGCTCAGTGGTAGAGTGCTCGTCTAGATGCGTGGCCTTGGGGCCAGCCCCCAGTACTGCCAGGCATCATTGCTCACGTCCACAGTCTCAGCAATTGACCTTGAGTTTGAAGCCAGCTGGGGCTGTAGAGTGAGACCCTGACTCAAAAATACCAAAGGACAGAAATGTACGGGAGAACAGTGCCGGTGGCTGTGAACTGAGGGACTTCTTTGGCTGTAGAGTGCTGTTATTCTGAATGCATTGATGACATGGAGCTAACGGGGCTGCTTCCTGTTCATTTTCAGTGAGTGGTGGATCCTGGGACACGAGGGATTTTCCCCTACCGGAATTAAGTTTAGGCTGGCTGATTTATTTTTCTGTACTAACATTTTTATAGTTACTAATAGGCACAAATTTAAATCAGTCATTGCAGGATGCAAAAGTTAATGAGTGATATGTTTATAATCTCATTATAGGCATGTTAGAAAGACTTCATCTAAAATGGTAGATTAAAATTAATTTTGCGGAAGCTTATACTAAATTTTTGTTTTGTTAATACAGATCCATCCTTTTTCAATCCATGCTATTATTCTTCCATTCAGCATTTTGAACTATGATCCACCTCAAAGGGATGAGTTTTTTGGAGCGTGTGTCCAGTGCCTTAATTCTTATGTAGGTAGGTAAAATGTTTGGCAATATAATGAATGAGTAGATTCTTGTAACTGTGAGCTAAAGCTGTTACAGTGGCCTTCAATAATTGGGTATTCATAATAACTGGAAATTCTGTACTACAAATGTTTAAAACTGGGTGTGGTGGTATATTTTTGTAAAACCAGCACTTGGTAAGGCAGGAAGGTTGCTTGTTTGAGACTAGCTTGGGCTATAGAGGTGAGTTCGAGGCTGCCTGGGATGGATATCTATCTGTCTGTCTGTCAATCTGTCTATCCGTCCATCCATCCACCTCCCTCCCCACCTATTGTGTCTTGAGAGACCCTGTCTCAAGAGAAGTATCCATTTCTCTGAAACTTTTTTGTATGAAAATATGAGACTTACGTAAGAATTGAACAAGGAACACCAATATAGCCACCGTGTGGACTTGATAATGTTACTGTTCTGTCCTACTTGCTTTATCTCTTGCTTGCTCCCCCACCCACAGCTATTTCAAAGCATATTGTGCTGTATTACTGAAGCATACATCCGCCCAGAGTGCTCAGACTCTTGTATCAGCACACACTGTTGGCACACTAAGAAACTTCAATAGTCCCTGAACACCTAAGAGTCTGTGTTTAAAGTCTTCCTAATGGTACCCCAAGTAACCACTCCAATGTTTCTTGTTGCTGTTAGTGGTTATCTGTTTCATCTCTCATAGTCTGTATGGAGTACTACCCCCCCATACACTTTTAACTTAGTGTTGACTTCTGCGGAGAAGCTTTTGATTTTTTCGTTTTTGTTTTAAGGTTTTCAGACACCTATTAAAATGGAAGGGACAAACATCTGTGTAGTTTAATCCCAAGTCTAGCTTGACCTCTAGCATTTGCCTGCATACGATGAACCTTTGAGTTATCCTCTGTATGTGCTTCATGGAAAGGGGACATTCTTGTGACCACTATGCCAGCACCATAACCAGGATAGTGAACACTGCCATCTAGACCGTTATCAAATTTCCCAATTTGTTACCAACTTATTTATTTATTTTCCCATACAGGAAGGTTATGTGTGCATGTGTGCACACAGAGGGTGTGTTTGTGTTTGTGTGTGTGTGTGTGTGTGTGTGTGTGTGTGTGTGTGTTCTAGTGTGTGAGTGACGGAAGACAATCTCGGGGGATTTTCAGGTGCTTGACTTTCCTCCTTGTGTCTTGTGACTGTGCTTTCCTAGGTAGTTGACCCATGAGCTTCCCAGCATGCTCTTGTTCTGCCTCCCATTTCCTCAGCTTTACGTGGGTTCTGAGGATCCACACTCAGGTTCTAAACCTTGCCAGGTGAGCCCCCCCCCCCAGACATCTCCCTCATTTTTTGAGGCGTGGTCAGAACCGACCCTAGAGTTCTCTGATGGGCTAGGTTGGAGGGCTGGATGAGCTGCTGGGATCCTTCTGTCTCCCCCGCCAGCACGGGGCTGCAGATGCACGCAGCCACGCCAACTTTGTACATGGGTTCTGGAGGCTGGAGCTCAGACCTTCACGCTTCTGTAGTGAGCACTGTCCTGAGCCAGCTGCTGGCCTGGAAGTCTTGATCCTGGTGCTCAGCCTCCTCAGTTGTCTTCTTTTTTTTTTTTTTTAAATGAGCTTTGTTTAATTTTGTCACCTCCTTCCTGTTTCTTCCTGATTTTCAAAAATAACAGAGATTGGCTGTATTATTGACGATATACCACATTCCAGATCGTCTGGTTGCTCTGTTTCAGCTGGCTCTTCCATCTCCTCTATTTATGTGTGCTGGTGGTGACTGTGTTACACGGTGTCCCCAAAGGTGCCTTGGGGTACACCCACTGTGTGATGGTTTGGACCCAGTTTTTAAGTTTTATGTGTATGAGTGATTTGTTTAATTTATGTCTATGCACCATTTATATGTCTGGTGCCCGTGGAGGCCAGAGGAGGACATTAGATCCTCTGGAACTGTGTTAATGGATGGTTGTGAGCTGCTATGTGGGTGCTGGAATCAAACCGGGATCCTCTAGAACAGTGGTTTCCAACCTTCTTAATGCTTTGACCCTTTCATACAGGTCCTCATGTTGTGGTGACTTTGTACTAATGTTGTATGAATCATGATGTAAGTGTCTGTGTTTTCCAGTGGTCTTAGGTACCCCATGAAAGGATCATCTGGCCCCCCACAGGGGTCATGACCCACAGGATGAGAAACACTCATCTAGAGGAACAGTCAGTACTCGTAACCTTTAACCCATTGCTCCAGCCCCCATTTTGGACCATTTTAATAGTTAATTTTTAATTTATTTAAAATTTTTATTCTCTGTGCATGGGTGTTTTGCCTGCTTGTGTGTCTATGCACCATGCCTGTACCTGGTGTCCACAGAGGCCAGAAGACAGTGTCGGATTCCTTGGGATTGGAGTTAGAAGGTTGTGAACTATCACTGTGTGTGCTGGGAATTGAACTTGGGTCACCCAGGAGAGTAGCCAGTGCTCTTACCTGCTGAGCCATATCTCCAGCCCCTACTGGCTTTTTTAAAGTAAACCTTTTTGTTGGTTTTTTTTGTTTGTTTGTTCGTTTTTTTGTTTTTCAAGACAGGGTTTCTCGGTGTAGTACTGGCTGTCCTGGAACTCACTCTGTAGACCTGGCCTTGAACTCAGAGATCCACCTGCCTCTGCCTCCTGAGTGCTGGGATTAAAGGCGTTGGCCACCACTGCCCAGCTAAAGTAAACATTTCTTAAGAGCTTGGTAGATGTTTATGAATTGTCTGAAAGGTTACTGCTCGGCTGGAGACAACTGTGTCTCTTATTAAAAGTTTCCAATAATGTTTTAGTACTGGAAAAAATAGTAGGCCTTTGTACTATTGGAAGCAGATAGCAGAGTTTGGGAGTTTCTTTCTTTTTTCCTTCTCTTTGCTTTTGGGGTCCTAATTACTTTGGGTTGGATTGACCCATCCCACTTGTCCATATGACTTGGCAGTTTTAGAGCTGATCTGTCTGGCTCATAGCTCTGTCTTTGTCGTCAGCAGTAGACATGAACTTGCTGCTTGTCAGGTACTGTCCCAGGCACTGGGATGCAGGAGAGTGGAAATGTTAGATTCCTGTTGTGTGAGGGGAACGGAAGTGGTAGACTCCTGTGTTGTGTGAGGGGCACTGACGTATGGATGTACGAATCTGTAAGGTCAAGTACTCTTGAGCGAATTAGTGCAGGCGTGGAGGATGGAGCATAGTGGAGTGGGCTGTCCTGGGGTGGAGTGAGTGCTGATGGACTAGTCAGGAACTCTGCCTGCAGATGATTTTGAGGAAATGACATGGCCAGTGGATAGGGGAGAGAGCCCCAGCGAGAGAGAACGGAACAGGAGCTGTGGTAAGAACATGTGTGCTTGCTTCAGTAGTCACAGATTCTGTGTCAGGAGTGGGGACAGGGAGGTTGGGTAGTAGAGTTCAGGCAGGAAAGGCAGCCAGGAACTAGTCTTAGGGCTGTTGGCTGTGCCCGGTGCCAAGTCATCCGCCCAACAGCCGTGCTCAGGGGGAGCTTCACATCCTGTGTAGATGCTAGACGCCATATTGGGTGTGTTTATATAGACCTGGAGACTCTGTGCTAATGGGCTATCTGTATTTTATGGGATTTATCAGCCAGAGAGTGTCTAATGGTGTCTTATACTACTGTGTCCATTAACTACACGTAAAAGAGGGCTGTGGTGTGAATGCATGAGGCCATGAATGCATGCATGGCAAATGCTGTGTTCTTTTCTAGTAGTAAAGCTGTATGTGGGGAGATCAGACCTAAAGCTGAGGTTTGATGTGTTGGCTCATTTAGTTATAAGTCAGCAACCAGAGAGAAATGAAACTTCATCTTTTCCACATGGTCTCAAACAGAGACATAGAAATTGGATTTTTTTTTTGTTTATTTGTTTTCTTTTTGTTTTTTCGAGACAGAAGGTTTCTCTGTGTAGCCCTGGCTATCCTGGAACTCACTCTGTAGACCAGGCTGGCCTCAAACTTGGAGATGCCCGGGTGCTGGGATTATAGCTGTGTACTCCCACCTGTAAAGACTTTGAATTTGTTGTTTCTGGCCTTCCTGAGAATTGTCTTGCCAGTGGGTCATGGTAGTCTGTCCCTTCTCCTACATAAGAAGTGTCTCTTAGTGAGGCAAGTCAGGTGAAGAACTTTCAAGCATCGTCCCCTGCTGTGATCTAGGTAGCAGGTAAAGGAGGGCAGGTGAGGTCTGAGCACAGGTGTATGGTTAGCCTGCTCTGGAGCCCTGCAGGAAGCCATGGGTCCCGGCACTGCCCCTTCCCAGTTAAACCCCTCCCTGCAGTTAGTTGCTAACTCGGTGGCCTTGGGCAGTTTCTCCCCTCAGTGCCTCCCTTTCCGATGCTCAGTTGTCAGGCGGAGCTGGGACCTGGTCCTGCTGTAGAGAGAGGTGAGGTTGAATGAGTTCATGTATATGAGATGCTCAGCCCAGGACTTAATCCGTTCTGAGAAAGACTCTAGTATCCAGGGACTGAGATTACTCTCACAGATCATTGTCTGTGTGTGTTGAATTCCTTCTCTTTTGAAGCAGTTTTTACAACCTTTAAAGTGTAACAAAGGTAACATTCCTGGTATAAGAGTTGAATTACACAGAGTGAATTGCCAAGGGAAAAGTACTGAGACATCAAGAAACACAAGTATTACCACAGTACCCCCCACACTATTTTATTTTGCTTTATTTTATTTATTTATTTTTTATAGATAGGGTTTCTCTGTGTGTAGCCCCAGCTATCCTGGAACTCACTCTGTAAACCAGGCTGGCCTCGAACTCACAGAGATCTGCTTGCCTCAGCCTCAGCCTCCTGGGTGCTGAGATTAAAGGCGTGGGCCACCACTGCCTGGCTTGCTTTAATTTTTTGAGACGGGGTCTTACAGTGTAACCCTGGCTGGTCTGGAACTCAGTATATAACCAGGCTGGCCTCAAACAGAGATCCCCCTGCCTTTGCCTCCTGAATGCTGGGATCAGAGGTATATGCCACTATTCCTGGGTCGACAGGACTTCTCTCTTGTCCATCTTTCTTACTCTGTCCCTACCCCAGAATTAATGTTGACTTGTAATCATATAAATTTTGTGAGTGCTGTGTTCATATGATTTATTTTCTTTTTTTAATGATTAAAAAAACTTTAGCTTTAGCTGAACAGCTTATCTATATGTATATGTGAAACAGCTGTACATTATGCTTTTTAAACTTATTTTTTAGGTACATTGGATCCTGTTACATTAGTGTTTCTTGGTTTTTCTTTGGCCACACTTCAATGTTTTCCAGAAGATCTACTAAAGAAAATGTTTAACATTGAGTTCTTAGCCAGATTAGATTCTCAACTTGAAAGTATGTATCTGCATTTTATTTTTAGAATTTATTAAATATATTTTATATGCAAGTGTCATTTGTGTCCATACTGAAGCATTTAAAGGCTAATAACATTATTTCCTGGGTTTTTTTGTTGTTGTTTGTTTTTGTTTTTTCCAAACAGTGTTTCTCTATGTAGTTGTGGTGCCTGTCCTGGATCTCGCTCTGTAGGCCAGGCTGGCCTCGAACTCACAGAGATCCTCCTGGCTCTGCCTCTCGAGTGCTGGGATTAAAGGTATGTGCCACCACCACCTGGCACATTATTTCCTGTTAATAAAAGCAGTTTATGATTGACCAAGGGGTAGTTTAATGATAGAATGCTTGCTTAGCATTTGTTAAGCCCTGGGTTTCATCTCCAGGGTGGAGATGTGTGTATACATATATATGCAAATATACTTGTAAATATATATAATATACAAATATACAATACATATATAACACACTATATATATATATATATTATCCTTGGTTTCAGCGTTTGGGAGGCTGAGGCAAGAGGATGATTGAAAGTTTGAAGCCGACCAAGCCAGCCACGACTTTATTGAGATCCTGTCTTAAAAAATAAAAATTATGCCGGGCGGCGGTGGTGGCTCACGCCTTTAATCCCAGCACTCGGGAGGCAGAGGCAGGCGGATCTCTGTGAGTTCGAGGCCAACCTAGTCTCCAAAGTGAGTTCCAGGAAAGGCACAAAGCTACACAGAGAAACCCTGTCTCGAAAAACCAAATAAATAAATAAATAAATAAAATAAAATAAAATTATGACTATTATAGAAACTTCAGAAAACACAGAAAATGCTATCAAAGTTAGATACTGTCACTAATTCTACCACCAAATAAAACTCCCTTTAATGGGGCGATGCTTTCTTTTTCTTCCTTTAATTCTTTTGTTTGGAAAGAGCTAACCACACACTCTACCACTAGGCTGCACCCTGAGTGCTTGAAGTATTTCTTTTGTGTCTTACTTTTGGTCTCATATAAATACTTATGTATCAAAGTATGTTTTTAAATGGATGGGGATCTTAAATTTTTTTGTTTTGGTTTGGTTTTTCCAGACAGAGCTTCTCTGTGTAGCTTTGCACCTGTCCTGGAACTCACTCTGTAGACCAGGCTGGCCTCGAACTCACAGAGATCTGCCTGGCTCTGCCTCGTGAGTGCTGGGATTAAAGGTGTGTGCCACCACCACCTGGCCTTTAAATTGTTTTTTTATGTTGCTGTTTTCATTGAACTATATTCTGAACAACTTTCCATATTATAAAATATTTTGATGTCATATTTTTACTAGATTCATCATGGCATACCATTATATAGCTGTAATAAAACTTTCATTATCTGAAACCAGGAACTCCTTTTTTAAAAAAAAGCAGCACTGTGGATTGATTTTAGGGCCTTGTGCGTGAACTTCAGGCATGCCACTTTAGTTATATCTTGGGATTCTTAGTTCTTATTTTATAGTTTTCCAATTCATTACAAATAATTCATGTTACACATGAACCATGGATTGTTTCCTCATGATAAATTCCAAAATATGGAAGAAAGTCAATGAAAAATATTGGTAGCATTTATTTAAAATGTAGTTTTAAAATTCACAAAATATAGAAATCGCCTTTTTTTTTTTTTTTTTTTTTTTACTTTTTTTGGTATTTTGAGACAGCGTTTCTCTGTGTAGCAGCTTTAGCTGTCCTGGAACTCACTTTATAGACCAGACTGGCCTCGAACTCGCAGAGATCTGCCTAGGATTAAAGTGCTGGGATTAAAGGACTGTGCCATTATCTCCTGGCAGAAATCAGTCTTAATCATGTTATCAAATGTATCAATTTAAAGATGTGACACAGCCGGTTGGTGGATTTAATCCCACCTTTAATCCCAGCACTCATGAGGCAGAGGCAGGCGGATCTCTGAGTTCGAGGCCAACCTGGGCTACAGAGTGAGTTCCAGGAAAGGCGCAAAGCTACACAGAGAAACCCTGTCTCGAAAAACCAAATTAAAAAAAAAAAAGATGTGACACATTCATAAATGAAGTTACTTTCCCACGGTACTGAATGTATCAACTTAAAGATGTGAGCATTCACAAATGAAGTGACTCTCTCATGTAAGAGTTAAAGTATCAACCAGCAGTGGGGGTCATGATATGAAGAAATGAAGTTTCTATTAGGTCTGGGCTATCCAAATCCATTAGTAATTTGTTTTTCATTTCAGTTTTACCTTCAACTCTAAGTGCAAGGGTCCAGTTTCGCCTTATGGAGTTAAATAGAGCAGTCTGCTTGGAATGCCCCGAGTATCAGATCCCGTGGTTTCATGATCGCTTTTGTCAAGGACATTATAACAAAGGTTTGTTTTCTTTTGGTAAGAGAGTATAGCTAATTCCAGAACAGATTATTAGATAAGACATTGTTATCACCATTAAATCTCAACATGGCCAGAGTTTCCAGGACGGATTGTGGCTTGTTAAATACCCTTGTAAGTGGGATTCATTATACAGTAATTTCTTACCTAGAACACTGACCGCTTGCAAGCAGGTAGTTATCTCCTATTGAATTTAGAGTTTTTCCACACAGATTGCATTACGCTCTTAATGTATTTAATCTGTGTGCGCCTGTGGTTGCACACACAGGCATGTGTGGAGGTCAGTTCCCTCCTTCCAAACAGCATCTTAGGCTTGGGGGGCCTGGGGGACCTTAGGCTGGGGGGGCATGGGGGACCTTAGGCTCGTGGGGAGCCCTTTACAAAACTGCTGAGCCACCTGGTCAGCCCTGAGGCTCTGGTAAAAAAAAAAAAATATTTTCCAGTTTGTAGAGTTAGGATGGCTTTTAATTTTCATAATTTTTCTAAAGATATTGGTGTCATGAATGGAGCACAGCAGCAGATCTATAAAATGCTGGCAGAAGTCCTTGGAGGACTCAGATGCGTAAAGGCTTCTGCTCTTTCAGCGTATTACCACATAGTGGGTAAGTCACCAGGACATGACCAGCTCCTTTTGGACCAATCTCACTTGAATAGTCTCCTAATTAACTGGAACTTTAGAAAGGTTTACACTTGTTTGTAAAGATTATTTTTATTTTACGTGTATAAGCATTTTGCCCACATTTGTGTAAGTGCACTAAGGGTAGCCTTAATACTTACATCGACCGTAAGAGGGAACCCTATCCCGTGGAACTGGAATTACCCATGGTGGTGAGTCACTTGTGGGTGCTGGAAACCCAACCCAGGTCCTCTTCAGTGCCCTTCTGTGCTCTTTATCACTGAGCTATCTCTCAAACCCCAGGTTTATAATTTCTTTTCAAATTTTTATTATGAAAATTTTCAAACATACAAAAGTAGAGACAAAAAAATAAAATGAATTCTCAAGTTCACTCCCATGGCCCACCTTTGATAACCTTCAATATTGCTGTTTTCAGAAAAAAAAAATAAAGTTAATCTACATCAGTGCTAAGTAAAATCCAGACTCAGATTCACTAAACATTTCTGGATCCTGAAAAGATTCTGTTCTTGCTGGGCAGTGGTGGCGCACATCTTTAATCCCAGCCTGATCTACAGAGTGAGTTCTAGCACAGCCAGGGCTACACAGAGAAACCCTGTCTTGAAAAACCAAACCAACCAAACAAAAAAAACCAAAAACAAGATTCTGTCCTGCCTGGACATGGACAGAGTGAGTTCTAGCACAGCCAGGGCTACACAGAGAAACCCTGTCTTGAAAAACCAAACCAACCAAACAAAAAAACCAAAAACAAGATTCTGTCCTGCCTGGACATGGTGGCACATTCCTATAACCCCAGCTTCTCTGGAGGTTTAGCAAAGCCTCGGCACAGAGCAAGCCCCTATCTCAAAACCAACCAAACAAAACCAAGCACACAGCAAGACCTTAGGGGAAGTGTGGCCTCTGCCGCTCTTCTCCTGCTGCTTTCCTGTTCAGAGAGGCTGCTGCATCTTCTAAGGCAATGAGGACTCTGCCCACACGAATGAATCACCTAAAGGCTTTCCTCCTAATACCATCACATTGGTGGTTAAAGAGACCATCTGTCGCCGGGTGGTGGTTGCGCACACCTTTAATCCCAGCACTTGGGAGACAGGGCCAGGCGGATCTCTCTGTGCACAGAGAAACCCTGTCTTGAAAACAAACAAACAAACAAAAAAAAGAAAAAGAAAAAGAGACCAGAGGCCATCTGTCCTAGTTAACTTTTTCTTTTATTTTTTAATAATTTATTTTTATTTTATGTGCATTGGTGTGTTCTGCCTGCATGTGTGTCTGTGTGAGGCTGTCAGGTCCTCTGGAACTGGAGTTACAGAGAGTTGTGAGCTGCTCTGTGGGTGCTGGGAATTGAACCCAGGTCCTATGGAAGAGCAACCCAGTGCTCTTAACCACCGAGCCATCTCTCCAGCCCCCTAGTCTGCTTTCTCTAGCTTTAATAAACACGACCCAAAGCAACTTGGGGAGAAAAGGTTTATTTCATCTTACAGCTAGTAGTAGTCTGTCATCCAGGGAAGTCACGGCAGGAACTTGAGGCAGGAACCGAAGCAGAGTCCATGGAGGATGGTGGGAGGCTTTGAATCCTCAAAGCCTGCCCCCAATGATGCACTCCCTCCAGCAGGGCCACACCTCCTAAGCCTCCCCAATGAGTGCAACTGGGGACCATGTATTCAATGCTTGAGAATATAGGGAACATGTCATTCAAACCACCACACAGAATAAGGCTGGGAGCTGTGGCATATACTGGTAGTCTAGTTATGGAAGAAGCTGAGGCAGGAGGATGACTTGAGCCTTGGGATTCTTAACTAGCTAAGCAACAGCAAGAGCCCATCTCAGTAATGAAAAGGCAGAATAATTTACATTTAAATATTATATAGCCTTCATGGTTGTTTCATATATATATATTTGTTCAAATTGGGATCCAAGCATTTTATTTGATTAATTTGTCTTTTTTTCTTTAGTTCTGTTTTTCTCCCTTTTTCCCCTCTTACAGTTTATTGGAAAATGTTTCGTCATCGAGAATCTTCTGATTGAACCCTTTGGCATCGTTTGACACGGTCATGTTGCTCTTACCTTTCTGGTAAAGCAGCAGTTAGAGGTGGATGCTTAATTGGATTCTAGCTTTAATTTGTCTTTGGCCAGACTGTCTCACAGATGGCTATTTCTTAGTGCATCGTATCAAAAATGATCACTCATCCATGGGTTTGTAATGTTCTTCAGGCTGATTCATCTGTGAGACAAATCCCTCGTGAGGGTGACTTCAGTAACCATTGCCAATCTCTCCTTGCCTAAATCTAGCATCCATAAGGGAGGCCAGAATGGCGAGTTTCTGTGTGTACATTCCTCCTACATTGATTGCTTCATTTTGTCTCCAAAAACCAGTCCATGATAACTTAGTTCCTGTCCATGCAGTCTATGTAGGAAGGCTTGTCCTGGTTTCCGGATGTGCTGTCTTAGCGTCCTCAGATGTGACCAAGAAACTTAAAGATGCTAAAATAAAACTTGTTTTTGAAACTTAAAATGTACTAATAAAACTTTTTTTGAGGCAGTCTGGCTCAGCTGGATCCTAACTTGTCATC
This sequence comes from Peromyscus leucopus, assembly GCF_004664715.2. Classification (NCBI taxonomy): domain Eukaryota; kingdom Metazoa; phylum Chordata; class Mammalia; order Rodentia; family Cricetidae; genus Peromyscus; species Peromyscus leucopus. Next base: position 46,420,734 of record NC_051066.1, on the reverse strand, counting down.
CCTCTGCCTCATCCTCCCAAGTGCTGAGATTACAGGCGTGCATCACTTTGCCTGGCTTAAAGCAAAACTCTTTGATATGATTTGACCTAGATCAGTGCTAAGTGTAGCCAGCCACGTGCTGTAGTTCATTACTCCTTGCTTGGTATTTATTGATTTTCAAAGAAAAGTACCATTGAACAATACCTTACAAAATGAGTTGGTTAATCAGGGAGCTATATTGTTCTTTTTGCTCTTTTAAATACATGTGTGCATATACAAATATATATAAATATGTTTAAAATATACTTAAACTTTTGACTGCTAGAATTTACCTAATTTATACTATTGATTCTTCTTTTTTTAAATAAGATTTTGAATGCATTTTGGATAAACGGAAAAAACCTCTTCCTTATGGAAGCCATAGCATCACCCCAGGGAAATCATCGAGAATATACTGGGAATCAAATGCTTGGAGGGCTGAGTCAAGCCTTCCACCAGAATCTGAGAGGTAATTCACATTTTTGCTTTCGGGTAGTTTTTGAATGGTTGTATTCAGCATTGTACTGTAGCCTCTTTCATTAGGGCTGGTAGCTTTGGCACCTGCGATCCAAACATCCCACACCATGCCTCTCTATAGGTTTGTCCTTCTTGTACCTCCGCCAGTCAGTTTCCTTCACACGGGCCAGTCTGCGTGACCAAGCAGTGACCTGGTTATCCTTAGCCAGGGGCACAGGTTCCCTTCTTTGTAGTCCATGCCTCTGTGCTTGGGAGAGCACTTGGTCACTACTGCATTGCTGCTGTGCTCACACATCTGGTCAGACCCTAGCTCTGTTGCTTTGACTTTATGCATAAATTCTTTACGGACTAGTCTATCTCGTAAGTGCATAGTGGACAAACAAACTCATGAGCGTTAGGAGATGTTTTGCTATATAGTTTCTTTAAGTGGAAAGGTTTGACTTTCGTTACTAATTTCTTAAGTAGAAAATAATTTGGAGCTGGGTGTGGCGTGTGCCTGTCTTCCCAGCACTTGGGTGGTAGGTCAAGGCTAGCCTGTATTAGTCACATTTCTATGGCTGTGATAAACACCATGTGCAAGGCTCCTTAGACAAGGAGGCTTACGGTTCCAGAGGGACGAGAGTCCGTCACCATCAAGGCAGGAAGCACGTCAGCAGGCAGTATGGCCTCTGGAGCAGAGCAGCTCGGAGCTCACATCTCGAACCACAGGCAGAGACCGGGGGAGCAAACTGGGAATGGCGTGTGGCTCTTGAAGCCTCAAAGCTCCCCTTAGCGACATACTTCCTCCAGCAATGCCACACCTCCCCAAGCCTCTCCAAGTAGAGCCACCAGATGGGGACCAAGGATTCAAATTCGAGAGACAGGGGAACAGCCATTCAGACCACCACACTGGGCTGCTTGGGACTGTCTCAGAGAATGAACAAAATAAAAAGCCCCCTTTTGTACTGATTTATAGTCATTTAGCCTTGGTTAGTTTATACGAAAACGTTCTTTTTCCTGAAAGGCTTGTGGTTACTGGTTTTGGAAGTAAATATTTTTATTTTTTGTAGGATTGCTTTAGACTTTTTGGATGTAAGAGCCTTTTGTTCAAACATTCCTCACTTAAAAGGAAAATCTGCTATGAAAAAGCGACATTTGGAAATTTTGGGCTATCGTGTTATTCAGGTATGAAACAGTCATGTAATTCAGCCTCTAAAAAGGCATGGTGGGGTGAGTAGGGCCAGGCACGTCTATGATCCCAGTGCTGTGTGGGCAGAGATAGGTGCATCGCTGGAGCTTGCTCTACCAGCCTAGCTGCTGTCCCCTGAGAGACCTTGTCTCAAGGGAATAAGGCATAGAGTGATAGAGCAGGACACTGTTTGCTCTCCTGGCACACATGGGCATGTGTATCTGCATGCATGTGCGTAACACACCACATATACACAGACACACACGTTCTCTAAGGCATGGTGTACAGGCCTGTAATCCCAGAACTTAGAAGTCTGAGGCAGAAGAATCTCAAGTTTGAGGCTAGCCTGTGCTACATAGCAAGTTCAAGGCTAGGCTCGATTACATAGTGAGAACTTGTCTCAAACAAATGAAGAGCTGGCAGTAGTGGCTCATGCTTTCAATTCTAACACACACACATACATACACACATACATACACACACATACACACACACACATACACACACACACATACACACACACACATACACACACACATACACACACACACACACACACACACACACACACACACACACACAGCAGAGGCAGGTGGGTGAGGAGTCTGGTCTATATATTGCATTATAGGCCAGCCAGGGATACACAATGAGACATTGTCCCCCCAAAAAAAAGGTAATTTTACTGATTTGCATATTTATTTTTTGCATGCTAGACATATGGACAGGGTTTTAAAAGGAAAAGGCTAGTGAGCCACAGCTAGACTATGTAGGGGAAACGCCTGTTGTTGATGTGGGAATGGGAATGGAGGGAGCTGTGAGACAGAACATGTTTTCTAGACAGCGGCAGGAGGAAAGCTCCACGAGGCTCCACGAGGTCAGAGGCTGCGCTTCAGGCAGTATGTGATCTTAACTGCTGAGTCATCTCTCCAGCCCATGTATATATTATTGAACAGTATGTCAAATCTCATTTGATTTCAAATAAACATGCAATATAAAAATAAACCTTTTTGTTTGTTTTTTTCGAGACAAGGTTTCTCTGTGTAGTTTTGGAGCCTGTCCTGGATCTCACTCTGTAGACCAGGCTGGCCTGGAACTCACAAAGATCCGCCTGGCTCAGCCTCCTGAGTGCTGGGATTAAAGGTGTGAGCCACCACTGCCGGGCAAAAAAATATGTTTTTAAGCTAATTTTTTTTTTTTTTTTTTACATTATTGTGCCATTTAAATCCTTGACCACCTTATATGATTTCTTCAAAATCTGTTAGCAAGGGTATATAGAAAAGTTTTGGGTTTTTGTGTTTGTTTGATGCAGGGTTTCTCTTTTTAATTGTCCTGGCTGTCTTGGAACTAGCTTTGTAAACCAGCTGGACTTACAATCACAGAAGAAAAGCATTAATTAATTAATTAATTAATTAATTAATTTATGTTTGTTTATTTGGTTTTTCGAGACAGGGTTTCTCTGTAGTTTTGGTGCCTGTCCTGACTCTTGCTCTGTAGACCAGGCTGGCCTCGAACTCACAGAGATCCACCGGGCTCTGCCTCCCGAGCGCTAGGATTAAAGGCGTGCGCCACCACTGCCCAGCAAAGAAAAGCTCCCCCACCCCCCGCCCCTGGAGCTGAGGACCGCCTTTTTTTTTTTTAAGTGGGAGAAACAGTGGGGTTGAGACTTGGTCACATGCTGGTCTAGAAGTCACTATGGTTTTTGCCCAGTCTGGCCTTGAACGTGGCCTCGTACACTCCCTCTGGCTCAGCCTCTGGTGGGCTGGTATCACAGCCGTGAGCCGCCACACCTGGTTTCTTTCTTATTGGAGGGGTAGGGAGTCGGGGAGCTAATCAAATAACAGGCTTTTATTTATAACATTTCTGGAGGCTGAGAAGTCCCAGATCTAGGGCCTGTCAGAGGTGGTGTCTACGGAGAGCCTGTTTCTGTATCTAGATGGTGCCCACCTTAATTTTTTAGCACGTACACACACACACACACACACACACACACACACACACACACACACACACGCACACATCAGCAACCACAAATACTGGGTGACAAGTCAGTCATATACACACTCTTAGCTCATAACCTTAGAGACCAGTAGAATAATTTCTACATTTTATAACATTTTATAAATCTCTGAAGCTATTGTTAGAAAGCTTATATATCCCCTCATTAAAAAGAGTTGGCCCCGCACCTCATGGGAGAGCTGCCTCCCCCCAGTACTAGGGAGGGCTGGCCCCAATGGCACGGGTGTAGGAGAGCTGGCTCCACCCCTCGCCTTAGGGGGCCAGCCCTGGTGCTGCTGACTGACCAGCTCAGCTCTCACCCGGGCCCATATCCTGGGCCTTGCCTTGGCCCATCCTAACTTCCACCGCATCTATGACCTGGAGTGTATGAAGGGACTGGTCCTGCCAAGCGATAGCTATAGGACCTCCATGACTGGGCAACATCAGGATATCTGAGAGGAGTTTTGGTGAGGATGCAGTGATGATGGTGTGCCAGAGGCCCGAGGCCTTGAACCAGCCCAAGGACTCATTGCAGTGACCATTGGTGGGCCGGGCTGACTGGACAAAAGGGTGTACTGCGAGCGTGCGTGACACACCAAAGCTCCCGGTGCCACTAGGACGAATGAAGAGGTGTTGGAGAGGCAAGAAAGCTGGAGGAGTGAGGTGGTTTTTTTGTTTGTTTTGTTTTTAACTAATTTGTGTGTGTGGGGTTTCTTTTGTGGCGGACGCTGCAGGGTGAGGAGCAAATAGGAAGGGGCTGGGAGGTGAGCAGGATTGCGGTGCATGATTGAAATTCCCAAAGAATCAATAAAAAGTTATAAAAATAATTTCTACATTTTTTACATTTTATAAATCTCTGAAGCTATCATTAGTAAGCTTATATATCCCCTCATTAAACCAATAGGGAGCTCCATCTAATGGTGGGGAGATCAAATTAAAAACACTTGCCGTTGCTTTTATTCACATGAATGACTTACTTTGCAGGTCCCTTACTTTGAATGGAACTCTATGGCACTGTCAACAAAGGATGCAAGGATGGACTACCTGAGAGAACGGATATTTGGAGCAGACAAATCATGACTTCATTTCAAATGACTGTAGCACACTACATTTGTGTTTCCTTAAGTGGCCTAACTCAATTAAAAAATGCTAAGTGCAAATATTCTGAGTTGGGAACCTGCCTGATGTGTTTGGGAATAACAAGAGATTAGTTGTGGTTAGAGCAGATCAAACGGGAAGTGGGTTGGGAGTGTAGAGGAAGGTCGGAGCGAACAGTCAACAGTGTATGGCCGCATGGCTCCTCCAAAGGAGGGAAGCCATTGCAAAGTTTTAAGCAAGGAATGCTAAGAACATACATATTTTGTATTATTTAAGTATTTTGTTTTTATTTTTTATCTTAAGTAGTCCTGACTGGTCTTAACCTTGTAGCCATCCTCCTGTCTCTGCTTCTGGAGCGCTGGGATTACAGGTGTGTGCCATGATGTCCAGCTAAGAACTGTTGTAATAAGTGAGCGCATCCCAACACGCTGGAGGTGACATAGGAGGACCACTGTGAGATTGAGGCCAGCTTGTGGTACATGGTGAGTTCCAGGACAGCCTAGGCAATAATGTGAGACAGTCTCAAAACACCCACCCCACCTCCCAAAAAAGAAAAAAAAATTCTTAATGCACAATTTTAAATGGTCCTATTTTTTCCTTCATGCACGAATGTATTTTACTTTGATTAAATCCAAATCTGCCTTTCACCCCCCCCCACCTCCTCCTGTGTCCCTCTTCCCGTCCCTGTTCTAACTTCGTGTCCTTCCCCTTCTTTCTCTAAACGTTTGTATCTGTAACCTAGTGAGCGCATTTAGGGTTGCTGCATGCACATGGGTAGAGGCCTGGCCCTGAAGAAAGCCGACTTGCTCCCCTGCAACTGATGTGTCTTCTAAACTCGGACTGGGCCTGGTGGGCCCCATTGGTTGACCAGCTTGATCTTGTGCGGCCTGTCTTGTGTGGGGAACAGTAGCTGTTGAGAGTTGACAAGTGCATTTACCTGTTACTCCAGAAGACACTGTCTGGCTCTTACAGTCTTTCCTCCCCCTCATCTGGGACACTCCCTGAGTCTTCGGTGAGAGGGTGTGACACAGACCCATTCCTTTCACCGAGATGGGGGTCTATGGGAAGAAAAGGTGGGATGTGGGTTGGTGTTGGGACAATCCTGAATTTGTTCAGATGTGTTGAGTTTATGACACTTTATCAGCACCCAAGTGGAGATGACCACTCAGTGAGTTTGGAGGTCACAGAGAGGTCTAGGCTTCAAAAAGAAGTGTGAAGTTGTCTTTGGTATTTGGCACCATGAGACTACATGAAATCACTTTAAGCTGCTATTGGAGAAGAGTGTGAATGGAGGGGAGATGTGGGACTGTCCCCTCAGGCACTCCAGCATGAAGAGACCAGAAAGAAGAGCCAGCAAAAGAGGCCTGTGAAGGTCCATCCATACACAGAGGTGTGGTAGGACTCAGGCGGTGATCAGTTCGTGACTCACATTGTTGAATCTGAGGCTTACGGTAGGCTGAGGAGTCTCTAGACACAAGAAAAACAGTGAGCGTGGGACCTTAGGACCCTGCAGATGAGTCTCACTGTGTTTCCCAAGCCTCTGAAGATGCCAGGCTTTCAGACATGCCCACCACACTTGGCTCAGTTGCCTCTCCTACTGTTGGGGATCTAGCAAATATGTGGCCCTTCTATGGCATATAAAGCTAAAAATGAACCAGAGATGACCTGCCCTTCCTCACATCATCTGCCTTAGAATTTTTTTTTTTTTTTTTCGAGACAGGGTTTCTCTGTGTAGCTTTGCGCCTTTCCTGGAACTCACTTGGTAGCTCAGGCTGGCCTCGAACTCACAGAGATCCGCCTGGCTCTGCCTCCCAAGTGCTGGGATTAAAGGCGTGCGCCACCACCGCCCGGCTCTGCCTTAGAATTTTAAAGGTCACCTCCCCCCATTACAGCTGCTCTGCTTAATTTTATGAAGGCTACGATTTATTGGGTTTTTAATGTAAGCATTTTATATTTGGGGCTGGAGAGATGGATCAGCATGTAAACACGCTTGCCTCAAAAGCTGAGAACTAGAGTTCAACTCCCTAGAACCCACAAAGAAAGACTGGCGTGTAGCGTGCGTGCCCCTACAGGAAGATGGGATACAGACAGGAGTGTACCCAGAAACTTGCAGACCAGTCAGCCTGACGTCTGCAATGGAACAGCAGCAAAGAGACCACGGCTCTAGAACGGTGGGAAGTGAAGGCTGACACTTGAGCTTGCCCTCTGACCTTCACATGTGCACTGTGGCACGTGCAAGCACGCACACACTGTCTACAGATACACACACACAAACGTTACATTTTCATTTGGAAATAATATGCCAGTGTCACAAAAAGAAAGGGACTGGAGAGATGGCTCAGTAGTTGAGAGCACTTAATGTTCTTCCAGAGGACCTGGGATTGGTTCCCAGCACCCACATGGCAGCTCACAACCACCTCTAACTCTAGTTCCCAGGGATCCAAAGCCCTCTGGTCTCCTTGGGCACCAGACAGGCATGTGGTGGTGCGCAGACACACACAGAGGAAAACACCCATACACATAAATAAAACGTTTAAAAGGGGTGGTGGGAGGCCATTTAGATCTGATTAGACACTTTCCCCTACATGTGAGACTCATTTATTATACTTAAACAGCATTTCCAATCATCTTCATTATAATGCACAAGATTCCTATCAGACATGTGAAAGGTTTCTGTTATTCAAACATTTCTTTAGAATGTAGACATACGCATTTCATAGATAATAGAAAACAAGTGTAAATGTACCTTAAGAATACAAAGGATGAGTAAACAGCTCAGATTTAGAAAGCTCACTTCTTTTGAGTAAAGTTTAACAAAAGTACATTGTTCAACTGAATACTAAAGTTCTTAGCAAATGGTTTTATACTTTATACTCAGCACTGGAAAAAGCCGTGACTGAGATTCTGCTACATAGAGACTCTACATGAATCATTGTACAGGCTTAAAGAAAGACAATAAATTATAGCCCTCTTGTCCCAACAAGCCACCTCTCAAACCATTGTTTTTGTGACCTTGTTTATAGCTTAGAGAGTTTGAACAGATTTAAGCGTGTTGCTAGGCAACTAGCTCCGGAAGCATAACGTATTTCCTTCAACATCCCAGCCCATTCTTTTTTATCATCTTCATACCTGATGGAAGAAAAAAACAAGATACAATAAGCAGCCTTTAATGAGAGCCTTTTATGAGTTTCTTCGTGTTCAATATAAAAAATGGGGTGTCTGGGGGGATCCCCACTGCTTCCTGCTAGACAGGGTGCCTCGCCTGGTAAGTAGCAGTTGAATTCCTTTCAAAGTATGCCCACTGTGCATGAGCATATACCTGGACCCTGGCCATTGAATTGGAATTGGACTGTCCAGAAGAAGTAACGGACAGCTGAGCAGCTCATCATCCACCGAGGGACTGGTGAAGATTGCTGGTGAAGAGCCAGGAAGCAAACTCTTGTGAGGGAGAACAGGGGGCAGGACTTAGCCTGGATTGCGGTTTCAGTAGTTCCCACCTACTGGTGCGTCATATAGCACTCGATCCAGGGTTGACCCCTTCCCCTCTGCTGTTGAGGGCTGTTCTTAGACTATGCCCTTGCCTCTGATTAAGAACTGATGGTCTTCATCTCTGAGGATTCAAGGCTACAAGGATACAATTTGTATTGCCTTAAATGTGTGCTTGACATCGTACTGGAATTTGAGGGCAGCCTGGGTTATAGGATAAGATTCCCATCTCAAAATACAATGGAAATGTATTTCGCACATGACAACAGAAGGGTTGATAGGTTTAGAGTGTGGACTGCTGAGGTATGTTTTTGTTTTTGTTTTGTCCTTTTGTGTGGACACACAGGTTCCCTAGGAGGCAGTGCACAAGTGAACAGCCACCTGTCCCTAGGTCAATAGCACTCAGTTTATAGAGGACACTTGCCAATCACTCAGAGAGGGCTTGTTACAATTGTTGACTCCCACTGCCCAAAGGTCAGGCCTGAGAATCTGCGTTTTTAAGCCTTTATTTTTATTTTATGTGTATGAGCATTTTCCCTGCATGTATGTCTGTGTATCATGTGTGTGCAGTGCCTGCGGAGGCCAGATAAGGGAGTTGGATCTCCTGGGACTGGAGTTAAAGATGGTTGAGAGCTGCCGTGTGGGTGCTGGGAATCAAGCGTGGTCCTCTGGGAAGGGCAGCCTGTTCTCTTAACCTCTGAGCCACCTCTCCAGCTCTGAGAATCCATATGTCTAGCAAACCCAGCTGTTGTTGACATTACTTTGAGAACTGCTACAGTAATCACAAGTTCTTGAGTTTGGCTGCATGATGGAACCCCTGGAGATGCTAAAAAAAAAACACTCCTGTCTGGTCCCTCCCCAGAGACCGAGTTGGTCTGATGTGTGACCTAGGGTTTTTGAAAACTCAGAAAGTACTGCAACAAAACTTGAGACTAAAAAGTGACTGTCATTTGTTCTAGACCCAAACCAGCAGGTGCTCTATTCCCTGCTGGTGGGCTGCAGGGTGGATAGACTAAATGTAAGTGTACCAACCTATCAACTAGGAGTCTTGTTAAAATGCCACTTCTGATTCAGGAGGTCCCAGGTGGGGTCTGGGAGTCTGTGTCTCCAAGCAGCTCCAAGGGATGCTGCTATTGCTGCTGCTGCTGCTGCGGCTGTTCTACAAGCCCTACTCTGGTGAGCAGGACACTGATCCAGCCTTGGGAGTGGGGCTGGCCTTGAAGCTGATGGGAGAGCATGATCGTGGCTGATTCAAGGGGAGTATGCAGCCTGGACTCACTTGGGCTGTCCTTAGGCACCCAAGACCCCCTCTTGTAAGTCAGACATCAAGCACAGTGCCTGGGCTGGCTGCAGGAACCATTGAAGAATCCTGATGGTGGCCTGTCAATCACTAGACGCCCTGCACAAGACTGTGGGCTCCAAGTAGACTTATGCTCCTGTGACCTCTGGGATGTAGCTTGGTTTCCAGTTGATATTTACTGTACCTGACACTATGGTAAAAGTGTTCCTTGCCCTTTAAAAAACATTCTTTGACTAAAATAGTTCAGTTGAGTAACCACTGCATACTTGGGAGAATTGCCCAGCAGCTGTCTGGGTGGTAAAGTGGATTGCTACTTTCATTTTTTTTTTCTTTTTAAACAAGCATTTACTATCTGAATCATCAAATGGTTGGAAGAATAAATTAGACTTAATGAACTCGTGAACTCATTTCTTCAGTACTGTTTTCTTTCTTTTTAAAAAATAATTTAAAAATTATTATTTTTAATGTGTATTGGTGTTTTGGCTGCATGTATGTATGTCTGTGTGAGGATGTTAGATCCCCTGGCACCGGAGTTACAGATAGTTGTGAGCTGCTGTGTGGGTGTTGGGAATTGAACCTGGGTCATCTGGAAGAGCTGTCAGTGCTCTTAACCGCTGAGCCATCTCTCCAGCTTCAAGTGCTGTGTTTTCTTAGGAGATGAACTACTCTGAAGGAAAGTAAACCACTCTGCCCTACTGAGTCACTGGACCATTACACTCTTACAGCTAGGATCGGGCAGAAAAGCTCAGCTGTCCTAACTCACTTTACAATTGAAGAAACCTGCCTAGGGCTGGAGAGATGGCTCAGCAGTAAAGAGCACTGGCTGTTCTTCCAGAGGGACCCAGGTTTGACTCCCAGCACCCACATGGTGGCTCACAGTTGTCTGTAACTCCAGCTCCAGGGGATCCAATGCCCTCTTCTGACCTCCAAATGCATCAGATATGCATACAGGCAAAACACCCATATACATAAAATAACATTTTTTAAAATTAAAACAACCACAAACCAAGAATCCATTCTACATGAGTTCTTTCCTTAATCTCACAGTGAACCAAATCACAAGCTGTACTTGATCAATACGTGGCATATTCAAAAGTTCAGCAATGCTTGAAGTCTATAGTTTACCACTGAGAAGTAACTTGCATGATGGGAAAAATCTGGCTTATTTACTGCAAACTTGCTTATCAGTGATCTGATTTAATACTTGGGTCAAAGAAGAAGACTGAGGAAGACTTACTTCCATATGTCATTGACTTCAGTGGGCGCAAACTCTTTGGATTCCAGTTGAACCATCGCGAAACCGCCGATGGCATACAGGGATCCGGCCAGGCTCACCAGACTGATGGAGCTTCTTTCTTGAGGAAATTCCGTCATCACTTCCCATCTAGGTATTTTATTGAAAATACAGTCAACATAAAATGTACAGACATACACCATTTTGGTGTAATTTTGTTATTTTTAAAGGGTGTGTGTGCATGCATGTACACACATCCACAAATAGGTATAAAACTTGTTGGAGCCCACTAGGTTTCCTAGTGGCTGTACCCAGCAGGAGTGTGTAAGAGGTAGATTGGAACTTGGGCCTGGGTACCAGGTGACTGTAACTAGCAGGGGGAGGTCTTTTGTTCCACCCCTTGGCATTGTTATAAATAGACCTTTGGAATAAGTTCTGGGCCGGTGGATAAGGATCCAGGCCCACTCGAGTCTATCCTGTGTTTCTATCTGTTCTCTCTCCATTCTCTATTTTTTATTCCTCATTCCTCAAGAGTTCCTGGGGTAAGTAAGTGTGGGGGTTGGTCAGCTACAAAACTAAAACACAGAGGGTTTATAGTTTCGTGTGCACGTTTACACTTTTTTTTTATTTTAGACAGGGTTTCACTATGTAGCTCAAGAGATTTGTCTGCCTCTGCCTCCCTAGCACTGCCAATCAAAGGCGTGCCCCACATCGTCCAGCAGAGTTAAGCATTTTGTACTGGAGCATTTACCCCTATTATCCAGTCTTCAGGAACATCATTTTTATTTATTACTTAAGTTTAGTTCCTTGAAAATTCTTTGTGATTTGCAGATATCAAAATCATTTTGAAATCATATGTATTTGGTTTCTCAAAAAGGTTATAACACTGCTCTACTTTTTTCAACACTAATGCAGGAATACAAAACATATATACTCACCCAACTTGTGTAAGCTCAAAAATTTAGAAAGGCTAGTTTTATATAAAAATATCAGTCAAGTATCTTTTCACATTAATCCAAAAACTTAAAAGTAAAAAAAATTAAGAAATTCATAAAGCACTCATCATTTATGAGTGTTAATTGTTAACAAGTGAAAATATTTTAAATTTTTATTTGACTTTTCGAGGCAGGGTTTCTCTGTGTAGCCCTGGCTGTCCTGGTTCTTACTCTGTAGACCAGGCTGGCCTCGAACTCCAGAGATCCACCTGGCTCTGCCTCCTGAGTGCTGGGATTAAAGGCATGCGCCACCATTGCCCAGCCAAAAATACCTTTTAATTTTTAAACTACATGTTCCCCATCAATTCTCTTAAGACATGTATACTCATCTTTGTTCATACAGCTTTTCAGAGATAATAATGCTTTTGCTAAGTGACTAAATGTATAAAGTTAGTGGAGAGTCAGGCAAACTGTCAGCATTAACTCATGAGTCATACATTCCAAATGACAAATACATGGTGTGGGGAGCTGGAAACACTTCCTCTTTCACCTGAGGCTCTCTGGCTTTCCTTTCCCATGCCTTAGAAGGAGTAATTGCCACCAAACACAACAACTAAATGTACAAGACTCACACACTGTAGCAAAGCAACTCACTTATTGGTCTTGAGGTCGAACGCTTCAACCGATGCTGAAAGACCATCCTCGGTGACCCCTCCTGCGATTACAATTTTGCCTTTATGGATCGCCACTCCAAACATGGAACGAGGGGTCTTCATCGGAGCCAGATCTTTCCAGTCTCCCTTTTTTGGGTTGTAGATAAACACCCTGTTTGTACACTTTCTGTGAACATAAAAAGACAACAAATGTTCCTTTTAGAATCTTCTTTTTGTGAAAGCAACTTTAATAATCTGGTTTTGTTTCTATGGAATACATAGTACTTCATTTAAAGGATTCTGGGACTGTCTGGGGCACGGGATGTTGTTTAGAGGCAGAATACTAATGAAGGATGTGTGAAGCACCGAATTCAAACCCTGAAAAAAATTTTTTCCACTGTGTTCAATCTTGTCTACATAAGATCCTATATTTACAAACCACTGTGACTATAGAGTATATAAGTAATCATGTAAGGTGATGAATTATGAAAACAGCTTTATATGCTAAATACCATAAAACATTTAGCACTTGGACTCATCCAAATTATTCTCAGGATTGATCTTAGGGTTTCTTTTTCCTTTCTTTCCTTCTTTCTTCCTTCCTTCCTTTCTTCCTTCCTTCCTTCCTTCCTTCCTTCCTTTCTTTCTTTCTTTCTTTTTTTTCTTTCTCTTTTCTTTTTTTTTTTGTCAGGGTTCTGTGTGGTCCTGACTGTCCTGGAACTCACTCTATAAACCAGGCTGGCCTCAAACTAGAGATTCTCCTGCCTCTGCCTCCTAAGTGTTGGCATTAAAGGTGTGCGCCACCACCTGGCTTGGACCTTAGGGTCTCTTAAAGTTGTTCATAACTGGTCAACAGTTCTGGATTCCCAGTAGTAATCAGTTTGGTAAGGCCAAGAAACAAAAAAAAACCCTATTGTGAGAATAATTTTTCTTAATCTGAAAAAATACTAGACATAAGCATTTCCTTTAAGACTTGACTGTGGCAAGGCTGGAGAGATGGCTCAGTGGTAAGAGCACTGCTGCTCTTCCAGAGGACCCAGGTTCAATTCCCAGCACCACATGGTGAATCACAATCATCTGTAACTCTGGTTCTAGGGGACGCAATGCCCTTCTGGCCCCCAAAAGGGACCAGGCACATACATGGTACACAGACATACATGACACAAAAATACCCCCACACATGAAATAAATATAAAAAAAAAAAAAAACAAGACTCGACTATGGCAAGGTCTTGGAAAGATCAGAATAGAGAATCATATTCACTAGGGCCATTCAGAGCTTCCCCACCCCGTCCTTGGGATTGGCTTCAAGCCTTCCGTGTTCTAAGTGCTATGGAGCCACAACCCCAGCCTCAGCCCCTACTTTTAGCTAATAATTCATTTCAAAGTTCTTGACTTTGACATTTACTAAGCAATGCTGTCTAGGTAATGAGATTCTCAAGATTAATACATTATTAGTGGCAGACCTGAATGCTTCTTATTGACATATTGATTTTCTGATTACTAATATTATCTGAAGGAAATAATTTAAATCATTGTGGCAGAATTCCAATGTTTCTAAAGTCATAACACACTGAATAGAGATTGTTCATTCCTTTACTTAGAGAAAAAGTCCAAATTAAGAGTGCGTTTACTATATATTTCTTATATATATTCTTAATTATTCACTTGATGGAAATAGCAAAGATTATGGAAGAGATTTAATTTCAGGATATACTATCTGTGAATATGGAAAGATAGAATAAAAATCATTGCATGTTAGGTCACATCTCCTGTGTTGTATTTTGTCATTTTAATTGGATAAAACTAATTCTAGAATACAGAGCTCTTTACTTGACACAGAAGTTCATATATGACTTTCTTCCTACTATGCCTATATATCTTTTGTTTTTTGTTACTGTCTGTTTGTTTGTTTGTTTGTTTGTTTTGAGACGGGGTCTTGCTCTGTTACCTAGATGGTCTGGAAATCCTGGGCTCACGGGGTTCTCTGGCCTCAGCCTGGGACTACAGGTCATGCCACTGTGCCTCACGGTACCTTAGAATTCAGAATTTTGGTTACTTTTCCATGGTTGGACAGCTCTATTAATAATTAGCCGGGACAAATGATAAACCAAGTAAGGAAGGGTACGTTTTCTAGGATGGGAGATGTCACGCTGTAGGCAAAAGATGATCATTTTATTAGATGGGTTTCTGACTTAACTGACCTTGGGAGAGCACTCTCTGAGATATAAGATCGTTTTTTTCCTAACTAATGACCATCTGTCTAGAAGCCAAGATAAGTTAATACATGAAATGTAGCCTGGTTTTCTCACAAGGGACTAGACAGAAGCAGTGAGTGGGAGACCTGGGAGGGAGTAAGTCACCAACATGTTGCTGGGGAAATAAACTGCCCTCTTTTTAATTACTGTGCTTTTCCGTTTCAAACTGATATAAATTCTCTCCTATGCACATAAAGTACAAATCCACATTTTCTGTTTAGTATTTGGCTAATGGCTAAAAAATATGTTGAAGCTGGGTGGTGGTGGTGGTGGTGGTGGTGGCTGCAGCGGCGGCAGTAGTGGTGGCGCACGCCTTTAATCCCAGCACTCGGGAGGCAGAGGCAGGTGGATCTCTGTGAGTTCCAGGCCAGCCTGATCTACAGAGTGAGTTCCAGGGCAGCCAGGGCTATACAGAGAAACCCTGGATGAGCACGTTGAAAATTTTTAGCCACTGGGGCTGGAGAGATGGCTCAGCAGGTAAAGGCACCTGCCCCTTCAGCCTGATGACCTGAGTTCAGTCCCCAGATCCCTCTTGGTGGAAGGAGAACCAGCTCCTCAAAGTTGTCCTCTGACCTCCACATGTGTGCTGTGGGAAGTGGACCCCCACATTATATATACATGAACACCAAAAATAACAAAATAAAAAAAATTAAATGTTTTCTACTTATAGTTAGAATAAGAAAGCCTACTGGTCTTAACGTAGTAAAAATGTGGTTATAAAGTAGCTAAATAAAAGACTGACTGTACTCCTAGATGCTGCTAGTCTCCTATTAGGATGCTCATGGTTAAGGTATTGTGCTCATCTGGCAGTGTGTGACATTCCTATCTATTTGGTCTAGTGACTTGAAAACATCCTTTTTTTTTTTTTTTCAAAAACCATTACGATGTCCCCTAATAACCTCAAAAATATATTTGCAGTTTTTAATCTGCAAAATGTGATGTGAGAGCCAAGTCCCATTTCAGTATGTAGTCTGAAAAAAAAAAAGGGCAGAAACTCTTGCAATATTCACATTGCATATAAATCAAAAGGCACCTTTAGGGCACTTACTTGTCGTCTGTCTTCCCGCCTAGACAGTATATCATCCCATTATGTGAGATCACATTATGGCCATAAACTTTAATAGGAAGATTTTTCACTTCACTCCATTTTGCAGCCCTGAAATTAGATGATAATAGAATTCATGTTCCAGCTTGTGCAAATACGAATTTGTTGTCAGCATGCTTAGGGAACAGGAATGTTATAGGAATATTATGTTAACTTACACAGGATCATAGCATAAGACGGAGTCTAGGGAAGCCTCTGTCTGAAGGTCTTTGCCGGCAACCACATAGATTTTGTCATCCACCTCTCCCAGACCAAAGAGACACCTGGCTGATGGTAGAGGCGGAAGTCCGACCCACTCAGATGTTATGCTATCAAGCTGCAAAAAAAAAGAGTTATGAAAATGGTAGAAAAATGTTACCAGGTGTAACTAAAAAGCACACAATATTTCATGTATTGTTTAAATTTTACAGAGACGGTCTAAGATCTTGTAAAACTACAATCCTAAAGCATCATATTTTAGCTCAGAATTACTAAAAAGAATGAGAAAATCTCCTTGGCCTATGAAAAATACAGCCCCCCCCCAAAAAAAACCCAAGACATCAAGAAAGGAAAGAGAATAAAATAGAATTGTTAGCTTCGTTAGAACTGTGCAGTCTCTTGTTAAATTTTCTTCTGAAATTGCCTTGTTCAGTTTTGAAGCAAGGAATCTTAATACTTTTGGGACACTGGGAAAGACACGTCTGTGGCAGGGGTCACAGTCCATGGATGGCCCCTGGATGCTATATTTAACACACCCCCAAAGCCAGCACTCGGGACAGCTGGACTTGTCGCTCAGTCCACAGACAACTGAGAGTCTGGACAGTATCACTTTTCTGTTTTTTAAACATGGCTAGGTTCCCTGTGTTTTATTGTTTTTGATACAGGAAAATACTCATTTCAATACCCTCATTTTGAGTAGAGTCACCTTAAATATCCTGCTTCTGGTTTATGCTAAGAAGTAACCCGGCTTGCAGCCAGCCCTGCGACAGCCCTGCTAGTGCCACACTCTGGTGATTCTAGCCTGGCTGGCTTTACTTTCTAAAATCTGAATGCAACTCCTTTTTGAATTTTAGGGCAACACTGTCAAGGAAACTCCTGAGTGGTGTGGCTGCAGCTCCCAGGCAGCAGAAGAGAAAAGCATCAAACTGAGATTCACGCAAACCTAGTGTAGCCAGGAATGGGAAAGACTGGGGTAGCGGTGGTAGTGACATGGAGGGACATCTGTGGAAGCCTTTCTGTTTCTGGTCTAGTAGTGCCGGTCAAAGGAAGTACTGAGACCAAACGACATGCCATGACATGGGTCAATCGTTGTGTGCGCAGTGTTGGCTTTGCAGACACTCATTTCAGCATCTAGATTGTGACTATATAATGTTTACACTCTTGGGAAAAAAAAAAAAAACTTTAGTCAAGAAGGTATCACAGGGCTCAGTGGGGGGGGATTCCATGTGCAAGACCCGAGGTTTGATTCCTAGCACAGCCACAGGTGGGGTGGGGAAAGTACTGTGTAAAAGAGTTGAGACCACAACAAACATCGATGGGAAGCTGACTGTGAAGGGTTTTGCACAAAATGCTCCGACAGGAAATCTCATTTGGTCTTCTGGGTTAGGCGCTTCATCATCTGTATTACAGATGAGAGGAAACTAAGGAAACTAAGTCACAGAGATTAAATCACTTGCCCAACTTCACGGGGCTTTTCAGGTGGTTTTGAATACCACGTTGTCTAAAACTATAGTGTTTTGTTGTTTGTTTGAGACTGGGTTATGCAGCTTGGGTACTTTTTTTTTTTTTTTTTTTTTTTTTTTTTTTTTTTTTTTTTTTTTTTTTTTTTTTTTAATGGACCAACAGCTACCACAGTCCCAAACCTGAGGGCCCAGTTCCCATAGAGACTGCAGTCCCTACCTTGGTCTCTTAGCATGGAAGCACTTTCAACAGCAGATAGATGATCAGTAGGTTGCCAGTCAGCCCCTTTAGCGGATGAGTTCTCTAGATATTTAACCCTTCCAGATCCCACTTTCCTCATTGTTAAAATTAGGGTTTATACCTAGAATATCTCAAAGCTTAGTGCGGTCTAAAACTTGATGACTCTATTAATTCCATGGAGGGGGAAACAAATCTTAATAAGGCCCCAAATTCCCATAGTCTATTTGCAGCATATAACAAATATCAATATTTGATCATTTATAATATCAGAGTTAAGTTCACTTAACACATGCAACCAAGCAGAAAAACACAAAACCTGAGATTCTCATACAAAGCTCTTGTCTATGGCTTTAATTCAGGCCTCTTGTTCTAGGTTTGTGCCTTTTAGAAGTGACAAGGGAGTTGTGCCCTTCCAACTCTGTGTACTGTTTTGGTGGCTCATGCTTAGACTGGTAATCTCACTTGGAAACTACAATAAAGGTAAAAGGAAGTAATAGGATGGACAGAATAAAGGTTACAATGAGTACTTAAAAATAAGGAGAGTGTGGGCTCTGGATATATTTTTAAAAGGTGTGTGTGTGTCTGTGTGTGTGTGTGTGTGTGTGTGTGTGTGTGTGTGTGCAAACTCTAATAATGAGCTAGGTCCTTACCCTGATAGTCAATATACTAATATTAAATGGAATAAAGCCTGCAGGAGTATTAGAGAATTATTCTATCTGTAACTGTTCCTTGAATCTCTGATTATATATCTGTCTGTCTACTTCGTGCCTACCTATCCATTTGTGTTTTTGATAGTTTTCACTTTCTAGATATATTTACAATTGTTTTCATTGGATTTGCCCTTTCTAAAGCTAATCTGAATTTGAAATTAGGGCTTAGGGAAATTTCTGGGCCACATTCAAATGCTTTTGCTAGAACTGGAACTTAGAAAATGAAGAAACATAATTAGTATATATTATTGCTCTGTTTTGTTGAGATTAGAAGAGTTGGCGAAAGGTAGTAGTCTGTGAATGTATGGTATGCTGTGTACTTTGAGAGCATGCAGTGACTGTGGTATGATATTCTACACTTGCTTATCTCTGCCCTTTCCAATTTAAGTGCCCCCAAACCCCAGGCTACGATTAGCTATGACCTAAACAAATTCTTACTGAGCTAACCACAAGCTATGAAGTATTGATATCGGCAACACTGGAGGTGCCCGTTAAGTCACCCAGTGAGTCATAAGCGGCTAGGTACAGCCTATTGATGAAACAAATTCTCCTCAAATAAACTAGAAAGAGTCGCTTAGTGAAGGATGATTTGCTTTCCTGGAAGTTTTATGGTTACATCAAACAGATAATTAAGTTATAGTAATATCTACCTCCAACTCTGATCAAATAAATGTAATATCATAAGCAACACCTTCTAAATGAAATATAAATAGTGATGCTGGTGGAGGTTTTTTCCCCTCAGGTAATCTAAAGTGTACAGAATATGTCCAAGAGTCCTTTCTTTTTCATTAAAATCTTTTATACAGTAACAAAAAATAAGAAACGAATGCTACTTCCCCAAACCTCCTATTAGAAGGAAGAAGGTAGAAAAACAGACCAATCCCTACTTCCTGGCAGTGTATAAGGCACTTTGGTAAAGGCAAATAACTCTGTTTAGGAAAAGATCCTAACCTATTTGAAGAACTAGAGTTACCGGCAGCTGTACAGCATTTAGGGTCAAAGACTGAAGAGAAAATCTCGAGTGTGAGTTAGATATCAAGACTTCCTTCACTATACCTTTTACTAAATATTAAGTCAAACTGAGTATTTCTGCCCAAACTCTTTTAAGTCTCCAAGTGTAAGAAAGCACTACGTAGGCAGCCCCCCCACAAATTCACAACGGGCTAACAGCTTTCTTACCTGGAAGAAGTATGACTGCAAGGGCTGATCTTTATTTTCTTCATCCACATACAGTCCTCCCACCACGTAGACCTGATTTTGTTGGGTAACAATACTGGAATGATTTCTGGGGATCTGCTCTGCCAGGGCAGTAAGGTAGCATTCGTTTTCCGTGGGGTCATAAGCCACAGCTGCTGTGTCATTGACCAGGAGGATGAGATCTTTAACGAACATGCCATGTCTGGGAATATCATTCAGGTAACCAGGAAGTAAGTCTTCGTCACCAACATCACCATTCACCTCGCCTGTCCCTGCCTTCTCTGCATTTTTGTTAGGTTCCGGGAGCTTGCCTGCGAAAGCATCTTTTAGAACTTTGATTTTTTTCTGGACTTCTGGGTTGCTTTTAATTATGTCATCCTTCTCGACATGATCTTTGAAGTATTTTTCCGTCATCAGGCGAAAACGAATACAATCAAACACTTCACTGAGATTTTTCGCCCTGTTCTCTTTGTCTGTCCGCACCCATTTCATCACTGCCTCAAACACTACTTCCTCCTTTTCGACATTGAGACTGTCATTTGAAATGACCGAGATCAGTTCCTGCGGAGACAGCTGCATGAAGTCTTCCTCCTTACAAATCTGCACAAAGCGATCTGACACAAACTCCCGGGCAGAAATGGCGAGTCTCGGGCAGTCAAGAAGAAGCCCCAATCTTAGGATGGCCAGACAGTTACCGGGAGCCAGTCTTTTCTGAAGGTAAGACACACAGACGGTGAAGACTGAGGGGATCTGGAAGCGGCTGGACAGGGCAAAGATGTCTTGCACATTTCCGTCATTGAGATCGATACTGGCAGAGTACAGATATTTGATGATCAAATCCAGGATAGCAGGATCCACGTTATCTAGCACTACCTCCTTTTTTTTCTCCTCCTCAATTTCAGACAAAAAATACTCACGGAAGTAAGGACTACAAGCAGACAGTATCAGTCTGTGGCAAGGAAGACTTTTGTCACCTGCTTTTAAGGTGCAATCGATGAATTTTTTCTCTTCCAGGAGATCTTTTAGACCATCCTGAAGAAGGGTGGATTGGTAAAGCCGGAGTTCCTCTGCAAGCTCCCGCTGGGAATCCATTCTGTGAGGAACCTGGGTAAGGAAGGGGACACTGAGGGTCTTCGCTCCTTGCTGCACACAGGTCTAGCTGTAAAAAGGCGGATCGGTGTGCTCTGCGCGGCCTGAAGCCTCTGCAATTTAATCCCACCGGCTAAATATAGACTCCAGCTCTAAGGACGGGAATTTAGGAGAGCTGGTTTGGAAAGGAGACTTGTTCAGCTGTCTGAGATTGAAAGTAACAACTGGGACTTCTGGTCACTAAGGAAACTGCTAAGAAACAAGGCATTCAGGTGAAGTGGAAGGCTTTGAAATATAGAAAGCCTTGGAATATATGTTAATAAAGGGCATCCACAAGAAAGTGCTTACTGAAATAACAGAAAAATGGATCATAAAAATGAGTCACTCCTCTAAAAATGGCCTAGTGGCAAGCTACTTGGCTGTCTGAATTAATGATGCCAAGGTCAAGAATATGAGGTGAGTTCATTTCAATTCTCATAAGCTATGAGTCCAATGATTTAAAATGTTAAAGCGCATAATGTTATTTTCTACTCAGAATTTTCTTTTTCAAGGAGGAAACATAAAGATTTTTATGTACTTAACAGTTTTATATAACCTTTTAAATGATACCTCCATCATAACTGAAATAACAAATGCAGAGAAACTTAATTTTCTAAAATATTCTAAATTATCTTTATTTTTAGGTAGGAAAACTATAATTACCACTGAATTATCAAATTCATTCATACTCTGTCTTGCCATATAAGGGATATGAACGGACAAACAATAATACAAAAAAGTAAAATAATAATAGTTAAGTCTTTGGGGAAAGAAAAGACCTATGTACCTATGACTACTGGGAATATTTTGTAACTTTAAGGGCCAAAAAGGTCCTTTCATGAAATAAAAAGTTAAAAAATAGAACAGATGCAACCCTCTGAGAAAAATGTTATCCCCAGAGAGAGTAAAATCAGCCTGTGCTGCTGCATCATCTAATATATATATGTACATATATATTATATATATTTATATATAATTTAGAAAGCAGGCCTTGTTTAAGAAAACATGATATTGGAGTCTACTTTATGGTGCTGGTAACAATGGAATACCATACGGAATGAAGATGCGATTTAAAGAACTCAGCCAGGCATTGTGGCACACACCTGTAATCCCAGCACCTGTGAGGTGGAGTAGGAAAATGACCAACTGCATAGTGAACTCAAGGCCAGCCTGGGCTATGTGAGACCCCGTCACCTCTCCCAAGGGTCCCTTCGCTTCTATCTAGATGGTATTGTAGACTTCTTCCATGAAGTCCTTTACTCCACAATCATGATCACATTCTGAACTCAGTAGAGCTACAGAGATGCTAGAGTTCCAAGGGCTGGTGTTCTTAAATGTGCCCCGCAACGTAAGCTCAGTGAAGACCCGGCTTTGGTGTTGTAGGTCTGTGTAGTCAGTCTATACAGTCCCCAGGCCTCATGGATGCTCCATGAGTATTTGTCGAAGGAGCAAACACTCCCAAATCAGGGACTTGCGTATTTCAAGCTTTACGGTGTCTCTCTGTAAAGGGCTTCTTCTTTTCGTTTACCCCACAGTGGGTGGGTGACACTGCCAGCTGCTACAGTGACGACAGCTGACAGGGAGAGAGCTCAGAGGTTCTTGTTCCATTTATAGATGTCATTAAAGGTGTGACCACTCTGGACAGGGCTGACAGCTGCTCCCCTTGTTTCAACAACAAATGATTCATTTCTCTCCACATGTAACACCTAACATTTGAAAAGATCAGTGAGTCAGCTGCAAACACCAGGGTGTGACGTTTGAGGTGATTCCTTGCTTGTGAACCAGTTTATAGTCTCGCTTGCTTGAACGGCAGTGAATGATGTTTATGGAAGCATTTTATTGTGATCTCTAAATACTGGTTATTATGACTCCATCCCTTAAGCATGGAGAAATCTTTTTCCATTTACATGAACAAACCCATACGTAGTATTTTTTTCAGCAATTTTTAATGAATCAGGGCAGCACTAGGTTGTACTGTGTATTTGTCTATGGTTGTACATATTATTACGTCTTATTTTAAATGGATTTGTGTTCATTCCTTTCTCACTAATGACAAAGGGTGCCTTTGGCTAAGTACAATTATTTGTTGAAAGATTCCATAAATTTTCTTTAGACTGCCACTGTAGCCAAAACAACTGAATGATGTCAGTGAGGTCCAAAAAACATTATCTGAGAAATCTTCAAAGGAGCCTCAATGAATACAAATAAGGAGATAGTCAATGAGTGGACAACATGATTTCCTTATAAAGCAAATGCATTCTTGTCAAAACCACCGTAATACTATTTACAGACTAGCATTCTGTAGCTAAAATTATTAGTTTTTACAAAAATAAGCCCCTAAAAATGATGTGTTTAAGAATTGCAATTTGGGATGCCTCAGGCAGATCTTTGTGAGTTCAAGGCCAGCCTGGTCTACATAGTGAGTTCTGGGACAGCCAGAGCTGCAGAGTGAGACCCAAAAGCAAACAAACAGAACTGTAATTTGTATTAGAGTCTTACATTTACAGTCCTGTGATAATATATTTAAACAAGACTTGTAGTTAAGAAGTATTTGGTTATTTCTTGAGCTGGGCAGTGGTGGCGCACACCTTTAATCCCAGTGCTCCAGAGGCAGAGGCAGGCGAATCTCTGTGAGTTCAAGGCTAGCTTGGTCTACAGAGTGAGTTCCAGGACAGCCAGGACTATACAGAGAAACCCTGTCTCAAAAAAATATAAAATATAAAATAAAATAAAATAATAAAAGAAGTATTTAGTTATTTCTTAAGAATGATTTTTTAAAAATAATACTTTCAAAACATTAAGTGGTGCTGAATAAAATCTTTATTAAATCCAACATGATATAGTCACTTAATATCTGTAAAGTGCTATTTTACAAGTATTAGGTACAATATAAACATTTACAAACCAGATACATTTCAGTTACAATTTTGAATATAATTTTTAGAAAACTGCCAGTTTTCTAAAATTAAGAAATTTTTCCTTAGTTATTAAAAGCTTTTCTTAAAATATAAAATATAAAAGCTATACTGTAAAAACTATTCCATGCCTAGAGTAGGCAAGTGGTGTCTTTTAATCTTGAGATATATTTAAATAGAACTCCAGCTCAACTCATGACTTCCCAAAGTCCCTGCAGTGTGAAGCCATCCTTCAGTTTCTCTATTGCAAGCCCCAGCTCTTCTGAAAACACAGGTTCTCGGTCTTGTTGCTTTGGGGAAGGCAAGAAGATGAGGTGGGAATGGAAGATGGGCAAGGAAGAGGAAAAACAAGAAATGTTTCGCTAAGTTAGTGACTGCTAGATGCTGCAATATTGAAACTCAAAAAAACAAAACAGTAACAACAACAAAAACTGTAGGTAAAATGTCCTTACCTTATTTCCATCAGCAAAATAAGCCTGTAAGATAGAGAAAATGATATTTCACAAGCTTCATACAAACTAAATCAGGGTCTAAGGAACAGGTAGTTAATTTTCAGAATGATTTGGTAACTAAGTCTAGTTCACATTTGGTTACTGTGCATCTAATAGTTCCTCTACCTACATCGATGCCATCAACACTTATTTCTTACGGTGGTACAGGCCCTTAATCCCGGCACTCGGGGAGGCAGAGGCAGGTTAGAACTGTGTCTGAGTGAGAAGCCAGACCGTGAGACCCTGTCTTTAAAACAGAACAACAACACATTTTACACTTCTTGTGCCAGTATTAATGTCTGTAAGAGTTGTGCTTCACGCGTTAAGCAAACAGGCTTTATAACTGATGTACCGCACTGTTCGCTTGAAAGGAAACAATGTTTTTGGAGCTTTAAGATGACTTCTCTGCTTCTGCTTTAGCAGATGGTGGCAGAGGGGCTGGAGAGATGGCTCAGCGGTTAGGAGCACAGGCTGCTCTTCCAGAGGACCCGGGTTCAATTCCCAACACCCACATGGCAGCTCACAACTCTCTCTAACTCCAGTTCCAGAGGACCTGACACTCACAGCAAAACATGAATGCACATAAAAACAAACAAACAAAAACCCCAAAACAATTCCCAGCCTCCACATGGCACCTTTGTAATCCAGCTCCAAGTGATCTGACACGCTCACACAGACATACATGCAGACAGAACACCAATGCACATAAAAATAAAAAGAAATAAATCATTAAAAAAAAAAAAAAAAACCAAGGTAATCACCTAGAACTGGGCATGGTGGCACATGCCTTTAATCCCACCCAGCACTCTGGAGGCAGAGGCAGGCAGATCTGAGTTCAAGGCCAGCCTGGTCTACAGAGTGAGTTCCAGGACAATCAGGGCTACCCAGAGAAACCCTGACTCAAAAAATAAAAAAACAAAGAAACAACAATAACAAAATCAACCAAACAACCAAACAAAAAAGTGTGGTGTCTGAAATCCCAGCACATGAATTTGGAGATTTGGAGGCAGGAGGGTCAAGAGTTCAAGGCCAGGGGCTGGAGAAATGGCTCAGCAGCGAAGAACATGTAGTTTAATTCCCAACTCACAGCAGCCGGCTCACGACCATCTCTAACTCCAGCTGCGGTGGATGTGAGGCCTCTGGCCTCCATGGGTACCTGCACTTATGTGCACATACTAATACACAAACAATTCAATGTAAAATAAATCACAACAACAACAACAAAAAAAAAAAACCACAACAAAACAAAAAGAGACAACCAACCCACCAACCCACCCGGAAAGAAACCAAACCAAAGGAGCACTTCAGTGTATCAGTATACAGTTCAAGGGTGGTTCATGCCAATTTCACATCTTTATTTGAAACCATTCGTTGCTGGAAGGAAGGTATGTGTTATGGTCAGATTCCTAAGACTGTAGGATATGAAAACATTAGAAAGCATTACTTTATTTATTTATTTTTTTTCAGACAGGGTCTCTCACTAAGTGGCCTTGAACTCAAAGAGATCCACCTGCCTCCACCTCCTGAGTGCTGGGGTTAAAAGCTTGTACTAACACACCCAGCTCATTGGCTAATTAAGAAATGCCTATTTGGAAACAGGGAAGCATACTGCTCAAATACATATCTTTCTAAAATAATGTAAATTAAAGAAAAAAATCATTTTATAAAGATGAATTCTGTAAAGACTTTAAATTATCATAAATCAAATCCTCTAAATAACTGTTCTCAAATTATTTCCTAGGTTGGGAATTTAAAAGTATTCTCACAAAAGAAATTCTCTCACTTTAAAAAAATTTCCCTCAAACTCACATTGTCTCAAGTTTTACAACAGTTTACACAGCTACACCATTATTAGTGAGACATGACTCAGACACACATCACAGAAACTCTACTAGTTCTTTCTGGCGCTCACCACAAAAGCATCCGTGTGATCATCGGAGTCTATTTCCACATCATCTGGAACCTGTTCAACCGTCAGAGCTTCAAGGGGCTGTGGCTGAAAATTAAGGTGTCAGAGTCAATATGGAACAAGTTCTTCTAGAAAAATCTACGGTGAGAACTGCAGATACTTGCAAAGTCACTCTGGAATTCATATTCTATATTAAAACTAATGAGTTGTAAAAGTTAAACGTAAGGTTTTAAATCAAGTCAACATCATCAAAATAATTAAAACAGAAAGGTATATGTATTTAGTGTATTTAGAGAATTTGAGCCAGAGTTTCTCTGTGTAACAGTCCTGGCTGTCCTAGAATCTACTTTGAAGACCAGGCTGGCCTTGAACTCACAGAGATCCTCCTCTGCCTCCTCAGTGCTGGGGTTAAAGGCGTGCGCCACCACCGCCCCACTTTTAATTTTTGAGATATTCTTAAAAGAAAAACCTTATCTTAATTACTTCTCTTTCAGACAGAAAAGGGCTGGTTAGAAAAGGCCACCCTGAAGAACTCAGAAGGCATCTGAGAAGTCAGAGTGGGTGACCATGGCTAGTTACCGATGAGAGCTAGGGTCAAAGAAGATGAGAGAAGAAACGAAAGCTAGAGAGGACAAGTGGAACGCTACCAAAATCTTCTGTGTGCCCTGCATGTGAGAAGGGTCTGTACACGCAGCTGTGAGGAGGATGTATGTACACGCAGCTGTGAGAAGGGTCTGTACACGCAGCTGTGAGGAGGATGTATGTACACGCAGCTGTGAGGAGGGTTATGTACATGCAGCTGTGAGCAGGGTCTGTACATGGAGCTGTGAGGAGGGTTATGCACATGCAGCTGTGAGGAGGGTTATGCACATGCAGCTGTGAGGAGGGTTATGCACATGCAGCTGTGAGGAGGGTCTGTACACGCAGCTGTGAGGAGGGTGTATGTACATGCAGCTGTGAGCAGGGTATGGACAAGTAACTGTGAGAAAAGTGAAGCTAGGTGCCTGGGACCGAAAGTCAGGTTCCAGACTTGCTGACTTTACACCATTCCTCACGCAGGAGCAGCGATCACAATCTGAATGGAAAGGGGGGGATAGGAGTAGGGAAGACTGGGAGAATCAAATTAATATGCAAGATAATGGAGAACATGAAGGAAAGCCCCAAGATTTTGAGCACAGCTACCATTGGCAATACTAGAAATAAGAAACATGCCAAGGCTACGCTCATTTAGCAATGTCCTGTTTGAGGTCTGATACATCTTACTGACTTGGATAATGAAATTATGAAATAACTTATGAAATAAGGAATTCAGTTCTGGGGGGCTGGGGAGACGGCTCAGTGGTTGAGAACCACTGCTGCTCTTTCCGAGGCCTGAGTCTAGTCCTCACTCCAGTGGGCTCACAACCACCGCTAACTCCAGCTCCAGGGGGTCCAACGCTCTCTTTTGGGCTCTGAAGGCACCTGCACACACAAGCATATACCCACACATAAATAATTCATTTGGATTGCCTTATGTAGATCAGCTGCCCTGGAAGTTGCTACGTAAACTATGCTGGCCTCTGACACACAGTTTCAGTCTCCTCAGTGCGGGGGTTAAAGGTATACACCCTGCATATAATAAAATAATTTTTAAAAATGAAAAGAAATTCAGTATCAGGCCAGCAATCTCTCTCCATGGCTTGTTACCAAGCCTGATGTCCTGAGTTTGATCCCAGATCCCCAGATCCTTTGTACGAGAACCAACTCCCAAAAGTTGTCCTCGGACTTCTACACACATATACATACATGCACATACACAAATAATGCGAAACATTCCAATAATTAAAATGTATATTTCTATTATTTGAGATGCTTATCTATGTGACAATATTCAAGAGTATTTAGAAATGAGATAAGTTGACAGTGTTAGGATTAGAAAAGTAGATGTATAAGGCATCCAGAAACATCTAAGTTAAAGAATCTGGAGGGGCTGGAGATGGCTCAGCAGGTAGACATGGGCTGACAAGCATGATGAACTGTCCCTAAACCCTCGTGATAGGAGAGAACTCACTCCTGAAAGTTGTCCTCTGACCTCCACACACGTGCCATAGAACACATCCACGAAATAAATAAAAACCAAAGATGCCAGCCGCTGGAGTAGCCAATGGTATTCCTGAGGAATATGCAGAGAAGGGAGGGTGAAAGGCGGAACGCCTCAGTAAAGTCAGAGGACATGAATAATCCCCACTGCCCAGCCTGCTTCCTGGTCCTCTCTGGCTCCACTCCGTAGTCGAGCTGCAGAAGCAGATGGAAGAGGTAGTGGTTGGGGTATGGTTCAGCAGTCTGAATGCCAGCAAGGGAACTGAGGAGAGTGGATAGGGCTAGACATGGACATTAGGGTGCACACTGGGGCCCCAGCAAGGGTCAGAGAGCAAGGGAACCTGTGATGGAGTGGTCAGTGATGGGACTGCAACGGGGAGCCAGAGGTAGAGCCTGGGGCAAGGGGACCAGTGTAGACAGGATGCTAGTGACAGATCAGATGATGAGGGACAGATGATCAGACCACAAGAAAGCTGATGCGCCAGGAGAGCAGGGATTGGAACCAAACCAGAACAGACGAGGAAGACACGACACTCAAAACATCTCAAAACTAGCTGGGCACAGTTGTGTGTGTCTGAGGTAGCAGCAGTCGAGATGCTGAGTCTAAGGTAAGGCAGGAGCTCCAAGACCAGCGTGGCCAAAACCCCCTAGCTCAAAACCAAGTCGACGGCCAGATAGCAAACACACAGACACCCGTAACATTTCTCCAACCTAGCATGGCAGAGGCACTGACCAACAGGAATGGAGATGGGCCACACTGATGGAGCAGATTCTGGATTTGCTGCATGGGGGGACAGTGGGGAACAGGATGGTGTCCATGAGGCCTTTATTGTCCAAGCTAATGCGGCTGTGGGAGGCCAAACCTAAAGCAGATAGAATGACCAACTCAAATCTGCCTGCATCAGAGGAGGCGTGTGCATGGACGCTTTCCTGAATAGGCTGCTCACCTAGGCTGGGGAAGAGGAATGACCAGAGAAGCAATCGGTCAGAAGGCAGTACTAGTCACCAATTACAGATGGCCAGTCTGAGGCCATGCTCACTTGACCCAGGTCTACATATATGTTTAAAGTCTGTACACAGCGAGTTTATTTTTGGATTTCATAGGTAGTAGGGAAGCAATTCAGCAAACTCTATATCCATGATATTGAACAAATTACCTTTTCTTCCATTTCATAATTCACTCCAAATATCGGGCTGGCAGAATAGACTTTGTGAAGTGAGTTGATCTCCTTAACTGATTCCTGTAGTTTTTCCACAGGGTCTATTTTAAAGCCAAGAACATATCCTCCACTCTGTAAGAAAAAATAATGAAAACAAAAGCCAAGTCTGAGGGCAATACCTACAGGATGAGATGAATGCAGGCTAACTGTCCTTGTTCTGGAGGATCCCAGCTAAGCTGCTCTAAAGAAAGTAAACTCGGGGCTGGAGAGATGGCTCAGAGGTTAAGAGCACTGGCTTTTCTTCCAGAGGTCCTGAGTTCAATTCCCAGTACCCACATGGTGGCTCACAACCATCTATAATGAGATCTGAAGCTTTCTTCTGGCCTGCAGACATACATGCAGGCAGACGACTGTATACATAATGAATAAATAAATTTAAAAAAATCTATTTAAAAAAAAAAAAGAAATTAAACTCTGTGCTCTGAAAATTGCAAACACAAGAACAGAAGAGTACAGGAGCCTCCAGGGAGTCAGGGAAGAGCTGCCAGCGGCAGTAACCCATGAGGTCTTCTGACTTCCCTCCCTGAACCCCTGCCTCCCTCATGCTCCCTGGACATATTCAGGTTGCACATAATTTCATCTTTAAACTCAAGCTCATCTTCCTGGATGAAAAATATGCACAGTGGAGTGTGATGGCCAAAGGAACTAAGGTGTTTGTTTGTTTGTTTGTTTGGACTAGGTCTTGAGAAGGAATAGACTATCCATTAAAAAACGGTCCATTTGAAGTTATCTCCTTGAAGGGTTTGCAAAGCATCTGGACTATGATTGACTGCAGGCTGGTGGAAAGAGTATGTTTTTAAAGTAGCATACTATAAAAGGTAAGAGCATATTTGTGTTAAAAGCACATACTTTTGGGTTCAGTTCTGGATCAACAATTAATATTGGACAATATTCTTTCCTTACTCTTTCTAAGTTCCATTTTTAGCAAACCATGAAATGGTTCTCAAGTGGTTGTTAATTAACAGGATAAAGTATGTCCTGTTGGTACAGTTCCTGGGATGCAGTACTTAGTAAAAGGCAGTAACAGGCCACAGGAAAGAGAGAGTGGGCATTCATTTTTAAATCTAGGAGTCATTTTGTAACTCCCCCCTTGTTTAGAAGGAAGAACAGTTGTTGAGTACGCTTCGAGAGAGCGGGGCCTGGGGGTACCTCGGATAACTCACTTAAAAAAAACTTATTTGGATGGGGCTGGAGAGATGGCTCAGAGGTTAAGAGCACTGCTTGTTCTTCCAGAGATCCTGAGTTCAATTCCCAGCAACCACATGGTGGCTCACAACCATCTGTAATGAGATCTGGTGCCCTCTTCTGGCTTGCAGGGAATATGTGCAGACAGAACACTGTATACATAATTAATAAATAAATCCTTTAAAAAAAAACTGATCTGGAGGCATGGTTGCACATGCCTGCTGCCTCAGCACCCGGGAGGCAGAGGCAAGTGGATCACAAGCTCAGGGCCAGCCTGGTCTACACAGAGTTCAAGACCATAAGTAAAGTACTTTAAAAGTCCCAAAGGGAGCCGGGCGTTGGTGGTGCACGCCTTTAATCCCAGCACTCGGGAGGCAAAGCCAGGCGGATCTCTGTGAGTTCGAGGCCAGCCTGGGCTACCAAGTGAGCTCCAAGAAAGGCGCAAAACTACACAAGAGAAACCCTGTCTCGAAAAACCAAAAAAAAAAAAAAAAAAAAAAAAAGTCCCAAAGGGACTTCTGTAAAAACACAACATAATGGGCACACAGCAGTTTATAATTAGATACTGCTCAGTCTGTGAGAACATAAAGTCTCAGAGGATATGTGCTTCTCTACATATCCAGAGCAAGTATGAGTCAGATAACCTGGGATGAAAATACAGTCCCATCCCTACCAGCTCAAGATTCGGGGGAATGTGCCTAACCCCTCCAGGCCCCAGTATCCTGGTCTGTAAGAGGGGGAAAAAGACATTTCATGGAGTTATTAGATTGAGATAAAGTATGAACTATGTTGACCTAGTACAGTGATTTCCCTCACAATTTTATTAATACAATGATGATAATGATTTTATCTGTCTAACGAGCAAACCGGCACAGGTAACACGGTGCCCACACCTACAATCCTAGCTAGCACTTAGGAGGCTGAGGCAGGAGGCTCCTGAGTTTCTGGTCACAAACACATAGGAAGGATTTTTTCCTATGGAGACAGGTACTATAAGACTTCAAACACTTCATAGATCTTCATGTTATTGCTGAAACTCTTGCACGTCAACTGGTTACTATAAAATAACAGCTAAAAACCTAGACACAATGTTAAAAATTTACCAGTTTAATAAAAATATAAAACATCTTACCTGTTGAGAGCTTTCTATGACAAGAGCCAAACCAAATTTTGAATCTCTGATCTTTATTGAACGCTATATAAAGTGAAGAAGAAAAAAACACACATTTTTATTATCTGATGGTAGTAACTCTTCAATACACATTTTAATTATGTAATGTGCTGTAGCCCTGACTTTTGAAGAACAGTCTCATATCTCAGGCAGGCCTGAAACTAACCATGAAGCCGAGCCTGGCCTTGAACTCTGGGAAATCCTCCTGTCTTAGCCTCTTGAGTGTTAGGACTATAGGCATGAGCCACCACATCCACTTTTGCCGAAGAACTACTTTTCATAGTCTGAACGGCAGAAGTTCCTCCTCTCTACCCTCTTCCCGCAGGAATCAGTAAACGACAAGACTCGGACTGAAGAGAGATGGCAAATGACAAAGCCACACACAGAAGACAAATACCTAGAGCCATCCGATTCAGCTATCCCTGACTCGCGTGATCAATGGGTCTTCTGAAGATTTTACACAAAAGGCCGATGATTTTCAGTTTTGAGGAGCCAGTGTCTTTCGGGGCTCCTGAATCAAGATTATGATATGTACACCATTCTGTTTTCACACCTTGCCCTGGTTAGCTTTTTGTCAAATTGACAAAAGTTAGGGTCATCTGGGAGGAGATCACCTGAACTGGGAAAATGCTCCCAGCAGACTGGCCTGCTGGCAAGCCTGTAATCCATGATTGGTATGAGGGGGCCCTGTTCACCTGGGTGGTGCTACCTCAGGGCAGGTGGTCCCGGGTTCTACAAGCAATCAGGCTGAGCAAGCCACGAGGGTGCTAGCCAGTAAGCAGCATCCCCCCTGGCCTTTGTATCAGCTCCGGGTTCCTGTCTTGTTTGAGTTCCTGCCCTTGCTTCCCCCAGTGATGGACTGTGCTGTAGAATCATAAGCGGAAACAAGCCTTTCCTCCCAAAGCTGGTTTTGGCCAGGGTGTTTATCACAGCAACAGAAACACTCACTTGGAATTTGTGCGAGCCCATGTGTTTTTGGGAGGATTGTGATGGCATTTGAACTTCGGGCTAGAAAAGCCAGTAAGTGCTCAAAGCCTAATGAGTTGTTTCCTGGGGAGCAAGTGAAGTGTAGCCAAAATAAATCCTTTGCTCCCTACGTTGCTTTGGTCATAGTGTTTCAACACAGTAATAGAAAACTAAAACAAACATCGATCTCCACCTGTCTAACTAGGTGACACAGGCTGGTCAGACCGGGCACTCATGCGCTCTCTTCTCTCTCTCTCTCTCTCTCTCTCTCTCTCTCTCTCTCTCTCTCTCTCTCTCTCACACACACACACACACACACACACACACACACACACACACAGCTTGGCCCTGTGGAGTAGAGTAATGGCTGAAGCTGGAGCTGAAGTTGGAGTATGACTACCACGGTGACAAGCTGTGATATATCATATTGCAAGCTGTTTGGGTCAGGCTGAATTCATTCCAGAGGCCACATTTGGCAACTCTATTCTTAAATAACAAAAAGTATTCTATTTGAAGAACAGAAAGCACAAGGTTGTTTACTACTCAGTAAGTATTCAGCATAACAGGGGTCAGGCTAGGTTAGCCACATAAATGAACACAGAGGGAGCAGCAACAGACACTGTGCATGGTGGCATCCTACTGTAACCCCAACTCCTGGGTGGGCACAGCAGGAGGAGTGCTGTGAATTTGAGGCCCAGCCTGGGCTGCATGGTGAGTTCATCAGTCAGCACTTTAGAGACTCTGCCTCAAAAAAAATCTCAAACTAAACAAAACCAAGCGATAGACAATATACAAACATCAATTTATCAAACACCCATGTAGACTACCATACCTTCCCAGCCTTGATGACAAATTATTTCTGGGGGAGTCCTTGCCTAGTTTGTACAAGGCCCTAGGTTTGATCTCCAGTACACAGACAAAAAAAATGATCATATTTCTTTAGACTTCCTTCCTATCAAACTATGTATGATTATCCATTTAATGTGTTGCTTCCTCCGCCAGAAGGACGGCTCTGCACCAGCAGGGGCCGTGCGTTGGTTCAACGTCTTGACTGTTGATCATGGAGCACAAAGTGATACTGTTTTCGTAGGGCTTCTACTGCGGTGATAAAACACCATGACCGAAAAGCAACCTTGGGAGGAAAGGGTTGATTTCGGCTTATGTGTCCTAACCACAGTCCATCGTGAAGGGAAGTCATGGCAGGAGCTCAAGGCAGGACTGAAGCAAGGCCAAGGTGGATTGCTGCTTACTGGCTTACTCCTTTTTACTAATGTTTATTTACACGTATGATCATGTATCTGTGTGTATGCCACGCATGTGTCTCTGGAGGGTGGCGGATCCCCTGGTGTTGGAGTAACAGGAGGTTGTGAGCTATCTGATATCGGGGCTAGGAATTGAACTGGGGTCCCCTGAAAGTGCAGCAACCACTCTTCACTATTGAGCCACCTCTCAGCCTCTTGGGGAGCTGTTTCTTTCTTTCAGTGTTGGGGACTGAACCCAGGGTTTTGAACATAACAGCAAAACGCTCTATCATTGAGTTACATCCCTAGTCCTTCAGTCCTTTTTCTTATCTATTTTTGAAACATGGTCTTACCATGCCACCTTGGCTGGTCTGGAACTTGCTATGTAGACCATGTTGGCCTCGAACTTACAGAGATCCAAGTGCCTCTACCTCCTAGAGCTTGGAGACGAGAGAGACAGAGAGAGAGAGACAGAGAGACAGAGACAGAGAGAGACAAAGACAGAGGTGGGAGAGAGAAAGAGCCCACCACACCTTGTGCATATTACTCTCTTAATAGCAAGTTGAGTGGCAGAATCCTTGCCTAGCATATGCAAGGGTCAATTCCTAGTTCCACAAAAACAAAACAAAACAAAACAAAAACCCCCAGCAAGTTGATAACTACTATTAATTTTTTAAAAGACAAACAGTCTGGCTATGTAGCCAAGGCTGGCTGGACTAGAACTTGCTATGTATACTAGGCCTGAACTTGTGGAAATCCTGTCTTTGTTGCTCTAGTATTTGATTTAAAAGTATCTACTATGCCTAACTTATAAATACACTGTCTTTTCTCTGTTAAAATAATAAAATCAATATTTTGAAGCTATGCTTTTATTTACTTACTTTTAAGTGTATTTTAAAAATTATATTTATTTACTTTATTTATTTGGGAGGGACACATATGTATGCCAAAGTGTGTATGTATGGAGGTCAGAGAACAACCTTTGGAGTCGGTTGGCCTTCCGCCATGTGGGTCACAGGGATTGAACTCAGGTTTGGTGGCCCCAAAAGTATTCTTTTAGTTCGTGGAATATAAAAAGGAAAAAACCCAGAACGCATATACACCCAAACATGCAGTGATTAACCGTGGGACTGTTCTAGATCGAAAGGAGGTCACTGAATGCACAGACTTACGATTTGCAGATACGGGATGCTGACATTAAAACTGTCATTCATATTCGCATGCCACACAATCCTCACATTGGTAATAAAAAAAGTTCCTAAATTTCCCTGCAGAAGAGAGAGAGAGAGGTCAGTCCATGATTGCTTGCTTGTGTTCCCAATCTGTTTATGAGACCCAGAATAATTCTGATTATCACAGCAGTAGATTAACACAAGAACTGAGTATTATGGAGTACCACTGACTCTGCTGTTTACAGGCTAGCACAATCAGAGGACTGAACGCCTGGACCCGACGGAGTCATTAAGCAATAGGACACCAGTACAGTTAAAACATTCAAGTTAGCATATTTGTCTGAGGACAAAGTTCTTTCTAAATTTTTAAAAATTTAGTGTGTGTGTATGTGCGCGCGTGCGTGCGTGTGTGCGTGCGTGTGCGCGCATACAGGTGCATATGAGTGGAATTCACAGGACAACTCTCTGGAGTGAGTTTTCTCTGGCCACCTTATGGGATCTAGGAACCAGACTCAGGCTGTCAAGGCTGCATGCAAGCATCTCTACCCACTGAACCATTTCACCGACCTACAAAATTCTACCTGGTGTATTTTGTCAAATGTAAAATGGGGGTTTGAATAAATAACCCATTTTTTTTTTTGGCTTTTTTTTTTTTTTTTTAAAATACCTTAGCTAAGTGGCGGTGGCACATGCCTTTAATCCTAGTACTTGGGAGGCAGAGGCAGGCAGATCTCTGAGTTCGAGGCCAGCCTGGTCTACAGAGTGATAAGTCAGGGCTACATAGAGAAACTCTGTCTTGAAAAAAATCAATCAAACAAACAAAACAAAACAAAAACCCAACTCCCCTCCCCAACAAAAAGGCTTTTAATATAGTTCTTGATACATAGCATTTTTTAAGTATTAGATCTTTCTATACTTATTATTCAAAACTTGAGATATGCCTAAGCAAAGGAGTTATGGTAACTGAGAATAAAACCACACTATAACCCCTATCAACCTATCAGAGACATCTGACGACTCTTTAATACTGACTACATCAAAACTACAGCCAGTCAGGCAGTGGTGGCAGTGGCGGTGACGCACACCTTTAATCTCAGCACTCAAGGGGAAGAGGCAAGCAGATCTCAGTGAGTTCGAGGCCAGCCTGGTCTATAAAGAGAGTTTCAGGACAGCCAAGACTGTTACATGGAAAAACCCTGTCTTGATAAACCAAACCAAACCAAACCTATCTCAAAAAAACAAAACCAAAACCAAAAATAAAAACAAAACAAAACAAAAAAAACACCCCCCCCAAAAAAAAAAACAAAAGCAAAACCAAAAAACCAAAAACTACAGCCAGATATGGTAATTCACCCCATAATCTCAGGACTTGGGATGCTAAGGCAGGAAGACCAGGAGTTTAGGGCCAACCTGGGCTACACGGTGAGACCTTGTCTCAAAAGACAAAACTTGGGGCTACAGAGATGGCTCAGTGGGTAAGAGCTCGAGTTGCTCTTTCAGTGGACCCAGGTTCAATTCCAGTATCCACAAGGCAGCTCACAACAGTCTGTAACTCCAGTACCAGACATCCAGTAACCTCTATCTTCTGGCCTCTATAGGCACCAGGCACACATGTTGTATAAAGATATAAACTCAGGCAAGATACCTATACACACAAGATAAAATAAACAGCACCACCAACAAAAACAATGAAACATTTTTAGAAATTACATTTACCTATTTTGAGGCAGGCTCTTATTTTGTAGCTCTGGCTGGCCTGGAACTCATGGGTAGATAAGGTTGGTTTTAAACCCACCGAGAACTGCTGCATCTGCCTCCTGAGTGCTGGAGGCAGGCTGTGGCCACCATGCCACACCCATTTTTAACTATGTCTGTGTGGATATGTACATGTGGGTGATAGCATCCACGGAGGCCAGAGGCATTACATCTCCCTGGGGCTAGTGGCTGTGAGTTAGTGGGTTCTGAAGCCCAGTACTCAGCTGAAGAAGTTGAGTTCCAGGGCAGACTGGGTTATATAACAAGGCCCTGTCCCAAAGCTAAGCACACACACAGGATAAAAGGTCTCAGTGGAGCTGCATGCATGCTTGTTAAGCCTGCAACCCAGAAAGCAGAACTAGGAAGGTTCTCCACAAATCCTCGACCAGCCTGCTCTACATGGTGAGTGCCAGGCCAGCCAGGGCGACATAACAAGACCCCGACTCAGGGGGATACTTCTATCTGTCCTCTTCACATCATGGTTCGCCTCTACCAGTGTGGTATGAAGAACAGTGTGTCGTGGTGCCTGGGCAAGTGCGGCTCCCTGTTTCTCACCTATGGAAAAGTGGAGTGAACTAGAGGCCCACTACACTTCTTGGTTCTGTATAGAACAGAAGTTGATGTAAAGGGCACAAGGCCATGAAAATCAGGATATAACTTCATATCTAAAGCTGTAACTTATCCAGATCTCTAATGCTAGTTTTAACAATTACACAAACCCAATGATGAGTGGGAAATGCTGTGGAAACAGTCCCAAAAGACTCATTACTTTCCACGGTACCTGGTCGCTAGATAAATTCCATACACCGTTGATCTTATCATACACATGCTCTTGTGGTAATAACCTCAGCTGCTTGTTTTGAATGACTGCACTTCTCAGTTTGAAATCACGGTACATTTTAGAAGTTTCATATGCTCTATGGAAAAGAATAAAACAAAGACCAATCAATCCAAACAGAAACTGTGCGTCAGGCTATGTTTACTCATCTACTGCTACATAGCTGTTAAAGCTTATGGACATCACTCAGCTGTGGTGAACTCAAACACTCTTCAGCGGTTGTGGGAGCACAAGCCTATAATCTCATCACCTGGGAGGCTGAGGCAGGAGAATTGCTGACAGTTTGAGGCCATCCTGGACAACATAATGAGTTCTAGGCCAGCCTGAGCTATAGAGTGAGACCACTTCAAAAAACAAACCAAAACCCCAAAGAACAAAAAAAAAAAATAGTTTTCAGTAAGGATGGGTAACTCTAGTTTTCCGTCATGGCAGCAGAACGCTGACATATTTACTGTGACATCCGTTCCTTCATTCCCACTGCTAGTCCCTGTTAGCAGTACTTTGACACAGGTCCGTTACTCTGTTCACTACAGTCTAAAAACATTATGCTTGCATCCATCCATGCATAGAAAACTGTGTCGATGCTAAAGAGATCTAGGGCAGAGAGGGAGAGGGAGGAAAAACAAAACCCAGGTTTCCCTTTCGCTAGGATTCTGTTACGTTGGTAAGCAGTAGGGTTTGCCTTCTGTCTGTAAATCTTAATTTCCTTTCGTCCATTATCTTCAAGACATAACCAGTAGGAGAATGGAACTGCTCTGTGCTCTATTCATTTAGGCAGGAACATAGTGTTTTTCTGTTTTGTTTTTTATGTTTGTGTATGTATGTGCATACATGTGCAGAGGCCAGAAAACAACTTGTGGTAGTCAGCTCTCTCTTGCCACGTCAGTTTTGGGGACAGAGTTTGGGTCGTCAGGCTTGGCAGGGAGCATCTTTACCTGCTGAGCCGTCCTGCAGGCTCAGAACACAATATACATATACATACGTTGTGTGTGTGTGTGTGTGTGTGTGTGTGCGTGTGTGCGTGTGTTTTGCTTTTGTTTTTCGAGACAGGGTTTCTCTCTGTGTAGCTTTGTGCCTTTCCTGGAACTCGCTTTGGAGACTAGGCTGGCCTCGAACTTACAGAGATCCGCCTGCTTCTGCCTCCCGAGTGCTGGGATTAAAGGCGTGCGCCACCACTGCCTGGCTTGATCAATCACTTCTTAAGTCAAATCAAGATCTATAGTTTAAGTGTCTGACCATGAAAGCTGAAAAATATATATGTGTTGCTATAGAGCTTGGGATAGGACCCAAGACCTTGAGCATGCCAGGCAAGTGCTCAGCCATCAAGCTACACCTCATATATCCTGAGACAAACACTTGTACACAGATGTTTGGAAAAGCATTATTAATAATCTGAATAATTATAAATTATTTAGGGAAAACTTCTGAATGTCTATTTCTGCTATAAAAATCTTTTAAACTCATTACTTGAAATTTTTTACCTTGGAGCTAATTTAGTAGAATCTTTCCTGTCGTCTTTCATTTCCCAAAGGGTGGTGATATGTAGCCCAGGGTGGCCCAGACCCCCTCATCTTCCTGCTTTACCCTCTGGAGTGGTGGGATTACAAATGGGCACCACTACACTTGGCATCTTATTCGCTTTATTAATTCTTTCAATAAGGAAGTGTATTATTCTAAATGCCTGGGATGTTTGCAGCGAAGATACTGTCGTACATCTGAACTTCATCCTTTACACCAGTACACCACTACTCGGCATAGTCAACGGTCTGAGAGGTGCGTCTGTACCTGTGCACTGCAATCACAGAAGTGAAAAGTCTGGGGCTCCCGGGAACCAGATTTGTGAAAATAAACTCAAACCGGGTGGTGTTGCATTTTGTTAATATATAAAGCGCTTCAGTTTGGCCTCGTAGTTTCTGGAAGGACAAATTGATTACAGAGTTCAGAGTTGCAGAGCAAGTTCCCATGGAAGGTGGCAGCAAGTCTCGACTTTAAATCTCCAATGTTTCCTCACTGTACATCTACCTCATTAGACTTTTTCAGACTTACGGAGTTCGCAGTTCTTGTTGTAATACTCAATATGCAGTTGTAACCAATAGCTAAAATTTAAAAAAAGACAAAGAATGTAAGGAGTATGATATTGTAAAGTGAGAAACATAATATTGTAAAAAACAATTAAAAACCTAGAACTTTAAAGTTTTGAAAACTAAACATGAGCGTAAGTACAACTTGTAAAATTTGTATGAAAACTGTGCAAATTGAGGTTGGGGATGTAGCTCAGTGGGTAGAGCTCTCTCAGCAACATGAACCCTGGGCTTGATCCTCAGCACCGGATAAACAGAGTGAGGCGGCCCACACTTGTGAGTCCAGCGCTCAGAAGGCGGAGGCAGCAAACTCAGAAGTTCAAGTCATTTTCAGTGACACAGCAGGTAAGAGGCGAGCCTGGGATACACGGGACCCCACCTCAAAAAAATAATGAAAGAATGAAGGATATTATTACAAGAACTTGAGGGTCAGCTGTGCTTTGAACAAACAAAAATATTCCTAACATGGGAAAAAAAATGTCTAAAACCCATATGATACCATTTACTAAACAATAAAAACAAAAACAAAAAACCTTACCACCGCTACGTCAAAAGAAAGTCTGGCTACATCTGCCATAAACAATAGAAACTGTATGGCATGTTTTCAAAGACAATCAAAACCAGACAAGGGGCAGGGATGGCTGAGCAGGAAAAGGCACCTGCTGCACCAGCCCAGAGACCTCAATTTGATGGCCAGAGCCCACAGAAACGGAAATGGTGGAAAGAGAGAACTGACACATAAAGCTGTCCCTCGGCACGCACAGCCCCACCCCACACACACATCGTGCACATACACAGTGTGCAAAAAATGTAAAGAGCCGGGTGGTGGTGGTGGTGGTGGTGGTGGTGGTGGTGGTGGTGGTGCACGCCTTTAATCCCAGCACTCAGGAAGCAGAGGCAAGTGGGTCTCTGTGAGTTCAAGGCCAGCTTGGTCTACAGAGTGAGATCCAGGACGGCTAGGGCTACATAGAGAAACCCTGTCTTGAAAAACCAAAAAAAAAAAAAAAGTAAAGACAAAAACTATCCCCTACGAAAGCACTAATCCCATATACGCCTTACAACACGAACAGACTGAAAGATATGAGCAGATCGTTTCTTTTGCATTAGGATATAGTATGTGATCAGTCTTTGATTTCGGATTGTTTTCTCAAACAATAATTTTATATTTCCACATACTTCATGGTATAAGCTTAAAAGAAAATCGCTCCTGTGTTTTTACAGCACTGGGGATTGAACCTAGGGCCTTAAGCACATTAGGCAAGTGCCTACCACTGAGCCTTGTCCACAGCACTTTAGATGTTTTGCTTGTTTGTTTTAAATTCAAAATCTACCATCCAACTTTCCTGAAAGAGGAATCTTTCCCCTCCCCCCTTAGCATCTTATCTAAGAAGAATACTTACAGAGATTGACTCTGGGTAACGCCAAGGAATGCCAGATGATTCTTAAGTTTGTTACTAAGAGTCTACCTGAAGACAAAGTGAGAACAGGTTAGCTGACGGCCCTTTCCGAAGCACAGGGATGAGGTGGGAATGGAAGCTGTGGCTAACAGCTTGCTGGTCCGATGGCCAGCACTTGTGGAAGCTGCATCCTGTGATCCATGTGCTCAGAATGAGCATGGTACTGCATGCCTGTGATCCAAGTGCCTGGGGTGTGCAGTCACAAGGACCAGATCATCCAGGTGCCTGAGGTGTGCAGTCACAAGGAATAGATGTTCAAACATGATACCAAGTTTGAGGCCAGTCTGGTTTATATGATTAAAAAGGAAAAAGGAACGAGTATGAGCTGGACAAGGCAGCCCCTGCGGTCATGAACTGCCTGCTATGATGAACTCCACCCTGGAACCGAGACACAAAATAGACACTTCCCTCCTTAAGTTTCTTTTGTCAGGTACGTTGTCACAGACGTGAGAAAAGTCACTGAAACGTAAGTGCCATGAGTGTCTCTCAGCAGTTCTCACTTTGGGTGCCTGTGTGGATGCGCTTGTGGATGCACGAGGTGCAGAAAACATGGGAGAGCATCAGCTGGCCTCCTCTACCGCTCTCCACCTTATTTCTTCCAGGCAGCAAGCCCCGGGGATCCTCCTGCCCCAGCCTGCCTCAGTGCTGGTGGTCCAGGTGTGCACAGCACCACGCTGGTCCTTCTAAGTGCGGAGGCGGAGCTCCTGAGTGCTGAGCCGTCTGTCTCTCCAGTCCGACAGCTCTCCCTCACACGAACCACGTGCTTAGAGGGCTAACTCTGTTAGCGGCACAGGCAAGAGAGGCTGACTGCGCTCAAAGCAGAAGTTCCTCAATGCTAGACCAAGAGGTTCAGAGGCAATCCTACTAGT
Organism: Peromyscus leucopus; assembly: GCF_004664715.2. Classification (NCBI taxonomy): domain Eukaryota; kingdom Metazoa; phylum Chordata; class Mammalia; order Rodentia; family Cricetidae; genus Peromyscus; species Peromyscus leucopus. Next base: position 46,378,725 of record NC_051066.1, on the reverse strand, counting down.
AATAAAATTGAGTTGGAGTTTAGGCTTAAAATTGGGGCAGACGGAACAATTTTAAGGAGAGCGCTGTGGTGGTGAACGCCTTTAATTAATCCAGCACTGGGAAGGCAGGGGCTGAGGCCGAGGCAAGGCAGGTGGACCTTTATGAGTTCCAGGCTACCAGCCATGGCTACATAGTGACAGCCTGTCTCAAAGGGAGAGAGGGCCTGGCGTGGTGCTGCCTGCCTTTAATCCCAGCACTTGGGAAGCAGGTAGATCTCTGAGTCTGAGGTTAGCCTCGTCTACAAGAGCTCCAGGGCAGCCAGGTCTATTTAGAGAGACCTTTCTCAAAAATAAAAAACATAAACAAAAGCAAAGCAAAGAGAGGACATGGTGGTTTGAAGCGGTATGGCCCCCATAGACTCAAGTGTTTGAATGCTTGACCTACACAGAGTGGCATTATTAGGAGGTGTGGCCTTGTTGGAGGAGTGTGTCACTGGGGAGGTGGGCTTTGAGGTTCCTATGCTCAAGTTATGCTCAGTGTGGGACACAGTTCACTTCCTGTTGCCCGGGGAATCAAGATGCAGAACTATCAGTTCCTTCTCCAGCACCATGTCTGCCTTACATACTGCCGTATTTCCTGCCATGATGATAACGGACTAAATCTCTGAAACTGTAAGCCAAATGCAATGAAATGTTTTCCTTCTGAGAGTTGCCGTGGTCACTGGTGGACCAAGACTGACTGATGAAGCAAGACTTTGCTGATACACTCTTTCTAGACAAAGGGGTGGAGACAGCAGCCCTCATCGGAGAAACCACAGGGCTGACTATACTATCCAAAATTTCCAGCACTCTCTTTGCTACTTTTCTGAAATTAATTTAAACATCTATTGAGGAGAAGTGGGCATGCTTACTCAATGCTGTAAAATATAAAGGAGAGAGAGAGAGAGAGAGAGAGAGAGTTGTCATGGTCATGGTGTTTCTTTCTTCACAGCAATAGAAACCCTAACTAAGACAGATGACATGATGTAGTTTGGCTCATCATTTACTTATGTAATACTAGAAAAGCCGAGCAGCTTCTCAGTTACCACCTATGAAAAAAGGGGAAGGGTGTCTGCTTTGAATTAATGCTACTAAGTGAAATTACATATACAGATATAAAAAATAGCTGTTGGCAAATAATAGACATTAAAAAACTGTTAAGAGAGTGTGAGGGAACTTGGGAGGGTTGGAGGGAGGACAGGAAATGATGAAATTATATTTTAATTAAAATCTGTTAATAAAATGTTAATAGTGGTTCTATTTTTTTTCCTTTTTTCGTTGAAAGGGGGAACAATGATGATTGAATCCAGGACCTGAGACTTGACAGACAAGTGCTCTACCAGAGAGCTCCAGCTCCAGCCCTCCTTCCCTCCTTCTCTCCCCCACACCCTTCTTTCCTCTCTGCCTACCCTGCTCTTTCAGATTCACCAGCTTTGTTATACTAGGTCCCATAAAGCCACCCTTGTTTAGACAATGTCACTTTATCACACAGGCTGTTCTCAAGTTCACAGTTTCCACTGACGCTCCTGCCTCGGCTACCTAAGTGGCTGGGACTAGAGGTGTGTACTTCTATTTTGGCTTAATATTTTAATGCTTTACAAACTAATTTTTACGACTTAAAAATTACAGGGGTGCTGATTGCCTTGAATCATTTCGCTTAGGTAACAGTTTGTCTTTTATACTTTTTTATTAGCATATCCAGAAAAAAAAAGTTATGGAATGCTGACAGTTTGCCTTACAAAACTCCCAGCCAACTCTCTTCACCATTTTTCTGCTCACTGTTTATCTCCTACAAGTTACAGGAGTCTTGTGAGGCCTCTCCTCTCCTGAAGGAGCCCTCCCTGCAGCTCCATGTCCATTCTTCCAGGCCTGGGCTTCTTTCTCTGTCCTTGTTTCTTCTAATCTCCCCAGTATGAAATCTCTGTGCTCACATCACTCTCCACGGCTCCAGTGCACAGCGCTAATCTGATAATTTCATGACAGAGTACTTAGGAGTGGATTAAATCTGCTGGTCTTCTGAGGTACTCACAGCTTTAAAACAGGGGTCCTGCCTTGACCTTGATATCCTCCCTATGCTAATTCCCTGCCAGGTTCCATCCTCCTGAATGCTTAAGGGAAGTTCCTTGTCTGTGTATCCTGCATAATGGGCATTAACAGCTTAGATGCAAGATTGTAAAACATCGGTAGCGAATTTCTGCCCTCCAGGGTTCTCCCATTGTGCTGTAAGCCTGTATTGAAGACCTCCTCCCTCCTTCAATAAACGGCATTCAGCATTAAAAATTAATTAATTAATTAATTAAAAACAAAAACAAAAACAAACAGGGGTCCTGAATGGCATAGCTTTAAGTTGGTCACCTGGAAACTGCCCGACAGGAGCAGATGCAGAGGGTTGGAGGGCAGAACTCCCCATCCCCTCTCTACCTCCACATAAACCACACACTCTGCACATTCCTGTAAACCTTCATTTAAACAAAGCTTCCCGAGTTCTAATAGGATTCTAGTACCGTGAGGGGATTATGTGTAGCCAGGCTTCCCCATCCCCTTAGTTTTGAGCAAAAGAAAAACCCTGGGTGACTTCAAACTTGTGATCTTCCTATGACCACTTCCTGAGTGCTACCAACGAGCTACGTTCCCCAAGCCCAGAAAGCCTCTCTGCTCTCTGTCATAGTTTGATTCCTGTTGGCTGTGATAAAACACTAACCAAAAGCAACCTGGAAGGGAAGGGATTATTTGGCTTATACTTCCAGGTCACAAGCGATCATTGAGGGAAGTCAGGGAAGGAACCTGGAGTAGAAACCATGGAGAAACACTGTCTACTGGCTTCCTAATTCACGGGCTCACAGTTAGCTGAGCTTTCCTGTGGGGCCCAGGATCACTTGCCTAGGGATTGTGATACCTCGGGATGGTGCTGCCCTCCTACATCAGTTAATAGACAAAGCCCCACAGACACGCCCACAGGCGAAATCTGATCTAGGCAATTCCTCAGTTGAGGTTTCTCCCTTCAGACAACTCTAGGCAGCGCCAAGCTGACAATTAAAGCTAACTAGGACACTCTCTATACACCAAAGTACTGATACAGGATGCTTCACTCAGTGAATGCTTGATGAATCAAAAAAAAATGTTTTATTATCCACGGTCTCTGTTTATTATGGAGGATGGAGTGTCACAAAAGCCTTCTAGTCAGTCGATATAGGAACAACCAAAGGTTCCCTTGACTTCCTCAAGGCAACTCACTTTTCACTAAAATTTAGCCTTACAACAGCAAAACTTTTATTCTGTCCCACAAAGCACAAACCAAGACTTCACTCTCCCCACGGCCCAACTGACACCTGGATCATTGAGAAATGTAAGCATGCACGCCTTTAATCCTAGCACTTGGGTGAGGCAGAGGCAGGCGGATCTCTGTGAGTTCGAGGCCAGCCTGGTCTACAGAGCAAGTTCCGGGAAAGGCGCAAAGCTACACAGAGAAACCCTGTCTCGAAAAACAAAAAACATAAATAAATAAATAAATAAATAAATAAATAAAGAGAGAGAGAGAGAGAGAGAGAGAGAGAGAGATATGTAAGCATGCCTATAAGCACAGGCCCTAGACCTGGCAGGATGTACATGCAGCTATCGTAACACCAGCTTCTTCACAAAAAACCGGCTTAGTAGGACAATTCAGAACGAAGTCCTGGAGAACACATAGCCACCCAAAAGCTGCATTAAGCCTGTTCTGCAGTGAGGTTACTGTCCCTTCCCCAGGACACATTGATCCCTTTATCTGAATGAGGTGGGTTCCTGGCCCCTGATTCTTCCTTAAGTTCTCCTCCAGAAACCCCACCCCGCCCTCTGAGGAATACTAGTGAGCTTCAGGCCCTGTTGATTGCACACTGATGCTGGCTCCAGGGACAGCTGCTTAAAGTTTTGCTTAAAGTTTTTAGCTTCAGGCAATTCGATTCAGAAAGGAAGTTAGAGTCTAGCTGTTTTTCAGTAGCAGTAAAAAAAAAAAAAAAAAGAAAAACAAAAAAAAAAACCAAAAATCTCCCACAGGGCTTTCTGCTACTTGACTGACAGACTTCTCAGTGCAGCACTAAATTTTGTCCTTGCACATGTCCACCTCTAGGGGCCATTCTGAGGGGACTGTGCAGTACTTCAGGATTAAGGTGAAGTGTGACCACAGATACCACAACCATGAATATTCAATGTTTACCATTCTGTATTCTTTTAGCAGGAGGTAGATCCAAGGGTAAGAACTATTCTATGATGCTTACAAACAGGGCTCCTGGAGTTTTAACCATTACACTAGAAAATCTCATGCCTTGAATCAAGACTCACTACCGATGGGCTAAAGCCGAGAGAGAACCTGTGTTTCCTATCTGTAGGATTAATACGTACCAGTTTTTCTATTTGAGAAAAATCTGTGGACTTAACTTTGTTCTTCTCACAATTACATTTACATGTGATGCTTTTTCTCCAGCTAGTGTGAATAACCATTTAAAAATTAAACCACAGATACAAAACTCAAGTCTACTCACCTCTATCCCCATTATTTCCTTTTGTATCTTCAATTGAATCTAAACAATCAATAAGGATTTCTCCAGGTCTTGTTTTCATCTGTCTAAAATAAACACAAAACGGTGAGGGTTATAACTTCACCTCTATCTGCTCCCAATCTACTTAGGGAAGAGACACAGGCACAGGACACACAACAGTGTAAGCACACAGCACTGAGTGCTCACGCAGTTGGAAATAACTTCCAGACAATGCGGTCAGTGAGCCCTGGGTTGACCAGGGCCACTTGGGAGTCAGCTAGATCCAGAAGTAGAGTCTTGGATAATAAAAGGAAGAGAGTAGAGAGTGCATGACTGAAAAACAGGAACAAGAAAGGTAACAGAGGCGGCCGGGAAGAAAGGGGACTGAGCAGTGAGAGAAGTATAGTTGGGTGACTGGGGAGAAACACCTGTCGAAGAATCTGGAACTCCACGATGACAGGCCTTATTCTGTGGGCAACAGACAAGCCCCGAGAGGTTTCAGAGTAGAGGAAGGCCAGGAGGCAGTTATGGAAGGGATGATTTTAAAAAGAGTTGTATGAGAGGTATCCTTAGGGGGCCAGTGGCATGGCTCAGCAAGTGAAGGTAGCTGCCGCCAAGACTGATGACCTGAGTTTGATCCCTGGAGCCCTAACAAAGGTCTGACTTCTGCATGTTAACTTCTGACCTACCCTCCTGCATCGTGCACACTGAAAGCACTCTTACTGAGCTGTCTGCCCAGGCCCTTTTGCTCACTAGTGTTTACACAGCCATTGGTGTGTAAATCTCCTGCACTAGAATGAGGAAGGATGCATGATTAGCATCCCCTCTTATTTCTTGTCTCTATCAGCAAAGTAAAAAGTATGTGTGTGATAACTGTCTGCTAAACTCAGAATGTTCATGAAAACTGGAGTTTTGTTTGGATTAAGATACCCCGCCCCCCAGAACTATAGAAAAGCCATAAAAGGTGTGCAGTGAGTTACGGTAGTTTGTAATTTTACAAATATCCCTTCTTTTGACTTCATAAAGGAACTAAAACCGTGTTAGGCGTCCAATTACCACAAAAACTGAGGAATATACCAATATTTCATTTTTCCAATTAAGGAGGTGCTGTTCATGATAAAGCACTATTAGGAAGTTGCTGGGAGCTCCATATTTATTGATCCAAGAACTTCAACTTTGATGTTTTCCAACACTATCTCAGTGCCCCCGACCCTCGACATCTGGGCAGGAAGGTTTTTTTTAACCATCTTCTCTTTAAAGCATACTCCTCACAAACAGGGCTTCCGTTTGATAAGCTCGGAAAGCTTTCGAGTCAAGCTTGGTCCCGACACAGGACTTGCGTGGTCGGGAGTTTTGGAGAATTCTCCCTCCCAGCGCCCTCATTTTACAGTCACGCTAAGCGTTCAGAGGCAATGCTATTCCGGATTTTGTTCTGGAGCCCTGCTCTCCGGAATCCCTGCCCTCCGTCCCCTCCAGCGCTGGACGCGGAGGGTCGCAGCCTGGATGGGCTCCCACTCCGGGGAGCAGCCGGCCAGGGCAAGGCCGGGGACCGCGGGGGAGCGCAATCGCGGGGTCCCAGCGCGTCGCAGAGACTCACTGCGAGGACACGTCGAAGCGCACGTCGCGGTCTTCCCACAACACGTCCAGCACAGACATGGCGCCTGAGGCTGCCCGCCGACGCGGTCCACTGTGGCGGTCCTGCGGCGTCTTGTGGGCTCCAGGGCAACGCGCCGGCCTCGTCACGATCTCTACGGCGGGCGCCGAGGCCCAAGCTTCCACCTGGTAGTGCACGCTCTTTCCCCTGCCCTTTTGCGTCACTGGATCGGTTTGAGGCGGGAGTCGGGGAGGGCCCTTGACTTCGGAGCCACCACCTCTCTGGTCTCCGTGCACATTTTTGGCCATTTCAGCCTTCCTGCTGATTTTTTTTTTTTTCCTTCTACACCATCCAGAAATCTCAACTTCACCAAACTACGTTCCTGTTTTGGTGAGGCTCTCGCCCTGCCCACCTCGCAGACCCTGGAGGTTCTGACTCTCGGGCTGCATTCCAGCCCTAGGCTCAGAACCTGCTGAGGTCCTACTCTGGTCTGGACCACTGCTAACCCAGATGTGTGCACCGCCAGCCCTTATTTCACAAGTCAGCTCTGGGGCCCCTCTATTGTGAGCCAACAAAAGACGAGCGCTTTAAACAATGCGCGGTACAGAGTGAGCACGGGATAAATACTTATTCTTGTCGGTTTTTGTTTTGTTTTTGAGGCAGGGTATCACTTTGTGGCCCAGGCTGGCCTGGAAATCGAACAGCTTCAGCTTCCCTAATGCTGGGATTACAAACATGCATCTTGCCCAGTTTATAAATACTAGTGCACACTTTAATCACAGGAGCAGAGCAGGCGGATTTTGTGAGTGAGTCAGCTGGCTACAAGTGAGTAGAAAGCACAAACTACACAAGAAACTGTCTAAAAAAAAAAAAAAAACAAAAAAAAAACTAAAAGAAAGAAAATAAAAGAAAAGGAGGTTGAAGAGATGGCTCAGCGGTTAAGAGCACTCTTAACCTGCTCTTCCAGAGGACCTGGGTTCAAGACCCAGCACCCATATGGCAGCTCACAGCTATCTGTAACTCCAGTTCCCAACACCAATGCACATAAAAGAAATGAATCAAAGTGCTTCCTTTCAGCGCGTGACAGTTACAAATAAACAAATATTAAATAAACTGCTGATTCACGAAGAGTGGTCTGGGGTTTCCTGGGCATACTCAAGATTCATTATATATCTATATTGTGGATTATGTATTATTATATATATATAATGTGAAAACATTTGCTTTTTCAACACTAATCGTGTCACGCATGCGCATTATGTATAATTGCGTATCGAAGCAGATAGAAGACTCTAGGTGCGGCTCTGTTTTCTCCCAGACAGAGAAATGCCAGCTTTCTCACATGCCAGCTTGATTGGCCTGAAACTTCCTATGGAGACCAGAGTGGCTTTGAACTCACGTCGGCCCTCCTGGAATTCGAGATGTGAGCCATTCTGCCCAGCTATTTGTTTCGTGTACTGTGGCATTTTGCTTTTAGGAAATATTACGTCATTCAGTTTTAGTCTATGTGCTGCTGAAGCGAGGACTTTTATGTCGTTCAAACTATGTCAGCACTGTTAATCCTTCTGCCTCAGCCTCCTGAGTACTGGTTACAGCGGGTACCACCGCGCTCACCTTTTCAAAGGTGAGAGAGAGAGAGCGAGGGCCCTGCTTTGTAGTTCAGGCACTCCCTGTGGTCCTCGCGTTTCTGCCTTCAAGTCCTGGTGTTACAGCCGCGTGCCACCGTGCTGGCTGCAGCTGCCTACTACTAAGCTAGACATGGAAAATTTTTGTTAGAGGGTCTGGTCACATGGCCCAGTGGTTAAGAGCATTAACTGCTCTCCCAGAGACACTGGGTTTGGTTTTCAGCACCCACATGGTGGCTCTCAACCATCTGTAACTCCAGTTCCAGGGGACTTGACACTCTCTTATGAACACCACAGACACCAGGCACACACGTGGCACACACACATCCATGTAAACAAACACTCATAAAATAAAATAAACAATTTTTTAATGTTTTGCAAGAATATAGGTCAGTGTCATTCTTATAAATATTTTAGAGAATATAATTATTTAAGAAGTTATGTGGCTGGGTGGTGGTGATGGACACCTTTAATCTCAGCATTCGGGAGGCAGAGGCAGGTGGATATCTGTGAGTTCGAGTCCAGCCTGGGCTACAGAGTGAGTTCCAGGACAGGCACCAAGACTACACAGAGAAAACCAAAAAAAAAAAAAGAAAAAGAAAAAGAAAAGAAAAAAAGAAAAAAAAAGAAAAGAAAAAGAAAAGAAAAGAAAGAAAAGTTATGTATGTTGCTGGGAGTTGTGGCATACACCATTAATACCAGCATTTGAGAGGCAGAGACAGGCAGATCTTTGTGAGTTCGAAGCTAACTGGTCTACATAGTGAGTTCTAGGCCAGGCAGGGTTACCTAGTAAGATTCTATCTCAAAAAAATATATTTTTTGCTCTGTTCAAAAATGTGAGTCAATATTGATTGAAATATATAATATATATATTGAAGTATAAGTGGTATATAAAAAATTGAAGATAATTAATGTATACAATTTGGTGAATTGGAACATATGTACACACGTGTTATCTCCACCATCAAGATAGTAAACAAATCCATTCTCTCCAAATGTTTCTTGGTTTCTCTTTGTGGGTTTTGTCTGTTTGATGGGAAGGACACTGAGTATGAGCTATACCCTCAACAAGAGCAAATTTTGGCCAGGCGGTGGTGGCACACGCCTTTAATCCCAGCACTTGGGAGGCAGAGGCAGGTGGATCTCTGTGAGTTTGAGGACAGCTTGGGCTACAGAGTGAGTTCCAGGAAGGGCGCAAAACTACACAGAGAAACCCTGACTTGGAAAACCAAAAAAAAAAAAGAGCAAACTTTGGTCTTGCTGGCATTAAGCCCAGGGTTTTATACATGCTAGGTCAGCATTCTACCCTTGTGCTATCTATACCCCTGATCCACACCTTCAACAAAGTCTGAGGTGTACATCGGCTCTCTGGAACACACTTAAACTGTACAAGTCTTTGATGTGTGTCTTAGCTACAATATATTCATTAACCTCTACATGAAAACGACTAATAAATACACATTGCAGATACCTGGATAATGCCTTAGTGCAAACTGTTTTAAAGTATAGAAGGCTAGATTATAGCTCAGTGGTAGAGCATTTGCATAGCACCACACTAGTGTGCTCATATATGTAGTGGTATCCATTTAAAAGCTTCAAACTTATGCAAAAATGAAATGAAACATTATAGTTTATGCAGGACGGTGGTGGCGCATGCTTTAATCCCAGCACTCAGGAGGCAGAGCCAGGTGGATCTCTGTGAGTTCGAGGCCAGCCTGGTCTACAGAGCAAGATCCAGGACAGGCACCAAAACTACACAGAGAAACCCTGTCTCAAAAAACAAAACAAACAAACAAAAAACATTATAGCTTATATGTAAAAGTTCTGTGGGGTGTGTTCCTACATATCATGGGGGCAAGATTAAGGAATGGTGTGTTTGTTTGTTTGTTTACTTGAAACTCACTGCCCTGAATTTCTGGGATGAAAAGTGAGTACCACCACACTTATCAAATGATGTCTTTTAATTTCACTAAAAAAGGAATGTGCTGGAGTTGGAGAGATAGCTCAGCAGGTAAGAGCTCTGGCTGCTCTTCTAGAGGATCTGAATTCAATTCCCAGCACCCACATGGTGCCTCACAACCATTTGTAACTCCACTTCTAGGGAATCTGACACCCTCTTCTGGTCTTCAGGAGCATCCGACACACATGTGGTACACAGGCACACATCCAGGCAAAACACTCATACACAATAAATAATAAGAAGAATTTAAAAGTAAAAGGAATGGACTGCTGAACAAAAGAGAAAAATTCTCAGCCTCTGACTAAAGTCATCAGCAATTGCTTCTGCAGTCAGTTGTTAAGAGGAGGAGGGTAAGATCGAGTCTGTGAACATGCTCCTGCCTGGGTGAACTGAATCAGTCTAGTCTAAGGGTGGGTGATGGCTAGAGGTAGGTCCCAGGCTTGCTGGGGACAATGAAGGATAAGGTACAGAACTGAGGAAGCCTCTGGACTCTCTAGAGGCCTACGTCTGGTAGTGGCTATGACAACTGTGCTGTGCACTGATTGTGAGAGGAATCAAACCTCTTCTCTATGGCACAAACTCTGTTGACTTCCAATTTGATCCAAATAGAAACAAACCAATGAGTCAAATTCTATTTCTCATACTTCAAGTCTCTTCCCTAGCTTGCTTGTTTGCTTGCTTTTTATCTATTTGTGAACCATAGTCTTGCTTTGTGAGGTGTCACAGGACTCACTAGATAGCCGAATTCCTTATCTGCCCCAGGCTCCCAAACTTTGGGATTACCTGTGTGTACATCAAACCTAGCTTCTGTTTTAGTATTCATTCATTCATTCATTTTGAGATGGGTCTCTCCGTGCAGCCTTGGCTGGCCTGGAGCTTACTATGAGATCTACCTGCCTCTGCCCTCCAAGGGCTGAGAGTAAAGCTGTGTGTCATCTCCTTTCCTTTACCTTCAAAAGGCGGACTTCCCTGTGTTTATCTTTTCCCTTGCCACTGTCAAGGGAAATTCTAGCCTTCATCTCCCTCTTTATCAGCAGCCATACCCTAAACCCACCACTCACAGCGCATGCCCCATGGTCTTCTTTTTGCTCTTCTTTTTCTGGATGCATCGTCTCTCACCTAAACCTATCAAATTGTCAAGTTATATTCCTAAATTCATACTTGTAATGTTATGCCAGCCGCCATTTAGAAAATGGGCAGGCCATTCTATGTTGACATTCACTGACAAACTGATAGGCATTTCTGGGGCCGCGACCTGCCTGAAACTTATAACAGTCATTTCTTGTGGCACCATTGTGTTATGTAGGGAGAGGCCTTAGCCTAAACCAATCTTCATTACTACTCCTGTGTATTTTCTGTCTAAAGAAAAAGGACAAGGAAAACGCCTGTAATTATTCGTGTTCCATTCTTAATCATTTTCTATGGAATATTTTATATTCACATTTCAAGAAGAGATGCACTGCTATGGTGCCCAGTTATTTTGATAGCTTTCCACTCATAGTGCATAGCAACAGACTTCGAAGGATATTATTTTGTCTTACGATGTGATGTGTGTACTCAGATTGAGTCTTAGTGCTCAGTGGGCTGATAAAAGCACAGCGCTCGACGTAACCATGGTGACTAGAATGAGTTTGATTGCCGTTATGTTTTCACGCAAATCCAAGACACAGAAACAAGCTGATGATGCTAGAGCTATTTCCAGCACATTAACCAGGCTAAGTTTTATAATTAAGGAGGCTGCAGGAAGAAGAGAAAGTTGTTGTTTTCTTTAAAAATGGTTATCTACTGATGATAACTCAGTCGGTAAGGCTACAAAATCCATTTTTATAAACGGCGATCGCATCTGTGCCAGTGAAAACCCGAACACTGTGGGAAATTGCTGTCTAGAAGTGTTTCAAGGTTACTTGTACTGTGCAGGGGCGGGGGGAGAGAAAACAAAGGTAAGGGTGAGCCTAATGGCCTTGGGAGAAGTTGAAGTAGAAAGTCATTGGAATTCAACAGACCTCTGGTTTTTTTGTTTGTTTGTATTTGAACTTGCTATGTTGACCAATGGCATTGGGTTCTCTGGGACACAGACTGGGAGTCAGTGTTTTGTTTGTTTGCTTGCTTATTTTGTTTGTTTTTTGGCTTTTTGAGACAGGGTTTCTCTGTGTAACAGTCCTGGCTCTCCTGGAACTTACTCTGTAGACCAGGCTGGCCTCGAACTCACAGAGATCTGCCTGCCTCTGCCTCCCGAGGTGTGCTGCCACAGCCCAGCTGAGCCAGTGGTTTTTAAAGCTCCCTGGGCGATTCTAATGCATAGCCGGAGTTGAGAACTTCTGGGATAAGAAGAGAGCTGTCTGGGTATTTGGAGACGCAAGAGAGCCCAAGTGCTGGATCATAGCTGTAGGTGCTGCCACGTGGGTATTGGGGTTGCGGATGAGCTTCTGCGAGTGGGATCAACTCCACCCAGCAGCCCCAGGGGCACAGGCAGCAGGGATCTGTTTATTCACTATCATTTCTTCAATTCCAGGGAGGCAAGCAGGAAATTACACAGAGAGACAATATATTTTACTAAAAAAATTTAAAAGTTGTTTGCCTTCTGTTTTGGGGAACAAATTTCCCTTTTCTCCCCCAGAGTGTTTCCTCCAAGAAACTTAGGCAGGCTTGTGGGACTGAATGGAATGAGCACTCTGAAAGGCATGGCTGACCAAGCCTGGACCAAACAGTAAGAAGAAGGGCAGCATCCTGAGCCAGTCATCAATCAGCCTGATTGCTGAGAGCTTGGGAACACAGCAGGGCAACACCTGCCTGCTCATTAGTTCTGCTCATCACTTCCTTAACCTAGTTTCCCTTCATTACCGTCTCTGCAGGGGTGGACCAAAGCTTTGCAGGAAGGAAATGTTCCTGAGTCTCCTTCAAGGAAGTGGAGAACTTGTCACGCTTGGCACACACACACACACACACACACACACACACACACACACACCTGCACATAGGGGCTAGAGGGGCTAGAGGAAATAGTGTGCAGTGGACATGGCTCTATCTGGATCAGATAGCACCACACATGTTCTTGCCATGCCAGACACTATTCTTTTTTTTTTTTTTTTTTTTTAAAGATTTAGTTATTTTTTTTGTGTGTGTGTGTCCATCATATGTATGGGCATGTGTGTGTGTGTGTGTGTGTGTGTGTGTGTGTGTGTGTGAGCGCACCCGTGCCAACATGGAGGCCAGAAGAAGGCACGGGACTCCTCAGACCTGCAATTACAGACATTTGTGAAATGTCCAACTTGTTATGTGCTGTGTAGGTGCTGGGATCCAAACGCCAGTCCTCATGATTAGACAGAAAGCACTCTTGACCACTGAGCCATCTCAACAACACTGCCTCCCCCCAACACCCAGGAACTAGTCTTCAAAATATATATTAACCGGGCATTGTGGTACATTCCTTTAATCCAGCAGAGGGAGGTGGGTCTCTGTCAGTTCAAGGCCAGCCTGGTCTGTATAGTGAGTTCCAGGCCAGCCAGAGAAATCTAATGAGGTCCCCTCCCCCCATATCCTCATAGATACATATGTGAATCTATGCATACATGTGTGTATATCATTGTACAAATGATGGGTTTATTATGACAATTCCATACATGGACAGCATGAATTCTGCTCACAGTCACCTTTGCATTCCCCTCTCTTATCCCTCTTCTGTTGGCTCCCTTTCTTCCCCCAATAGCTGCTCCTCTACTTCTGTGGTTCCCCACATACATATATATATTATATGTGTGTTTGTATACCATATTATAAATGTGTGTGTAGTGGCTTATATATGTGTAATTATAATAATTGTATATGTGTTTGTATACCACATTATAAATCTCTGTGTGTGTGTGTGTGTGTGTGTGTGTGTGTGTGTGTGTGTGTGTGTGTAGTGACTATTTGTGGGCATGCTTATGTATGTGTAGAAGCCAGAGGTCAATCTTGGTGTTTTCCTTTACTGCTCTGCACCTTATTTTTCACTTTATTTTATTTTGAGACAAGGACTCAAGTAACCAAGCCTGGCCTCCAACTCACTATGTAGACCAGACTGACCTCGAACTCACAGAGATAGGCGCCCCCTCTGTCTCTCAAGTGCTTGAATTAAAGGTATGTGCCTGCCTGCCCTCTACCTTATTTTTTGATACTGGGTATCTCACTGAGTCCAAGCTCACCAATAGGCTACACTGTCTGCTCAGTGAGCTCCGGGCATCCTCCTGTCTCTGTCCTCTTTGTGTGCTAGGGTTACAGATGTATACACCATCATGTTTGGTCTTTTTATTTTTATATTTTAATGTGGGTGGGTACTGGGGATCCAAACACAGGTCTTCATGCTTGTGTGGCAGGTATATTACTTTCTGAGCCATTTTATCCTGAATACCACATTTTCTTCATCCATTCATCTGTTGATATGACAGCCACCATTCCATACTTTAGATGATTACTCATTTGAACCTTACCAACCACTATGTAAGGTGGGCATTATTAGCATCCTTCCCTAGTTGAACAGCTATTGATAGTTAATGACCGCTAGAAGAGGAGGGGCCATTGTTTTTTCCTTCAGTGGTGTAGCCGCTGACAACCTGTCCAGTAAATAACCCCACACGCTTACTCATGCAAGGAAACCTCAGCAGGTCATTTAAAAATGACGTGAAGTAGGAGCGGGAGGAATTGGGATTAAGGGATTCAGAGGGAATGGGAAGGGCATAATAGAGGATAATGGAGGTGAATATGATAAAAACACATTTTATACATGCATGCAGTTGCTACAGAATGTACTGGTGGTTTTGTTGTTGTTGTTTTGTTTTGTTTGTTGTTGGTGGTGGTTTTGTCAGCTTGACACAAACTAGAGTTATCTGGAAGAGTAAGCCTCAGGTGAAGAACTGCCTCTACCAGGTTGGCCTGTCTGTTATTAATACCTGTGTGGGCATTTTCTTGATTGCGAATGGATGTACAAGGGTCCAGTTCATTGTGGTCAGTGCCATTCCTGGGCTAGTGGGACTTGGAAAGCAAGGCAGTAAACAGCATCTCCCATGGTCTCTGCCTCAGTTCCTGCCTCTAGGTTCTTGCCCAGATCTCCCGCCCTGGCTTTCCTCGGTGATGGAGTGTAATCTGGAAGCCGAGTCTGGTTTGGTCAGTGATAATAAAAAACAGTCCCTGGAATTCACATAAAGGTGAAAGGAGAAATACACTCCAGAAAATTGTCATCTGAGCTCCATACATGTCCTGTGGCATACATAGCCACCCTATACCCCCATAATAATAATATGAATGTTTATATTATATTATTGCACCATAATAAAATCGTTTAAAAAGAAGAAAGTTCGCAGCAGCATAACTTGTAATAGCCAAAAGAGGAGCCACAATCCATGTTCACTAACTGAATAAATGCAGCTCACCTTCCCGCAACACTGAGCTTTGAGCACAGACAGCCTGGCTTCTCTGCTGGACTTTCAGCCATTACTTGGCATTTCCACAGTCGTGGGGAACAACTGCCCTTGGCTGCGCTGTTGAGACCCACTGAGTCTCACCTCCTCATCCCAAGAGCACTTCTCTTGCAAGGCTGCTGGGCAGCAAATGTCCAGCTCACTGGCTGGCACTGTTTCTCCTCTAGGCTGGCAGTTAGCTTTACCTGTGCACCTGGAGAGAGAACGCGTGTGCTTATTTAATGCTTCATTGCGGTAGAGGCCGGAGCTTGTGGTTTACCTCTCCTGTCTCCACACAGACTCCGTGGTCTGGCAGAAGACACTTCAAAGGCGACTGCTTCACAAGATCATTGCTTTGGGTTGCTTTTGTCTTCAATGGGATGAACTTTAGGTTAGCTGTCCCTTTGCCAAGTTCAGACATTCCTGGGGAGGAGTTCACGCTTGGCTGGGGTTGTGTTTGTACCACTGTGGAAACTCTTTGCTGGGAGCACAGACCTGTCCCCAGAGCAGAGATGACAGGCATGCCCTTGGCCATTTGAAATAGCTCCTCTTCTCTGATTTCCTTCCTAAGTTACTCAGATAAGCAACTCCAGAGGCTGACAGTGGGTGGGGGTGGTGGTGACCCAGACCTCCAGAGGGTGGGAGTGGGTTTCAGGATTGGTGTGAACGGCGTCATGAAAACTATGATGAAGTTAGATGCAGTGACGATTTATGACTCCAAGACCCTCCAAACCACCATGTGTACTTTAAAGGGTGAGTTTTCAGGAAGACATATACATACCAATTAGTATTAGATGCCCGTGAAATAAATACAATCAAAACGTAATTTTTGAGTCATGGCTGCATCTCATCGCAGCTCTCTGTAAGCTATTGCTGATCTGGCTGAGTGACAGTGTCTAGAAACCCAGACACTGAAGCGGCTGGTACAGCACTGACCTGAGCCTCGTGGCCACAAGAAGGTGAAGCACTCTGTGGTGGATGCTGTGAGATGCTGGTTGTGAATTTGACCTGCTTCACCTTGGTACAGGAAAAAGAAGAAGAGGAGGAGGAGGAGGAGAAGAAGAAGAAAAGAAAAGAAAACAATTGGATGCTCTGGATGTGTTGGATGCTGTTGCGCAGATGCGGCTGAGGTCGTGGGGCCTTGTGAGCTGTGCTGTTGGGGTCTAATCATGCTCAATAAAGAAACTGCTACCAAGCATGGTGAGGACCAGCCCGGTGAGATGCTCTTAGTGATGTCCCACCATATGTGATGGAGCCAGCCCACCCCTCCCACAGCAGCATCAAGTAAGGCTGCAGAGGGGCAGGCCTCACTGGGGATCAGCTGTTCTGGGACATCTGAAGGATTAGGAGTGGGGAGGGGGGAACCATTACAATTATAGCCCACGGCAACAGCCTTGCCCGCATGGCTGAACGTCAGAAGGGGCTCCCAGAAGAGGTCATGATGGAGCGGAACCAGCCAGCTGTTTCCCATTGTCTGTGAATTGGACAAGAATTTTAAGCCATCTGGGTGGTCGTGATGGTGGTGGCACACGCCTTTAATCCCAGCACTTGGGAGGCAGAGCCAGGCGGATCTCTGTGAGTTCGAGGCCAGCCTGGACTACAGAGTGAGTTCCAGGAAAGGAGCAAAGCTACACAGAGAAACCCTGTCTCAAAAAAAAAAAAAAAAAAAAAAAGAACCACAGAGACAAATGACACAATTTGCTTGCCATGTCTAAATTTTTTATTTATATGTATATGTCTTTATGAGTATATACCATGTGTGTGTGGGTGCCCTCAGAGGCCAGCTGGAGTTACAGGCAGTTATCACTGCCCAGTGTGGGTGCTGGGAATTGAACTCAGTCCTCCGAAAGAGCCATCTCTCCAGCTCTGCTTGCCGGTTTTTAATCTACTAAAGTGGTAGAAGTGAGCAAGATTGATGCTTTTCCTCCTGCAGGTAGGAGAAAATGGCTGTTTCTGGAGACTCTGTGAGGGCCAGGGTGGGCTCTTGCCTAGCACATAGAGGGGCCTGTGCTGGACTTACAGCACAAAAAGGGAAAAACAGCAAAGTCAAAGCAAGATGCGATGATCATGCTGTAGTCCCAGCACTTGGGAAGCGGAGGCAGGGGAACTGCTGTGAGTTTGAAGATATCTTGAACTAGAGTGAGGCCAGGCTCACTACAGTGACACCTTATCTTTAAAAATAACAGCAGAATCCGGGTGGTGGTGGCGAAGGCCTTTAATCCCAGCACAGATCTTTGTGAGTTCGAGGCCAGCCTGGGCTACAGAGTGGGTTCCAGGAAAGGCGCAAAGCTACACAGAGAAACCCTGCTCCAAAAAACCAAAAACCAACCAAACAAACAAACAACAGCAGATTGAGGATAAGAAAAGTAAGGGGGCCGGAGGTATGGCTTAGAGATTGAGAGCACTGACTGCTTTTCCAGAGGATCTGTGCTTGAATCCCAGCACCCACAGGGTGGCTTAACACCATCTGTAACTCCAGTTCCAGGGGATCTGATGCCTTCTTCTGGTCTTTGAGAGCACCACATAGTCACATGGTGCACCTAGGTGTAGGCAAATCCTCATACACATAAAACAAAGTTTAAAAAAAAGAATGAGAATAATAATTCTTTCATGGTATGACAGTTATACATTAATAATAATAATAATAAAAACCTCAAAACTGTTTCCATGAATGTTTCTGGGTTTTTGCTTGCACCGAGGAGGGAGAATCACGGTCAGGTGGAGGATTCGGACGTGGCTGTGGGTGCTCACCTTAGCAGTGGTGGACGGACACTACTCTCAGGAGCACTGTAGACACAGGGTTATCGTGACGTGTTCCACACTGCACGAAGTCATTGGGTATGAGCCAGTTCTCTGTAGGGTCCTCAGTCAAGTGCCTCTTTGGTTACCAGGCTTGAGTAGCACATACTCCCACGCTCCGAGCCGTCGTTCCAGCCCGTTTGCTGGTGTTTAGAGACAGGTGTCAGTGCCCTGCCCAGGCTAGCCTTGACGCCTCAGCTCCATGGATCCTCTGCTCCAGCTTCCGGGTAGCACACGGGTTCCTATGCCTTGGCTATGAATTCCGTCAATATTATGTTTATTTATGTTTATTATTATTATTATTATATATTATTATATATTATTATATATTATGTTTAAACCCACACAACTCCTAGGGTAAAAATGTAGTGCTCTCTGGCTGATGAAGAGGCTTGTTGGGAAATGCAGTTGGCCGCCAAGGCTGGTGATCTAAGTTTGATATAGATGCCCACATGGTGGAAGGGGAGCCGACTGCTGAAAGTCATCCCCTGACGGCCACATGCCAGACAGAATGGCATGTGCCTACTGTGTGGGAAAAAGGGGAGAGGGGCCTGCTGGGGAGATGGCTGGGTGGCGAAGAGCACTGGCTGCCCTTCCAGGGGATCAGGGTTTGGTACCAAGCACCCACATGGGGCCTAACAACTGTCTGTAACATCAGTTTTAGAGAAACTGATTTCCTCTTCTGGCCTCTTCAAGTATTGCCTGCATGCACATGGTGCACAGCCACACATGCAGGCAAAATACCAATACACATAAAATAAATTACAAATAGATTCATTAATTAAAAAATTGAGGGGATTCTCTTTGTGACACCCCCTTTCACCTCATTTTTCAACTCATGGGTAATACTTGGTCTTTTGTTGTTTTGTTTTTGTTTTTCAAGACAGGGTTTCTCTGTGTAGTTTTGAAGCCTTTCCTGGCTCTCACTCTGTAGCCCAGGCTGGCCTCGAACTCACAGAGATCCGCCTGCCTCTGCCTCCCGAGTGCTGGGATTAAAGGCGTGAGCCACCACCGCCCGGCTTACTTGGTCTTTTTAAAAGGACTTTGGGCGTTGGGGAAATAGCTAAATGGGTTAAAAGCACTTGCCTGGCAGCCTGACCATTTGAAATTGGGCCAGCTCCACAGAGCTGTTCTCTGGCCTCATGCTGGGGCACAGGGGCAGCACACACACACACACACACACACACACACACACACTTATATTTGTATGCATGAGATGTTTTCCAGCATGTGTGTATGTGTAACACACGTGTGAAATTATGGATGATTGTGAGCCATTAGCTGGGAATCGAACCCAGCTCCTCTGCAATAGCAACAAGCGCTCTTAACCTCTAAGTCAGTGGTTCTCAACCTTCCCAATGCTGTGACCCTTTAATGGAGTTTCTCATGCTGTGGTGACCTCCAACCACAAAATTGGTTCACAACAGTAATTTTGCTACTGTTATGAATTAGATGTAAATAACTGATATTCAGGATGTCTGATACGTGACCCCCAAAGGGATCACGACCCACAGGCTGAGAACCACCGCTATAAACTGTCTCTCCCCTCCCCTGCCCCTCACAAACACTAATTTAAAAAAAAAGACACTGAAAGGGAAGGGGTGGAAGGGAGGCGCGCTGTTCAAGTTTTCTCCCAGGACAATAGTGACACCGTGTGGCCAGTGTTTAGAACAGCGGCTATGGGGCCGAGTGGGTGTTGATTATCCGCCTGAATGTACAAATCACTGTTAACTACATCAACCACACGTCAGAT
The DNA here is from genome assembly GCF_004664715.2 of Peromyscus leucopus. NCBI lineage: Eukaryota > Metazoa > Chordata > Mammalia > Rodentia > Cricetidae > Peromyscus > Peromyscus leucopus. Next base: position 46,359,030 of record NC_051066.1, on the reverse strand, counting down.
TGAATTCAGAGAGTTTATGGAGACCTGCCATGCATGGGACTGTGCCATTTCTTTCATAGATGTTTTTATTGTGTTTTTCTGTATTTTCCTCAGATGACTAGGGACTAAACCGATTCTGCTGTGTTTATATTGTAAAACAACCCTGCAGCTGTATGCAAATGTAAGTCAGTGCATCATGGGGAAATTGGCCCTTCCATATTCATTCACTCATTCATTCATTCATCATTCATTCATTCATTCATTCATTCATTCATTCATTCACTCTCACTCTAGCCCAGGCTGCCTTGGGATTCATTATGTAGCCCATTTTTAATTCTCCTGCCTCATCTTCCCAAGTACTAAGATTACAGGCATGAGCCACCAGACCTCTAGCTTTCATAACGTACTTCCCATAGGTTCTGGGATCCCCAAGGTGCTGTGTGCTGACAACTCATTCTGACAATACCACAGGGACAAACTTCGTACGAGCTTCAGTACAACCCCCTTGGTGGCTGCCATTCCTTCTGGTAAAGCTTATTCACCCAGTTCAAATGGTAACTTTAAAAGATGAAAGCAGCCGTGAAGCCTAGTGTGCTCACCTGTAACCCCAGCACTGGGAGGTGGAGACAGGAGGGTCCCGGGTTCAAGGCTGTCTTTATAAAAGAGGGGGAAAGACAAAGAAAACAAGAGCAGGAAGAGTGACCCCAGTGCACAGCAGGTGGAGGCAGGAGATTGGGAATTCAACATCATTCTCGGACACATAGGTAGTCTGGAGCCAGCCTGGGCTATGTGAGACCCGTCTCTAAACAAACAGACAGACAGACAAGAAAAACAAGCACCTAGCCAGGGTGAAATATTCTATTCACATGTTAGGAGTTTTTATATATATGTATGTATATATTAAGATTTATTTATTATGTATACAGTGTTCTGTTTGCATGTATGCCTACAAGCCAGAAGAGGGCACCAGAACTCATTATAGATGGTTGTGAGTCACCATGTGGTTGGTGGGAATTGAACCCCGGGCCCTCTGGAAGAGCGGTCAGTGCTCTTAACCTCTGAACCATCTCTCCAGCCCATAAACTTATTGTTGTTGTGGATGTGCCCATGAGGTAGGTGAGGTCAAGTGGCCGGGGCGTGTGTGTGGGAGTCAGAGCACAGCTTTGTGGAGCGGGTTTTCTCCTCCTGCCTTTATTCCGGGGATTGAACTCGGGTTGCCAGGCTTGCTCGGCGACGGTCTTTACGCGCGGAGCCGTCTCACTGTGCCTTCCTCCCTTGTTGGAAGTCATCGACTGATCTCTGCACAATTGTAAACCTTTTCGCCGCTCTGCGTCTTCTCCCCGTGGCTGGTGAGAAATCATAAAGCAGCCCCGAACGCGGTCCGGGACTATGTTTGAAGTCCACGGGGTTTTGGGAAGTGCTCAGTATATAACACAGATCACAAGGAGATGCAGGGAGCTGAATACACACAGCGGGCAAGGGTCATTTACACATCATTCATAACTCAGAATACGGGGTCAAGTTGGCAGAGACCTTAGAGGTCAAGTAGACAGAAGTAATTCCGCTGACAATAATTCTGGCATGTGGTTATTTTTAACATCTTCTAGAACATTCTCAGGGATTCCCAGTGATGGGACGATCCCTGGTTCTCGAGGCTTAGCATCCCCAACTTGAATGATTTCAAAGCTTTTCTTTGGTGAGTGGAGGTCTGTCTTCTTGCAGCTACGGGTTCTCCTCAGGTTGTTTCAGTAAACGACTGGGTGACTTTTCTAATTTAGTAGATGAGTTACTGTGTGACTTTCTCTGCCCTCCGGGCTACATATGCCCTGCTTTCTGGCACTTCCTGCCCGTTTTGATCCCCTTCTTGGACGCCTCTCACGGCATCAGGGTCCACAATGGAACCGAGAGGATGGATGAAGTCCTTGTCAAGGTTCTTGTTGTTTTTCTTCATCTAGAATCCTGCAGCTGCAGATCACCTTGAAATTCAGATCATTCCTCCCCCACCAGCCAAGTGCTGGGTCCAGTGTCCTGCTTTTGTGGTGCTGTGGTAGAACCCAGGGCTTTATGCGAGCTGGGCAAACATTCTACGAACTGAGTTACAGCCTCAGCCCTAGATACAGTCTCGTTACTTTAGAGTGTGGAGGGCTTGTAACTTGGTGTGGATTTTAGATTCCTATTGATGCTGTTCAAGTCATTTGGTGGTTCCATAACTCTTTTTCTATGTATTCATCTTTTAAGAGATGACACACAGTAAATATGACTTTATTTTTATTATTATTTTATTGAGACAGGCTGTAACTCAGGCCAGCCTATATAGCTCATGTTGGCCTAGAACTTGCAATCTTTCTTTCTCAGCTTCTAGAGTGCTGAACTACAGACATGTACTATCACAGCTGGTTAACTTTGACATTTTTAAACGTGCAATCATTTGAATATTAAGACACATATGTAAACTGGGTAGTGGTGGCGCACGCCTTTGATCTCAGCACTCAAGAGGCAGAGGCAGGTGGATCTCTGAGTTTGAGGCCAGCCTGGTCTACAAGTGAGTTCCAGGACAGCCAGAGCGACAGGGGAAAACCCTGTCTTGAAAACCAGCCCCCCCGCACCCTAAACATTGTTGTAAAAGACCTATTCCATGTATTCACTCATTAAGTTTTATTAAATGTCTAGTATATGCCCTGGAGAATTGGTGTGAGTAAAGCCAAGTCTCCTGCTACAGACGAGGAAAGCAGGGTGGCTAACTGAGAAACCAGGGAAAGAAGATTCCTGTGAGCCTGAGGTCAGCCTGGGCTGCATAACAAAACCTTATCTCAAAAAACAAAACCATAATGTGCTTGGGCAATGCCCTTCAACCACCCGTCTGCCCCCCCCCCCACCAGCTTTACTATACCCACGATATCTATCAACTGTATCAGCGAACAAATGGGATATGGTCTATCCTTGTGACTTTGACTGTGCTCTTATAGTCACATGTCCCTACCAGGCTATCATGAAAGAGTTTGGCACGTGGTTTTCTGAACGCCAATGCCTTGTAATATACTAGTAGAGACAGGCTGGCAGAGAGCCGGAGAAGCTTGTTCTCAGTTAGCACCAGTTTCTCCCCCAAGGATTAACACTAATCAACTGTTGAGGCTGGAGAGGTGGCTCAGTGGTTAAGAGTGCTGGCTGTTCTTCCAGAAGACCCGGGTTTAATTCCCAGCACCCACACGGCAGCTCATAGTTGCCTGTAGCTCCAATTCCAGGATATCCAAAGCCCTCTTCTGGCCTCCAAGGGTACTACATGTAAGCGGTGCCTAGACATACACTCAGGCAAAACACCCTTATGTGCAGAATGAAAATAAATAAATTTTAAAGAAAAAAAACAAAACAAAAGCACAAACCCACAAAACTTATCAAGTCTGTTTAAAACAGTTTATAGTTTTGAGATAGGATCTTTTTTATTTTTTTTGAAATTTATTTTTTATGTATACAGTGTTGTTCAGCCTGCTTGCCAGAAGAGGGCGCCAGATCTCATTACAGACGGCTGTGAGCCACCATCCTGTGGTTGCTGGGAATTGAACTCAGGACCTCTGGAAGGGCAGCCTTCTTTTTTTTTTAATTAAGAAAAAAATTTTAAATTCATTTTACATACCAATCAAGGATCCCCCTCTTCCCTCCTCCTGCCCCTCCAGCCCAGCCAGTGTTCTTAACCTCTGAGCCCCAGGATTTTTTTTTTGTTGTTGTTACTTTTCTATTGCTGTGAACAAAATACCATGACCGCAGCAACTTCTAAAAGAAAGCATTTGATTGGGGTTACAGGTCCAGAGGGCTAGAGTCCATGATGGTGGAGCAAAGGCATGATGGCAGGGGCAGCTGAGACCTCACATCTTGATCTGCAAGCGGGCAGAGAGGACACTAAGGATGGCCCAAGTCTTTTGAACCCTCAAACCTTGCTCCCCGCTTCCCGCCGTGACACACCTCCTCCGACAAGGCCACACACTCTAATCCGTCCCAAACAGTTCTACCAACCGAGGACCAAGTAGTCAAAGGTTTGTGTCTATGGTGGCTGTTCTTATTCAAACTGCCCTAGGGGCTTACAGTGTAACCCTGGGTGGCCTGAAACTCTCCTGTAGACCAGGCAGGCCTTCAACTTTTGAAAATCCTCTGCCTCTGCTTCCCAAGCGCTGGGATCATAGGCATGAGCCACCGTGCCTGGCCTGTCGTATAGTGTTTTCAGGGCTTAATGTCCATTAGTTGGCAGAATCTGGGGTCCAGTTTTTCCACTTTCAGAAACTCTAGCTATTTGTTTACCTTTTCATCTTTACTCACTACAGACTTAAACTCCCTCTAACCGGTTTCACCTGTTTGCAGATCCTCTGTCTTCTATTGTCCACATCCTCTTGGATTTTAGACTCCAGCCCTCCTTTTCCCTGAGCTGCGTTCTCCTTCACCCCTCTTCAAGGAGCCTCTAGCACAGCGGTTCTCAACCTTCCTCACGCTGCGGCCCTTTAATCCAGTTCCTCATGTGTGCTGACCCCCAACCATAAAGTCATTTTCGTGGCTACTTCATAACTAATTGTGCTGCTGCTATGAACCATAATGCAAATATCTGATATGCAGGATATCTGATATTTGACCCCTGTGAAAGGGTCATTCAACCCCCAAAGGGGCTGTGACCCACAGATTGAGAACCACTGCTCTAGAGGGAGGCGGTGGTAACCGCAGTTACAGCAAATGAGCTTAGGACACAGTAGAGAAAGACAAGGTAAAGCTAAACAAACTAAAAGGAAGAGTAGAGGAAGAGGGTGAGTGTGTGTGTGTGTGTGTGTGTGTGTGTGTGTGTGTGTGTGTGTGTTTTGCATCAGGCTGTGTGTATGTATATAGGGGAAGAGAGTGAGTCATTGTGTGTGTGTGTGTGTGTGTGTGTGTGTGTGTGTGTGTATCTGCCCTTGAATTTCTAATCCTCCTGCCTCTACTCCCCAGGGCTGGATTACACATATGTGTCACCATGTCCAACTGTGTAAGCAGGACATTCTTGGTTTAATCATCTTTCTTTCTTGCTTGCTTTTTTCTTTTTTGTTTGTTTTGTTTTTTAGAGGTTTATTTTATCTTAATTGTATATGTGTGGGTGTTCTGCCTGCATGTCAGTGTATATGCACCACATGTATACAGTACTGACAGAAGCCAGAAGGAGTCAGATCCTCTGTAACTGGAATTCCAGACAGTTGTTAGCCACTGTGTGGGTGATAGGAACTGTATCCAGGTTCTCTAGGAGCAGCCAGTGCTCTTGGCCTCTGAGCCATTGTTTGGTTCTATTTTGGAGATACTCTTGCTATGCAACTCTGGCTGCTCTGGATCTCACCATACTGACCAGGCTGACCTGAAGCTTGAATTCAATCCTCCTGCCCAGTCTCCTAAGTGCTTTGATTGCAACTGTTTCTGGATTTCAAATCAATTGAAAGTAGATGCATGTGCAGCTATCAGTAGAGATGATTTATTCTGGGACGGGGAAAAAATCGAAGAGGAATTATATATTTTTTAAACTATCCTTTCATGGACTCTTCTCAGCCTGGAAATTGTGCAAAGACTGGGTGTGCTGAGCAGGTAATCACAGTTAAGGAACGAAGCGCCTCACCTCTCTCGGAGTAACAGCATGATGATAATCTCTGTCTACACAATGAGAGCTGATTGATATCTTCTCCCTTTGGATTCCAGTGATAGCAACTTCAAAAGCTGCCAGTAAATCTTCTGGTCCAGCTACCCTCCCACGACAGATTTAACTATCACCTTACTCCAAAATAGTTTAAAACAACACAATAATAGCAATCGGAACAATAGCCGCAGTAACCAAAGCCAGTCTCTTGCAAAATCCTGATTCCACGGCAAAGCTGTGCAAGCGCCGAATGTCCAAGTGACTGCCTTCGCCAGCCTCCCTTCTCCCATTTCACAATGCAGGACTTTCCCACTAAAATCAATCACTCCTTTGTCTCAGCTCTTGTTTTCCTAGGTACAGGAGTTAGAATAGTCCTGGACGGTTAATTAGCCATAAATCCATCTCTGAAGCACAGAGCGCGTCAGCTGCGCTGGTGAAGCCCCGACGTCCGCTCTGCTTCAGCGCTTTTCTTAAGAACTGACCGGTGCGAATGCGCTGGCATGTTTACCGCTCACCTTTCACCCTGTGTGCCGATCCCTAGCTGTCCGCGGAGGGAGGGCTTTCAACGGATCAAAACCACAACCCTGGTATAAGAAAGGTCATGTTTACTGACAATGGAAACCCATGGTCATGTGCTGCCTCGGAACGGGCTGCTGAAGATCATCACATCAAAGCGGAGGCCAGAACGCATGGCTCTGATCCTGTACTTTCCCACTGTCAGACACACCAGCACATGGAGTTTTTAAAATTATTATTATTATTTTAATTCTCACCTCAGAATCATTATGAGTTCTGGGAGGGAATGTAATGTAGAAATTCCTTACTAAAAAAGGGACATCTTGAAGGTCTAGATATAGTGATGTGGTACATGCCTTTAATACCAGCACTTGGGAGGTGGAGGCAGGTGAGTTCGAGGCCAGCCTCATCTACATAGGTGAGTTCCAGGACAATCAGAACAATAAAAAATATGTAGGAGTACCTGTCTAAAACAAACAAACAAACAAACAAAAAAACCCCAAAAACCCAAAACATCTGAGGTGGTGTGTGAATTCATGTAAATGCATGTGTGTATGGTGTGTGTGTGTGTGTGTGTGTGTGGTGTGTGTGTGTGTGTGTGTGTGTGTGTATGGTGTATGTGTGTGTATGTGTGTGTGTGTGCGCGCGCGCGCGCTCAATCGGTAGAGTGCTTGCCTAACATGCAGGAAGCCTTGGATTCCATTTCCAGCACTGCATAGACCACATAAAGTGGGTGCCATGGCTGATGTATGTCTGTAAGCTCATCCAGAGATGAAGGCAGGAGGGGCAAGCAGAGTCATCTGCGGAGTGGATTTCAAGCCAGTTTGAACTACTTCAGATTCTGTCTCAGTAAGTTAACAAATAAACAGAGTATTGACTCTGATATGACAACTTCTGTCTTTCAGCAGGGGTATTTGCAGGTAAGTAACCTAAGAACGAACATGCTTCTCTTGTTTCTACACCCACAGGCTCTCCACTGTCTCCTCTAGCTTGCCATCTTGCTAGGCATGCTGTTTGACTCCTCAGGAATCAAGTTGGGAGGAGAAAAGAGTACTCCCTTAGTGTAGGAGAATAGTAGTGAGCATTGGCCATGGGGTCCACTCCTATACACAGACTCAAAAGACAAGTCTGTTCTTAGTCAGGTGTGGTGGCGCACCCCTTTAATCCCAGCACTCAGGAGGCAGAGGCAGGTGGATCTCTGTGAGTTCAAGGCAGCCTGGGCTACAGAGAGAGTTTCAGGATAGCCAGGGCTATATAGAGAAACCCTGTTTCAAAAATGTAAACAAACAAACAAATAAAATAATAAAATAAATAGGGCTGGAGAGATGTGTCAGAGGTTAAGAGCACTGGCTGTTCTTCCAGAAGTCCTGAGTTCAATTCCCAGCAATCACATGATGACTCACAACCATCTGTAATGAGATCTGGTGCCCTCTTCTGGAGTGGAGGCACGAATGCAGACAGAACACTGTATACATAATAAATAAATCTTTAAAAAATTAAAAAAATTAAAAAAACCCAAATAAATAAAAGGGGGGGTCATTCCTTTCCTCTGTCAACATCAGAAACTTTGTGTACCTGTGTCTCTGCCATCTAAGACAGAGAGTAATTTGGTCAGCTGATAACCACTGCTGGGTGGCTTTTCGGTGAAAGGAGAGGTAAACATATTTGCAGCAATAAACAAAGCACAGTGAGAGCTGGAGAGACTCACTTCTCTTCTAGAGGGCCCGGGTTCAATTCCCAGCACCCACACAGAGGCTCACAATCACTTTAACTCGAGCTCAAGGGATCGGATGCCCCCTCTGGCATCTAACAGATGTACACATCTGGCATAGATGTGGTACACATACATGCATGCAGGCAGACACTCATGCACATAAAAAAAAAAAAAAAAAAAAAAAAAAAAAGAAAGAAAGAAAGAAAAGAAGGAAGGAAGCATAATCAGGAGAAAATGAACTTGGAAGAAAACCCTGACGTACAGGATGTGCTGCTTGCCGCCATCTCAGGAGACAGCATTGGGCCAGACGTTCCCAGACAAGACAAGCGGGTGGCACAGCTTAGAAATACAAGTTCTGCATGAAGCCGGGTGGTGGTGGGGTGGCGCGCAGCAGCAGCAGCGCAGCGCACATGCCTTTAATACCAGTACTTGGGAGGCAGAGGCAGGCGTATCTTTGTGAGTTCGAGGCCAGCCTGGTCTACAGAGAGAGTTCCAGGAAAGGCGCAAAGCTACACAGAGAAACCCTGTCTCGAGAAACCAAAAAAAAAAAAAAAAAAAGAAAAAAAAGTTCTGCATTGAATCTGGGGCTGTGGGATATGACTTGGCTTGTTAATCTTTCTATCCAAGTGCATGGTAGTTTTATGTCACCAGGGAAGGAGCACTGTGTCTGCATGTGTCATGCACACTCTGTCCCAGGAGTGCAGGGAAGGAGCACTGTGTCACCAGGAGTGCAGGGAAGGAGCACTGTGTCCCAGGAGTGCAGGGAAGGAGCACTGTGTCACCAGGAGTGCAGGGAAGGAGCACTGTGTCCCAGAGTGCAGGGAAGGCAACCAGAGTGCAGGGAAGGAGCACTGTGTCCCAGGAGTGCAGGGGAAGGAGCACTGTGTCCCAGGAGTGCAGGGAAGGAGCACTGTGTCCCAGGAGTGCAGGGAAGGAGCACTGTGTCACCAGGAGTGCAGGGAAGGAGCACTGTGTCACCAGGAGTGCAGGGAAGGAGCACTGTGTCACCAGGAGTGCAGGGAAGGAGCACTGTGTCACCAGGAGGGAGCACCTGTCACCAGGAGTGGAGGGAAGGAGCACTGTGTCCCAGGAGTGCAGGGAAGGAGCACTCTGTCACCAGGAGTGCAGGGAAGGAGCACTGTGTCCCAGGAGTGCAGGGAAGGAGCACCTGTCACCAGGAGTGCAGGGAAGGAGCACTGTGTCACCAGGAGTGCAGGGAAGGAGCACTGTGTCCCAGGAGTGCAGGGAAGGAGCACTGTGTCCCAGGAGTGCAGGGAAGGAGCACCCTGTCACCAGGAGCACAGGGAAGGAGCACTCTGTCACCAGGGATCGTTTGTAGAAACTGGAGGAAGTCATGAACACGCGCAGAACACTCTGCTCTTTTCTGGTGGTCTATTACCGTAATACTCAGGAAAGGAATTTCCAGGGGAGTCTCAGGCACTTAAGGACAGTCACACTGAAGTTTGCTTCTGGTCTGCCTGAAGACTTGGAAACTTGACCTCTGCTGGACATAGTTACTCTCCCAAGTTAACTTTCTCCCTGGGAACCTGATACCTCTCCTCCCACAATTTCTTCTATTTTAGTTACTATTGACATGTAGTAAATCAGTCCTGTTTTATTGTGTTTATGGATGTGTGCATTCCAGCATCCGTAGTAAGACAGACTTGTCTCTGCTCTCTGATCCTCACTTCCCACTCCCCATCACCCCCACCCCCCACCCTCTGGGGCCCCTGATGGGAGACACAATAGCTGGATGTGATTTGGGGGCAGGGAGGCAGCTGACTCCTCAGGAGGGGTCTTCCCTCTGAGCTCACTGGTGATGCTTGCTGCCAGTCAAGACTTAGCTGGGAGCGGGATCTAAGCATGGCCTCTTCTGTGACTGAGGTTTCCTCACAGCGCAGGGACACACACGTGGTTGCAGCCCCTTTCTGACTTGGCTTCAGAAGCCAACAGCATCATTCTGTTGCTTTCTATTGCTTACTGAACCAGAAGGCAGCCGAGAGAAAAAAAGGGCAGGCCACCATCCTCTCACTCCTTTCTCTGTTTTCTCTTCTCTTCCTCGGACAGGGTCTTCCCATGTAGTCTAGGCTGGCTTCAAACTCACAATCCTACTTGCACAGCCTCCCAGATTTGGAGGTGACAGGCGTGTACCAGGACACTTCAGAGAGTCTCAGGGTCACAAATAACTCAGGTTAACATGGAATTTACCAAGTAATCCAGGCAGGCCTGGAACTCAGTCAGTCCTCTACCTCTAGAGTGCTGGAATTACAGGTATGTGGTGAGTCTTATCTTGTAACGAGAAGGACATGGACACCCTGGAGTTAGTGACCTGTAGCTCTTATTTAGTAAACTCAACAAAGTATGCAGGTGGTTGTTTTTAGCAGATCCTGCAAGGATAGACCAGGAATTTCAACCATGCTTCTAATTAACAAGGACTTGTGGGACACTGACAGTGAGATGTGAGAGGTAGAATGCTCCAGGGTGGTTAAGGTGGAGTGTGGAAGTTCAGGAGTTCAAGGCCATCCTGAGCTACATAAGAACTGTCTTAAAACAAAAGACAAATGAACAAAAAACAAATAGCGCCTGTCATAAGGGCACATACCTTTAATCTCAGAGCCTGAGAATCAGAAGCAGACAGATCTCTGAGTTTAAGGCCAGCTTGGTCTATATGGGGAGTTTGAGGCCAGCCAGGGTTACATAGTGAGACCCTGTCTCAAAAATAATTAATTAAGCAGCGGCTGATGAGATAGCTCAGCAGTTAAGAGCATTGACTATTCTTCCAGAGGTCCTGAGTTCAATTCCCAACAACCACAGGGTGGCTCACAACCATCTATAGTGAGATCTAATGCCCTCTTCTGGCGTGCAGGTGTACATGCAGACAGAGCACTCATACTTTTTTCTTCATTTATTATCTTTTATTTTGTTGTTATCTCTTAGAAGCCTGTTCTTTTCTAATGAGACAGAAAGGAAGTGGGTCTAAGGGGAGAGGTGGTGGGGAGCGCCTGAGAGGATTAGAGGGAGGAGAAACTATAATCAGGATATATTATATGAGAAAACAATCTATTTTCAATAAAAAAAACAAAATTAAGTAATTAGTTAAATTAAAGGCTACAGTACATAATTTAAAGACACTTTGAAAAATCTCCCAGTAGAGGCTACATAGACTTAAAAGCAATTGTTGAGAATTGCATTTTTTTCCAAGATTTATTTATTTATTATGTATACAGCATATATGATTGCAGGCCAGAAGAGGGCACCAGACCTCATTACAGATGGTTGTGAATCACCATGTGGTTGCTGGGAATTGAACTCAGGATCTCTGGAAGAGCAGTCAGTGCTCTTATCCTCTGAGCCATCTCTCCAGCCTGAGGACTGCAACTTTAAATAGAAGTGAGCCTTGGGCTTTTTATTGGGTGTGGGTATGTTTGTCATAGCATGCATGGAGATCAGAGGATACGTCTATGACATTGGGTCTCTCCACCCACCCTTATAGGGCATCTGGGGCTTGAACTCGGGTCTCCAGATGTGGGCAGCAAGCACTGTTACTCACTGAGCTAACTCACTGGTCCCGAATCTCCTTTATCAGATTTATCAGATACTTCCAGATACAAAAATGTGGAGAGGGCCAGGCAGTGGTAGCACACACCTTTAATCCCAGCACTCTGGAGGCAGAGGCAGGCAGATCTCTATGAGTTCGAGGCCAGCCTGGTCTACAAAGCAAGTTCCAGGACAGGCTCCAAAGTTACGAGAGAACCCCTGTCTCGAAAAACAAACAAACAAAACAAACAAACACAAACAAACAAAACAACAACAACAAAATCCCCACAAAAATGTGAAGAGATAGAGTCAAGCCATCAAACACTAGGAAAAGAAAAAAGGGAAAGAGGGATCTGGGGAAATGTTAAAGGACAAGAAAGAGAAGAAGGACTAGATGGAAGGAATAGGTAGGTGCCATGGAAAGCAGGATCTGTGGGTGAGAAGATTAGAATCCCTGTCTGCAGCCAGGTAAAATGGCACAGACACACACAGCCCCACTCAGGAGGCTGAGGTAAGAAGTGTGTGTCCTGAGCCTAGGAGCCGACCCAGCCTTGGGCTACATACCAGACATACCAAGATTCAGATTCTCAAAACATAAACACGAAAACAGTAAACAAGATCAAAGCATACGATCTAAAAAGTGAAATAGAAGGGCCAGGGTCCTGCAGAGTCTTCCCAGAAAGGGGTGTGGGGAGTGAGTTGGGGAGGCTGGAAAGGAAAACAGGGAGATTAATTCTGGTTCTGGGACATGGGATGGGTGAGTTCCAGGATGAAGAGAGAGAGAGAGAGTAAATGGAAGCAAAATCGATCATCTAAGAAAGAATTCAAGCTGGGGCTGTTGGCCCAAGCCTGGGATCCCAGCTCCTTAGGAGGCTGAGGCAAGAGGTTCAAGATGGCCGTGACGCTGTCTGAGTTGATGGGAACTCACGGGTGAGGGAAGCAATCTTGTCCTCTTCCGTCTGAAGTTGTGAGTGCTTTCTGGCTAGCTACTTCAGTACACCACTGCCCTCGGCCCTGTCCTCTACCCTTGAAGATCCTCTTAGCGGTTTGGCTGCTGCCCCACAGTAGCCAGAGACCCCTGCTCTCCTTCCTTGTGAATGCAGGATAGTATCATTGGCGTCACAGCGTCGTCCTTTGCACCAGGCATGCTGAGCGACACCCCAGCCTGCACAGTCTCATGGTGGCGGGAATCGAGTCGTCCCCAGCTCACCTCCATGACTACTCGCAGTTGTTTTATAGGAAACACATTCACATTTCACGTTCAATCCAGTTGCTGAAGCCACTTTGCTCAGGCCCGTGTTTCCTGGCATTGGTCTATGTTTTGCTAGATTAACTTATTTTTTTAAAAAGGTTGTGTTGCGTTGGCCTTTCTAACCCCAGGTGCTGCGAGTTGAATCTAGGGCCTCATTGATGCTAAGTAGTAGCTCTGCTACTGAACTATATTCTCAGCCCCCAAAAAGGACCAAAAAAAAAAAAAAAAAAAAAAAAAAAAGACAAGCTCTTCCACCCCTTAATGGTGAATCCCAGTTACCTATCCTAACAAAATTACAGCGTTCTCCAAGGCAGCTACCATTCTGCCAATTCATGAAGTTACTGTTCTGAGGGGGTAATAAGACGCTATGTAGGGCGACTGAGGCCAGCTCATTAGGAAGTGTGCTTGGGAGCAATGGCAATCCGACACAGGAGAGGCTGGGATTGGATGGAGAGAGCGTGTGCAGGCAGGGAGGCCATGCCACACCATGCCCAGACCTAAAGCATGCATCAGCAGACGCTTGTTTCCAAGACTACCATGGGCCAGGAGGCTTAGTAGGGAAATGTGAAAACAGGAGATGGTGATAGATGCCAAGTCTACTGCCTGGCAGGCCCCTGCATGGGTAAAGGATCCATGCCCTACGGAAGGTTAGGCAGCAACCAGGTGAAGAATCAGGAGGGCATCTCGATTTGGAAAGGGCCAGTGTTTTGGAGTCATTGACTTTCAGTTGCTGTACCTGTGAAGCTGAATGACAGTCTCTGTGGTAAGGAGTGGGAAAAACATCCGAATAAGATGCTTAACACAGCAGTAGAGCCGTTGTGAGGATTCTGTTCTTGGTGATGACGAGTTTGTACAAGGAACAGACCAGAGCCCCAAACAGCTGGGCCAGATTCGGTACTTGTCCCCTCCCTCCATCCTTCTACCTTCCCTCCCCCTCCGTGTGTGTGTGTGTGTGTGTGTGTGTGTGTGTGTGTGTGTGTGTGTATGGTGTGTAGGCCAGGGGCTGACAAAGGCCTTGTTCCTCAGTTGCTTCTCTACCTTATTTTGGGGACAGTCTCTTACTGAATCTGGATCTCACTGATTCAGCTAGCCTGGCTGGCCAGCATGCCGGGTCCTTCTTTCAGCTTTCCCAGCGCTGGTCATGGGCGTGTGTGGCCACTCCTGACTTTTCATGCGGGTGCTGGGCATCTGATTCAGATCTTCATGCTTGCATGACACACACTTTACCACTTTGCCAAGTAAGCCACCTCCTCAGGCCCACTTCCTTTGGAGAAGGGTCCAGCTATGTAGCCCAGGCTGGCCTTGAACATCCAGAGGTTCTGTCTAAGCTTCCAAAGTGTAAGGATACAGGCGTATGCCACCACACTCAGCTATCTGTTTTTAAGAATATTCCTAAACCTGTTTTCTGCTTTTGTTTTCTTTTTCTGTTTTCAGATTTGTTTTTAGCTAGGCAGAGTGGCTTTCTTAAGGACTGAAATGGCTTGATCTGGGAGGGTTGGACAGGGGATGTTGTGGCTGGCTACCTGGAATTCTTTTAAGCAGACATTCCACCCTGGTGCAGGCCAGGAGCCCCGGGGCTGCTGATAAGGAATAGTTCTGTGACCAGGCCTAGGGCCAGTCTCTGTTAGGGTCAGAGAAGATGGGAAATGTCAAGTTGTTGACACTACCTGGTGGCTGAAAAGAGAGGTCCTTTATCTCTTCAACAGGACTCACAGGTCTTTTGGGGGGCTGGGAGGATACTGACTTCTCAAGTGTGTGTGTATGCGCGCGTGCATGCGCTCTTGTTGGGGAGTATTGAGAACAATGATTGCTGAGTTCCCTCCCAGCACCCACATGGAGACTCACAACTGTCTGTAGTCACAGTTCCAGGGGACCTGACACCCTCTTCTGGGTACCAGGCACACCCATGGTGCACAGGTACACATGCTGACAAAACAGCTCTACACAGAAAGCAAAAATAAATAAATTCGCCTGCCCCAGCCATGGTCTCACTAGGGAGCTCAGGCTGTCCTAGAACTCACTATGTAGACAAGGCTGGCCTCAAACTCACAGAGATCCATTTGCCTCTGCTTCCTGAGTGCTGGAACTACACTTGGTTAAAAATAAACAAACCTTAAAACATTGAAAACAAAAGCAAGAACAGATTTAGGTATATCGTAAAGAACGGGTAATTAACTGGGTGTGGTGGTTCATGCCTGTAATTCCCCAAGTCCAGATGTAGTTAGAGTTGAGTGGAGGGAGAATCTGAAGCTAGCCTTGGTTACATAGTGAGTTCTAGACCAGCCTGGGCTACTGAGTGAGATCTGTCTCAAAAACTCAAAGGAAAAATAATCTAAAGCCACATTACATAGAAAGGAAATTTCAATGAAAAAGACTGAACTTGGCCACTGGGTGTCAATCTTGATCCACAGTCATGGTGCTTAGGGGCAACTTTCTGGCCTTTCTCTCCTCTTCTTCCTTCTTCTCTCTTCTCCTCCTCCTCCTCCTCCTCCTCCTCCTCCTCCTCCTCCTCCTCTTCCTTCTTCTTCTAAACATATTTATTTATTTGTAGAAGATGGGGGGCCTGTCTGTTAGTCAGAAGGAAGTTTTGAGGAGTCAATTCTTAC
This sequence comes from Peromyscus leucopus, assembly GCF_004664715.2. Taxonomy (NCBI): domain Eukaryota; kingdom Metazoa; phylum Chordata; class Mammalia; order Rodentia; family Cricetidae; genus Peromyscus; species Peromyscus leucopus. Next base: position 46,343,794 of record NC_051066.1, on the reverse strand, counting down.
CTTCTTTTTTTTTCCAATTTCATACACACATATAATATATGGTGATTACATTCCTCCTTATTTTTTTAATGAACATAATATTTGCAATTGTAACCATTTTTAAGTTCGCAATTCAGTGGCATGGATTACATTCAGGATATTAATTACACTCATGATATTGATTAATTACACTCATGATATTAATTATGATATTCATATGATATTATGATATGATATTAATGTGATATTCATTCATTACATTCGCAGTATTCATTCAATAACTATATTTATGATATTCATTAATTACATTAATTGTATTGATTTATTACATTCATGATATTATGTCCTGATATTACTGTCCATTTGTGGGCTTTTCCATCACACAAAACAGAGATTCTGTACTTAGGAAATCATTGCTCTATATTCTTTTTTCTCCATCTTGAGGTAACGTCTAATCTATATTCTATATATTTCATGTAATATAATTCTATAGTATTTGTACTTTGTTTTTGAATGAAAAAACATTTTATGTACAACTGCAGGAGAAATAATACACAGATATCTTGAACATAAAAACAGGTTATAATTCAAGAGTCCAAGGTTATTTGAAACTGGAAAATATTTTCTCTGTAGAAAATGGTAAAAATGATAACATTTCCCAATAAGCCCTTTTAAGTCAAATAATAGCTGAATTATGCATATAAATATTGATTAGATTCTGGGATACAGAAGAAACCTATCTTCATCTGTTCAGAGAGCTATGTTTTACTTAAGTTGTGTAAGATTCCTATTCATCTTCCCCTTCACTGTTTGATTTACAGCAGACATTTTTCTATAGGCTAATCCATAATCTAAGAAGATTTTAGCTTCCCTCCTGAAAGTACAGCCAGCATATCCTTTCATCATCTTGATACACTACAAATTCTTATCCTAATAGTGAAATGTTTCACTAAACTTGCCCAGTGATTGGGCAAACCCCAACCTTACTATATTGGCTTTCTTCTTAATTGCCACTCTAGAGGGTTGGGGAGGGATTTTATTAATCATGGACAGGTCTTTCTTTCACCACTTTGAAAATTTTATTCATCAGGAATCTGAGGAGAAGGCCAGTTCTGGTGCTAGGCTTCTGTAATCTTGGCACTAGGGAGTTAGAGACAACAGATTATGAGTTCAAAGTTATCCCCAGCTGCATAATAAGTTTGAAGCGAGTGTGGACGACATAAGATCATAATAGAAAAATTTAAAAAAACAACAACAGCAAAGTATCAACAGCAGTACAATATCAAAACAGGGCTTGGAATGTGACTCAGTTGGTAGAGAATGAATGGAACCCTGGGTTCCATCCCCAGCACCAAACAATCCTGGAGAATACACCTGTAATCCTAGCGTTTAGAAAGTGGAGGCAGTAGGATCAGAAATTCAAGGTCATTTCCCCCTACATCGTGAGTTCAAGGCTACCCTGCGCCGCATGATACCCTGTCTCAAAAATCAAACCAAATTAGGCAGAAGCCAGGTGTGGTGGCTCAGGCCTGTAATCCCAGACTTCGGAGGCTGAGGCAGGAGGGTTGTTATAAGTTTGAGAGCAGCCTACATGGTGTGTTTTGGGGTAGCCTAGGTTACAAAATGAGATCCTGTCTCAAAGAAAAAAAAATCTTCGTGGCTGAAACTCTCTCAGGTGTGTAAGACTGCAGTGGGTCTCTTTGCATCTGTGTGGTCATCTAGCTGTATAACATTCCAAAGTCCCATAGGCCAAATGTTAGCATCAGAAGTTTAGCTCTTGGGGTACTGTGGAGCCTTGCAGTTTCTGATTACCCTTTCAACCTGGGACAAAACCATAACATGCTATGATGTAACACAGGGATGTCATGGTCTCTTAGTTCCTCATCATTACTGAGCATTCTCTTCTAGCTTGAACAGAAACTCTGCATGCACCAGTGTTGATATACAAATAGGCAGTCCCCAGCCTGACACTTTTCCCGTTGTCCTCTCTTGTTTTGGCATGGAGTCTATGTTGCCAAGGCAGTTTTCAAAACTACTGGCTCAAGAAATTCTCCTGCCTCAGCTTCCACTGCAGTTGAGAATACAGGTTCGTTCCCATTGTTTCTTTCTCTCTCCTTTAGAGACAAGGTCTTGCTATATAGCTTAGGTTAGTTTAAAATCCACACAAGGTCCTGAGCGATGGGATTACAGGGGTGTGCTGCCTTGCTTGTGTCTGGTCCCCCTCTGTACACGCACGCACGCATGCACGCGCGGACACACTCACATACTGTAAACATGCTATTTTAAACTTAAAAATGTTTAGTAAAGTATTTTGCACATTAGGTATTTGCCGTCACACCTGTCTTGGACACTACTTTCTGCCTGTTAACACAGATCTGCCTCCCTATGAATGGAGATCAATCCTTCAGAAGAGAACAAACAGTGCTTGGATGTGGGATATGCTCATTTTTCAGGATTTCAGAAGTGGCATCAAAGGCAGGAGTTTGATCAGACTTGCCCGTCCAGATTAGAGGATATGGAAGTCCGCGGAGTTCGGTGCCCTCACCTCTGGCACTCTGTGAGTCTTAAATACTCCTCTTCCTCCTCTTTCCACACCACTCCCATCCCCAATCTAGACATACTTCAGACTTCTGTTTATCTAAAATGTGCTGATAATCTCCTTAGAGGCTATATCATGGCTCCTAAGACACACTGTAGAATTGTTATAGGTCCAGAAGAAAACATCCCACAAAATTAGATAAGCCTGGATGTTCCAGGCAAATCTGAAAAATATTCTTCTCTGATTAAAATAATGCCATTTTGGTTTCATTCATTTCTGAGTACTTAACCAGAAAGAACATATTTTCTTTTCTTTTTTCAATTTAGTAAAGACTTAAAAACATCTCTCCTCCCACAGAGAAAGCTTAAATGAGAGTCTGTGTATTCATCATGGGTTACCATGGTCCCCAATTCCCCCTTCCATGATGTTGATGTTGACTGACATGGAAACTATTCTAGACAAAATGTCAGTAATCTTTCCAAAGCCAATGTAATCACCATGTGCTGAGATGCAGCTTCAACAGGTAGCGAGGATTCCTGATTTGAGAGTGATTGAATTGTTTCGTTGGGTTTCTTTCTCCTTTTCTCTATCTCCCTTCAGAGTTCTTGGGTTATGGGCAGATGTGTTTTGAGATAAGGTCTGGCTGTGTAACTCTGCCTGGCATGTCAATATACAGCTCAGCAGGGCCTTCAGTTCCCAGCAATCCTCCTTCCTCAGCCTCTGGAAAGCCGGAATTACAGCTGTGTGTTACTGTGTCTGGCTTGTTGTAACCTTCCTTCCCTCCTTCCTTTTTATAAAATATTCTTTTTCCTTTTTTTTTTTTTCTTTTGAGATAGGATTTCTTGGTGTAGCCCTGGCTGTCCTGGAACTCACTCTGTAGGCCAGGCTGTCCTAGAACTCACAGGGATCCGCCTGCCTCTCCCTCCTGAGTGCTGGGATTAAAAATGTATTTTATTTTATGTGTATGAGTACCCGCATGTGGGTGTCATGCATCACATGCATGTGGTGCCCTCAGAAGTCATCAAAGGGCATTGGATCCCCTGGAGCTGGAGTTACAGACAGTTGTAAGTCACTCTGTGGGTTCTGGGAATCAAAGCTGGGTCCTCTGCAAGAGCAGCCAGTGCTCTTAACCCCTGAGCCATCTCACCAGCCCCCATTTCTGTTCCCTTTCAGCATCCTTTCCTTACCAAGCACTGTAGGGGCTCTAGCTAGGTTCAGAATTTGTTTGGTTTTGAGTAGTTGCAGAATATTGATCTAGGTACGTGTGAATGTGCATGCCTGTAATCCCAGCACTTGAGAGAAGAGACAGGAGGATCCCTGAAAGTTTGCGGCCAGCCTGGCTGAACAGTGATTTCCAAGTTGACCACAGGCGCGCGCACGCGCGCGCACACACACACACACACACACACACCACACCATAGTATAAAAATCTCTTTGGAGTAGTTGCCGCACTGATCTTGGAGCTTTGGAGATGTGGCCAGCAGTGCCTGTGAGGGCAGTATTGTACCTTTCACCTGCTGGCATATTTTGAGATTTTCCTTGGTTTGTAGATGAAATCCTCATTGGCTTCAGAAATTTCAATAACATCATAGCCAGGAGTGACCATGAGTCAGCCTGGTGCATTGGTCTGTAGAACTTCAAGAGAATTCTCCCAATGCATTTAGATCAGGCTGCTGTTCAACTTCCCCAGGCCTTGAGAATACTAGTAAGACATCAGGAAGGGTCCAGTAGAGACGAAGAAGGGTCCAGAAGAGAAGAGGAGGGACGGAGGTGGGGTGCCTTGTCTCTCAACCCTCCCCCACTAGCGATGCAGAAGAATGGGTCCTCTTTTGGGGTTGCTCTGGGATGCCCTGGACTCTGGTTTGGACTAGGAACTTCTATGATGGCCACGATCAGACTGACTATTCAGAAGGCCACAGAGGAGGCTGGATGCCGTCTTTTCTTCTGTGAAATAAAGAGGAGAAGATGTTTCTGCCGCGCTTGGCATGCCATTGGCCTGTAGTGAGTGTTCCACAAGTGGAGCCACAGATACTGTGAGAGAGAGTTGCTGGAATGCTTCCCTGCTGAGATGAATTTTATTGCTCCTTGTCTAGAAGAGGATCTGCTCTCTTGACTCTCATATGTGACATCCTGTACCTGGAGATTGACCCCATAAAATCAAAATGTCCTGGCAAGTGTGGGCATTTCTATGAAACAGAACATTGGGCTTCATTGTCTTTTACATATTAATGAGAACAGACATACTTAGTAACAGATTTTGATTTGGGCATGATAGGGACACTGAGCACTTGGGGAAGAGAAAGAGGTTCCCACTGAGTAAAGCAAAGCTTGTGAAGGATTGGGACACACTTTCTTTACTTTGGCCTTTCTGTGTAAGCGGGCTGCCATGTAGGGCAGGAATCAGTGAAGGCCAGTATTTCCTCGGAACTCTTTCCTTTGGGTATTGAGGCAAGGGTTCTCCGGGTAGCCCTGGCTTTCCTGGAACTCACTTTGCAGTCCAGGCTATCTTTGGACTCAGAGGTCTGCCTATCTCTGCCTCCAGAGTGCTGAGATTGAAGGGTGTGCCACCATGCCTGGCTTTGGAATTCTAGGGACTCATACCTATTTAGTCTCCCACCCCCAACTGCTAGTTCATTTTTTCCTTGTTAGTCTTAGTACACAAGGAAGGTCCCTTACTGTTTTGTCTCCTTGAGTGGCTAAGACCAGGGGAAAAGAAAAGGTTACCAGTTGGTCCGGAGGGGCATTTCCATAACCTTCCATTTACATACAGAACTGGACAGACAAGCATGATATCACCATTACAGTTAGAAGTTGGCAGCATGGGATGAGAAGAAGGGGTGTCTTTAAGAAATACAGGCTCTCCAAAACTGAGTGCCTGAGGGGAACTTGGCCTGTTTCAACCTAAGGGGATTCAGAAAATCCAAAGCAGTTTATGGGCTGGAGAGATGGCTTAGAGGTTAAGAGCATCAGCTAATCTTCCAGAGGTCCTGAGTTCAATTCCCAGCAACCACATGGTGGCTCACAACTGTCTATAATTTGATCTGGTTCCTTCTGCATATATGATAAGTAAATCTTTTTTTTTTTTTTTTTTTGTGGATTTTCAAGACAGAGTTTCTCTGTATAGCTTTGGAGCCTGTCCTGGAACTCACTCTGTAGACCAGACTGGCCTTCAACTCACAGAGATCCGCCTGCCTCTGCCTCCCGAGTGCTGGGATTAAAGGTGTGTGCCACCACCGCCTGGCAATAAATCTTAAAAAAAAAAAAAAAGTCAGGGATGGAGCAGGGAAGATTGTCCAGGGGAGATGTTTGGCAATTGAGGTGAAGGCCTTGCCCTCTGCCTGCTGGGGTATCACAGGAAAAGGGCAGCCTTCAGCACCCAAGAGCGGGTCTGGGGCTGCTAGATGCTCTAGGGAGGGGTCTGGAGGGGGCTCCCAGGCTTGCCCTCCAGTGAGATGATGGTACTGCCTGCGCATGGTTTTTCTGCCAGGATGCAGTGGTCCTTGACCTCCTCTTAGCAGTTTGTTCTTAATTCATGACTGATGCCTGATAGCTTCTTGATGGCATCCTTGGAGCTGGCACAGGTCATTCTGCTTTTAAGGGGTGCACTCTCAGAGGCCCAGAAGATAAACATCAGACCCTCCTCGCTCTCCTTGATCTCCTAGATTGCATCATAGAGAGCGTAGAGATAGTTCTTGTCTGGCAGCATCTTGACAAAGGTGGTCTATGGGTCATCCACAGTCTGCCTTGTATCACCTCCTGGCATCTCTATGTCTTCCTCCAGGATGATGCTCTTCTTGTCCTCAGGCAGGAGAACAAACACCGCCTTCTTGTGTTCCTTCACTTCCTTTGGGAATTGAAGGATTTGCGCTCCTTCAAGTCCTCATACACCTTGATGACACACACCATCAGAGAAAGCCACACCTGAGGCCCTGTTTCTGCAAGGAAAGGGAGTCAAGGAGAGCCACAGAAGGCCTGACCTGGTGCAGCCGTTGGGACCTGATTGTCGTTAATTCTTTCCCTTGAGTCAGCTAGAGTAAGTTGGACACAGTAAGGGGCCAGGAACCAGATAGCACACCTACTTACTGAGCAAGCAAAGCTTTGATAAGTATCTATCTGCCTTAGGGGCTGGGGCCGTGACTTAGTTCAGAGTGTTTGAAGTCCTGAATTCCATCCCCATCACCGCCTACACTGGGCACAGTGCTGTACACTTGCAATCCTAGCGCTCAGGAGGTCGGGATAGGAAGATCAGAGGTTCAAGGTAATGTTCAGTTCCATAGCCATCTGGGCTCCGTCAGACTGTAAGCCAGGGTCCTAAAAGGAAGAAAGAAGGCCAGGTGTGGTGCCTTTAATCCCAGCAGAGGCAGGTGGATCTCTGTGAATCTGAAGCCAGTCTGGTCTTGCCAGCAAGTTCTAGGCCATAGTCCACATAATTATACTACAGCGTGTGATACTTGGTAGTGACCATAAGTGACTGTTACTGGTTTGTGTAGTTACTACGCTACGTTAGTCCTCTTTTTAGAGAGTTCTCCTTCTACTGAAAAGAAACCAGATACATGAGCGCCTGTGTTTGTTATGACTGGCTGAGCTCAAGGGATGACCCAGCAGGTAAGAGCACTGGCTGCTCTTGTGGAGGACCCAGTTTGCTTCCTGGTACCCACGTGGCTCCTCATAACCAGATGTAACTCCAACTTCAGGGGGCCCGAAGTTTTGGGCTCTTTGGCCTCCAGGGGCACCAGGCACACACATGGTGCATGTACTCACATGAAAGCGAAACACTCATACCCGTCAAATAGGAACACATCTTTGAATTGTTTGCTTATGTCTATTGTCTGGGAGCAGTGGCTCGCTCGCATTCGCAATCCCAGCCGCCGGGAAGCTGGGGCAAAAGGGTTACCCGCAAACTCAACGTCAGCTGGCCTAGCGTGAGACCCTGTGTCAAAAATAAAATAAACAGCCAGGTGTGTGTGTGTGTGTGTGTGTGTGTGTGTGTGTGTGTGTGTGTGTGTGCGCGCGTGCGCGCACCTTGAATCCCAGCACTCTGGAGGCGGAGGCAGGAGGGTTTCCGAGTTCAAGGCCAGTCTGGTCTACAGAGCAAGTTTCAGGGTTACACAAGGAAACCCTGAGTTGAACACACAGTCGTCCCCCCCCCCCCCCCCCAAAAAGCACATATATTGGAAGGCTGAGGATGGAACTCAGGGGTGCAATGCCTCTTGTCTAGCATGCACGAGTCTCTGGGTTCTGTCCCCCGGGCTGATGAAAAAGGCTGTGTGTATTTAAAGTCGGTTTGAGCCGGACAGAAGGGAGGCTAAAGAAGCAGTGGTGGAGGAGGGGGGGGGGGCGGCCCGCAGTTCGGAACGGCCACTTTAATCCTGCACCTCGGTCCTTGCTCTCGGCTCCGAAGTCCAGGTTCTCTGAATTAGTGAATTTACTTAAGATGCAAAACAGATAAAAATGTAACCTTCTGGACTCCTTCGCTGAGAGCGTGAGCAAAAACAGGGCTTAGGGTCTCTGTTTCTTGCCACCACCCGGGAGGAGATGCTCGCGCGTGCGCCGCGTTTGGTCACTGTGTAACCTTTCATGTGCCCTTATCTGATCTCTCTTCCACCCCAGGCGGGGAAGGGGCCCTGACAGGACTGCATAGGTGGGTGGAGGAGGGGCCGAGGTGCCGGAGACATGCTGAGCTCAGCAGAGCTGTTCCAGTCACTCAGCCTGTTTCCACACTTTAGCTCCTTGCTCGCAGTGTGAACGGCATGTAGGTGCGAGGCAGGTCCAAGCATATTTTTCTTGAAGTGAATGTTAGCACAGGAGGGAGTTGGAATTAATGGGTTTTTATCAAGAAATAGGAGGAGGAGGCGGCGGCGGCTACATGCTATTGATGTAAAACTGACCACAGCTAACCACCTATTTCTCCTTCCTTTGATCGTCTGCCATGATCTCCACCTTTTAAAGTTTTGATTAAACCTATGCATGACGTGGACAATATGGCATCCTGAGAGGCAGGTTTATAGATTTTATAAAATCTAAATTACCTGCAGAAAATCTGGCTTATTTTCACATTGCAAGTAGCTGTAGGGTCAGAGCGCTGGCTCACTGGGTAAGGGTGCTTGCTGACAACCCTGGGGCCTGGAGTGGGCCCCCAGGAAACAGTGTGGAAGAAGAGAACCGACTCCCTCAAACTGTTCTCTGACCCCCCCTCACACACTCACAGGGGGAGGGAGGGAGAGAGAGACAGACGCCTGGATGTGGGCATGGGAGGCTCAGGGAAGCACACTCAAAGCATGGCCAATGGTGTCTTAAAAAGGTTTTCAGTCAAGAGCCTTCTACAATCATCTGACAAGACGGCTCCACAGGTCAAAGCGCTTGCTGTCAGGCCTGACGACCAGAGCACCATCTCCAGAACCCCAGGATGGAAGGAGGGAACTGACTCCTGAAAGTTGTCCTCTGACCTCCACAGGGTTGCACACAAAGTCAAGATGTTTTCACTGTCAAATTTTCGTCTCATTTTTGGGACTCCCAGAAAATAGTGAAACAGGGGAAAGTGAGGTCCTTGAGGATGATGGGAGCTTTCTAGCTTAGACTGGTTTAACGCCAGAGTTACGGTGCCGGAAGCTCACACCCACAAGAAACTTCCACTGAGCGGGTGGCTCTTAGTTCCTACCTTGGGAACTGGGAGCATGAATTTCTCAGACCACAGAGAGGATGAGTTCTTTGGAAAATAATTTAGAACAGGTTCATAGGTGTGAGCTCAAGAGAAAGTGAGCAGAGCTCACTCCCCTATGGTGGGTCCCAGGGAGGGGGCACCATTCAACTTCTGGTGTACAGGCTTTTTATAGGATGTGTGGCAGAAACCTGGCTGAGGCATGGGCGCTGAGCTGTGAGTCCTGTTGACCCACTCATGAGGTATTTATTCATAGGCCTTTCCATCCCAGGCATATGACCGACACACCTGTTGCATCCTCATGTATGGCTTCCATGGTCCTGTAGAGGAAAAGAAAGTATCAAGAAACCTGGAGAGCTGGAGTCCACACTAGGTTTGGAATTTCTGGCCTTGGGGATTTGGTGCACGTGATTAATTTCTGTGATTTGCTCCCTTGTCTAAGGTGTGTAAAGACTCTGAGGTCTCAGCTCTGTGCATCTCAAGACAGCCCAGCCACTTAGGAGCAACTGAAACCAGACAGTTACTTAAAGAACACGCATTTGGACTCTATTTAAACTCTGTTTAATGTTCAGGTTTTGGAGTCTTTGCTGTCCATGTGGTTCAACCCCTTTCAGTGATGGTATTTGCGGCAGATCTGGCTTCAATGTAGGTCTTATCCAGAATAACGACTCCTAGAGCTGCCTCAATAGGAATGTGGCTCTCTTTCACTTGAGAAGAAGTTACTTTAGTCAATCCAGAGAGCAGCTGACAGCTCAACCCTTTTTGTTCTTCCTTTTTACTAGTTTGGTCTTTCAACGTACATATTTGAAAACCCACATCTCTACAGATAGGATGAGGCACCTACAATAATTTAAGGTGCAACACTTCAAAAAGTTATATAGAGCTGGGAGGGGAAAGCTGACAATTATGTGGGGAATTCTATCGTTTCTAATGGGGATTAGATGCCTCCAAGCAAACCAAGAAGACACTAGGCTGCTGAGGACTGACCGAGGCACAGGGGTAAATGACCATTCCCATTGAGTGACTTTAGGGGCTTCTTTTACAAATTGTGAATTTAGCAGCCCATCCCCTGGGTAGATTCCCAGGCTGCAGCCACATTCCAGCCCTATCTCCACTGCACACACTGAAAGCCAGAGCTAGAGAGGGAAGCTTAGAAACTAGGAATTTATTTCTTTTTGCTGTAGTTCCACTAGAGGGCTTTTCATTTAAGTTGTCCTTCTTGGGAGTAAACAGAAAGCTACCTTGAATCCCGATAACGCTTCCTTGGTTTGGTAGAGATAAGAGAAATTTGCCTTAAAGCAACGAGTTGATTTTTTTTTTTAAATTATTTTATTTTTGTAAAATCTTTGGGCCAGGCACGTCTTTAATCTCGACACTTGGGAAACAGAGGCAGGTGGACCTCTGGGAGTTTAAGGCCAGCCAAGGCTACACAGTGAGACCTTTTCTAAAAAACAAAAAACAAAAAACAAAAAACAAAGGAAAACACTTATTAGATTAAAGGACAGCTTGTGCGTCACCTCTCTTTCTACCTTGTGGGTTGGAGGACTCAAACCCAGGTCCCCAGGCTGGGTGGCATGTCCCTTTATCCGCTGAACCACCCCGTAGGCAGCAATGAGATGGCTTTAATGTAGGTTAGCTTTGGATGTTTGCTCTTTGTTTATTTTTTTCTGAGACAGGGTTTCTCTATGTACCCACCGTGGCTGTCCTGGATCTTGCTCTGTAGACCAGGCTGGCCTAGAACTCACGCAGATCTGCCTGCCTCTGCCTCCTGAGTGCTGGGATTCCTTGCGCCACCACTCAGGGATGGTTTGTTGTCGTTGTTGTTATTTTAATGTTTGCTTTTTGTTCTGAGACAGTCTGGGTTCGAGGGCCAGGCTGGTTTCAAACTCATGATCTTTCTGCCTTATTCTGTCAAAAATGCTGGGATTGTCTGTTTATTTTTAGGACCTGGTTGATGTGTGTTGTTAAAGGAGAAGTGTATCAGTTTCTACAGTGTCTGTAATGTCATAGGAATATTAAAATCTGTCTTGTGTGCTATTTGAAATGATACTGATTAATAAATGGCTGACTCCTTTCTGCTGGGGACTTGTGGCCATTGTCCTTCTCTGAGGTGTTGTCTAGAAGCTCACTTACCCAGACCTAAGCCAAATGATGTCTACCAGAAAAACAATAAGAATATTTAAAAAAAAAAACAAACCTTTTCTTCCAGAGTATCTATTATATAGTTTAACTGCTCAGTGTTATCTCACATAATGGTCCTTAAGACAAGTAAACTTGACATCAACATTTGAAAATGAGGTTGTTTCTGTCCAAGATACAGATTTCTATCTTTTAACACACAACTGGGGAACCGGGGTGTCAGACAGCTGGTTAAGTGCTTGTCTAGCACACAGAAAGCCCTGGTTAGATGCTCAGAACAACATAGACCTGGTGTGGGAGTGCACACCTGTAATCCTAATGCTCAGCAAGCAGAAGCCGGAGGCTCAGGGGTTCAGGGTCACAGTTACATACTTTTTTTAAAAAATTATTTTTGTCCATTGGTGTTTTGCCTGCATGTATGTCTGTGTGAGGGTGCTGGACCCTTTGAACTAGAGTTGCAGACAGTTGTGAGCTGCTGTGTGGATGCTGGGCATTGAACCTCGATCCTCTGGAAGAGCAGCCAGTGTCTCTTCTGAGCCATCCATCTCTCCAGCTCTCAGTTACGTAGTTTTAGGCTAGCCTGGGCTGCATGACAGTTGTCTAAAAAATGGACGAACATCTCCCAAAGGAGCAAAGACAAAAATTATTAGAGAAACTGATAACTTGGGGGTTACTGTTTCCTAGACAATAACGGGCTGAGCAGCGGCCAAATTTTACAGAAGAGCAAAAATGACCCATGGTAACTAATTCATGTTGCCAGCTGAGGCCTTAGAGTTCGAGAGTCCTGTCTGAGGATGAGATTTGGTTGAGGACTGTGTGATGGACTGTGAACGCAGCCGAGATGTTTGGAGCTGTTGTCAGAGAGGTGGACTGACCCTCGAACTTGTGGGGAGGAACCTAGACTTTGGATCCCCCAGGTCTTGGCTGCAACCCTTGTTTTGACACTTACCCTGTCTCGGAATGTAGGGGGCGTTGCGTAAATGGCCTTGAGCTCCTTCCTCTTGGGCAATGAGGCTCCTGTGGGGTCCCTGAGAGAGGTGACGGTGAGTGGCAGAGTGATTGGCTTCAGAATGAAGTTTCTCTAATTAAGAAATCCCCCAGATACTTTCTATCACACCCCAGCTACTTTCAGTAAGTTGTCCATGGGGCATTTACTGAAATCCTAGTATGTTAGCTATTATTATCAACTTGTTATAATCAACTGAGTCGCTCCAGATTGTTCTCTCGGCCCCTAGCTCTGCGCATGTGAGACGAGCGCTTGACCAGTAAACCACGCTCCTACGTCTTCAGAACTTCAAATCATTGCTTCTTCCATAAAAGTCTTCCGAGGAAGTCGCAGTGATGGCCTTCCAGCCGAATGAGGCTTCTTCCAGTGCTTGGCTAGATTTCTGTCTTCACTGTATCCATGCTCAAAACAATAAGAAAATACTTTCAAAGCAAAAACAAGCCCAAACTAAATCACATGGAAAGATTAAGAATACCTTTTTACTAATGTATGGGCAAGAACAGAGTTAGGTCAATTTTTCTGCAATGGGAAAATCGATTTGATCTAGAAAACCTTCTCGTAGGTATACGTTTTATGAGTGAAACTGATAATAAAGCCAGAAGGAAGCTTATAATAATTGGCTGCAAATGCACCTGGCTTCAAGCCCTCCCTTACATTGTCCATATGGGTCTGAGAACTAGAAGTTAGTACTATGTCTTCTCCAGTGTTAGTTTCTCTCTCTGGCTGCACAGTAGAACCACCTGGAAGCTTTTAAAAATCACTGTGTCCTCTGCTCCCCTTCCAGAGATCCCGACTGAACTGGTCTGATGAGTTTCTGCTTCATGATCTTTAATTTGGGGTGCTGAGAGCTGAACCCAGGCCCCTGTACATGCTAGGCCGGTGCTCCCCCACTGAGATATATCCCTAGACACTTCTTAAGAAAATTTACTTTGTGTATATCATGGATTCGCTTACTGTGTCTACGTGCACTACACGCATGCAGTGTCCATGGAGCCCCATCTCATAGACGAGTCTTCATTACCCTGGTGTTTGCAATTCTAGGTCAATCCTTTCCTTGGAAGAATAGAAGCCTTCACATTTTTTTTTTTTTTTTTTTTTTTTTTTTGGCTGTACTGAGCTGTGCTGAGGTGTGTGTGTGTCAGGGTGGTGGTGGAGAGAGGGAGGGAGGGAGGGAGGGAGTAGGGGGGCTGTTGCCTGACAAGACTGTTTTGGTTCTAGTAGTGGGAAGGTCTTGCAGCACTGGTTGGAGATTATCGCCTTTCTTTTCAAGGCTCTCCTGGGCAGCACTGCCCAGTTGGACAGTGGCACCCTGCAGCCATGACTGTCCACAGAGCCTCAGAGCCCTGCCAACTTGCGATGTGTACAAAGGCAGCAGCAGCAGGAGCTGAGCATTTTCTCTGCTAACTTCCTCCGTGGTTTATCATCGAGTAAAACAGTTACCTTAATCGTCTCAGGGTCCAAGGGTTGAGGCTTTACTCCCTTCTGACAGATGGTTTTCTGGAAAGATTTCTAAGAAAACATCTTGGCAAAGGGGTAAAAAATTGACTATTCAGTGACCATCAGGCTGGGAGGCTCACAACCTTTGGACCACAGACACAGGTCACGTACTTTGGCTGTCATATAGGATTTCTGGGAACCAGCACATTCTTATTAACTGAAGATACTAAAATTCAGTCATCAAGTAGGCTAGAGGTGGGTAGAGAGGCATATCTTAGTAAAATCATAGATTATTTCTATGCGTTTTATTTAAACCACCAATAGTATGGCTATTGATCAGTCCAACTTAGATGTATCTTCATGGAAAACAGTGTTTTCTCTTAGGTACAGAGTCTCACTCTGTAGCTCAGGCTGGCTTCCAGCTTGGTAATTCTCAGCCTTTCAAGAGTTTAGATTGTAGGTGTGTGCCACCATGCCTTGCTGAAGTTTTGGTCATTTAGTAGTTGGGGTCCTGAGTATCAAACCAAGACCTTGCATATAATATGTGCTCTACCTTTGAGTCATCCCCCAGCCTACATGTTTATCATATTTCTTTTCTTTCTTTTTTTTTTCTCTTGGGGTTGGGAGAAGGGAAGAGAGTATTGGGGTTTGAACTCAGGGCCTTGTAGGTAAGGGTCCTAGTACTGAACCAGGTTGTGGTGGTATTGTGTTCCCCAAAATATTGTGTACCCTAATAAATTTGTCTGGGGTCAGAGAACAGAAAAGCCACTAGATACTTAGGCTAGAAAATGTTGGCACTCACGTCTTTAATCCTAGCACTCTAGAGGTAGAAATCCCTCTGGATCTCTGTGAGTTCAAGGCCACATTGGAAATGGCCAGGCATGGCGACACACGACTTTAATCCCAGGGAGTGGTGGTAGAAAGCAAAAAGGTAGATAAGGCGTGAGGACCAGAAACTAGAAGCATTTGGCCTGGTTAAGCTTTCAGGCTTCTAGCAGCAGTTCAGCTGAGACCCATTCTGGATGAGGACTCAGAGGCCTCTAGTCTGAGGAAACAGGACCAGCTGAGGATCTGGCGAGGTGAGGTAGCTGTGGCTTGTTCTGCTTCTCTGATCTTCCAGCATTTACCCCAATACCTGGCTCAGGTTTGATTTTATTAATAAGAACTTTTAAGACTCCTGCTACACCAGGTCCTCAGACATTTTTGTAGTTTCCATTTTGAGATAGTCTAGCTGAGTTGTCCAGGCTGGCTTTAAACTCACTCTGTAACTGTGACAGGCCTTGAATTGGTGACTCTCTAAAGTAGCTGAGGTTACAGGCTGTGTCACCATGCCTGGCTAGACTGTATAACTTTGAATGTACTTTGGTCCATCGGTTCATAGCACTCACCAAACTGTAGAAGATCAAGTTGGATGAGAACATGTTACTATTAAAATTCAATGTTTGGGAAGGGGTGGGTGGTGGGGGTGGGTGGGAGGGGGGAGAACAAGGGAATCCAGGGCTGATATGTAAAATTAAATTTAATAAATAAATTTAAAAAATGAAAAAAAAATTCAATGTTTATGATTACTCATGATTTGTAGCTTATACCACAGAGGGACAGGAAGTGCGACATGCAAGTTCTTTGTTCTCAGTGATTCCTTTTTTGGTGGTGGTGGTGGTAGGGATTGAGCCCAAGGCCTTGGGTATACGTAATCACAACCCTAGCTCTCCAATAATTCATTTTGTCCCCCAGGCAAAGTCTTCCTAAATAGCCCTGATTCGCCTGGCATGAACTGTGTACCTAGGCTGGCTCAGTCATTCCTTGGAACTGTGGTGTAGTGTGGTCTGTGTCCAACACCCTCTCTGGCTTACACTTCCTTCCTCTGTACCCTCCCTCGACTCTCCCCTTGGTTCAACATCTCCGCTGAATCACGGAATCATCACACATTAAAACTTTTGCTGCCCTGCCAAGGAACAGTCTGATGGTCCCCTCCTTCATCACCCTGGTTTTGTTGTTGTTGTTGCAGTCTCCTAACATCCAGAACCACAATGCCCAGCTGACCTTAGACTTTTAATCCTCCTGCTTCAGCCTCCAGGATGGTGGAATTGTAGGAATGTAACACCACACCTATCTATCTCTTAAGTAGTTTTATCAATGAAATATTTTTGAGGTAATTTATGACACTGGTCTCCAAAAACATCTTCAAGATAAGAACCTGGATATAAATAATGTGTGACTAGGAGATTCTGAGCAGATAAAAGTAAGTACTTGTCATAGCTGGGTGTGGTCATGCATGTCTGCAATACCAGCACTGGGGAGACAGAGGCAGAAGGGTCAGGAATTCAAGGTCATCCTCAGCTACACGAGACCCCTGTCTCAAAAAACAACCAAACCATCTCTGCTTCCTCAAAATACTTTGCTACATAGGCTATTAAGAACTAAATATACTACATAAATGACTATTATTCCTCTCTCGTCAGCCATATGAATTGCTTATATTCAGCTGACAATGTTCTCTCAGATTTATCCCCCTAAAGGAAATTATATATTTCCTCCCTGCTTCTAGAGCAATCGGTGGTGTGAACACAGTGGGTATATTTATCAGCCTATATTGCTTTAGCAGGCCATAATTCACGCCCCCACCACACACACACACACACACACACACACACACACACACACACACACGCACACGGAGGGAGAGAGGGCACCTGATATTCAATAGGCCTAGACAGGCTAATACAGAGCCTAACTCCATCAACCATCTGAAAAGTCCTTCAGGATTTTTGTATTCTGTGAATCATTGTTTGTATTTCTTTGAGCTTTTTGTTGTTGTTTTGTTTTGATTTGGTTGTGAGAGAGGTTCTCATTGGAACTTACTATGTAACCCATGTGAGCTTTGAACTTGTGGCAATCCACCTGTCTCACCCTCCTGGGTGTTGGACTTATAGGAGTGAGCCACCTTGTCCAGCTTTTAAAAAAAAAAAAATTAAAAAAACTGAGATTACAATATAATGACCTTATTTTCTCTTTCCCTTTCCTCCCTCTACACTTTCTCACATGCCCTTGTTCTCTTCCAAATTCATGGCCTCTGTTTTCATTGATTGTTATTACATGCGTATATAGATACAGATACATACATAAATATACTATGACCTGCTCAGGCTGTACAGTGTTACTTGTATGTACATTTTCAGGGCTGTCCACTTGGTATTGGATAAGCAATTGGTGTGCTCGTCCCTGGAGGAGACAGTTTCTCCTCCTCTCAGCATTCTTTACTTTCCTATACTTCTTTGTGTAGGGTTGAGTCCTCATAGGCTTTCCCTCATAGTGAGTCTACTGTTGTCCTTGTTCAGCTCAGGTTTAGACAGTCATGCTGGGGAGACCTGACGGGTGTAGCTGCTGACATTCCTGAGAGACACAGTCTCACAACAGACTCCCATATCCTCTGGCTCTTGCAATTCCTCTTCCAGCTCCCTCTTCCCTAATGTTCCCGAGCCTTAGGTTCGGGAGCTGTTTTGTGGCTGTCTCTGTCTCCATTGGAACTGGGCTTCACAGCCGCGTTTTGACTGGTTGTGGTTTTCTTTACTGGTTTCCATTTGTTGCAAAAAGAAGTTTCGTTAATTTTTTTGTTTGTTGTTCTTTTCTTTCTTTCTTCCTTCCTTCCTTCCTTCCTTCCTTCCTTCCTTCCTTCCTCCCTCCCTCCCTCCCTCCCTTCCTTCCTCCCTCCCTTCCTCCCTCCCTCCCTTCCTTTCTTCCTCTCTTTTTGACAAGTGATGAGGATTAAACTTCTTTACAGGTATAAGTTGTTTTTTTTTAATATTTACTTTATTATTATTATTAGTGTACATGAGATGATGCTTGCTGGGGCAGGCAGGTAGAGGTCAGAGGACAATTCTGTAGAGCTGGTTCTCTCCTGCCACCTTCATGTTGGTTCTGAAGATTAAACACCAAGTGTGGGTTCATGTGTCACATGCCTTTTTACCTGCTGAGCATCTTGCCAGCCCTTTCTGGGTTTTATTTTGGCCTTTTTTTTTTTAAATTAGTGATAAATTAATGATAATGCTTCTGTTGCTGAAGCTAGTACCAATCTGTTGCTATTAGTCAATGTGAGAATACCTGCAGTTGCTGTTTTAGTGCTGGGTACTGAACCCCAGGACCTGTGCACAAGCCTTCTACCATTACCCTATACCCTAACCTCAATTTATACCATCCCTTCGTTTTTTTGCTTTAGTTTGAGACAGAGTTTTTCTGTGTAACAGATCTGGCTGTCTTGGAGCTCATTCTGTAGAACAGATGGGCCTTGAACTTACAGAGATCCCCTGCCTCTGACTCCCCAATGCTGGGATTAAAGGTGTGCGCCATCACCGCCAGGCTTACTATCTCATTTCTAGCTAAACTCTTTTTTTCCCTTTTATTTTATTTTACAATACCATTCAGTTCTACATATCAGCCATGGGTACCCCTGTTCTCCCCCTCCCACCCCCTCCCCTTACCCCCTCCCACGCCCCATCCCCACCTCCTCCAGGGCAAAGCTTCCCCCGAGGACTGTGATCAACCTGGTAGACTCAGTCCAGGCAGGTCCAGTCCCTTCCTCCCAGACTGAACCAAACGTCCCTGCATAAGCTCCAGGTTTCAAACAGCCAACTCATGCAATGAGCACAGGACTTGGTCCCACTGCCTAGTTGCCTCCCAAACAGATCAAGCCAATCAACTGTCTCACCTATTCAGAGGGCCTGATCCAGCTGGGGGCCCCTCAGCCTTTGGTTCATAGTTCATGTGTTTCCATTCATTTGGCTAATTTTTTTTCAATAATTGAGTAGAACCGAAATTTATTATAAGCCACAGTCATCCTAGGGACCTCCATGCTGTATATATAGCCTCCATGGTTCTATGGTTTGTGGTCTGATTGTTCTTTATTTTATATCTAGAATCCACTTATGAGTGAGTACATACCATGACTGTCTTTCTGGGTTTGGGTTATCTAACTCAGGATGATTTTTTCTAGTTCCATCCATTTGCCTGCAAATTTCATGCTTTCATTGTTTTTCTCTGCTGAGTAGTACTCCATTGTGTATATGTACCACATTTTTTTCATCCATTCTTCCATTGATGGGCATCTAGGTTGTTTTCAGGTTCTGGCTATTACAAGTAGTGCTGCTATGAACATAGTTGAGCATGTATCTTTATGGTATGAATCAGCATTCTTTGGGTATATGCCCAAGAGTGGGATGGCTGGGTCTTGAGGTAGTTCGATTCCTAATTTTCTGAGAAACCGCCATACTGATTTCCACAGTGGTTGTACAAGTTTACATTTCCACCAACAGTGGAGGAGTGTTCCCTTTGCTCCACATCCTCTCCAACATTGACTGTCATTGGTGTTTTTGATCGTAGTCATTCTGACAGGTGTAAGGTGATATCTCAGAGTCGTTTTGATTTGCATTTCTCTGATGATTAAGAATGTTGAGCATTTCTTTAAATGTCTTTCAGCCATTTGTGATTCTTATTTTGTGAATTCTCTGTTTAGCTCTTTAGCCCATTTTTTAATTGGACTGTTCAGTATTTTGATGTCTAGTTTCTTGAGTTCTTTATATACTATGGAGATCAGTCCTCTGTCAGATGTGGGGTTGGTGAAGATCTTTTCCCATTCTGTTGGCTGTCTTTTTTGTCTTATTGACTGTGTCTTTCACCCTGCAAAAGCTTCTCAATTTCGAGAGGTCCCATTTAGGTCTGTTCTAGCTAAACTTTTAACTGCTTCAGGGAGCATTCCTTGAGAGTGGAGCCTGGCCTGCTTTTGATTTCATGGGCCTTTCTCTCTCCAACACACACACACACACACACACACACACACACACACACACACACGTGTACACACATGTACAGACACACACACACATGTACAGACACGTACAAACTAGATCTGTCCACGTTACATGTTTCTTTGAAGAAAGACTTTCCTAGGTGTTATTACCAAGAGAAAGCTGAGCTACTTAGTATGACCCTGTTTCCAAAAGAGAGACACCGAGGAAGGAAAAGGAGGAAGAACAGAAAGGAAGAGGAGGAGGAGGAGGAGGAAGGGGGCTGGTGAGATGGCTTAGCGAGCGAGGCCATCATGACTGATAACCCGAGTTTGATCCCTAGGACCCACATGGTGGAGGGAGAGAACCGACCCTCACAGGTTGTCTTCTGATCTCCACATGCATGCTATGGCCCATGTTCTCCTCACCCACCACACAAATGAGTAAATGTAATAAAAACTTAAAAAGAAAAAGTATCTGTGAGTAGTGGTGGTGGTGAGAACTAAAATTAGGATGTATGAGAGAGCTACCAGGACACCTGCTGCTCTGTGTGCTTAAACAATGCGAATAAGTACGAGTTCTAGCATTGAATTTGTAATGTCTTTGTTTTAACACCCTTTCTTCTCTCTGGTATTGGGGGCAGTTGTCTGGTTACTAACTGACAGAGCTGTATGAACAAGAAGGGGTACCAGAAAGCAGGTTTTCATGCTGGGGATGGAAGACAGAAGCACAGATGGAAACCAGCCAGCTCTCAGACAGAGGGGGAAAGGCATGGAGGTGGGAAGTAAGCTTGTCTTTATCTCCCTCCTCAAAGGGCCCTGCTGGAAGAAAAGAATTTGCAGAGCAGGGTGGTGGTGGGCACGGCAGGCAGAGCCAGGCGGATCTCTGGGAGTCTGAGGCCAGCCCGGTCTACAGAGCGAGATCCAGGACAGGTACCAAAACTACACAGAGAAACTCTGTCTTGAAACAAAGAAAACAAACAAACAAACAACAACAACAACAAAAGAATTTGCAGAACTTGTTTCCCAAGCCTGTGTCCAAAAGCCTCCTCAACTTTCCCATCTGAAAAACTGTAAAGATGTTGACTACGGTTATGTAAGCTAAAAAGAAGCATTTATTTATTTATTCATT
Source organism: Peromyscus leucopus (assembly GCF_004664715.2). Classification (NCBI taxonomy): domain Eukaryota; kingdom Metazoa; phylum Chordata; class Mammalia; order Rodentia; family Cricetidae; genus Peromyscus; species Peromyscus leucopus. The sequence continues at coordinate 46,323,125 of NC_051066.1, read as the reverse complement.
TATTTACTGGTGATAATAGCGATCAAGCCTGGTGCCTCATGCTCCCATGGCAAGCGCTCTGCTAACTAAGTCTTAGCGTCTTATCCTGAGCTTTGAGTCTAGCTGTGGAAGTAGGAAATTGGTTATAACAAGGCATTCCCAAAGCTACTTAGTTAAATAATGTTTTCTCTCACTTTGTATTTGCCGTGGTCGGGTGAGGTCCAGTGGCAGCAAGTGCCAGGTTCCTGTCTCTCTGCTACCCAGCTTCCCAAACACTTGGTTTGAGAGGGTCTCACGATGCAGTTCTGGATCTTCGGGTGTAGTTGCTGTGTAGCCTGTAGCAGGAATCTTAAAGAGTCTTGTTAATAAAATCAAACCTGAGGCCAGGTATTGGGGTGAACGCTGGAAGATCAGAGAAGTAGAACAAGCCACAGCTACCTCACCTTGCCAATTCCTCAGCTGATCCTGTTTCCTCAGACTGGAAGCCTCTTTGTCGTCATCCCAATGGCTCTCAGCTGAACTGCTGCTCAAAAGCCTAAAAGCTTAACTGACTGACCAAAAGCTTCTAGTTTATGGTCCTCACGCCTTATATACCTTTCTGTCTTTGCCATGGCTCCCTGGGATTAAAGGCTCCCTTTCTGGGATTAAAGGCGTGAGTCACCATGCCTGGCTGTTTTCAATGTGGCCTTGAACTCACAGAGATCCAGAGGGATTTCTGCCTCTGGAGTGCTAGGATTCAAGGCATGTGCTACCACTGCCTATCCTCTATGTTTAATATTGTGGCTGTTCTCTTCTCTGACCCCAGATAAGTTTATTAGCATGCACAATATTTTGGGGAACACAATACCACCACAGTAACCTAAAGTGACCTCAAACTCATGGCAATCCTCCTGTCTCAGCCAACTCAGTGTTGGGGTCATGGCATGCACCACCATGCCTGGCTCTTCTGTATGGGATATTTTATTTTTGCTATAGTTAAAAAAAAAAAAAAAAACTTTCGGGGGGCTGCAGAGATGGCTGAATGGTTAAGAGCACTGGCTGTTCTTCCAGAGGACCCGGGTTCAATTCCAAGCACCCACATGGCAGCTCACAACTGTTTGTAACTCTAGTTCCAGAGGATCTCATACTCTTACAGACACATATACAGGCCAAACACCAATGAACATAAAATAAATAAACTAATTTAAAAAACGTTCCTGTTTACACTGACTTACTTTTGAAGAAGAGGTATTTTTAAGGGTTAAATATTAACTTGTAATGCTAACTTCATGTTGACAGGATGTATAATTTCTAAAGCACATAAGCAAAATTTTACACCTTTTATGATCTGCCATACAGATGTTGTCTTACAATACATTCAGACACAGTAGGACATTTAAAGATGTATATGTTACTAAAGATTTTCTATAATAACAGAGTACATTATAATCAAGAGGTAGAGATTTTATGTTTTCAATGGAAAAATTAAGATTTTGAAAAACTTCTGTCACTTGGATTCTGATGACCATATAATACTTAAGTGCTTATTTTGGTGGTAATATTAACAAGTGAGATTAAAAAAACTATCCTAGGGGTTGGGGATTTAGCTCAGTGGCAGAGCACTTGCCTAGCAAGCACAAGGCCCTGGGTTCAGTCCTCAGCTCCGGAAAAAAAAAAAAAAGAAAGAAAGAAAAAAAAAAAACCACCCAAAACTATCCTATTGCCTATTGTGAAAGATATTAACATTTAAAAGAACTGAGGGCCTGGAGAGATGGCTCAGTGGTTAAGATCACTGACTGCTCTTCCAGAGGACCCAGGTTCAATTCCCAGCACCCACATGGCAGCTCACAACTGTTTGTAACTCTAAGATATGACACCCTCACACAGACATATATGCAGGCAAAACACCAATGCACATAAAATAAAAATAAATTAAAAAAAAAAAAAGAACTGAGTAACATTGAGGTAAGAGAGCTTGCCTGATCGCTTAGTTTCTCATAGGACCTTCCATTGCCCTGACTGGAAAGCATCGAGTCCCTGGGACCTTCTACCCTAGAGTATCTCCATGGCTGTAGACAAGGTGAGTCCAGCAAGCACGGATCTAGACAGCAGCTTACACCAAGCTAATGTCCTGGGAATAGCTCTTAACTAACCCAGGATGGGAGCTGTTGGGTGATTGCTTGTGGATGGGTAAATCTGAAGGCATTCTCCATCTCCCTTAGAATGAGGGGCTGCTTCCCCTTCCTTATCTCATGTGATCTTATCTCTCATGCCTGGGAATTATTTCTGATATTAATTACATACCCCTGTCTTTTGATCATAGATCTGTTTTCAGAGAAAGTATAGGTTTAGATATTCTGTAGCTGTTCTTATTGGGCTTAAATTTCAGGTCTGCAACTATCTAAATGTATAATCTTGGAGAAAAATCACCTAAACTCTCTGAGCTTAGTTTCCTTATCTGCAAAATAGGAGTAATCATGATACCTACTTCATAGCATTGCTATGAAGAGTAAGTTTGATCTACTACTGTGCTTAGCACATAGTAGTAGGCAGTCCGTAAATGGGAGCTATTACTGTGTTTACAGCTCCTTTCCTTTCCTTTCTTTTCTTCTCGTCTCTTCTCTTTTCTTTTCTATTGTATTCTTTCCTTCCTTCCTTCCTTCCTTCCTTCCTTCCTTCCTTCCTTCCTTCCTTCCTTCCTTCCTTCCTTCCTTCCTTTCAAATGCTGCCACACCCCACTTCTGGACTGATTTTTATATAAACAAGCCCAGCAATCGTCTCCATTCTGGGTGAGAAGCTCATACTTTCGCTAGGCAGGTGCTCTTGGCTCATGATCATAAAGTGTTTCCTTGGGCAATACATTACCAACAAGATTTATTGATTGAACACTAGCTGTAGCAGGAGTCTTAGAAGGTCTTATTAATAAAAATCAAACCTGGAGCCAGGTATTGGGGTGAATGCTGGAAGATCAGAGAAGCAGAACAGGCCACAGCTACTTCACCTTGCCAATTCCTCAGCTGATCCTGTTTCCTCAGACTGGAAGCCTCTGAGTCCTTATCCAGAATGAATCTCAGCTGAACTGCTGCTCAAAGCCTGAAAGCTTAACCAGCCAAATGCTTAACCAGCCAAATGCTGCTAGTTTCTGATCTTTACGCCTTATATATCTTTCTGCTTTCTGCCATCACTCCCTGGGATTAAAGGCTCACTTCTTGGGATTAAAGGCGCAAGTCACCATGCCTGGCTGTTTCCAATGTGGCCTTGAACTCACAGAGATCCAGAGGGATTTCTGCCTCTGGAATGCTAGGATTCAAGGCATGTGCTACCACTGCCTATCCTCTATGTTTAATATTGTGGCTGTTCTCTTCTCTGACCCCAGATAAGTTTATTAGCATGCACAATATTTTGGGGAACACAATACCACCACAACTAGCTATCTGGGATTTTGCATGATGTCTCATAAAAGTTTTAGCTAAGGGTAGTGAGATGCCTCATTTGGTAGCCTAAGGCCGGAGGCTCCAGTTAGCTCCATGGAACCCATGTGAAGATGAGAGAATCAATTCCACAATACACATGCCATGGCATGTGCTCCCTGAATGGATCTCTAGCCTCCCAACATGATTCACACACATGATAATGATAAATAACATTTCAAAAGAAAATATTTTAGCATATACCTGGTGCCATAATGCATGTTCAGCAAATGTTCAGATTCAAAATGAAGAACAAGAAACTGTGAAGTTGGGCCTGGTGATGCAGGTCTATAATCCTAGCCACCCAGAAAGCCCATGAAAGGGCATCACCAGTTCCAAGGAAGGCTTGTCTGGACTACTGAGTGAGTTCAGAGCAAACCTGTGGGACTCACCTAGACCACATCTTGAAATCAAAATGTAGGGCCAGTAGGGTGGCTCAGCAGGTAGGGACATTTGCTGCCGACTCTGGTGACTGGAATTTGATCCATAGAACTCACAAGGTGGAGGGAGAGAATCAACTCATGAAAGCTGTTCTCTGACCTCCACAAGAGCGTGTGAATCATGGTACACAGAGAGAGAGAGAGAGAGAGAGAGAGGGGAGAGGGAGAGGGAGAGGGAGAGAGGGAGAGGGAGAGGAAAAGAGAGAGAGGAGACTGAGGGTATAGTTAGGTGGGAGGGTGGTAGAATACTTATCTAGCATGTTTGGAGCTTTGGGGTCTTAGTACTGCAAAAAGAAAGAGCAAGACTTTGATTGATGTTTTGCTAACTGACGGAATATAGAAGATGTACTTGAAACATCTTGTTGCTCCAGTCCTCAGACCCTCTTGTAGGAATGACAAGTAAGGAAGGACTGAAAACTAAGACTAAGTAACAACACAAAACAAACACAACAACCCCCAAGTTCTATAATGATAGAGTGTGTCAAAGAGACGAGAGTCAGCTCAGCAAATTCTCAATGGCCAAACTGGAATGTGTGTGTGTGTGTGCGCGCGCGCGCACGCCTGTGTTTATTCATGTGCATCTATGTACACATACCTGGGGAGGCTAGAAGTTGACCTGAGGTGTCATTCATTTCGTGGTGACCACCTTGTGTTTTTGAAGCAAGGCTTTTCACTGGCCTAGGTCTGATTGGCCAGTTTTATGTCCCAGAAATCATCGTCCCTATTACTAGGATTATAAGTGTATACTACCATGACTGGCTTTTAAATATGCGCTTTGGGGACTCAACTCAGATCCTACCAAATGAGTCCTAAACCTGGAATATTTGGAGTAAAAAAAAATGTAGTATTGGATTATAGACCATAATACAAACTAAACAGCCAAGATTCTATTTTAAAATAAATAAATGATTGACTAAATAAACAAATAGGAGCAAACTAACAAATCTACCTTTTAAGGATAGGGAGCAGCTTGGTAATGCAGTATTACCTTCTAAAGAGTGTTGAACGTATTGGGCATGGTGGCATATCCCTGTAATTCTAGCACTTGGCAAATAAAAAAATGGAGAATTGGGAGGGAGTTCAAGCTTTGGCTAAGTAGCAGGTTTGAGGCCAGTCTAGGTTAAGTAAAACTCTGTTTCAAAAAACAAAAACAATCCTGGTGTGGCGGCGCATGCCTTTAATCCCAGCACTCCAAGGCAGAGGCAGGTGGATCTCTGAGTTGGAGGCCAGCCTGGTCTACAGAGCGTGTTCCAGGACAGCCAGGGCTACACATGGGAACTCTATCTCAGGAAAAAGAAAGAAAGGAAGAAACAAAACAAAAACAAACAAACAAACAGAAGACGTGGAGAATGTAAAGGGAGGGAAAGGAGTAACCAGACAAAGAGAAGCCAGACAAACCCTACTTTGGTCAAGCGACCAAGGTTAGCAGCAACTTGACTGGTCATAGGTCATGCTGATGCAGTCAGTATGTTCTTGATTCAATGACGGGAAAAGAAAGGCATTTTACCTGGGGGGCCTTGCCCTCCACAGGACCCCGGTGGAGTCATGAGAAAAACAACAGCCTAATCCCACTTCAGGGACATTATACAAAATACCTGACCTGTACACCTCAAAACTGCCCTGGTCATCAAAAAACAAGGAATGTCTGAGAAACTGTCAAAACAAGAGGGGCCTGAGCAAACATGGCCAGATGTGAAGGCCTCTTAGTGGAGCTTTGGAAAAGAAAAAGGAGACTAAGCAAAATTGCTCCAAGTCTGGACTGTAGTTAACAATACTTAATATTAATTTTGATGAGTGAAGCATATTCATATAAGGTGTTAATATTGGGCTAAACTGGGTGTAGGATACCAGGATGGTGTCTGTATTTTGTTTTCCATAAATTGATTCTGTATTTTAAAAGTTTAGTGAACCCACATCATGGTGCACATCTGTGATTCCAGCACCTGGAGTGTGGAGAAAGAGGGTGAGAAGTTCAGTCATCTCTGGGTGTAGAAGGAGTTCAAGGCCATCCTGGGCTGTACAAGACCCTGTCTAAGCAAAAGAAAGACCTCCAGGAGCATAGAGTTTATAGGGTAAAGTAGGATCTATCCAAAGGACTTCTACTGAGAGAAGGAGAATCCCGGTGGTCCTGTTTGCTGTGATAGGGCATAGAAGAGACCTTTCTAGAACTGGTGGGGTTTCCATGACGAAGGAGGAAACATTTGCACTGGGGTTTGGCGGGTGGGGGTGGGAATAGCAGCTAGCTGCCTGGAGGGGAGAAGAGCAAGAAGTGCTTTCCTTATTTAGTTTTAGTCTAAACAACACTGATGTGTGAAGGCTTTTTGGCATGGCCCATCCACTACTGTTGTTATTTATCTCCTTGTGCTGAGATTTTACAGGCCCATGCCACCTCACTATCTAGAAAACGCTGGAAGGAGACAGCAACAAATCGGATCTGCATGGAGGAAGTGGTTTCTTCCTAGGTGAAGCCGGGCAGGTGTAACAACCTCTTATGTCTTCTCTGGTGCGTTGAGGATCTGGAGAAGCACTTCATTCAGGGGAGGGGTGTGTGCAATGGGCACTCTTCAAGCAGGTCAACCTCTCAAATTGAGTGGATTGAAGGGAAAGAAAGTTCTCATTTCTGGGTAGGCGACGCCCTGTAGCTCTGTTGACAAGTTCCAGAGCCTCCTGCCAGCTTTGGGTAAGGCTGGTGCATCCTTGACCATTTTGCCAGCTCATTGTGTTGAAATCTACGGTCCCCATTTGACAGTGGGACTCAGCCCCTATCCATCCATAAAAGCCACCCGGATACCTGTTTCTTCTCTGCCCTTATCAACAAGGTAGCCATCTTGCATTACTCCAAGATTCTGCCTGTCTTGCTGATCTGGAACTCATGAGTTCATGGGACCGTCAGACTCTTTAGCTGTGGGGATGAGAAGTACGTGCCACCAAGTCTGGCTTATCTGTTTCTTTTGTGTGGACTTTGATTTTTTTTTTTCTTTCAGGTTTGTGTTTGTTTTGTTTCTGGAACTCGCTATCTAGCCCAAACTGATCCCTTAGCAACAACCTTACTGCCTTAGCCACAATAAGTGCTGGGGTTCAGGCACTTGACACCATGGCTGGCTTGTCTTTGGGCTACAGAACTGCCCAGGGCTTTTTCTAGTTATTAGAAAGAGGAAGGCTAGGATGACTTAGCAATAGAGTGCTTGTGTAGTAGGGGAGAGGCCCCAGGTTCAAAGTCAGTACCGTTAAAAAATAAAACAACATTGTAAGGAAAGGCAATAGCAGAAAGGATCTTAGAATGCAGGCTATGATCTTGATACTTTTCTTTTGCTACAATTTTGCTTTCTTGTGTATGTTTGCATGCTCTAGCGAGTGTGTGTGTGTGTGTGTGTGTGTGTGTGTGTGTGTGTGTGTGTGTGTGCAATTCTCCGAATGCCCAAGTAGACCAGAAAAGAATGTCAGGTGTCCTGCTCATTCCCTGAGACAGGGTCTCTCACTGAACCCTGAGGAGTTACCTCTCCCCTCCAGCCCCTTCACTGGGGCCACGCCTGACCATCTTAAGTGGGTGTTGGGGGTTCAGCTCAGGTCCTCATGATGTATACCAAGTTCTCTTACCCACTTATCTCCCCATCCCCTTGTGGTTTTGTTTTTTTCAAACAATTAAATTTCTTTTTAAATAAAAACAATTGTGTGTATGAGTATTTTGCCTGAATGTATGCCTGTGCATCACAAACAGGCCAGGTATCCACTGAAGCCAGAAAAGGGACTCAGATCATCTGGAGCTGGAGTTACAGGAGGTTGTGAGCTACCCTGTGGGTGCTGAAGATCAAACCCTGGTCCTCTGGGACAGCAGCCAGTGTTTTGACTGCTAAGCCATCTCTCCAGCACCTGTGATTTTATTCTTGATAAAAATGTCTGAAAAGCAGCTCAGTTGTCTTGTTACCACAGACTTTGTTTTGGAGTCTCACTATGTAGATCACCCCAAACTCATAGCAATTCTCCTACTTTAGCCCCTGAGGTGCTGGGATTTCAGGAATGCAAAAATCACTTCCAACCGGTTGTCAAGTTCTTAAAGAGTTGATCTTCTACTTCAGAGTTTCTTGGTCTTGCACCATTTAGGGACAGATAATTATTTACTGTGATGCCCTGTCCCGTCTATTGTAAAATGTTTATCAGAATCCTCGGCCTCTACCCACTAGATGACAGTAGAATCCCCTCATTATGACAACTGAAAATGTCTCTACCATTTGTCCCCAGAGACGGTGGAGAAAAAAACTGCTGAGCTTTAGTGAATACTGAGAAGTTAACTGTGAGCTCTAAAGAGGCTGCTAAGAAGAAATGAGCGCTCTGAAACACTCAGATGATGTTCTCTTGGTACTTAAGATCTCAAGATCCCTTCAGCCTAAGGTGGAGCCTGTAAGTTCAGTCCAGTGTTTAGGGGGAAATGCCAGATGCCAAATGAAGTGTATTTCCTGCTTGATTTCATTTCTCCAATCTCCAAATAGTTACTGAAGGACTGCTATGTATCAAATCTTATACTAGGTTCTGGGGACCTGATGCTGAAGAAGAGAGACCTAGGTTTTTTGTTTTTGTTTTTGTTGTTGTTTGTTTTGTTTTTGAGGACCTTGGCTGAATTCTGTTGCATGTCCCCATGGAAGGCTGCATTTGCATGTGACAATGGCTTTGAGGTAATTGTCCCTATTGATTTTCTTTCAAGGATCATGTATGGACCCGACCCTATGTAGGTTTGTTTTCTGTGTCTAGATAGTCTTTATTACAGAACTTGGTATACCCACAGTTTCTGAGATAAAAGAAAGATTGGGACGGTTGGGATCTTGTTGGCCTTCTGTCCCTCAAGACTCATGATCTAGTCTGATACTTTTCACTGACTCTTACTGGAAGGTTGCCCCCCAGAGAGGAATTTAAAAGCTAGGACGTTGAACATTTGACCCTACACTGTATTTCTTTCCATTACTCTGCATTGTGAAATCTTCCTGAACAGGTGCTTGTGGTACTGGCTGGATCGGAGCATGTGTTCTTGCCTTAGCTCTGGAAACTCCCAGGAGTTCCTGTGACCCTATCATTAAATACTAAATTGTACTTTTGGGGACATTCTAATTTTATTTAACTCCCCCCCCCATCAGTGAGATTTGTTAGTGTGCTGATTTTCTTAATCTATGCCAAGACTTTTTTTTAAATTGTTATTTTTGTTTTGTCCTTTTTTTTTTTTTTTTTTTTTTTTTGTGGCAGGGTTTTTCTGTGTTACTCTGACTGTCCTAGAACTCACTCTGTAAACCAGGCTGGCCTCCAACTCAGAGGTCCGACTTCCTTTTCCTCCTGAGTGTTGGGATTAAAGGTGTGCACCGGGCTGCAGAGATGGCTCAGCAGTTAAGAGTAAGTACTGACTGTCCTCTAAGAGGACCCAGGTTCAATTCCCAGCACCCACATGGTTTAACTCATCTTTAACTCACAACCTGCTTTAATACCAGTCCTAGGGGATCTGACACTCTCTTCTGGCTTCTGTGGGCACCAGGCATGCACACAGTGCACAGACATATAATACAGGAAGATGAGATATCCATAAATGTTATAAATAAATAAATAAATAAATAAAGGTGTGCACCACCACGCTCAGCTTTCCATATGACTTTATTCACAAATCAAGAGGACCCTGCAGTTATATTATACCTGAGGTCTTTGTTTTTGGTGTAGGAAATATGGCTACTGCACAGATTGTCCTTAAGGTCTTGCTGAGGGTTCATTGATCCTGGCTACCCACTGGGAACAGGCAGCTAACTTATAACTTAGACCTGGTCCCGAATGTGCCAAGTCTAAAATTATTAGGAAAACAAAACAAAACAAACAAACAAAAACTTCTAAAAATAAAGTGCCATAAAATTTCTGCGTCTCAGTTGTAAAATATCTCTGACTTTTCTCCTCCTCCTCTTCCTCCTCTTCTTCTTTTTCTTCTTCTATTTTTTAAGGCAGGAGCTTGACATGCCATGGTGGTCTGGCACTTTCTATGTAGACAAGGCTGGGCTCAAACTCCCAGTCAGCCTTTCACATCTGTTTCCCAAGAGCTGGGATCACAGGTCTATTATATCATATTTCATATTTGATCACCTCCGAAATCTTTTTGGACTTTTTTTCTTCTTCTTTTCTGGTGTTAGGGATGGAGCCCAGGACTCTGGGTGTGCTAAGTGTTCTGCTTACCAACGAGCCACACTTCCATCCCTATTGCTGCTTTTGATGGATTTTTGTCTGGCTTTGTTTTGCAGGAGGCATGTTTCTCCTTAAGCTTCCCAACTTCTCATCTGTTGTAAGGGGACACCAGGTTAGAATCAGGAGACCTTCCAGGAAGTTAGTCAACTTGAAAACAGTTGGCTCTGTGAAAGGTCTCTTAATTTTGCCTACATGGTTGGGGAAGCAGGTAGTACTTTCATATATATATATATATATATATATGAAATTATATATATTTACATTAAGAAATTAAAATGTAATCATTTCTCCCTCCCCTTTCCTTCCTCCCACCCCTTCCATGTGTCCCTCCTCCCTGGATCTCTTTCGAATTCGTGGCTTCTCTTTCTTTGCTTGTTCTCATTACATACATGTAGAAATGCAAAAATACACAGACACAACCTGCTGAGTTGCTTTAGTGTTGCTCTTATGTGTCTGATTTCCGGGCTGACAGTTTGGAATTGGATCACCCATTAGGGGAGCTCATCCCCAGGGATGGCTAACTCTCCCTCCTCCAGAAGTCTTTAGTTGCCTGTGTCTCCGGAAGAGGGCCTGTGACGTGGCCCCCTTCCACGATAGTGTATCTATCGGTATTGCCACGCTTCAGTCCCTGCTTAGGCATGCGCATTGTTGAGGTGTTGAGTGTCCCTTCTCTGTCACTTCTAGAAGACAAGACTTCACAGCAAGCTTCCTGGTCCTCTGAGTCCTCCCATCTTTCCACCCTCCCTCTCAGAGTCTGTGTGGCTGGGCTGTCATGTGAGCTACATAGAGAGGATAACATGGGTACATGAGGCTCTGTCTCAAAAACAAAATGAAGTAATTAAAACAAACAAACAAACAAACAAACAAAAAAACCAGGGGCTAGATAGATGCATCTGTAGGGAAAGGTTCCTGCCACAAGACTTGACAACCCACGTGTGGTCCCCAGAACCCACATGGTGGAGGGAGAGAACCCACTCCACAGATGGTCCTCTGACTTATACATGTGGCCTGTGACGTGTGCGAGCATCCCTCCCCCAACAAATAAATGAATATATGTACGCTATTTGTTGTTAAAAAAAAAAGTGGTTCTTTTACGGATGGAAAGCAGGTGAAGAGGGTAGAGCTGAGATCAGGAACCAATGATGAAGTTCTTGCTCTGATGCAGATGAGGTAGGTTGATGATGATTATGGCAACGATGTTGAGGAAGTGGGTTCTGCTGAGGAAGTGAATGGAACTGGATTTTGCAGAATTCATGATCTGTTGCATTTAGATGTGAGAAGCAGGAGGATTCAAGAACGTCTTAGATTTCTGGCTTGACCTACATGCTCCTTCCTGAAGTCCCCGGAGCTTACCACTCAGGCTGGATCCTGTGGAGTTTAAACTGGAGCTGTCCAGTGGGCAACCAGGTCAGTGGCACTCAGGAGGCATTTGGGGATTGGATAATTATCAGTGGAAGTTGGATTTTACCCAAGGAGACTGTACATCTCATGACCATGGCAGGAAGTATGAAGCTGGTTCATGGTAGAAACAGATTTTTTTTTTTTGAGACAGGTTTTCTCTGTGTAACAGTCCTGGCTGTCCTGGAACTTGCTTTGTAGACCAGGCTGGCCTTGAACTCACAGAGATCCTCCTGCCTCTGCCTCCCCAGTGCTGGGATTAAAGGCGTGCGCCACCACTGCCCAGCTAGAAACAGATATTTGGAGATATTTCTAATAATTTGATATTGAGTGAGTAGGATAATATAGATAACAATAAATGTGTATAAAGGAAGCCAGTTGTCATAAATGTACCCAGAAGTTCGCTTTTGAGAGCTTCCCCCTGCCCCTTTCCAGTGAATGCTCTGTAGAGCCCACATACATATATGGAGAGAGAAATGTGAAACACATTTCACTTTTGCATCAGACAGAAGTGATACTGATGCTGGCTTAAATCACAGCCAAATTACCCTGGGCCTTCCCCAAAAAACTGGTCCATAGGCTTAATTATCCAAATCTAGCCACAAGCATCCTTAGGTTTAAATACCAGAGATAAAGCACGTGAGGTACAGACCTCTTTCTAGGGCCACAGATCTGGGATTGCATTGAGACCGTGTTTTTTTCTTTTCCACTGGAAAAGTGTGAGGAAGGATGGATCCTGTTCTCTTAGTCATTCCCCATCCCCAGCAGTTTTTATGCCCCCCTCCCCGTTCTGCGTTATTCCGGGATTAACGCTGCGTGGTCCCCTACACAAACGCGGCTGGGCTGGTATGGTCAGCCTGAGCCCTGCTGTGCAGCCACGTCTGGAATTCCGGTAAATTGGCATCACTAGAGCACAAAGGCGGCAACAATGAGGAAAACCCTTCAGTGCAGAAAGGAATGTTTGGATCCCTGGACCGCCACAGTGAAAGGACACACACACACACACACACACACACACACACACACACACACACACACACACACGGCCCCTCCCAGACCGGGCTTGAGGTTCTCTGCAACCGGTTGAGGTGCAGGAGGATCGGGGTGATCATGCAGCCTGGCCCTGGAAGGCTTCGAACCTGCATGAGCCCAGCGTGGTCCTTGTACCATCATTCTGAAACAGGCATGAGTCATCCCGATTTGAGATTGGAGTGCAGCACCGCGCCCCCTCATCAACCCCCACCCTTTACGCGTCACTCCCCCCCCGCCCCCTTGGGGTCCTCAACTCTTCCCTCTTCTCGTGCGCCACACATCAGGAGACTTTGGCCAAAGTATCCAACTTTTTACATTTTCCAGTCCGGACATCACTGTTTTCACAAACCTGTTGGTTTTAAGTATTAAGTGTTTATTTATTTGTGCCTGAATTTGTCCCCCAAAAGTAACACTTAATGTGCCACCCATCCCCAAGCTTCGCCACTTTAAGCCACGCTACCCGGACCGTTGTTTGTGGTCAGCAGAGGTCCAGACTATGCATTGCGGGGAGAGAAGAAGCAGGCGGTGACTGGCAGGCTGTCACTCCAGGGAGAGGAGGCAGAGGGAGGAACCCCACTTGGGCACCACGTGGATAGCCGCTCCCCTACGTCACAGCGCTTTGCCTGAAGGAAATGACTCCTTGGACCAGGGCTCTACGGACCCGCGGTAGCTGCCAGGACAGAAGATTCTGGGATGGCCTGAGGCTGGGGAACAGCCCATCCTCCCGTGGGACTCCCAGCGGCTTCAGTCTAGTGCACCAGCTGGCTGGTGTCAGCGCCTCGGAGTCTCACACAGCTGGGGACCATGGCCTGAAGGGCTCCTGTAAGGTCCACCCTCTTAAGAGGGTTGTGCCTCAGTTAACAGGTTCAGTGTGGCTCCCAGCTCCTGAAGTTTTAATGCTGGCATCACGGGAAAACCAGCCCCTCCTCCTAAGTTTTGTTGAAGATGTAAGACCTGTGAGATGTGCAACTCAAGAAGCTAGATAGATATCGCCTCCACAGCAATGACAGAATCTCCTCAAAACACAAGCAAACCCGTGTGACCAGCCTGCACCATGTCAGGGGAAGGCAGAGCCCCGGGGGAGCTTACCGAGTTCAGGCTAGGGCATGAAGCTCAAGGCGACTCTAAGCCCATTCTGTGCCTTTGTCCAACCTTTTCCTGGGTCCCCCCTCCCCCAACACTTCCTTCCTCCCTTGGAACTCGCTTTGTAGACCAGGCTGGCCTCGAACTCACAGAGATACATCTGCCTCTGCCTCCGAGTGCTGGGATTAAAGGCGTGCACCGCCACACTCCCAGCTCTTTCTTTTCTTCTCCCTTCCTTCTCTTCCTTTTCCATTGCTTTTCTTTCCCTTTTCATCTTTTATTAATTAATTAATTAATTTTTTTTAAGTCGCTTCTCTTGACTTTCCCAGTTTTCCATTTCCTTTCTATCTCCATTCAAACTCTAGATAAAGTTCTGGAGTTTGTGTAGGTGGCAAATTTCTTCGTTGGCCGAGTAGCCTAGCCTGCCTCCGTTCCTGGGCAAATCTCTGTGAGTGGCGAGGGCAGCGCTTGCTGGTGTTTGAGTGAGTAGCAGTGATTGTCAGTGATTGAGTATGGTCGTGGAATGTGCGTGCGTGTGCAAGAGAGGGGTGTGCGCTCCCTAGCGTGTGAAGCAGTCACTGTAAGCGCGCGGTGCGTGTGCTCCTGGAGGAGAGCATGCTCAAGCGTGCGCGCGTGTGGAGTGTGCATGTGCTATCGCGCAAGTGTTCGAGTGCCCACTCCTCCCAGAGTCGCAAAGTGCAGGGGGCGGGCCGGGCGGCAGGGGGCCTGGCCCACTGGATTCCCGCATGCTAGTTCCGGGGCGGTCTGGTCTAAAGGGCTTTATGCACTGTCTGGAGGGTGGGGACTGGCGCGGGTAGAAAAGTGGATGCCTCTGGAATCCGGGCCGGCTTTCTGCCTCTAGCAGCCAGCAGAGTTGCTGAGCGAGACCTGCGAGCCTGAGCGGAGTTGCTGCTTGTGCCGGCTGCGGCGCGCGCCCACCTCCCGGGGAAGGAACGGCGAGGCCCGGGGCGGTCTCGAGGATGGAGCGGCCGGCCGCCGCGGCGGCAGCGTGGATGCTGCTGCTGGCGATCGCTGCCTACCTGGCTCCAGTCAGTGGCCAAGGTAAGCGGCCACCTGCGGGAGCCACGCGCGCAGCGCCGCCGTCCACTCTAGGCGCTGCCGAGGGGAGCGGGGCGAGGGTGGGCGGCGGCGGAGCTGCTCGGGCTGAGAGCGCTCGGGTGACCCCAGGAGTGACGAGCGCAGCGCCGTTCCTCCGCTAGCTCGGGAACGGGGTCGCACCGGCTTCTGTGACAGCTCACCCCGCGGCGATTGCGCCTTTGTTCCCACGGGAATTAGTCCTGGCCCTCAACGCTTTTCAGGCTGGAACCTGGAGAGAGAGAGAGGGTCTCCCGCGTGGGTCTGCGCTTTCTTCTAGCCGGGGCTGAGCGGTCCTCCACGCAGCTCCCAGCGCAGTTCTCCACCTGCAGCGTCCGGCCGGCGCGGGAGACCCGATCCCATCGCGCGCCCGGGGCGGCCGGCCAGAGCCTCCTTCCTTCCATCAGTGACGAAACTCCGTCCCGCGGTGACCCCCATGAGACCGCATCCCATGATACCGATCATTTACGAACCCAGATAAGGCCGGGAGGAGGGATTGGCGGAGAGAGAGCGACTGATACACTAGAGTACTTTCTTGAAGGCTTTCCCTTTCTACCCGGAGCGGGTGCTTTTGTGTTGATGAATGGAGCTGGTTTGCTGCGCCTGAGTTTTGGGGCTGGAATGCGGAAAGTTTCTAATGTGACTACAAACTTTTTCAAGTTGTCCGAGAGTTAGATTTTTTTTTTCCTCTCCTGCGAAACAGAGCAGAGGATAAGAGGGGGAAAGGGGGCAAAGTATTTGGAGTTCAGAATAGAAAAAGTGTTTAAGAGAAGAAAATGAAAGACAAGCTAAAAAGAAATGGAGAGGACCGAAGCTAAATGAGAAGGAAGGGAGGGAGGGAGGGAGGGAGGGAGGGAGGGAGGGAGGAGAGAGGAGAGAGAGAGAGAGAGAGAGAGAGAGAGAGAGAGAGAGAGAGAGAACAGGAACCCTCGAGCTCTCTCCCTGGCTTTCGTTGCTAGGTAGCAGCCTGGAGCTGCGTGTGACCGACCACCAGACAGACAGAGCGGACGCTGCGGCCACTGCAGGGGCTAATCTGTCTGTGGGGATGGGCCAGTCCCCCCTTTCCCCTCCCGCTTTTCCCCCGTCCGACAACTTAATTGCCCTACAATAAAAATGAAACCCCTATTGTTGCGGGATTAGTCAAAGCAATAAATTGATTTCCCTAGATCACATATTGGGGGTTGATGGGTGCGGACTGTGGAAGCCCCCCCGTTTACAGAGGAGAGCGGGGAGGGCTTGTGGATGGGCCAGTGGCATGTATTCAAATGGTTAATCTGCTTTCTTTCCTCAATTCTTAGCATAAGCTCCTTAGAGGGAATCAAGTAATTATACAGCAACTCGGAGAAGCACCCATCTCAGACTTCCTGGGAAGTTTGGAAGGGCCGGCAAACGCACCAGGCTTGCAAAAATCTTTCCAAAAGGAGGGGTGGGCGGCAGGAGAAGACGACTAACAATTCTTTCTTTGAACATCTTTCTAGAGTATTGGAAACACAGAAGAGGGATTTACTGTTGTTGTGTGTGTGTGAGGTAGGGAGGGGTCACAGTGCCTACTACTTAGGGTTATATATCATGTGCTAAATATAGCTTAGTGTACTTTTTTGTCCCTCTCTGGAAAATTACTGTCCATGCGTAAAATTATAAAAAAAAGCTGAGAGGCATTCTCTAAGTTTTTTTAAGCAGATATGGTAATGTAATGCTCACTAACTAATATGGTGTGTGTGTGTGTGTGTGTGTGTGTGTGTGTTTCTTCAGCCCCTCCCCTCCCCCGGGGTTTCTCTGTAGCCCTGGCTGTCCTGGAACTCAGCAGATAGACTAAATTGGCTTGGAATTCAGCTGCCTGCCTCTGCCTCCTGATGCTGGGATTCGGCTGCAATGCTGGGAGCTCTTCAGGTTTCTAAAACTAGACCCCACGTCTCTCCATTCTTAGTCTCCATGTTTTACTATTTTAACTCATTTCGTAGGAGCCAGTGTCTCTGTGTGTAGCCCCGACTGGCCTGCAATCACTGCCTGCTGCCTGTGATCCTCCTGTCTCAGCTTCTTGAGCCAGGGTTAAAGAGTGCAGCTGCTCTGCCTGGCGGAGCACTCAGATTTGTGAACTATAGAGCTGATACAGTGAGAGAACGTCTCAGGATATTTATGACCATATGGAGGTAAATTACGTAAAATACTTCTTAGCCCAGTGAATATAGACAACGAAAATAAACTAGCAACTAACCTTATGTTTATCAACACTTTCTCAAAGACACACAAAATATTTTTTTACGTTTACTCATGTATGTGGAAGTGCACATGTCATAACATGCCTGTGAAGGGTCGTGTGGATCTCGGGATCCAGCTCCAGTGGTCAGGCTTGGTGACAAGCACTTTTACCTGCTGATCAGTCTTACTAAACATTTTCCACTCAATTCTTTGAGGATTTCCTAGATCTTAGCATGTGTTTTTGTTATGGATTAAATTTTTGTGATTCCACCTTGAGTGGGACCTGTAATAAGGAGGCGACATCTTTGGTCCTGTCACCTGTCTCTGGAACTTTAATTGCTGTTGCTTTTATTTCAGAGCGGACTTCAACTTCCCTGCTTGAAGTCTTTCTGGTTATAATAGGCTTCTGCCTCAACTCTCCAATCATCTTGATCTGATGGAAACATTTGTAGGTGGAGGGAACCTTGGGTATCTAAGTCTGGGTATTGTTTTATACTGATGGGTGGTTAACCCAGCAGTGGGGAGGGAGGTCCTGAAAAGAATGAATGGGGTTAAGTTCCTGGCCTAAGGGTATGTAATCTGTGATAGAGCCCAGATGGAGTCAGTTTCTCTTTGCTTATCTCCTTTTGTGGATGCCCCACCCTCTTTGGTTGAGACTTTTTGGATTCCTTTCTGGGGATGCACACTTATCAGATGAAGCAAAGAATGGCAAGTAGATGACCTTGGCAGTCTTTAACCCGACTGGATGTGCCTAAGAGGCCACAGCAGAATGTCAGGCCAAAGAGGAATCTATTTATAGGTTAAGGCAGCCTCAGGACTTCAGCTTCCGGCTTGGTCTAGAACTTACGCCATATCAGTGCCCAGCATCTCCAGACCCATTTTGTAAACGCTTGTGCCATCAAGGCACATTCCTGAGGATCTTTGTGTTTTGTTGTGTAGACAGCTACGAAACTTGGATAAAACTAGACAAAGTAATTATTAGGTCCTGGTTAATCACTGTCTGTAGACAAGCACTTTTTTTTTTTTTTTTTCTGAGACAAGGTTAGTGTCTCTGTGTAGCTTTGGTGCCTGTCTTGGAACTCACTCTGCAGCCCAGGCTGGCCTCAAACTCACAGAGATCTGCCACCACTGCCTGTTGGACAAGCACTTTCAGAACACTGAAGCTTAAAAATTTTTAATACATTTTTTATTATATTTAAAAATATTGATATCAAGAACCTAATTATCTTCCAGTACCATATATTGGCTTTGGCCGTTAAGTCTTACCAGGTGGAACAGGGTAACAAGCAATTGCAGGTTCCTTAGGAAATGTTCATTTCTTCATTCATTCTGGTTCAAATCAAAGGTTGGGGCTTGGACATGCTAGATATTGCTCTGCCTCTATGTACCCCCAACCCACAAATAACTGAATTCAAAACAAAGGGAGCCAGCTGGGGTGGGGTATCTTTTGTTGTAATTTTGTGAGACAGGATCTCACAACATAGCCTTGGCTGGCCTGGAGTACACACTTACCTCTGTGCTGGGATTAAAGGCAGGTGTTGGAGTATGTGTTTTAATTCTAGAATTAGGGAGAGAGAGGCCGTGGGATCAGACATTCATGTCTAGCTTCAGCTAAAGAGGGAATTCCAAGTCAGCCTGGGCTACAAAGCCTGTTCTCCAACTGTATGTACATTCTTACCCTCACACAAACAACCAAACAACCAAACACACACACACACACACTCAGGGATTCTGAGTATTAGTGTAGTACAACTACAAATACACCAGTTGTGAAGCTCCACTCTAGAATGGAGAAAATGAGATTGAAGAAGCACTCGTTGGTATAACTGGAATGTTTTTTTTTCTTTTCTTTTCTTCTCTCTCTCTCTCTCTCTCTCTCTCTCTAGATTTATTTATTATGTATACATTGTTCTGCCTGCATGTATGCTTACAGGCCAGAAGAGGGCACCAGATCTCATTATAGATGGTTGTGAGCTACCATGTGGTTGCTGGGAATTGAACCCAGGACCTCTGGAAGAACAGTCAGTGCTCTTAATCTCTGAGCCATCTCTCCAGCTCCCCTGGAATGGTCTTCATATTTATTAGCTTTGTGAGCTTGAGGAAATGAAAGGAATCGCTGCTGTTTACTGTGACATGCTTTACAAGTCCAGAGTATGTAGGTGAGCTGGTCTGGATTTCATAATTAAATGGACTCCACTGTGAGACTCTGAGATCGTCATTCTCTAGTTTCGGGTTACCCTTCCCAGGACCTCTCTGGCTTTAGGAAGATTTGACATGCTTCAGTGTCGGTTTTGGGTCTCTATTTGAAAATGATTAGTAGTGGTTTGTTTTGAAATGCCAAGTTTGCTTTTGTGTTCTGTAGAGGTCCATGAAGAGAAGTGGGCGGTGCTTGGGATTTTGGATTAAGACTCTTAGTTTGAATCCTACTTCCTTTTTCTTATTACCCAAGAAATCCAGTGTAACTGCTGGAGGAGCGCTGGGTTGCTCTTTTTGTCTGTACAATGGGCTTCACATTTGCTTCACAGAATGGTTGGACAGAGTAAATCAGAGTGGGAAATAGCTAGTAGACAGTGTCTTCTGTCATTAATTTTCTCTGGATTTTGACTTTTGCAGCTAACTGGTAGGGCATTAGTGCAGCATGCCCAAATCCTTGGATTTGATCCACTACCAAAACAAATTTTAACATGGGCAGGCAATAATGACTTTTACATATTAATCAGGAGTTGTATTGATAATAGAAACCTGTGGTAAACTGACTGAAACCAAAGAAATTTGTTGAAATCCCTAAGTGAAGAAGATTACAGATATTTGTTTAATTTATATGAGATTGCCTTTTATCTTGATAGGCGTTAGCAAACATTGACAATTTCATTTGGTTCCACCTGCTACAAACTACTCTGTCATATCAGTATTGTTTTTCTCTTCTGCTCCTGAGATGACTCCATTTTCAGACATCCTCTTGGTGTAAAATGACTGTCGTGGGCTTTGGAGTTCCATCCTATCATGCCATATCCAGAGGGAAATTGTGGATAGCTTCATTGGTTGCATTTCAATGGCTTTTCTTAATTGTAAGGTTATTGGACAAATAGATCACTTTACTCAGGGGAAGAAGTGTCGCCATTGGCTGTGTGTGCTCTTCTGTGGTCCCAGACATTGCAGACAAAGTGTGGATCTCAGAAGAAAATTGGGGTAACACTGTGAAGAGAATGGTGAACACAGGCCGAACGGCAAATCTGATATAATACCTTAGTAGACCGAAATTGATTAAAGATGCTATTTTCATTTTGAATGTGAAGACAGATTTGAAAGGCATATGCAAATTTCTTGAGAGTTGGCAGTCCCCAGCTAACACAATGAGTGAGGAACATTAAGGTAAAAGACAGGACATTCTATGATCCTGGAATCATGTTGCAACTTTTAAAGTTGTTATTTTCCTTATTATAATTGTGGCCATACTAAAGATCCAATCTGTAGGTTCATGAGTGCCACACAAGTTCTCTATCACAGAGCCACAACCCAACCCAACTTTTCAAGTCTAGGAGGAGGGAAGGAAGAACTTCTAGAAAGTTCATTTGCCAAGTAAAGTTTTTCTTCTCCTCTTCCTCTTCTTTTTGTTTTTGGAGACAGGGTTTCTCTGTCTTGGCTGTCCTAGAACTTGCTCTGTATGTAGACCGGGCTGGCCTTGAACTCACATCACAAGTCCTCCTGCCTCTGCCTTGTGAGTGCTGGGATTAACGGGCGTGCACCACTACCTCCCAGCCCCAACCAAAGTTTTCTTATTTGGAGAATGTGAAGAGGAAAAGAAAGTTTGGGAAAATGAGTGGCAAGATTAAAGCATGGACTTCTTCAGTTCATTGGAAGGGCTTCATTTGGCTGTGATTTCTTTTCTAGTTAACCCCATTCGTTTGTGTATGGTTCCTGGACTTGGTCCTTTATCCAAGCTCTTGATCACCTGTGATTTAAAAGGGCAGCAATAAAACACGTGTCTCTCTCAGAAAACAAGAGTAAGACAATTTTTTTTTTAAGAATATATATTTATTTTTATCTTATGTGCATTGGTGTTTTGCCTGCATGTATGTCTGTGTGAGGGTGTTGGATCCTGGAGTTACAGACAGTTGTAGCTGCCACGTAGGTGCTGGGAATTGGACCCAGTCCTCTGGAAGAACAGTCAGTGCTCTTTTCTTTTAAAAATTTATTTTTTATGTATTCAGTGTTCTGTTTGCATGTATGCCTGCTGGCCAGAAGAGGGTGCCAGATCTCATTACAGATGCCTATGAGCCACCATGTGGTTGCTGGGAATTGAACTCAGGACCTTTGGGAGAGCAGCCAGTGCCCTTAACCAGTGAGTCATCTCTCTAGGCCATTCAGTGCTCTTAAACTGAGCCACCCATCTCTCCAGCCCCAAGGTTCTTTTTTTTTTTTTTTTTTTTTTTTTTTTTTTTTTTTTTTTTTAGTTTTTTCAAGACAGGGTTTCTCTGTGTAAACAGCCCTGGCTGTCCTGTCCTGGAACTCACTTTGTAGACCAGGCTGGCCTTGCTCACAGGGATCCACCTGCCTCTGCTTCCCAAGTGTTGGGATTAAAGGTGTATGCCACCACTGTCTAGCTAGCTGACAATATTCAGTTTTACCTCTGAAATCTCGATGTGTTTGGTCATTAGCCCTGACTGAGATCATCATGCTGGACCCCCCAAGGTTATAAGAAACAGTGAGAAATAAATGAAAGAAGAAAATGTAATTACCATTCTGTGAGTTGAAAAGTTAAGCCATTGTTACCATGGATACAACGGCTTGTTTATCATCTACAGATCTTGGGATCTCAGTCTGTAAGCAATAACCAAAGAACTAATTACTAAAGTAATTCCTCCTAAGTTTGAGAAGAAGCCTTCATCACTTACTACTGATGCACACTCAGTGTCAAGGCATGTCCTCCGGAGGGTCCAAAGGATGCTGAAATCTGAAAGGTGGAGAGTAACTTTAATCCTGTTAGGCTAGAACTTCTTGATCCTCATATAAAAATGATTGTCTTATAAGTATCAAGCATTTGCATGCGTATTGGGAGCAATTCTGTGATTTTTTTTAGCAAGGAGTAAAAGCTGAAAAAAAATTTCATATCCTTAAATAGATTTGACTTAAAAATTTTGAGACAGGATCTTTCTATGTAGCGCTGGCTGTCCTGAAACCGACCTGTAGATAGGCTAGCTTGCCTCTGCCTCCTGGGTGCTGAGGTTAAGGGCATGCACCACCATGATTGACAACTTAATTTTGTAAGGGTCTCATTTTAGCCCAGGCTAGCCTTGAACTCTCCTGACCCTCCTGCATTTATCTGCCAACGGATAGAATTGTAGATGTGTACTACCATACTCAACTACTTTTTTTGGTTTTTTTGAGACAGGGTTTTATCCTATAGCTCAGGCTGGCCTGGAACCTATAATGTAGCACACTCAGGGTGGCCTTGATCTCTTGGCACTCCTGCCTCAGTCTCGTGGGTACAGAAATTACCAGGGTGAACTACTACTAGTCCTGATACACTGAATTTAAGAATGGATATATTTTATCTAGAATATGTCAATATTGGCTATATTTGAACCTTACTAAAGGGGAGAAGGAAAGCAGTAGCTGGCATGGACTTTCACATTCTTTTAATTCTGATGTGGGGAAGGGTGTGGAGAATACTTAAAAAAACAAATAGAAAACCCAACTCACACTGGATAAAACAATATGAGTATTTCCTGGCTCCTGGATGGGAAGAGTCCTGAGTTGCAGTGGAGTCTGGGTAAGGTTCAGCACGGCTTCCATGTTTTCTTTCCCTTGGTGTTTGCCTTCACTCTGTTCCTCTGGTGTCAGGCTTGTTTTCAGCCAGCTTTTCTGCGGTTGTAACGTCCAGACAAATGGGGTTACATGTATTCTTGACCTGGGGGTTTCTTCCCTCCCTCCCCTCTGTCCTTTCCCTGCTCTCTCTTCCTTCTTTTCTCTTAGCTCTTGCTGTGTATCCCAGGCTCATCTCAGAACACTTGACCTTCGGTGCTGGCCTTCCAGATGTGAACCACCAAAGCCTGCCTTCAGTTACGCCTTTATTTTCCTTCTCGCTTTTGGAGACACTGTCTCATGTAGCCCAGGATGGCCTAGAATTCCTGATACTCCTGCCTCTACCTCTCAAGTCTGGAGTAATAGGCATGAGCTGCCATGCTAGGCTTCAGCTATGTTCTTAAAAGTATAACCACTTCACTTACTTCAATAACTTAGAACGCTATACTTTCCTGAGTTAGATTCTCCAAACCTGGCATATCAAATCACGCGAGGAGCTTTATAAAGCATATAAACTCATAGGCCAGAGCCTACAGTCACTGAACCAGGAACATGGGGCTCTGTATTTTGAAGACTTTCCAGGTAGTTCTGGGCTCAGACAATCTAAGAACAGCTGTTATGGGAACCTTCTCATTTCTCAGTTTTGTGAATGAACTTGCCTGCGGTGCCGGTCCCTGCCTGTGGCAGTTCGCTATGCTCTGTGGAGTCAGGGTTTACCTCCCCACCCCCAACAGAGCCCACTGGCTTCTAGAGTAGCCTTCTGTTCTGTGGCTGCAATGGGAACCCGATTCCCTCCTATCCTTAGAATGTGTTGATCTCACCACCTCTCCCCTGGCCCTGAGACCTCTCGCTCCTCAGCTTCTATTTCGGAATCCTCGCTAAAGTCACTTCTTCCTTCACGCACACTCTCAGCAGCCTGGCCTCCTTTATCCTGCTCTGTTGAACCCCAGTCCTGGTTCCAACAAGTTCTGCACACCTGCTTCCCTGTGTCTAAACATGGCAGGAGAGCTCCATAGCACAACACAAAACTAAAGCCATGCAATGAATCTCAACTTTCAATTGTGTGTGTGTGTGTGTGTGTGTGTGTGTGTGTGTGTGCTGGGCCTCGTGCATGCCCTGACTCTGCTTTTAATAAATGTGGAGATAGGGAGAGAATGCCACACATTTGTATGACAGCTATTACTGCTTGCCTTCCAGCCTGCGTCGTCTGTGTTCTGGAAGAAATTCCTATGCCTTAAATTTGAAGTAATTCATGTTCTAGATCATTTTCTTTGACCCCAGCAATTACCTAATACCGTTATTGTCTTCTCCTTCCTTTCTCCTATCTTCTAACCATTCCTTCCCACCTTATTTTTTTTTTTTTTTGAGACAGGGCCTCACTTTGCAGCCTGTAGCCCAGGCTGACAATCAGCTCAAGCTGAATGTCCCCTGCGTCTTTCCTCTGTGGCTCACTTTCTCCATTACAGCACTCACTGTGGGAAGTATTAATGAAGTTACATAACTTCGTATTTGCTTATTTACTTTTTGTTTTTCAAGACAGGGTTTCTCTGTGTAACAGCCCTGGCTGCTTGGAACTCACTCTGTAACTCTGTAGACGAGGCTGGCCTCGAACTCACAGAGATCCACCTGCCTCTGCCTCCCTAGAGCTGGGATCAAAGGCATGCGCCACCATCTTGTTTACTTATTGTGTTCTCTTGAGACAGAGATTTCATTTCTTCTATTCATTGCTCTATCCTTAGGATCCACAACAGACAGAGTCGAATGAATGCATGAATGGATGTCCCATGAGTTTAAGAGTGGATATCCCCAAAAGCTATGTGCAGTGGTACATCAGGAATCCCAGCTACACTGGAGTTTGAGGCAGGAGGATTGCAAATTTGAAGTCAGCCTGGGCAGTTTAAAAAGACCCTTTCTCAAAATCATTTTTAATCAGATATGACTCACGCCTGTAATCCCAGCAGTTGGGAGTTTGAGGCAGGAGGATTGCCTTGTGTTCTAGGCCATTCTACACTATGAGGAGATTCTGTTTTAAAAAAAGTCTCAAAAAGTAGAGCTGAAGG
This sequence comes from Peromyscus leucopus, assembly GCF_004664715.2. Lineage (NCBI taxonomy): Eukaryota > Metazoa > Chordata > Mammalia > Rodentia > Cricetidae > Peromyscus > Peromyscus leucopus. Next base: position 46,298,381 of record NC_051066.1, on the reverse strand, counting down.
TGTAGCTTAGTTGTTAGGGTATTTGTCTAGCATGCACCAATCTTTGTTCTCTCCCCAGCAGCACATAAATTGGATGTGGCAGTATACCTGTATTCCAAGAACCTGTTAGGTAGATGCTGAAAAGTCAGACATTCAAGGTCATTCTTGATATCTCTGCTATCTATTTCTCTGTCTGTCTATCTATCTCGATGTATCTGTGTATCTGTGCATCTGTGTATCTCTCTCTCTCTCATCTCTGGGCTTCATGAGATTCTGTTTCAAAACAAGGAAAGAAGTGAACAAACAAACCTCACAAAAACAGGACTTTTAAAAAAGTGCTCAGTGGCAGAGCACTCGCCTGCCTAACATGCACAAAAGACTTTGGATTCAACCTCCAGTACTGAAAAGAGGCGGTGGCATCCTACCTCGGTTTTGCCAGCTCTTAATATCTTAGGGTCTCTTGGGGCCCCTTTTAGGTCCCGAGGGAGGAAAAGAAAAATTGTTGTCTTAATCAAAGCAGGTGGCTTAGCAACACTGCTTCTCTCCATCTGAACCCCCACATCCCCCACCCCACCCCACTGGTGACCCCCAGTGCGTTTGGGTAGCCGCTTCTTCATTCCTTTTTAAGCTTCCCTCCAGATCCATGGTTATCCTGTGAGAATTCCCCTGTACGCACACAATGGGTCATTCTGCCATTTTTACTACACATTTGATACAGTAGCTTTTACAAAAAGATAAGCCAAAGTTTTTCCATGTTCTGTTAGTGGACTGTCATTCTGTATTTAAACAGAGCACAAAAGAAAGCTGCCCGGGCCCATGGTACAGTGAAAACAGCAGTCAGGACAAAAGGCCCTCTCTGAAGAGGGGAGCGGTTTCCCAACTCTGGGAGGCAGCTGGCTGAGGTAGGAGACCCTCCAGTGCCCCGTCAGGGCCTTGTTTCTGATGGATGATGGAAAAACAGGCCCGAAGAAAAGGGCCCAGGCTGCCGATAAAGGCCAAGGCTACTTGTTCTGTGGTCCCAGACTTTCTCGGCAGCCTTGGAAATGATTCAGTTGGTAAAAGTGTTTGTCTTGCAAGCATAAGTTCAATGGCCTGCATCCATGGAAAAAGCTGGACTTGTTATTCCAGCGCGGGAGAAGCAGACAGAGCGCTTAGACCAGTGGGCAGCGAGTCCCAGGTCTTTTCTTTCTTTCTTTTTTTTTTAAAGGGTGAATGGCACCCCAGGCTGACCTCTGGTTTCCACATACATAAAAGGTTGGAGGGCCAGAGAGATGGCTCAGCCATTAAAGGCAAGGCTCACAACTAAAGGGGGGAAAAAAAAGAAAAAGAAAAAGAAAAAAAGGAAAAAAATAAGAAAAAAATAAGTTGGAGACAGGGAATGACTGAATCACGTGCAAATATAGGTAAAGAAGCTGGGAAAATGAGCTTAGTATTAATGCCTGATTTTCTTTTTTCCTGAGACAGGCTTTTCTCAAATGACTGAATTTTTAATTATTATTATTATTATTATTATTATTATTATTATTCTTTCTTTCCTTTTTTTTTGGTTTTTTTCTTTTTTTTTTTTTTGGTTTTTCGAGACAGGGTTTCTCTGTGTAGCTTTGCGCCTTTCCTGGAACTCACTTGGTAGCCCAGGCTGGCCTCGAACTCACAGAGATCCACCTGGCTCTGCCTCCCGAGTGCTGGGATTAAAGGCGTGAGCCACCACCGCCCGGCTTTGGTTTTTTTTCGAGACAGGGTTTCTCTGTGTAGCTTTCTCTGTGTAGCTTTGGTGCCTGTCCTGGATCTTGCTCTGTAGACCAGGCTGGCCTCAAACTCACAGAGATCCACCTGCCTCTGCCTCCCAAGTGCTGGGATTAAATGTGTGAGCCACCCTCACCCAGTTACAGCAGTTAACAACATAGAATTTTATGTGTTAAGGACTAAGGCAAGACAGGTGGGCTTGTCCAGTTGTTAAGTGGTGGAACTAAAATTTGAGGCCAGAACGCTGATTCTCACGTGGATAAGTGAGAGAATAGAAGAAAGTGGAAGGCTGTCTTTGTGCCTCATTTCAGAGACTGGTGCCCTGCAGCTCAACCTTTGGTCCTTCTCTTGGGGGCTGGGGGAGGGCAGGTGTGTCCTCTGGGGATGCATGGAGGGTTTTGGACCCAAAGCGCTTCTTGTTATGTCTGGAGACATCTGCTTTGTCATTACTAGGGCCAGTTCTTCTGAGTGGGACATTGTTTCCCTGGGGACCCAGAAGCAAACTCCGAAGCTGGCGTGGTTTTAGAGAGAGAAAGGGTGGAAGAAGCAGAAAGTGAGAGGGAGTTTTAAAAGGAAGCCAACTGTGTATGTGTGTGTGTCTGTGATTACTTGTTCTTAAGATGCCTGTTTGAACAGTGAAACAAACTCTAAAACAGAACATTTTACTTTGTAGCACGGCCCATACTTAGCTCAATTGACATAGATTGCTAGAAAAGGTTATAGCTGGATGTGGTGGTTGATCTCTTGTGAGTTTGAGGACAGTCAGGGCTACGTAGTGAGTTTCAGGTCTGCTTGAGTTTCAGTAAGATCTTTTCTTGAAAGAAAGAAGGAAGGAAGGAAATAAATAAATAAATAAATAAATAAATAAATAGGAAGAAAGAAAGAAAGACAAACCCTTCATCTGTCAAACAAACATAATAATGACAAAGAAAAGCAATTGTTAAGATCCATCAACAGTGGTAAGTTTGAGAAGAGACTCTTGGCTTGGGATGTAGATGCCGTTATTTTTCTAGACCATAATGATGACTGCGAATAGAAAACTATTCGTCTGGCCAGGCAAGACTGCTCACAGACAGGGTGAAGACAATTTGCAAGCTTGACTACTTGAGTTTGATTCCTAGGGACCTACACACATGGTAGAAGGACAGTCCATGACTTCTACTATGTCACACTGGCACCACAGGCCTACCTCTACCCATGGGTACCCACCCACCCACTCAATAAACAAGTACAATAAAATAAAGAGAAACCTTTTTCTTTTTATGTTAGCATATAATAAAAAAATCTGTGCCGGGCGGTGGTGGTGCACGCTTTAATCCAGCACTCGGGAGGCAGAGCCAGGTGGATCTCTGTGAGTTCGAGCCAGCTGGCTACAAGTGAGTCCCAGGAAAGGCGCAAAGCTACACAGAGAAACCCTGTCTCGAAAAACAAAAAAAAAACAAAAACAAAAAACAAAAAACAAAACAAAAAAAATCTGCAAGAGTACACACTCTTCCCAAGTTGGTTGCTGTTTTTTATTTTTTTTTTTTTTTTTTTTGGTAGGGTCTTACTATGTGTATGCAAGCTGGCCTTGAATTCCTCCCGTCTCAACCTCCTGAATAGTGTATACTACTAAGCCTGGCTCCAAGTCAGTTGCTAAAAAGTTACCAGAATTCTGACTTTTCTGCTATACTTTGACATAAAAATGTACTTCTCCCCTAATATTTGGTGCAGTGAAGTGTAGAAGGAATTTGCTAAGCAATCAGTAGAAGCCGAGGTGCTGGTGAAAAACAAAATGGATGGCTTAAAAATTGAAGGTTTGATGCCTCTTACTGTAAATGATTAAACCCAGCAGTGAAGACAGGAGAATGTGGCACACCATGAGCTAGTAAGAAGAGCACTCCGTACTCGCCATTTCCCTGCAAGGGGAACCAAAGAAGAGACATAGCAGTTGCAGAGGGGAATGTGTATCACAAATTCCTCTTGTAATCTACAATTGGTTTTCAGACATTTTGATGTGATTGAAGGAACGAGGAAGAGAAGAGAGATGGCCCTTTATTAAAGCCCCAGTCCTCCTCAGGGGGTGACTTCCTCCAGAGGTTCCCTGTGTCACATGCTCTATTTAGAAGACAGTTGGCTCTATGCAGAAGAAAAATGATAGACCCACTAATAGAGAACTGGAGAGATGGGGAACTACATGGGCTATTCTGATCGCCGCTGTAACATTGCTGGTTTTCTTCACCCACGCCCACCATTTCTTGTGGCAGAGGTGAGAGACTGTTGTTCATTTGAGACAGGATCTCACTATGTAGCCATGGCTGGAACTCACTATGTCGACCAGGCTGATCTTAGACTCACAGAGACCCCCCTGCCTCAGTGGTAGTTGTGTGCACCACCACACCCCACTAACCTTAGCTTTTATATATGTAAAAATGGATACATTTTTATAGGTTTCAAAGCAATAGGCTTTGAATGTTTGCATTTATGAGTTGCTCTATCTTAAGTGAACATAGACTAAGTTGTTTGTGTGTACATTACTGTAATCTTTTGGGAATATGCTAGACAGACCTCTGCATGCTAAGCGTGTGCTCTGCCACTGAGCTACCCCAAACTCCTATTTCTATAAATATTAATATATGTATATATATTAGTATAACAACCACCACAGTCAGGATTAGGACAGCTCCACCCCGCCCCCATTCTTTGTGTTACCCCTTTATAGCCAGCCCCAGCAAATGAAGTATTTTTTAAGTCTTTTTTCTGGAAATTCACTTTCCTAGATGAAAGTCTCAACAGCCTTTCATTTGTTCATTTTTATTCAAGAAGTGTTCTCTGCTGGTTCTTGAAGTAATTCAAAATGACATGGTCGGTAAAATCGCACGGCTGGATTTCCTTTATTATAATGGAAGGGTGCGGGGAGGGAAGCCATGGAAAGATAGAAGCCCTTTCAAGGCAGCCACATAAGAAAAAGATCTTGCTTGTTGTTTGATTGGAATCTGAAAAGAAAACACTCAAGATTCTCCCTTGAAGAGGAGAGAGGGGTAATTTTTATTCAAGGAATTACTGCCCGACACCTGGGAAATGATTAGTTGGCGTTTGCAAAGAAAGAAGATTAAGTTAGTGTGGTTAATTAACTGTGGTAATCAGGTGACTTAAATCAATTAACTCCTTGTTAACAATTTCCATCAATTTTGTAAATAAGTCACCAAGTCAGTAGAGTGTACACTTATGATGAAAGACTTTTCTCTGAGTTATTATTGATAATGGATTAGAGATGGTCTCTTTCTTGTCTCATCCACTCCCTGCTTGCCTTACTTCAATAATGAGGATGCTCAAGCTGGTTTTAGTTTGAGAAGGACACACCAGGGTAACTTTTACTATGTGCTTTAAAGGAAGAGTCTGGCTTGAGGGACCTGTGCGCATCTTAGCACATTTGAAAAGACTGATGGAGGAGGGACGTGAGTCAACCCCTCCAGGGTAGCACTAAGGAGACCCAGGCAGCAGATCACGTTATAAGATGACCGTTGCCCGGGCATTTAATGCTCTTCTGTTTCCTTTGCCAACTGCATGAGTGCTGTGATGTAATCGACAGGACTCAGTACTCACACTTATGTACCTCTCTCTCTCCCCCCGTCTGTCTGTGTGCTTGCCATAGCATGGCATGAATATGGAGGGCAGAGGACAGTCTGTGGGAGTTGGGTTTCTCCTTTCACCATGTGAATTCCAAGGATTGAACTCAGGTCCTTCGGCTGAGTGCCAAGTGCCTTCACTCACCGAATCATCTTGCCAGCCCTAAGAGTTAAACTTTAGAGGGACACCTTCAGTGATCCATTTAAAGGAAACACACACACACACACACCACCACACCACCCCACACACACACACCACATGTGTATACAAATACATACACACACACACACACACACACATTTTAGACAGGGTCTTATGTAGCCCAAGTTAACCTCAAATTCACGACTATATAACAAGAGAATGACCTTGAATTCCTGCTTCTGCTTCTAGCTCACAGGTGCTGGGATTGTGGGATTACAGGCATGTGCCACTATTCCTAGCAGTGGCAATATATAGGGTTTTGTTTGTCTTTGTGAATACAGAGCCAAGAACATGCTAGACAAGCCGCCTGCCATTGAAGGGACACCCCCTGCCTGTTGGGCTATATTGACCACATTCATTTGTAAAATTTGATTATGTTTTAAAAATATCCTAGAAGTTACACAACTAAATTCTTGTTTCAGCCTCCATAGTGAGGTAACTATGGGGCTATGCCACTGAGCCAGACATAAATGAATGACAAACGTCCTAGTCTTCAATTCACTGTGAGCCAGAATATTACAAAAGTGTATCCTGTGTCCTTGAGAACATTATTGCCTTTTCTGAAAGGCTGGAGCACGTGGGCAATTCACTCTTTAGGACAGATGATATGAATCGTTTAGGGCTCTGTCAGGAAGAAATATTTGAGTTGTAAATATACTTTTGCAACAATTCTATGCTAAAAATCACCTCCATTAAAAAAAAAGGAGAGAGAGAGAGAGAATTCCCATGGTTTCCTCATATCTACTGATGGTAGATTTGCCTCAGGTTTGGGGACACAGCTCAGGCATTGGCAAGACAAGAGACAGGAGGATCCCTGAGGTGGGCTTCTGACCACTATAAGTATGTCCATCACACGGACTGGCATCTGTACACATGTGTATGAACACACATGGCCTGCCTTGTGGGAATGGGCAGAAGCCAGTGATTTAAGTTTAAAGCTCTTGTTACCAAGCCAACCCCTCCCAGCCTGCTCAAAGATCCCTAATCTCAGGGTCTACTATGGACTGAGTTAACCTGGGGCCAAACTTTTTTTCATGTTGGGACATAGGCTGTGACTTGGAGATTTAGCTCAGTTGCTTCCCAGAGGCATTCCTGTGAGTCACATGACCCCTGAACCCAGTTTCCTCAACTGTACGATGTCGATTCTAATTCCTGCCTCTTGGGAATATTTATAGGTCATTGTGAACATGCAAGGTACTAGCGCTTGGAGAGTGTTCAGTGAACATTTGGTCCTCAGGGAACCTGGTGCCAAATTATTCACATTTGACCAGTTCCTGGTTGGGTCAGCGCTGCTGAAGAGCCTCCTTGCTGTGGGCTTTTGAAATGCAGAAACCACCTGTCAAATTCTCTATCCATAGAAACTGCTGAGGGAGAAAAGTGCAGCTTTTTAAGGGGAGTGAAACTACCAGAGGAAGCAATGGTAGAAGACAAGGCCTTGTCACCCGCCTGTCTGCTCCCAAGGACAGTTTGGTCCTTCATGTTCCAGATTTTTAAAGGTGAAAATTCAATGCCAAATTGTGAAAAGGTTCACATTTCTCAGGAGACTGAGCATTTCCGTCTCATGTATCCCTGGACGTGCACTCTGTCCACTTGGCTTCCTGTAGTTTATTGTGTCTCTCTAACCCTGAGACTGGTTGGAACAGGTCGAAGCAGAGGGTGATATGCCCTCTGGTCAAGGATTTGCTGAGAGAGCACATGAGGATCACACTTGACTTTGGCGCCTCCAGGCAGCACACAGCCGTCGATCGGCATTTGTTCCTTTATGTAGGGTTCACTCATTCAAGCACATATGCTGGCCCAAGCCTGTAGTCTCAGGATTTGGGAGGCTGAGGCAGGAGGATTGTGACTTTGTGACCAGCATGGGTTATATGCTGAGAATCTGTCTCAGAAGCGGAACAAAATCCAATCCTTCCTTATTTAATGAAATTACGGGGAAGACCACTGAGAAGTTGTATAGGTGACTGGTGGGTAGGTCTGGTTAATCGTTCCCATTAGAATGATCACTGGTGTGTTTATTACACAAACATCTACATGCTGTGTCAGGGACCGGTTGTCCATAGATGATGAGATGTGGAAACATGTATATACTGTGCTGTACTAGGGTTTGGGAGCACAGCAAAGAGGACCATGTAATCCAGTCTGCGAGGCAGCCAGGATGACCCCCACATGTGAACTATTTGAACTGAGTCTTAGAGGAGGGTGTCACAGGAGCTTGGAAAGCTGCACTGGAGGAGGTTTCCTCTGAGTAGAGGGGTGGGTTTGAAAAAAATGTAAGTTGGCAAGTATAGTGGTCAGATTTTTTATTTTTTATATATATGTGCGCTGCTACGTGCACACACACATGTGTATGTGCAAGTGGAGACCAATGTGATTTCAGTGTCTTCCTCAACCTTATTTTTTTATAGCAGGGTCTCTTGTTGAACCAGGAGTTTACTGATTGGACTGGACTGGCTGATCAGCAAGCTCCCAAGATCCTTTGCTTTCCATTTCCCCTGCTCTGGAGTTTCAGGCTCCTGCCTCCGTGCTTGGCTGTTTTTATGTAGTTGTAGGGGATTCAGTGGCAACTACTTTTTCAACTTGGCCATCTCTCCATTCTATAAAGACTACATGAGACATTGTTTAAAAAAAGTGTTCATTCTCTGGTTTTGAACTACCAAGACCTCCAGGTCAGCAGCAGCTGTGGTGGTGATACCAATTAGCAGCTTGGATTTTTGTCGTGGTTGTTTGGATTTTTGAGACAGGGTCTCACTGTATAGCCCTGGCTGTCCTAGGACTTACTATGTAGACCAGGCTGACCTCAGATTCATAGAGATCCACCTGCCTCTGCCTCCCAAGAGCTATAAAGGAGTGTGCCACCACTGCTCAGGCTCTGGACAAGAGCTTTTATTCATCACTATCCTTTGAGGAAAACTAGACACTGATAGTAACATGATTTTCAGAGAGAGGCAGGGCTGGGGTCTGAGTCTGGCGTCTATGATGTCAGGGACTTAACCCTGGGCAGTTCCATGGCTTCTAAGTCTTCTCTCTGCCCTTTCCTTCCCTGCTGTAATTTTACAGGGCTTTCTCAGCACTGGGCAGCCATCCGGAGAGTCTCACTCAGCCTCTTAGTTCTGTGTAAGAGCTGGTGGCTTTTAGATATGAAAGACTGAGTGGAAGGAGAATGGAAACTCACCTGTGAAGAAGTAATGATTCTGTATCTAGCAATAGTTGAACCAGTAGGGAGGGAAACTCACTTACACATCCTGAATTAATCCAGTGATGAGAACAAACGTGGTTGTACAGTTAAGCCCCCACCCCTTATTTTGGAAGCCTGTGCGTGGGGCTGCCGCCGCCTGTGGATGTGTGCGTGCATACTTGACTTCCATTTGGGTGGAACTGGCGAATGCTGTGTTTCCAGTGAAAGGGGCTGCTGGACTCCTAACCAGTGCAGCAGGGTTTTCAAACGCGGCTTTCAACAGGTGCTGTTTATTTGTTGCTTCTTCTAAAGCCTTGGAAGTCATTGCCCATGCAATATTCCCTGCGATCTTTTCATTTAGTTAAGTTTAATCTCAGATTTATCACACTGCTTTAGAGAGGTCCCTGGGTCCTACTGAAAAGCCTTTTGACTGTGTTTTAACTGCTCTGCGCTTTTACAGAAAAAACACTTACCCTGATGAGATTTGGCTTCAATTCAGCAAAAGCTTTGATACAATATATGACATCATAAGATACCCTGTTTCCCTCCAGTCTGCTTCATTGAGGGGCAGGGAACATATTATTTATTGGGTCTCTGGAAAATGACCACAAGGGCACAATTACAGAGTGAGTTCCCTCGTGAGCGAGCTTCCTATTTAAGCAAGTGCACATGCCCACAGAAAACATTCCTTTAAAATATTCTGTGGACAACAAGCTCATTCGGGGGGAGATTCTGGAGGCTGAGAAATCCTGGCAAGCCAAGGGAGAGAGAAGGGATTTTCAGATAGGGAGGGAAGGTAGGATCCCTTGACTAGATAAGGCTCTGCTTCTTGGACTATAAGATGCTTTTTCGCTTTCTAACTTACCCAGGAGACTTAGTGAAGTGCTGAGTGAAGGGAAACTCTGAGTATTAGCTCTTTCAGCAAGGACTGGCTTGCCCTCATTTCTTAGATTCTACATGGATCTTGGCTAGTTGACTTGGATCACTGAAAAGATGGTGCATTTGCTGACAACTGTCCTTCCATCTCACAGAGACGATTTTATTAATTTATGTTTGCTTGAACTGAGTTTAACATGTTGACAGTATGAAGAATACTTAGGACTTTTAGTTTAACTAACTAACTAACTAACTAACTAACTAACTAACTAACTAACTATTTTATTTTTTAATGCCGAATGCTGTATATATACATTTTATATATGTATATGTTTAGATATATATATTTGAGACAGGGTCTCACTCGAGTTTGTGCTACCCTGGTACTTAGTTCTTAGAGAGTCCAGACCAGATGCTCCGCCTCAAGCTTTCTCAAATTTCATGTTAATTTACACGGCAGTGAGTTATTACACCATACCTTACGGTCTTCTAGTTTTCATATAGCAGGTGATGGCGATCTATACTACGGTGCGTGGGTTCAACAGTCCTCCTTTATTGCAGAGGAGTCCGCGAATGGCCATGTGCTTTATATTCTGGTCTTCTCAACTAAGAAATTAATAAAATATTGGCTAGGCTTCTCAGAATGACTTACCATTTTGCTATCTTTTCAGTGTATTAAAGGCAGTGGTGGAATTATCCTTCTGTGGATAGTAATTACTGTATTGCAATTGCTTGTTTGTCTATCACATTTAGGTGTGGACAGATCATCTTGATATGTAGCTCAATCTGAACAACACGAATCTTTGTTAAGTTCGCATTTTGACAAAAAACTTTACATTTGAAGATGTGCTTGTTTTGTGTAGTGCTGATGCTTGTGCATGTGTGTGCTTAGTGTGTAGCTCTAGTATGATGAGCTTGGTAGAGGAAGGTTGCGCGTTATTAGCTTATACTCTGACGACCGAGTGGGTGAGTGAAAGATCCCACGAGTGGCGGGGAAAGGCAGGGAAGAACTAGACTCCAACAGCGATACGCGCGGGCGGTGGGGTGGGATGGGTGGCGTTGGAACCTGCAGCCAGAGGGGGCAGCGGCTTGGTGGGCGAGTGAGGGGGATGGCCGGTAGCCTGGTGGCCGCTCGTTGAGGGGGTAGAGATAAAGGAGCCAAGTAATAAACGAGAGGGCAGAGGGAGATTTGGAGAGAGTGGGGGGGTAGAGTGTAGTGTGGAGTTAGGGATGGAGTGTGAGCGAGGCGGCAACAATTCTTTAGATTACTAATGCATAACTGAAAAAAACAAAACAGTTACTGGTAAGTCGTTGATTGCCAAGTAGTAATTCTAGTTGTTTTTGTGACCTGCGTGCTCTTGCCGTGTTTACTGACCAGAGTCATGGCGCCAGACGAGGTACGCAGCTTCAAAAGTCATTGGAGGCAGCAGAGTTTAGTTTTGCGTCAGACGCATGAATTGCGCCCATGTAGGAGGCAGAAAAAACAGTGTGGGAAGTAGTGGGCCAATGGTTATGCATAGCATATGAAGGAATGCGAGCCAGCTGGGCGTAAAGAATTACAATTGCTTGATTTGGATGTTGTCACAAACATAGCTCTTCAGAGAGATGTTGTGTGTTTCAATTGCACGGATCACCGATGAACACTGGAACCTGTGCATGAACATTAATAAGTTGCCTAGGGAGCCCAGTATGTTTGGGAAAACCTATGTAATGCCTATTTGAGCCCAGGCCAGATACCAGCAGCCGCAAAATGACGTGCTTAGGCGTTGGCAAGCAGATTAAGCTGAAGTTTTTTTCCGTTCCTAATTAAGAGTTGATATTTGTCGTTTACTTTTGTGCTGTCTTCTTAAATAACAAACTGTAGTAACATACTAAATAGTAAAGAACACATTACCACGAAGAAAATATGGTCTTATGGAGTAGCCCTGAGTATAGCTATGTTTCATTGGGGAAACCACATGTTGCTAAATGAGAAGAAACTTTAGTCCCTCCAGTAGTATATGGTGACGTATAGGATCGAAATTGAAAGGCCAGTAGCAATTGGACAGTGGCTGGTAAAGAGAGTTAAGATTTGGAACGATTATGTAAGGCTTGAAATTTTTGCTGTTTTAGTACCCACTGGAAGTCAAGTTACACGGTACCGGGTGTTCAAATTCTAAGTCAAAAAGGTTTAGTAACTGGATTGTCAGTGCTCATTCTGAATTCCGTGGTTCTAGGAGTTTGATTAGGTCCGTCACTTTGTGAAACTCTTTCATTTATTGTAATTAATTTGTGATATGTAGACTTTAAATCAGAGATGGCGAGGCAGAAAGAAAAATAAAAATACAACACAGTAGTTATGTGTGTTGTTTTGTGTGTCCTGTAGTGGTAGCACATGTTAGCATGCGTAGTCTTGTTACTTTGTCGTTTCCTTTCGCTTAGCCATCAAACTTTGCCATCCAGTCTCTTTGTCTCCACTTCCCATCACGCCTTATACAAACTGCTTGTATACAAGATGATGTAGCTGTTGCATCGGTTTTTTTACCCTCGCTCCGGAGCCTGGGCCTTCATTACAGGTGGCAAAGCATTTTTATGTACGCTGCAGCTCAGACCTCCCCCAGTTTACCAACCCAAAGATAGAAACCTTTCTGGGCCCTTCTTATTATTAAATGTTGCACTTGTCAATTAGTGACATCAAAGCCATTTATTTTTTTAATGTAGGGACGGTTTGCTGATTTTTAAACCTGCCTCTCGTAGGATGACCAATCAGGTCCACCTGCAGCTTTTTAATACCGCTCCCCACCGGTTCATTTCAACTGAATACCCATTACCTTGACGGGCCCAATTGAAACGCAGGACAGGGACTTCTTGGACCTTTGACACTGTAAATGCTGTGGTCGCTCTGTTGTCCCACCATTTAAAATACTATTCGAGCAGGAAAGAAGATCGCTGCCTTGGCAGGACGTGTGGACTTTTGCCTCTTCATGAATAAACTAATTTTATCATTCTTTTTAATTTGTATCTAGTACCATTCACTAAAATCTAATATAGTACTTATATTATTGGATAACATAAAGGAAGGTCTAGGTGGATTTTATAAAGACAATTTCCTTGATATGATTCTGGTTAGAGTAAGTATACTACAGCTTATCGGAGGTTCTGATGGTACTGAAAACGCGCACCCACTCTTTATTAACTTTTAATTTTTTTCAGTATTTTAACATCATCGAAGTCTTGAAGGGCATTTTTACCCTTTCTATACTATATACAGAGTCAAGCTTAAGATATTCCCAAATGTGCTGATCCTTATTTATGGGGGCCAAGCCAGAACCTTATCTTAAATATTTCCTTCTTTTAGATTTATAAACCTCTTTTCAAAACAATCCTATATTGGTTCTCCTGCCTAACGGACAGGAGAAAGGCTACTGGCTACCAGTATTGGGCGGAGTCCCTTACAGACCCTTGCTACAACCGTCCAAAGCAGCTTTGGAAAGCACTGGTAAGGGAATTTCAGGGGACTAGCAACAGAAGAAATCCATCGGACCAAGTTCCACTTCTTTGGGCGTTTTAAAAGTTCCTGGAGTGATGTTTTTAGACCCATAAAGGGGATTCCAGTCTTCAGATAGATTTTTACCGAGTGTATATCTTGTAGAGTTAATGAAATGAGAAATTATCTGGCTTTCTGATGGTCTTCACTCGTAAGGGCAACGTTATGGCTTACAGCTTTGGCTTTTCCAGCAGCAATGATCCTTTATAACAATTGTACTGACGTAGAGATAACCGTCCCTCTCAGTAGTTTTTGATGTCTGCCTTTCCTTTCCTGGCCTTTGGACCTCTTCCCCTTCCTTTAGAATGAGAAACCGTGGGATGCTTCTGAACATTTCCAGGGTGAAACACAGGCCTAACTCTCCCTGCACCAACTTAAAGATCTTTTATTCGCCAGGCTCCCACGGGAGTTTCATCACGTTTTACTGGTCACCATGGTCAGGCATGTGGGCGACGTGATATTTCCAAATCTCCAGCTCTCTTATTGGGATGGGTGAGGGAAAGCCGAGTCGCAATTCGTTGTAAGACAGTTCACTCTTATCTTTGTGGTCTAAGGAGAATTCTTTTGTCTTAGGGTCTCATTTCTTAGGATGATCTTCTCATTGTTAAGACATTTTGAACTTTGTCCAGATTCCTCGCTTTAAAGAAGATTCTGGGAGTTTTAGTCACCTTGGGGGAGGGAGTGGGGGAATGGGTGGGCGCGGTGGTATGTTCTTGCTCATAGTCCCGTGTTTATATCTTGAGAGCAACATAATATGACGGGTGCGGCAACTCTTGACATTAGGGCCCTAGGGTCAGAAGGCTGGACGGTGCTGGGACTTCCTTCTGTCGCTTTATTATAGCTACCAGGGCTGGGGACCTTTTAGAAAGATGGAATAAACTAGCTACCCATCTCTCAAATAGTTCAATATAGACGGTCCTTTCAAGAGCAATCCACGAGAGCTGCTCTTAATTCCAAATAGCTCTAGTGCTGATTAAGAACCACACACTTGAATTGTAGGGGCTATGGACAGTGGCTTAATTGATGAACATGAAAGGCCATGTACAAGAAGGTGACCTCCAAAGGGAGAGGGCAAGGCTGGTGGACTGAACTAGTGGATCAGACGGAAAAGGAGTGGAAAGCCAGGGAGAGCTTATAAGAATGGAGGTTTTCTTTCTCTCATTTCTTCATGACTCAGATTCAAGAAAGGGGCTTAGACCCCCTTTGCTGAGTGCTTTAGTCATGCGAAACGGCCTTGGTGGTAATTATCGTACTTTTTACAAGGCCAATATATACAAAGGACTTTAGGAGTTGAGCTAGACCTTACAAACCTTGAATTCTTGTAGGCCTGGGATGCTTTCACAAACATTCACCTGACGGAGAAGGGCATGATCGGGCAACATATATATCCCTAAACGTATCTGCTGACCCTACACATATAAGAACTTGTTAACCAATTTAGCCTATTTGGGCAAAAGATTGTTTTAGATTCTGGCTACAAAGGCTTTTGGAGGGACCTACCAAAGGTGAAGTACCTGTCCTCTGCTAAGTCCAGCGTCTTAGGGGACTTACGCCATGCACCATCCTTACTTTTCTGGCCCCCTGCTTCTTCTGGCATGAGGCTCTGGGCGAGCGAAGCTGAGGTAGTCCCCCCTCAATGGGCCATGTCTGGGACACTAGCCCAGACTCAGGGGTTACCAATTCATTTTTTGCTGTTCCATTATGGTTTAGCTGGAGAAAGGGCTGCAGACTCCAATCGGTTGCCTCCTACTCAATTGTTTCCATGCGAGTAGCATCAATATTCATCCCAACGCCTTTCTTTTTTTAACTGCTGTTATTATGATTAACCCACCTGTTTCTGCTAAGACTGGAGTAAAGGCACTTTAAACCCTTGTATTTTACGACTTAGGGCCCCAGGCCAATCCAGTTGAGAGGGAAATAAAGTTCCCAAAAACCCAGCCAAAAGTTGTTTAGGAGTACAGAGGGGGCCCCTTTGCTTCTCCACTGCTGGCGAGTCCACAAAATAGGAGCCAGCAAGGGGAAACAACACTTATTATGTGGAGGCATAGGTTGGTTCCCATAAGCAGGGCTCCCTAGTGAGTTGTCAAGTTTTCAGGGATTTACTGTGAGCTCTTTTATTTCGAAAACCTAAGTTTATATAGATTACTTGTGACGATTTCCTTGTGATGCTCCCTTGCGGACCCCTCATAGGCTCCTCCTTACGATCCTTCCTCCCCCTCTCTTTCAGTAGGGGGATTTTCGCCAGCGGCTCATAGAACTTGATAGTGTATGTGCGGGGCCTCTACAATTTCTCGAAGAAAAAAATAGGTTCTCTGTGTTATGTTAGTTTCACCCACGTTATATGAATGCGTGAAAGGGGCTCTCTTGACAACCTAGGGACAGTCCCCATCTGGGTTCAAACAGGGATGCAAGGATTTTCAGGTACGTATTCCAACTGATTCCTTAGGGGAGGTCTTTTCTTAAAAACTAGTAGTCATATCTAGGGAGCTTTCGGTATCGGGAGATATATTCTCGGCACCAGTGTTTTCTTTGCCCTTGGACCCTCCCTAAATAGTTACGCGCTACGCCCTTTCTAAGTTCCTCTCCGTCTCTCGGTTCTCTCTGCTCTTCTTTCTCTCTCTCCTACTTCTCTTCTCCTCTTCCGCTCTTTCTACTCTCTCTCTTACTCTTCTCGGGTTTATTGAGGACAGGTGGGTTGGTTTTCTCTTGTTATGGTTTTGCGGCCTTTTCCCTTGGCGAAAGAACCCCTCCCACCTTTCTTGCAAGACCACGGCTGGCCATCGAACTTCACGAAACTCCCGCCTGCTTCTGCCCTCACTAGGGATTAAAGCATGCGCCAACTCTTACCCCGGGTGCCATCTTATTTTCCCGCATCTCTTTCAAGGGTGCACCTCCCTCGCCCCCACTTCTTCCTGCGGAACTCTTTTTCTTAATCTTTTACCAATACCACCCACGAGACGGAAAACCAGAAAACCTTCTTGACGCTAGCTTTAAATACAAAGCCGGCTTTCTAGTCACGTCAGCACCGTGAAACTTTTTTTGCTAGCTTTCTCTGCAATGCATCCCAGCCCCCATAGGGGTTTTCAATATTTTATATTTATTTTATTTTTTTATATTTCTTATTATAATTCACCCCCCCCCCCCGACGCCCCCCCCCCCCCCCCCCCCCCCCCCCGCCCCCCCCCCAACCCCCTATTAAAAAATTTTCTATTTTTACGGTCAGGTGTGTTTTGGGGGCCGCGGGGGGGCGGCGACAGGATCTTATGTAGAGCTGCGGGTGGGCTGCACTCTTGACCTTTGCGCCTTTGCCTCTGATCGCCAACCCATCCAGCCGTTCGTTGTCGTTTTTATTGTCTTTGCGAATTGAGACCTAACTTATCTACTACTACAGTCTAATCCTGGGGTCAGCCTGCTTCGGTGTGAACCCACGAGCTGAGGAACAAAACTGTGAAATGGGGCTGTTGACACTCGCTCACGGGGTTGCTGTGCTGATCAGCAAGTGCTCCCTGGAAACCATATGAAATAAATACCGCAGGCAAGGTCTGGTGAATGAACACAACTTCTCATTTGTGTTGTGGGGAATGAGGTGATGAACACGGGTCTGGAGTGACACAGGTCGAGAGCCTGAACTGGACAAACGTTTCTCTTTGTGGCTCTGGGGAACTTGGTTAGTGTCATGGAGGCTTCTATTAAGTAAGGATGTATCATTCATCCAGGGGGTCCAATGGTTATGTTAAATGTACCTAATGAATAGTAGTTGCTGTATAAGTATCGCATAGCATGATCCTAATGATCTGTGAGCTCTATGAAGAAGAGTCTTGCCCTTATTTCTTCCATAAGCACTAAAATAATGTTTGCACATAGGAATCAGGGATTTTATTTTTATGGCTTTAGTGATTTTGATATCACACTCTTTGGTTCTATTTTTTAAATTTTGTAAAAAAGATTTATTTATTTTTATTTTATATGTATGAGCTTTTCCTGCATGGATGCATGCGTATAATGTGCATGCCTGGTGCCTGTGGAGGTCAGAAGAGGGCACTGGATTCCCTGGAAATGGAGTTTAAGTTGTAAGTCACTGTGTGAGTGCTGGTTCTTTGTAGCAGCGGTCGGTGCCCTTAACTGCTGAGCCTTCTCTCCAGCCCGTAACGTTTTTTATGTGTATAGATGTTTTGCCTGTCTGCATGATTGTGCACCATGTATGTGCAGTGCCCACAGAGGAGGATTCCTGATCACCTAGAATGGAGTTACATATGGTTGTGAGTCACCATGTGGGTGCTGGGAATTGAACCCAGGTCCTTTGGAAGGGCAGTCAGTGCTCTTCACTGCTGAGCCAGCTCTCCAGCCCCCACTTCATTTTTTAAAGACAGCATTATAATAACCTCATCTTTTTTCTAATTCTATGGTGTGTGTGTGTGTGTGTGTGTGTGTGTGTGTGTGTGTGTGTGTGTGCATGTACAAGGGCCATGGCATAGGTGTAAAAGTCAGAAGACAACTTCTAGGAATCTGTTCTCTCCTGCCGTGTGTTCTGGGGATCGAACTTAGGTCAGACTCTATCAGCCATCTCATCACAGCTCCCGCCTCCTTCCCCCCAATTCTTTCAGTCTTAACCCTTTCACGAATTCTCTTCTTAGAAAAGAGGCAAATGGTCGTCAATGGGACTTTGTCTGAAGTCAACACTGTGGAGTAATTTCTGTCCCAAATCCTCTCCCCATCGCCTAGATCCTCTTAACACGTGCTTTTCCTTCCAAAAACACTTGGTCCCCTAGGGAAGGAAGTTCCTGTGTCTGATTCCAAAATGTGTGCAACTAAATAAATCACAGTGACTATTCCTCCTTCACTAAACTCAAAACAATTCCTTAATTCATCCATAATTTTTTCTTCACATTTTCTGTAGTTCATTTCAAATCCCTTGACGCTGATGGACGTGGCTCTAATGTTTATAATGAGTAATGGTTTGGTATAATTTCCACCTCTGACCTACATAAAAGGTCAGTCTCCTTTGGAGATTTAGGGTTATCTGTTTATAACTTAATGCTGTTTCAATGACAGCCAAGGTAACAAATCATACAGATGATCCTGCCCAGCCTAATGGTGACTGGTTGGTAATGCTCACTAATGAAACTGAAGCAAGATCACACCCTCACTTTCTGTGGAGCATTTTAACTGCTTGGTTTTCATAACAGCACACTGAATGGGACCTGAAATTCTCTTGTACCCTTATTCTAGTCTATAAACTATTAGGCTCAATATGTTAAGAGGACATTTGCAGATGTCAAATATTTATGAATAAAGTCCACAAAACCGATGAATGCATTATCATGTGCAAGAAATGTACTCTGAAATATTGGAACAGGACCTGGGCAGGTGGCTCAGCTTGTGTACTGCTTCTTGGCACCTGTGATGAACAGCACACAACCACATAGCTTCCAGGGAGCCAGTGCCTCTGGCTTCCAGGCATCTGCGTGCGTGTGAGCGCACGTGCGCGCACACACACATGCGCACGCACGCACGCACACACGCATGCACACACGCATCCACGCACGTACTCCCCCCCCATAGAATTAGAAAAAAAGAGTGAAGAGGTTATTATAATGATGCATTGCTTTCTCTTTTAAAAAAAAATTATTCCTAGGGAGAGATGGCCTAGCAGTTAAGAATACACACTGTTCCTGCAGAAGACTTTGGTTTCCATAAGGTGGCTCACAATTGCCTGTTACTCTAGCTCTGGAGATCTGCATATTTGCAGATTCCTACATGCACATGCTGTACATACACTCATGTAAGCAAACATATACACAAATAATCTTTAAAAAAAAAACTCAACCTCTTCATAGTCTTTATTTCTTTCAAATTAGTCCATTTATTTTCTTTTTGTTTTCTTTGGTCACTAAGTGGCCCAGGCTAGCCTGGTACTCACTTGCATGGTGCAGATTTCATGAGACCTGGTTTTGCTTTTTCACCCGAGAGCTCCTCCTGCCTCAGCCTCCTGAGTGCTGGGATTACTGGCATGTGCCACCATACCTGCATTCATTTTTCTAAAAATGTAAGGTGATATATTCCCATTCATTGTTTGCTCTGTTACTGATTTCCTGATGAGTGTGCCTTTGGTAGCTCACAGTGCTCAGAGCCTTGCTAGAGACTGTAAATGATATGCCCTTACGATATGATGAATGACCTTCTCAATCTAGTGGCTGTCTTCTGCCCCGGAAAACAATTACTTACCTCTTCTGGACACTGTCTGCTACTTGAGTTCTTCTTGTCTTAAACATTTTCTTAGTCCAACACTTAGGCCTGGAAGCTTTGGATTCAACTACTTGTGAAGAACACTTGTCTTTTCTTAGACCAATACCTTTAAAGGGCTCTAAAGTGGTGAAATCCATCTCCGTGTTTGATTTAAATTTCCAGATTTCTTTTGAATTTACCTTTGTTTCTGAATGCTTGCAAAATTCCCAAACTTTTAGTGCAATATTAGTTTCAAAAGTAGAGCACACTTCCTTTCCCAACAATGCATGAGTTCTGTGGAGTCTACACCACTCTGCATGAACTCAATGATAGATAGCAAGTTCAGAAAATAAATGAAAAGCCCACGTTCATTTTTGAGTTTGCAATAATTCGATGTGTACAAGGGAACACAAACAGTGCTTAGCGGGGCTTGTTTACTGGTGTGGAACCACCAGGTTCAAGGAGTTCCTTTACATTATTTGCTGCTGAATGCTAAGCAAGCTTTTGAAGCACTCTGGACTTCAATCTGCAACATGGTATGTCTCAAGGTAGCTATAAGGACCAATAGGCACCTTGCAGGCTTGTGAGTTAAGGCTGCTTCATTAGTACAATATACGTTAAAAAAAAAAAAAACAAAAATCAAAAATAAAAAACAAAAAACAACAAACATATGAACCAATTGAAATTGGTGGCACCTGCAATTGTAATCAAGCCCTAATCTAGACCTTTCCATGAACAATCTGTTTTTAAACAACACTGGCTTCTGAGAGACCACACAGCAATGATAAAGTGTCTGTTTGTTTTTTCTGGGGGAGATATTTTCAAACAATGGTCATTTGAGAGTTATAGCAGACATGAAGTTCCCACTGAAAAGATGAATTTGACAAATGAATTATCTTAGACATGCTGATAAATTGAATAAATTGGTTTTTACTTTAGATAATGTAGTAATTGGAAGATAAACCGGAAATCATGGCCTATAGTTTAAAATGCAACATTTCCCATTGGTTTCAATTTTTAAAATTTAAAATAATCGGCTTTGAAGTTTCAAAAATAATTTTTGTGTCTATTTTGTAATATTTTATGGTATTGCACATTGGCGTTTTTAGCAAAATTAAAATAAACAAAAACAAACTTCAATTGACTTGACATTAAAAATGACTTAAATATTATCAATTATGAAAATTATCAATTTTCAAAACAGGTAATACGCTACCCTAAGAATTTTCTTTCTGCAACAATAGAAAACTCTGACTAGATTGTCCTTTACAGTGACTATGATTTTTCAATCAGGAGTGATTAGCTATTATGAGACACAAACGTATTAAGCTCATAAATATATTATGTTGGACTATTAACAATAGACCTGATTGATAAAAGTGATTTAATATATGTTGTGTTAACAGCTGAGCCTCCAAAGCCCCTAATCTCCCAGGGAAATATTGCTTTGTAGAACAAAATCCAATGAGAAGTTCTGGGATTCCAGAGTGAATTTGTACATTCCTTAGGGGCATTTTTGCAAGGGAGGTTGTTGTGTTTTAAAGGTAGTTGATAAGAGACCTCACCACCAACCCCAGGCCCGCACCACCAACCACCACCATGCATTAGTCTATAGAAGGTATTTGGGTGTACGTACTCCTGTACCACTCGGTACCACCATCTAGCCAAGGGAAGTTTCTGACCATTTGCAGCATACATTATAAATCAGGGTGTCACTACCAGACAATCAGATTTGAACATTCCATGAACAAAGTAGCCTATATTCCCTAGGAATAGATCACTTAGCTCTGTTTATGTCTCGCTGTTGATACGCCTGCATTTACACAAGTCAGGATAACATCTTGTTTATTTATTCTAGGAGTAGGTAATTGATCTGTATATTTAGCTAAGGTGGGGTTAATTATAGCCAGAAACCTGAATTTTCTGATTTAGCATGATTACTTTAATATAGAAGGAAAATAAAATTATTTTTTCCAACTTTGAAAAATACTCCAATTTCTTGGGTTTGAAATAAATTTGAATTTTTTTTTTCAAGTTGGGCTTGTGTTGGCTGCCCTCTTGGAAGAATATTTTCTATCTGGCACAAAATTCTTGGGGAGATCACTGGCCTGATGTTTGGGGTAGCTTGCAGATTTCCAATTGTCAGATTACTCCCCAAGGGCCATTGCAGGATATATTTGCTAAACGAAATGAGCTTCAGTCACAACCCCTTTCCAGCTTCACTGCCACTTGGGGTGTGCTAATCTTTGGGGCCAGGTTTGTGCACTTCAGTTGCAGAAAATTTGTTTTGTAGCCTTGACACCGCGCACATTAGTTTTTGAACAGAGCAGCCAAAGTTGGTCTGAATTTACAGTCCCTACATATAGTGTAATAGTTAAGAGGTATAAGGAAGGCGATTAAACATTGCAGCTAAGCAAACAGTGGTATGGCCATGCTAACCTTCTGGTTAGTGTTCGTCTCTGAGTCTTTGTTTCTTCCTAACCACTTCCACAGATGGAATATATTTCCTAATATGCCAAGACATAGATATAAGAAAGTACTACCTTGTTATTGGATAGGAGTGTTGTAGTTTATTATAAATAATGTGGGGAAAATATTTCAAATCTTGTTCAATATTTTGTTATTTGATCAGTTCCTTAGAAAAAGGAGATGTAGATGTGAAAGTCCCAAATTTCTCTCCTGACCTGAGTGCTGGGATTAAAGGCATGTGCCACCATGCTTGGCAGAGCAAACCTTTTTATAGAGCAAGGTGCATGCTGTCAAATCACTTCCTGGACAGGTC
Organism: Peromyscus leucopus; assembly: GCF_004664715.2. Classification (NCBI taxonomy): domain Eukaryota; kingdom Metazoa; phylum Chordata; class Mammalia; order Rodentia; family Cricetidae; genus Peromyscus; species Peromyscus leucopus. Next base: position 46,276,265 of record NC_051066.1, on the reverse strand, counting down.
ATGCCAAGGTGTAGGCTAATCAACGGTGGATGAAAATATCCTTCTTGCAGACATCCAAACAAACGTCTTTTATGTTATCAGTGTGAAATTGCTTTCCTAATTTTACACATAATTTGCATTCTTTTGCTACTAAATAGTTGAATATTTTTTCATTTCATCCCTAACTTGTATTTCTTTCATGAAGTATCTTATTTTTCTTTTATTGAAAAATATTTTTCTCACATTCTGATTAGTTTCCCCTCCCTCTACTCCTCCCAGTTTCCCCTCCCACCTCCCCTTGCAGCATGAAGCATGTTAAGAGTTTCTGTTGTTGTTATTAAAATGCCTCTTCCTTGCTTATTACAGAATGTGGCAGTGGGAATTTTCGCTGTGGCAATGGGCACTGTATCCCTGCAGCCTGGAGGTGTGATGGGACCAAAGACTGTTTGGATGACACAGACGAAATTGGCTGTCGTAAGTGAGGACAAAGAGCCAGACCTGGCTCTGTTTTGAGTGACACAAATAAGTGCTGTATGATGTCGGCTGTGGCAGAGAGAAGGTGCATGCTTTGGTAGACCCAGGGCTGGGCTAGGGCTTGTGAACTGGTATTAGTGGTAGTAAGTCTTGCTCCCTTTGGAGGGAGGGGCTCAGTTTACATCAGTTCCTTGCTGTGAGCCTGTGACCTTTACTGAGAGGGGGTTTGTACTTGGTTTTTCTGAAGCTTTAATTTCTGAAAATTAAGGTTTGCTGGTTAGTCTCCTGGGGAATTTTGTAAATCAAAGGATGTGTGCGAACTACTGTGGTTTATAATTCAGGGGGAGCGTCTTTTTATATGTAAAAAGCCGTAGAGCAACTTGTGAGTTACCACAAAGAACATACAACAGTTACTTAAAAATCTAGATAAGAACCTGAAATTCATTCTAGTTATTTAGATCTACTTTTAGAAATCATTTTCACACATTTCTTTATGTAAATATCCCTCAGCATTATTCTGAGTAGATTTCAGATCAAGAAATAACCTCAGAGTAGTTGAGTCACTTATCACAGGTGTCACAGTCACAGCTCTCAAGTCACTGTCCCCAAGTCCTTGGCTCTCCCTGACTAGTTGGGAGGCAGTGAGTCACCGACTGCTTTTTGACAGGCAGGAAAACAGGCAGCAACATGAGTGTTGTTTTGAATGGGCCCCTCCAGGGCACAGTCGGGCAGTGGCGCTTCAGTGAGGCATTTGGAAATGGGAGGAAGGAAGAGCAAGGGTTAGGGGCCCCTCACACTCTCAGGCACAAACTGCTCACCTGGGAGCTGGTAAAAACAACTGCGAGTTTTCATTCCGTGTTGAGGTAGAGCCTGCTAGTTTTGCGTTTCTACTAGTCCCTGGGTGGTGCTGATGCTCTTATTTTCTGAATCATCCCTTGAAGGAGCAGAATATGATTTTGTGAATCTCTATCATATATATGATTCTGTAATAACACACTCTGACTCCTGTTTTTAAGTAGTGGGTAGAACGCACGGTTAGTCTAGGATGTAAGCATACATGGACAGTGGCACCCTATGACAACATCCACCGTGCCTGTGACAATGACAGCTAGCATCACATGGCTCTTAGACACATGTCGTTTACTTTGTTTTTAGGATGCATACATTAAGACTCAGAAGTCACAAATTCCTAAAACAAGTAAATGTGGAAATAATTATTTCACTCTTGGTTCTCTCTTCACATTTCACGTATTTTCCATTTATTATGACACTTTACTATTATTGGATGTTAGAAATGTAACAAAAACACTAATTTTTTTTAACATAAATAGGATTTTGATAATTTTGCCTTAGATCTGTGTGTGTGTGTGTTTGCTTTTATCCTCTGTGTACATCGTTTGGGATCACCTGTTTAGATGCCATGGATGATGTGACAGTGAACTCAGGCACGGACTAATTACTCTCAACTGAGTGAGAGCTGACAAGGTTCTCTTCAGGCACTGCTGCTGTATTGTGGGGCAGAGGTCTGCCAGCATACACCCCGCTTGTTTTGTTTCAGCTCCCCGTACCTGCAGATCCGGCTTTTTCCTGTGTCCTGCTGAGCAGACCTGCATCCCCCACTCCTGGGTGTGTGACCAGGACCAGGACTGTTCAGATGGTGCGGATGAACGTCAGAATTGCCGTAAGTGTTGATGCCGGGGTTTTCTTCTGGTTCTTTGACATTTGAAGTCTAGCCCCTTAGAGACAGGTGATACCAATTCTTCCACACTGGGCTGGGAAGATTCTTAAACTGGTAATCTCATTCAGAGGCTGGGTCATACACGATGTGGCTAACTACAGAATTAGACCCCCTGAGGCTTGGAACTGGTTAGCTTCCCAGGCTTTAATTCGAAGTATAGGCAAAATTAAAATAGTAACAGTGAGTGAGCCCCATTTCAGGATGGTCCTGCCACTCTTAGCTCTGTGGGCTGATAACTCAAGTCTATGCTTAGGTGCCAGATCTTCTGCCTGCCCTTTATGGAGATAGATTTTTACAGGAGAGCTGCCGTCGACAGAGTCCCTCTGGAACCTGTGCTGGGAACATAGAGGTTCTCCTCTCTCCTTCCTTCACTGCTCATGCTTGGTCACGAGTCCCTGGCTGATAGGCCTCGGTACCTTTCTAAGGCTTAGTGCTACTTTCCCATTCACAGAGTGCTTTTTATCTGAGTGCCGAGTGAGTGAGGTGTGGCCTGACCCTGCTGCAAAGGCCCGCTTAGACTGGGGGCCTGAATTTGAGGCCATTTGAGCTCAGTAATGAGTTCCAGGTCAACCATGGTGACAGAGTGAGATCCTGTCTAAAAAATAACAAAGCTAAATATCCAACAAACTGTTTGCCAGCCACGGTATGATTTTCAGTGGCCTCCGTGAAGATACTGATGCTTTCGCTTCCATGTCCCAGCCTTCTCAGCATGTGGCCTGGATGCTCCCTGCTGGTCTTTTGTTCATCTGGGTCAGTTATTTATTTGCCCCCAGCCGTGAGTGTAAAGTGTCTCAGTCTATTCTTCTATATGAGAGGAAGGTGTTATTGCATTCCCTCTCCCTGTAAAGTAGCCGAGGCTGGCCTGGAACTCTGACCCTCTTGCCTCTCTCTCTACCTTGCCTTCTCGGGTTCTGGAGGTATAGGTATATACCACCACTGCTTCCTGTGACACTAGTGCCACAATTCCTGTGTGTCTGTGAGCCACACCTGTCCTCTGCCTTTTTAAAGATTTGTTTATGTATTCATTAATTTAATAGTGTGTGTGTGTGTGTGTGTGTGTGTGTGTGTGTTTACCTGAATTTATGTGCGCCATGTGCCTGTAGGAGCCTGAGGAGGCCAGAAGAGGGTGATGAATCTTGTGGAACAGGAGTCATTGGTGGTTGTGAGCTACGATGTGGGTGCTGGGAATTGATCCCTGGGTCCTCCCCAAGAGCAACAAGTGCTCTTAACCACTGAAGTATCATTCTATCCCTGTACTTACCTGTCTTTGCTTAATGCCCATATCTTATTTGCCCTCTGTCATATACCTTTTAAATGCATATTGCACTCACCACATGTTAACTAACAGAACTGTCTGCACTTCACAGTGTAAGGCCTTTGCTTTTACACGTCGTCACTGTGAGGTGTGCATCCACTGTATGTTCTCTGCTTGTTTCTTTCCTTAACTATCATCATTCACGTTTGGCAATCATCAATGGGCCAGCCTGCGCTTGGTAATAATGTCCTCTTTTCTTCTCCCCAGCTGGGACCACATGCTCAAGTCAGCAGATGACATGCTCCAACGGTCAGTGTGTTCCGAGCGAATACAGGTGTGACCACGTCAGCGACTGCTCCGACGGCTCTGACGAGAGAAACTGCCGTGAGTCCGCCCCAGCCTCTGCACAGTGTTTAGTTTCGCCTTTGGCATTTTAATCAACTTGCTAGATTTGTTGATGGACAGAAATGCCCACAATACGCCTCTTGTTGTTGAAATCTCCTGGCAGATTCTTTTGTGGATTAGGGGTGATGGTCTGATAGCAAGTCTATTTTTAAGACACTCTGTCCTGCCTTACTCAGCATGTCAAGTTTTTGAAGTAAGAAACTTTAAAGATTAACAGAATTCCCATACCTTATTGACTAATAGAGCACAAAATTCATTTTGGTAAAAAAAAAAAAAAATCTATGGCTTTATTACATTGCTTTGATTATGTTTCTAGGTAAAATTTCTCAATTTTTCTCCTTTTGGTTGACTATATTCTAGATTACTCTGGAAAATAGTTATGTTTTGAAAATGTATTTCTCTATAATGTTAGATTAGTTTGTAACTGTTTACCACAAAGTAAGGCATATAAATCAGTATTCTCTGTATAATGTATAAATAATAACAGTCAAAATAGAAACTGCTGTATTGTATACTATGAAATAAGCAAAGAGGAATCTGTTTCCCTTGAAATTTATATAGAACTGTCAGGTGCTGAGTGTGATCGGGAGCAGAGGCAAGCAGGCCGGCCACCAAGTCACCATAGCAAGTTCTAGGCTGGCCAGGGTTACACAGTGAGACCCTATATGGGAAGACAGACGTTTGGCTGGGGATGTAACTCGGTTGGCTGAGTGTTTGCCTGGCATGCATCATGGCATGCATCATGGCATGCATCATGGCCTGGAGTGGATCCCCAGCCGTGCATACGCCAGGTGTGGTGGTGCGCCTCTGTAACCCGATCCTGGAGGCTTGAGGACCAGGAATGCCATTTCTGTTTCCTTTCATTTTGGACGTTATGCAGATAATTGACCAGACACTGGTTATTTTAGAATTGGTAGGTGTGTGTGTGTGTGTGTGTGTGTGTGTGTGTTCATGAATCAAGGACTTGCTACTTTGTGAAGCAAACATCAGGTTCTTTACCACCACACAACGGTGGTAAATGGTATATTATGCACTCTGTGATTTCAGAGCATTATAAATTCCAGTACTAGGACAGCAGGTCAGGCATCATACTTTCTTGCAAATATAGCAACTAAAACGCCAAAGGGTGTAGACTGCCATGCTCAGAGTCTGGCCACTACCAAAAGGAGGAAAGGCCCATCATTCACAAAGAGAACACCAGAAGCTTGTACCACCAGACCACAGGCTGTCTTTCTTTATCCCTTATTTACAAATGTGTAAAAATGAAGCTTTATTCCAAATGTACTGAGGCTGAAGGAATGCTACTTTGAGAGAGGAAAAGGCAGACGAGGCAGTCTTTGGAGTGTTTCCATGTGAGTAGACTCCAGCCAAGGCCAATATTGCTAGTACAACTTGCTTTGGATCTTTCGGAAAAAACTGGGTGGGATGAGAGCATGCAAGTAGCCACAGTGAGAAAGAGAAGAGGAAGGGACTGAGCTTTTAGATCAATTAATTAAGTGTGTGTGTATACACACATACATTTACATGCACACGAGGCTCCCCATGTGGGTTCTGGGGATTGAACTCAAGTCTTTGGCCTGGTGACCAGTGACTTTATTTACTGAGCCATCCCACCAGACCTGAAACACTCTTTGAAGTACAGATGTTCTTTCAGTGCAAGTGCTTGGTAAGGTGAGGAGAGCGATTCCTAGTCTAGATCCTGCCTCTGGAATGAGACATGTCAGGTTCTCTTCAGTGCACATAAGGCCTTAAGAAAATCTCCTTTATTTAAGGAGTCTTGCAATGACCAGGTCTCACTGCTTCTGCCTTCTGAGTACTGGGGTTAAAAGCATGTGCTAGCATACTAGTAGATTGTATTTTACAAGTTATTCTTTATGGCTTTTTACTGTGGAAGTCTTATTTTAAAGTTCAGGCAAATGCTCATACACACAAACAAACAAACAAACAAACAAAAACTCAAAAGGAGGATAGGGTGGGAGAAGGGGAGGGGAGGAGGAGGAAGAGGAGAGGAAGTCATGTTAGTAGTTTTAGAATTTTCCAGTGTGGATTCTGTTGGTTGCATTCTTTGTCTTTCATGTTTTTTCTTTCTTTCTCTCTTTCTTTCTTTCTCTCTCTCTCTCTCTCTCTCTCTCTCTCTCTCTCTCTCTCTCTCTCTCTCTCTCTCTCTCTTTCTTTGTTTTTTTCTGTCTCCTGGATCTCCTGGAAATTAGCTAGATCTAAAGTTGTCACTCTGGCACCAATGGCATCTGGGAATTCAAGACTCCTCTGTGTATTGTAGGATATGTCTGTCTACTGGATGCTAGTAAGTAGCACATGCTCATTGTGACAACTCAATGTCTTCAGACATTGTCAAAGGTCTTCGGGAGCAAGACCACCCTCTTGCTGCTCCAGCTGCAAATGACTCAGACAGAACAGATGTATGGACCTTCTAGAAGGGGATGTCGCATCAAAGCAACAATCCTCTGTACAGCATGCTGTGCCAAGCTGTCTGTGTTAGTGGGTAGTGACAATCTTTGCTGAGATCCATGTCATCAGTGATGCTTAGCTGTTTTAAGCATCAGCTTGGACATGCAGCAGCTTTAGTGTTCCTGTGTGGTCAAGGGTTAAGTGAGACTCAACCAGAAGCCAGGCACATTTTCCTCTTGCTTCTGTAATTATTCTGCCCAGAAGTCATTGCTTGTGGACAAACGCAAAACAAGATTATGATTATGACTTACATTTCCCTTTTCTCAGAGATAAGGTTGTATCAGAAATGGGTCATAATCTGTCAGATACTTAGAGATAACTCAGACAACAATGGATGAAGTAGAAAAACTCTAGATAATTTATTTCCCTAATATTTGAAGACCAAGAAGCTTGGCTCTATTATTTGTAGCTCTGCCAGTGAGACCAGACCTCTATGTTATGATCCCCACTCTTTCAAGTTTCTAAAGCCAAGACATTGCCCTCCAAGAGAGAACACCTTGTGTCCATTCCAGGAATTCCTTTCCAGAACAAAGAATGATGTGCTGGAGTCTTCTTAGGGAGGTAGAGATGGGGGGAGGAGGTAGAGAATGGATGGGAGAAAGGCAGAAGGATTAAGGGCCCAATAAATGGATCATCTATGACCTCAAAGTGTGAGATAGGCATTGGTGACGCATGTTTGTAATCCCAGAACTTGGGAGGCTGAGTGAGGCAGGCGGACTCCCGAGTCTGAGGCCAGGCCTTCTGCGCCACCCCCTCACATAAATTTCCTATGACATAAGAGATGCTTAATGCATCTGGCCTTTTTGCCTGCTGTGTTTTCATGTAGTGTTGGTTATTCTACACCTTGAGGAGTATTTCTACCTAAGTTAAAAGCTTTGAAATAGGTATAGTACAGGGTCCCCCCCCCAGCCCTCCCCTCCAGTTACTTTATTACTCAATCTGGTCATCTGTAAAATGGCACCTGATATTAAACAGCTTGTCCGTTTCTTCTTTTAAAGGAACAGAAAGACTGAAAACTGCAGTCCATTTTACTTGTAATGGGATTAGCATCAAGCAAAACCACTCATGCAGAGTCTTAGATAAACATCAGAACAATGCCCCAATTATGGGTCATTCATTTAATATACCGCAGTGACTTTCGGCTGCTCGAAAATAGTGGCCATTTTCAGGGAAGTGAAAAAGATTATTTCATTTTATTGAGCGCCAGATAGGAATGATTCTGGTGCAAGTAAAACTATCGCTAATTATCGTGGGTTTGCAGCCCTCTCTTTGTGACTTAGGAATGCTAAAGAAAGGGTAAAATCCCTGTTACAATGGAGGCTTTCTTGCTGGTCAGCGGAGGTATTTGGTCTGCCCTCAACCGCGCCTGCTTGGTCCCTGATGGTTCATTTCTATTGACTTTTTTTTCAGAATTTAAACACTTTTTCATTATATGCCTAACTGCGGAAACTCCAACTGAGGCCGCAGTTGGAAGGGGTCAGGAAGACAGTTGAAGTTACGCTGGACTGTGAGGGCTCTCAGGAAGAACACACTGTCTTGCAGCCTCTGTTCACAACCCGATGCCCAGTGAGCCTTGTTCAAGTGACCCTGGCACACATATCCCAGTACAGTTGTACCTGCTTAGCATTCTCACACCGAGCCAGGATTCTGGGTCCTGAAATTTGAAGAAAAAGAGGGGAAAAAAATCTTTTAAATTTAGTCTCCGTCAAACAAAAACTTTACAAATATCTCCTACCTTTATAACAATTTTAAGATCACAGTTAGTTGTTGCCCAAATCCTCTGTCTGTGTCACAACAAAGCCACACACAGTTGTCCTTAAGGACTCTTGCCCCCCCCCCCCCTTTTTTGAGATATGCTATCACTATATAGCCCTGCTGGCCTGCAAAAGATCCAACTTTGGGAGGATTCTTGTCAGTGTCCGCAGCCACCAACATTTTGTTATATACATAACGGTTCTTGAGTTATTGTTTTGTAATATTCTGGATAGCATTTATGTTGTCTGTTATTCCATCCCTTCAAACAGGATGAGAATTCCACAAGATTAGGAGTTTTATTACATAGCTCCATCTACAGTACCTTGATATTTGTGGTATAAAGTAACAGTAATTTTTTTTTTTTATATTAGTTTGGGCTTTTGAGACATCAGTTTTCTATGTAGCCTGGAATGCATTGTACAGATCTCTTTCAGAGTAATGGAGTTACAGGCATGTGCCGCCATGGCCAGCTGTATGAGTACATTACGTCTATATTCATTATACATGATAGCCTGACACAATTGAAAGGCTGTAAGACTTTTGATTTTACTTGCCATTCTCTTCCCCCGCCCCCCAACAGGGTCTTGTTACATAGTCTAAGCTGTCCTCACGCTCAAGGTCCCCTGCCCAAGTCTCCTGAGTGCTGGGGTTGCAGGTGCATGGCACTGCATTTGTTTTTTGTTTAAACTCAGACCTAAGAAGGTGGATTTCAGTATTTAAATGTTGAGTAGGATCGCACGGGGTAGATGGAAAGGAAAAGAATAGAAGATCGAGATGAAGGCAGCGCTCTGTGGACTACCGGGTCCACATACTGACTTGGGCTCCCAGCAGCCGGGCTAAACCACACTCTTGGATTATGGAGTCCATTTTCACGATTTGGAGGTGCAGCTGGCTACTGGGACTAATCATGAGGATGAGACAGGAATAGATAGGACCAAGGCGCTGACACCACGTAGCTCCACAAGTCCTTCTATATTGGAACAGTGCCACTAAATGTGGTATATGTTAGAAATGTGTGCACAGAAATGTGTGTAACACAAGGGCAGTTTTTGTACTTTGGCAGTCTTTGCACTGTTGACTCTTGTATTGGAGTGTATGTGGCCAGTGTGTATGTACCTGTGCAGGTGGAAGGAGGGCTGAAGTAGCTCTCTGGGCAGTCTCAGACACAGTCTGAGTCTCATCCCAGGCCAGTGCACACAGATGCTAGGTTGGAAATTGGGGACTTTACATACCAAATTGGCATCTTTGTAGAATACGCCATGAGTCTGGACTGTGGAGATGGCCTCAACTTTCCAGGTTTCCTAAAGTAGATGGGAAGTTAAGAGAAAGAATCTCACTGCCTTGAGTTACTTGGTTTTCTTTCTATCTTCTCCTTTCTCCCAGTCTCCCTCCTCCTCCCCCATTTATCCTTCCTCCCTCCCTCCCTCCCTCCCTCCTCCCCCTCTCCCTCCCTTCCTTCCCTTTCCACAGGGTCTTTGTGTCTTGGCTGTCCTGGAATTCACTATGTGGCTCAGGCTGGCCTCAACTCCCCCACCTGCCTCGCCTCCCAGATCCTGAGACTGAAGGCCTGTGCCTTCTTGTCTATGTCCTTACAGTGTTCATAGGATAATGAAGACCATTATCTTAGAGCTGTGTCTTCTGGGGCGAATGATTCCAATCTTAGAGGTTCAGACCCTCTGCTGTATTCAGATGGCTTCTCTCTTGATTGGTTTGGTTTCGAGACAGTCTCTGTATAGTCCTAGCAGTCCCATATTTCACTAAGTAGACGGGCTGGCTCCCTAGATCTGGTGCCATCGTGCCTGGACCTTCTTGATTATGTAACTATAGCATGAAAGCTTCTTGCACAAAAAACAAACCACTTAAGGGGAGAACAATGTGTGTGTATGTTTTGTGGCACGTCAGTCTGTGGGAACAAGTCACTCCATTGGGACAGGAAAAGAGGAAGGAGCAGGGTGACATTTTTGTCTTAATTAACTGGTCCTCGTGAGTCTTTCCTGTCAACAAGGTCCAGAAAGAAGCCAGTGCTCTCAGGAGTTGGTTCCTTGCATTGTGCTTTCTCGGCTTGACAATTTTGCAAGACACCGTGGTCATTGGGTGACTTTGCTCCATGGTGTGTAAGGTTAGGTGTAGGTTTGCCAATATATAAACTCTCAAAGTTATGGTTTCCTGTTCATGGCTTAGCTTGAAATTCCTTATCATTTTTGGCATTTTTTAGCAAGGGAAATTTGGACCTGTTTCTTATGGGTGGATATCCATAGGGGGATTATACCTCAAGTTATCTACACACAGACCAGAAGGTGTACAGGCCTTGTGGTTGGGCGTTGTCCTCCTTTGTTTGATTCATTATCATCTTAGGTGGAGACAAAAATAGCTGTTTGTTCTTCATTCGGAGTGCTGACCTCTGGCCATCCTGATACCACCCTGATCCGGCCCTGTTAGCTTCGGGGGGGGGGGGGAAAGGGCCTTGTCAGGGGATACTGATTAAAATCTCCTTTAAGTTTTATGGTTGGAGAAAACAAGGGCCTTGCCCAGCACATTGATTCCAGATCCTTCCTAGCCATAACAATCACCTTAAATGTGGTAGCCACAGTCCAAACCCAAATAAATTTTCCCTCTGACAGGAGGCTTATCTGGCCAGAGCGCTGGCAGAGAGCTGGCTTTGGGCTGGATGCTGCACTCAGAAGGCTAGATAATGTGTTGACTCCTGGAACTCTCTGGCACATGGTGGTGGTGGGGTAAAGGGTGAGGGATTTGAGTGAGGCCCTCACCTGGCCATTGACATCTCTGGGAGGCAGAATTAATAAACAGTGTGGCCCATTAAAGGCACTTTCGCAAACCACAGCATCCCCATCATGAAAGGAAAACAGCAGTTTAAGTATGAACTCAGTTTTGGGCTATCGTAAAATAAAGTTCTGAACACATTTAAAGCTGTAGTTAGCCTGTTTTGTTTTTGATGTTTGATCTTATGAATTCAGTTTTCAGAAGTAGAAGGTCGCAGAGAGCAAGCAGATGGTGACATCTGACAACCGACCCCATTCATTGCTTTCTTCTCATTATCTTAGATAAGGGTCTATGTGTTCTTCAACTTCTTTTTACTGTTTTTTTTTTTTTTTAAAGAACACTGTTCAGAGCGATATGCTTAGTTATTGTGTACCAGACATGATCACATGCTGAGTCGTGTGCACTTTGACCTTTGGTCCACCAATATATTTTTTTTTGGTAACAACACTAAACCACCCTTTGTTAGAGTTTCTGGGTCCTTCAAACTCTTGGACCCTGGGGATGTCCCTTACATAGCTGCAGGGCACTCATGGCTGCCACCAAGACACCTGTTGTGTGGGGAAATCTTTTGTTCCTCCAAAGGTTTCAGATCACATACCCTTTCTTTCCCAGAGTACCAGAAGCATCCCTGTGGCCGTCCATCCCCTGTGGCTGTCCATTTCCCATATAAAGTGAGGAGGGCAAGATCATTCCCCTCAGTGAGCTCCCGACACCTAGGACACTTTCATGTTGCAGCAACTAAGGGCCGTGGAAAAGACCCTTCTGTTGAAGTCATGTGATCAGTGACTGTGTGCAACTTTGAAAACTCAGATATGGAAGAACAGTTGCTGGCCTAGCTCTGGAATCTGAAAGGAATTAGGATAAGTCTTTTACTATAGAAAACTGGAAAAATATTATTTGATCTTATTTTTAACATCAGGACAAGGTGAATTTAGCTTAGCAAGGATTCTGTACACAGCTTTTGCTTGAAAAGACTTTGGGACCATGTGTGTAAAATCTCAAGTTGGGTTCTTCAGCATACATAGTTTTAGCTTCAAGGTAAGGATGTGCTACCTATCTCACTTTGAAACTTGCCTTTTCCTTGGTTAAAAATAAGTCGGAAAACAACTTGAGAATCACAAGGAAAATAATCCTCAGTGAGAAAGACAATCGGACTCAGGAGGAGAGCACACTTGTGTGAAGGACATACAGAATGTCACATAAGATGTAGTGCCCCACACCTGTAATCCCAACCCTAGGAGAGCTGAATCAGGGGGATCATGAGTTGAGGCCAGCCTGATCTACACAGTGAATTCCAAGCTAGCCTGGGCTACATAGCAAGACGCTGTCACAAAATGAAAGAAAAGTAACAAAGCAAAGCAGACATTCAAAAAAAGTCATGTAACTAAGATGCCTACCTGGGATAGGAAACTCAATAGCAATATTGACCAGTTCTTTCTCCTTCCTCCTCCTCCTGTTTCTCCTTCCTCTTCATCTTCCCTGTCTTCCTCACTTTCCTCTTTCTTTTTTTTTTTTTTTTTGTTTTGTTTTTTTGTTTTTCAAGACAGGGTTTCTCTGTGTAGCTTTGTGCCTTTCCTGGAACTCACTCTGTAGCCCAGGCTGGCCTCGAACTCACAGAGATCCACCTGCCTCTGCTGCCCAAGTGCTGGGATTAAAGGCGTGCGCCGCCGCCACCCGCCGCCGCCGCCGCCGCCGCCGCCCGGCTTTTTTTTTTTTTTTTTTTTTTTTTTTTTTTAAGCAGAGTTTCACTCTGTGTCTCTGGCTGGCCTGGAACCTACTATGTAGTCCAGGCTTTCTTTCCTCAAACTTAAAAAAATAACCCTCTTGCCTCAGTTTCCTGGAGTCACAGTTCTGAGCTACCATCCCTGGTAGTAGTGAACATTTTTTTTTTCTTTTTTAATACACTGAGTGGTGTTTCAGTTCTTTACTCTAAAATAAGTAAGGCAGGATCCATGAGCTCAAGAGTGTCATTATGTAAAGGACATACAGGGCAGACAGACAGCCTGCCACTCCTGCATTGGGCATTGATTTTCTTCTATGACCCAGAAATCTAGGTTAAACATTTAGTTAATATTAATGTGACTGTGTAGATAGATTTATATGTATGCATATGTGTGTGTATGTATGTATGTGTGTATATATGCATGTGTTTATGTATGTATGTGCATGTTATGCATGCATGTGTGTATGTATATATGTATGTATTGTAGCAACTCTTCAGTCACATTTGTTTATTCGGCAACTTCAAGGTTGAAGATATCTGCACTAAGGTAGCGACTTTCCCTTTGTTACTACTGTCTGAATAACACAGCGTGACAAGTATTTGCAGGCATTTTCATTATATGAGGAGTCACAAACCATCTAAAGATACATGAGATGTTCGGGAGGATGGATGCAGATTATGCACAAATCGGCACTATTTTATATAAGGGACTCAGGACTCTTTGGGTTTTGATACTCACAGTATGATCCTGGAGCCAGTCTCCATGGACACCGAGGTATGACAATGATACGTGCTTGAGGAACAATCGTGCTTTTTTTTTTTTTTCATGCTTCAGTGCATTATATTTACATGACTCAGGTCTTTTTAAATGAAGCACATAGTTTCTTTTTATTCCAAGATATTAGAAACTGCTTTTATAGGGCAGTCTTTTTGCAAGTCTCACTTCCCTTTATTTATTTATTTAATTTTTTTTTTTTTTTTTTATTTTACAATACAATTCAGTTCTACATATCGGCCACGGATTCCCTTGTTCTCCCTCCTCCTGCCCCACAATCGTGCTTTTTAAAGCTGTTTCTAGACTTTGTTTTCTTAGGACTGTCTACCCTGTGTGGTATTATTCATATATGTAGACAGAAAATGAGCAGGTTGAGTAAATAGCCACTGGCTATTTTCTCTGCTCTTGGCCAAGGTCTCCTGGTCTCTAGACTTGCTCTCTTCCCGGCCCCCTCCAGTGAGAGAAATAGCCCTTCACTTTTCCAGAGCGTGTGTAGTAGTACATGGGTTTTCCTAGGATGTAATTTGTATTATATAGGAAGGAGTTCCATTTTGAATCATTTTATAATTCATCAGCTTTCATCTCAAAAGTTACACACACATCTTTAGGGAGCTATCTCTTGGCTCCCACATGTTTCTATGGTGAAGTTTTGGTGATTGCTCATTTGTATATCATTTGCTGTGTGTGTCTTTGTTTGATTAGTACACTTGCTCCTCCCTGACTAGTCCCAGGAGGTCAGGGCCATCTCACATCCAATGCCTAGCATATTGCAGCCAACTGAAGGAAATGTTCATTGAAAGGAACATTCGTTATTTCTTTTTCTCACAACAGATTATCCAACATGTGATCAACTCACTTGTGCCAATGGAGCCTGTTATAACACGAGTCAGAAGTGTGATCAGAAAATTGATTGCAGAGACTCCTCAGATGAAGCTAACTGCAGTAAGTCACGTGCCTTCGAGGTGTGTGTGGTAGTCAGTTGACGCTGGCTTATACTGACTCGAGAGGAACAAATGCATACAATTCTTCCCAAGCCTGTGTCCACTGGATCCATATTAACTCGTTGTTTGAAATCATCCACCAGTGGGAGTTTTTGCACCATGAATTTTGGCAGAAGCTACAAATCAGGCCCTTTCAGTTCCCCAGGGACTGGTTGTATCATTGGCCACTGCCTAATATGTGACTTTTAAAACATGAGGTAGAATCTTCCAGTGAAATTAGAAGGTGACAATTCAATTGAAATTATCTCTTTCTTTCTCTTTTTAACCCTGTGTCTCAGCTGTACTGTGTTCACACAAGGAATTTGAATGTGGCAGTGGAGAGTGCATCCTTCGTGCCTATGTCTGTGACCATGACAATGACTGTGAAGACAACAGCGATGAACACAATTGCAGTAAGGGTGTTTCCTCAGACTGGGTCATCTGACAAGGAGTACTTCTTTCTCTCCCATACACTAACAGACTGCATTTTCCCCCTCAAAGAAGTCTGATGGCAGATGAAGCCAAAAGATAATGGAAAGACTATTGGTGCAATCTTGTTAGTATTGCTTGACCTGGGTTCCTCCAGGGATCTCAGTAGAGGCCAAAGTTACTAATAGCTTGCATTCTTCCTTACATTCTTTGAGACAGAGTGGCAAGTCACAACATGTCACAGGACTCTGACGTTGATAGTCGATCTTGAGAGAAAAGGGAGCTTCCTCCTAACAGTGGTTCTAGCTCCAGTTTTGAAATTTCCACTGCATTAAAGTTAGAAGTCCAGGAAAGTTTCTATGTTTGTTGTGAATGACTTTCATTATCTCTGCATCTTTCTGACACAACAAATATCTCTGTGTCTTAGCTGTACTCCAAACTTCCTTTCTTGGAATACTGTAAAGTAAGAAGACATGATGATAGCTGTTTTACCAGCTCCTACGAGTCACCTGCTTCCTGGGGGTTGTCTACTTACAATAATCTCTCACCTGCTTTGATCAGCTGGTGCCCCATCTCCCTGCTTTTCTGGGGAGTTAGGCATGATTTTCTCCTTGGAACCTGGGCATTAAAGAGAGTTAGGCACCGTGGGACGGGTGACTCCGACAGTGTGGATGACAGTCAATGCTTGTGGTAAAGTCAGTAAACGCTGAGTGTTGGCACGGCTGGCATCTTGATCACCGCACAGCTCTGTTCTCCAGCTCCTGAGTTCATTTCCTGGAGGCAAAGCTGCTATTATTTTGGCCTCCTTTTCTTCTTCCTTCCTCCCCCCACCCACCGTGTTTGTCAAGCTATTAAGGCTCAAACCGATGTAGAAGCATCAGTTTCTGGGAGCTGAATGCAGGCAGTGGACGAGCACTTTGATTTTCCCCAGGGACTGTGCCTTTGTAGTTCTCTGTTGCTCTCTTTCAGCCTATGACACATGCGGAGGCCACCAGTTCACTTGCTCCAATGGCCAGTGCATTAATCAGAACTGGGTCTGTGATGGAGATGATGACTGCCAAGATTCTGGTGATGAAGATGGATGTGGTAAGGACTAGACATGAGTCCCATCAAGAATCATAATCCTCTCCTTCCCATCTCTAAGGAATAGCAGGCAGGACAGTTCCTTGTCCTTCTTTATGCCTTTATTTTCTTTGAGATTTATGCCTTTCTTTTCTTTAAGATTTATTTTATGTATATAAAGATTTACCTTATGTATACGAGGCACCAGATCTCATTACAGATGGATCTGAGTCACCATGCGGTTCCTGGGAATTGAACTCAGGACCTCTAGAAGAGCAACCAGTGCTCTTAACCACTGAGCCATCTCTCCAGACCACTTTTGTTTTCCCTTCAAGACTACTTGTCTTACTGATGCACAAATAATAAGCCAGGGAAGGAGGGAAAATGTAATTTGTTTTAAACTTTAGAGCCTTTAAAAATGCCTTAGGCCTGTGGTAACATGTGAGCTTCTATTTTTGAGTCACTGAAGGATGGGCCGTGCTGGGAACATTGGAATGGAATTCAGGATGGGCAGGTTCAGGCAGCTTCCCATAAACTGTCATTTGAGACGGAAATCGCCCCTGGTATTCAGTGTGCTGCCGTCACCAGCGGTCCCTTCCACAGTCCTCAGTTAGCTGACATTCGCCAGGTTTCTGGAAGCATCTACTCATTTTATGTTTCTGTGTTCCAGAGGGTGGCCTTCCCATTTTTGAGTTGTCGTTTTCCTTTGATGATCAATGTTTGCTGGCTGCCTCATTCAAAAGAAGTTATGTGATCCTAGAGGATATCAGGAAAAGGCTGGTGGTAGACTCTGCTGCAACAGATAGCTTGTCTGGATTTTTGTTTCTCACCCGGCCCATGTCTTCTTATAACCATGGGTCATTAGGAATGGCATAATCCCTACCTAGGGTGGTCTATAACTCTCCTTTCTTGCCTTTCAGAAAGTGATCACCGTTATCATACATGTTACCCAAGAGAATGGGCTTGCCCAGGGTCTGGACGATGTATCTCAATTGATAAAGTTTGTGATGGAGTTCCAGACTGCCCAGATGGAGAGGATGAAAATAACACCACGATTGGAAGACACTGTAGTGAGTGCGGGAACTGTATCCGGGATGTTTTTAGAGCAGATTCTCGAATGCCAACGCTGTCGGTTGACACCGGCTGCTCCAGGGACAAACAGTTATTATTTCTCGTGGTGGTTCTTGCCTATACAAAGCCAGTCTTGGTTGGACAATGGTGGAAAGAGCAAGCTCCAACATTCAAGCATTTTTAAATTTCTGCAAGTGTCGTGCTTGGCTGAGTCCAGAATGGAATGAAAGTACATGACAACAGGGAAAGTTGTTTGAATAACAATTATGATGACTCTAATGCATGGGAGATTTTTATTTTGTGCAATACTAGGGCTTAGTGTGATACAAATGCCCTACCCACTGAACTCTGTCCTCTGTCCTGTTTCATACATTTGATATTTTTGCCTTATACTTCCGGTTCCTAGAATGTGTGTTGTTTGGCTCTCTTCTCTTGGTTCTTAGGATAGGTACTATTTTCCAGTGCTAAAACTGAACTGACTATGTAGTATGCCACCACACCCTTTTTATCTCCTTCCTCCAGTTAGCCCATCTATTCTGAGAACATCTCACATCTCAGAGGGGAATACAATTTTGAACTTGATCTCATCATTTGGACACTAACACAGTTGATTTCACAGATGAGTACATATAATTCTAATTCCAAGGACCACCGCTGCCCCCCCCCACTGCCCGCCACCCACCGCCAACAAACAACACTTCTTATATCTAAATGCCCCTCCATTTAATTTGCAAGATTTATTATGAAAGTTCAGAATAAACAAATGATATGTGATCATTATAGAAAATAGACAATAACAGAATGAAAAAAGGCATCTCCTGAAACCCTACTGTTTGAAGCCAACCAAGTTATCACTACCAAAGCTTATTACCCAATTTTTCATGAATGGTACTAGTAACCACTAGTAGCCACTTAGGCCCACACATAACAGATGTTATAACATTAAAATAAAGGGGGGTTTAAGGAACCCAAAGGAAGCATTTGCTAAATAATATTGCAGGAAGGTGGCTGGTTTTCTCGCTCTACTGCATGCTGCTCATTTGGTGTTTCCATCTGGAAGTTATTAGGCCAACATGGTCTTGTCATAGTCTATCCACTTAAGAGCTTCTTTCCTTCTCTCTGTTTAGGTATGGGCAACTGCCCTTTACTAAACTGTGAGTACCAATGCCACCAGACACCATTCGGGGGAGAATGTTTTTGTCCCCCAAGTCACATCATCAACGTCAACGACAGCCGTACCTGCACTGGTAAGTGGCAGCTGGGAGCTCCAAGTAGTTCATCAGAGTGTGCCAGAGGGACACCGGGGCAGTTTCAGCCCCGAGGCTGTGGCAGAGTGACAAGCTGGAGAGGGGAGGTGACATGTCCCCATTCACCCGCTGAGTTGCCTGCTCCCTTGGGAAATATTTAGAGGCCCTGGCAGTGCTGGTTTCCTTTTTTTTTAAGTTAGCATGAGTACTGTGGGGTTGTGGTGCAGCGTTTTCAGACAAAATCTGTTCCTGCTGACTCTCCTATCCATCTCCCTGAGTCCTTAGTGTACTCTTGCCCACCGTCTTCACCTGTTTCTTTTCCTCCTTTGTTACGATGTCTTATGTTTATGTCTACCCCTCCACAATACCTCTTTCTCTCCCTCATGGTCTCCTTTTCCTAGTCCTTCAAATCCATTCCTGTACATGGGTATAAACGTAAGCGAGGGCATAGAGCCAGGCTGGTTTTCAAACACTGAAAAGCAGCACAAGCAAACCTCTTGAAGGAAGGGACCAGGGCTTCACCAGGTCGGGGGGGCTTGCTTCTGAGTTCAGTTAGTTCCTAAACCATGTGGTGGAAGGAGAGACTCAGCCTCTGACCTCCATACACACACACACACACACACACACACACACACACACACACACACACTACACACACACACTTTGTTTTAGGAAAGTATTTATTCTGAAAATTCTAAAATTTTATTCCATTTTATTAAAAAATGCTGAATTTGGATAAATCTAATGAAGTTACAAGCAGTTTTTACTATCAGTATTGGGCTAGAATGTAAGTATACAACTATTGAATATAATTGATCTTCGTAACTATCTGTAGTCACTTGGATGCATTTGCAAATTGAACTTGGAAATGTTTGCTTTTAATTAAATAACTTGAGGACAAGTCAGTATGAAGGCAAAATTGTCTTGCTGCTCACTAACTTAGAGTTCTTGAAATGTTCTTAGTGTTAGTGAGAACTAGGAGAGTTGGGTTTACATGCTGTCAAATGCTGAATTTTTATGTTCAGTAAAATAATCGGAAGAAATTGTCCCTGTGGTATCTGAAGTAATGTAGCTGTTTCCTATTTATTTATTTATCCTCTTGCATCTGCTCACTGAGTTCTGAGATTATAGATTATGTGCTCCCATACACATCCCATTTTAGGTTTTTAAATATCAGCACCGTGTCCCAAGGTATGCCTGTGGCCTAACTGTCCCTCTTAAGTGACTATATTTAGTCTTAAGTGTTAAAATAAAGTGAGCCTGACACCTGTTGTCTTAGCACTTAGGAAACTGAGGCAGGAAGATCATGAGTTAAAGGTCACCCTTGACCTTTATATAGTGAGTTTGAGGCCAGCCTGGGCTACATGAAACCCTATGGTTCATGCCCTTCACCCTGAGACTCAGAAAAATCTAAATTACTACAAACTTCTATCCATGTTTCTAATAATTTCAAGACGTTTTGCAGATAAAATATTCTCTGAAACTGACATGTTTTCTTATGTTTATTCTTGTTGCATTGGGATGCAGTCAAGGGTTAAACTGCACACAGGGTCATCCTCATCTGGCCGGTAGACTTCTCCATCAGCCCCGCCCCCGCTCCCCCCCCCCATCTGAGTGGCACTCCATTTTCCTGGGAGCGGTGCTCATTTGTGGGGTGAGACTGCCCCTTTGGCCAGCGTCAGGCAGCTCTGCCCCCTTGGCTGCCAGCATGCTGCCAATCCCATTTCCAGGCTTTTCCTTCTCTAGGCATTTCCCTTTTCTCTCAGTAGAAAAGGCATTCCAAGAGAAATACCAGAAGCCACATTCTCAGTATTACGTCAGCTTTCCCTTTTTCCTTTCACAATCCCCAAAACAAGTGGCCGAGGTGGGGGCGGGGGCATGGAAGGGTGGGTGGGGAGTGGGGTGTGAGGGGGTGGGGTGGGGGGTTGGGTGTCAGCTGTCTTGCTGTGGAAACTTGATAAGCCATCAAGTCTTTTCGGCAAGAGTGATTTGCTTTTTCAGTGTGCCCCTGTCCTGTGCTGCCCACAACCTGTTCTTGGGCTTTTTTTTCCCCTCTCCCCCTTTTCCTCATAGCACATTTCCTGTCTTTCCAATATGTAACTCTGAACTGAGGCTTGTGTCTACTAGAGCTTCTTAAATGTCAGAGGCTCAGGTCTCTTCCTTTTTTATTATGTTGAGAAGTGGAAAGCTGACATGGCAAGTTTTTTTTTTTTTTGAGTTGTCCAGTTTTACACATAGCCTGCTGACTGATGTGGTGCAGAAGTTCCTCGTTCGTTCTTCTGTGCCGGCAGTTGTTTTTAGGGTTTACCAAACACATTCAGTCTGAGGCACAATAGAAGCAGCATGTCGAACAGTGAGGGACCAGTTTTAAATTCCAGTGGACATCCTTCAGTCTCCCCCCACCCCCACTCTCTTTCGGGGACAGGCTTACAGACAACCTCATTTAGAGATGAGCTCTAAAAGTCTACATTTGAGAGCCTTTGTGACTGGAAGGGCCCTGCCACCTGCAGGGGCCTTTTCTGTGACCTTCCTGTCAAGGATTCAAGAATGCATGATTTACCCCTGAGTTCTAAGGCTGGCTACACTCTTTCATATTCGTTTTAAAGATGACTGTTTTTCTCTTTGTTCACAAAATACAGGACGTTAAGAATCCAGATGTATGCTTGCTTAAGTCGAATTGAGATTTCAGGGGAAATTGTTTTAGTTTGCTCTCTCAAGCATTTCAACTCAACAAATCCTCTGCCTGCTTTTCGCTCTCTGCACGGCTGACTCATTACAGAAACTTCAGGTGTTGGGTGCCTTCTTCAACATTGAATGTGGTGATTAAGAATAAAACGGAGTAATCTTGACATGGAATCTGGTGTCTTTCCGTCATTCGTTGGCCTCTGGTAGTCTTGACCTGGCAGTGGAGTTTCTGTGGCATGCGGGAACAATGGACTGGGCTCATTGTTTCTGATTGACAGGACATGCTGTTTGTTGACAGAATGACATTGTGCTTCAGGGGCAGGGCATGGAGGTCATTCAGCATGCAGGCTTTCACACAGTCAGATGGAGGCATCTTAGGCCTTCTAAGCCAAAAGGGTTTTTAAATTTTGTCAAAGCAGTGTTTGGTAGGAGTGTGGGGGGGGGCGGCGGCAAAGAATAAGAAAGGAAGAGAAATAGATAAATGTGAAGGGGACGGGGGCATACACAGGCTGTGTTTCAGGTCGTGTCCACATCTCTCCTAGCTTCATGAAAGTCCCCCTATTCTGCTTTCATTTTCTTATCTTATTCAACTGATGATAGATGTTTAATTAGCCTTCATTTCCACAAGAGGGATCTAAATGGTACAGTCTTTTCTGTGGTGGTGGTTTCTTTTGAGTCATGGTCTTACCGTGTAGGCACTCCTCTCTTGACTGGCACTGGTGCGTGGCAAAGGAGAGAACATCCAGTGATAGGAAATGGTCGCAATCTCACACAACCATCTAAAGCAAGGGCGCTAGGAAGGGCATTTGTGCCTCAGATGTCCAGTTACAGTTCCCGTCCGTCTGTTTGGTGCCCCCGTTCTTGCTGCCCTCTGACTCCACACCTTCAGTTTTGGGCCTGTCAGACGGCTCAGCGGGTAAAGGTGATTGCCTCCACGACTGATGACCTGAGATGAATCCTAATGTCCTCTGAAGATGATCTTAGTGTTGCTTATGACGTTGAGGTCAAAGCAAAGACATTTGCGTAAACAGAAATTCCCCAATACTTTATTTGCAGCCACAGACCAATTTTAATGAGGGGTCATTTCTACACATTCCAAACCAGTGCTGTTTCTTCAGTCTTCTTGTAGGTAGTAATTATATGTAGCTACTGAACTTTAAATGTGGCAGGCAAGCCTGGGAAACTCATGCTCAGGTAACTAGGGGACAAATGGTTACTATTGGAAAAGCATAGGTTTTCAAGGGGAAGCATTTTTGACAAAATGCATGAATCCTATGAGCCAATATTAATAATGAGATAGAGTAACATGAGTCTGTGGGTACACCGTCTATAAGTAAGTCTTCCCATAGATAATGCTTTTGGTTTTTCTCTTGATGAAAATGTCACCGGGTGGTGGTGGTGGTGGTGCACACCTTTAATCCCAGAACTTGGGGGGTGGGGGCAGAGGCAGGTGGATCTCTGTGAGTTCGAGGCCCACCTGGGCTACAGAGTGAGTTCCAAGAAAGGCGCAAAGATACACAGAGAAACCCTGTCTCGAAAAACCAAAAAAAAAAGAAAAGAAAAGAAAAAAAAAATGTCTCCTTCCTGTTTTTTTTGTGTACTTCTCTGGACAAAGTTGTAACAATATTCATGGACACAGTATTTCTTTCTGGGAACCCCCAAGAAATACTGATGAATATGATTATGTATTTTTTTTTTTCTCACGGCAGATTTTGATGACTGCCAGATATGGGGAATTTGTGACCAGAAGTGTGAAAACCGACAAGGCCGACACCGGTGTCTCTGTGAAGAAGGGTACATCTTGGAGCGGGAGCAGCATTGCAAAGCCAATGATACCTGTGAGTATTTGACTCTTGCATCTCTGACCAGAGACTTCCTTAACTGATGACAGAAGGAAAGAGCGTTTCTGTCCACAGAGTGGCGGTGGCCTTGTGGCCTGAAAGAAAAGAGAAGCCTTAATTGTGTATTATTATTAAGGTGTGAATATTTCTAATATTCTTCTTCTTCTCCCCCTACCCTTTTCAGTATTAAGTATTGAATTTAAGGCCTCAATCATGCACTCTATCTTTGAGTTTCAGCCCTTTTTTTAGTTGGTTTTTGCCCTGGCTGTCCTGGAACTCACCCTGTAGACCAGGTTGCCCTTGAACTCACAAAGATCTGCCTACCTACCTCTGTCTACAAATGTTGGGATTAAAGGTGTGTTCCCAGCTAAGTTTCAGCCATTTTAATGGCTTCTTTATTGGCCAAGGCCATTGTACCACCCAATTAATTTTATGGTAGAGTTACGGCTGCATTTGACACCAAGTTTAATCTTTAACTTACCTATCACAAATGTGTTAAATTACCTGTAGAAATAACTTAGAAAGTTTCAAAACATACTAAACTTGGTTTATATTTTTCTGAATGTTGAATTTCAGCTATTTGTGGAAATCAGTCTGTCCTCAGGGATTTCTGGGTGTTGACTCCTCACCCCTTCCTTCTTGACTTCCACTAAGGCACACCCCCAGCTCTTAGCTCCCTTTTTGTCCCAGTTATCACTCACACTTGGCTTTTAAATGCCTCTGGTGCCTTCTGAAACTGTACTGCTCATGTGATTTCGACAACCACCTTTGTTCATTTTTGAATAGGCAGTGTGCGCATGATCAGTCTGGAGTGATCTTAACAGTTGGGAGGAGGTGGGAGTTCAAGGTCATCCTTAGCTCCTTAGTGGGTCTGAGACAGTCTGGACTTCCCAGGATTCTGTCTCCAGACAGCAAAATAAAAATATGTTCATATTAAAAATTTTTTTAAGTATACTCATATTTAATACATATATAAATATGTTCTTCCATCCTTTATTCTTTCTTCCAAGTATATTTCTTTTCCCATGAATAGTTCCTTTGCTTCATTGCAATTTTAGAAAATTTGAAAATGCAAAAACAAAAAGTACAATTACTGATATTTAATCCCATTTTAACATTTACTAGTAAACTGCATATAGTTCTGCATTTTGATAATGTCACTATGTTCTGTATTAACTCTTTCTTGATTATTATTATTATTTTTGGTTGAAATTTATGAATTAGTGTTGCATAGTGTAGCACACACTGACTTCTAACTCTGGGCAGTCTCCTGCCTCAGCAACCTCCTGAGTACAATGACAGAAATGAACCCCCCTACTTCCTGCATCAACTACATTTTACTATGGCATAGAATGCCATCTTTGAATGCACAGAAAGTTCTAGAAAAATTATTTATTTCTTATGTCTGTGGGTGTTTTGCCTATGTGTGTCCGTGCAATAACAATTGCACATCTGGTACCCGGGGAATCTAGGGAAGGGAGACAGAAAACCTGGAACTGGAGTTGCAGAAGCTTATGAGGTGCCATGCGGGTGTGGAAATCAAACCCAGGTCCTCTGGAACAGCAGTCTGTGCTTTTAACCACTGAGCCACCCCTCCAGCCTTGCATGTACCTTTTTAAACCAGCCAACCTTACTTTAAGCTACTACAAATAAGACTCCGTGAATTATTTCTTTGTGTTATTTTGCATACTTGGGAGTATGTAGTATAAATTTGGATCCACCAGAGCCACACATTCCCAGAGTCTTTCAAATGCATTCTGTATTAAACAGAACATGAAGGTACCCGTGACTATAACGTGTCAGAATCATTAGGGGGCTTGTATTCTTAACTGCGTTGAACCAGTAGTGAGGGCACTGCTCTAACTCACTTTGTCAAGCATCTTTGTGACCCAGTTCACTTCCTGTAATATTGGGAGGGTGATTACTGTCTGCTTGTCTCATGGGGAACACCAAAGCTGACGTCAGTCGGTCCTTCACTGGTTTCGCTCTCTTCTTGCAGTCAGTGAGGCCTCCATTATCTTCTCCAACGGTCGGGATTTGCTCATTGGAGATCTTCATGGAAGGAACTTCCGGATTCTAGCAGAGTCTAAAAACCGTGGCGAGGCTATGGGTGTGGATTTTCACTATGAAAAGCGCATGGTCTTTTGGACAGACCCCATGCACGATAAGGTAAATAGAAAATTCAAGGGTAGAGCTGAATGGAGCCTGAAGGACCAAGTGCTGATAGCTTTTCATTTTGGAGGTGTAGAGGTATAGGGGGGTGTAAGGGGGGTGTAGCGGGGGGAAGAAAGGCCCCTTTTCTTAGGTGTTAATCAGCACCTTCCCATGTTATACTATTACATGTGACCTGTGAGACAAAGACAGCTATTATTTAGATTAGCCTTGAGCTACTTTTAATTTTATTCGTAAAGGAGTCCAAAAGCATAATTAAAAGAAATCATAGACCTTCCAATACTAGATAAATATTCCAGTAGTCATTTTTGAAACCTGATCGTTTAAAATATAAAAAGTGCTCTTGCTCACTTGCATGATAAAAATCAGATTTTTTTCCCCTAAACTTCAGCTTGTACATGGAACTGTACAGTTGAGTGTTGGGCAAAAAACACTGGCAGCTTTTTATGTGACGGCCAAAATTTTGTTACATCATTTTACGTAGTAAGATTGATTTTTGTTAGAATATTGAATATAATACAGATTCAGATTCTTAAAAACTTATATTTTAGAAACTCCTAAAGAGTCATAGAACCTTATTTGTTTATTCTTGTTATATTTCTTTTTAATATGAAACCAAGTATGCCTTTATAAGGTTCTAATTAAGAGATAACACACAACATTGAAAATTTTGGACCGTTAGCAATTGTAATTTGAATAAAAATAAAAAACCAAAACAGGCTACCAACATCTCCACCTCCGCCCCCCAAAAATCTAAACCAAGGATGAAAAAAAAAATGCAGGCTTAAAAAAGCAAAACAAAATAAAAACCTCCACAGAATCCAAACATGTGTTTACCTTATATGTATTCTGAACAAAATCCATTTTCTCCTTGTAACCCACAATGTAAAATATAATAGCCAGCTGTTTGTAAGGTTGAGGTAACTGATTTGTACAAAATATATATACTAAGTAAAATGTAGGAGAACAGAGTCCATGCTCAGGCTTAGGAAGTATATTGATTATGACTTTTCTTTCAGGTTTTTTCCACTGACATAAATGGCTTAAATACCCAAGAAATTCTTAATGTTTCTGTTGAGGCGCCAGAGAATCTGGCTGTGGACTGGATTAATAATAAACTTTATCTGGTAGAGACAAAAGTCAACCGCATTGATGTGGTCAACTTGGATGGAAGTCAACGTCTTACTCTCATAACTGAAAACTTGGGGCATCCTAGAGGAATTGCCCTAGACCCAACTGTGGGGTAAGTGATGTCAGATTCCTCATCCTAAACATCTAAGCCTCATTGATCCATTGGAGGGTAATTCTGAGTTCTTTTAGGTTCTGTACTCCAGAACCCATGTTTAGTAGGTTCCTAGGCACAGAGGCTTTAGCAGAGTTCTAAGTCCATATGAGGTTTTATAATCCAAGCACACCTTCTAGTGTGCTGGAAACACCTGATATGTGGTATGAACTGTCTTCTTCCTGTTTAACCACACTTGTCCAGCTGTGGGCTCTGGTTCAGTTCAGTTATTACATTACAGCATTAGTATGTTCCACCCATATTAAGGGGATGCCTCAATGTGAACTAGCTGACAGGGATTTTAAAGGGGGAAGGCCGTTTTGGTTCACCCTTGATCTACCCCTCTGTAGGTCTCCTGCTGATCAGCAGTGTGAACCAACACAGCACACCAACTCTGGTCTACTTCCCTTCAAGTTTAAATGCAAAATGTTCTAGACCTCCATAGGCAAGATTTTTTTTTAAAAAAAAATTTATGTGCATTGGTGTGTTTCCTGCATGTGTGTCTGTGTGAGGGTGTCAGATCTTGGAGTTATAGACAGTTGTGAGCTGCCATGTGGGTGCTGAGACTTGAACCCGGGTCCTCTGGAAGAGCAGTCCATGCCAACTCTCTAGCCCCCCATAGGTGAGTTTTAGGAGGCCAGAGTAAACTTACAAAACAGACTCTTTCATCTTCTACTCTTCTTTGGTAGCTACTTATTTTTCTCAGATTGGGCAAGCCTTTCTGGGCAACCCAAGGTGGAAAGAGCCTTCATGGATGGCAGCAACCGGAAAGATCTGGTAAAAACAAAACTGGGGTGGCCTGCTGGGATCACTCTGGATCTGGTGTCCAAGCGAGTTTACTGGGTGGACTCTCGGTATGACTACATCGAAACTGTTACCTACGATGGAGTTCAAAGGTGAGGGTTTTTTTTTTTTTTTGGCTTTATAAAATCTAAAGGAGCAGAATTAAAATACCAGTTTGTGAAATAAGAGTTTGATTGATTGTGTGTGTGTGTGTGTGTTGATTTGTGTCTGCAGTGACGTGCTCTTTAAAAACAATTACATTATTATCATCATTATTTGAATTGTTTATTTTTTCAAGAGCCTCATTGTATGGTTTTCAGGGCCTGGTAACATTTTTCTTTCAGATAGATAATAAGTTTTTCCTTCAGAACTGCTCTCACTGACCTCACTTCTCTTCTGTATTTAATCAAATGATTTATGCCAATTGCTTGCCTGCTACAGTTATGATCTGTGGACAGTTTCCCCCAGCGGCTGAGAGGGCTTGCCAGGTGTCCACCTCTGCATTGCATTGTTTTGTCTCCTGGTTTCTGAGGAGTGGTCCGTGGTGCAGTGGGGAATTACTGTTGGGGGATTACCCACGAGATTCCTGATCCTGACTGCATCCATCCATGTGTGGACTTTTTTTTTGTTTTTTTGTTTTTCGAGACAGGGTTTCTCTTTGTAGCTTTGCGCCTTTCCTGGAACTCACTCTGTAGCCCAGGCTGGCCTTGAACTCACAGAGATCCACCTGCCTCTGCCTCCCGAATGCTGGGCCACCCATGTATGGATTTTAAAACACTGTTGCAGATATTACCTTCTCTATGTGAGGCAACCTTAGAAGTGTGAAGGGCAAGTGAGAAAGCATTAGAACAAGCCTGAGGATTGAGTCTGTCTTCTCCTGCTCCCTCCTCATTTTCCTCTTTCTTCTTCCTCCTCCTCCTCCTCTTCTCCCCTCTTTCCTTTGCTTTGGTGGACTGGGACCTTAACATGGTGGGAAGCCTCTACTTTGAGCTACAACCCCAACCTGGTATTTGTCTCAGTTCTTTTTTCCAATCCCTTGGAAGAGGGATTTCAAAAGCATGTGTCTTTCAACATATTCTATATCACAACAAGAAGCGATTTAGGTTTTTAGTCAGTCAACTGAACAAATTATCCCTGGACCAATGGTATGAAACACGCATGCATCCTTTGTCAACAGAAAGACCGTGGCTCGTGGAGGCTCCCTCGTCCCTCATCCCTTTGGAATAAGCTTGTTCGAGGAACATGTGTTCTTTACTGATTGGACAAAGCTGGCTGTGATGAAAGCAAACAAGTTCTCGGAGACCAACCCTCAAGTGTACCACCAGTCTAACCTGAGGCCTTATGGAGTGGCAGTTTACCATGCCCTCAGGCAGCCCCATGGTAAGTCTCTGGGCCATGGTCACCTGACTTGGTACAGGAAAGGGTTTCTTGTAGTCATGGAAACTAATGATGAGGCTTCTCATGAGATCTGAGTGCTGCTCATATATATGAAGGTTGTCTAGAATGCACATTTGAAGAAATCGATGTCGTTTAGTGCAGAGTTACAGTCACGGGTGTAGAGGGCAGTCCTTGAGCTGATGTTTCTTGGCTCCTGCAGTGTATTTCAGAGGCTGCCCAGATGCTTGGCGCTAGCAGCAAATGAACTATGCCAACCACCTCTTTATCATCTACTGAGAGAAACCTCTTGCCACTAAGTGGTCATGTGACTTAGTGTCAGCTTCATTTTCTACTTTGCATTTTTTCTTTGGTTTGCATTAAGGCTGTCATGGACCAGATATGTTTATCTGGTCAATAATTCAATCTTCTGATTCAAAACCTGGGGTGGTTGCAAGTGTCTTTAATCCCAGCAGAGCCTTCTGAATTTGAATTATATTATAGAGCCATAGTAACAAAAACAGAATGGCACTGGTTTTGAAAATCTGTGAAGAAAAACTGTAAAGTAAGTTGGTCTTTAAAAAAGACAGAAAAACCACTTACTGGAACAAATTATACACTAGATATATTTAGATGGATAGCATTTACTACAATAAATATAAATAAAATGCATACTTGGTCTGAAAATGTTCTGGAAATCTCTGAGTACAAAGCTTCCATAATCTGTTCAGCCATTCATACTATTTTCATTATTTGGCTCTGAAAGATGTCTGGCTAGTTCCTCAAATCAACACAGTTGAGAGGAAAAGAGTTTTATAAGAATAAGTCAAAGGTTCAGAGGACAATTTAAAAAGTTGATGAGGGTCTCAGCAGTGAAGAGAACCCTAATACCCACATGATAGCTCCCAACAGGCTGCCATTCCAGTTCTAGGGGACCTGACGCCCTCTTCTGGCATCCTTGGACACTGCACACACATGGGGTACAGACACAAATGCAGGCAAACACTCATACATGAAATATAAAATTTATAAAGCATCCGGAGTAGCTTAGTGCTGGAACCAGATCTGTTTTAGTCAAGCACTCAGTCTTGGGCACCTTAACTTATCAGAACCAGCTAGGATAATATTTCGGTCTTAGAGTTGTTGGTGGCACACTAGTTTACTCGTAAAATATGTACTCAATGTGTAATAGAGAAAATTATATAGTAAGAATAAATTATTTGGATAGCTTCTAAATTGGAGCTGTAGCACTTAATATACTGGAGGCCAGCACACTGACAGAGTTGTCTGAGAAAAAGAATTCATAGTTGATACAGTGCAGGAGCCCTGTTTGTATCACTGCTAGTCTGAGAGTGGAGGATTAGAGAGACCAGCCTGGAGGCATGTGCAGTGGCAAGTAGGAATAAAGGTCCTGAAGCTGTAGCCAATGGAGGTTCCCCAAATGGTTGTGTGGGTCTTGAGATACTTTCTTTTTCTCAACGCGTCTTAATTCGTGTGCCTCCCCCAGCCAGCAATCCATGTGGAAGTAACAATGGGGGCTGTGAGCAGGTCTGTGTCCTCAGTCACAGAACGGATAACGACGGCCTGGGCTACCGCTGCAAGTGCGAATTCGGCTTTGAACTGGACACTGATGAGCGCCACTGTGTTGGTAAGAAATCTGCCTTTCCTGTCTTTCTATCTGGTAGCACGTGGGTTGTGTGGGCACCCATCTTCTGCCCCGCCAGCTCCTCCTGAAAATTCTTCTCTAAGAAGGGTACAGTGTTGTTCTCTGTGTATAGAACCATTCACATCCAAGACTTGGTTCCTTGTTCAGGGATTTCTCCCTGAAACCGCTGTCCCCTTTTATTATTATGAATTATTAGCTATGGCCTTTAGATTCTGTATAGCTGGGTTTGAGTTATTTTCTACTGTTACTTCTTTCCTTTTTTAGGTAATTTCCCTGTGTAGTTCAGGCTGGCTCGGCACTCATGGACTTCCGGCCTCGGTATCCCATGTGCTAGCATCACTGGTGTGTAACACCATTTTGGGTTCTCCGTATCTATTCTTCCCCCAGTGCCATGCCTATCATCCGTTTCCACTTAGCCTAAAGTTTGATTGGGTGGGAAGCTGCCCATTCCTGGGGATGACTTCTTGCTCACCTGGCCTTATTGTTTTAGTCCAAAAGAGTTCTTGTCTTTTTCATTCCCCTCTTCCTTCTGGCTCTCTTGGAGGTGGCTGCTCCTCTTGGGTTGTCTGCACGTCAGTTCATGACGGTCATGGACTCCACTAACACTGTTGCACATTTCCCTTTATGACTCTCTTCATAGAATATGGCCTATTCTTGTTCTCTAGATAGTCCTGCTCCTGGTGTAGTGTGTTGTTATGGTGTAGGATATTTGTTAAATTTTCGTCTTTTTATTTTGGCTGTACCTCCATTATCTTTGAATTTTCTAATATACTGTCATGGTTTTCTTTGCTGTTAGACATCATTCCCTATTTTTCATTTCTCTCGTTCCTTTATTTCTTTCTTAATAATCTACCTTCTTGTTGTTACTCTTTCATTCTTTTTGGTTTTTTGAGACAGGGTCTTTGTATGTAGCCCTGGTTTCCTCTAACTTGCTATACAGAAGAACAGGCTGACCCAAACACAGAGATTCATTTGCCTCTACCTTCCTAGTATAGTAGAGTTCTTGGTGTAGAATTGTGTTTAAAAAAAAAAATCCCACTTGTAATTTTTATATTAGATCTTAGGAAACTCCTTTTTTTTTTTTTTTTTTTTTCCGAGACAGGGTTTTTCTGTGTAGTTTTGGTGCCTGTCCTGGAACTCACTCTGTAGACCAGGCTGGCCTCGAACTCACAGAGATCCGCCTGGCTCTGCCTCTCGAGTGCTGGGGTGTGTGCCGCCGCCGCCGCCGCCCCGCCGCCGCCGCCGCCCAGCAGTACATTCCATTTAAAAAACTTCCCTCTATGGACACTTTCTTTCAGTGCTTATACACGTTAGGTAGCACTTCTTTTTTTTTTTTTTTTTTTTTTTTTTTTTTTTTCGAGACAGGGTTTCTCTGTGTAGCTTTGCGCCTTTCCTGGAGCTCACTTGTAGCCCAGGTTGGCCTCGAACTCACAGAGATCCGCCTGCTCTGCCTCCCGAGTGCTGGATTAAGGCGTGTGCCACCACCGCCCGGCCTTAGGTAGCACTTCTATCACCGAGTTGTGTACATGCTCAGTCCTGGACACCATTCTTTATATATCATTCCCTAAGGATAAATTTAAATGTCTTGGGAAGGAATAAATCTGTGATGAGGGGACTGGAGAGATGATGGATGGCTCCGTGGGTGACAGCACTTGCTGTGGTATGGTCTGAGGTTGGGTCTGCAGCAGCCATGTCAAAGGCCAGGTATCGCCTTGAGTGCCTGTCACCCCAGTACTGGGACAGCGTGAGAGGGTCAGGGACAGGCGAATCCTCCGGGTTTGCTGGCTGCCAGCCTACCTAAAAATGGTGAGCTCCAGGTTCGGTGAGAGACATGGTCTCTGGGAATAGAGGTTAGAGCATCCTCCTCTGGCCTTTGGTCTCTCAGGAGTGCACCCACCCCACCTCAAACACAAGAAAGGGTGACTGGGGCGTGACTATATATGATATTGGTGCATAGAAGAGCAATAACAAAAAGCAAAGTCTTCATTTCTTGTGACCATTGCATTTGCGTATCTGTTTCCTTCTGAGGAACACCGTCACCGTCTCTGGAGCAGGACTGGGCTGCACAGCTGCTGACCTCGCTCTTTCTTTTCTCTTCCTCCAGCTGTTAGGAACTTCCTGCTCTTCTCATCGAAAATGGCGGTACGAGGGATCCCGTTCACCCTCTCCACTCAGGAAGATGTCATGGTTCCGATCACGGGGAGTCCTTCCTCCTTTATTGGAATTGATTTTGATGCCCAGTCCAGCACCATCTTCTTCTCAGATACGGCAAAAGACATAATTTATAAACAAAAAATTGACGGCACAGGTGAGGAAGCGTGCGTGTGTGTTTGTGTTGACATATTTGATTTGTTTTTCGCTGGTACTACCAATTACTCATTCTTTTTGCTAAAAAAAAAGAAAAAAAATGTGGTTTTTGACCTTCTCTTCCCTACTCCTCTCCTTTGCTGTAGCCCATACTGGCTTGGAACTTGCAGGAATCCCCCTGCTTCAGCCTCCTGAGTTCTGGGTTAATAGGTATAAACTACCAGACATCTCTCCTATTTTCAAAACAAGTTATAAATGAGGTTAGATTTATCTGAAAGTTTATTGGAGACAGGGTCTTCCTATGAAGCCCCAGCTGGCCTTGATCCATGCTATCTAACATAGGCTGATCTTGAACTCACAGCCATCCTCCTGCCTCAACTTCACAAGTGCTGTGATTATGGGCTCATGCCACCACTAAGCTCAGACTGAGCTTGAAAGTCCTAGGAGCCCCAACCTGGTGGTCCTTTGACTTTTCCGTCTTTCAGTCTCTGTCACTAACTCACTAGCCCCTCACTAAGCTGCAGGACTAAGTAGAATTCTCTCCCTCTCTCTGCTCCCATTGGGAACCTCTAGTTTGCCATGTACCATCAAGCTGTGTGCATAGGAGATTCCCATTTCTTTCTCCTTTCTTTCCATGTTCTTTATACCCAGTGCTTCATTTCCCACCTCCCAATAATACATCATCTCTAGAACGGTCACAATAGTAATCCCCACTCGATATAGTACCCATGAGGATGAATGAGTCTATGTGAAGGACCTGGCTCCTAGTGAGTACTCAAGTAACATACCACTCCTCATTAGTGTTCTGATATATATATGGGTAAGAAACCAGGGCTTTTTTTTTTTTTTTTTTTTTTGAGACAGGGTTTCTCTGTGTAGCTTTGCACCTTTCCTGGATCTCATTCTGTAGTCCAGGCTGGCCTCAAACTCACAAATATCCACCTGGCTCTGCCTCCCGAGTGCTGGGATTAAAGGTGTGCACCACCACCGCCCGGCTGGCCTTTCATTTTTATCATCTGCAAAACAGAGAAATGCGATTGCTTATTCTCAACGAGTTGGAGAGAAGGAAGCCACAAGGTTTTTGCAGGGAATGAAATACAGAGAAAGAGAGGTCTTCTCATGCCAGCAGCCCTCCTGGTTCCTCTGCAGTCCTGGCCATCAGCGGCTGTACAAAGCCCGCCGAGCGTCCGGGAGGGTTGGGCGGCAGTGTCTGTGGGGCCACCCCGACTGTACCTGGCAGTGTCAGCCCAGAGCTGTCTCTGGGTGGTAGTAGGTGAGCTCAGGTATCTCATCCTCATGTGTTCTGGAAGGTTGAGCAAGGGAATAAATCCAGACTCAGTTCTGTTTATCACTACCGTATCTCCTCTTTGGGAGCCAACTGTGGGCAAGGGGTAGATTCTAGGTTTATCTCAGGGTTGCTCAGCACTGGCAGATTTTTTTTTTCCCCTTTAAAGAATTCCACACGTGTTTTTTAAAATATGCCCAACATTTAAATGTGCAGCAGTTGGGAAGTTTGCCTTAAATACTCCGATTATATTTTTACTTCTAGGCAGAGAAGTTCTTGTAGCAAACAGGTTGGGAAATGTGGAATCTTTAAGTTTTGACTGGATTTCAAGGAATCTCTACTGGACAGATGGAGGGACAAAGAGCGTCAGTGTCATGAGGCTGGCTGATAAGTCCCGAGACAGATAATCAGCAATTTAAATAACCCGAGGTCCATTGTGGTGCATCCTACTGCTGGGTACGTGAGAGCTTGGAACTGCTGTACGCCTTTGACAGTGTGCTGCCCCGGGGATCAACCTGCACACTCACTTTCAACCTCATCCCTTTGGCGGAAGCTTAAGTCAACCCTATTTCTATGTTTTTCCTTTCCAGGAGTATGGTTTCTCTAAAGTTACTGTAGGGAGGAAAATGTATGGTAAGATTGTCAAGAAAAGATCCAATTCTTGCCCTGCTCTAATGTATTGATACAGTGGGGGTGCTAATCATCTTATAGTTTTTGGTGTAAGAGCTTAAATATCCCTGTTTCATGTGCTGCCATTGGCACTGGTCAGTCAGAAGGGACCGGAACAGTCTAGAGTGTTCTTTCTCCATTCTTTTTCTTACTTGAGCATGTTCAACAGCTTATCCAGAGCAAGCATGAGATACTCAGTTACATTTGAATGGAGTCAATCACCAAGGCCGGCTTCCCTCACCTGGGGGACCATAAATAGCTCTTCATTTGGTCACAGATTAGCTTATGGAGGAGGCATGCCCAATCGGCTTCTGAGATGCCGAGTCTGTGGCTCTGTGAGGTATAGTGGCCTGTGAAGGGCTCACACTGTTAAGCCAAATCCGTTGTCAAACTCTAGACCTGCCCAGACACAGCTTTTTTCTTTACCCAACAACAAAGTCTGTGTTCACTTTATACAATGTCCATCCACAGAGTTGATTTTTCTAGTATATATAATCTAAATCTTTGCTTTTGAAAAGCTGTTAAGTTCTTTCCTTTTTCTTTAAAGTGATAAGAAGCCATAACATTGGCTTTGATTTGTAGGGGTTGTATGAAAGAGATAAAGAAGCTGGATATATTGGCACACACCTTCAATCCCAGCACTAGGGAGGCAGAGACAGTCGGATCTCTTAGTTCGAGGCCAGCCTGGTCTACAGAGTCAGTTCCAGGACAGCCAGGACTACACAGAGAAACATTGCCTTAAAAAAAAAAAAAGATGTTGTTTTGAGATTAACCTTGGAATTTTTTTTTGTTTTGTAAATTTATAATTTCTCTATAGAAGAATGAACAGAGAATGATCTGGTGGGTTCTGGATGTTAAATCACAGAGAAAAAGAAAATAAAATTTGATTTGAAGCAGGGTTACATATGAAAAATGATAGATGATTATTGGTGGTATGGTGGTAGCAGCAGAGGTAAAAGGATCACAAACTGAATGCCAGCAAGGTTATACAGATAGTTTAAAGATAAAAACCTAGCAACCTCTCTTGAAATCACCATGTAGACCAGTCTGCCTTTCGAGCGTTGAGACTAAAGGTGTGTGCCACCATGCCTGACACAAATCAGCACTCATGGGTGACAGAAATTTTAGGCCTAAAACTTTTTTTTCTGTCCTAGATGTGCTTTTTTTTTTTTGGCTTGGAGCCTGTCCTGGCACTCACTCCGTAGCCCAGGCTAGCCTTGAACTCACAGAGATCCTCCTGCATCTGCCTCCCAAGTGCTGGGATTAAAGGTGTGCGCCACCACCGCCCGGCTAGATGTCCATTTTAACATCATTTATAATTGTGATTGTGATCACATATTTACAACTTATGTAAACTTAGAATTAAATATGCCAAATCTGAGAGCATGTATGGAGAGTAAAATCAGTTGTAACTCAGAGTCATCAGTTTGTCCCAATGTTGGTCTCCTGGATTTGTTCCTACTTTTTAGGTTTATATTCTTCAGTGAATGGCAGCGTCCTGCTAAAATTATGCGAGCATGGAGTGATGGATCTCACCTAATGCCTATAGTCAACACTAGTCTGGGGTGGCCCAATGGTTTGGCCATTGATTGGAGGTGAGTAGATACCATCTGATTTTCATCACCGTAAAGCATGGAGGAGGCATACTGGATACATGGTGGCACAATAAAAGGAAATGAGTATTGAATGCCTTCTGAGACTTTTTCATAGATAAGTGATGGATGTTGAATAATACAAAATCCAAACACAATTGGCAAGGTGCTGGCGGGATGAAAATCAAGAAACAGCAGAATGACAAGGTCAAGATGGATGAAGTTCCAGACTGTGTTGGAGAGAGCTGATGAAATGTAGCTAGTGTGTGTTTATTTCTTATAGAGATATCTTAAGGATAGGAATTAATCAACAAGTCAATTAATGAATATGTGTGCTTTGGGGGTTCTCAAGAGTTGACTTGTCTTGGAATAAGAGAAATGAACTTATGAATAGAGATTATTAAAGTAGTTTATGGGAGTAAAGGCAGAAGTTTATTCAGTCTTTAAAACATTAACATCAATATTCTTTATTTCTCAAGGAGGAAAACAGACTTCATAACTCAATTTTTTTTTTTTTTTTGGTTTTTTTGAGACAGGGTTTCTCTGTGTAGTTTTGCGCCTTTCCTGGAACTCACTTGGTAGCCCAAGCTGGCCTCGAACTCACAGAGATCCGCCTGGCTCTGCCTCCCGAGTGCTGGGATTAAAGGCGTGTGCCACCACCGACCGGCCCCATAACTCAGATTTCAAGTTCCAAATTTACTGTATTTGTGGGAAACATACAACTTAATTTTTTAATAGACATATTTGACTTTTGTATGAAAACTATCAATGTTCTCAGTGCTCAGGACACTCTGTTCATTTATTGGTATTAGATAACTTTTGTTTTTCCTTTAGTGCTTCAAGATTGTACTGGGGAGATGCCTTTTTCGATAAAATTGAGCACAGCACCTTTGATGGTTTAGATAGAAAACAACTGGGCCATATAGAACAGATGACACACCCATTTGGACTGACCATTTTTAACGGTATGTTTTGAAGCAATAAAAGGTATGTGATGTTTTGTACTTGGAACTTAAAGTTAGCCTATTAAATGTAGAAAAATGTTTGGTTTATGGAAATTTCCATTTTTAGAGTGTTCTGGACAAATCTTGATAATATTGACTAATTGTAGTTTATACTTATTGTATACTTCCTGAGTATGCGCTTAGATAGTAGCACATGAGAAATCAGTAAATTATACCTATATCATTTTTGAAAATAAAATAGTAGCTGCTGTAGAATTTCACAGTGCTCTGTCAAGAACCTCATCAGAATCCTTCTGGAAGGATGATTATATGTATTCATCACTGTACATTCATTCATGTATTGGAAGTTTTTTGTCAGAAAGTTAGGTAATGCCCTCTTCATTTCACAGAAATGATAGGACACAACATTATTTCTCCCCAGTGCTATAGAATGAACCCAAGTCTCACACATACCAGGAATATATTTTGCCACAAAACTATATCCCATGCCAAAATTGACTCATGAAGAACATTTTCATTCATATTTCAATACTGCTTTCACATTACTAGTAAAGATTTCTGAGAGGCATGGAATTGTGGGGAACAATAGCCACCATGATTGTAGTCAAACATTGATCTCCTTCTCTCAACTACCTTCTTCAGTGGAGACATGCTTCTGGGACTTACTTGCTGAGAATAAGATACCTGGTGAGCCAGGCTTGGTGGCATATACTTGCTTGGGAGGCTGAAGCAGGAAAATGACCATGAGAGTGGCTTGGGCCACATGTTCAAAGCCATTGCTAGCCTACATAGCAAGACGATGAAAAATAAGACAGGTGGCTTGTTTATTCCTGCAACAGGTTCTGTGTAGCTTGTGCATTGCACACAAATGCTAGCCCAGACCTTATGGTGTTGTGTTTCTGTTATCCCGGGACTTGGAAGGCTAAGGCAGGAGAATCATGAGGCCAGCTTGAGCAAGTTCAAAACCAACATCAACTAAATAGTGAGAATGAGAAGAGATTTAAATCTATCCTGGCTATACATGACCAACCATAACTTGTCTAGTTTGAGGGGTGACATTTTGTATAGAGCTACCAAAAGCCCTGTGCATAAACTAGTTGTGTTCCTGTTGAAACTAGAGTGGGTAGTCATACTGAATATGCATTCCATCTTGCTGTCTATCTATGGTGTGTGTGGTATTTTAAAAACACCCTGAGATTTTGATGAGACAAGTCAATTATAAACAGTTCCCTACATTGTGCATTTACCCCACCTTTCAAATATCAGAAACATGCTATTTGCTAGTACATAGGAACATTTTATTTTATTTGGAGATTGATTCCCAATTTTCTTTTAATTATTTAATTATTTATTTATTTAATACCGAATGCTGTTTATTGAAAGAGGGAAGAGGTCTTAAATACAGGCTCACAGCACAATGGGAGAACCCCAGAGGGCAGAAGTTCACTACTGATGTTTTACAATCTTGCATCTAAGCTGTTAACGCCCATTATGCAGAATACACAGACAAGGAACATTCCTTGTCTTAAGCATTCAGGAGGGTGGAACCCGGCAGGGAATTAGCATTGGGAGGATATCAAGATCAAGGTCAGCAAGCAAGGCAACAGTTACCCAAAACGGGGGTCAGGACCCTACAGGTCCCCCTTTTACTAAAAAGTGAGCTTCTGACTTAGGTTGCTTGGGACGTCAGCAGGTCACTTTACCCGTCAAGGAACATTTTAAAAATGTTAATTTTTCTTGGCTATATGCTGGGATATTTGGATATCTTTTGGTATTACCAGTATGAAAAATTGAGTGCACACCCATGAGAACAATACTATATTCCCAAAATAATATTAGTTTCTATCAATTTTGACTTGTGTTGTGAATTTCTTCTTTTTCCTTGAAGATAGGGTATTCCCACATAGCCTAGGCTCACTCAAACCCATGGACTTTCTTCCCCAGTCTCAGAAATATATGAATGTCACCATGTCTAGCCTCATTATGAACTTGGTATGGAGTGTTCTTTTGTTTCACAACACTATGGAAATCATTAATCTTTCAGTGAAAGACTAGTTAGGTTTTTGTTTGTTTGTTTTTACTGTATACTGTACAGGACTTATCTATTTAAATACAATGAGATACTTTCCTGAAAGTGGAACTGAAATTTGTAATAAAGGTAGATAAGATTTACTGGCTTCCCATGATGTGCTAGTGTGGATCACAGATGAGGGAACTTGATTTCATAACATGGGTGACATTGTAAGTGTGTTATGTTTATTTGTATTTTCTAGTTAGTTATGGTCTTGCATTACACAGAATTCACTGCTGATATTTAAATTATTAGGATCATATAGGGGTTTGCATAATTGCTGATATTCTCAAACACACTTTCTTTTTTATGAAATCTGTACATTTTCTTCTTAAAAACTACAGGAGATGATGTGCTCTGTTTCCTTTTCACAGTTAAATATTTTTACTATGGATAAGAACTCAGCCTTAAGATTCTTTTTTGTGTTCATTTTTATCTATGGAAGTTTAAGCCTAATTACTACTAAATGCCATTACATACCTGCTTCAACCTGACCCATGATATCAATAAAATATGGACTTTCAAAGAACAAATGGTTACAGATGGATGACAGAGGGGTTCTTGGACCACTGCATCCTTGTAAGCCTATCACATTTCCTCAAACTGTGACTGGAAAACTAATGGATCTTTTTTTCTGCTCAGATCATGTGTTCGTAGCAGACTGGAGACTAGGTGCTATTATTCGGGTAAGGAAATCGGATGGTAGCGATATGACAGTTATTCGAAGTGGGATCAACAGCGTCATGAACGTGAAAGCATACGATGCTGGCCTCCAGACTGGTGAGGAGGGACTGCCAAGCCTTCTCCATGCGGACATAGTTATCTTTCTCCTTTCTCTTTAAGTATTCCTGATAGTGCTC
The DNA here is from genome assembly GCF_004664715.2 of Peromyscus leucopus. Classification (NCBI taxonomy): domain Eukaryota; kingdom Metazoa; phylum Chordata; class Mammalia; order Rodentia; family Cricetidae; genus Peromyscus; species Peromyscus leucopus. The sequence goes on along the minus strand of NC_051066.1, from coordinate 46,236,573 downwards.
TATTCCCCTCTGCCAAGACTTTGCTTTCTTGGAAATACACATCTTAGCAATTTTCTGTATTTAAGTGGAATGCTGATTTCCAACTTTGTACTGGGTCTGGAATGGTTTCTTTTTTTATCTGTCTCCACCCCTTGATCTCCCCACCCTGCGCCCAATGAATCTATTTGTTTTTCATGTTCAGGGTCTAACTACTGCAACCAGCCCACCCATCCCAACGGGGACTGCAGCCACTTGTGCTATCCAGCACCCGACTTCCAGAGGCTGTGTGGGTGCCCCTATGGAATGAAGCTTCAGGATAATCACATGACATGTGAGGGCGATCCAGTCAACGAGCCGCCCACACAGCAGTGTGGCTCCTACTCTTTCGCCTGTGACAATGGAAAGTGCGTGCCCAGTTTCTTCCGATGTGATGGAGTGGATGACTGTCATGATAACAGTGACGAACATCAGTGTGGTACATTTAGTAAGTATCTGCCTGCCGGAATTTCGGGAGAGGTGAATAGAACAGAGGAGTGGTCATGTAAGCAATAATAAAAGCATGGGCTATGTGCATGGGAAAGCATGACTGGGGCATTTTTAGAATATAAGATTCATAACATGCACTGCAGAGACTATAGGAAGTTAAGCACGACTCATAGGTAATGTTACAGGTGGATTAGATTATTGTGACCAGAATCCTTTTGGTATTAGCTCTTTGGACCAATGTAGTTAGTTCATTTTGATAAGTCAAATTTGTAAGTCAAATCAGGGCTGAGGATAGGGCTCAGACACAGTGAAATTTCTTAGCATGAAGAGGGCCCTGAGTTTGATCTCTGGCAATGGAGAGAATAGCATCACAGTATCATAGGTACTTGCAACTGTAGCCTCAGAAAACCTCATGTCCTGTGTGAAATGAATTGGAGAAGAATGGATCTCCATCTCTACACTAGTCCATGATGTTTCGGTTCTAATTAGCATTGCGCAAGGCCAAAGTGTTGTGGGTCTTCATCTTGCCAGCCAGCTCCCAGACATGGAGATGTATTATTAATTATGAATTAATTAATAATGATCAGTTAATTATTATTAATTGGTTGATGGCTTAGGCTTGTTTTTAGCTAGTTTTTATAACTTCTATTAATCTATTAATTCTATTAATCTATGTCCTTACCCGAGGCTCATGACATTGACCTCATATACGTATCCTGTTTTCTGCTTCCTCTGCTTCTCTCCGACTCTCCGCCATTCTTCCCAGTATCCTCTGTGCCTGGAAATCCTGCCTAGCTATACAAAAAGATTATTCCACAACACCCAAGTGTCCCATTAAAAAAATGGGAAACATCTATTGAACTGAGGCCAGTAATACCCTGGGCTTTCAGAGAGAAAGAAGAGTTCTTTGAAACGTTGTAGATTTTCCTGAAATAGAAGGGAAATAAATATGAGACTAGGATTATATACCCACTAGAGAAAGTCGAATTTAAGATAACTGTAACTACACCATAATATTCTTTTAATGTGTGTATATACATGATGTTGTGTATATACTATGCTTGGTACTTCACAAACCTAAACCGCCCTCCCATTTCTCCGAACTTTGTATAACACTGCACTGAAAGGTGAGAACGCTGTCGTGACCCCTTTGTGGCTGTTTGTAGATAATTCTTGCTCGTCCTGGGCTTTCACCTGTGTCCGCGGTGGACAGTGCATCCCCATTCAGTGGCGCTGTGACAAACACAATGACTGCATAGACGGCAGTGATGAGCAAAATTGCCCCACAAGTACAATTTCTACTTGCCCACCCACCTCCTTCACCTGCGACAATCACCTGTGCATCCCAAGAGACTGGGTCTGTGACACAGACAATGATTGTTCGGACGGATCAGATGAAAAGAACTGTGGTGAGTTTTGAGCTGCTCTCTGTGGGTTGGTCAGCCTTCGAATGATTTGGATTCTTTCCTCTGAGACTCTTTTCTTGTCTTCCTCTGTATCAGTAGTCTGCTCCATGTTGGATGCTTCTCCCGAAGGTACTGAGCCTTTCAAAGCACAGCACTTAATGTCCGACATCCAGATAAGGAACTATAAAACAAAACAAAACAAGCTAACAGCCTTAGCTGGATGTGGTGGTGCACACATCTGCAGTCTCTGCTGTGAGGGCGGCCAGAGAGACTGCTTCAGTAAATTAAGGGGAGAAAGAAGGATGACTCTCAGTGCATATCACATGCATAAGTGCACACAGATTTGCACATGCATGCATGCACGTGTGTGCTCTTTAACACATGCATATGATCATGCAGATATACATACACACACCACACATACATATTTTTTAAAGCCTTTAATAAAAAATTCACACAATTCATATAATACCTTGTAAGTATCCAGACATCTGGCCGATTTTTTTTCTTCATCTAATACAGAATAAAGACATCAGTCTCCAATGCCCACTTTTTTTTTTTTTTTATATCACTGGAGTCCCAACTAAATTTTTTTTTTTTTTTTTTTTGGTTTTTCGAGACAGGGTTTTCTTGTAGCTTTGCGCTTTCTGAGCTCACTTGTAGCCAGGCTGCCTCGAACTCACAGAGATCCGCCTGGCTCTGCCTCCCGAGTGCTGGGATTAAAGGCGTGCGCCAACAACGCCCGGCCCCAACTAAATTCTTGTATCAGTTGCAGGACTAGGCGATTCATTTTCCTCATAGAGGAGCTGGGCCCTTTTAAGTTTCTAGAAACCTGTGTCTTTCACTTTGTGGGTGGGGCAGCCTGCATGGCTGTTGCTGCTTGGCATGTGGTGGGCTGACCGTGTTACTCAGACTTGGTAGAGTCATAGACTCAGGAGATGCAGCAGCAGGCTAGACACCTGGTGTGTCCATGATCAGTGTCTTCTGTTTTCCAAGATTGCCTCTGTCCTTGAGTCTCCTCATTCCAAATCCTCATTTTGGATTCTCTTACTGTGCTGACTTTGACGTTGTGGCTGATCTGAGCACATGGGACTGAGGTAAGTTCTTGAACGGAATTTGGCTTCATGTTTGTATGTCATTAGAAGCTTCAGGGACATGCCAACCCACACAGTTTCGATGCCCTGACCACCGATGTATCAGCCCATTGTACGTCTGTGATGGGGACAAGGACTGTGTCGATGGATCGGATGAGGCAGGTTGTGGTAAGTGGATGGCTTCCCTTTTTTCTTACTGTGTGGTGCTTAGTTTATCTTGGAGTTACTGTCAAACACTTCTCTTTCCTTTTTAGTGTTAAACTGCACAAGTTCTCAGTTCAAATGTGCTGATGGGAGCGCTTGTATTAACAGCAGATATCGATGTGATGGGGTGTATGATTGCAAGGACAATTCTGACGAGGCTGGCTGTCGTAAGTACTACATACACAGTGTATTTCAGACACAGGGATCCTTTATTTTAGTACTGGATATTACTGTATAGTTTTCCTTTTAAACTCATACTGACTGGGGGAAGATGTAAAGCACAAAATGTTCATGAGATATTGACATGCAATACTATTACATGGGTAGTATTACCATATAATGAGCTGTAGTGATGTAGCTAATGTTATATAAATGAATACTTCAAATAGTTAATTCATTAGTTATTTTTTCATATTCCAAGGACATCCACCAATGTGGTTTTTAAAATTACTTTTGTTTGTGTGCTTGTGCATATTTGCACACACATACGTGGGTGCACATGCCACAATACACACACACACACACACACACACACACACACACACACACACACACACGTGTGTAAGCCAGAGGATAACTTGTGATAGTTCTCTTTTTCCACTATATAAATCAGCCTCATCTGAAAGCAGTTTCATTCAACTCTCAATTGGGAAGCCAAATCATGGCATAGAAATTCAGGAAGAGATTATAATGGGTCCAATGTAATTAAAGCCAGGCAGATAGTCTTAGAAATGACATAGTCAAACTTCTATCCCTGTATATAAAGAAGATTGCATACAAGTCGATGGACCCTGTTCTTTTTATATGCAGAGATTAGGGACCTATTGATAACATGATTGTTTTTCTGTCCACTGTTTGTGTGTAATGGATTTTATTTGTAAAAAAAATCTTCAAACATTCTAGGACAGACAAGGCTACACAGAAAAACACTGTCTCAAACAAAACAAAACAAAACAACAAAACTTCAAACATTTGCTCGGACAGTGGCATGTTAGACAATCCCAGGGAATCAGAAGGAAGGGTGTAAACTTATTGGTAGAAGGAAAAGAAGTCCAAGAAGTAGGTCTGACTTGTACTTTTATGCAAGAGTGTATCCTGTGCATAGTTTGCCATTGGATCCACTAATCTCCCCCGCATAAATAGTTCTATGTACTACAATGTACGGAAACATTTGATATCATTTTAGCCTTTAGTATTGGTTCTGTCTAAATCTACAGTTTGTCCAGAATACTTTCCTCTGAATCTATATGACAAAAGGGATCCCAATCCCAACTGTGTCATACACGTGCCTTTGTTCCCCCTAGCAACCAGGCCTCCTGGTATGTGCCACCCAGATGAGTTTCAGTGCCAAGGGGATGGTACCTGCATCCCCAACACCTGGGAGTGTGACAGACATTCAGATTGCATCGACGGATCTGATGAGCACAACGGCTGTGTTCCCAAGACCTGCTCTCCGTCTCAGTTCCTTTGTGACAATGGAAATTGCATCTACAAATCGTGGATCTGTGATGGGGACAATGACTGCAGGGACATGAGTGACGAGAAGGACTGCCCCACCCCACCTTTTCAATGTCCCTTTTGGCAGTGGCAGTGCCCGGGCTCCAGCTCCTGTGTCAGCCTGAGTGTCCTGTGTGATGGCAACTTCGATTGCCCGAATGGGACCGATGAGTCCCCGCTTTGCAGTAAGTTTCCTGACCACATGTCCCTGCCATAAATTCATTCTGAGCAGCAGTCTGCTGTCACCCAGCACTGTCAGTGTCCCCACGGGGATTTTAGTTCCTCGCTGACTTCATATCCCTGTAGGAGTAAAGATAATTAAATTCCAATAAATCATGACTGCATAATACTTCTCCTTTGCACTTTTATATCTGTGTTTTCCTTTCTTTTTATGTCATTGTTTAGAAAAATGAGACTAAATGAGGACAATAACATCGTCAGATTAAATGTAGCTCTCTTAGCAATGTGTTCATGAACTTTTCTAACTTGAAGATTTTCTCATTTTAACCCGGACTTGTCATATAACAACCCAAATCTGGGGACTTGTGTTTGCTGTGATTAAAATGCTCTGATTGGCATGTGATCCTAATGACTGTCCCTTCTCTTTCCTCTTTAATTAACGCTCACTGTCAGATGACCTACAGCAAGGTATGGCTGTGAAATATTTTAGACGCTCACCGTTTCACATGTTCATGTGGATGCTGAAGTTGTACTAACTGCTGTGCCTTCCTCTTCTAGTGCATGTCCTGTGTTATGACTCTACCTATAAGTTGTGGTGCTCATGGAAATAGAGGGTATTTTCATATCAAGGCATATGACCTAACTTTGGGCAGGTTTAGCCATTGCTGTGTTGGCCCTAAGAGTAAGGAATGATGGTGTGTTAGCAAATCTGTGTCCTCTCCACTTGAACTCTCCAGCTTTTTCTGTGCAACATTTGAGACCTATTGTTCCATTTCTAGTTAGGGTGGGGAATTCCGGAGGAAGCAAGTTAGATTTCTCTTTATCGATGCTAGTTTCAGTCAGCTGTATTTAACGAGGTTCTCTCACAGCACTAAGTACTGGAGGGTGGTTGTAGAGACCAGTTCCCATGGATAATACATCCGCAGGCAATTCAGAGAAGAAACGAAACAGATTATCTAAGAGAATGTGGCTCTTAACTCTCATTAAAGTTGGCACGGGACGGCATCACAGTGTGTCTGACTTTCCCCCTGTGACTCTCTTTATATTAGATCAAGACAGCTGCTCACATTTGAATGGTGGTTGCACTCATCAGTGCATCCAAGGGCCCTTTGGAGCTACATGCACATGTCCATCAGGATACCAACTTGCCAATGACACTAAGACCTGTGAAGACATAAATGAATGCGATAGTCCAGGCTTTTGCAGCCAGCACTGTGTCAACATGAGAGGTTCCTTCCGGTGCGCTTGTGATCCGGAATATACATTGGAAAGCGATGGGCGGAGCTGCAAAGTCACAGGTAATCATTCAGCTTAAACGTGAACTAACGCCAGGAAATCTAATAGCCTCTCTCGGAGTGTAAGCATTTGGCAAGGTTGACCAGCGGTCAGCCTGACTAGTCTCCTAGTCTCCTGACAGCTTGCTTATTTTAATAACGTCTTTTGACCTGTATGAAAGTGAATATACTAGATATTGGAATATTGATCCAGCTGCTTTCAAGTTGATTCAACAGAGGAGGATTTGAAAATTCTTTTATGGTAGGGCCCAGTGGCGTATGTCTGCTATTCCAACACTCGGGAGTTAGAATCAGGTCAGCCTGGGCTTCATAGTGAGTTCAAGGCAAACCTGAACTACATGAGACTCTGCTTCAAAAATGCCAATGTAAGAATGGGAACCTTTCTTTTGAGAAGCCTGGATGAGAGTGGCCCAAGGAACAGATTCTTAGTAGCATGAAGTTTCCATCCAAGATCCAATAAGTCTTTTCCTTCGAAAGCAGGCTAGGAAAACAACTTTCCTTTTAAGGATGTAGATACATCGTTGTCATAGATCAGAACTCAGTCTTTTGGTCACTGCGGCTTCAGTGGAGGCAGACACCTATCGCAGTTTGAGTAGCCGTAGGCCAACCTAAATGTGGTGTGATACATTACTAAAAAGACAAGCGGTGAAGGAATATTAGTCTGCAGGTAGAACTCTCTGTTACAACTACATGAATCAAGCCTATGATCAAACTAAGGTAGATAGCCAAGTACAACAGCAAAAACAGCCCAAGAATGACTGTGAGTACAGCTCACTCCAGACTGATACTCAGATGCCCACTGCAAAGCAAAGCTATTTCAGAATGCAACTATTTTGTAAGGTCCCCTGACCTAGCTTGGCTTCTGATGAGATATCAGGGGTGTCTAGGATGGTATGGCTGCAGACAACTAAGAGGTTAGGAATGAAGTGATTAATTCTTTTCTCGTACTCCCCCATTTCTCCAGTTTAGTATCAACCATTGCAAGTTGAAGAGACCCTTTGATTGTATTTTCCTTTCAGTTCCTTGACAGTCTCTTTTTTCTCTTTCCTCCACAGCATCCGAAAATCTGATGTTAGTTGTAGCAAGCCGTGACAAGATCATTGTGGACAATATCACTGCCCACACGCACAACATCTATTCACTGGTCCAGGATGTCTCTTTCGTGGTCGCCCTTGATTTTGATTCAGTCACCGGTCGCGTCCTTTGGTCTGACTTACAGCAAGGCAAAACCTGGAGTGTCTTTCAAAATGGAACAGACCAGAGAGCAGTAAGTGCTCTTCTATAGCCCTTCTATAATATCTACTGCTCCTCACCAAGAGAAGGTCCTTGCCTCCCTTGTCCTGGGCCGCGCACCATGTTCAAGAGGTCTGGATATTCCTAACTAACTACAGCGCTGTGGGTCTGCTTTCCCGGCCTCTGTCTGATTCTGAATTCTGTGCCGTGTGTGTAGATCTTTGTGGAAGAGAGTAAAGTCCAAGAGTAAAGAAGTTGCTTCGCTGAGCTGTAATTGAGTGGAAACTTTGCACCTCCTCTCCCTCAGCTGGTTTGATTAATCTTTTTGTTTGATGTGTCTGAATTTATGGCACGTGTGTGGTTGCCAGTGGAGTCTTCTGTAAGAGCAGCCAGTGCTCTCCGTTTCTGAACCAGCTGAGTTTGTTTCTTGATTCCTGACAGTCACAATTTCTTTAGTGAACGCCGTGTGTATACACATTGGTAGAGCTCTTAGTGAGTGCAGAAGCTTTTAAAATCAAAATGAAACCACCCACTAATACAAGTATCTTGCATTATTTAAGGCTATGAATGCCTTGTAATTAACCCTGAAAACGCTACAGTTGGCTTACTGGTTAGCTACATTGGGAGACGAATTGTTCTAATCCCAACATGCTAGATTCCTTATTCTAGACTTTCATATAGTTTCTGTGTTTGTCTCCATTTATGCTAATATTCACTCTTTATTCTTTTGTCTATAGGTACATGCCAGTGGTCTCTCTGTGATGGAAATGGTCACAGTAGATTGGATAGACTTTCATATAGTTTCTGTGTTTGTCTCCATTTATGCTAATACTCACCCTTTATTCTTTTGTCTGTAGATACATGAAAGTGGTCTCTCTGTGACGGAAACGGTCGCAGTAGATTGGATAGGTCGCAATCTTTACTGGACGGACTATGCTCTGGAAACAATTGAAGTTTCTAAAATTGATGGAAGCCACAGGACAGTACTGATTAGCAAAAATGTCTCCAATCCTAGGGGACTCGCATTAGATCCCAGAACAGGGTAAGAAAGACATCTTAGTAGCTGTGCAATTAAGGCATGCAGTAATGTCCTGTAGATGGGCCACTTAGCTATGATTTTGATACCACAAACTGGCTGTTTCTGCCTGAAGTTCATGTTATTTTCTAGAGTTGTATGAATGAGAAAGAGACATTGCCTTGATGGAAGAAAGAGGCAGGAAGAAATTCTATATTTTATGTAGATTCTGAGTTAGCGTGTTTTTTATAGGATGATGAGTTATTACATATCAGTGAAGTTTTTTTTTTTTTTTTTTTTTTTTTTTTTTTTTTTTTTTTTTTTTTTTGGTTTTTCGAGACAGGGTTTCTCTGTGTAGCTTTGCGCCTTTCCTGGGACTCACTTGGTAGCCCAGGCTGGCCTCGAACTCACAGAGATCCGCCTGGCTCTGCCTCCCGAGTGCTGGGATTAAAGGCGTGCGCCACCACCGCCCGGCATCAGTGAAGTTTATAATGAATCTCTGAAGATGGAGAAAGCAATTCACTACTTAAAACTGTAGTGGGATAAACAGAAAAGGACTGTTTGTGAATTGGTGGCATCATGGCATTTCCATGTCATTATGTTTTGTTTTATGCACATTATAAAAATACCTAGAGGGCATGTGGCTGTAATCTTTCCTTTCTTTCACAGTAACCATCTAATGTTCTGGTCTGACTGGGGCCGTCACCCTCGAATTGAGCGAGCCAGCATGGACGGTACCATGCGTACAGTCATTGTCCAGGACAAGATCTACTGGCCCACTGGTTTAAGTATTGACTACCCCAACCGACTCATCTACTTCATGGATGCCTACCTTGACTACATTGAATTTTGTGATTATGATGGGCACAATCGAAGGCAGGTCATTGCTAGTGATTTGGTAAGTTTGCAATAACGTTCAAATTCATACCACAGTAGAAATCATTATCAAGAGAATTGAGAACAAATATACACAATGAGAATAAACAAAAACAAACAAACAAACAAAACCAGACCGGGAGCAACGATAGTGAGGTATAAACCACCTTCTGTTCCTAACAAGAAAATATTTTTATCTTACTCAGTTAGATTGTACCATGTACAGGAAAAGATTAATAGACAATGTGACTTAAGTAAGTGTTCTGTGGATGCTAGTCTTTAGCTTATATATCTTTAAAAACCAGGGTTTAGGAAGAATGAATAAACTAGATTTATATTTCTCAATGAAACCAGAGTCTGTTATGTGTTTAAACGCTTTTTTTTTTAATTGAATGAATACTGTTTAAGTTTTACAAGTTGGCCAATGCAGAAAAATATGTACTTTACCAAAGAACTATCACAGTTTAGTGCCCCTGATTTGAGAAGTCCCACGAGGAGCCTTCCAGCCACTGGGTAATAGATGCTGGGTAATATGTGCCTACGATGTACCAGAGATAGGCCTGAAACAATTTTAAAAATGAGCGCAGAGTGACATTCCTAGAGTCGATACTTGTATTTGCTACTTCCTGGTGTCTTTTTAAAATCTCCTTTCCATTTCTGGGTGAGGTCTCATAGTCTAGTTCTGCTTCCAGATTCTCCACCATCCTCATGCCCTGACTCTGTTTGAAGACACCGTGTACTGGACTGACCGTGGGACTCGGCGCGTTATGCAGGCCAACAAGTGGCATGGGGGGAACCAGTCCGTTGTCATGTACAGCGTTCATCAGCCTCTTGGGATTATTGCCATTCATCCTTCAAGGCAACCATCTTGTAAGTGAAGACTCCTGAAACAGCTTGCCTGGGAATAGCATGGTCGTATCTTCTTCTGGACATGCTAAGTGCATGGGCAATACATTTTCTTTTCTTGGACTGCAGTAGTACTCCATGCTTTTTCCTTGCCCTTGCATCGTTCTGGCTTTTATTTAATGCTGGAAAAGTAGGTGACAATAGCATATATCCTCACCATGTCATTTTATTCAGCTATTAGCTACTACCTCTGTGACCTTGTTCAGCTGCTGATTGTTGGGACTCATTGTGATACCATCTCCTTGTAGGTGTCTGCTATGGCCACCCGGTGTCACCTTCATGCATGGGGTGTGGGTGGACAGAGGATGTAAGACTTGGCCTTGGTGGTGATCTTTCTGTTGGGAGGGAGAACACTTAACCTTCCCATAATCCCTTTCTCCTCAAGTCTCTCCAGTGGTGTCTCGCACTGAGTCTGACCCTGTTTCCTCTGTGGCTTACATTCACCACGCTGGACTACATGATGGTCTAGTGGCACACCAGGCGAGTTCTCAGCTCTGAGCTTTTGTACTTCTTTGCACTGTCTTGAACCTCTGTCTTCTGTCTCTGACAGAATTCACTGCCCTGTGTCATTTAGGGTTTTCTGCTCAAATGTCACTTTCTAGGAGAAGCTGTTCTTAACCGCTCTACCTGAGATAACCATCCCTAGTTCTCTCACATTCTGAAAATACCACCCACCACATGAATTAATGTAGGTCGATTTCCTTTCTCGATTGTATACTTCAGTGTGTTTGGGACCTTCCTTGCAGATGCTTATATGTGTTGTGAGGGAAAGAATAGATTCATTATGTAGCATGCCATATGTAGAAGAAACAGGATCTAGAAACATCCTGTGAGAACTAGCACTTACAAAGATGCGGGAAAACTGATCTTGGATATTGCTGAGTAAACATCAAGGTCACAAGGATTTTAGGTCTGGCAAGGAGACTTATATTTACATTATGGGTTCTAGATAGCTCAGTGACTGGTTATACTTGGTTACATAGACTGAGTTAACCCGTGAAAGCCATTCTTTTCTCTGGTGCCTCTTGGCAAAGGTAACTGCAAGCACCCTGTGTAGTGTGGCGCAGACAATTTTCCATTCATACATGCATTCTTTTCTTTCTCCCACAGCCCCAAATCCATGTGCCTCTGCTTCCTGCAGTCACCTTTGCCTGCTTTCCGCACAGGACCCTAGACATTATTCTTGTGTTTGTCCTTCTGGATGGAACCTCGCTGACGATTCTGTCAACTGCGTGAGAGGTAAGTGTGCTCTGATGACCAAGCCTGTTATAGTTGGTGCTGGGTTGTGAAAACCCACACCCCAGTTCTAACTGTTCAGTAGGTCTCCTGTGGGGTGACTCAGTTGAGCATCTTAGTTGTTATACAGGATGTGTCTACGGTGCTACTGTTACCTGTGCATGTGCCTGAACAACCTTTAACCTCATGTTTTCTTACACCTGACTGTTCTGATAATGGAGTTCTCAAATTCTGTATTTAAAACAGAAAATTTTGATTTGTGTGTATAGCTTGCACATTTTCAGGCCCACTGCTTCGTTTCTTTATTCTCATGACAATAAATAGTTAATGGTAAGTCATCTGTCCTGGGTCTTATGACTCCAGTATTGTTAATATTATTATTATCTGATACCTCAGAAATAAGTGCTGTCTCTGTGAGGAATATTACAAGTGGCTATTTGAGCAATTTAATCTTAGTTATCTTAGTGGGTTGATTGAAGGGTATGTGGAGTATTATGTCAAGTGCTCTGAAGAATGCAAAGGGAAAGAGAAATGATTTCTTCAAGAATGTGTACATACATATAATTCTCAAATCATCTTCAGAAATTTGAAAAGTTACTCTGAGTCTGTTCATTTCTCACTGTAAAGGAGTGAATATATTTGGAAACTGATGCAAGTTGCTAGAGATAGGCTGAAACTAGATGGTTAGTTACAACGTATTTCTTAATTAAAAGTCCAAATCTCTAGGGGCACTGGGTTTTCAAATGGAAAATACATGACAGATTCAGGACATTTTTTTTAGTGTTTCCAGGTTACAGTGTTTGCAAATGAGGTCCTCAGGTTGAAGCCCCATCCAGTTAGGTGACATTGTGCAGTGATACTTTATGAAGTTTTAATTATTGGCAACACTTACAAAGGGATTGGTATTTTGCTACTTTTCCTTAGAGATTTAATTATATTACTAATCCTTGTTGACACTGTTTAATTTAGTGCGTCCTTGAGTCTTTCAGAGAAGATTAATCTGGGCATAGATATTTTAGATACAAGGCATTCCTTCACCAGACAAAGATTGTCTTCTGCTCATTGGGGACTATCTGATGATGACGCCATATAGTACCACTTGTCATTTCACAAATAATTCCGCTTGTGTTTTTTCCCATGGGATGGCTTGGGAAGTGGTCTCTAATATCCCCTTGGTTTATGAAATGTAGCCTGACTGCCAATATATGCCCATGAAGAAAGTCACACATTCCCCCCCAATAATGACTTAGTAATATTTGCCTTCTGTAGTGTTCACTAAGCCTGAGATGCCATGGTAGGTGCCTCCCTTATACTGTACATGATACACAGATCTAGAAAACACGTTTAAAGCATGTGGAAGGTGGGCTGGAGTCGGTACTCAGGGGTCGGGTGGTAGGGGTGATACTTGCCTGTGTGGGGCCCTGGGTTTAATCTCAATACTGCACAAGTGAAAACCAAACCAACTGAGCATCAGTAAACCAACTACAGCTATTTATTTGGGCAATTCTTTCATTCCAGGCTTTCAATCAAGCTCTAGATACACCATAGTGAGAAAATTAAAACACAATAGTAATTGTGCCGCTTTGTGAATTAGAATCTAATAAGGAAGGCACATCTTAACCACATGGTATCTGATAGGCCTGAGACAAGTTACTATTCACCAAGTTAATCTCTGACCTCTCCACCTTCCCTGCGTATTGACTCACAGTCATTTATTGTTAAGGTTGTCTGTGGGTAGAGAGTAAAGAACTTTCTGAGACAAATCCTGATAGTTTGTCAGTGCGAGTACGGAGATAATGAGGACTATGTACTGGGGAGTATCCAGGCCATGTCATGTGTGGAGTGGGAGGGCCCCTGTGGGCGGCCTATGGTTACTCAGGACACATCTGCTCTGTGTTGTGGTTAATGCTGCCATGCTTGTGGTTCCACAAAACTGCTGTTTTTACAGGTGACCAACCTTTCTTGATGTCTGTAAGAAACAATGTAATTTTTGGAATCTCCCTTGACCCTGAGGTGAAGAGCAATGACGCCATGGTCCCATAGCGGGGATACATAATGGTTTTGATGTTGACTTTGATGACTCAGAGCAATTTATCTATTGGGTTGAGAACCCGGTAAGTTTTGGATACATCCAATGTATATGGTCATTATTTAAATAAAAGTTCCCTCAGGGATTCCAGGAAGGCGTTTAATGGAGGTCCTGGGGGCCTTGGGTCAGAATCCTTGCTTCTCCAGTTTCTCCAGCATCTTTTGTTCGAGACTCTTTTCTTCCTTCCTTCCTTCCTTCCTTCCTTCCTTCCTTCCTTCCTTCCTTCCTTCCTTCCTTCCTTCCTTCCTCCTTCCCTCCCTCCCTCCCTCCTCCTCCTCTTCCTCTTCCTCCTCCTCCTCCTCCTTTTCCATTCATAGAAGCAATCTGCCAGAATGGGGAAAGAGCCAGGAGAAAGAAAGAAGGCCGAAGAGACCTCTGTGATTGTTGTCTGTCTCGTTGACTTCTGAGCCAATTTTATGTGCTTTTAATTTTTTTATTTCTAAGACTGTACAGTGAGCTTTTCTTTGCCTGAAAGGTCAGATACTCAACTTGGCTTACCGCTTTCAACAACTGAGAGACATAGAGAGAACTGGCAGCTGACGGCAGCTGTAGTCAGGAGAGGAGGACTGTGCACAGGCCTGTGCCCTGCCTCAGGTCAGCTCATCTCCCTTGTCTTTCTTCCCAGGGTCAAATGCACAGAGTGAAGACTGATGGCAGCAACAGAACCGTGTTTGCTCCTCTGTCTGGCCTGGGCTTCTCTTTTGGCCTGGCCTTAGACTGGATATCAAGAAATATTTATTATACTTCCTCAAGTCGGTCCATTGAGGTAATGCTGCTTCCATTATAATGTAGGTACAAACATTGTTTTCAGGTTCATGTGGAATATATTCTTAGGCATGGTGGCTTAGTCCTTTAATTCTAGTACTGGGGAGGTTTGGGCAGGAGGATTCCCATGATTTCAAGGCCAGCTTGGGCTATAGAGTGAGATCTTGTTTCAAGCCCAGACTAAAAGACCAAAAACACCTACAAAATAAAACAGCAAATATTGCTACAAAATATACCAGCAAATCCAAGGGAAATAAAAACCACCTTATAAAAATAAATTAATAGAACATTCTATTACTCCATTCTGTTTCCTACAAATTATCAATTCTATTGTGTCCCTATAAAGGATATCGGTTAATTTACAACAAACTAAGAAAGCTAATTAAAATCATAGAAGAAATACTTTATCAGTTTTCAGCCAAGTTTATTGCTACCTCTGTTCTCAGGTAAGAATCACACTCTGGCTCCAATTTTTCTAACAGTGAAAGACACAAGAGAAACTTGATTCTAATTTCTCTCCTCTTTGAGATAAGTACTCTTTATATCTCAGTTCCCAGAAGACATTCAAGATGCAGGGTAGGCTTGAAATTACATGGAGTAAGTCTGTGGCACCAATATCAGTTTCCTCCACTCTGGGAAAAGGACAAGGTGTGTTAATTCATGCTAATTTTGAATGCCTTGTGGGGGGGGAGGTAGTCAATAGATCTTATAGCTGACACACAGCTGGTTAGTTGATTGCTCTTTGGTGAGGGTCACGTCGGCAGCTTGGTAGAGTCCACAGTGGAACAGCACTTCATAGCTTACTGGTGCACGATGACCTGAGGGCTAGTGAGTCACAATGAGTGAGAAATTTGTAATATGCACAAATGCCAATCAAAGCAAATAGATGTGAGGGGATCCTGAAGGCCCAACACTACTCCAGAAATGACTGGCTTTAATGTTAGGAATAATAATACAGACCTTTCTAAAGCCCATTTGACAGTTGAAGAAGGTACTTTTCCTAATCCAAAGCTCATCAAAATGTGATGTGCTGCTGAGAATCCCAAGCCCAATCCTGAGGCCTTCAGAAAAAAAGTGGTGATGAATGCCTTGGTTTAACATTTCCAAAGGTACTGAGGAGGTCTCCAGCAGCAACAGGTAAAACAAACAGCCTGTTGGGGAGCCCCCGAGTGTGCATACTTGTGTAACAATCAACATAGTCACTTGAGCTGCAGAAATCCTAGTTTGTAATTGAGCCTCCAGGTCAGTATGATATACAGTGGGGAGAATCCAACTCAGCGTCCAGATATTGGTCAATGTTTTCTGTGGATCTTGTTTGATCCTGGATATTCAAAGATGATGGAAGATTATTTTTTCCTTCTAAGTAGCTTACACACAAACCAATAATTTCCCTCCCGTGTGTTGAGAGCAGCGAATGTAGAGGGCTTTGCGTGCTAGTGGGAGAGGCAGAAGAGAGCTTGTTAGTGGTTATTTGAACTGAGCCTTGAAAGATGACCAATGCCTATTTCTAGAAAAATATAACAGTATAAAAAAGGCAGAAGGATTAAAAACCCTGTAATAAAAAAACAAACAAAAGTTAAAACTAAATACGTATTATGAATGTTAACCTCCAGCCATGAACTGCTTGTCCTTGGACAAATGACTTGGCCTCGCTAAAGCTCATACTGATTAAGTAAAAATGTTTCATGGTGCTGAGTTGCAAATTATCACTGTATTCAAAATGGGATGAGCCATCCACCGGTTTGTATTGGTTAATCTTTTAGGAGACAGAAATGTAAAGTTCTTCCTGATGAATATAAAGAACGTAGGTGTAACGCTGGCTTAGATGTAGTGTTCCAGTGTCTCACTTCATTCCATCTTGAAAATAGGAGGTGCTGTCGAAGAACTTGCTTTCCACTAGGGGTAGCTGTGTGCCTATTTCTGGAAAAGATGTGTAGCTTAAAAATGAAGCCTGCAGGTGGCTGTGTGAGGGAATTTGAAGTAGACTAGAAGTCATGAAGGGACTTAACGTGACCCAAGGAGGTCCTAGGAGATTGTAATAGAAAAAGGTGACTTGAAATGAGAAAGATTATTGTAGTTCAAGCAGGAATTAGAAATGCCAGACAGGGCGCAGAATGAGGGGAAAAGGTAGTGTGTGTGTGTGTGTGTGTGTGTGTGTGTGTGTGTGTGTGTGTGAAAGAGAGGCACACACAGACATAATCTATTTGCATGTAGTAGCAATTTTCCAGACAAACCTTAAATGTATAGCAACAGGCAGTGCTTTATTCATCAATTGGGAAGTGTTTCGTCTGTATATGTGTTAGTACAGCGCACTGAAGCAATGTCCCTGGAGGCCTTAAGATGTCAGATCTCTCTGGAACTAGAATTACAGGCACTTGTGAGCCAAAATGTGGGTGCTGGGTACTTAAACCAGGGATCTTTGGAAGAGCAGCCACTGATCTATCTCTCCAGCCCTGATTGTACTTTGTAAGTTCTCATTTCTTCTGAGATTATTCCTCCCAGCCCCAGGAGGAAAGAGGAAGTTGAAATAGAGGGAAACACAATTAAAGATTATGGGCATCTCATGCCATCTTTGGCCATGCTTTAGTTTTGTGTCCCTCTGTCTTTGTGTCTGGGAAAGAAATTCAGTTCTGATACATGCTCTTGGACTGCAGGTGATAACACTCCGGGGAGAGACGAGGTATGGGAAAACACTGATCGCCAACGATGGCACCTCTCTTGGCGTTGGTTTCCCAGTTGGCATAGCTGTTGATCCTGTTCGTGGGTGAGTGATAGATACCAAGTCGCACATGTGTTCCTGTCCTCACAGTCCTTATCAATGCCCTGGTCTGAGGAAGTGCCCTGTTGGCATTTCATACTGTAGAATATGTGACATTTGAACAATGTAGATCCAAGTGAAAAGGAGCTTTTCAATTGTGTTGACTGTGAAGGATATACTTAATGCTCCACATGCAGGAATTTTAGGAATTAAACATCATGCAAGCCTGTGCAATACATTCTGACCTAATAGACCTTAGAGGCTGAGTAGATGGAAAATTCTACCATCCTGTCTTCAGTACTATTTTAAGTCTTCAGTGCTATTCAAAATGGCGTGCAGAGCTCTAGAGACACTGACGGAACACTGGTTAAATGCTCCTATATTGTATTGCCCTTGTGTATTTTCTATTTCATGAAACCCTCATGCTTTTCATGGTTGTAGAAAACTGTATTGGTCAGACCAGGGGACGGACAGTGGGGTGCCTGCCAAGATCGCAAGTGCTGACATGGATGGATCATCTTTAAAGATTCTCTTCACTGGGAACCTGGAACACCTGGAGGTTGTCACCCTGGACATTCAGGAGCAGAAGCTCTACTGGGCGGTCACCAGCAGAGGCGTGGTATGAGTGGTTTTATGTTTTCACTACCCGTTCACTACCTGTGATTCCGAACGTGCTGGCTAACTCGGCAACTTGAATCAGGTCTAATATTGCCCTTCCTCTCGACAATGCTCTCCTTACTTTAGTTTTGTAGTCCATTTTTATTTTTGTTGTTCACAGTATGTGCAACATTCTCTCCAGAATGATGGTTTTTATTTTTTCCTATAAACCTTTGGTTTCATTAAGGATAAGTAGTCACCACTTGTCATTTCTTACTTGTTCCTTTCTGAGACATGGATTTAATGTTTTAGTGTTGTCAGGCTTTTCTTTGACAAGACTTTAGGTTCTCCCATCACAGAGTAGACACACACACACACACACACACACACACACACACACACACACACACACACACGAGAATAAGCAAGCATCTCAGCTCAGCAGCTAAAGAAATGGCCAGTACACACATGAAGTTTCCTGTACTGATAAACTCTGCAATTAGTGCACTATAACATGGCATTGACGTTTGACCATTGCTGCTAGGCTTCAATAGCTGAGCTCGGCAAAGGAAGCACTCAGAAATAATAGTTGATGAATTAGATTGTATGTAACAATTTTAGACAACTGATGTTGGCTACAATGCCATGCAGTAGGCCTTGCTCTTGATTCCTTTTCTGTTCACCAGATTCTTACTACTAGCTTCATGTTCAGGATGACATTGTTGTTTACTATTGTTACTACTAGATACTGCAGTTCTGAGTATCAAACCTAGGACACTTGCCTGCCCCATACTTTGTCTACCACCAATATGCAGCCTCCGCTCACTCAGTACTTACTCGCAATGATGATACACTTAGAGGATTTAAAAGAAGTGGAGGGGCCAGTGAGGTGGTTCAGTGGGTGAAGGCACTTGCTGGCAAACCTGATGACCTGAGTTTGATCCCTGAGACTCACATGGTAGAAAGACAGCATCAATGCCTGGAAGCCGTGCTCTGACTTAATACAGGTGCTACACATACCCAACCCTTCATACCCGCCCAACAACACAATAAAAACATATAAAACGTAGCAACATGTGTGTAAACACCTTGCATGCTTGGGTGCACCTATGTTATGATTAGGATGTTCTTGTCACGGGGTGAGGCCTCTGCATACAAGTTAGTGCCATCTACACAGGGACTCACCAGCTCCGTCCTCTTCCTGTTCTGCACCCATTCTGTCCTCCGGAATCTGTGAGCTCTATACTCCACCTCTCCTTCCCTCTAAAAAAAAAATAGTGCTCTCTCCTTATTTAATCATCCAAGGTTCTTTCCATCCTTAATTTGCCTTATGTCCAGACTTATTTTTTTCTACCTTCATGATGAGTGAGCTGGCTATCATCCCATTAGTTAATTCTTTTTCATGTTAAAGGTACCCTGTCTTTAAAACTATAGTTACCAAATTTGATGCTTGCCCACTTGAGAGTGCTGGCCTGGAAAGGCAGCTTCAGGACTTGAACTGAGCTTACTCAGCTGCTCTAATCTAGACACCAGCAGCCGGGAGGGTCATGATTTCTTTTTTCAAGGCTTTTGGGGGTTTCTGTCATTTCTGGCATATAACCTTCTGGATTCCCTTGTCTGTGAGGTAGTGGGTAACCCAGATCTCACTGTCTGTCAGAAGCTCCCAGCTGGGTAAAGAGACAGGCTTTTGAACCCAAGTTAAACCAATTACACCCTCCATGCTCCTCAGAAGTGGTCTACTTGATTCTTTCTCCATGGACAAAAGCCATTTATTCACACCATAGCACCATGCTTGGCTCCCATCCAGGACTGGCCTGTAATTCTGGGGGAGATGTCTCCTTATCCGGGTAGATGTTACAGCCAATGTCTGTCAAATACTGCATGGTGGCACATGCTCAGACATTTCTATGCATTCTTAAGCACGGTATGGGTGCTCTGACTATCCCTTGAAGATAAGGATGTTTGCCTGTTTAGCATACTTGTGATGGACCAATTCCGTAACAGCTTTGAGAAATCTATAGAAAGGATAGAATGCCACACAAATACAAGAGACTATAAATGTGAACATGCTCCCTTATTTCATTCGGTAGGAGTCAGTGAAATAACGAGAATTCTAATCCTTTAGATCGAAAGAGGAAATGTGGATGGTACAGAGCGGATGATCCTGGTGCACCACCTGGCCCACCCGTGGGGTCTTGCGGTCCATGGCTCCTTCCTTTATTACTCTGATGAACAGTATGAGGTCATTGAAAGAGTCGACAAGTCCTCTGGGAACAACAAAGTCGTCTTGAGAGACAATGTCCAGAACTTGAGGGGTCTTCGGGTTTACCACCGACGCAGTGAGTACTTGTCTGTCATTCATGGATGTGAGATGCACATGCACACGTTTGCACACTCACACCCTGTCCACATGTAGTGCTTGGCACGTGCACACATCTCACTCACACCCAGAAGAAAACTACGTGACAGTTCAGTGTCAGTGGCTAATCTGGCATAGGCCAGCATCAGCTTCCGAGTAAATTTATTCCCCTTCTTTCCTCCTAAGTTTTAAGTCTGACTTGTATTTTGTAGCATTCATCAGCACATCACCTGCTTTTTATTGTCCATGTTTCTTTTGTAATAGAACCTCTATGAAGGGCACTTTTTTTTTCTGTTTTGTTTACTGCTTTATGCTTAAGATAAATTTTGGGACAGAATTTTTAGTCCTAACAGGAATACCCCAACCCACCAACAAATTAACTTTAACTGAAGAATATTAACTATTCTGTCTCCTCTGTTATTTGTTTTTATTGCATGTGATTTAAAAAGTCTTTTAAATATCCTTGTCTCAGGTTGAAAGGGAAGGAGGAAAAAAGCTAGTCTATAGATTTGTGCCATCTTTAAATTAAGCCTTGCATGCTTCTTAGGGAGGGAAGTGAAGCAAGACACACCCTCCATTTTCTAGCTGCTATGCAGTGCTTCCTGCCAGTATTTTTTGGATCTTCAAACAAATTCCTGCCTTTCAGTATTGATTTTAGTCTGCTAATCTAGCTATTATTATGCATTTATTATTTGTATAATAGTTGGTTGACTCATTAAAAAATGTGCCGGACTGCCAAGTACATAAGGTTACAAACTGATTTGAATTCTTTTAGATACTGCTGACTCTTCCAATGGCTGCAGCAACAACCCACATGTTTGCCAGCAGATCTGCCTGCCCAAACCCGGTGGAATGTCCTCCTGTGCCTGTGCTAGTGGGTTTAAACTCAATCCTGACCATCACTCCTGTTCTCCATATAACTCCTTCATTGTTGTTTCCAAGCTGTCTGCAATTAGAGGCTTTAGCCTGGAGCTATCTGACCACTCAGAGGCCATGGTGCCAGTGGCTGGTCAAGGTATGGACACTCCTAACCAAGTTTGCTTCCAGCTGGTGCCAGCTCCAGTGTGGATTATAAAGCTCAGGTCATCAGAATCTTTGGGAGGGCTGTCAAACTCAGAGCTGAGCCAAGTCCTATGCCAGGAGTTTGCTCACTTAGAATTCTGGATTGTGGCTGGAGAATCTGTGTATCTAATAGAACCAGATTAGAGGGCTATAAAGCATAGCATGGATTTTCATGAAGTATTGCAGAATGGGTGAAAACTATTCTGTATTCCTGCTAATGAGGTGTAGGCTGAAGGTATCCCATTATTTAAAGGAATCCACAAATTTATTAGTACATATTTGATGAAGTGGTGTAAGGAGACTCAGCACTAGTCCCCAATAATCATATTTTTGTGTATTTTTCTTTCATTCTTTTTTTGGAGGCTAAGTCTTACTATGTAGCCCTGGTTGACCTGAAACCTACTACATAGACCAGGCTAGCCTTAGACTCACAGAGATCCACCTGTTTCTGCCTTCTGAGTGCTGGGATTAAAGGCTTGTAACCACCATGCCTGACTTATTTGTGAATATGTACACAAAAACTTGTCTCTTGGATAAGCCAAAATGTGTGGCAGTTTGTGAGAACATGAAGAGTTTTCTAGCACCCTGCCTTCACCCTCTGAGGGCTGGAATTGCAGACAGTCCTTTATACCCACTTTGGCATTTCCATGGGATCTGGGGGTTCTTATATAAACATAGCTATTTTCCTGGCCCTAGTTTGCCAGGAAAAAAATTTTAAATTTGGTAGGTTATACATAATCAGTTATTTGACCCAGTTGACCTGTTTTGACCCTTAGAGCTCTTTTGAATACTCTGCATATTTGCATGATTCCATAGTGTTTGAGTGCTTCATGAGATAAAAGATTTTCCAGCCATTTATTCCTAGGAGGCAGAACTCCTGTTTCGGGAAATGTTACTTAGGAAGTAAGATCTGGGTTCTGTATATGCAGCTGATAACCAAACAGTCTGATCTTGTAGTGGGTGTTGGATTTCAGAGGAAGAGCAGACAGGTGAGGGTGGTGCTCTAGGAACAGGACAGTCTGGGGTGTTGTGTGTCCTAGGTAGGATAGGGAAGCTGCACCCATGAAATCTCAACAATTCTGTAGCCTTGTCAAGACAATGACAGCAGCAGCTGGCATGTCAGTGTGGACAGTGGAGAATCAATCGTGAGCAGGAATGACCACCCCACCACCCCGTAATTGGTTATCCAATCGGTTGTCAGTGCCTATGAGGAACACTCAGCAGGCTCAGCAGCTTGTAGTGTGCATGTATGTACACAAGGAATAACAAAGAAAAAAGTGAAATACACGACAGTAGAGTGAGATCTAGAAAGGGGTGCAGTCATGGGGGACAGGGTGTGATAATGGGGGATGAAATGTTATAATGAAATACATCGGTTTGTATAACTAACGAATGCTAACGAAAGGGTGGAGAGGGGATTTTAAAAGTGTCAGTTCAGTTGGTTGACACACCTTAAATGTTCTAGGACGAAATGTTCTGCACGTGGATGTGGATGTTGCCTCCGGCTTTATTTACTGGTGTGATTTTAGCAGCTCTGTGAGATCCTCTAATGGAATCCGCAGAATCAAACCCGATGGGTCTACTTTTAGCAACATCGTTACCTACGGCATAGGAACAAATGGAATCCGGGGTATTGCCGTGGATTGGGTAGCAGGTATGTGAACTGTGGTTTTCATCACTGTGTCTGAAGTGGTTTTTCTAGACGCTGTATGATCTCATTTAAGACTAGGCTGTGTACTCACTAAATGAAAGAGGAGGTGCTCTAGTTGGCAGATTAATTATGGATGAATCATTTCATTTTCTTCTATTTTTATGCAATTAAGCAGGAAATATTAAATTATGGGACAGTAGTTTTTGTCCTAAGGTTGACAGGAAATGTCTAGATTAGAATTATCTAAAAATCATGAAGAGGAAAGGCATTCATTTACTTTAAAGTCAAGCAATTTAGTTGCAGATTAATTTTTAATTTTTGTGTTCTGTTTATTTTTGATATTGTAATGTGATTACATAATTTCCCCCTTCCCCTGCTACCTCCAAACTCTCTCATATACCTCTCCTTCACATTCATGGCCTCTTTGGTCATTAACTGTAATTGTGTGCACATTCTTGCTCCCGTATTCTATATTCTTTTAAAAAAAATTGATTCTTTGTGGATGTCACATTATGCGTCCTGGTCTTATTCATATCCCTGGCCCTTTATATCTGCCCTCTGCTCTTACAACTTTCCCCTCAAGATAAAATAAAATAAGATTTAAAAGAAAAACAAATGAAAAACAAACAAGGAAGCAAGCAAGCAAACAAACAAACAAAAATCTTAATATGGAGCCGGAAGGTGGTGGCCCATGCCTTTAATCCCAGCACTTAGGAAGCAGAGGCAGGTGGATCTCTGAGTTCGAGGCCAGCCTGGTGTACAAAGCAAGTTCCAGGACAGTCAAAGTTACACAGAGAAACCCTTTCTCAGAAAACCAAACCAACCAACCAAAAAAAAAAAAAAAAAAAATCTTGTTGTGGAAGCCGTAGTGTGACACAGTGAGTCACGCAATAAACCATTTAGTCCATAGATCTTTACTTGCAAGTGTTCATTGGTCTGGTTGGAGGCCTCTGGCTTCTGCGGCACTGTTGATACTGGACCCTCACTGGATCCCCTCTTGGATATCCTGTTGTTGCCCTGTGTCTTGGAGATCCTGCAGCTTTGGATCTGCAGGACCAGTCCCTTCACGTGCTCCAGCAGATCATAGATGAGGTGGATGTTGGGATAGGCCAACTCGGTTCTGGGCCTGGGTGGTATCTGGGTTGGTCAGTCTGCCAGCTCTTCCTCATCTTCACCACTAGGGTGAGCTCTCTAGCACTGCCCCAGTTAGCTCACCCAATCCGGCAGGCAACAATGAGCAGGACCAAGTCTTCTGCTCACCCACATCCCCACCACCAGTGCCAGCTCTACTGTTTTACCCGGGTGAGGTGCAGGGTCTACTCTTGAGTGCTGCATTTGGTGAGGGGTGGCGTCAGCTTTCTTGTTTCACACCCTGAGGGCTGGATCACCTGTGTCTCTCCGGCCCCCATCCCCCCAAAACAGGCTCAGCTCTACAGTGCTGCCCATTGAGGTGCAGGGTCGGATTTCCCGAGTCCTGTAGCTGGTGAAGGGAGTTGCGGATTTTTAATCGCTTCTTTGTTAATGTGTTTCTCTTAGTAATTTATGTGCCCAACTCAGTATTACATTAACTCAGGATTATTACAAATTTGGGGGAGTTCATTTTCAATACAAATGGATACCGTTATATGTTATTGATCTGGATATGGCTTAAATATAAACTTGCATTGTAATATAGTAGCTTAGTTAGGTAAACTTTTACTGGAGTCCTAATTTCTATCCCTGTAAAGTATACTGTTTCTTATGGTAGGGCTAAATAGGGTCGGCACAGCATGGCCAGTGGGACACATGTAGCCATGTTCTGCTTTTGTACAGTTTTACCGTGACAAGCTTATGTCCATTCATTTGGTGTTAAATGCTGCTGTCATCGCACAACAGCAGAGTTGAATGCTTGTGAGGGAAACCCTATATTTTGGCTGGGCGTGTTGGCTTACCCCTGTAATCTTAGTACTTGGGAGAGAAGGCAGGAATATCGAGAGCTGAAGGCATCCCCAGTTACTTAGTTACACAGAGCTCAATGCAAGGCTGAGACACAGGAGGCCCCATTTCAACAAACAAACAAACAAACAAACAAACAACAAAAAAACAAACAGCCAAACTGTATACCCTACAAAGCCCAAAATACTATCTGGCACTATTTGACAACCCTGTATTTAAAGGAGATGAGTACCCAGCATCACCACCAGCACCCCATCTCAAGCAGAGGTACAACGCAAAAACAATGATCAGTTACATATTCCACATTGCACTAATTTCTCTTTATAGATTTTGAGGCAGATTGGGAAACAATATGTTCATAGTAAAAAATAGTCCAATAACTGATTTTTACATGGAATCAGTAATTTAGGATCTAGCATGCTCTACTCATTATACTCCATTCATTTTATAGTACTTCACATGGAGTGGATTTTTTTATTCGATGGCTTTTAGAAAGCCACTGGATAAAAACGTCTACACTAGTTAGGAAGACTTATTAAAGACTACACATTAATCTTGCCTGAAAAGAGATTGGAGAACATGGGTAGCAATCTGAGGTGCTTGTGGCTGTCCTCCTCTGCTTCTTTTACACCATGATAAAGTATATTTAGAGTCTTTGATATGAATGTTAAAGATTCATACTTTAAGTAGAAGAAGGAAAATATACACCTTTTAGTGGGATGTGAGCTGCGGTGCTGCGATGCTGGCTGTGAACTCCAAGATAAGGTAGAAAGAAAGGGAAGGCTTTTGAGGAAAGGAAAATGTTCTCTACATTTTCAAGACTACTCTCTTTAATTTCCAAACATGAATGTTTATTTTTTATAAGCTTACAACTGAGATTTATTGTCTTGGAAAAGATAACACATACTGATCATACCTCAACCTTACATTATTTTATTTGGAAACGAGGTACCCCCTGTTTTTTCTTCTTGGTTTTCCATTCATCAGCGTCCTCTTTATTTTCCATAGGAAATCTTTATTTCACCAATGCCTTTGTATATGAAACACTGGTAGAAGTACTACGGATCAATACTACCTATCGCCGTGTTCTCCTCAAAGTCGCAGTGGATATGCCTAGGCATATTGTTGTTGACCCCAAGAATAGATACCTCTTCTGGGCTGACTATGGGCAGAAACCGAAGATTGAACGCTCTTTTCTTGACTGTACCAATAGAACTGTACTTGTTTCTGAAGGCATTGTCACACCTCGGGGCTTGGCCATGGACCACAGCACTGGCTATATTTATTGGGTTGATGATTCCTTAGATATAATTGCCAGGATTCATCTTGATGGAGGAGAATCTCAAGTGGTTCGTTATGGCAGTCGCTACCCAACTCCTTATGGCATCACTGTCTTTGGAGAGTCTATCATATGGGTTGATAGAAATTTGAAAAAAATCTTCCAAGCTAGCAAGGAACCAGGGAATACAGATCCACCAGTAGTGATAAGAGACAATATCAACCTGCTACGAGATGTGACCATTTTTGATGAGCATGTCCAGCCCCTCTCACCAGCTGAGCTTAACAACAACCCTTGTTTGCAAAGCAATGGCGGCTGTTCCCACTTCTGCTTCGCTCTACCTGAACTGTCGACCCCCAAGTGTGGATGTGCCTTTGGGACTTTGGAAAATGATGGCAAGACCTGTGCTACCTCAAGAACAGATTTCCTCATCTATGCCTTGAACAATTCCTTGAGAAGCTTACACTTCGACCCTGAAGATCATAGCCCACCTTTCCAAGAAATAAATGTCGAGAGAACTGCCATTGCTCTGGATTATGACCACAAATTTAATAGAATCTTCTACACACAAAAGCTAAGCTCTGTCCAGGGCCAGATTTCCTACGTCAGCCTGTATACAGGGATCAGCACCCCAATTGTCCTACTTCCAAGTAAGTGCACACCAGGTGGAATTTACCTTGCCAGACATAAGGAGGTCAGCATACTGAATATTCTCAATGTACTTGGATATTCTAATACCTTCATGTGAGTATATATATGTGTGTCTTCCAGATATAGGGATAGCTGATGGGATTGCCTTTGACTGGATAAATAGAAGAATTTATTACAGTGACTACTCAAACCAGACGATCAATTCTGTGGCCGAAGATGGATCTAAGCGTGCTGTGGTAGCCCGTGTTTCCAAACCAAGAGCGATTGTAGTAGATCCTTGCCGAGGGTATGCCATGGTCTTCTTGATTTATCTGTTTAATTAAGGGTGGAATGGGAACCAGAAATCATTTTATGTAGAGAATAATAATAATCTGAATTTGCACAGAAAGGAATGGAGTACTTCTTTACTCATTTGCCAATTGATGGTTATTGGCAATTAAAGAATGTCAAGTGGAAAGGTCTTTAAAGACTTCCTTGTTGCCGGGCAGTGGTGGTGCTCGCCTTTAATCCCAGCACTCGGGAGGCAGAGGCAGGTGGATCTCTGTGAGTTCGAGGCCAACCTGGGCTACAGAGTGAGTTCTAGGAAAGGTGCAAAGCTACACAGAGAAATCTTGTTTCAAAAAAAATCCTTTCTGTGGATTAATTTTGTCTCTGTTTGTTGACTAGGTACATGTATTGGACTGATTGGGGTACTAACGCCAAAATTGAAAGAGCCACACTGGCAGGAAACTTCCGGGTCCCCATTGTGAACACCAGCCTGGTTTGGCCCAATGGACTCACTTTGGACCTTGAGAGTGACCTTCTTTACTGGGCAGATGCTAGCCTGTAGGTGTCTCTGGATCATGTGGACATTGAAACATAGAGGGAATTACTTAATGTGATGAAAATCTTATTTTATGTTCTAGCATTGTGACTGTTTCTATGAAAACTTGTCTGTATACTAAGACATCTAAATTTGCATCACTAAATGTAACCATAATTATAATGGAATTATTCAATTTCTGACTGATGTTTTGTGTCATTCTAAGTAAATTCCTCAAAGTAATCAAGATCATTAAGGGAAATAAGTCCTTTTATTTCCTTGCTGTGTTTCACAGCAGGCCCCATGCATTATGGGAATCTTTCATGGACTGCTGCTCCTGCTTCTAACGTTAGCCTGGCTCTTCCTAAAGGATACATGTAGTCCAGACTGTGAGAAGCAAATAGGACTTCCTATCACCAGGAAAGAGACACATGTCATGCACCATGTAGTAGTCACTGGAGGCAGCATAAGGAAGTGCCAGGCCATTATGATCCTTTCTCCGTTTTCTTTCTCTTTGTTTCAGGCAGAAGATAGAGCGTAGTACTCTCACCGGCACTAACCGGGAAGTCATCGTGAGCACGACATTTCATGCCTTTGGCTTGACTGTCTATGGCCAGTACATTTACTGGACAGACGTCTACACCAATAAAATCTACCGTGCTAACAAGTACGACGGGTCCGATCTGATTGCAATGACCACTCGTTTGCCCGTCCAGCCTAGGGGTATTTCCACAGTTACCAAAAACCAGCATGCGCAGTGCAGCAATCCTTGTGATCGGTTTAATGGAGGATGCAGCCATATCTGTGCACCAGGTAAAGGGTTGAGCAGGAACATGAGAACTAGCATAGAGTGACAACAATATCAACAACAATGACACAGACACGCGCAAGCCTGCAAGGATATGATTTCCAAGAAGAAAACAAATTGAAATTCTTAATTGAGGGTTATTTATCAAATGGATGGAGAATTATATTCTGAGAAGGTTATGTTGTGGGTTTCTGTTCTCTTGTTTTTTTTTTTTTTCTTCTTTTTTCTGAGACAGGGCCTCTCTGTGTAGCTTTGATGCCTTTCCTGGAACTCACTCTGTAGCCCAGGTTGGCTTTGAACTCACAGAGATCTGCCTGCCTCTGCCTCCCGAGTGCTGGGATTAAAGGTGTGCACCACCACCGCCCAGCTGGATTGGTTTTGTAAGGCAGTCTAAGTGGAATCTTGTTGGAGGGAAAGAAGAGTATTCCTGACTTGAATAGGAATTCTATTAATGTAATTTTTCTGTTTAGGAGACATTATTTATAATTTGATGTTTTAGGGTTAAATATGAGGACAGTATCATGGGACTATGTACTTTCTGATGTTGTCTTTGCAAACTGTTCTCTGAGAATCATTGTGTTTAGACGGACAGCAGTTGTTTTTAATGGAAGAACAGCCCAGAAATGTCGAATAGTTGAAAGGTAGATGGTGTTTCATTTCTGAGATGTAATAAATGCCATTCTGGAAAAGACTAAAAATGGTTCCTCTGCTTTGCCTCCCTCTGCTCCAGGACCGAATGGAGCTGAGTGTCAGTGTCCACACGAAGGCAGCTGGTATCTGGCCAATGACAACAAGCACTGCATTGTGGACACAGGTACCCGGTGCGGCCAATCCCAGTTCACCTGCCTCAATGGGCACTGTATCACTGAGGACTGGAAATGTGATAATGACGATGACTGTGGTGATGGCAGCGACGAGCTGGAGACTGTCTGTGGTAAGCTGCACTCAGTCTTTTCGTGAGGAGCTAAAACGTCATCGTGCAACTGTTTGGTACAAAATCCTTCTGCATATGGGTGGGTTTCCTGTGAGAGGCAGAAACTTTCACTCTGATAATACAGGCTGCATTTCTGTTTAGTTACCTCTGTGTGCATATGAGTAAAGTCATTAAAATCCTGGCATTAACATTTATAGTCTCTGTATGGACTGGAGATATTACCTAGACTCAAAGTCTATCTATAAAACGGAGTGGGCACCAGGGATCTTGTAAGAGAGCAGGCTGTGGGGCACAGCAACATGCCACTAAGGGCACCATCATTTCATTACATTGTTCCTGACTGTCCACAGTTAGTTTTGATGCCAATGGAGTAAGACACAGTGGACTTCCAAGGGGTTTTGAAGTTATGTACATTTCTCCAGCAGTGTGCTTTCGCACGCCTTTCTGTGTTGGAGATACACTTTGGACTATATAAAAAAATGAAGTGCCTTTCATTTCTCACTTAAAATGCTCTATTCATTGAAAATAGGTTGCATCCAGTGTTTTGCATCCAGTCTGCCTCGTAGGCATTTCTGTCCCAGAAGGTAGACAAATTGCACCTCTGGGATGATATGGCAAGATGGTTTCTTCCAGTGTCTTTTCTCCCTCCTCAGCCTTTCACACGTGCCGATCAACGGCCTTCACGTGTGGCAACGGGCGATGTGTTCCCTATCGCTACCGCTGCGATTACTATGACGACTGTGGCGACAACAGCGA
Source organism: Peromyscus leucopus (assembly GCF_004664715.2). Taxonomy (NCBI): domain Eukaryota; kingdom Metazoa; phylum Chordata; class Mammalia; order Rodentia; family Cricetidae; genus Peromyscus; species Peromyscus leucopus. Next base: position 46,206,720 of record NC_051066.1, on the reverse strand, counting down.
CGAGGCGGGGTGCCTGTTCAGGAACTGCAACAGCACCACGGAGTTCACTTGCAGCAATGGGAGGTGCATACCTCTCTCTTCTGTCTGCAACGGCATCAACAACTGCAATGATAACGACACCTCGGATGAGAAAAACTGCCGTAAGTGTGTCTTACTCGAGGAGGTGAAAATTTTCCACATTAGTTTCTGAAAAAAAAAAAAAAAGCTAAGTATTTGTTATACCTAACTAAATGATTTAAGAAATGCATCTACCTAATATTTGAATTGTTTGCTTAAATTGATGGATCTGTGTATACCTGCTAGACTCACCTCATGAACATGTTTCTCTGCCACCCCAGAGCCTACTTGGGACTCTGTTTCCACTGTTCACCTGAGCTGTGCCTTTCTGCTCACTTTGAACATGCCTTCCTGGGGTTTGAGCCCTTCCCTGCAGGGGTCTGGTAACATCGACATTGTTTATGATACAGTTGGTAGGTCTGTTCCAAATGTCTATCTGGTTGTCTTTTTAAAGCGCCCCGCACTTGCTCGTCTACACACACAAAGTGCCAGACTACAAATATTTGTGTTCCCCGAGCTTTCCTGTGTGACGGAGACAATGACTGTGGAGATATGAGCGATGAAAACCCCATTTTCTGCAGTGAGTATGATAAAAAACGGCCTCTCAGTGATTTCAGAGGAGCGACCGGACCTCATAGAAATGTAAACAGCTTTGATAGTAAAAACTGAGTTTGGAAGTAGGCAGTTGCTTTAAGATGTGAGAGGAAGGCTATGAGAAGTCTCATGCTTCAAGTCCGTTTCTCTGGAAACCTGTTATAGTGTCCAAGGACTTTTACCTGTAAAGCCCGTGGACAGAATTGTATAGTAAGTTATTTTCTGAACATTATGGTATGATCTCGAGTAACCTAATTTTATTAAAACTATTTCCTCTATGAACAGTGGAGTCTTTGTAAAGCTTAATAACTTTGAGAATATTAGTATCAATATTAGCATAAATTAGCACATTTTAAGGATTTACCAGTTCCTCTGATCCCACCCTGAGGAAACCACAGGCCAACACACAAATCTGCCAGAGCAGTAATCAAGTACAACAGTAGAAGCAGCTGCCCAAATAACCCAGAATTCAGCCTGCAGCATCCCATAGGGATGGGCAGGTTGGAGTTACCGCTTTCCCAATGAATGTTCACTGGCAAATCCATCAGCTATTATGGACCAGGCAGGGGGAACCTTGTATAGAAGAAGGAAAGGACTTCATTTGGGACGAATATTCATTCAATTATTTGTATTCACATATTAGAAGCTAACATGACCAATAGCTGTGTAAAGTTCAAAGGTAACAGCTTCTCTCTCATCCACCCTCATTTTTAAGTTACAATAAATAGGTAAGAATATTTCGAATTATGATTTAAGAGTTGTGGTGAGGGACAGAATTGGTAATAAGATTATTTTAATAGTTTTAATATAATTCACTTAATTAAAAAGTCCAGCTGGACACGGTGACACACAACCTTCAATCCCAGCACTTGGGAGGTAGAGCTAAAAGGATCTCTGAGTTCGAGGCTAGCCTGGTCTACATAATGAGTTCCAGGTCAAGCAGGGCTGCACAAAGAAACCCTTTCTTGAAAAAGCCAAAACCAAACAAGTAAATAATAAACTAAAAAGAAAAGACCCTTTCCCAAGCCCCAGCCTTCCTTTTCTGGCAGCGACTAACCAGTTTAAAGACACAGGCAGATGGTCAGCAGAAGGGAGCCTGCTTGTGTTCTAATCTCATGCTTATCTCTCCTCCAGACTTGCAGACATGCCGCAGCACGGAGTTCCAGTGCGCATCCTCTCAGCGCTGTATCCCGAGCTTTTGGTACTGTGACGGTGAAGCCGACTGTTCCGACAGCTCGGATGAACCTGACAGTTGTGGTAAGAGTCAGCAACCCGGCGAAAAAGTTGGATGTAGTTAGAGCAACTGGGGCCCCTCTCACCCTTCAAGTGCTGGAGCCGCTCGGCTAGGTGCTCACCCTCCCTGCTCCTACTCCCAGAAGGGATGCCAAAACCATGGAGTAGGTGTTCCTCCACGAGCGGCTGGTGCAGCGATTGTGATGTGCACCTCACCGGCAGCCTTACTCCACGTTATATTGCCGTACTATAAACCACTCTTGTGTTTTTCCACTGCATTTGTAAAGTCATTCGTAAAACCAGTTCAAAGATCAGCTCTGACACTTCATGTATTCCTGATGCTTATGTGAGTAAGCTTCTCACTGGCGTATACCCGGTTTGAACGTCCTTGATAGAGGCTACAAAGCAGACATCCCAGTCTTTCTGTTGAGCATCTCTCTCTCTCTCTCTTCAGTTCAGATAGTGAACTCCTGCACAGCTAACCAGTTCCAGTGTGATAATGGCAGGTGCATCTCAAACACGTGGGTCTGTGATGATGATAACGACTGCGGGGACATGAGTGATGAGGACCAAAGGCATCACTGTGGTAAGTGAAGGCAGGTTAATTCGCGCGGGCTTGGAGTGTCGACACCATCACTTCCATGCTTTGCAAATGATGCAAAATGACTTGGTGCTCATTCTCTCTCACATTTGCCTAATGGAAATTGTGACTACGTTTCTAGAGCAGGTGAAGGGAACTCAGCTGATCACCCTAGAAGCTACAGGCTTGGAAGCTGTGGTATTCATCAGTGGATTTCTCAGTACCATTGTTGTTTTTAAGCAACTGGTCATATTCTTTCCCCTCCAGCCTGCACCCCCCACATCCTTCCAGTTCCAACCCGCCCTTAACTGAGATACTATCTGCAATTGATACTCTAATGGAGTGTAAGTAGGCATATCAACACTCCATGGCAGGCTCCATGCCCAGGAGTAGTTGGCCAACACAACAAACTCAATGGAATTTTTTTTTGCTTTGTTGGGATTTTTCTTGTCTTGGTCTTCTGTCTCTTTTGGTTTTTTTTTTTTTTGACTTTTTAAAAATTTTGTTTCTTGTCTTTTTTTTTTTTCTGTTTGAGAGAAAGAGAAAGCAAAGTTGTGGGTACGGACATGGGCAGGATCTAAGAGTGGCTTGGGGAAGGGGAAAATATGATCAAAGTATATTGTATGAAAAAATTATTTTTTGGTTTATTTTTGTGATGGGGTTTCTCTGTGTAGCCTTGGCTGTCCTGGAACTCATTCTGTAGACCAGGCTAGCCTTGAACTCATAGTGATCCTCCTGCTCTTGCCTCTTATGTGCTGAGATTAAAGGCTTGTGCCACCACCGCCCAGCCAAAAATTTATAAAAACTCATTCAAATTTAAGAAAAGAGTGGATATTATACCTATATCATTGGTGCCACAATTTTTATTGCCAGCAAAACATCTAGTCGCTGCCTGAGGAGTTTCAGCACCATGGCTTTCCTTCTGAGAAGAACAAGGACAGAGTTTCCTGAAGCGTGGCAGTTGATAGTGAACTTGCAGCCACAGCTCTGCATTCCTTCTGTCACTGACTTACTGGAACTATTTTCTCTTTTCCTTTTATGTCTTGTTTGTGGTGGGATTGGATAAGGCACTGATGATTCTGAATCAGTATGTCACCTCCTTGTGCCATACTATCTGACAACTCTGACCTCCCCTAACCCTGCTCTTCATTGGGGAGGGCTTGCTATGTATTCGAGAGCTCCAGCTTCGGGAGGAGAAAGATCTGTCTCTGCATCCTTCTGGTTGTCTGACTTTGAGATGTCTAGTTAACCAGTTTCCTCACCATCCAATTGGTACTAACATATTAATCTCATTTTGTTCATGTATGATTACACAGTGGAATATGAAGCACGTTGTCAAAATATAAGATATTTGAAGATATTTTTGAAATGGGGTGATTTTCTGAAGTATTATGGGAAAATACGTTTTTGTGTAAATCTTGTTGAGAACTAAGTGAGGTTTTTCGTGTTGATGCTTCCGAAAATGCAGACTCACGTGACTTGTCTGTCCTCTTTATTCATGTTTCTCTTCACCCTTCAGTGTGTTAAAGATTAGAAGACAAGAGAATTTCTGAGCTTTGAGAGATTCTCGTCTGCTTTGATTTCAGAGCTTAGAAATTGCTCCACTTCCCAGTTCGCCTGTAGAAACGACAGACCTCCGCACAGGAGGTGCATTCCCCAGTCCTGGGTCTGTGATGGCGACGCAGACTGTGCTGACGCCCTCGATGAGCTGCAGAACTGCACCAGAAGAACCTGCTCTGGGGGAGAATTCACCTGTGCAAATGGACGGTGTATCATGCAATCATTCAGGTGACCTGTGATTCACACATTTCCCTATTAGGCAGAATGTTCATAGTGCGCATGACACTATCCGGGAAATGGTTGGAAATATTTGAAATCCAGGTTTTAAAAAAATGTTTTAATATGCAACATATCAACACACCATATTGATATAGTTATTTATGTGTTTTATGGATGATGTGGCCCAAGAAGACCCTAGGGTTCATGAAAGCCATAATATGGCCTTCCACCCACAGAGTGGTGGGAAAACGAATGGGTCAGGTTGACACGTGCCTTCTAGTTTTCCGCCTGTGGCTTGGTTATAAGAACTTTTTCTTTCTTTGCTTTCTGTTGTGAGAAAAATAAGAGCTCCAACAAGTGCATCTTGGCTCAGGGTCAAGGCAGCTATGACTGCAGAGCATCAGGTGGGAAGGCCAAAGCTTCTGAAAGTCTTTTTCCTTTTTAAGTTGGAAATACAGCTTTTCATGTAGGACACTTAAAACTCTTAACCCTGTGTATCTCAAACAGATTCAGCTCAGAGCTTGCTGGTTTGGGGAAATTCTATCATTTCCTGCGGTGTGGTTTCTTACCACTGTATCCCAATGGGTTTCTTCACATGAATTTTGTTTTTGTAGTGCACAGCCTCTTCCCACCCTATGTAGTAGTAAATCTTTGACTGTAGAGGGAAGCTCAGAAGGGATAAAGACTGATAGAAGCCTCAATCAAAATAAAACAACCTTGCAAGGAGTTTGCTGAAGGGAGAAAGTATGCAATGCTGTACAACTTTCCAAGATGAATGTAGATATTAAGCATTTGGTGGGCAATAGAGGCAGGCAGATCTCTGTGAGTTTGAGGCCAGCCTGGTTTACAGAGTGAGTTCCAGGACAGCCAGGGCTACACAGAGAAACTCTGTCTCAAAAAAACCAAGGGTAAAAAAAAAAAAAAAAAAAAAAAAAACCCACATGAAAAATAAAAGAAATAAAAACCAATTTGGATATCTTGAACTGAAAGAAGAGATATTGTACCCACTCTGTAGTTAAAAAGCACAGGGGTTATTGAGAGCACTAGGAACCATCAGGCTAGGGAAGAAGATCGAAAGGTCAGAGTTGCAGATGCCAGGGTGATTTGTGTTAGTGGCAGATGCTGAGGTATGTCTGGTATAAAGTGTGGCAAAGATTTACATAGTACGGCATCTTGAAGAGGAAAAATGGTTAAGGCACGTGCTATGAAGGTTGATAATTACCAGCAGGGTCTTAGCATACTGAGCAGTGAATGACAGTGAGTAGGGACAGACGGAAAGTGTATTTGTGGCCTGAAGTCCAGATAGCCATCACTGTACTGGGACAGTTTGGGTCCAGGTGCTTCTTTTGTAGTGAAGCAGCATTTCACAAGCTTTTTGTACACTGAATTGGCAGGGCTGTGATACGTAAATTGTTAATTGGGTTTTGACCATGCGTCATCTTCCTACCTGGCTAAGCATTAACTATCCAGCCATTTCTGGTCTAGTAAGTAGTCAGTACGATCGCTCTTAGATGGGACTATATTCTGAAAACCCGAGGCTTCGTTTTGATTGGACTCTGGGTTGTCTCTTGCCTCCCTTCCTGAGCTCTGCCTTCATCATCACTGTCACCTCCCTGCCTCCTTACTCTGGGGTTACTTCTCTTTCTTTCTTTCTTTCTTTCTTTCTTTCTTTCTTTCTTTCTTTCTTTCTTTCTGACTTTCGTTGCATTTCCTTATTTCTCTCCTTCTGAATTGCTTTTGCCAGTGCTATAACAGATTAAGAAAGAAACAAAGCAAACCAAGATAAAGTTCCCTGGAAACCCAAGATATAGGCCCCCAGTTCTGTCTATCTGAGTGACTTCAGAAGTGAATGTACATCCTCTTGCTGGGCAGAGTGTGTCCCTGCATTTGGCACTGTGGGGCAGGCATAGTTTTCTTCTCGGCACACTGCAGTGGTGTTTGGTGAGACTGAGTTACGACAGGAATACTTGTTGGAATAATGGTATGCAATTATGTCTAAAAGTCTGGCGATTTGCTTCTATTCCACATCCCTCCTGAGTCAGAAGTAAACTAGATAAAGGAAAACATTGTTGTCTCAGATCATTTGGGAATTATTTTTGAATTTCTGGAATGTGAAGTGGGATAAGCCAGTTTGCTTTGACCAAGGCTTTCTTCACAGACCTATGCATACATTTTCAGTCTAATTGTATTGGCAGTACTCCAGGCTTGTGGAAGGCAGTTCTAGTTAGCGGACATGGTCAGTACTCAGCAGCAAAATTGAGTAGGTTCATCTTTGGTGCCTTAGTATCTCGTGAGACTCTGCCCCTAGCTCCTTGCCCTCTTTCTATTGTTTAATGAATTATCAAATATTAGCATTGTCCTTATTTATCCTAAATTCTTTTATATACATGACCAGCTGTCACCATGACCCCATTCAGTAAGCATGGCTTTTTATGGGATCTTAGAATAATCTAGAAAATATAGACTGGTGTGGCTCATGCTATCTCAGGAAACTGAATTATCCTTAGGAACATGGAAATGTTAGGTATCAGAATTAGGACTACAACATACACTCTTCCTTTTCATATATTTCTTGCTAACTAATCTGCTGGCTTTCATCTCCTTCCCATTACCATAACTAACTCACATATCCTGACAGGTGACAGTAGAATTATACAAAGGGTTCTGCCAATGCAAACATTACCCCAGTGGGAAGATAGATGTTCTTTAAAGACACATCATCCAACTACAATTTTATAGGACACAGAATTCATGCTAAGGACTTCTGTACAACATGTCTATCTGGGATATTCCCAGTGTCCATAAACTATCCCATGAGTTACTAATGTATGAATCATGTTGATTTGCCCTATTTGTTATGAAGTCATCGGCACCAGGGGAAGTGGTGTAGGGAGCTGGAGATTGGTGGGGTAGATGACTCTTTTGTAGGGAGAGGGCGAAGGCACTGTGATCTTGTTAAAATGGTCAACGTGGTCCTGCATCCCACAACACAGGTGCGATCGGCGGAATGACTGTGGCGACTACAGTGACGAGCGGGGCTGTTCATACCCACCCTGCAGTGCAGACCAGTTCACCTGTCAGAATGGGCGCTGCATCTCTAGGATGTTTGTCTGTGATGAAGACAACGACTGTGGAGATGGGTCGGATGAGCAGGAGCACCTATGCCACACCCCAGAACCCACCTGCCCCCCTCATCAGTTCCACTGTGACAACGGACACTGCATTGAGATGGGGAAAGTGTGTAACCATATGGATGACTGCTCGGACAACAGCGATGAAAAAGGCTGTGGTGAGCACAGGGCGGAGAGGGGACTGTGTAGATCCTCGCTCCTTTACGGTCTCTCAGGACTTTCCAATCCGTCTTCTACATAGAACATTTACCAAAAAAGTTACCATGGCTTCCATACTAATAGGCAAAGGTTTTTCGGTATACCGATATCCAGGGCGTGCTTTAAGAAGGTTGCACACTAAGGAAGGCATCCAGACTCATAGGCAGCAGGATTCCTAGTGATCCAGTATACATTCTTCCTTTTACAAACAATAACCCAGCATATGGCTAGCAACTGAATTACTTAGGGTCATGTGGCAAACCAGCAGTAGAAGCAGACTTGACTGGATCATGGGTTCAGCACCCTGTCATTCATTAGTAAGTATGTCTTCTTCTGGTGTAGAACAGGTAGGCTTGGCCACCTGTATACCTGTCTTTGAGCTCATCCCACCCCATAAGGCAAAGGTGTACACCACACTGGTAGCTTGTGACTCAGCAGGGGGTGAGCAGCACACCACTGAAGTGGAAGATGTTACAAGTGAGCACGCTGGGCCCCCTCGTCTTCAGTTTCTTCTCTTGCCATTTTTTTTTTAAAGTTTTTTTTTAAATATTTTTTTTAAGGTTTATTTATTTATTATGCATACAGAAGAGGGTGCCAGATCTCATTACAGATGGTTATGAGCCACCATGTGGGTGCTGGGAATTGAACTCAGGACCTCTGGAAGAACAGTCGGTGCTCTTAACCTCTGAACCATCTCTCCAGCCCCTCTCTTGCCATTTTTTAAAGCTTACTGAGAACTGGGTACAGTGGCTTGTGACTAATGTCCCGGCTACTTGCCAGACTGATACAAGATGATAACTTTAGCTTAGGAGCCCAAGACTCTGTCAGCTTAAAAGCACTAGTTGTATTAATTGTCAAAATCTGTAGTGAAGGGCTAAGCTGGGTAGAGTGTGCTGAATAGCCTATAATTTTGTTTAGATGACAGAAGAGACTGGAAAAGTCTATGTTATTAATGTATATCATACTGCATTAACATGTATGTACATAATTTGAATATTTAGAAATTCCAATTGTGCTGTAAACTTTGAAAAGAAAGTTTCCTGTGTTGCACAGAAATTAACAGCTTTATTAGACTTGAAATATTCTTAGTTTTCCCTCAGCTTTAAATATGTTTATACAGTTTTAAATGTGATGTGTTATTTACAAAGTGAGTTTGATTATAGAAACTTAATCAGACATTCTGTAAATGATGGGAGAAAAAAGATTAAGCTAAGGAGGAAGTTGATAAATTACTGACTTTTGAATAACTCATGTGGTCTCTTTGAAAATCCCAGCACCCTCACTTCTTTTGTTATGATTTGCTAAGAATTGGCACTATCTAGTAGGAATACTGATTTTGAGTGTAACTCTGGGCCCAAGGCTGATAGTTTAGTTTCTCTAGTAAGTGTCTTTTGTCTGCAGGCATTAATGAGTGCCTGGATTCTTCAATCAGTCGCTGTGACCACAACTGTACCGACACCATAACTAGTTTCTACTGCTCCTGTCTCCCTGGGTACAAGCTCATGTCTGACAAACGCACTTGTGTGGATATCGATGAATGCAAGGAGTCACCCCAGCTCTGTAGCCAGAAGTGTGAGAATGTAATAGGTTCCTACATTTGTAAGTGCGCTCCTGGCTACATCCGCGAGCCAGATGGGAAGACCTGTCGCCAGAATAGCAACATCGAGCCCTATCTCATCTTTAGCAACCGTTACTATCTGAGAAACTTAACTACAGATGGCACATCTTACTCTCTGATTTTGCAAGGACTGGGCAACGTTGTGGCCCTGGACTTTGACAGAGTAGAAAAGAGGTTGTACTGGATTGATACAGAGAAGCAAATCATTGAGCGGATGTTTTTGAATAAGACAAACCGGGAGACGATCATAAGCCACAGATTACGGCGTGCTGAAAGTCTGGCTGTGGATTGGGTCAGCAGGTAAGAAAAGAACCTCTGGTACGGGTTCCTGCCTTCTTTTGAGGACGAGGTTTCTTTGTTCACCACTCTATATGCCAGGCTAGCTGTCCACATAGGGACACTGGGATTGTAGAAGTGTCCTGCTGTGTATGTCTACACTATATGTGGCTTCTGAGGATTCAGATCCTACTTATCCAACAAGCCACCTCTCTAAACAACTCTTAAATGTTGTAAAAACGTTAAAAATTCTAATGTTTTTCAGGCCTATAGGTCCTTTTCAACTGGAGTATGTGGAAACATTTAATAGCCTTTTCTGCTTCCCTGAGCCCTCTTTTGTTTGGGAAAAGTGCCTGTAACAGCTGTATGTGTGAATCTCAAGGCGCTTGGATAGGAGAATGGGCTGTATGTGTAAAAATAAAGTAGGTGTAATGGTAAATCCTGTCTTTCCATTGCAGAAAACTGTATTGGTTGGATGCCATCCTGGATTGCCTGTTTGTCTCCGACCTTGAAGGTCGACACCGCAAAATGCTAGCCCAGCACTGTGTGGATGCCAACAATACCTTCTGCTTTGAAAATCCCAGGGGAATTGTCCTTCATCCTCAGAATGGGTATCGCCTGTCTGTCATCTTGTACCTCTTCTCTATGTATTCATTCACCTGTTTATGTAGTTAGTTAACGACCAGTATCTTCTCTGGGATCTGTCTTCTGTTTTTCCTGCTTGGTGAATGGGTCAGTGCAATGAGTGGTGTGGCTCACTCAAATGATATTCATCAGCTGGACTCCTGTCTTTGTAATGACAGAATTTTTTGAGTTCATATTTTGAGTTGCATGCTTGAAAAATTGTGATAGATGTTTCTTTAGTGGACTCCCTATATCAAAGCCATGGAAATCCACAATTGTCCATTTTTGAGGACCACCATCCTTATTGTTGTGGATACTTTCTGCCAGTTCTCTTTCCTTTCAGAGAGACTCTGGGATGGGAACTTCATTTCTCTAAATAGACTACAACTGTGTCTTTTGGCTTCAGGGCCTGAGCCTTCTGTGTTTGCTTCCACAGGCATGTCTACTGGGCAGATTGGGGTTCTCGAGCATACATTGCAAGAGCTGGCATGGATGGAGCTAATAAGTCTGTGATTATCTCTACCAAGATAGAATGGCCCAATGCCATCACCATTGACTACACCAACGATCTCTTGTATTGGGCAGATGCTCACCTGGGTTACATTGAGTATGTACCTTGAAAAATAATCAAACTGAGTAACTAATTATGTGCTCTCTTCTTTCTCATAAGGCATGATCTCATGTATACCAGATTGGCCTCAAGGTTTCTGTGTAGCTAGGGATGACTTTGAACTTCTGCTAATTGAGCTATATCCTCAGTCTGAGCTCACACTACCTCCAGGCAAATGCATGGAGCTCTATAGAAATGAGCAGAAAGAGAATGATTAGCATTTATGGCTATTGCCTGTCTAGAAAGTGAGGATAGGATGACAAGAGGCTAGTGAGCTGACTCAGCAATTCAGAGAGTGTTCTCATATGGGACTGGGTTCACTTCTTCCTAGTGCCCATGTGGAATGGCTCACAATCCCCTGTAACTCCATCTCTAGGGGATCTGATGCCTCTGCCTCTGAAGGTATCTGCATATGCCTAAACTTCACACACACACACACACACACACACACACACACACACACACACACACACCCTCCTAGGTAACAATAAGAGAATGATGCTCATCTTAGGAAATCAGGTAGGACCAGCACAAAAGATTATCAACCCATAATACCCACATCACAGCTATGAACTGGTGACTTTGTCAATAATTGTGGTTATTCCAGTTTTTGAGTCTCGCTTTTAAGTGTTTGTCATTTAAGTTTAGTTGTTGCTTTCATCAGAGATTCAGAGGGATACAATTTTTTTAACATATAATTTTTTATTAAAAAATTTTCTTCCCTTTTACATACCAACCCATGTTCCCCTTCTTCCTTTTTTCTTGCTCCCCCCACATAACCCCGTTCCACCCCCACCCCCTCCTCATAGAGAGTAAGGCCTCCCTTGGGTAGTCAACACAGGCTGTTATATCATGTTGGGGACAGACCTGGCCCCTCCCTCTTGCATCAAGGCTGAGCAAGGCATCACACCATAGGGAATGGGGTATAAAAAGCCAGTTTGTGTACCTGGGGTAAGTCCTGGTCCCATTGCCAGGGGACCCAGAAACACATAAAGCCACACAATTTTCACCCCCATTTGGAGGGCCTAGTTTGGTTCCATGTAGGCTCCCCAGCTGTCAGTCCAGAGTCCATGAGCTCCCATTAGCTTGGGTCAGCAATTTCTGTGTTTTTTCCCCATCATGATTCTGAATCCCCTTGCTCTTATTTATAATCCTTCCTCCCTCTCTTCAACTGAACTCCTGGATCTTGGCCAATTACTTGGCTGTTCAGAGGGATAGAATTTCCTTAATTGATGGGTTCACTCACTGATCCTGAAGGGCATTCAGAAGAGAAGGGTCACTTACTTACACTCTGTTCTTCTTGCCACCAGGTTCTCTGATTTGGAGGGCCACCATCGACAAACAGTGTATGATGGAACCCTGCCTCATCCCTTTGCTATCACCCTTTTTGAAGACACTGTTTATTGGACAGATTGGAATACAAGGACGGTTGAAAAGGGAAACAAATATGATGGGTCAGATAGAGCAGTGCTGGTGAACACAACACACAGACCCTTTGACATCCACGTTTACCATCCATACAGGCAGCCGATTGGTGAGTAGTGGATGGTGGACTTGGGTGCAGTTGCTTTCCTACAAACATGATTTGTAGGAAGCTCATTGATACTTTTTTTTGTTTGTTTGTTTGTTTTTGTTTTTTGAGACAGGGTTTCTCTGTAGCTTTGGAGCCTGTCCTGGAACTCACTCTGTAGTGATCTGCCTGTCTCTGCCTCCCAAGTGCTGGGAGTAAAGACGTGTGTGCACCACCATCCAGTTCATTGATACTTGTTAATGTTTTCTTTGAAACACATTTTGAGAATTAAGAGAAGTTCATTCCCTACTTATAAACCAAATTTATAGTTTGCAGTGTTGGGATAGAACCTAGGGTCTTGTGCATCCTAGATAAGCACTCTACCATTGTACTATAGGTCAAGCTCTTAGCTTTTTAGACTAGGTATGTAGCTCATGCTGGCCTTGAACTGACGGTTCATTTGACCATGCATCCTAAGTGAACTATAGGCATTCCTACAGTCAGTATTTTGGTGTGAGGACTGTTGCATTTTAAGGTGAGTTAAATAATTAACCAATTTCATCTCTAAATATTTTGAAAAATGAGGAATTCAGTATGCAATTTAACAGCTATCTCTTAATAACGAAAGCAATTTAAAAGGAAATTGTAGTCATTATGAAGTAGTGTCTGCATATGACAGCATGTTTTATATCACACAAAATAATGGTGGCTGGAAGGAATGGAATTCCTTTGTGAAATTTTATTCTACTTCATACAGTTAAAATTAATTAATACTTTAGAAATAATCCAGAAAAGATTTGGAGTATACTTTCAAGGGGACAGATTGGCCTTTCTGGGTTTGCTTTGCTGTGATGTCTTGCTAAAAAATCTGACAAATTTAGAATGGAAAATGAGAATCGTCAGTATTCAGTATTTCTTTCTGAATGCTAATATTCTTCAGATGGTCTTACTGGAAGTTAAGTTAATCTTTGTTTACAAGCGATGACCAAGAAAGTTAAGACACTGCAAAGGCTATCCATGAGTGTTTCTGGTGTCCAAACTTCTGTTGTCCAAGTTGTTAGGATGAAGGAGGAATTGACAGTGTCTGCTGAGTGAGATTTCAACTCAGGGTTGAAACAGGGTTGCACATGAAGGCAAGCTATGCTCTTTACTTGTTACTCGTTTTCCCAGGGCTTGGAGAAACATCAGAACTGCTATCGGTCTTAGTTAAACATTGGGAAAACGATAAAACTAATAGCTTTCTTTGAGTTACGAAGTAATCAGTTCCATGTGCAGCGAATTGGTATGTGACACTCAAAGCAAATGACCGTGAGTGCATACTTTCTCCCCCTCCCCTCTCACAGTGAACAATCCTTGTGGTACCAACAACGGTGGCTGTTCTCATCTGTGCCTCATCAAAGCAGGAGGGAAAGGCTTCACCTGCGAGTGTCCCGATGACTTCCAGACTGTTCAGCTGAGAGACCGAACACTTTGTATGCCCATGTGCTCCAGCACACAGTTCCTGTGTGGTAACAATGAAAAGTGAGGCGCCCATCTCCCCTTGCTTGCCTCCCCTTGGGCAAGCATTGACCTTTGAGGTTATAGAGAGTTGGGTAGGGAGTTTTCTTTTCCGATTTTTTTTTGAAATGAATTTCTGTTGTGTAGCTCATATTGGCTTAGATAGAGCTCATTATGTAGTTCAGGCTGGCCTGAGACTCAAAACAATCCTCCTGTTTCAGCCTTCTGAGTATTGAGTATAGGTTTCCATCAACTGAGATTTCGGTTCTTTGGTTTGGTTCATTGGTGGCATCTTATCTAGACAGAAAGTCTATTAATTACTAATCACAGAGATAATGCCTATAATAAACAATGGCCTGTTTATTATAGGCATTATTATATTATTATAGTTTACTTCTGATTTCTAATAAACTGTCCTAAGGATTGGGGCTGGAGTGTATTTAAATGCACACTGCTACATTGCCAGGGGTTCCATCTGTGTTAGCCACTGGGGGGATTCAATCTAGAGTTAGGTGTTAATGCTTTTGGGTCCATCTCTTTCCTACAAATTGAATTTTTCTTTATAGCTGAACAAACCCCGTTGTGCTGTATGTCATACTTAGTTCTGAAGAACTGGTTCCATTTCCTTGACATTGTAAATAGAGTAACAATGATGCATGTACAAGCATCTCTACGGCAGGATATGCAACCCTTTGGGTATAAGAGTGGTCTAGCTGAATTCTATTTTAATTTCAGAAACTACCATCCTGGCCATATTAAATCACAGCCCCACCAGCAGTAAATTAGGGCTCTGTAGTCTTCTCAGGTATTAAGTCCCTCCAGTTCCCCCCTGGTCCTGCGGTAACTCAGCTGCTCATAAAATAATCACTCAGAGGCTTAATATTATTTACAAACTGTATGGCCTATGGCAGGCTTCTAGCTAGCTAGCACTTTCTATTAATCTATGTTTTGCCACGTGTTCCATGGCATTGCGGCCTGCTGGCATGTTGTTCCTTGGGCAGCAGGCTGGCATCTCTGCCTTTCTCTTTGCTGTCTCTCTCCTTGGATTTCCTGCCTGCCTCTAAGCTGCCTTGCCATAGGCCAATGCAGTTTATTTATTAACCGATGGGAACAACATATGCTCACAGCATACAGAAAGACATCCTCCAGCAGGGCTCTTTCTCTTTCTCCAGTACTTACCAGTATTTGTGGTCTGGTTTCTTGATGATAGCCACTCTGACTGGGGTTGGGTAGTTTTAGTTGGCATTTCCCCCATGCTAATCCCAGGGATGTTGCTTATTAGCTATGTTTTATTTTTTTTTCTTTTGAGAACTGCCTGTTCATTTCTTTAGTCTTTTTGTTGATTGCCATTTTTGCTTTGTGGGTGTTGCAGTTCCTTGCAATTTCTGGGTATTAGCCCCAAATCTGAATTAGAGCTGATAAAGAGTTTTTCCCATTCTGTGGACTGTCTAAAGAGAAATTATCTCCATTTTTTTTCCTATTTGTTAAAGCTCAATTTGTGGTCCATGATGTGATCAATTTTGGAGCAGCGTCCATGTGACTTTAGCATATATCTGTCACAACGTAAGCACTCAATAATCTTCAGAGCCTTCAAGCTTTCCAAAAAAACCACTCAAATGTCTTCTTTCATTTAGGTAGACAATCTCAGTCACTTACTTCTAAAAGCACAGCTCAAAACTCCATCCTTTTCCCTCCCCCATTTCTTGGGCCTCAGGGTCGAATTCATTTCTCCAGGTGGATATCGCTCATGCCTATGGCCCTCGCTGCGTTTCTACAGGACTTGCTTTCTCTCTGCAGGTGCATCCCCATATGGTGGAAATGTGATGGACAGAAGGACTGCTTGGACGGCTCCGATGAGCCAGATCTGTGCCCACACCGCTTCTGCCGTCTGGGACAGTTCCAGTGCCGGGACGGTAACTGCACAAGCCCCCAGGCCCTGTGCAACGCTCGCCAGGACTGCGCCGACGGCTCCGATGAAGACCACACTCTCTGTGGTACGCTGCGGGCTTCTTTTCGGCCCTCTTTGCCCATTTCTGTAGTTGATTTTGGAAAATCAGCCCAAAATCTGGTTCAAAAAATTTGGAGAAAAGTCAGGACCCATCCAGTATCTGTTTTAATAGAGGTTTTATTTTGAACTTCTAGGGTCAAGAGTAGGTTGTCTGGATGGGTGGTTTTCCAGTATGTGCTAGCATAGAATTCTCTTTGAGCTGACATTGAGAAAGAAATAAGGGATACCTATTCATTTTAAATGAGGGCTATATTTTATTTTTTATTAAAAAGGCACCTCAACACATCAAGAATAGCAATATGCTGGGTGGTGGTGGTGGTGGTGGTGGTGGTGGTGGTGGTGGTGGTGGCACACACCTTTAATCCCAGCAGAGGCAGGAGGATCTCTGTGAGTTTGAGGCCAGCCTGGTCTACCGGGTGAGTTCAAGTTCAGCCAGGGCTACATAGAGAAACCCTATCTTAAAAAACAGTAACAACAAATATAATAATAATAAAGATAAATAAATAAATAAAAACCATAAACTTGGAAGACCATTAAATGATAAAACAGAGTTGGGAGAATGTGTTTAGCACCTGGCTGGCCACCTATTCTATGTGAGGAAAAAAAGATGTGTAAGAAGAGCTCAGAATCTAACAAGAGTCTATTAGTTATTCTAATGAGAATAGCTGTCCGTATAGTGGTCCTTCTTAGCAATAAATACACTAGAATGTAAACGCAGTGAAAGGAAGTTAAGAGAATTCTCTAGATTCCACCCAGTGTGCATTGGGTGTGCCCTTTCTCAACTGCTTCTCAGCTGGTAACTAAATGCCTTGTTTGCAGAGCACCATCGGTGTGAAATCAATGAGTGGCAGTGTGCCAACAAGCGTTGCATCCCAGAGGCTTGGCAGTGTGACTCAGTGAACGACTGCCAGGATAACTCAGATGAAGACAGCTCGCACTGTGCCAGCAGGACCTGCAAACCCGGCCAGTTCAGGTGTAACAATGGCCGCTGTATCCCGCAGAGCTGGAAGTGTGATGTGGACAATGATTGCGGAGACTATTCAGATGAGCCTATCCAGGAATGCAGTGAGTTCCCCGGGGTGGGCCATGCAAAGCCAGAGCTAGGTGGCAAGCGGGTGGCCCCTCCGCCTCAGCCCACGGGTACCCTTTCTTGTCTTCCCTTGCAAATTCCATCACGGCTAGATGAAGCATAGTTGAGTGGCCTTTATCTGTAACCAGACCCCAGTCACACCTCCCTAGCATGGCACTAAGTGTCACGTGGAACATGATAATATGGAGCCCTTTCTCATTTGAGGAACACTGAGATCAGGAACCCGAGGCTTACTCATTTTATAGGTAAATAAAGTCGAATTACCACAGAACCAGCATTTCAATTCAGGGATTTCACTTCAAACCAGGTCCATGCCCTGTCTTAGTTACGGTTTTATTGCTGTGAAGAGACACCATGACCACAGCAATTCTTACAAAGGAAAACATTTAATTGGGGCGTTAGTTTAGAGTTTTAGTTCATTATCATCACCGAGGAAAACCTGGCAGCACACAGGCAGACATGGTGCAGGAAAAGTAGCTTAGAGTTCTATGTCTGGATCTGTAAGCAGCAGGAAGAGAGATTGATAATGGGCCTGGCTTGACTTCTGAACCGTCAAAGCTCACCCTCATGACATACTTGTCCCAACAAGACCACACCTCCCAATTAATTGCGCCTCTTTTTATGGTCCTATGGATGCCCTTTTCATTCACACCACCACATCCCCCTTCCACTCCAAACTGCATCACAACACTAATGAATGGTACTGAGACAGCAGGAGAAGTCAGGGCTCCGTTGTTCCTCTCGTGTTGAACAGATAACACCTAACCGAGATGCCGGTTGCCAGAGTCTGCTTTGTGGTCACGTGGTAACTGCTGACAGACCCTGTCCTCTGCGGAACTGCAGCGAGGAGCCTTCTGGTGCTGTTTCCAGCAGGCCTGGTCCTCCGTTCCTCATTCCTTGCTTTCTTCCTTTTCAAGTGAGCGCTGCTTATAACTGTGACAACCACACGGAGTTCAGCTGCAAAACTAACTACCGCTGCATCCCGAAGTGGGCCGTGTGCAATGGCGCCGACGACTGCCGGGACAACAGTGATGAGCAAGGCTGTGGTAGGAGGGGCTTCGGGGTGGGGGAGGGGCTTCAGGGGTGGGGGAGGGACCGCAGACTGCCAGTGTCAAGTGCTGCTCCCTCTCATACAGACAGATTTCCCATGTTTAGAGTTATTCAGAAGAAATGAATTCATGTCCTCTTAGATGACATCTGGTCCCAAAGCATGCAATAAGTTAAAGAAGGTATCATTAAGATGTTAGGAACACGTTTAATTTTCCCAGATGTAGAATTGGTATTCATACATGACAGGTTTAAATAGCTTGTCTGATCTCACAGATGGCAGAAGGTACAATATGCCTCCAAAGAGAGGTTTCCAAATCTGGATGTATTATTTCATGACCATCATGTTCTGAGTGTCTTTGTGATTTTTATAATCATCTATTGGGCAGCTGTAGTCACTCTGGCAGCATGGAAAGAATTTGTGGACAAAAGACCAAGTAAAGGAATAGAAATTGTCAAAATTATGTACATACTCTCTCACCAAAGTGTCGGAGTGTACATTGTTTGGAAGAGAAAAAATGATAATGTGTTATTTTAATACCACTGGATCTAAACCCACTGAAGGCAATGTAATAGAGTGTTCCATTGACTCCATTTAAGGCCCTGACAATGTTTTAGCTTCTCGTTGCCAATTATAAACTTGATACCATAAGGGCCAGTCACAGTGCCCCATGTCTCTCTCCTACACAGAGATACCCTGGCTCAACTACCCCCACTCCCCATCAAAGGTAATGAATTTATTGTCCAGATAGGGAACAGGTTAGGGTTAGCTCCCAGAGGCCATCCCCCTATGTCTGGGAGCTTCAAGAATATGGAAACAGACTGTATCATAAGGAAGCCGTGGCCTTGGCGTATGACATCTTGAAAATGATGGTGCTTTACAGAGGCGGTGCCATGCAATCCTGGGGATTTCCGATGTAGAAACCACCACTGCATCCCTCTCCGCTGGAAGTGTGATGCCTATGACGACTGTGGAGATAACTCAGATGAGGAAAACTGTGGTGAGTGCTCAGGATTTTGTGACCCTATGAACCACCAGGGCTGACTTGTCCGTTTGTAATAATCACTACTTTTCATCCTCAGAGGGTGG
Organism: Peromyscus leucopus; assembly: GCF_004664715.2. Classification (NCBI taxonomy): domain Eukaryota; kingdom Metazoa; phylum Chordata; class Mammalia; order Rodentia; family Cricetidae; genus Peromyscus; species Peromyscus leucopus. The sequence continues at coordinate 46,187,778 of NC_051066.1, read as the reverse complement.
ATGTCAAGTTCTTTGGGCTATGGAAGTACATATCTTCCTTCTGAAATGCTTTGGGAGAAGGTATTTGTGAAGGGGTTAGTTTTGATCAAGTCTACTTTTGGTCTGTGGCACTTATTTTTTCAACACAAATGAGATGATTTCTGACAAAAGATAAATAAGAAAACCAAAAGAGGTAAAGTAAGAAAAGGTGCTTGCCCTAAGGACCTGCATTGAAAGTCTTTTCCCCAATGTGGTCCTATTATCAGGGGAAGGAGTATTTCTCCTATTTTGCATGGTCATTCCTGGAATAGGTAATTCTTTTTGTATAAGATATAATAACTGCTAGAAACAGGACACAGGGAAGGAAGCCACAGGTCTAGATCACACTACACCCACTATTCAGTTTTGAATGATAAGGTGTGTTTGGAAAATAAGCCCTACCTGAGTACTTATCACTGGCTCATGATATATTTTCAGTTTCAAGTTTCTTTTTTTAATTATATACTTTTCAGCTTTAGTTACCTTTTAGAATAAGTCTTCAGCTTGACCAGAGGCAATTGAGAGAATTAGGGTATTGATTATATCTGCCAAGTATCAACTGGCTAATACTTGTTGCACTTGTTACACAAAACAGTAGACAGGTGGTACTTCCCAGTCACGTGGGAGTCTGAAGGAAGGTCACAAGCCCACTATGCTTGGGTCAAAGTGTTAATGGACCCTATAGGTATATATAAAAATATGTGCATGAGTTAGAGAATATAGTTCAGTGGTAAAACACTTGGCTTCGTGGATGATGCCCTAGGTTAAATCCCCACTATTACGTGAACAAGAAGGTAATAAAGAAAGTTCATATTGAATACTGTAATTGGTTAGCTGGAGTTTTGCCATTAAAGTACATTTAGATGAAAGCCTTAAAGGCAGTTCTTTTTGGACTTGGATTTGAGGCAGAGGATTGTTTATTTGTGTTTTAAAATATTTTAAAATAAAATAAACATAGTGAGACAGGGTCTCACTATGTTGCTCTGGCTGTCCTGGAACTCAGTATGTCGATCAGATTGGCCTCTTGCCTCCCAAGTGCTGAGATTAAATGCTACCATGCCCATCGAGGCAGAAGATTCTGTCTTAGAATGGGACTGGATCACAGGACAGAATTGTGTACCCATGGATCTAGGCCAGCTCCCACGCCTATCTCCTCGGTGAGATTCCCAGTGCACACTGATGGCCAGGTGGCTTTCCTTTTCAGTCCCACGGGAGTGCACAGAGAGTGAGTTTCGATGTGCCGATCAGCAATGCATCCCCTCTCGATGGGTCTGTGACCAAGAAAATGACTGTGGAGACAACTCGGATGAACGGGATTGTGGTAACTATCGGGCATACAGAATCTTCCACTGTGACAGTTTAGGGACCAGTGTTGATATGGTTCTTTAGTGCATAATGACAGAGGTAATTTATGTGGTATCCTCTGCATTTTCTGTACTTTATGTTTAAAATACAGTATTCTGGTCTTAATGATAGGAAAAATAAGAAAATAAGAAGGATTTTTTTTTATTTATTTTATTTTTTTTATTATCAAGATAGGGTTTCTCTGTGTAATAGTCCTGGCTATCCTGGAACTCACTCTGTAGACTCACTCTGTAGACTCAGAACTCCTCCTGCCTCTGCCTCCCAAGTGCTGGGATTAAAGGTGTACACACCACTGCTGGGCAAGAAAGGGCATCTCTGAGTCTCGTTTTAATTTAGATAAAACCTAGAAGCAGACCTTCATTCTCATTGTGCTTCCAAAGAAACAGGTTAGTTTTCCATAGGTGACCGTGGTGTAGAGGACAGAGCACTGGGACAGAATATCTAAATACTGATTAAACACTGGGTTTGGGGAAATTTTATAATCTTAAACTAGGGAATTAGCTAACAGGGTGATGGTGCTCATATCCACATGCTGAATGGAGAAGCTGAGTTTTGAGTTGATCAGTTTCACAGATGATCCGTGTGAGTGTGCTGTGAGTAAGGCACGGGGTGTGGGTAGGGGGCGATGGTGGCCTTCTCGCACTCATGCATCTAATACCGTGAGATCTCGTGGGAATGATGATCTTTTCTCTTCAGACATGAAGACCTGCCGTCCTGATCATTTCCAGTGTACGAGTGGACATTGTGTGCCCAATTCCTTGACATGTGATGGGAGAGCAGATTGTCTGGATGCTTCTGATGAATCCAGTTGTCGTAAGTGCCTGCTTATTCAAGGTTCTGTACGTCCGAGTGCATGGGAATTAGACACAATCCACTCCTGAGTTTAAAAGCGTCCATATGTTCTATTCAGCCTTCTGATAGTTTTCAGTTTGCCTGAGTCATGGTTTTCCCAGTGGACTTAGGATCCCCAGTTGTTTGCAGTGGCCATTCAAATGCGAATTATTAGCAATATTTTAAATAGAACGTGCTAATAAACTGTATTGTTAGATATCATACAAAACACTGGTTGGACAAAAACATTTCAGATGAAGAAAGCTGTAGCTATGTGCAGCATTAAAGTGTTCTGATGTATGCTTGGTGATGTATAAAAATCATTAAAAATTGTATAACAAGCCGGGCGGTGGTGGCACTCGCCTTTAATCCCAGCACTCGGGAGGCAGAGCCAGGCAGATCTCTGTGAGTTCGAGGCCAGCCTGGTCTCCAAAGCGAGTTCCAGGAAAGGTGCAAAGCTACACAGAGAAACCCTGTCTCGGAAAAACCAAAATGAATAAATAAATAAATAAATAAATAAATAAATAAATAAAAAAATTGTATAACAAATAAAATCCCTCACATTTTAGTGAATACATATTTAACTGTTGATAGCTATTTACAATGGACTGTTGCTTTTGATGCAGTTGCTACCACCTAAAGCTCAGAGACCTTAAAAAAGGGGGGGGGGAGACAGTTCTGATGCAGGTGCAAGTGTCTATGGAATGATTTGTGTCACTGACAAGTGTCCTTAACCCCCCCCAACCCCACTTTTTGTTTGTTTGGTTTTTGTTTGCTTTTTTTTTTTTTTTTTCTTTTGAGACAGCATTTCTCTGTGTAGCCCTGGCTGCCCTGGAACTCACTCTGTAGACCAGGCTGGCCTTGAAACTGGAAGAGATCCGCCTGCTTCTGCCCCCCAGTGCTGGGACCAAAGGCGTGCGCCTCCATGCCTAGACAAAACACGTCCTCTTTAATTTCAATAATAATCACAGCAACAGGGTAATGAATAATAGGGAGGCACAATAGCAAGAGTTGAGAGAGATCTAAAAGGATAGGTTCATCTCATAAATTATATGTATGTATGTTCCTTCTTACCAACAGCTACTCGCTTTCCCAACGGCACCTACTGCCCAGCTGCCATGTTCGAGTGCAAAAATCATGTGTGTATCCAGTCATTTTGGATATGTGATGGAGAAAACGACTGTGTCGATGGTTCCGATGAGGAGCTTCACCTGTGCTGTAAGCGGGAGTGGGCTGGGTTGACGAATGGATCTCAGTGTTCCTTAAATGTAGTGTGTGAGCTCGGAGGGCAGCTGTATCATTTTGAGCCCTGATGGATGCACAATTCATACTGTTGCTCTCGCTCGGTTCTTGCTTCAGTTCTCCATCTGGAGCTTGAGAAGGTTGGATCAACAACCAAGATTTTAAACATTGAGGCTGTAGCAAATATGGAAACCAGAAGTGCGCACATATGTAGGGGCACAGGTCTCTTGCTTCATCCTTGACATACCCTTCCCTTACAGAAAACCTCAAGACCCGGCTCACTTCCATTTACATAACAATTCAAGGCCATCTTACATGTACTTATTTGTTTGTTTTTAATGAGTGGACTCTACTGTTGGTTGACAGGCCAAAATCACACCACATATTCTGGCTTCATTTTATTGAGGCAAGACCTGGATGGATGGGACCTTTTTTCAGATTAAAAAAAATATGTGTCTAGGTATTTTGTCTACATGTGTGTCTGTGCAACACATTGAACAGAGCTACCCAAGGCCAGTAGAGGGCGTCAGAGCCCCTGGAATTGGACTTGCAGATGGCTCTAAGCTTCCATGTAGGTGCCGGGAAGGGAACTTTAGTGCTCTTAATCGCTGTGCCATCTTTCCAGCTCCCCATAACTTTTTAAAAGCCCCAGAGCTTTTTGAATGGTCCACCGGCTGAGAGCTATTGATTTAAGTAAAGTGAGTGCAATTGCTATTGTCTTGAGTCACTGGTGAAAAGCTAGTGGAAATCATTCTCACAGTGTCTTCCCCAGGCTGGAAATGGGAGGTATTGCTCAGGAAAATGTGAGAAATGCAAATTCGCGGGCTTGAGTAGGTTCAGGAGACCTAGCAATCGAGTCAGGAAGAAAGTTTTCAAGTGATTCACGAGTGAGGTGAAGTGAATTCAGAAGGGAGGGACCCAGACTCATCTCTGCCTGGAATCTTCTGATGGCTTGCGTGCCTATCGATCGCTCTTAGAAGTTACTTCTCAAGTCATACCACCTTTCATTCTCTTCCCAGAACCTCCCTACTCAGTTTCAGGGCAGAGCTCTGATTACCGGGAGGGTGGTAGAATATTCCCTTCCTTTCTGGAAACTGTTGCTTTTCACAACGGTCTTCCAGCACCGCCTGATAGTGCCTTAGCCGTTAGGAATTAGCTCTGCCTCTTATTTTGTTTTTCACTTTATGACTTGAAATTTCAGAGAAGCCCTTGGGAAGCTATCTCTCTTTGTCAGGCAAAATAGGCATAGCCAATAAAATCACACACGTGCCAGTCGTTTATAGCAAATGATTTAAGTAGTAGTTCCACTAACAGCACCTCGCTTCATGACCCACACACGTCCTTGTTCTGTGCCCTTGCCACAGAGTTCTTAATACAGGTTTCAAGCCCACCATGTTCTTTCCCGATTCATCTTTCCCTTGTGGGTTCTTTTCTGACCTGTTTCCTTGTGTTATATTTCATATAGATGTTTCCAAGGAGGGGGCTCCTTGTGTAATTGGTTCATCTGCATGTAAAGTCTGTTCCTGCTATAATGAGGTTCCATGAGAGTAAAGACTGTGTCTTCCTTGCTCCTCTTTATATCTAGGATATCTCTAACACCTGCAACAGTGCTGTGGTGTGTATGTGAGACTCAAGACATGTTTGTTGATTAATCAGATAAGCAAGGTGATGAATGAATGAATGAGTGAATGAATGAATGAAGTGGGCCTGGCATTGGGATAGCCTGGAGTACACTGTCACTTCTACTTTCAACTTGCAGTGTTGTTTTTTATTTGTCAGTCAATGTTCCGTGTGAATCGCCACATCGTTTCCGGTGTGATAACAGTCGCTGTATTTATGGGCACCAGCTTTGCAATGGTGTGGATGACTGCGGAGATGGAACCGACGAGAAAGAAGAACACTGTAAGTAAGATGGAAAAGAAGAAGGCAGAAACCAGGGTCCTTCGCTCTTGTAAGATGTTCCTCTGGGGTTTCCATCTGTCCTGCTGAGGAGGCCTGTGGTGTGTCGGGGGACCCGCTCCCACTTTTCCCCCAGGGTACTCTTAAGTAGGGAGAAGTGAGAAATATTTAGATAGAAATATAGAGGGGAGAGAAACACAGGATAGCCTCGGGAGGGCCTGAATCAAAACCCACTGGCCCCTTCTATCTCTTCTAAAGGGCTACTTATAGAAATGCCAAGGAATGAGTAAAAGAACCCCCCTCACACAGCCAAGTGCAGACCCTTCCAAAGACCTGGTAACCACTGCACATCGTCAGTCCATCCCCTTATGCACCCCTGTTGTACAAAGCAAGCTCAGATCTCACTAGGAAACCTCTGGGGGCTCCCACAGTGGTGGTGTATCACAGACAATACAAACACATACACGGCTCAGATGCCAACCTGCCACCCCCTTCCTATCTCATCGAGCAAGATGTTGACAGGCCCCTTACATGTCAGTCTTTGCTTAAGCATTTAATAAGCTGCTCTCCCATATCTTGTAAGAAAACGAGAGGAAAGACTAAATGCTGGTTGAGTCACCCTCCACAGGTTAAAGGATTATTTGTTGTCAAAGACGAGGCTTGGCTACTCCACAACCAATAGTTACTAATGGGTAACCTGATATGTGAGTGTGTGTTCCTTCTCATGCTTAGTTGAAAAGATTATGGCAAGTGAGGCACCACTGGTGTTAACATAGCTAACCTAGAATCCTTTCTAAACATGCAAATCCATTTCCCAGGTGAATAAGTGCATCCTAATTTATGTGTTTGGGTGTCTTGTCTGCATGTGTGTCTGCACCTTATGCATGACTGGTACCCAGGAAGACCAGAGGAGGGTGTCAGATTGCTTAGAATTGACAGACAGTTGTGAGCTGCATTGTGGGTGCTGAGCCCTGAATCCAGGTCCTCAAGGAAAGCAACCAGTACTATTAACCATTGAGACATCTCTTCAACTCCAGTAGATTATTTTAAGATTAAAAAAAAACTGACTGAATTTCATATCTAAGTCCTGAAAGTAGTTGTACTTTGGTTTAAAAGTCTGTCTATTGAGAGAGAGTTGATGAGTTTTTTTGGAAATTAGTTTGTTTAGAGAAAAGCCATTGAGAAAATTGAAAATGGATACAAGTAGCTAGTTTTATTTGTGTTTCCTGTCCCCAGTAAAAGTATGACAAAATGAATATTGTATTTCATTCTACTTGGAATGAAAGAATTAGACTCGTTCACCAACAGCAGTTCTGAAATACCACTGGGCTAGGATGACACCTGTTGAACATGGACAACTCTGGTTTTTGCTGGAATCAATACTTAACAACACCTTGCACACTCTCTATTGCATGGAGATACCAGACTGCAAATAGTATGTTCAGTCCATGCAGATGCTGTGAAGGGACCACTTAGGTCAGAAGGGATTTGGTTAGGTCGGGATACCTCTCTGAGGGAAGCATCTATGCCTCTTGCGTTTCTTAGTCTCTGACTTGTTTTCCTCGTCATATGAAGGTGCTATGTAGACTGTGTTCCCCTTAGGGGATGTACGCTGTCTAACATCACTCACTTGTACGTTGGAGTCCAAGATTTTTTTCAAGAAAAGATTTTTGACGAATGATGTACAGGAAGACACAATGCACTGCGTCTTAACTGCGGCAAGCTGTAAATGCTTCTGGATCGTCACTTTAAAAGACTTGTATTTGATATAATGAGTCCAGTTCTTTAGTATTGTGCTGATCTTGGGATAAAGGAATTCTATAGGTAGAATACATCCACTCTTTGAATGTGCTCTTGAACAAGAAACAGGAAACAACACATAGTTTTGGAGAAAACTTTTATATTCCTAGTCATATGTTGATGAACTGAGAAATGTTTATCTTCAATTTGAAGCACTATAACTTCCTTATAAAATTCTTTCATTTACCGGTCTGATGACTGATTATCTTTAAAATCATTATTGCTTCAGAAATGCCAATTCTAGAATCATTTTCTGGTCTGTTTGGCATTGCTCTGGATCCATTCTTCTCACTGTAAAAATACTGCATGTAGAAAATCATCATAGGTAATAATCCTCCTGAATCATTTCAATTCACACTTAAAATCAATGGTGCGGCAGTTACCACATTTTGGCGTATTCAGCCACATATTTCTCTCAGGAAGCTGTCCTCAGATCTGAAGTTAATAACTTCACTGAATGGTCCTTTTGAGACAGCTCTTCATCCACCTCATTTTTTTCTTCACCACCTTTGTCGCGGCTCACTGGCAGGTACACTGTTAGGAAAAGAGAAGGGCATTTTGTCCAGCTATGGCATCACTGGTCCTGTGCATCTTAGAGCCTTTTAACCTACAAATTCTTCCTGCTTGGGGCTTAGATACAGTTAGCTTTTTCCCACACTGCAAGGTTTTTTGCCATTAGTTTCTTGCATTTCTGTCTATACACCAACCAGTTCTTCACTGACCTGCTCTCTTTTTTGCCTTTGCCAAGTAAGGATAGGCTGGGCACATTGCTAACACACTTTTTTTCTAACCTCTTTCCCGTAAGCACATGATCTGCCTTCCCTCTCCACCAACTGCTTGGCTACTGTATAACCTGGATCTCCTGACTGTTCAGCTGATGCCAAATGTTTTCAGTTTTTGATTTGGAAAGATTCTACTTCTCTCATCACTCCATATTACTCAGAGTAATTGGTGTTGCTGCAACCAACAAATATTCCACAAAGGTTTCTTTCTCATTTGTGTAAAGGACAGCATGGCTTGCACAGCCTCCTCCAGCTTGGAGCTAGCCACCTGACATACCTGACTGCTAAGCTTACAGCCCCAGCATATGAGAAAATGTGAAGGCACATGGGCTTTTGACTGCTTTAGTCCAGGGGTGACATATGTCACTTCTGATTCACAGACTATTGCCTTGAACTAGTCATTTGGTCTCAGCCTAGCTGCAAGGGAGCCTGGGAAAAGTGGAGAAACATGCATTTATTTGTGAGTGAAGGAAGTGAAGTATTTTGTTTCAATGAAGAAGAAGTTTGACTTTAACTTGTTCTTACATTGCAGGTAAAAATCCGACCCATAAACCTTGCACAGAAACCGAATATAAGTGTACCAATGGACACTGCATTTCAGAGCACTATGTGTGTGACAATGTTGATGATTGTGGTGACCTTTCTGATGAAACTGGTTGCAGTAAGTAAACATTTAGTTTTATATTTCATTATAGTAAAATAACCAGATACATTCTCAAGTGGTTCAGATGGGCCTCAAACACACTGTAGTTAAGGATCAACTACAACTCCTGATTCTCCTGCCTTTACCTCCGAGTGCTGGGATTATAGCATGGTTCTTTTTATTTTAAAGTAGACTTTGGGCTGGAAGAGATAACATAATCAAGGGATGGATTTAGTTCATTTTGAACTGTTGAGGACATATTAGTATTCCATATCTTTGTTTTCCTTTCATATCTTTTATATATATGTGTGTGTGTATATAAATATATACATACACACACATAAAATAAATAATCTAATTGTTACTGCCCCATTGGCAGCTGCTATTGTCTACCTCCATAACGATGCTCAAGAAGTTGAAGTCATTTGCCAGTGAACCAAAAGAGTAACAAAGCAGAAATGAAGCATCTATGGAACTCTAGGCAAGGAGAGAGGTCTCTGACCCCCCTGTGGCACCTGCTGTGCCCAGCACGGTCTGACCTCTCTAAGCCTTGGTGTCCTTAACTGATTAGATAATTATCCATTGTGTGTGCATGTACCCATGCATGCCAGAGTGTCTCCCCTGTGTGTGTAGGCCTCCGTGTGTAGGCTAGAGTACAATTTTGTGGTAGCTGGTTCTCTCCTTTCATCTGCCATAGGTTCCAGGGATGGAACTCAGGCCACCAGGCTTGCATGGCGAGATTTTACCCTCTGGGCCATTCCAGTAGTCTCTGAAGGAGCTCTTAAATCTTGAGAGTCTGAGATTGGCCATGTTAGTTATCTCCATGTGCTTTCAGCTCCTTGGGTATTACATGGCTCCCCATCACCACTACCACCCTGAGGCATGCGGGAGACGTCTTCATAATTAAATGGCCATACTTCACTGAGTTGGTTTGCCACGTATCTCACATACCCTCAGAGTGGGGCATTGTAGATGTAACCAACCGTCTTATTAAATAAGAAACACAGAAACAATGTAAAAGAGAAAGTCGAGAGGTCAGAGCTCAGAGCTAAATCTCACCCTTCCTTCTGCTGTCCCAGCTTCGCGAAAAGAGACCTACTTCCTGTCGGTTAGTTTTTTTAAAGTATGTTGTTCTGCCTTCTCATTGGTTGTAAACCCAAACACATGACTGCCTCGTCACCGTCTGAATGTACAGCCCCCTAGGTCTTAAAGGTATATGTCTCCAATGCTGACTGTATCGCTGAACACACAGAGATCTTATGGGATTAAAGGCGTGTGCCACCACCGCCACACTCTTGCTATGGCTCTAATAGCTCTGACCCCAGACAACTTTATTTATTAACATACAATCAAAATAATATTTCAGTACAATTAGATTACCACCACATTTCCCCTTTTCTATTTTAATAAAAAGAAAAAAAGCAAAAGGTTATAACTAACAAAAGAAAAACTATATACAAAAGTACAATAACTATATACAATATATACAAGTAATAAATACCTAAACAGGTATTTGACAAATCAGAGAAAATAATTCCATTATCTATCCTATTTTGGTAAATCCAAGATGTATCTAATGCACTTTCTATCCTAATTAATTTTCAACTATAACTAACTAATCTTCAACCATAACTAACTAATCTTCAACTCCTCAGAGACCCAAGAAGGGAATAATATTAGCTAACAAAAATAAAAACAGGAAGTGCATGCAAGCAACTTCCAAAAAATTTTGTGAGTTGACAGAAACAGCCAGCTACCTGGGCAGTCACCTGAGGTTTCTCCGCAGTGTTGGGGCATCATCTTCAGCCTATAGGCTTAGTGTATCTGACAGACTCATTTGTGAAGTAGGATGTACACAAGGTCAACAGTTCAACCTCACATTGGGTGAGAGCAGTCCACGTACCAGAAACACCTGAATTCCACTAGTGTCCTGTCATGATTCAGGATTTTAAATTCTGGAAATTGTTGACAGTTTTTAAATTCAGCTGTCCATTCTTCATGGCTGTGTATATATGGCTTCATCTCAGCATCCCTTCTTCTCCACATCCCTCTATCGAATGCCAGTCTACTTTTGAGAGGCATGAGCTTTCAGCTGCTGTTCCATTGTACAACAGAATCCATTGGCCTCTGCCTGTTAAGCTGCCTTCGAAGAAAAGGGCACCGTACCTTTTCCAGATGCGAAGGCCACTTCAGGGATGGGGCCATATTGTCCTGGCCTCAGAAGATGCCTTTTGATAAAGCCATAACCACACTTGTTTTGGCAAGAATCAGTAGACCCTTGTTTCGTGATCTGTCTGTCCATTTTGTCCTGTTGATACGAGGATACTTTGTTGTCCAGTGGCTAACTTTTGCCACAATGAAAGTTGACTCCATATGCAGTTTCTTCAATGCCCATATTTTCTCTGAAGTAGATTAGTACTGCCAGGAGCTGACATGTCTCAAAAAAGAAAAATTTTCTAAGTTATTAAAACATTTTAAATGCCATATTCTGTAGATCTCTGAAGGGTTTGAAGATGACCTGTCTAAAACATCTCTGCTCAATTTTAAAACATATCTAATATGACTAAAAGTTCTATTGTAATGTCTAACTACTAACTTTCATTTCTTTATATCCTAATAGTTGGTAATAATAACATTCAAGGATCAGAAATTTGCATTACATTGTTAAATGAATGGTATAAATGCAATTAGAAATATACATATAGCATTTTCTAACAATATCAGTTTCAAATTTGTATACAATATAAAACAATCCAATCCAATGTAAAGTATTTAAAATTAGTAATTGTCTTTTTCTTTTCTTTCTTTCTTTTCTTTTCTTTTTTTTTAAACAAGAACCTTAAATCTAATCTCCTTTGCTTAGCCTTTTTCCTAACCCTTGACAATAACTTGTAACCAACCCCCTAAATACTGAAAATTATCCCAGACCCAAAACCCATTAAAAAGACCAAAAAACCACCCGCCCCACACCACCTCTTTGGGAATGTGGGCGTCGTATTCTTAAAATTGCTTCCTGCTGGGTATGGGCGAAGTTTTCTTTATCCTGAAAGAAAAATTTTAGGTTAATTGTCAAATTCTAGGAGAGGTAACTATATCCTTCATTATCCAGTCTGTATATAATGCCAAAGTTCAGGGTTTATCTCAAGTCCTTATTCAAGTAGTCTTTGAGACTGGATCATCTCAGCTAGTCATCTCAAATTTGCTCTGAGCACCTTGTAGTTCAAAGCTGATCTGTGGATGATGTTTGTCAGCTTAATGATATTATTATTGTCCACGTGGAATTGTTGTTGTTGTGGGGCCCCATCTTCTTTCTGGAGACTTCAGTTGATGTTAGGCCTGGCCGTGATTTCCTGCAGAAAACTGATAAGAGACTCGAACACAAAAACATATATATGCAGCTAGCCTTTTTTCTAGAATTAGTTAGTACTCTATGTGACCATTCATATCTTAACAAAGTTTAAAATGTATATATATATATATTAATCATATAAATTTTGATATAAAATTTATACTTTGAGAAAAGTTTAAAGAATCAGAATAGAATCAAAGAGTTGAGATTAGTAATAGAATAGTCCCTTAATTAATTTTGCTTTTGTCCTGTACCATAGCAGAAGATGGCTCTTATTCTGGCATGATACAGGGAGTTTGCATTTACCTTTTAACAACATGCTTGATTTTAAAGAAGGAGAGAGCCATTCTCCAACTCCAAAGTCAGCTTTAAATTTTAATTGAACTGGGACTATTAGAAAACCAATAGTGTTAAATCTTTAGAGAAAAGCAGAAACAAACATTTAGGAAGACATAAAATTTTTTAGATAATATATACCCATACACCGTTTCATTCTGTTTCTTGGGATAGATGATTTGTCCCTTTTCTTCAGTTGTCTCATTTGTCCAGTGTTCTTCAGATTCCTTAACCTTCATTTTCCTAAAAGACAAAAACAAAAACCTTTCCCAAGACTAATTTTGGGGATGTTCCTTTTTCGCAAGTTATTATCTGATTAAATGAAAAGGCATGTTTTATTGATACAAGTTAGTTTAAATTGGATGTTCATGCTGGTTGATGAACTATCACCTCCTCAATTAAGAGGTCTCTCTTGTTCAAATCGAACCTTTATCAATTTTGATGGTACCCATAGCTTATCTTCTCCTGTGGAAACAAAAGCAAAACCACGTCCCCAATGTAATACATACCCTGGTTTCCATTCTGAGGTCAGCACATCCTTAAAGTATATAGGCTGATTTAATTCTGTAGTTTTTTCTATTATCCAATGTCTCTCTGCAGCTGTTGTTCCTTTCTCATTGGCATTCAGAAAATTCAAAGTTAGAAGAGCATTATGTAGTCTATTTCTGGGGTTTTTGTTACCCATTTCTGTTTATTTAGCATATCCTTTAGAGTTCTGTTTGATCTTTCTATAACTGCTTGACCTGTAGGATTATGTGGTATGCCTGTAATATGCTTTATATTGTAATAAGCAAAAAACTGTTTCATTTTAACAGAGACATATGATGGAGCATTGTCAGTTTTGATTTGTGCAGGTATACCCATGATGGCCATAACTTCTAGCAAATGAGTGATTGCAGAATCAGCCTTTTCAGAACTCAAAGCAGTTGCCCATTGAAATCCTGAATAAGTATCGATAGTGTGGTGTACATATTTCAATTTTCCAAATTCTGCAAAGTGAAACACGTCCATCTGCCAGATTTCATTTCTCTGAGTACCCTTTGGGTTACATCCTGCTGGTAATGGCGTTTGATTGTAGACGGAACAAGTAGGACATTTCTTTACTATTTCTTTGGCTTGTTGCCAGGTTATGGAAAAATCCTTTTTTAAACCTTTACTATTGACGTGATGTTTTTTATGAAATTCTGAGGCTTCCAGCACATTTCCTATCAATAATTTATCAATCTCATCATTGCCTTGTGCCAGAGGGCCTGGCAGACCAGTATGGGATCGAATGTGAGTTATATATAAAGGATGATCCCTTTTCCTGATTGTATCTTGTAATTGAATAAATAGTGAAGTTAATTCTGAAGCATCAGGGATAAATTCTGCAGTCTCAATATGTAACACCACTCTTTCAGCATACTGAGAGTCAGTTACTATGTTGAGAGGTTCTGAAAAATCCATTAATACCAACAGAATAGCATACAATTCTGATTTTTGCACTGAATTATAAGGACTTTGAACCACTTTACTTAAATTTTCTGATTTGTAACCAGCCTTTCCTTCTTTGTTGGCATCTGTATAAAATGTACGAACTCCAGATATGGGTTTTTGCCGTACAATTTGAGGCAAGATCCATTCAGCTCTCTTTATAAGATCAATTCTATTGCTTTTGGGATATTTGCTGTTAATTTCTCCCAAAAAATTACTGCAAGCTCTTTGCCAAGGTTCACTTTCTGTCCATAATTTTTCAATGTCCTCCTTAGTTAATGGTACGACAATTTCTGCTGGGTCTATGCCTGCTAATTGACGAAGTCTCAATTTTCCTTTGTAAATCAAGTCAGAGATTTTTTCCACATAAGTTTTTAATTTTTTATTTGGTTTATTTGGTAAAAATATCCATTCCAATATAATATCTTCCCTCTGCATTAATATTCCAGTAGGAGAACGCCTAGAAGGTAAGATAACCAAAATGCAATCCAGCTTTGAATCAATACGATCCACGTGTCCTTCATGCACTTTCTTTTCTACCAAGGCCAATTCTTTCTCAGCTTCAGGTGATAATTCTCTTGGACTATTTAAGTCCTTGTCACCTTCTAAGGTTTTGAACAAATTAGTCAGTTCATCATTTTTTACCCAACAATAGTTCGTAGATGAGAAATGTCTCCAAATAATCTTTGAAAGTCATTAAGAGTCTGTAGTCTATCTCTCCGAATTTGCACCTTTTGGGGTCTAATTTTTTGTAGCTCTATTTTATATCCTAAATAATTAATAGAATCTCCTCTTTGTATCTTTTCAGGAGCAATTTGTAATCCCCAGCAAGGCAAAATTTTCTTTACTTCTTCAAACATTATTTCTAAAGTATCTGCATTTGAGTCAGCTAGTAAAATATCGTCCATATAATGATAAATTATAGATTTAGGAAATTTTTTACGTATCACTTCCAATGGCTGTTGTACAAAATATTGGCACAGAGTTGGGCTATTCAACATTCCCTGTGGGAGGACCCTCCATTGAAATCTTTTAACCGGTTGAGAATTATTATAAGTAGGCACTGTAAAAGCAAATCTTTCTTTGTCTTTTTCTTGTAAGGGTATTGAAAAGAAACAGTCTTTTAAATCAATAACTATGAGAGGCCATCCTTTTGGTAACAGAGTAGGCAAAGGCATCCCAGATTGTAGAGAGCCCATTGGCTGAATTACTTTGTTAATTGCTCTAAGGTCTGTTACCATTCTCCATTTACCAGATTTCTTTTTAATAACAAATACAGGAGAATTCCAAGGGCTGGTTGATTCTTCAATATGCTGAGCATTTAACTGTTCTTCTACCAGCTCTTCTAAAGCCTGGAGTTTCTCTGTTGTTAAAGGCCATTGCTGGACCCATACAGGCTTGTCTGTTAACCATTTTAAAGGTAGAGCTGTTGGTGTCTTTGGAAGATCATCAGTTATTGTGCCCTGTTCTTGTATAATATGGATGGCTGGTGACCACTCATTAGAACAATATCTTCTAATATTTCTCTCAGTAACATGTGCTAGTTTATGATTTGTTTCTGAGATTGGAGGGATGTTAATCTGAGTATTCCATTGTTGCAACAAGTCTCGACCCCACAGGTTCATAGTTATGTTAGCCACATATGGTTTTAATTTTCCTCTCTGTCCTTCTGGACCTATACATTCGAGCCATCTTGCACTCTGTTTCACCTGAGATAATGTCCCAATTCCTAACAGTTGAACGTTTACCTCCTGAAGAGGCCAAGTTGGATGCCAAAATTCTGGTGCAATTATGGTAACGTCCGCACCTGTGTCTACCAGACCAGACAACAAAACACCATTTATTTTTATTGTTAATTTTGGTCTTTGTTCATTAATAGAAGTTTGCCAAAAAATTTTCTTTATGTTTTCTCCTGAATTTTCTATTCTCTCTGTTTCATCTTCCTGACCAGCATGATTTATTCCAATAGGCATTTGGTTATTTAATCGCTCTCCAGAGCAGGCATTTCCTCTATGGCTGCAGGAAAGGTTTGAACTGGATTTGCACTGGGGCCTGCCTGAGGCCCCTCTGGGAGTTTCCCGAAGACTGAGGCAAAGGATTACCCTGTCTGTCCTTTGTTGATCTACATTCGTTGGTCCAGTGTTTTCCCTTACCACACCTTCTGCATACTCCAGAAGGAAGGGGCCTTCTGTTGCCATTGTTCCTTGAAGAAACATTGTTTCTGGGAATGACCTGTCTACAGTCCCTTTTCAAATGTCCTTGCTTTCCACATCCAAAACATCTAACACTCCTCAAACCTTTTGAAATTACTTCTCCTACCCATGTATCATCATGCTCATCAGCTTCAACATTAATTGTTTCTCTAATCCAATCTTCCATAGGTGCAGATCTTGCCCTTAATGGCCTGATTATTGTTTTGCATGCTGCATTCGCATTCTCAAAGGCCAAAGATTCAATTATTGCCTTACTAGCTTCTGAATCCGAGACCATTCTCTTTACTGCTGAAGCCAGTCTTTGTAAAAAATCTGTAAAAGACTCTTTTGGGCCTTGCTTCACCTTTGTAAATGACTCAGATTTTTTTCCTGGTTCCTCAACTTTGTCCCATGCATTCAAGGCTGCCGTTCGACATAAAATTAGGGTTTGGACATCATATAAACATTGTGTTTGTGCTGAAGCATATTGGCCTTCGCCCATAAGTTGATCCTGGCAAACTTGTATTCCTTTATCCCTCCATTGTCTTTCTATGTTTTTAGCCTCCTCCTTAAACCAAGTCAGAAATTGAAGTCTCTGGCTGGGTTCCAGAACACCTTGTGCGAGGTCCCGCCAGTCCTGTGGTACTATCCTATTATATGTTGACCAAGAGTTTAACATTTGCTTTACATATGGGGAATGCATGCCATAAGATACTATTGCCTCCTTAAACCTTTTTAAATCCAACATTTCAATTGGAGCCCAATTATTTTGTGTAGCCATTTGATCAGGCATCTGCTGTACGGTTACAGGATAAATTAAGGGTGACTGTGTGAAAACAGGCTTTCTTTCTGCAACCTTATGATCCCGACTTGAAACAACTTCACTGTTAATTTCTTCTGTCTGAATTTTTACAGGTTTAGCAAGTTCTTCTAAAGCTGTTATCCTGGCACTTAAATTGACTATCTTTTTAAATATTAAAATGTGGATTATTATAGTGATAAGGTGCATAATTCCACCAATACTAATATTATATAGTTGTTCCATTGCCAGACTGCCTAAAATTTCGAACAAAAACCAATTTTCTTCCAATGTACACATAAAACCCATTTTTTTTTTAAACGTGGAAAAAAATTCTCTTTTAGATAGTTTCCTTTAAAATATCTGATATATTATGACTTACCAAATCTGCGTAGAACAGTAGAAATCCGAGGGGATTTTCAAAACAGCCACCTAGTGTCCCAGGTGTAAATCCAAAGAGAAAGAGAGAGAGAGAGAGAGAGAGAGAGAGAGAGAGAGAGAGAGAGAGCGCAAGAAAGCGTAGCTGGCTAAAGTTTAAATGCAGCCACGTGTTCCCTCTTGTGCCGAATCAAGGCTTGGGTCTGGCTTCCTTAAGCTCCGACCACGTGCGTTGGCTTTACAGGCAGAGCCCTGTTCGGCAGGGCAACTCTGAGTTGTTTGTAGCACCGGCTTTAAGCAAGCAGGATTTAAGCAAGCAGCTCACCGATAGTCCAGCCTGAGGTCAAGCAGAACTAGACCCAGGCTCGGACTAAGAAGCCGATCGCCGCCGGTCGCCGCGTGCCACCGCCGCCGCCGCGGGCCGCCTGCCGCCCTTGCGGGAAAGCGGACCTGCCGCCAAGCCAAGCAGTTTTTAATGGATTCTTGTCACGTTGGGCGCCAGATGTAGATGTAACCAACCGTCTTATTAAATAAGAAACACAGAAACAATGTAAAAGAGAAAGTCGAGAGGTCAGAGCTCAGAGCTAAATCTCACCCTTCCTTCTGCTGTCCCAGCTTCGCGAAAAGAGACCTACTTCCTGTCGGTTAGTTTTTTTAAAGTATGTTGTTCTGCCTTCTCATTGGTTGTAAACCCAAACACATGACTGCCTCGTCACCGTCTGAATGTACAGCCCCCTAGGTCTTAAAGGTATATGTCTCCAATGCTGACTGTATCGCTGAACACACAGAGATCTTATGGGATTAAAGGCGTGTGCCACCACCGCCACACTCTTGCTATGGCTCTAATAGCTCTGACCCCCAGACAACTTTATTTATTAACATACAATCAAAATAATATTTCAGTACAATTAGATTACCACCACAGGGCATGACATGCTTGGCAAAATGAAGTGATTTGATTAAACTTCCATTAGATTTTTGCGAAGCCGGGTGGCAGATTTGGGTTTTGACACAGAGAGACCAATATGCAAACAGCTTCAGGAGACTAGCAAATTTCTGAGTTTGACTTGGGCTAACTGTGGCTTGGAATTTCATTGAAAGTAGGTTTACTTAGAGGAAATAAGTGGTATGGCATTAACTTCTTTGCAGATAATAAGTGGATGTGATATAGAATTCAGATATCTGCTATTCATTTGACACAGGCATAAAATTCTTTTTTCTTTCTTTCTTTTTTATTGTATTTCAAGACAGGGTCTTACTATGTAGCCCTGGCTGTCCTCGAACTCACTATGTAGACCAGGCTGGCCTTGAACTCTGAGATCTGATTGCCTCTGCCTCCCAAGTGCTGGGATTAAAGGTGTATACCACCACCACCCAACTAGAGAATATTATCTAAATGAAACTGCTACTTTATTTCCTTTATCTTTCTATGTTTTGAGCTGCCTGCCTTTGCCTTCACAGTCCTAGGATAAAAGAAAGGCATGTGCCGCTATGCCTGGCTAGGTGTAGAATTATTTATAATGGAAGTTCTCAGGCCCTACATCCCCCGTCAAGATATGATTTTAAACATTTAAGATATGCACCATGATGTTCTGAAATACAGAGTGAAATCATGCCTTAAGACATGCCTCACTCAAGTGTTAGTGTGCTTGGAGCACCCAAAACCTACTCAGTCACCACATTTCCAGGCATGGAAAGACATGAATATTTTCCTAGTACCATTCAATTATAAAGGAGATAAACTGATGTCAGGTTGGAGATACAATTTCTGTGATCATAAAGGTAGAGTGACTTGCTATTTCTGTGTTTTTATTCCTTTTTCATAAACTGGAGACTGGAGAGACTGTCTTGTAAACAGATAGCCATATGCTTCTGCTTGTAGAAGCTGGTTGCTAGGCAACTGCTCTGGTACTGAGCTGCATGCCCAGCCCTAGTGCCACTGGTCCATGGATTAAGGTGATGACTACATGTTCCTTTTGATGTTTCTGGTCTTCAAATGAAAGACGTTATATGAAAATCTTCCATTCCAAATGCTGCAATATCTCTGCTCTTGTTAAGGTTTGTTACTTTCAGAGAATATGACTCAGTCAAGGGAGAGCTTTCTGCATTCTGGACTTAATTACAGATGGACTTTAGAGCTGAGAGAGGACCACAAAGCAGTCCAGTGAAACAGTGATGAGAATAGTTCATTGCAGAGAGACTATGGCACTGGAAAGATGAGAGAATTACTATGATCTTGCCAATGTATGCCAAGTAGACAGTTCACGGACACATCCAAAACATTGACATTACCAAGAAAACCTGGGAAGGTTTATTTATTTAGGAATATATAGTTATTGGCAGCCCAGACTTAGTATGCATTCGAAGGACAGTGTTCTACTGAGTGGCATTCTCCTAATCTATCTAAAATACACAGTTAATACCTTCATTATGCCATAAGAGATCCTGAGATGTGGTTAGGAAGACAGAAATAGAAGTCTATTTGGATTTGAACCAGGAGATTCTTTAGCTGAAACACATTTCATTGGAAAGATGAAGCTTGACTCCTTTATGGAGACAAACCCTGCTCATCACTCCTACCTAGCCTCAGCTTCTTCAGCTTTTTTGTAAGACCCAAGTGTGGGGGTAGTTGGAAACAAAACAAGCTGATGAGGATGACAGACTGAAAGCCAGGTGACTTGCAGAGATTGACTGGGACAAAATCACCAGGCAAAGATGAGCAAAGAAGTATTTGGACAGAATCCAAG
The DNA here is from genome assembly GCF_004664715.2 of Peromyscus leucopus. Lineage (NCBI taxonomy): Eukaryota > Metazoa > Chordata > Mammalia > Rodentia > Cricetidae > Peromyscus > Peromyscus leucopus. The sequence continues at coordinate 46,167,924 of NC_051066.1, read as the reverse complement.
CTGTGAAGCCTGGATAATCTAGACCCTAGAAAATTGGGGGTAAAAATAGCCATTTAGCAGGACCCAACACACACACACACACACACACACACACACACACACACACACAAAACAAAACAAAACAAAAACAAAAAACAAAAACAAACAAACAAACAAACAAACAAAACAAAAAAAAACCCACAACTGGTCATCTTTTGCTTTATTCTGAAAGCTATAAGATCTAGGGACATATTAATAATCATAAGTAGAGTCTAGGGTGTATCTCAGTAATTGTGTTGTTGAGTTGCATGTATATTTAGTATGTGCAAGGGCCCAAGGTTCAATCCCCAGGACCAGAAGCAAAGAAATTATCTGAATCTCATAACAAATAAAGGTTTGCTCTTTTTGTACATTAATTTCTACATTTAATAAAATACTTTAAACAACATTACGGTCTTTTCTCCACTTTTTTTTAAGATATTTCCCATGGCAAAGTATCAGTTGAAGCTTTGACTCTTAATAACAACCCATCATATAAATAATCAAAACTCATTGTTCCTGAGATGTATGCTTCTTTTTATATTTTGATGTTTCTCAAAATGAAGTGTATCTTACAAATTACAACATGTCATACTGCAAGTTATCATTTTCCATAACATTAATGGTGCATCAGTGGTAACTTAGACAATACAGTATATCTTATTTCTTCCTTATTGTTGAAAAGATAATTATGTTCAATATTTTTATACATCACAAATCTTAATGTATATATTTCTCCTTATTATATTCATTAATAGAGTAACTGAGTAAAAAGGTACGACTATGTTATATTTATTGATTATTTTCTGTGTTGCTGGTGACAAAGCCCACCCACGGCCTTGTGCATGCTAGGTAACTTCTCTATCACTAAGCTACAATGGCAGCCAAGCAGGAGCAGTGTTAAAGTAGTTTAAGGTCTGTGTATATTATACAATTTCCCTTATATATACTAATTTAAGGCTCTAAATATGAACTAAGCAAATTCCTAACACAAACACTAAACTGTCTAAAAAAATAGAATAGGAATCCTGAATGTACTTATTTAGAAATGTACTTATTTGTTGAAAGCTCAGATTCAGTCTTTATTATAAGCATTTTGTGTATGAAAACTGTATAATATGACCATGCATTTTACTACACCCTGATAAACATCCTTCCAATTAGCAGGCCAATAATTATAAAAATTTTACTCATATTTATAATTTTCTACTAGCCTGTATTTGTGTGTGTGTGCGCGCGCGCGCGTACATGCATGCTTGTGTGCGTGTATGCGTGCGCATGTGTGAATCTACCTACCATCTATCTACCTACTTACATAAGATGAATGAACAAGAGCATTTGATGGTAGCTGTGGAATCCCTGGATACTCAAAGTTTGAGCCTGGTAGTGCTGTATATGATGGAAAATGGCCTTCAGGACCGTCTACACGTGTGTGTGGATAGCATCCAGACCATTTACAGAACAAAGATCCAGTCTGATTTCAGGGCTTCTGGAAAAGGGTCATCTGAAGATGCTGGACAGTTGGTTATATGTCTGTGTTTGCGTCTGATCTGATTTGTACCCTTCACTTGTAATGCTGAGATTTTGTTTTCAGATCTAGGAGAAAACAGAACCTGTGCTGAAAACATATGTGAACAGAACTGTACCCAGTTAAGCAATGGAGGATTTGTCTGCTCCTGTAGTCCTGGGTTCAAATCTAGTACTTTGGACAAAAATTCCTGCCAAGGTAGAATATTTTTCCTTCCATTGTTACCTAGAGAAATTTACATTTTTATGTTCTCCATCTATTACATTTTTATTAAACTACTGTATAATTTCCTTAATGAGGTTTCCTCACTCAGGGACTCACAGTGTCAAATAATGAAGGTCTTGGTGGTGACGGCTGCTCATTATACCAGTCCGTTAAGTAAAGCCACCAGAAACCACAAAGCTGTCACATACCCACTTAGGCAAGTCATAAATGAGTTTTGTGGCATGGGCTCCAAAGGTAGCTCATCAAGGTTGTCAGTGAAGAGCATGATTTTAGGTGTCTTTTATCACGTACTACTGTGTCTCATTCATTTTTTTTGCCAGTACTAGAAGTTGAACCTAGGGCATCATGTACTCTAGAGAAGCCACCTGCCACAAAGCTATAGCCATAACCCTTCTGAGATGATTTAAAGAATTCTGTTGGTTACTAAAGCAACTCAGTGACTCTTCCTGAGCTGTTTAGTTATCAGAAGGGAAGCAATGACGAATATCAGAAGTTTTCTGCAAGCAAACAGATGCCTTACCATTGTATGAAGTTATGCTGCTTTAGTTAAAATAACCCTCTGTCCATCACTGACCAGCTTAGGGGCTTTAGGGTCAACAGCAGTCCACTGAAGTTTGATTTTTATTGTGGAGTATGTCATCAACATATTCTGGTTTCATTGCTTGTTTTTATGTGCACTCTTCTTAGTCTGCTTTGCTTGTGAGCTCCGATTCCGAATGGGTTGCAGACTTGGTTTTTATTTTGCCTGCAGACATCAATGAATGTGAGCAGTTTGGCATCTGCCCCCAGAGCTGTCGAAATAGCAAGGGAAGTTATGAGTGTTTCTGTGCGGATGGCTTCAAGTCTATGAGTAGCCATTATGGAGAACGGTGTGCAGCTAATGGTAAGATGGGTTTGTGCTTGGAACAAGTCACTTCCGGGGGACATAAATGCTGAAGAGTACGGATGTACTAGGCAATGAACTTCTACTTCTTATAGTCTCCACTACTTCTGTCTTACTACCTACCTCTTCTCTCTCTCCTCTTCTACTAGCTTAAAAATCTAACTATTGCCCCCTAACAAATGTGCAAAGTTAAAAGACAGATTAGTTATCATTCTGAATTTAACCTCTTCTATACCTGGATAAAAGCTTCTAATATGGGACAGATGCCAGTCTGTAGGAGACACAAACAACAGAAGATTGTAGCAGGATACAACAAATTGATGAAACCTTGGCTCCCAGTCAGTGGGACTCAAGATTTGAATCCACAAAATCCAAGGCAAGCCAAAACACACACAAGTGGGGCGCATCTGGGGCACTGTGCTGACGTATTTCTTTGTTATTGTTCGTGAACTGCTGGTCCCAGAGAGAAAGGCTGGTGCATTCAGAACATCAATCACTGGTTTTACATTTTAGGTTAATGCCTATCTAAGAACCTAGTTAAAGAAAGAGCAGTATGAATACTAGCTGAAATGACCAAAAGAGAAAGAATATGAGTCAGAAGCATTATGTTTCAAATTTCAGAGATCTGATCTAAATTAACCTTTCCCAGTTAAGGAGTATATGGCCTTATTTAGGATTTGAAATGGGTACTAGAGTTTAAGAAACTTATTGAGGAGATAGTAAGTTAGAATGACCAGAAACTCTATCCATACATAATATAAGTTGAGTGCTTAAGGTGCACATTTGACTATCGTCCAGTTAGAGTGAACAGAAACCAGGGTGAAGGCGTTTGAACAGCTGGTCCCTCAATTAAGCAGCACATTTGAAAATGTTTAAATCTTTTAACTAAGGGGGCAGCCGAAATAAATTAGAATATTCATATAAAACATACTGTCAAGTCTGAGGAAATGTATAAAACGAACTTTTGAAAGTCACTTAAATCACATTTGATTGACATTTTGCAATTTTAAAATTCTAGAGATGTATTTTGGGATGAGTCACCGTTGAAAGAGCTACTTTAGGCTGTAGGAAAAACCCTGAAAATTCAAGAACAAGCTGGCTTGTTTCTCATTAGCTGGCAGTTAAATTGGGCTATGGGGATGATTACCTGTTAAGAGAATCACAGAACCTGTCAGTCAAGAGTGAGGGCTGATAGCTAGCTCCCCAGGAAGCTCTAGGCTGTGAATACTGTATTTTTCCTGTGAGGCTAGATGAATTCGGACTCTCTGTAGTGGTCTCAATCTTGTCTAAACTGCCCCTGGTGGCTAAATAAATAAATAAAATAAATAAATAAGAAAGAAAGAAACTGATTCTCTCAACCCCAGGGATTTAGACATGCAGGGTAGTCAGCTTTTTTTTTGGTCAAATTTCTCTAAAACTAACTTCTCCCTCTCCCTCTTCTTTTCCTCCGTTTCCTCCCTGCCTTCAAGGGAAATACCTACAGTGCATTTAATACCCGCTTCTTAAAAGTATAAGTGGAATGAGAGAGAAAAAGCAGCCCTTTGTTTGTTTACAGAAAACCCTCCTCTGTTGCTCCTGCCTGAGAATGTTCGCATCCGGAAGTACAACGTCTCATCGGAGAAGTTCTCAGAGTATCTGGAAGAGGAGGAGCACATCCAAACGCTTGACTATGACTGGGACCCCGAGGGCATGGACCTCAGTGAGTAGAAAAGCTGCACACTGGTCATTGCGATGATTTTCCTTGGTTTTTACCTGGTGAATTTGTGGAAGTGGGAGCTCCCGTTGAGCACATTCCTGGGTTTTCACTGTGGACTCGGGTCCCTGCCAGCTTTCCCTTATTTCCCACTGAAACTTCTCCTCACATCTTCTTGTATTTTAATATCCCCTTGTCTTTTGCTCACTAGTTATCTTTTTTTTTTTTTTTTTTTTTAAGTTTTCTAGACAGGGCTTCTCCTGTGTAGTTTTGGTGCCTGTCCTGGACTAGCTCTGTAGCCCAGGCTGGCCTCGAACTCACAGAGATCCACCTGGCTCTGCCTCCCGAGTGCTGGAATTAAAGGGGTGTGCCACTACCGCCCTGCTCTACCCTTCTTTTCTACCATAGCACAATGACAAACTTCTGAGCACCAATGTCATCTCTGTGACATTCTGGCAGAGTCCCACAGATGCCCACCCTGATGTGATAGCATTTTATACATGCTTTCTAGACACATGCTACGTTGCCTGTGGTACCTAGCTGTCCACCTGATCTTCTCTTACCTTCTAATTGTGTGCCCTTTGGAGACTGAACCAACTCATCTCTGTGTTCCCAGCTCCTGGCCCAATGTCTACTACAGAAATACATTTAGTGGGCACTAAAAGAGCTTAGTTTAATATAAGAAAAAGTGAACAATGCCTATCATTGACCATGGTCTTCTATGATCACAGTTCCTTTTCTATCCTTATGCTCCATTTCCTAGAGTTATGATATCAAACAATTGTCACAACTATTAATATCAATTTTTTTTTTTTTCGAGACAGGGTTTCTCTGTGTAGCTTTGCGCCTTTCCTGGAGCTCACTTGGTAGCCCAGCTGCCTCGATCACAGAATCCCTGACTCTGCTCCGAGTGCTGATTAAGCGTGGCCACCAATGCGTTTAAAATCAATTTTTAACTGTAAAGTATTAGTAATAATCTTACTGTTACTTACTTGAGAGACTTTTTTGAAGGGTAAATGTGACAATACATGTGAAATGTTTATGATCTACTAATAATGGTCCCAATGTAAATTTATTACAGTATTTTCACATTTATTTATGTAATGCAATATTTTTCTTTCCAACTATGTTTTTTTTCCCCCAAGAATGATACCTGTTTGGGGAAGAAGAGTATGCCAATATACTCTAAAATTCAGTCTTAATCTGTGTGTGATCAAATCAACCTCAGTGCTTAGGGGAGGAGGCAGGAGAATTACAAGCCAAAGGTTCTTTGAACCACTACATAGCAGGACCATGTCTTGGAGAGGGGGAAAGGCCCCACCAAGTTATAGTTGAGCCTTTTTTGTAAGTAGGGCATGTATAATGTGTGTTGAGGTTTGATGTCAGGGAATCGGTTATATCATGGAAATGAGGCAGAGAGATCAGTAAACGACTCACCAGACCCAAGACGCACTCTTCTGTGCCTCCTCTCCAGGTGTTGTATATTACACTGTGCTGGGACAGGGCTCTGCGTTTGGTGCTATCAAACGTGCCTACATTCCTGACTTTGAATCTGGTAGCAATAATCCCGTGCGTGCAGTTGACCTGGGCCTGAAATACGTAATGCAGCCAGATGGACTAGCAGTGGACTGGATTGGAAGGTAAATATGACACTCATCTCTCTTGCCCCTTTCATTTTCATGGGGCAGTTCTGGTTTTTCAGTTCATCATGGTTATGCTGGTCAAGTCATCAGCTGGCATAGCTCTACTATGCCTGGGCCTGCCCTAGCCACAGCAATCACCCCTGCTCGCCTCTTCCTGCAGTCCAAACATTGTCCCTTTCTATATTCAGTGCGTGCCACAGAAGGGTTTGGGAAAGCACCCAGGTCCAGATTCTGTGTTACATGTGAGAGTTCTGTGTTTCGAGACTAACTTTGAGTATGGCAGTGTTGTTCACTGGGGAAATTCTTCAAGAGTATCACTGGAGATTAAACATTTCCCTCTGGTAATTATTTGGGAAAAGGAACAAGGCTCAGTTTTTAGTATCCAAGCTAGCTGGCACCAACTGGTGTCAAAGTCATAGAGTTTTTATCCCTGTTCTATTCTGTTGGACCGTCTAGAACCTTCTGGCTCACAGTTTGGATGATCTCTAACTCAGAAACTTGTGCAGAATCTTGCTCATGGATACCTGATATACAGCCTGGTGTGGAAGTGTTACCAATAAGCCTTTCCTCCAGGGGAGGCTTGCACTGCAGAACACTGGTGGGAGAATCCTAACCTTGAAGACGAAGTGGGAGGCCTCAGTGGCTCCCCACCCTCCTGGAGAATGGAGTCATTTGAAGTACAAATTCATTCTCCTCTCTAAACCGTCTTGTCACAGGAGACTCGAGCTTCTCCAAAGAAGTTCATTGGGTCCCTAAGGTGCCTGCAGGCTAACAGGAGACTCAACCTCAGTGTTCTCTGTCAGGAAGCAGGGCCTCTGAGAACCATTACAGAAACCCAGATGTTAACTCACCTCCATAAGGAAGTGGTAGCGGTGCATTTCTCTCATATGAAGTTTTATGTCTTTCTGAGCCTCAGTGGATGAGGGAATTAAGAGGCTGCAGGACTTCTCTCGGCTTCTTAGGGAAAGCTTACATACAGCCTTAGACGTGGAAATAGGGGCAGGCTAGCTTTGCTGAGTTTGTTACTTGGAAATGCTGGTGCTCCATTCTTCTTGATTACAGTTGGGCTTTTTGCCAAAGGGGAAGAGACTCATGGGCAATAAGAATTAAAAGCCACACGCCTTCATCTGCCTGTGACTCAAAAAATCGACGTGAGGCCAGTCCATCTGACATAACCGCTTCAGGCACTTCAGACACAGTATCTGAGTAATTTGCAGGCATCTGAGTATTTGTCACACTGGCCAGAACTTACAGACTTAATTTTCTCATGTTCATGTTTCTTTTTAAATGATTGGTCCAGGCTTTTCTATTGTTTAACTCTGTCCTTTTCTACATTCAGGCATATTTACTGGTCAGATGCCAAGAGCCAACGGATTGAGGTGGCTACCCTTGATGGAAGGTACCGGAAGTGGCTGATCACCACCCAGCTGGATCAGCCAGCTGCCATTGTTGTGAACCCTAAGCTAGGGTAAGTATTTGAAGGGATGCTTTAGTCAACATGTAGTTCCTAATGGTGAAATTCCACGTGGGAATTTGTCTGCTTACACGAATCCCTTTCTTGACTTTTATTTGAATGCATTAAAAAGTATTGAAATTCAGATGGTAATTTGGGTGTATTACATTAGCCATAAAAGACGTGTTTATACACACACACACACACACACACACACACACACATTGATTATTTGTAGAAATACTCTGTTTGGTAGTTGACCTCACCACAAGAACTAGGTTAGTCTTTTTTTCCTCTTGATTTTTGACATTTAAGTGGATACTTAGCATTTATGTATTAGCATCTAAATTCTTCTTATTTTGAATAGATCTAAGTCCTTTTCCTGTTTGGTGTCCTGTCTTTGTATATGAAACACTATGAGTTATTACTTTGATTCTGGTGTCTTCTACATGTGAAATCATGGTCCCTAGACATTCAGCTTAAAATGTACTTCCCTGAGAAGCTCTAACTCCCAGTGTGGACTTGACCTCAGCGTCATATTTTATGTCTTATGTGTAGCATATGTTGGAAGTAAAGAGACATCTTTGTAGAAACAGTCACACTCAGGAAAAGTGTTGACTGCACCGTTGGTGACATTTCCTGTGCCCCAGTACTAAGATGAGATGCTTCAACCAGGGAATGTTCTGTTACAGGCTTATGTTCTGGACTGACCAGGGAAAAGAGCCTAAAATTGAGTCTGCCTGGATGAATGGGGAGCATCGTAGCGTTCTGGTTTCTCAGGACCTTGGCTGGCCAAATGGCCTTTCCATAGATTATCTGAATGATGACCGGATCTATTGGAGTGACTCCAAAGAAGATGTTATTGAGACCATAAAATATGATGGGACTGACAGGAGACTCATCATAAATGAAGGTTAGGAATGAGTCAGAATTCATGTATTTATAATTGTCTAACATTTTCTGTGTGTCTGTGTGTAATTCCTCAGATTTGTTCCCATCAATTCCCAGCTGCTATATTAAATTCAAATGAATTCATAACAATAATAATCCTTATTGTAATTTTAAGTACCAGGATCAGATAATGAAAGAACTAAGATTTCTGTTCGGTCCCTCTGAGATTTTTGCCTCTCATATGTTAAGTCATGTGTGTCCTTAGCAATCTACATCCAATTGCTTCTAGACCTATTCATTTCCATGTGCTAGCCTGTTCTTGTATTCAATTAGAAACATGTAGAAGGAAAGGAGTGTTTTGTTTTATTATCCAAAATCTAGACAGGACTATATCAATCCAGTGCATAGCACATTTCACCTAGCTGGCCAGGACTGTCTTATATTCAAAGTGGGAGGCAAGGAGGGTCTTAGTTCATCACATTGTTTTAAAAAATGGAATAAAACCAGCAACTCCAAAGTCAGACATTTATAATAATCTAGTTTATCCGCCCAAATATGCTAGCTATTACTTCAATCCAAACGACGACAGCAGTCACCGTAGTGCTGGGAATTGTTTCATTAACTCTGATTTGTTTCTCCACTGTTGGTAAACAGCAATGAAGCCGTTCAGCCTGGACATCTTTGAAGACCAGCTGTACTGGGTAGCTAAGGAAAAGGGAGAAGTGTGGAGACAAAATAAATTTGGGAAAGGAAATAAAGAGAAAGTGCTGGTGGTGAACCCTTGGCTCACTCAAGTTCGAGTCTTTCATCAACTGAGATACAATCAGTCAGGTAATAAGCCATCTTGGAATGCGATGATGAGCTGGACACCTTGTTTTGGAAGGGTGGCTATAGCGTTAGTGGATGATGATGGTCATGATGGAGTATGCATGGGTGCTTTAAATATTTTGAATCCAGAAAGAAAGCATCATAGGCTGAACGAACAGAGAAAAACTATTAGAAATGTTTCAGTCAGTCCTTGTTTGGCATTAGGGAGATAGACTTTTTAGGTCACAGAGTCTAGCAGACAACAGACCCGTGCTTTGAGAAATCACTCAGTGTCTCTGTCTCATGAATGTCGGAAATCATGTCCATTCTTAAAATGGCAAAACCAGATACTTAATCTTGTGAACCCTTAATCTTGTTGATAACCGCTTCTTATTTTTGTACCATTCAGTCCCATTTCCTAGGGTTACCTGTGATAATGTCTCAACATTGTGTGGAGAAAATGAAAGGATATTTTTTAGATGAGGAAAGAAATTAGCCTTTACCAAGTTATCTGGCTCTAGGTTCTTCCTTTCGGTAACCTGGTATCTGCTACTTAACTTAGCTTAATTCTACCTCATCTAAAGCTCAGTTTTTTCTCTCATTTATCCTGTATCCTGGCTCTGGCTGAACTCTGTTGCAGGTTTGGATAAGTCATTCTCATCTAATCTGCATTTCTGAACCAAGGACGGAGTTTACTGATGTTCTGAGAGCCTGTGTTAGCCTCAGGGAATTACAGCTCAAAGCTGAGAGTTCCAGGAACTCACACCGGTGGTGAACATGTGTTCTAGGAAGTAGTGTTCTTGAATGGCTTTTATGTGTTTTTCCCAGCTTGTCACTCGAATACTCAATGTAATAGTCTGTGTCTTAAGTGACCTGGTGACCTGGCTCAAAGAAAAGCAAAGTCTGGGGACTGTTTTTCGGTCAGGTGAAGCTCTGGGTCCCATCTGGGGAAATGCTGACTTGAGATGAAGGCTTGGGATTTCTACTTCATCCCAAAGGTGCTAGATTGGCATTCACGCTGGACCAACAGCCTTCCAATCTCAGCATGTATCAGACTGGCAGACCTTATTAAATACGGCTTGCTGCACCCGACTTGTGGGTATTTGAAGTTTTCACTTAGTATGGGTTCTGGTTGTGAAAGGTGAAACCCATTCCCTAGGCCTTACTTCTCAGTGCAGACTGAGGACTGATGACATCAGATGGGATTGGTCAGCAATGGGATGCCTACTTAGACTCCCCACACCCGGAACTCCTGAAGCAGAATCTGAATTTACACAGATTTACAAACATCACACGGGCCATTTAAAATTACTTAGCACCAATAGATGTTAAGTTTAGGCACGAACCAAGAAGATTCTCACCTTCCAACAGCAGAGATGAGTAGTAGTGACAGAGACTGTGAAGAGCAAAGAAACCAGATGGGAATATTGAGCCACTTTGGGGTGGCACAGGTGGTAGCGTGGGAATCCAGGTAACATGTGACCTAGAAGTGCTGGGGTGCTGTTTGTGCTCTGCCAATGCCACACAGAGCCCGGCCAGTTCCTAGGCACACTTCGGTTGGGGTACTCAGTCTCCTGTCAGGGCCTAACTCTGTTCCCATCTACTTTCCAGTGTCCAACCCATGCAAACAGGTCTGTAGCCACCTCTGCCTGCTGAGACCAGGAGGGTACAGCTGTGCCTGTCCCCAAGGCTCCGGCTTCTTAAGCGGCAGCACCGTGGCGTGTGATGCAGGTGAGGATACTCACTGCCTGGGAAGCTTTGGGGCCCAGAGCAGCCCAGAGGATCCTGTATTTGTGACCTTGGCAGAGAAACATGAGAAGAGCTGAATGAGGCGGGGGGGGGGCAGTCATGTTGCCATTTATGTTATAGAGACATTTTGAAGAGGGGGTTTTCCATAAGACTCTTCCTCTTTCTATCCTTTCTTCTCCCTACAGTAGATTCCCTTTGTTCTAGAATTTGCTCAAGGAAGAAAACCATTTCCTGGGGGGGGGGGGGGGAGGAGCCAGCATAGGGGGCAGGTGGCTGGAGGATCCTCCTGCTTTTCTTACATGCCCCTTTCACAGTTTGAGCTCTCAAAGGACTATGTTTTGAAAGCTGAGAAATAACATCCGGACTAAGGCAGAGGTGGTTTCATTCTCCTGCAGTGCCTTGGGTGAGCCATTTATCAGTGGCTTGTCTAAATAGTTAATAAGTCATGGGGATAACTACTGTCCCTAACCAATGTCCTCTGCTTAATAAGCTACCAGAAAGTCATCCTGCAGTTCACCCTGCAGCCTATGTTACAGCTAACATCCTTGGGGAGCTTCCCGAGGAAATGAAGAGACATAAACTGTTCCTACCCCTGGGGGAGCAGGCAGTTCAACAAGGATTCATCTCATTCGGAGAAAGTGCTAAGGGTGGAAACACCTCTTTTGTTCTCTTCTCTTCTCCTGCCCTGGGTACTCACCCCAGTGATAAGATTCTGCTATTTTGAGGCTGGAGAGAGGGTTTAGTGGTTTAGAGCACTGGCTGCTCTTTCTGAGGACCCAAGTTCAATCCCCAGTTCCCACATAGCGACTCACAACCACCTGTGATTCCAGTTCCAGGGCATCTGACAATTTCTTCTGGCCTTTGAGAGTACTCTCACTCTGTGGTGCACAGACAATACATGCAAGCAAACAACACAAACACTCTCTGAGATTCTCATTTAAGAGCTTTCTCCAAAGTAAGCCCATTAGTAACAGTCATTGTATACAAGTCCTTGATGTGGTATATTGTTAATTAACATATCGGAACGTGTCTATGGAATGTGTACTCTGTACTAGGTGTGATTGAAAGTACCAGAGATAATAGAAGTGAGTGAGACAGACAAGTCCCTTCTCTCGCTGAGCTAATTTGCTAGTAGGATAATAAACAAGAAACCTATGAATATGTAATAGGACAGATGGTTAAAGGATAATGGAGAAAAATGGACCAGGGCAGGAAGAGGCACAGGGGTGGCCTGGTAAAGGGAACCTTGAGTAGAGACCCACAGAGCTCGGAGAGTAGACAAACTCCTCAAATAAAACACACGTGTGAAATACTCAGCCAGGGAGTGTGCCGGGGGTGAACCAGGAGCAGTAATCCTGTGGTGGGTTCCTTATGTAACCAACCATCTTATTAAATAAGAAACACAGAACCAAT